>NC_136415.1:119222678-120562053 GCF_051521515.1 Lactuca serriola | reverse complement strand
AGTTACAGAGCAGGATTTGATCATGGCGATGGATGAAAAAGCTTCTAGAGGTAGTTCTGGAGGTTTTGGAAGAGTTTACATTGTAAACCTGCCTAGTAACGAGCTTATAGCTGTGAAGAAGATAGACAATATCAGAAATCAATCTTTTAAAACTTTGAAAACGGAAGTGAAGACGTTAGCCAAAATCAGACACAAAAACATAATCAGAATCTTGGGGTTTTGCCATTCGGATGATTCAATCTTTTTGATCTATGAATGTATGGAAAAAGGGAGTCTTGGTGATTTGATAAGCAAAGGTGACTTCCAGTTGGCATGGAGTTTTCGCTTGAAAATCGCCATTGGAATTGCTCAAGGATTGGCTTATCTTCACAAGGACTACGTTCCCCATTTGCTTCATAGAGATATTAAGTCCAAAAATGTTCTTTTGGACGCTGAATTTGAACCAAAGCTCACGGATTTCGCATTGGATCGGATTCTTGGTGAAATTACATTCAAGTCCTCCTTGGATTCAAACTCATCATCTTCCTGCTACATGGCACCAGGTATACAATACTACAATCCATTATCCATATCCCATATATAGTTTGTGTTTTTCTTGTTTAGATTCTAATTATCACATACAATTTGAGTGCAGAATTAGGGTACAATAAAAAAGCTACAGAACAAATGGACACATACGGATTCGGTGTCATTTTACTCGAACTTGTAACAGGTCGAGCAGCTGAACAAGTGGAATCAAATGAGGAGTCTCTTGATGTTGTGAAGTGGGTAAGAAGGAAAGTTAACATAAGTAATGGGGCAGTTCAAATTCTTGACCCGAAAATTTCGAGTTTGTGTAAAAAAGAAGCTTTGGGAATGCTTGAAATAGCTCTAAAATGCACATCAGTTATGCCTGAAAAACGACCTTCTATGTGTGAAGTCGTGGTTGAACTTCGATCTATTGGCTCAAAGAATTATGTCCCAGAGTCTTGATTTTGTCGCCATCAGTTTGATGTTCCAACCAAGAAACAATGATATATCAAGTTTATGTAAATTATGAGTTTGAATTGCTTTATACAATATCCTTTTGTTTTCTCTATATGGTCGAAAAGCTTGGGTGACCAAACCAAGAAAAACCGTCATTCCAGTCCAAGTGCATAACAAAACTATATTTTCTTTAAGGTTCGGATTGTTATTCAGTAGAAGAACAAGTTGTAAAGCTCGTTTGTTAACGAGCCGAGCTTCACACTAATCGAGTCAGGCTCGTTTAAAGTTATTGAAGCTCGACTCGAGCTCGTGAAACATATATGAAGCTCATTAAGGCTTGTTTGTCCGTAAAGCTCGTTAAAGATCGGGATTGACTTGTTATTTTTTCAGATTTTAATAATATATAAGTAATAAATAATAATATATAAAATAAAAATATATTATACAAAAGCTCGTTTAAGCTCGCGAGCTTGTAAGTGCAGACTCGAGATCAAGCTCGTTTGTTTAATGAGCTTTATTCTAGGCTCGAGCTCATTAAGGCTCAACTCGTTTCGCGTTTTTAACGATCCGGTCACGGGTAGCTTGTGAGTAGCTCTGTTCGTTTACATCCCTACTTGGAACTAATGTCAGTAACCCGAAGAGAAAAGAAATACAAAAGAAAATGTAGTTCTTTGTACCACAAAAAGGTGAGAGGAAACGGGTGTTAAGAGGTAAGATATCTAGACCTGAATAAAACGTAAATGAACGTTTTTATTTTTTAAGAGGTAAAATACCTATCTGGATTATATATTTAACTATTTAAGAATTAGAGCTTTACCTAAAAAAATTGTTTGCTTTTAAAGTATGTAAGTTGTTAAAATAAATAGTTTATTTTATTTTATTTTTATAACTTAAAAGAGTTCTTTTTCTTAATTAATTTTTATCAGTATTTATCATAGTTTATTAAAAAAAAACTAAATTGCAAATTCAAAACAATATTTGTATATAAATAGAATCAATCAATTAATTTAAGCCGTTTTCAAATGTAATTTTTTTTACGAAAATGATATTTATGGTAAAATTCATTAAACCATCTATGAAAAATTATCGTTAAAATGAGTTAGTTACAAAAAACTATAGATAAAATTGCAAAAATTGTAGCCGTGGTATGTATTTTTTTGAGGTTTTAGTCCAAACCACGACTTTTTTGGATTGGTGGTCTTTTTAAGCTGGTTTCGTTACGTTTTTGGTCCCTCAGAAAACTGAAAATACTAAAATGCCCTTCTGATACATTTTTTTTATTATGTTTTTTGCTATTTAATTTAAAGTTTTATTAATAAAAATTATAGGGCCCACCTCCCTCTCTCTATCTCTCTCACACACACACACATACACACAAAACACATCCGTCAACAAAAAACCCATCACCATCTCCATCTTCTTCCAACTTCACTTGCAACTCAAGCTACACAAACACACAACGAAAGTTAAAACACACCATAAAATCACTAATGCAGACCACCTAATTCATCACCATAAAACCACCTTATATCCACTTGATACACAACCATCATCACCAAACCTTACCTGCGCTAAAAATAAAAGAAGCAAATAGAAGGAGAACACCAAATACATAGAGGTGCACACAAAGAGGTGAGAGACGAACCATATACTTTAATTTTTTGGTATCTGTAACTTGAATCAACGAGAAAAGTGAGAGGGTCTGCGATTCAACAAATCAGAAAATGAAACCCAGCATCAGAGCCCCAGAAGCAGCAAATAGAGAAAAAGAACCAGCAAATCGGAAACCCAATTTCGATCCAGAAAATTAGATAGCTTCAAAAAACCCAGACGAAGAGAGAAAGATGCGTGAAGAAGAAGCAGGAAGAGACAGTACCCATTTCGATCCAGCAAATCAGATGGTTTAAGAAAACTCACCAAAATCCATGATGCTTTGGAGTTTCGTTTCAGCTACTGTTCGCCTCCATCGTCTATTTGTTCACCGGCAATGGTTTAAATAAAGACATGAACCTTAGATTTCTTTTTTCCTTTTCTTTTTTCTTTGTTATCTTCACAAAGCAATGACAACAATGAGGTATTGGTATATGCCACAATTTATGTAACGTCCCAAAATTCAAGACTACAAATTTTCTTTTAATAAAACATTACTTAAAGCAAAACCATCAATCCAAACATAATCAGAGTATTAATTTCCAAAACACATGTTCGTTATCAGAGTAAAACATTCCCAGACTGTCTAATCTATGGTGTGTGCCATGCGATCACCCCGAGCTCTTCCCTCCGCTACCGGAAGTACCTGAAACCAAACTGAAGACCGTAAGCACGAAGCTTAGTGAGTTCCCCACCCTACCACATACCATGCATAACCACATACTGCACATACCGGGCCACGCTCGCCCGATACAACGGCCCCGCCGCTCCAGGCCCCGCCTGGCTTCGAGCCCCGCTCGAATACAGATCTGTTTCACTTAGGCCTCGCCTGTCACAGGGCCTCGCCCGCCAACAAATAATAACACATAAACATATCACAACACATAAGCTAAACACATACGAACTGATCCTGTCCTAAGACCTTGCCTATCCTGGGCCTCGCCCCTGCCCTGCTACTGATGAGTCATGGAACCCCGTCCATGCTCCTACTGGTTGTGAGACACGGGCCCAGCCCACACTCACTCTTTTCCTAACTCGGGCCTCACCCCTGATCTGCTGCTAATGAGATGTAGAACACCATCCACACTCTGCTATTGGTGAGTTACAGGACCTCGCCCACACTCACCTCTCTACTAGGCACATACAAGCATCACACAGACAACAAGTATAAACTATCACATAAATCATTCCTTGGGCACTCGCCCGCTACCACTGAACCTCGTCCTGAATATCATACTAGCATACTGTGCCTAGGGCTAACCCCCGGGTCTTCTACTCATAACTACATGGGTCGGCATTGTGACCTTAGACCTATTCACACAAAGGGAAACTCACTTGCACTGGCTGAACTTGCTGATGATCCCACTAGCCACTGCCCAGCAACTCTCTGAACTCCTGCTCCACTCGCTCCCCGAGCTACCAATATCAATGCAACACTGAGTCTAACTGACTCCCGAAAGACAACCAACTCAACTCTGGTCAAAGTCAAAGTCCTGGTCAAAGACAACCTTCCAGGTCAACCCTACTCGCCGAGTCACCCTACTGACTCGCCGAGTTCATATGTTCAGAGTCCTTCCATTTGCGACTTGACTCACCGAGTCAGTCCATGACTCGCCGAGTCTACCAATTTCCGAGTCCAGACCTGTCCAACTCACCGAGTCTCCACTCGACTCACTGATTCGAGTCTCAACTCACTGATTCGAGTCTCAACTTGGAGGGTTTGGGTGTGACATCCCCAAAATCACGGCCATAAAAGACCGGTTTGTTTATGCTTTGTTTAAAAAATCAGAGTTACATTTTAAATAAAAGTGTTGCGGAATTCGTCCCAAAACAAAAATATGATAAAGATTTATCAAAAGCATTCCCATAGAAATGTATTTCATTAAAAGACTCGGGATGTCATGTTCGTACAGATCAAAAGCATAAACAGTACAATATAAGCCTTACTACATTATTTCATATCTACAGGCCTATATCCGTAATCCCTCGTCCAAAACATTACACCTATGCTCATGCGCCACTACCTGTAATACATAAAACTGAGTGGGTCAGACTTGGGAGCCTGGTGAGCACATAGGGTTTTCAACCCACAATAAATAAATTTATTAATTTCATCAATCAATAATAACCCGATTACCCGGTCCCGTTATCCTCACTTTACGTCCCTAAATACCTATCATAAGGGACCTAGCCTAAGGATCATCATCGGGACGGACACTACTGCTAAGGGGATTCCTCGGCAATAAATGTCCTAAAGGCAACCACGTGGGGGATGGAGTACACCGGTGAACACATCGTTCACAAACACCTACAGGTTGCGAGCCTGCTAGTGTTCCACTGGACTGTCTAGAAGAGTCCGTGGTCGTCATCCATACTCCGCTAGATGACAGAAACAACAACATCAACATCGATGCCTCTCATCATTTTATCACACATCACCTATTACATCTACCCATGTTTTACCCCAACATTTTCGTAGATATAAAATACATATACAGTTTAAATCATTGAAAACATGTATAACAATGTTCATCCGAGATAGATAGCAAGTATTCAGATAATATGCACACATAGCACGTAATTTATATAAAATACTTCATATCTATGTGTAAGTTGAAAGTAACTATGCACTCACCTAATTAGTTGGTGACTCAGCACTCGGACAACGCTTCGATACTCTCAAAATGATATTCCTTCGATAAAACCTAGTATCGATACCACTAGGGTTTAGTTTAATGATAACCGCGACAAATTAATTAGTCCGAGTATTATTAAGCGTTAATAACACTCGATATAACTCATAATAATAGCCCAAATAATTATTTTAAGGACCTAATAACATTCCTATAATTATTTGAAAGCTATATAAAAAATTGCGTAAGCGTAGCACAATTACAACGAATTTTATCGAGAACCGGGACTTAATTGGAGCAGCGTTTCGAAACTGAAAAACTCTTTTTTCTCAGGACTCCGGGAGCCTCGGGGCTTCCCTAAGGTGCTAAGGGGCTTAACTAGGGTTTAGGGGTGGTTTGGGGTTGTAGAGAGAGAAAGAAGTTAGAGAGAGAAGTGATTTTGGTGTGAAAAATGAAGAACCATTGACCCCCTTTTATAGCCCTGCGAGGCCTCGGTACGCTGGGCGTACCTCGGACCTACGCGGGGCGTAGTCATCGGATAAGGTTGCCAGCTCGCACCAGCTGGCTCGCACTCGTCGGATGGATCAGACCGAGGTTACGTGGGGCGTAGCTTCTTCGTACGCGGGGCGTAATAGCGAGGCTTCGTGGCATGATCCGAAGCGAGATCTGAGACCTTCATCGGACGGCCCACAATGCGCCACGTCACTAGTCTCGCACCAGTTTTCGCATTTTCATACTTCAACTTTAAAATTTCGTAACTTTCACGTACGACCTCCGTTTTCGACGTTCTTTATATCCACGCGAAGGTGGGAACGTACTCTACAACTTTCGTTTAGACTTCGTCAGCTAATTTTGGCTTGATTTTAAATTTTATATTATTAACGGGCCGGGACACGATTGGTCCGTTAAATCCTCATAACTTCTTCATCCGACATCCGTTTTCGCCCATCTTTTTCTCGTTACGCTACTCTCAACGAGATCTTCGATTCTTGTTTAGGTCATGTCGGCTAAAAACCGCTCGATCTAATATTCGAATTTCGGGTTGTACACTGCTATCCCGAAACTTCGAAAAATCATAACTTCTTCATACGAAGTCAGATTTGGGCGTTCTTGTTATCGATGTTCTTAATTTAACATATTCTACGATCTTCGTTTAGATCGCTAAGGCTAAATATCGCTCTATCGTAAATTCACTATTCACGCTTCCCGGTATCGTGCCGGTTCTGTCGCGAAACTTCGACGGGTCATAACTTCTTCGTTATAACTCGGATTTCGGCGTTCCTTATATGCACGGAAACCTTGAGACATATTCTACAACTTTATATAGAGATATCGGGATTATCTCACACTTTAATTTTGACGCTTATTTTTATTCTTTATTAATTATACATTTATAATTAAATAATAAACACATAAACACACATAATTCACATAATACTCAAATATTTCATCTTTATTACTTCAAAAAGAGTTACAAGAGTTGACCTAGACTATTACATTGACAAAAATGCTTAGCCCTGAAACCTGGGCGTTACAATTCTCTCCCCCTTAGGATGATTCCGTCCCGGAATCATGCATCAACAAACAGATGTGGATAGCGACTCATCATGTCATCCTCTATTTCCCAAGTGAGATTCGACCCATTCGAATGTTTCCATCGGACTAGCACTAAGTCGACCATCTTACATCGTAGCTTCTTAGTCTTACGGTTAACAATTTCCCCAGGCTCTTCGATCAGCCTTTTGTTCTCATCCATCCTTAACTCTGAGATTGGAATTATGTCGGGAACATCTCCCGTGAATTTCCTCAAATAACACACATGGAAGGTGTTATGAATACCATTGAGTTCTTCGGGCAATTCCAGCTTGTAAGCTTGGTTCCCAATCTTCTGAAGAACTTTGAACGGTCCAATAAACCTTGGACTCAACTTTCCTCGTTTCCCAAATCGTATAACTCCCTTCCACGGTGAGACTTTAAGAAAAATGGAATCCCCAACTTCGAAGGTTATCGGTCGTCTTTTCTTGTCAGCATAGCTCTTCTGACGATCCTGAGCTGCTAACATTCTTTCCCTAATCACCTTCAACCTCTCAGCAGTCTCATGGACTATCTCGGGGCCCATAAACTGCTTCTCTCCGGCTTCAAGCCAACAAGACGACGTACGACACTTCTGTCCATACAAGGCTTGATAAGGTGCCATCTTGATGCTCGAGTGAAAACTATTGTTGTAGGAGAATTCTACCAGAGGTAAGTGCTCGTCCCAATTCCCTTGGAATTCGAGGGTACATGCTCTCAGGACATCTTCCAACGTCTGAATCGTTCTTTCACTCTGACCATCAGTTTGCGGATGGTAAGCAGTACTTAAACACAACTTTGTACCCAACTCCTCTTGTAGACTCCTCCAAAACCTCGATGTGAAACGACTATCACGATCCGATACAATTGTTAGAGGGACACCATGAAGTCTTACAATTTCCTTCATGTAAGCATTTGCAAGCTTATCCATAGACCACTTCTCGTTGGCTGCTATGAAGTGTGCACTCTTGGTGAAACGATCCACGACTACCCAAATCATGTCGTGACCGTTCTTCGTCCTGGGCAGTTTAGTCACAAAATCCATGGTGATGTCTTCCCATTTACCCATGGGTACAGGTAAAGGTTCTAAACTCCCATACGGTTTCTGATGTTGTGCCTTAACCCTCGCACATGTTACGCACTCGGACACATACTTCGCAACATCGAGCTTCATCGTTGGCCACCAGTAGTAGGGTTTTAGGTCCCTATACATTTTAGTGCTACCGGGATGAATCGAGTACATGGTCTTGTGTGCTTCTTCCATCAGAAGATCTCTTAGTCCTCCCGTCTTAGGTACCCAAATTCGATCTTGGAATACCTTCAGCCCTCGACTGTTTGTACCGAACACTAACGTTCTTCCCAAACGTTCTTCCTTTCGGTCATTTTTCTCTAAAGCTTCTTCTTGAGCTTTCCTGATACTTTCCACAATCGTTGAGACGACTTCAATTCTTAACGCTCTTGGCCTTTTACTTTCAAGATTGACTTTCCGACTGAGAGCATCAACAACAATATTTGCTTTACCAGGGTGGTAAAGTATCTCACAGTCGTAGTCCTTGAGAAGTTCTAGCCAGCGTCTTTGCCTCATGTTCAACTCCTTCTGATTAAAGAGATACCGGAGACTCTTATGATCAGTGAAGAGCTTGCACTTCGTGCCGTAGAGGTAATGCCTCCATATCTTTAAGGCAAAAACTACCGCTGCCAACTCCAGATCATGAGTGGGGTAGTTCTTTTCGTGTTCTTTCAATTGTCGAGATGCGTATGCTATCACCTTTTCTCTTTGGGTCAGAACACAACCCAACCTGACTCCAGATGCATCACTATAAACCGCAAAGTCTTCAACTCCATCGGGTAGAGAAAGTATCAGTGCTTCACATAACTTCTTCTTTAGCTTCTCGAATGCCTCATCGTGTTTCTCACTCCATGTATACGTAGCTCCTTTATGGGTTAATGCTATTAATGGAGCAGCTATCGAAGAAAAGCCTTGGATAAATTGTCGATAATATCTGGCTAATCCTAGAAAGCATCGAATCTCTGTGGGACTTTTGGGACGTTCCCACTTCATCACAGCCTCGATCTTTGCGGGGTCAACCATTATTCCCTCCTGGTTAACAACATGACCCAAGAATTGGACTTCCCGTATCCAAAAGTCGCATTTGGAGAACTTAGCGTAAAGCTTCTCCTTCTTTAATACTTCCAACACTTCTCGTAGATGCTTGCCATGCTCCTCCTGGCTTTTCAAGTAGATGAGAATGTCGTCGATGAACACTATCACGGATTTATCAAGGAATGGTTTACAAACCCTATTCATCAAATCCATGAATGCTGCGGGAGCATTGGTTAGCCCGAATGACATAACCAAGAACTCGTAGTGTCCATATCTAGTTCTAAATGCAGTCTTCTCAATATCCTGCTCTCTCACCTTCAGCTGATGATATCCTGACCTAAGATTGATCTTTGAGAAGTAGCTCGAACCTTGCAGCTGATCGAATAGGTCATCAATCCTCGGCAATGGATACTTGTTCTTCACCGTTGCCTTATTCAACTCTCGGTAGTCTATACACATTCTCATACTTCCGTCCTTCTTCTTCACGAATAACACTGGAGCTCCCCAGGGTGATGAACTAGGTCGAATAAAACCGTTGTCCAACAGCTCCTGAAGTTGCGTCATGAGCTCCTTCATCTCCGTCGGTGCTAATCGGTAAGGTGCCTTTGCTATCAGTGTTGTTCCTGGTAACAAGTCTATACGAAACTCCACTTGTCTATCAGGTGGTAATCCGGGAAGATCTTCGGGAAAGACTTCCGGATAATCACACACAACCAGTATATTCTGCACCTCTTTCTTCTCCTTCTTGGCATGGATTACAAATGCCAATTATGATGCACATCCCTTTGACAAACATTTCCTGGCTTTGATCAGGGAGATGATTCCAGAATTTACTCTGCGTTTGTCCCCGTACACCATAAATGATTCTTTTCCGGGTGGGTTTACCTTTACTATCTTCTTTCGGCATTAAATCTCAGCATCGTTGGCGCTAAGCCAATCCATACCCAAAACGATGTCGAAACCGTTTAAATCTATGGGTAATAACTCTTTGTGGAATTCGTTTCCGTTTAAGTCAATGACGATGTTCCTAATACGATTACTAACAGGTACGAATTTGCCACTGGCAACTTCTACAATTAGGGCATTATCTAGTTTTTCTACAGGCAATGCTAATTTCCCACCAAATTTATACGACACAAAGGAGTAGTTGGCTCCGGAATCAAATAGTATATTTGCAGGTAAACCATTTACAAGAAAGGTACCTGAAGCGACGTCTGCTGCCTCCTTCGCAGCCTCGAGTGTCATCTGGAAGGCTCTCGCCTTCGACTTCGGTGGTATGTTGGGTCTTCCTGCCTCTTTCTTCTTTGGGCAATCCTTCAAAATGTGCCCTTCTTCATTACACCCATAGCAGGCCTTCTGGTTGAGGGTGCATTCATTGGCATAGTGCCCAGGCTTTCCGCATTTGTAACAAGTGACCCCTCCGTCACACTTCCCAGAGTGCTTTTTCTTGCACTTGTCACACCACTTCACTTCTGATCCTCCTCCTCTCGAACCAGACTTCGAGAATCTACTCTTCTTGTTGGACTTCGAGGATCCATCGAACTTCCGTTTCTCACCAACCTCAGCCCTTTCCAGACCTCTTTCCTTTTGTTGGGTCTCCACGTTCTTAGCTGATCGAACAGCTGATTTCAGAGTGGTTGCCATCTTGACTGTTGGGCCAAAGTCAGCCGGCAGTCTGTTTGCGAATTTCTCAATTTTGGAAAGTTCGGTTGGCACTAGGTATGGAAACAACTTCATCTTTTCCGTAAATGCAGCAGCATAGTCATCGATGCTCATTCTCCCCTTCTTCAAATTTTGGAACTCATTGTTCAGATCAATCAGGTCTATCTCTGAACAGTACCGCGCCTTCAATTGTTCCAAGAACTCATCCCATGACATTTTCAGAGCTTCTCCCCGTGGCATTGTATCTGCCAACAGCTTCCACCAACTCAAGACTCCGGTTTTCAATTGTCTCACAACGATGATAGTCTTCTGCTTCTCGCTGCAGTCGCAGCTCTCAAACACCATCTCCATCTCGGAGATCTCAACAGGCTTTGGGCTTCCTGAGAGACTTGGTGGTTTTGCACCCAAGAAATTTTTGTACATCCGCCCATCCTTGTTGTTTCTCCCCTTTGGGTCATCCCTTTGCTCACCTTGAGTCCCTACTTGACTCACTTGGCGGCTGTAGTTCCCTTCCTCAGATGACTCGGGAACTGGCTCCGTCGGTTCAACATGTATGGTAGGTTCGTCCCTATTTTCATGGAGCATCCGTCTCATTTCTTCCCTTTGTTCAGCTAGCATAGCCTGAATCATGGCTTGAAATCCAGCCATGGTGACTGGCTCAGGTGCAACTTCTTCAACAATAGGTATTTGCTGAACCACTGGGGGTTGGTTCCTACCTCCATTCGCGTTCACGTTTCCGCTACGGGTCCTTGCCATCTCGATCTATACACCGAATAAGGTGAATTTAGATCTTTATTTAGGATAGACGTTTAAATCATCCTTATCACTCCGAAACGTTTACATGCTAGTTCTAATATCGTAGTCGTACGTTTAGAATCCTAAACACATAAGGTTTCCAGATCCAGTCGGCAACAGACCATAGATCTGAACAATTAACAGCATATTATACACAAAGCATTTAGCACATAAAAGCATTTTAGGCACAACTCCTCAAATAAGCTAGTGCTCACACCTCACAATCATCGCTTAGCATTCTAAGTTTAAGTCTAGAAATCCTACAAATTCCTAGTTCGCTTAAACTAATGCTCTGATACCAACTGTGACATCCCCAAAATCACGGCCAGAAAAGACCGGTTTGTTTATGCTTTGTTTAAAAAATCAGAGTTACATTTTAAATAAAAGTGTTGCGGAATTCGTCCCAAAACAACAATATGATAAAGATTTATCAAAAGCATTCCCATAGAAATGTATTTCATTAAAAGACTCGGGATGTCATGTTCGTACAGATCAAAAGCATAAACAGTACAATATAAGCCTTACTACATTATTTCATATCTACAGGCCTATATCCGTAATCCCTCGTCCAAAACATCACACCTATGCTCATGCGCCACTACCTGTAATACATAAAACTGAGTGGGTCAGGCTTGGGAGCCTGGTGAGCACATAGGATTTTCAACCCACCATAAATAAGTTTATTAATTTCATCAATCAATAATAACCCGATTACCCGTTCCCGTTATCCTCACTTTACGTCCCTAAACACCTATCATAAGGGACCTAGCCTAAGGATCATCATCGGGACGGACACTACTGCTAAGGGGATTCCTCAGCAATAAATGTCCTAAAGGCAACCATGTGGGGGATGGAGTACACCAGTGAACACATCGTTCATAAACACCTACAGGTTGCGAGCCTGCTAGTGTTCCACTGGACTGTCTAGAAGAGTCCGTGGTCGTCATCCATACTCCGCTAGATGACAGAAACAACAACATCAACATCGAGGCCACTCATCATTTTATCACACATCACCTATTACATCTACCCATGTTTTACCCCAACATTTTCGTAGATATAAAATACATATACAATTTAAATCATTGAAAACATGTATAACAATGTTCATCCGACATAGATAACAAGTATTCAGATAATATGCACACATAGCACGTAATTTATATAAAATACTTCATATCTATGTGTAAGTTGAAAGTAACTATGCACTCACCTGATTAGGTGGTGACTCAGCACTCGGACAACGCTTCGATACTCTCAAAATGATATTCCTTTGATAAAACCTAGTATCGATACCACTAGGGTTTAGTTTAATGATAACCGCGAAAAATTAATTAGTCTGAGTATTATTAAGCATTAATAACACTCGATATAACTCATATTAATAGCCCAAATAATTATTTTAAGGACCTAATAACATTCCTATAATTATTTGAAAGCTATATAAAAAATTGCGTAAGCGTAGCACACTTACAGAGAATTTTATCGAGAATCGGGACTTAATTGGAGCAGCGTTTCGAAACCGAAAAACTCCTTTTTCTCTGGACTCCGGGAGCCTCGGGGATTCCCTAGGGTGCTAAGGGGCTTAACTAGGGTTTAGGGGTGGTTTGGGGTTGTAGAGAGAGAAAGAAGTTAGAGAGAGAAGTGATTTTGGTGTGAAAAATGAAGAACCATTGGCCCCCTTTTATAGCCCTGCGAGGCCTCGGTACGCTGGGCGTACCTCGGACCTACGCGGGGTGTAGTCATCGGATAAGGTTGCCAGCTCGCACCAGCTGGCTCGCACTCGTCAGATGGATCAGACCGAGGTTACGTGGGGCGTAGCTTCTTCGTACACGGGGCGTAATAGCGAGGCTTCGTGGCATGATCCGAAGCGAGATCTGAGACCTTCATCGGACGGCCCACAATGCGCCACGTCACTAGTCTCGCACCAGTTTTCGCATTTTCATACTTCAACTTTAAAAATTCGTAACTTTCGTGTACGACCTCCGTTTTCGACGTTCTTTATATCCACGCGAAGGTGGGAACGTACTCTACAACTTTCGTTTAGACATCGTCGGCTAATTTTGGTTCGATTTTAAATTTTATATTATTAACGGGACGGGACGCGATTGGTCCGTTAAATCCTCATAACTTCTTCATCCGACATCCGTTTTCGCCCATCTTTTTCTCGTTATGCTACTCTTAACGAGATCTTCGATTCTCGTTTAGGTCATGTCGGCTAAAAACCGCTCGATCTAATATTCGAATTTCGGGCTGTACACTGCTATCCCGAAACTTCGAAAAATCCCCGAAACTTCGAAAAATCGTAACTTCTTCATACGAAGTCAGATTTGGGCGTTCTTGTTATCGATGTTCTTAATTTAACATATTCGACGACTTTCGTTTAGATCACTAAGGCTAAATCTCGCTCTATCGTAAATTCACTATTCACGCTTCCCGGTATCGTGCCGGTTCTGTCGCGAAACTTCGACGGGTCATAACTTCTTCGTTATAACTCGGATTTCGGCGTTCCTTATATGCACGGAAACCTTGAGACATATTCTACAACTTTATGTAGAGATATCGGGATTATCTCACACTTTAATTTTGACGCTTATTTTTATTCTTTATTAATTATACATTTATAATTAAATAATAAACACATAAACACACATAATTCACATAATACTCAAATATTTCATCTTTATTACTTCAAAAAGAGTTACAAGAGTTGACCTAGACTATTACATTGACAAAAATGCTTAGCCCTGAAACCCGGGCGTTACATTGGGGTTTCGCGACCTGACTCGCTGAGTCCAAGAACAGACTCGCCGAGTCAAAAACAACCTTCAACAAACTCGCCGAGTTGTTCTTCCAACTCGTCGAGTTCCTGCCCAACTTCATCTGACTCGACGAGCTGTTCATCCTACTCGTCGAGTTCCTCCAAATCTTCATGCTACTCGCCGAGTCCATTCAGATCTCCATACATGCAGAGGACTTTTGAGTCATGCATAGACTCCAAAATGTAGATCTACCCTTCCCAAGCCTATTCCTCACGTAAAGTTGCAAACTTTACGTGTAGAGAAAGGGATCTAGGCAAAATACACCATAAACTAGGGTTTAGGGCAAAGAGCCTCCATAATCAATTCAAGGCGAGATACTTTATGCTTCTCAAGACCATAATATGCTTAGATCCGAAGTAGCAACTTCAGATTTGGCTTCTAACTCAAATGGATACCATCATGGCTAAAAAGCCCCAAAACTCACACATAGATCTAGGTGCAAAAGAGTCCAAGAACTAGTTTATTACCTCCAAATGTTCAGAAATATCTTCCCAATCCCAGATCTATAGCCCCTTCTTGCACCTCCAAGATCCTTCTTCCTTCTCCAAGATTTAATGCATTCTTCAAGGCAACAATTGGCTCAATCAATGGATATGGCGGATAGGGTTTGGTGTTCTAGGTTAGAAAGGCAGTAAAGGAACCCTAGGGAAGAGAATGAGGTGCTTAAATAGGCTCCAAGGCCCGAATTTAGGGTTTTCCTCGCATAGACCAGACTCGCCGAGTCTCCTTGGCCGACTCGCCGAGTCGGTCACTTACTCCTCGACCTGGATCCCGCTCGGACTCGCCGAGTTCCTCCTTGGACTCACCGAGTCGTCCCTTAAAATTAGGGTTTTCTTTCCTTTCTTGGCCTTCCTGACTTTGGGTGTTACAACTCTCCCCCACTTAAACTAAACTTCATCCTCGAAGTTTGCTACGGCTCACTGCCTGCGATCTGCGCCCAATACCACACCAATTATTCCAACACCAGCTGCCTACCTTCGCTGGTCTTCCACCCGGTCATTCCGACTAACATTAATCCTTGCGGATAATCATCTCGGGTCAACCCTGACCCTGAACATTCTGGAAAACGCAACTTACTCAACTGACAATCCTTCTGGTACTCATCGAGTACTGCACTGAACCCATAAGGGTTCACCCCTTCTTTCCTTGTGTGATTCCGTTGCCTCCCCAAGGCAATGCTCCATAACCAACTATTTCCTTTGTCACTGTGAAGATCCTATCTTCACCAATCCATTACTCCCGCTACCTCCAGTATGGGTCGTTATCGCCAGTATCCACTGGGCATTTCTTTCTACTATAATTTGGTGTCGAGCACCCCACGATCAACTAACTGAATTCCACCATACGCTGCATACCCGCACTGCTACTGACTGGAAATTCTGCTATTCCTCATCTAACTTCCGGATGAACTGAGACCACCCTGGTCCCTACCAACCTATCAATATCTGGATTACCGGCTCCCACCAATCGCTGTCCCAACACAACTACTAGTCGCTCCCAGCGACTTTCGAAGAAACTTCGACCACCTAATACTGCTCAATCTATTCTGCCATACAGACACTATAATTCCTGGGATCCCCGATCCCCTATCTTGACACTAAGGTCCCTACCAGGTCCCACCTGTGCTGCTAAAACTCACAGGCCTCGCCCACATGTCTCACCCGCCTCTATCCCTCTATTCCTACTTGTCTAGCGATTCTCGCTCGGGCCTCGCTCACGGGTCTCACCCAACCATACTACTGAGCAACCCTGCTCTCACGTCTCACCTATACTGCTATTCTCATACGGGCCTCGCCCACGGGTCTCACCTAACTATATCCTGGAATGGCCTCTCCCAAGGTCTCACCTCTCTAGGGCTATACATGCAAACTCCCTATCATTCTCACCCACTACCCGTTCCTGATCCCTAACTGATCACTAGGAGATAAGGGCCTCGCCCCAACTCCGTTAACGAAGCTACTATGGAATGCTACGGCTTACCCGTAGTCTTACATCACCTTCTATCACTGACTGCTAGTGAATGCCACGGTTGCCCCGTAGTCTTACAACACTTTCCCCCCATTGGCTACTAGTGAATGCTACGGCTGCCCCGTAGTCTTACAACACTTTCCACCACCGACTGCTAATGAATGCTACGGCTGCCCCGTAGTCTTACAACACTTTCCCCCATTGGTTGCTAGTGAATGCTACGGTTGCCCCGTAGTCTTACAACACTTTCCCCCACTAGATGCTAATGCGAAAACACCCCATGCTATCAGTCCTCTAGATCCTCCTTCTGACTCACTCGAGTCCTACAGGCGATCCTCCATCCTGAATTCCCAACCACATACTTGTTGGATAAGGTGTCTAAGTCCATAACTTATTTGGTATATACTTGACCCGACCCGGCATGGTCCATTTGGGTTGCACTTCACCCGAACTATTTATGGATAATTTTATGAGAGTTATACACATATGTTTATTAATATATTATAAGTTATAATGTATTAATATGAAGTTATGTTATTTAATTAGTCTTAGTCTTAAATTAATTATGAATTAATATAGAGATTAAAAGGAAGACTAATTAGATTGTGGGCTATTAGTTTTATATGGTGTGGGCTAACACTCATTTGTTAATGGGTTAGGCTTGTATGGAAGTCCATGGATGATCCATGGAGCTTTTAACCCATGGATCCTTGGAAAGGAAAAGACATGGGTTATTAGGGTTTCACCCTAACCATGCACACTATATAAGCATGCTTATGATGCATGAAATGGCAACTAGTGAACTAGTGTGTGTGTGCTTGTGTGTGGCCGAAAATACAAGTGTGTATACTCTCTCAAAGTTTTCCAAGAGTTTGTGGTGATTTGTGATTCCATTTGAGGCATTCACACTATTGGTGCTTGGCCCTCAAACTCTTCAAGAATCAAACTCATCAAAAAGGTATGTAATCTCTTCTAACTCTTTTATGTTTAAAAGTACCCCATGCCATGTTAGATAGGTTATGAACCTTGGAAAATTATTATTTTGCATGTATTTAGACAAACATAGATCCAAGGTTTATTAGGGTTGCATGCACACTTAGGAAGTGTTAGATTGCTCAAAACCCAACAGTGATATCAGAGCCTAGGCTTGCTTGTTTGATACTTGATGCAAAATAGTTGAAAAAGTCGAAAAACTTGCTGTCTGCCTGATGAACTCGTCGAGTCCATGGGGGGACTCGTCGAGTTCATGTGTATCTTCAACCGACTCGCCGAGTAGGTTCATGAACTCGACGAGTAGGAGCCACAGAGTGCAGATTTTCGACTTTAGCTGCTGGAAATGGACTAGAAACATTACCCTAAACTGTTTTGCTGTTTTAAAACTTGTTTTAGTTGGTGTAATGGTTGTTCTAATCCATTTACAATAGCATATATCAAAATTCCATGATTTTTATGTGTTCATATAATTCTTGAAATTTTGATGATCATGTTCATGTTCTTATGAATTTAGAAGATGATAGGAATTATTTGCTGAATTGTTTAGAATTAATTCTTGATCATTTATGTGTTTTAATGGAGTCCATAATTTGTCCTCAAGTTATGGATATCCAAAGGTCACTTTCTTTAACGCACACATTTAAACACATAAGTTACATGAAAATGAAGAGTCTTCATTTTTATGGTCCTTTAATTCATAAGTTATGAAATGAAAAGTTTTGGATAGTTACAAAACTTGCCCTCAAGTTTTGGAATTTGTAAAGTTTCACACACATTAATAAACTTTAATTCCAACCCTTAGAGTTTTAATAGTTAAAATTCAACCCTTATACTATTTATAACATTAATGGTTAATTATTATATATATGTATAAGAATAAGTTGTTCTACCGTTAGTAGGCCTCATTCACGAAGCCGGTCTATAAGGTGGGTATAAGGTTGTTGCCTATAAAATGGCAACTTAATGGGTGTCCACTCTCACCCACCGCTTGCTTGACTGGTGGAGGGTCGTTAGCCGAACGGGTAGGACAATGACTTTAAATCCTCATTAAAAGTATAATGATTATTATAAAGTAACTAAACCTTTTAATTCCCAATCTTAGTTATTTTAGGAAAAATGTGAACACGGTGCTAGTCCATGGAATTCACACTTTGTACCTTACCAAGTCGTTGGTGGAGCGTGTGTGGTTAACCGGCACACTAACTTGGACTAGTAAGGATCACGAAGGGTGACTTAATGTTTGTCATAGATCAATGGAGCGTGTGTGGTTAACCGGCACATTGATTAGGTGATAATATTAAGGGTACCAAGTGAATTAGCATGGTTATTCATACCTTGTTTTGTGATCCTCGGCATCCCAGTCACAAAACATGAAGGGCACAATCGAGATTGAAACATGCCATTGAAAAGTTCAATGAATCTCAAAAGAATCTAGGAATTTCAAATCCAAATAAAACCTAATAATTCATTTTGTTTTTCATGGTGGAAATTGGTGAATCGTCATTCACCTACCTTTCAAATAGATTATTACTTAGATTACGGCATCCCTCTTCTAAGTATAATATATTGTGATTGGGTCCTAGCCTTAATACTACATTTGGGTGTCTTATTAAGGATTCTATATATCTAATCTAAACTTGCTTTCTTCTTTCAGATGTCTTCTAACACTAATGCTTCGGGCTCTAACCCAACTGGTTCTTTCTCTCTCATGAATCTTTGTAGGAGAGTCATCTTTGATGGTTCCAACTTCATGGATTGGATTAGGAACATCAGGATGGTTACTCGTTATGAGGACAAGGAATATGTCCTCGATAAGGAGTTAAAAGAGCTTGATGAGTCTACTGCTACTCCTGAGCAGATCGCTGAATTCATGACACATGAGAGAGATGCTACTAAGGTGGCATGTATCATGATGGCCACGATGACAGCCGAGCTCCAAAAGTCATATGAAGATTTCTACCCTTTTGAGATGCACCAAGACCTGATGGAAAGGTACCATCAGAGTGCTCGTCAGGAGCGGTATGAAATAATCTCCTCCATAATAACTACCCGCATGAAGGACGGTGATTCCGTCACGGCTCACATGCAAAAGATGCAAAGGTATGTGGACCGTTTGCTGAAGCTGAATGTAAACATCCCTGAGGAGTTGGCGATTGACATCATTTTGCACTCCTTACCTTCTTGTTATGATCATTTTCGTATGACATATCATATGAACAAGGAGGAAGTTACCCTCAGCAAGCTTCAAGGACTCTTGAAGACCGCTGAAACCGGTCTTAAGGGTAAGGCAGTTTTACCTCTACTACTCCTACTCCAACATCTACCCCTGTTTTGGCTATCGGGAAAGGCAAAGGGAAAAAGAGGAAGCACCCTTCGAAGGGTACCAAGGGAAAGTCTCTTGAAGGCTCCTCATCGAAGACCAAGAGCGGTTCTGTCACTCCTTCTGCCATTCCCAAGGATGCTGAATGCTTTTATTGCCATGAAAAGGCACACTGGAAGCGAAACTGCCCTAAGTACTTGCAGGATCTAAAGGATGGGAAAGTGAAACCCACCCATGCAGGTATTTACACTATATTGTCTAATTACTCAACATATTCTAACTCTTGGGTGCTTGATACAGGATGTGGTATTCACATATGTTCTGATTTGCAGGGCCTAAGAAGAAGTGAGGATGTGGAGCACGGGAAGATAAACTTGATCATGGGGAATGGGAAGGCTTCACCTGTTTCCAAGATTGGAGTTTATACTTTGTTGCTTAATAATGGGTTAAAATTAGATTTGAATAAATGTGTGTACTCGTCTGAAATGGCGAGGAATATTATTTCTTTTCATGCTTTGTACAAACAAGGTTTTACCTTTTCGTTTGATAATGAATGTGGTGGTATTAATGATTTCTTTAATAATGTGTTTTATTTTAAAGCGTTACCTTGTGATGGTGTGTATGAAACTGTGTCGATTGTAGACAACTTAGGAAATAATGTGTTGTATATTGATTCTTCTACTAGCCTAGATAAAGCATCATTGTGGCATTGTCGTCTTGGACATGTAAACAAGAAACGCATAGGCCAACTCCAAAAGAGTGGAGTCTTGGAATCATTCAACCTTAAATCGGATGATAGTTGTGAATCTTTTCTACTTGGAAAGATGACAAAATCACCCTTCACTGGAACTTGTGAAAGGGGTGAGGGTTTGTTGGACCTAATACATACTGATGTATGTGGGCCATTCAAAACCGCCACAAGGGATGCTAATCGATATTATGTGACTTTTATTGATGATTTTAGTAGATATGGGTATGTCTACTTAATCAAACATAAGTCAGAAACCTTTGAAAGGTTTGAGGAATTCAAACAGGAAGTAGAAAATCAATTGGGCAGGAACATTAAGATGCTTCGATCCGATCGCGGTGGTGAGTATCTTAGTACCGAGTTCCTTGACTATCTTAAGGAGTGTGGGATTGTCTCACAATTGACTCCTCCCAGGACACCACAGCTGAATGGTGTAGCGGAGAGGCGTAATCGAACCTTGTTGGACATGGTTCGCTCTATGATGAGTCGAGTTTCGCTACCAATCTCTTTTTGGGGGTATGCCTTAGAGACTGCCGCCCATATCCTTAATTTAGTCCCTACAAAGAAGGTTACCAAAACACCTCATGAGATGTGGACTGGGAAGGTTCCCAATTTAGACCACATCAAGATTTGGGGTTGCGAGGCTTTCGTGAGGCGTGAGACTCATGATAAGCTCGAACCCCGAAGTGAAAGGTGTATGTTCATCGGCTACCCACAGAAGTCCTTCGGTTACCTCTTCTACAGACCCAATGAGAATGTGGTCTTTGTAGCAAGAAGAAGGGTCTTTCGTGAGAGAGAATTTATAAGCCAAGGAGACAGTGGGAGGCAAATTGATCTTGAAGAAATTCAAGAAGCAATTGGTGAAGGAACCTCAGACACTAGCAATCAACCTGAGGAGGAAACTCCTGTTGAGCAAGCTGACGAGTCTGTACCTCCGAGGCGTTCCACACGGGTTAGGAACACACCTTCGTTTTATTATGGCTTTCATATTACTACGGAAGGTGATACATTTATCAGTGATAGTGCACTGGTAAATTTGGATGAACGTAGCAGTGTTAAGGAAGCCATGGCAGGCCCGGAGTCTGCTAAGTGGAAGGAGGCTATGGACAGCGAAATACAGTCCATGTATGATAATCAAGTTTGGAACTTGGTTGACAATGTACCAGGCCGTAAAACAGTCGGGTGCAAATGGATCTTCAAGAAGAAGACCGACATTGAAGGAAAAGTGCATACTTATAAGGCTCGACTGGTTGCGAAGGGTTTTACTCAGACTCAGGGTATTGATTATGATGAAACCTTCTCGCCGGTAGCAAAGATTAAGTCAATTAAGGTTATGCTAGCCATTGTTGCATTTCATGATTATGAAATATGGCAAATGGATGTCAAAACCGCTTTCCTTAATGGAAAGTTGGCTGAGGATGTGTACATGAATCAGCCAGAGGGTTTTGTCAGTGCAGAGTACCCTAATAGAGTATGCAAGCTTGAGAAATCCATTTATGGATTAAAACAAGCATCTCGTAGCTGGAATCTCTATTTCAACGAGAAGGTAAAAGAGTTTGGCTTCTCGAGAAGTGAAGATGAGTCTTGCGTGTATGTCAGAGCTAGTAGGAGTATAGTTAGCTTCTTGGTACTGTATGTGGATGACATACTACTTATAGGAAATGACATCCCAACCTTGCAGGAGGTTAAGTCCTGGCTTGGGAATAGGGGTGTAAACGAGCCGAGCCGAGCCCGAGCCTGACCAAGCTCGAGCTCGGCTCGTTTAATTTGAGGAAGCTCGAGCTCGAGCTCGAGCTCGATTCGAGCCTTAAAATGAAGCTCGAGCTCGGCTCATGAAAAATTTAGTGGGCTCGCGAGCCTAATCGAGCCTAAACGAGCCTCTATGTATATATATATATATATATATATATATATATATATATATATATATATATAGAGGCTCGTTTAAGCTCGTTTAGGCTCGCGAGCCCCATTATTTGAAGCTTGGCTCGAGCTCGTTTAGTAAACGAGCCTCATATCTAGGCTCGAGCTCGGATCGGGCTCGTTTAATTCGATCTCGAGTCGAGCTTTTAACGAGTCGATCCCGAGTAGCTCACGAGTAGCTCGGCTCACTTACACCCCTACTTGGGAAGTGCTTTGCTATGAAGGACCTTGGGGAGGCTGCCTATATCCTAGGGATAAGGATATTAAGAGAAAGGAGTAAAAGACTAATTGGACTTAGTCAGAGTACCTACTTGGATAAGGTGTTGAAAAGGTTCAACATGGAGAATTCCAAGAAAGGAGATTTACCGATCGAAAGCAATGCCAAACTGAGTAAGACTCAGAGTCCGAGTACAGAGGCAGAGATAGCTGAGATGAGCCAACTACCGTATGCTTCCGCTGTTGGCTCGATCATGTATGCTATGACTTGTACCCGCCCTGATGTGGCCTTTGCTTTGAGCATGGTCAGCAGGTCTCAGGGGAACCCTGGCAAGGCTCATTGGACCGCGGTAAAGAACATTCTCAAGTACCTACAGAGGACTAAGGATTGGATCCTTACCCTTGGTGGGAGTGATGACTTGAGAGTATTAGGGTATAGTGATGCTAGTTTTCAGACTGATAGGGATAACTTCCGCTCTCAGTCGGGCTAGGTCTTTACCTTAAATGGAGGGGCAATTTCTTGGAAGAGTTCCAAGCAGGAGACGGTGGCTGATTTGACTTGTGAATCAGAGTATATAGCAGCGAGTGAAGCAGCGAAGGAGGCGATATGGCTGAAGAACTTCATTGGAGACCTTGGAGTTGTACCAGCTATTAAGGAACCTATGGAGATTTTCTGTGACAGCAATAGTGCGGCTGCCTTAGCCAAGGAACCAAGAGATCATGGCAGATCCCGACACATTGACAGAAAATATCACTTCATAAGACACAAGATTGAAGAATGACTCCTCGTGGCAAAGAGGATATCGCCGGATGAGAATCCTGCAGATCCCCTTACGAAGGGACTGACGAGGGTTAAACATTTTCAGCATGCGAGGCGCATCGGGCTGAGGGACGATATTAGTTTTACAAATTAGATAGTTTTCCTGAAACTTGTAAAATGTAATCGACGTTTGATGATGAATAAAATTTGTGATTTATTATGAGTAAAGTGTTGCTGTCATTGTCAATTATTTACTATTGTTTCAGTTTTGCATGTTTTGACTTCCAGAATATTTAATTTATTCAAACCTCCACAATCGATCATACGTCGGAAGTAGGTATGAATCAAGATTGTCATGAATTGGGTTTGTAGATGGCTAAAGGTGTTTAGACATGGCAATGGTTGCTGCAACGTTCATGAGTACTCATAAGTTATGAGTATTGGTATAAACCCACGCTCACTTGTATCACTTCATGGAATTTATCTCGAGTGATCGTGAGACGATAATATCATATAAATCTTCAAACCTAGAGATATGAGTTGTTACCTATGAGTTGGTTGTGCATTGATTGCACGTAAACGCATCAGTAACTTGATGTCATAAAACGTGCCTTTGTGTACAATTCAACAAGTAGTAGAACAAGCATATGAGTCGAAGTTTATCTGTTCCTTCTAGAAATAGAAGCGATATCTGGGCCCCTCGATGATTTTGTGTTGACCCATGTACCGGGCCCGGTTAGAACTAAACTGATGTGTTCAGTAAAGTTCTTTGTCAAACAAATCGGAAATTGAGAAACAACTGCCAGACAATAAGCAAGACATAGTTCCATGTGTTTGTCCGGTTGATATCATGAGAACAGAGGATTACATGATCACATGTCTTAAAATGGCGCTTCATAGTTCAACAGAGTTTTCGAGAGCTACGATTGCTGGTTGGTTCCTGAAGTTATATAGGCAAATACAGTTATTAGACTTATCCAAGTGGGAGTCTGTTGGATAAGGTGTCTAAGTCCATAACTTATTTGGTATATACTTGACCCGACCTGGCATGGTCCATTTGGGTTGCACTTCACCCGAACTATTTATGGATAATTTTATGAGAGTTATACACATATGTTTATTAATATATTATAAGTTATAATATATTAATATGAAGTTATTTTATTTAATTAGTCTTAGTCTTAAATTAATTATGAATTAATTTAGAGATTAAAAGGAAGACTAATTAGATTGTGGGCTATTAGTTTTATATGGTGTGGGCTAACACTCATTTGTTAATGGGCTAGGCTTGTATGGAAGTCCATGGATTATCCATGGAGCTTTTAACCCATGGATCCTTGGAAAGGAAAAGACATGGGTTATTAGGGTTTCACCCTAACCATGCACACTATATAAGCATGCTTATGATGCATGAAATGGCAACTAGTGAACTAGTGTGTGTGTGTGTGTGCTTGTGTGTGGCCGAAAATACAAGTGTGTATACTCTCTCAAAGTTTTCCAAGAGTTTGTGGTGATTTGTGATTCCATTTGAGGCATTCACACTATTGGTGCTTGGCCCTCAAACTCTTCAAGAATCAAACTCATCAAAAAGGTATGTAATCTCTTCTAACTCTTTTATGTTTAAAAGTACCCCATGCCATGTTAGATAGGTTATGAACCTTGGAAAATTATTATTTTGCATGTATTTAGACAAACATAGATCCAAGGTTTATTAGGGTTGCATCCACACTTAGGAAGTGTTAGATTGCTCAAAACCCAACAATACTAACCATCACCAGTACATGCACTGGCTGAGGGGGGGAGTTTCTCAAGCTCCGAACCCTAAACTTCTCAATCCAACAATGATGTACCACTTCTTTTTCCTTCTCGGAGGTCACGCACTCATTCTGGATTTGCGTGCCCATACCTTTGCCCACTCGGAGGATTCTCCCCCACTTGGATCCTGCTTAACCCTTGCTGCTCAATGCTCGAAAGAAATCCCCATCCTCGCTACCATTCCATAAACAACCTGCTGAGGAACCCCAAACTTACCATAGCTAGGGATCTAACCAAACCAATTCTAAAATCATACGGCTCCGAATTAGCGAGACATACCAAGTTCCTCCCAGGCAGGCTACAGTTACTGCATCCTAAGCAACCTTCCCCAATAGAGCACATCCCTTAACTACCATTCAAATATCCAAGGTATGCAGATGGCATATAACTCGATCACAAGCAAGCCGCACAAAAATAAAATACTCATACCGATAATGATGCAGAACCATAACAATATAATCATGCACAAATAAAAGAACTGCAAACGGAAATCGCATACCTCCAACGTCCGATGCTGCTCACGCCTCCAAGGTAGTCATCTGAAAAGCCCTGCCTCCTACCGCAGGCACCTCTACATGGCCCTGACGGCTGTCTGTGATCCTCAAAGTTGCAGGGGCAGGTGCCATCACCTGTCCTGCTGAAAACAAACTGGGGCACTGGGCTCTCTTGTGGCCCCGCTGATTGCAGTGAAAACATATCAAGTCTGATCCCTGTGTCGTGGTAGCAGTACAATCCCTGCTAAAATGACCAGTCCGACCGCACTTGAAGCAGCCAGACTCACCGCCGCTACCACTCCTGCACGCGCCCCTATGCGCCCTGCCACACTTCCCGCATCAACTGCGGTCCTGATAATCCCTCGATCTCGAATCCGATCCCTTGGGCCTTATATTATGTTAATATTTACATTAAAGGATATAGTTTTATGACTTTTGTCTATTTATTAACATGCTTTTACATTTTTAATATATGTTCGTCGAAAGCTTTAAAAAATAATGTTGAGGCTTGAAGCTTTTAAAGGCTAAATTGGTTTAAATTCTAATAAAAAAATTTTAATCCTAATTTTTAAATTGAGAAGTGTAGTTTACTAATATCAAATAATATTTTGATTTTGGATAAGTTTTCAATATTAAATTGGTTTAGTCCTAAATTAAATACTAGTTTGAATATAGATGTGAATTTCATAGTTTTAGGCAGACGTATATGTAGTTGTAGAATTTGTAAGGACATAAAAGTAATATTTAAATTTTGTAAGGACATAAAAGTAATTATGTCTTTTTTATTTTACCATAGAGGCATCTGCTGACTTGAAAAGAAGTGAGTCCATGTCTGCTCCAAGAAGATGGTGCACAAAGCTTTTTAGGATTGCGGTCTTCTGAAAACAAACAATTTGTAAGGACATAAAAGTAATATTTAAAATTTGTAAAGACATAAAAGTAATTCTACCTTTTTTTATTTTACCATAAAGACGTTTGCAGACTCGAAAATAGGTGAGTTCATGTTTTCTCCAAGAAGATGGTGCGCAAACCTTTTTTGGATTGTGGTTTTCTGAAAACAATCTACGAGATGAAACGTTTGTGTGCAGTCTGCACGATGCAGACAAAAGAGATTAAGAAGCACTTTAAAAAAAATACTTTGCTCACCTCTAATTTGTACAAAAGAAATGTGTAACACCTGTTTTCCAAAATAGATCAGTAAGGGCTTAAAGGGATCAATGTAAGGTTTTGGGAAAAACCTTATTGGCCATGACGTGGAGATGAGAGTGCCACGACGTAGCAGTGCTCGATGAGAATGCGCATCTCATTTTGAGTGTCATGACGTGACAACCTCTTGTTTGCAAAACCCTAATTTTTCGGGTCTTAAGCCCTATTTAAGGGAAGTGAGGGCTAGGGTTTGCACACCTTCAGCCGCCATCACCTCCTTTTCAATCTATAAACACCCTTAGCCTCCATTGTTGAATTTTTGAAGTTTTGTGGTGATTTTTGGTGAGAAGAAGAAGAAGAAGAAGACATCCTTTATGAATAAATCCAACAAGCAAGCTCCTCATCCACCCCTAGCTCACCTTCTAGACCTTTGTGAGTCTTCGAGTTCCAACCTTTATGCTTTATGTTTCTAAATCTGGAGTTCTTTGTCTTGTTCTTCATGTTTGGGTTAGTTGGTGGGGTTAGAATCCATAAAGTTAGCAACTTTATGGATCCTTTAGGTCCTTTTGTGATCATATGTCCTAGATCTGAAGAATGATTGGGTTTTGAATCCTTTCATGAGGTAGTGACTTCATTTTCTCTACTTTTGACATAGCTTGAGCTCAAAGCATGCACTAGACATGCATGCCTAAAAATTAATGATTTTTATGATGTTTGGAGTGTAATAAGGCCTTCTAGAGAGTATGAGTGAGTTGTTTGAAGGATTAAGAGCTTAATGCATTAAGTTGTCCAGGACAAGTTCCTACGATGTGGCGATTGTGGTTATCACGAATGTTTTGTTCTTAGTCTGCCACGATGTGGCAGATGATTAACCATGACGTGGTGGCTAGTTGAGTTGACTTTTGGTTGTTGATTTTGACCGGTGACTTTCTGACAAAGTTTAACTTTAGTTCAACTTGAGGGTTTTGGGATGTAGTTTAAGGATTGGTTCCTGATTGTTGTATAGTTGACTTGTAGTACCGGTTTTTTTGGATTTGCGAGAGGTGTGACGTTATCTGCTAGACTGCAATATGAGTTTTCTCACTATACTCTGTACTGCAGTATGTGTCCTTGTGTATAAGATGTTGTTATGCTGTAGTGACCTGTTAGACTAGTAGATCTGCTATGATTATCTATGCTTGCTTGTTACTTTTTTGTGCATGTATTGACATAATGTGGTTGGGTTGAGGCAGTTTGCTTTGTGATGTAGGCTAACATACCTATGAGTGGTCCAATTATATGTTGGAGGCTCAGGAGCAGTCCAGCTTTATGTTGTAGGCTCATGATAGTGTGGTTGGGTTGAGACGGTATTGCTTTGTGTTGTAGACCAACATACCCGAGAGCGATCCAACTATATATTGCAGGCTCGTGAGCGGTCCAACTTTGTGTTGTAGGCTCAGGAGGCGGTCCAACCCTATGTTGTAGGTCTGGTGTGCATACATTGTATGTGTATTGTTGTGTGGGGTATTTTAGGAGAACTTACTAAGCTTTGACTTACAATTATGGATTAAATGTGTTTTAGGTACTTATCGAATGATGAAGGCGAGACGGTACACACACATATCAATGGTTTTATGATCTGAGGTTCCACATTGTTTTCTTTATAGCTCTGATTTGGAATTATGGTTTATGAACAAATGGTTGACTTTAACGTAACTTTATAAAAATGAGTGTTTATTCTATTTTAAAAATTAAATAATTATTCTCGAATTTGGGACGTTAAAAATGAGTGTCCTCTTTAATTAATTAATTTTTTTTTTTTGTGAATTCTCATAAGGAACCCTAAAGCAAGCCATATAAGACTTCATTTTTTTATCTTGCAACCCTATGCATACATGCTGAAAACATAAAAAGGCAAGTTCATTAAAGATTGTTATGAACTCAATAGAAATATAGGATTAACAAGGAAATAGGAGGAAGATATAGTTCAAGAGGCTAGTCCTCCCAAGAAAAAAAGAATGATATCCAAAAACATGAATGATGCCACTACGATCCCATATCCTAGATAATCATGTTATAACAAAATTTTCAAAAGAAATACTAAAACTACCCTTCCAGTACTTTGTACTAGTTTGTAATAATTAGGTATCCCATTGCTCCTTCTAGCATAAGTGAATTTTAATATGGATCTATCAATACCCCAACCCCAAAAAGCCATCACAACCTTGGGTTAAATAAAGGAAAAGTGTGATGCATGGTTTCCAGTATTCAGAGGTCGCTTTAGATACATGCATTGCTTCCAATAATAAGGACATTCTCGAAACACTTTTAACAGTCGTTGAACTTGAACATACTCCTAGCAGTTTCTTCGGTTCCATATCTAATTTAAGTTATGTTGCTAACTGGGGAGGGAGATTGGGAGAAAATGGTTGCCAACAACCTTTTTTGCAATTGTGATACATGGAAAACATGATGTATGAGTGTGTTTTATAGCAATTGGGGTCTACATATGACTAAGCTAATGCGTTGTAAAATTAGGGAAGGTCCATATACACGTAAACCATCAGTTAAGGCCTTTAGGTGAGTAACATGATACGGTTATTATTAATACTATTGACGACGGTGAGTGAGAAAACCGTCGTCCAAATCCTATCCCTTAAAACTCCTACAACTTTCAATCAGAGCCGCATAATCTCAAATACGGCGGTTTTTTGAAGTTCAGTCGATCATCTTCTTCTACCTACGATTCCTCCTTCTTCTCCCCCACGTACATGGCGGTTGTCTTCTCCGGCTTTGTTGCCTACGACTTAATCGCGTGTGGTGCTTTCTTTGATAAGGAGTGTTATTCCATATAAACCGGTAACTGCACCACCACGATCTCTGTTCCTGACTATATAAGTCTTCAATTTCACTGTAAATAGCCCAATGTTTCAATCAATTGATTTGAATTGAAATCGCAGATAGTTCTTTCCACCTTCCACTAGAATTCTTTGTTTCTCACATGGTAGTATCTCCCACGTTCACTATCGTCCATAGAAGCTCCCACAGCTACAGAAGAATGATTCAACTTCGCTTCCATGGTTCTTTCCCCACTACTCCTATAAACAGTTCCTCACACCATAATTGTATCCTCATTATCTCTCAAAACTCTGCATATAAATATAGAGGCTATTAATGGAGAATAAGAGAACGGTTCTTCACCCTAACTTCTTCCCCTTCCTGCCGGACAACCACCTTTCTTCTTCCTAATGTTCTCCTATTAACTTCCATTCATATATGTTTCTCCATTGTTTAGATCAACAAGATTTCAAAGATGGAATTGGTATCTTCCTGTTCATCTCTCTCTCTCTCTCTCATCAATCGAGTGAATTGTTGCAGTATTGATTTAGGGTTTCAATTATTGTTCCCTGGTTGTTGAATTTTGATTTGTGTTTCATCTATCCATGAGTTGTTATGTTTGATGGCTTCTGGGCAACAACTATCTGAAAATAAGGTATGCAATTTCACTATATTATGCATCTATTTAACTATCCAGTTCATTTCCCACTTATTTAAGTGGAGTTAGTGTCTATTGAATGATTGTTTGTATGTTTGGGTTTTAGTAACAGGCATGATAAGTTCTCTATAAGGTCCAGTTGTTTGTCCTACTGTCCAAAGGAAGCAAGGAGGTGTTTATGCAGTTCATGCCATTAATGGATCTTGAACAAATTTTAAAGGTCTTAAAAGTGGGATGTAGGGATTCAGAGGCATTTGTAGTCATCAAATTCATATCCATAATCAATCAAGATCAAAGACCAATATCATTACATGCACTTTTAGTTGCTCCTCAAATGAAAATGGTAGCATGGCAGAGAGTTTCAATGAGAATGAATCAGATTATGTTGATTCCAGTCAGTAGTTGAAGTTGGTAAGATAAACAATCTGTTATGGTGTTTTAGTCGGTTCTAAGTATGCAAATTAATATCAATTTATGATATTTTGGTTTCATGCACAGTTGAGTTGAAGAGTGGCCTAGAGGAGTTTATGATTTCACAAGTTCGATTTCTTCATCTTATTCTCTAATGTGGTAGTTTTTGTTTCACAATTTAACAATATATGGTATGTTCTATTTAGGGTTTAAAGTTGGTTATTAACACACTATCTCTTCCTCTATGAAGCAAATGATAAAAAATTAAAAGGGTCTAAAAGCTTCCCATGTGAAAATTTTCAGTTATAAGTAATCCTTTCAAATGCAATTCTAGCTTTCCATCTACCTTCGGCACCATTTCAATCCTTTGGGAATCACGTTTCATTCTTCTATCTCACCCATGGACTTGAAGACAAGCTATAGGTACACTTTTATCTTAGTTAAATCAAATTTTAATAATTCCTTACCCTTGTCCAATTATTTAAGGAACCTGTTGGTGTTTCCATATGATGTTATTTTTTTTACTCTCTAGTCATATGCCTAATGCTGAAAGAATGTGAGTTACATATGCTTATGAGTTATGACATAAATAAACACTAAAGGTTATGATTGTTTCCCTAATGTGGCTTTTATTAACATTTAAAGGAGCCAAAGTAACAGACCAACTCATAAATGATTTTGTATCCTCGCTTGAGTAATGACAATGTTGATGGGGGTGATGGAGTTGAAACAGGTAATTACTGAATTCTGCATTCTCACCATTTGTTCCATATGCAGTGATCACTTCAGTAGTTTAAATCTTGAACTATACAGACAGACAGGCAGTTCCTCTCAAAAGAGTGAAACTTTCCATTTAGTTGAAATGAACATCTACTTATGTTTGAATGATATTCAAGGTGTGTTTTAGTCAATTATTTTTCATATGACTTCATATATCTTTATGCTCACAAATAATTTTATAATTTCCCAATAGGGAAGAGGGTTGTTATGTATGAATTTACTAATACTATTGTCATAACCATGTAGACTATATGTAAGAATCGTTGCATCAGGACACAGTGTAATATGTTGAATAACGAATTCATGTTGTTAAAAAATCTTTCCGTAGTAAGCAATTCTTTTATATATAGTTCTATTTGTAACACCCCGTTCTTTAAGAGTTTAATTATGAGTCCCTGAGACTTATGAGGAAGGTTAATTCTGGTCCTTCTACGAGAAATGAGTTTCATCCGAGAAGGTTTCGGGCTGGCGTATGTGTTAGAAGCATTGGGCTTCTCGTCACCCCGTATGAATGTAAAGTTATTTGGGAGCGGGTTTAGATTTGTCACACCCCGAAAACCGAAAGCGGAAACATTTCCGGGGTTGACTCCACGTTGAGTATTAAATCCAATGTACATAGTAAGTAAAGTGAAACAAACATTACATTACATATTAAAAGTTTTACAATTTGTTTCAAAAGACACAGTTTATACAGTTGTGATACATAGTATAGATATAAACAAAACGAACGAGCTTTGCACGCACACCATCCTGGATCAAGTAAGTCTTCGGGTACCTGTACTATCGTTGACCTGAGAACACAAGCGGTTTAAAAATCAGCATAACGCTGGTGAGTTCATAAGTAGTTTTGTTTTGTGAAAATGTATATGTTTCCTTTCTGTTTCTGAAAATGTAACACACACCAAGAAAATCCCACATTTTCTTAAAAGTTGGTTGTTGTTTCACAAAAGTAAAGTATAGTTTGGTTACCCAATTCGTTAAACTATTCTGTTTACGTACCAGTGTATTCCCAGGAAAGTCCCATACTTTCCTGAATGTTAGTTATTGTAAAAGATGTAATGTTATTCAGTTTGTTACACTTTTCTAGTTTTGTATATGTTACCCAGGAATGCCCCATGCTTTCCTGTATGTTGGTTTTCGATGTGAAAGATGTATTCTGTTAGACCTGGTTATGTACAATGTTTCCCAGGAAGGTCCCATACCTTCCTGAATGTTGGTTATCATTGTAAATGATGTAAAAGATGTAAAATATGTAAAAGATGTAAAGCGAAACCTGGTTATCTGTAAAATGTAATAAGTGGTTCATTATTACTATAAGTAAATCTCTGTTATCCTAATTGCGAGTTCCATAACCATACTAGAGACTGAACCTGTGGCAATAAGTAGTCCACAACCTTATGACTTTCGTCACCCTTGAACCATTTCGGTTCGGCTGTAGCTAGCAGCCAGGTGTGGGGTAGTCAGCCCCGTATAGATCTATACACTCAAGTCACGGTCTCTAAATCCCATAGATTCTGGTTACGGGTGTAGTCCTCCACTCGCGTATCTCTGTGGAGTGTTCGCCGAGGACGTGTCTCCAATCATACATGAATAACAAATTTACTAGTAATAATAAGATGATCCTCCACTCGCGTATCTCTGTGGAGTGTTACCGAGGACAAACAGTGTACAAATTATATGATCAAATGTTCTAATGTAATGCTTTTAACTGATAATATGTGGAAAACCATTTGTGAAATATATATAACATAGCAGTTTATAAAACCCATTTCACAAATAAGTGTTTATGTGATCTGTATGTTCTTCCAATTTATTAGTTGCGTATATCATTATTAAAAGCATATGAACTGTGAAACACACAAACAAAATACGTTTTGAGTACAAGAACCCTTGTACTTTGCTTGTGTTCTCCCCCTGAAAACAGTGAAAACAATGAAAAAGGGTAAGGGTATGAACTCACCAGACTCAGAATCGCAACTATTTCGGATACTAAGCATGGCTTTGGGGCTTGATTACTCGTGATGTCCCTATGTAAAATGAAATAATTTCCATATATATTTAATTAGGGATACATTCACTAATTAAATGGAACATTACACTCCGACGAGATTAAACACCTCAAAACGAGCGTTTGGAGTGATCCGGGTGACATCTACGAACATGTATTGGCACTAGGGACTTGGGACTTGAGTTTAATCCCCAAGAGTAAACATTTAAATGAGTTTACAACCACAAAACATACCCACACATGAGTTTACGGCCGTAAACTCATGTTGGTGTGAATTTGGGTGTTTAATGGCTTGTTTGGACATGGGGATTGTTGGAATGGATTTCTAAATTGCCTTGGAATGCTTGGAAAGGATTTATAACATTTAAAAGGGAGTTTACGGCCTTAAACATGGAGTTTATAGGCATAAACTCTATTATGGTCAAGAATAAGTCATTTGAGGTACAAAGAACAATCACATGTGATTCTAACTAATTTTCTAAGGCTTAGTATAAATTTTAGGCTTCATTTAACACATTTTTAGGAGTTTACGGCCTAGAAGCATGTTCTATGGCCGTAAACTCTCCTTTGTTCATGAAAAATTTGTTTTTGATGCTTAAAACACTCATATGTAATTCTAGAAATTTTTCCAAGCCTTAAGGGTGCATTAAGGGCATTTTTAGCATGATTATATGATTTTACGGCCAAAGGCTATGTGCTTAGGCCGTAAACTCCAATATGTATGACATTTGATGTGTTTAAGGTCTCCAAACCATTTTTAGATGATTCTAGGATTTACCACAAGGCTATTGGTTAAGTTACAAGGCATTTGGACATGTTTAAAGGCTCTTAATCCCCATTTTAGAGGAGTTTACGGCCCAAGAAGGAGTCTTGGCCGTAAACTCTCTTTTGTCCCATATAATTCATGTTTTATATGTTTCAAGTCTCAATTAGCAAGCCTTAAGGTCTTATCTAAGTCCCATATATGATTTGGAAGGGTTAAATGGCTCAAAAACCCTCATTTACATGAGTTTACGGCCTAGGATAGTTCTAGGGCCGTAAACACATAATGATGGTCCTAATTTATAGATTATACTCAAATTTGAAGGCTAAAGAGGTTGCATAACATGCTAGGGAAGTTACCTCAAAGATTTGAAGCCTTAAACTTGAGATTTGGACCTTGAATTCTTGTTTGAGGAGAGAGGTTGGAAATGTTTATGTAAGAAATGGCCAAAAGCTTCAAATGAAAGCTTTGAATCACTTATATAGTGCTCGGGAATTGGACACGACGGAATTCTACCCAATACCGACGTTAAGTGGGGCTTTTGGTCATACCCGACCAAATTGTCGTAACCCGATATGGTCGATTCTAGAATTATTCCGATAGCTATAATGGGGTGTTAAAATGATTTCTAATGGCATTAAGACACCCATTAAGTCATTTTAGATCAATATAAGTTAATGACTTAAAAAAATGGTAAAATCGGAAACGAATTTGGAAACGACGTTTGGTTGATCAAATTGGATTACAAGAAGTGATATGAAATTTCGGGTTGTTACAAGATTAGAGGAGTTGCGGTGTTTTGAAGTTGATCATTGTTTATAGCTCGTTATGGTATAAGTGGAAAAAGGGTACCATGCATGCATGGCATGCATGCAATTATTGGTGAAGTCTGGCTGGGTACGCCCAGCGTAAGCTGGACGTACGCCTGGCATAAGGGAGCGATAAGTTGCAGGTGGCCGGGTGAGTACGCCCAACGTACCAGGGCGGTACGCCCAGCGTACTCTCAGAAACCCCAAACCCTATTTTAGGGTCAGCCACTATATAAGGAACATGTTGGTTCACTCTTTAGCCTCCTTATGCTCATCCTCAACCTCAGAGAAACCCTAGATCTCGTGTTCTCTCCATTTTTGGGTGTGTTTGTCCTTGGAAAGCTCTTTTTGGCAAAAGAAAGGCTTGAAGGAGAAAAGAGAAGTTGTTAAAGAAGAAGAAGAACGTGTGGAGCTTGTAGATCTGAAGAGATACCATCCTTTGGAGCTTGTTTGAGGTACAAAGCTTCTTGCTTGACCTTCATATTCTATAGATCTATGTATTTTGAAGCTTTGTCACCATTCTTGTCCCAAAAGTCCTCACCTTGTTGCATATTTCGATTTGGTCAAGATTATCTGTCCTTTCAGACCTTTGGAGAGGTCTTGAGTGAGAAAAATGAGGTCCTAAGGGTTGTAGTTATTCCATGTGTGAGATATATAAGTCTTAATGGATTAAGACCTTGGATTAAGAGCTTAAGGACGTCCCAAGTGATAAAGTCTGAGACTTTATGAATTCTAATCATATTTGGCCTATGGATCTGAAGTTTGGGCTTAAGAGCTTAAGCCATTAAGAGGTTAAAAGGACTTATTGAGTATTGCAGTTACACCCCGCGTAGCGGGCCAAAGCCCCGATCCTCATTCGCGTTTCATTGCAGTACGCCCAGCGTACCAAGGAGGGTACGCCCAACGTACTCCTCCTGTTGGACTTTCATTTTTGGGCTTTGAGTTTGGGCCGTTGGTGGATAGTTGGTTATTGGGCCAAGTCTGGGAATTTATGGATAGAGTGTTTTGGGCCCAATTATTGTTTTGGACATTGGTTCTAGGCTCATTTGGTGAAGTGGGCCCAATTTGGTAAATTGGGCCAATGTTGGACTTTGTATGAGATTTGGACTTTGATATTGGCCCGATAAGTGAATGTATGATTGGCCTAATGTTTAATTGGTTATGATGGTTAGTTCGGGATTTGCAGTGAGTTGGTGATTCGAGAGTCTGCTTCTTCAGTACAGAGTATCGGCATTTGCGAGGTGAGTTATCCTCACTATATCAACAGGGTCTAAGGCACCAAGGCCGGCCCTTATCGGATTGAGATCCGGGTATTTGTTGTTATGTTATTGCTTTGATATGTTTGCATCCTGGTAGCTAGGATGGTATATGATAGAGACGTGATTGAGATCGGTATCCTGAGAGGTAGGGTGATGCTATGCTAGTGACCGGTTAGGTCGGTATCCTGGTTAGGATGATGATATGTTATGTGATCTGTTTGATCGGCTTGTTGACTATGAATTGCTATATGATTATATGTTTATGTGCACATGGTTGTTTGGACTGGAGTTGGGTTGAGGCGGGTCCTGCTTTGTGCTGTAGGCCAAGATACCCAGGGCAGACCGGTTGTTCCGAAGGCCCAGCGAGCGGTCCGGATAGGCTGCAGGCCCCAAGAGGGCGGACCAGACGTGTCGAGGCTCGGAGAGTGGACCAGGCCAACTGAAGGCCCGGTGCGGGCGGACCAGTCACACTGTAGACTCAGAGAGTGGACCAGGTGGATTGAAGGCCCGGTGCGGGCGGACCAATCACATTGCAGACTCGATGTATGTGGCTAGACTCGGAGGGTGGACCAGGTGGACTGTTGGCCGGTGCGGCGGACCAGTCACACAGTAGACCCGAAGTGTATGGCTGTTCTGTGATCGGATATGTTATGGCATGTTATGCTTGTATGGTATATGTGGTTGGTATTTTGGGGATATCTCACTAAGATTTCGGGCTTACAGTTGTGGTTTTATGTTTTTCAGGTTCTTCAGGAGACCGTGGCAAGGCAAAGGCGTGATCGTACCGCTCCTCATGTTTTTGGTCGTGATGTGACTCTGGGAATACTTTAAATAAATTGTATTGAAAACCTTTTTGTAATAATTTTAATGGAATTGGGTTGTTTTGAAAAAAATTAAATTGGTTGGAATTTTTCGGTCGTTACAAGTTGGTGTCAGAGCCTTGGTTTGAGTGAATTGGAGGAACACTCGTGTGACTCCAGTCTCAAATCGAGGAGAGTTTTCAAAAGAGAATTTAAAATGGTTTTCAAAATGAGTAAATGAGGACGCGGAGGTACGATCAGCCGGAGCCAGTAAGTAACCCCAAAATACCATACATGATATTTGTTTTTGAGCTTGATAGAACAGCATGTTAGTGCTAGGCTAGGGATTTTCAGGATTTCATGACAATGTTGCCTGATTTGTGATGCATGTAGCCTAGGGTTTCCTTGTGGGAGATTTCCAGTGTTCCTCTAGTAGTGAGGGTTGAGCGTTTGTTATGCATGTTTTCACTAGGGTGTTGTGGTAGTACTTCATACAAATATAGGTAGGTGTGGAAGATAGTATGGGCCCGTACTACTGAAAGCACAGGACCCATACGCGTATCAGGGAAACCATGATCTTTAGGGTTGGGTTAAGAGAGTTGGTTCCCGGGATAGTGGGAAGTGTCTAAGATTTTGTGGTATTTTTCAGTATGGAGATTCCGAGGCATGCTGGGAGTGGATCCGGTTCAGGATCAGGAGCAGGAGAGGGAGTTCCGGGCGGGTCTGTGCCACCCGAGGTTATTGGTCAGATGAGTACGTGCAAGTTGGATGCGAGGATTCGTGAGATCCTGCGGGATGAGATTGCTGCGTTGTTTCGGGCTGAGTTGTCGGAACTGTTCGGGTCGATCAAGACCGCCATGGTTGAGTATTTTGATGAGCGCTATGCAGCTCTCACAGAGACGGCTGCCGCGGCGGCTACAACGGCTGTAGCAGCGGCAGGGGGAGGAGTTAGTCGGGGTTTTCAGTATCGGGACTTCGATAATACGAAGCCTCCCACCTTTGATGGAGTTCAGGAACCGATTGTTGCTATGAGATGGTTATCGGACGTGGAGGGGTGTTTCTTCACGTGTTCATGCCCTGCTGATCAGAGGGTGAGATGTGCTCTGAACTTGTTAAGGCTCGGGGCGAAGGATTGGTGGTGACTGACCACGGGGTCATATTCGGATGCACAGAGGGTTGCGGTTTCATGGGATCAGTTCAGAGAGATATTCAGCACTCATTATGTTCCGCGAGTTGAGAGGGAGAGATTGTCTCAGGAGTTCCTTGAGCTGAAGCATGATTCGGAGTCGGTGACTGAGATTACCAGGATGTTCACTGAGAGGGCGATGTTTTGCCCTGAGTTCGCTTCGGAGCAGGCTCAGATGTCCCAATATCTGAGCATGCTCAAGAGGGATATCAGACAGTTTGTGTCTACGCAGAGGTGCGAGACTTTGTTGGAGTTGCAGGAGGCCGCCAGGCCGAGGTGAAGTAGAGATTGAGTTGCAGTTGCGTGAGCTGAGGCAGGCTCCGGTACAGTCGCAGCCGGCACCGAAACGGTCCAAGACCGTTGATTCTAGGGTGGGAGATCAGAGCAGCTACGCTTGTGGGAAGTGTGGGAGGGGTCACACCGGGGTTTGTAGGTCCGGTGGTGCATGCCGCAAGTGCGGAAAGGAGGGGCACTATGCGAGGGATTGTTGGTGGTCAGCGCCGGTTCAGGATTTGAGGATTTGTTATCATTATCATCAGGTTGTACATTTGAGGGTCAACTGTCCACAGCTCGCTGCAGGACCGGTGAAGGCTCCAACACCGGCCACTTTGAGGATCACAGGTGGAGGTCAGGGTGGAGCGGAGCCCCCAAGGGATCAGGGTCGTGCTTTTCAGCTTACAGCAGAGGAGGTCAGAGCAGTGTCGGATGCATAGGCGGGTATGTTCCTTTCTTGTTGTATTCATTTTCTTGCGATTATTGTGGAGTATTGTTTATGTGCTAGTATCTTTGTGTGGTTTTCGATGCGGTATTCGTTGTTTTTGAGGGTTGTGGCTTGGTTATGGGCTATTGTATGGAAATTTCGTTGGTTATTATGTATGAGGGTGATTAGTGGAAATTGGCTTTTGGTCTGAATGTCGGGAAGCATCTGCTTCCTAAGGAGGGGTTAGCTGCAGATTGAGTTTCTTTCAAGCGAGATGATCAGTGTGGAAATGTGATTTTTGTGAAGGTTGTTAGAGCTAGTGGGAATCAGCCCACGTGTAAGTGTTGGTTTTGTGCAGAGTTGTTTTGGGAGGTCGGTGATGGCGACCGATGGTTGATAGTCAGTACCCTAAGTGGGGGAGAAATGGAAAATTCTCCGGAAGATCGATGAACATGTGAGGTTGCTTAGCTGTTTGGGATTCAGCAGTGTTCTGTTAGCCCAGAGTGTAGGCTGGTATGAGTAGTTGTCAGGCATGCGGGGCGGGATACAGACCTAGGGCATTTGATTGTGGAAGGCCTGGGATCGGGCCGGGATCGAGTATGTATGATGGAGATAGAGTTCGGAACCCCTAGAGGGCTAGAACAGTATGCATGGGAGGATTTCCCAGAGAGATAGCTCAGAATGATGGATGTTAGTTGAGCGGTCCGGATAGAATGAAGGCCGGGAGGCGTACCAGTCAGGCCGAAGGCTCGGAGAACGGTCCAGCCAGACTGAAGGCACTGGAGGGCGGTCCAGATTGGCTGAAGGTTTTGAGAGTGGTCCAGATTGGCTGAAGGCTTGTTAAGGCGGTCCAGTCATGCTGAAGACTCTGCAGGTATCGATAGAGAGGTTCGAGGAAATGGATTGAGTATGTTGCGATGTGTTAGCATTAGAAGGTCTGGCCCCGAGTATTGATCTTGATTAGTGGAGATGGTGCATGGACTCGAGAGTCCTTGCAAGCAGAGTCAGAGCATGTGTGTTGGATGGATAGCGGATACGCTATGAAGGAGTAGTGTAGCATTGGGCGAGCGCCGTGGCACTTGTGGTAGTGTCAAGGCAGCCAAGCGGTTTTCCTTGGTAAGGAAAGAGAGAGGAGTGTAACTCCGAGAGGGAGTGCAAATTCACGAAAGTGAAAGCGGCAGAGCAGAGTTATGATTGGAGTGATCCAAGTATGGTCATTGAGCAGCGTGTTTGCGGCAGTGGAATGGAAGCACATCCGGTTTGGGATGTCTGCTGAGGTCGCGGAAGGAATTCCGGGGGGGTGGGGGGGGGGGTAGAGCCAAGAGGCTCGGCAGGAATGCATGGATGAAATTTTGGAATTCCAGATAAATTTGTTTTGTGGTGAAAATGCATCCGGAAGGAAGTTTGGAAGTGTCAGCAGTGTATCGGGGTTTTCCTAACCCGAGGACACCAGAACCAGTTTGGTGCGATTATGAGATTGCGGTGGAGAACTCGTGGGAGTTGCTCTAGGGCTGAAGCTTGTGTCATCCTGTCAGCAAGAAAGATAAAGTTGGGTTTCAGATTTCGATGGTTGAGTCTTGGTTAGCTTGGTTCGTTGAATGCCAGGCGGTGCATTGCAGGGACAGTTTCGGAGTAGAGTTGTCTCAGGCTTCGAGGACGAAGCCTAATTTAAGTTGGGGAGAATTGTAACACCCCGTTCTTTAAGTGTATAATTATGAGTCCGTGAGATTTAAGAGGAAGGTTAATTCTGGTCCTTTTATGAGAAATAAGTTTCATCCGAGAAGGTTTCGGGCTGGCGTATGTGTTAGAAGCATTGGGCTTCTCGTGATGTGATTCTGGGAATACTTTAAATAAATTGTATTGAAAACCTTTTTGTAATAATTTTAATGGAATCGGGTTGTTTTGAAAAAAAATAAATTGGTTGGAATTTTTTGGTCGTTACACTATTGTTAAGAGTTGATATAATGTTTGTGCAGTGAATTTTGAAAATGAACTTTTCTTATAGGTGAAATCAAAGAGGAAAGTAGTACCATCGGTTCCTGTTTAGGCACATGTGGTTAAGAGTGTTGCCCTACAACTGAGTGGCATCAACAACTTTAACCAGCTACTATGTTAATTTGTTCCCCAAATTACCCTTAATATTGTTGAAGAATCTTTATCTTATGAAGAAGGTGAATACATCTTCTCTTTTTATTTCTTTTGGATTTCTATTGAGGAATATATGTGCAACGTGCTTAACTATGTAAAAGTTTTATATTTAGCCGAATTAAAGTAAGTTTAATTATGTGAGGAACTTGCCCACCAGTCTTAAAAGTTATCAAGAATTTCGGGATAATCAACCTACTGTCACTTAATATCACATTTTCCTATGTTGCCTACAAACACACAGAAAAAGAAAAGCTTAGAATTTGTGTCACACCTAAAATTGACTTTTGCATATTTTTTATCAGTTTGTGGCAGAAAAACGAAACAACAGTGGCATTTAATTATTTTTAATTTTTTTTGTAACTATATTTCTATTATGGTTACAAATTTAAAATTCGTAGCATATTTTGGTTAGATTAGAGAGGTGTTGTTTTTTATTTTAGTTCCATGTGGACAACTTGAGGACGTTTATTTTTTTGACTAAATGACCTTACTATACTTAATCTGGTCTACACTATATAGCGGATTATTTTTCACTTAAAGTGGAAAAATTGGTGTAATAATAATGTATGTACATTCATTTAACTATAATAGCAACATACTTAGAAGTTTGTAATGTGTAGCAGCAAGTTACTTTTGTTACCTATAATAGCATTATACTTACTAACATCCGAATTCGTTTCTATGTAGAAAAATCTTACATAATTGGTCTATTTTCAGAAAAAGGATTACAAAATTGGTCCTTGTAGGAAAATATTACTTATATTTATAACAATAATAGCAGCGTACTTTTTTCTTAAAAATAATAATAGCATCATACTTATCTTTTTAAACATAAATAGCAATGTATATTTTTTTTAATCCAATAATTTTATTGATTATTGTCAAATATATAAATTGAATTATGCTAAAAAAGAAATCGTTTTTAGCAATGTACTTTCGTTTGATTATTTGAAATAGTAAATTATGGATGCAATGTACCTTTTTTTTTTCTTTTATCTACATATAAATAGGCGTTTTAACCATAATGGTAAATACTCTTGCCATTCAGTTCAATTTTGTATAATTTACATTTTATGTTTATTAAATTTGGTAAATATATTTTGCAAATGTTATACTCCAATTAAAAAACTCCGTAAAATATAACAATGTACTTGAAAATAGAACATTATAATAAACACATCACCAAATGCAAGTATTTTTGAGTAAGAAAGACCTTTTGTTACTTGACTAAATATTTTTAGTAATATGTTAGAAACTACATTCATTTGGTAAAAAAAATAAAATCAATCCATTTTTTTTTAAATCCGTCAACCCGACCAACAGGTGGGTATAACAATAGTTATATATGTCGTGGATGTGTTATTGCTTCATATATGTTAAGTATGTCATGCTTTAACCGATGCACATACCCCTAGCAGTTTCTTCGGTTCCATCTCTAATTTAAGTTATGTTGCTAACTGAGGAGGGAGATTGGGAGAAAATGGTTGCCAACAACCTTTTGCAATTATGATACATGGAAGACATGATGTATGAGTGTGTTTTATAGCAATTGGAGTCCACATATGACTAAGCTGATGCGTTGTAAAATTAGGGAAGGTCCATAAACACGTAAACCATCGGTTAAGGCCTTTAGGTGAGTAACATGATACGGTTATTATATATGTTGTGGGTGTGTTACTGCTTCATATATGTTAAGTATGTCATGCTTTATATGTTATGGTGAATTGCATGTCACTAAGTGAAGGTGTTTCCTTATTTTAGATATGTTTGTCGGTTATTTGACTGATGTAGTTGGGATGGGCATATTAGTTTGAGAATCGATACTTGATTATTGGTGACATATGTAGTATCATGAATATTATTCTGACATTTAGTCAAGTGGTTGGGGAACATGGTTTGAGTCAAGTCAGTCGTATCGAATAGAGTCATATGTATTGCATTAATGTTGTACATGTTTATCTAATGGTAATTGTTGCACCATGTTATGAACTATTATAGCCTGACTCATTAAGCTTTGAACTTACCCATTTTTTGTTGATTGCATATATTACAGGAGTAGTATGGATAGAGTACGCGTGTATACTTAGAATATGCTTGAGTGATAAGAAGGCTTGGTAAATGCTACTGAGTACGTGTCAAAGTATCATCCCCATTACATGTGGTCATTGGCTAGATTGAGTAGCTTTGGGATCCGTTGAGACTTCAAGTTGTATTATATAATAGATAGCTCAGGTATAGTTAATCTTTCACATTTATGTTATGACTGTAAATAATAGGTTTTTCTAAGGATATGTTATGTTACATAGAGGTAATATCGGAATTTCAATATAACTTTTAGAAAAAGATTGTGTCAGCTTTGAAGAAAGTGAGGATGTTACAACAAGTATCTCTTCATAAAAGGATATATCCTTTTTCCAAAACACACATTTTTTTTGGGACTCGCCCATTTCCATAAATATTGATCTACCTCTTTGCTTGTATTAGTTTGTCTTGTCATGGATACTATGTTTCTGGTATAATATTGTTATAAGGAAACTTAGATTATGGTCTTTAGTATTTCTTATATATAACTCATGTCATTTTATACACATCCAATTATCATTGAAACAACCATAGAAATTATGTTCAATTTAGTTCAACATTGTCTAACAAATGCAACCTAAAAACACTAAAAACATTTATTCGTCAATTATCATACAAATGACATTAAATGTAACAATTTTGTTAACACAAATGAAACACTACATGAATGGATCACTAGCAAGCCATAAATAGACTCATGTGATTTATCATGATATATAAAAGATTACGCTGCATCGAATCAGAGTTTCCCAGGGCTTGGAGGGTCATGTTTATCATTTGGTCCGGTTCCTCCATAATCCATGGTTTCAAGATCCATTCTTCGTGTGGCAGACCTATCAAACTCCATGTTCTCTCCATGACTTGTCACGTCAATTTCATCCTATAATCGTCAACATAATAAACACTTGGATAAAAAAAAAATCATGCATTTTGTGAAAACTAAAAAATATGTTAAGTAAAATCACTAAATTGACCAAAATAAGGTGTTATATCAATATAACTTATAACACATCGTGACTACCATATACTTATCGTAAAATAATTTTCTATCTGTGAAACTGATATCTGACTACAGGGCGGTCCAGACGGTGTGCAATCCGGGCGAACGTCCAGAGCCTACGTCTACAGGGGGCCTAAAATTTATGGGGTATGTAGTGATTTTTAGAACTTAAAGTTGGTTCAAACTCAAACTGTCTGAAAAGATAAACAACTTGGGTTGCTTGTTATTGTTAATTGAACGCATTCATAGTAAAATATAAATGATATTTTTTTGAATCTTTATTATAAGGGCAATTTTTTTTTCTTTTCACTCCGGGCCCCATATACATTTGGACCGGCCACTGTTATTTTGCAAAATATGAATTATTTATAACCCCCTTTTTTTGCCAAAAATCTATGAGTGTCTTGTGAAATTATTTTACGAAAATAACTAATTTTTAAAAGATAAGTTATAAATATGTAATGAGTTTATCATATAGTAATCTGGCAAATTAATTTTATTGAATTATTTTATAATAGCTCTCAAAACATAGTGGTCTTATAACATATTTAAAGGCTATAATAATTCAACGTTAAATTTTTAAATCCAATAACAAAAGTAAAAAAAAAATAGGCTTGTTGTTTTATTGAGTTTGCCTCAACGATGAACCGGAATTTGAGGAATCTCATTCTCTTTTCCTTCAAAATTTGTAAGGTTTTGAACCTAGTAAATACTAATCTCTAAGATCCAATATATTAACTTAAATTCTTTGGTTTTCGATCTTATTTATAAGTTTTTCTTTTAACTCGATTGTTTAAAACAAGCAGTAATTTCTCAAGTAACAAAAAATAAGTTATAATCATCTTTATAGAGTTGAGAGAGAACCTGCAAATGTATTTCTTGGACTGCAACTCCTCTTTTTATCCATTTGAAATCTCCCGTTCCTTGAAACCAAAACCAACAAAAAGACTCCGTTTAATTTGAGATGAAAACAATCAACTTTATAGATCTTGAACACGAATCTCACACTCAGATTTCTATATAAAAGAATGAACTAAAGGAAGGCTTACTTGATGCACTTGAAGAGATGATGAAGCCCATGAACAATAGAAGAAAACAAACAAAACCAGCCTTGGAACCTTTCATGTTTGATTGGTGTTTTGAAAGGATGGAAGGTGGGAATTTAAGTTGCATATATATGAATGAACATATCCAGACAAAAATATGTAATTAATGGTGGGTCTCATCAGACAAGACCTCTACCCCACATCTACAAAGTCAACTTCTCTTCTAATTTATAGCTTTAACCATTACAATAATTGAATCTATATTTATTACAATGGTGGTAACTATTGAGCTCATTGTTAACATTACAGTCTATGATCTTGCATATTGGTGCGATGCGAATAGATAAGTAAGTGTTTATATATCTTCGAGTTTTGTCTTTTATTCTCTTTCTATAAATGGTTTTTTTATTATTAATCTTGAATTTTACATATATTTTATATTGACTTGTTAAAACCTCTTATATATCAATCAAATGATACTCATTGGGCATGGTTAAGGTTTTTCTGGAAGCTAACATTTTTGCGTTTGTGCAAATATATACGGCCAGTTCTGAGAAATTACCTTAAAGGCCTATGACGAGCTAGGAAAAATGGTTCTTATCGTTATTATAATTTTTTATTTTTAAATAAAAATATTTAGAATATATAATAAAAAAATTAGGTTCCAAAAATATATATAATAATGAACGAAAGATTAATATTTTCATAACTGAATTTGTATAGATGTCAAAGAAACATGACCGTAGGTTATGTTTTAGCAAAGAGTTAGTAAGATATGTACAAATTAAACATGTGTTCTGAAGAGTAAAAAAGTTATTCATCAATTCAACTTATATTATACTTTAAGATTTGCATATCAATATATTAAAAGATTGCCTTTACGATAGGCATGGTAGTGATCTTGATATGTACAATCCCCAAATGACATCTTAGTGATTTGAGGCTCGATAGATAATTGTTTTTCAAGATTCTTATAAGATTAATGGTATTTCAAAATTAAAAAAAAATAAAATCAAATCTACTGATTAAAAATATTGATTAGTTAGTAATAGGTTAATAAATTACATAAGAAAATGTTTTTTTATTCAGATTGAGAATACGGGAATATTTAAGAAGGTGGGTGAGATCCCACTTATTGCCTAACTATTTTGATCTAACTTTATATCCCATCCATGGACATCTTGCGCCTATGTTTATCCATCCAGTGGTGAATGGACCACTCGCACATAGTATGATAGTACCTAACATAGTTTTTGATTTTGGATGTTAATCTATGGTGACAAAAAGCTAAAATGTACATTATTTTGTTGAAAATAACATGCTAACAAATTTGGTCATTAAAACGTGTTGTAATGTAGCAATTTGATTTTTTTTTTTGAAAAAGCAAATGCAATGTAAATATATATAAGAGGAAAAGAACAAGCAACCACGGCTAGCAAGCAACTAAGACGTGGGCTTAAGTACAAGTAAGGTAACGAAACAAAAACATAAACATAAACAGTTACATGATACAATTCATAAGATGAGAAAAAGAAGAACAACACCAGTCTATCCAGCTGTCGCAACCTGCCTTGCTCCTGTGTTTGCACCATAGATATGATAAAGATATAACATTGTGAGCTACTTTTGTGGACGAAAGTCTTAAATCCTTGTAAATTATCTTGTTCCTTGTGGTTCAGACATTCCACCAAAGACAATATAAAATTGAAATGAAGATTCCTCTTTTTCTTGGACAATTACCCCACTAGGCTGCGAAGTTGATGACTTCGGGAGGTGAAGTAAGTTGTTGAGTTTTAACCCAACACCATTTAATCACCCATTCATAGACTCCTTTAGTGAAATCACAGTCTAGCAGAAGATGATTGACAGTTTCCGGTGCTTGACTGCATAGATGGCATGTAAGGTTGAGGATCTGAACACCTCTTTCTGATAACTCAGAAGCCACTGGGATTCTAGACAATGAGGCTCGCCATACAAAACAATAGACTTTTAATGGAACCATATTGGGCCAAGGCACCTCAGTACCTTTGTACGAGACAAGTTTGGAATCGATAGTCGGTCCTCCTCATTTTGTTGACATTGTATCAACCATCCGGGGTTGACATAAAACGAAACCCGATTGAGAATTGGGATGACACTTCCATTAAACTGATGGAAGAGTATAGTAACAACTTTGTTAATGCAATAGAATCATTTGGTTCATATTTCCACATCCAACTAAAGCCAAATGCTAAGAGGCGGTCTTCAAGGCAACAACATTTAACCTTTTCTAGATTATATAAGTTTGGAAATCGGGCCTCAAACAGAAGATTCCCACACCAAGTATCTTTCCAAAATAGGATATTCACCCCACACCCCGGAATGAGTTTGAAAAACTTGTTGCGGTCAAGGTTGAGGTCAATAATGTGTGTGATCACTTTAAGGATGTTATGCCAAACACCAGTGGATGATTTCCTTGCAATGTAAGTTGTTGGTTTCCTTTGAAGATTATGAATACTTACAATTACTTCCCTCCATAAATTTCCTTCTTCGTTCAATAGCCCCCACCACCATTTGGTGATAAGGGCTATATTTTAAGCTTTTAAAGTGCCAACACCAAGGCCTCCGTGTTTTTTAGATGCTGTTATTTTGGACCAATCAACCCAATGAATCTTTGACTTGCCATCATCTCCACCCCAAAGGAATTTCCGTCTTATTTTTTCGAGGGTGTCGATTACGCCCTGTGGTGATTTGAACAATGACATGTAATAGGTTGAGAGGCTAGATAGAACATATTTTACTAGAGTTAGGCACCCACCAAATGATAAAGCTTTAGCTTTCCGGATTGATAATTTAGACCAAAAATTATTGATAATTGGCTGCCAATGTTTCTTTAGAGCCATGTTTCCCCCACGGGGACTCCTAATGCCATACGTTTGATCTCCTGGTTAGATATATCTATTCCGAATAAGGGAGATTTCAGAAAATTCACCTTAAGGCCCGAAGAGATGTGGAAACATTTGAGGATGCGAGATAGATTTTTTATGCTTTCGCTACACCATTCTCCCACGAAGATGGCATCATTGGCGTAGAATAAGTGCGAGATCATGGGTCCACCGTTGGGTAATTTAATACACCGAATTAACGCATTTTTGCTTGTACTTTTTATAGCCACATTCAAGCCTTCCATCGCTAGAATGAACAAGAATGGAGATAGGGGATATCCCTGTCGAACACCTCTTGAAGTGGGGTACTCCTCTGTTGGTCATCGGTTGACTAACACAGATTTCATCGACGAAGCTAAACAACATCGAATCCATTTCCTCCGAGTGAATCCAAAACCCATCCGCATCATAATAGTGTCAAGGGAATTTGAATTTAAATAGTCAAATGCTTTTTCAAAATCAATTTTGAACATGAAAATCTTCTTTTTGAATTTTTTAGCCCAAGAGAAGAGTTCATTGATGACTAAAGGCCCATCTAGAATATTTCGTCTAGGGATGAACGTGGGTTGAGCTTCGCTAACAACCGAACCGGTAATAGATTTCAACCTCAATGCAAGGATCTTAGCTACAATCTTATACATGAAACCTATAAGGATGATCGGACTATAGTCTAAGAGTGTGTAGGGGTTGGTCACCTTTGGAATCAGTGTAATAAAAGCCGAGTTACAACCCAAAGCCAAGGAAGCATGGTGTTCGAAATGTCTAACAAAATTGACGATATGGTCACTTATTAGATCCCAATTGTCTTTTATAATCTTTAAAGTCAATCCGTCAGGTCTGGGAGCATTATCATTACCATAACACCAAACAGCGTTTTTGATTTCATCCGGTAAAATGGGAAGTTCTGATGAGTGTTGTTGTTGCAAAGAAAGTTGTTTGAAAAGAGGGTTGATAAGTGGTGGGCGGGAGGGCCATCTTTCTTTAAATTTGTCGGAGAAGAACTGGAAAACCTCATATTTGATTAATTTAGGGTCATTAGTCCAGGAACCGTTAACAGGTAGGCCTTGAATTCTGTTTTTATTGCTTGAGTTTTTTAAGGATCCATGGAAAAACCTAGAGTTTTTGTCACCATCCACCAACCACTTGATTTTCGCCTTTTTTGTAGATCTAGTTTGGCAAATAGTTTGGCAAATTGTGTGTGTGCCTCATCTGTTATGTGGAATATGTATTGATTAAAGCATGCTATACAAGTTTTTAAACTATGTATAAAAATGTATATTTTTGTCTACTAATATGTTGGGTAGAACATGGGTAGATAGTTGGTGTGTAATAAACAGATGAGATGCCTCGGTGTTGTTCGTGTTATTCTAGTCATTCAGCAGAATATGGATGACGACCACGGACTATTCTTGACCGTCCTATGGAACACTAGCAGGCTCATAACCTGTAGGTGTTGTGAACGACGTGTTCACCGGTGTACTCTATCCCACTCATGGTTGCCTTTAGGATATTTATTGCTAAGGAAGCCCCTTTGCAGTAATGTCCGTCCCGATGAAAAATCCTAGATTAGGTCCCTTATAATAGATGTTGTTTTATGGACGTAAAGTGAGGATAACGGGAATGGGTAATCGGGTTATTGTTGATTGTTAAATTAAATATTTATTGTGGGTTGAAAACCCTATATGCTCATCAGGCTCCCAAGCCTGACCCACTCAGCTTATTTGTATTACAGGAAGTGGCGCAAGAGCTTAAGATGGACGAATCATCAAGATGTTTTGTTTACAAGTCTGTATATGTATATATTGTTGAATGACTTGTAATGTTATCGTTTATGCTTTATGATATGTATCGGAACATGACATCCCGACTTTTGATTATGAAATGAAATCATATTTCTTTGTGAAATGTTTTGATAAATATCTATTTTATCACGTTTTGTTTTTGGGAACGAATTCCGCATCTCTTTTAAAATTAAAAGGATTTACTCTGGAAATGTTTAAAAAGAATAAATGAAATCGGTCTTTTCTAGCCGAGATTTTGGGGATGGCACAGTATGCATTTCATGCTTTCCTCTTATGCCCCTGTCATCTCAACCGCAAGAGCCTTCCATGAACAATGCTATGTTTCTGAGATTACCAATGTTGTGTTTGAGCCTGCAAGTATGATGGCTAAATGTGATCCAAGACATGGGAAATACAACATTTTCTACTCCAAAAGCATATGTTAAGTTGGATTTTTACTGCCCATTTGCTAGCAGTTTCTACTCGGTTATTGATGGATTACTTGAATGAATATGGTTAGTCACAAAAGAAGTTTGAATCTACTTTCGATTGATTTTATGCTTTTTTATCTGATATAATATTTAACTCTCTCTTACACACACATATTTATTTGTTTACTATTGTGTTATTACACATTACATTATTAATACTTTTCTTATTTGTACATTTCAGCTTATGATGCTCAGGTTGCTAGTCTGTATTATGCCATTTCTCACACAGATAATGGTTTTCAGGTAAAAAAAATTCTCACTATTAATATCATATCTCTTGACTTGTGAACTTGTTTTTATTAACAATTCAGGTGACTTTGACCGGATATAGTCACAAGTTGGAGATCTTACTCGACACTGTAATAGCAAAAATTACAACTTTTGAAGTAAAAGAGGATAGGTTCTATGTGATCAAGGTAAAAATAAAAGGCATTGCTACTTATGTTATGTCGATGACTTTATATTTTTACTTATGTATGTTTAATTACTTGTCTATTTTATAGGAACTAGTGATAAAAGAATATGAAAATTACAAGTTTCAACAGCCATATCAGCAGGCCATGTATCACTGCTCATTACTTGTAAAAGATAGATCATGGCCTTGGACTGATGAGCTTGAAGTTCTTTCTATTCTTGAACCTGAACATCTTTCAAGGTTTTATCCTCAAATTTTGTCAAGAATCTTCATAGAGTGCTATGCCGCAGGTTTTTATACCATTACTATATATTCCAGTTATGTTTTTTTTCTTCTTTTTTATCTAAAGCTATACAACAACTAGGTAAGCATATTTTTTCAAGTATCATATTCTTATACTAAAGTGGGTGTTACATATTGCTATACTTAATAGGGTATGAATCAAAATGTATGAAAATTCAGCTCTTCTTCACTACACTCAAGTAAGCATATTTTTTCAAGTATCATAAGATATAATGATGAATACAATTGTTAATTGTGGTATGGTGTATATAATATATACATGTACATCAGGATGATTTTAAGTTGAATATCAAACCAGCCTTTCACCAACTTAGATCAGTTGAGCAACTTGGTTACATCACTATGCTTATGCAGAGGTATATGAAACAGTTGCACTTGTTCTATATTTTTTTATAAACGACCTAAATCTCATTTTGAGACTAAAATCTATGAGATGCCAGATGATGAATTCAAGGTCACAAGAGTTGGTTTTTCTTTATCAATTTGCACTTGTTCTATATTTTTTTATAAACGACCCATGTTAGCAATGTATTATTTTTGTTTAACATTTGAATGATTCTTTGTATGATATTATAATTTGTGCAATTTATTTTATTTTTTGAATATGAAATTTTATTTTATATTATGCAATGGATTGTATTTTTTGTATATGGTAATTAAATGCAAATTTAATTTAAAAATTAATAAATATATAAACTTTTTTTTAAACATTTAAATTTACGATACGCAAAAATGTGTGTCATCTTCATTTATGACATGACCTTTCTTGATAGGGGCTTTCTTGATACGCATTGCGTGTCATTAACACGTGCGTCATAAGCTTACGACACACGAATGCGTGTCTTCTTCCTTTATGACAAGGCCTTCCTTGATACGCATTGCGTGACATAAACGCGCGTCGTAATTGCGCATCGTAAATGAGCGTTGTAAATGCACGTCGTCTCTCTTTATGACAGGGCCTTCCTTGACGCGCATTTGCGCGTCGTCTGGGCCTTTTACGACGTGCAATGAGCGTCGTAAAAGGCCGCTTTTCTAGTAGTGTGCGATTCCCGAGCCGAAGCTCTGCCCGCGAGAAGCCAATTTTTGTGAAGATCTTCCAGATCTACCGAAGAATACTACTTCTACAAGCTGTAGTGCTGTCCGATCATCTTCTAATCAAGTGAGTGTGTGGTCACTTTCTTCTAACACATAAATATTAAGTATTTGCTATGAAATACATGTTATGTGTATAATATATTGTTGTTTATTTGAGATGATTGTGGAATGGATGAATTATATAAGTTTTAATGAGTTAAGCTATATATGTATTTTGTATCAAAAAAATATGTTGGGTAGAACATGGGTAGATGAGGTTGTTGGTAGGTGATAAAATATGGGTTGGACCATGAGATAAAAGGATAAAGAGATAAACTTGTTTTAGATCTGGATGTATGGATCAGATCAGGAGGTTAGTTTTAGATCCGAGAGTATGGACCAGATCAGGAGGTTAGTTTTAGATCCGAGAGTATGTATCATATCAAAAGGTTAGTTTTAGATCCAAGAGTAGGGATCAGATCAAGAGGTTAATTTTAGATCCGGGAGTACGGATTATGTATTTTTGAATTACGTGTTCATTCGATAAGGTATAATGTGTATAGTCCCTTTTAGGAACGTGATTTTAATACGAGAATTGATTAAAGTATGAAATATACATATGTATGTGAAGTATTTGTTATTGTTCGAAATACGTGTTAGATATATTTGATGATATACAACGTACGAATCATATATGGTTCAATATGTGTTAAGATGTATATATATGATATTATTACTTAAAACTTTGTGGTAAGTATACACTAGTTAGCTTTTTCCTAAACGGAGATAGTATCGGAAATTGATTATAAGTATTGTAGGTTTGCCTAGGGATGGATTAAGACTTAAATGCGATGTTTAGTTCAATTAATTTTGGACATTGGGTAGTCTCTTATTAAGAGTACATGCATTGTGAGGTTGATGATTGGTGGAGTACGTCCTACGTACAGAAGTACATTTTATGTACGAAGTATTTTTCAAAGCTCTGTGTCTTGTGTGCTGCTTGTGCCAGGGTACTATTATGTTCTCGGGTACGATTCTTTCGCATACCAGAGTACTATAATGTGCCATAAGTACTATCTTGTGTGTCGGCTATGGGAGCGTACGAGAGTACTCTAGTAGTATTTCCCCACACTTTTATTTTGAGAGAGCTTTGGAGTCAGCGTTTCTTTTATGAAATGATCGGCCGAGCTTCAAATGTCAGCGTTTTCTTTCACGAAGTAATTAAAGGAACTTCGTAGACTACCTAATAAAGTGTGTCGGTAATAGACCACTGATAGGTATGGCTGGTGTTATATTGCTGGATAGGGTGCGTCTGGGGGTGAAATACCTCATGTATTCAGGCCACTGCTAGGCAAAGTTCGATGCTGGGATAGGTAGAGTCTGGGGGTATAATACCTCATGATAGTCGGACCACGCCTAGGCATTTTTATCTAGATAACTACCCCTGACTTAAAATGTCTTGTGGTTCTTTCTTTTACGAACGAAGGTTCGTGTTGAAACTTATTCCATTCCCCTCATTTGATGTCTTTATTGATCCTCGTTTGCTGCCAGGGAATTTCCGAAGCAGCTTCGTCAGTTTGTGGTTCATATCGATTCCTTAGGCTAGATCTCGTAAGATCATTGTATAGCGTCAGTATGTGGGGATCGACGGGATGGGATATATTGTTTTAGAAATATAATTTATATGTGTTTATAACATTAGTGGTTTCGCAGGATCGATACATACTTTATTATCACGTTGTTTGAACTAAGAGCTTTCATTCTCTGTGTTCCTTGGGTGATTGGGTTCACCAGGGATATTCGAACTAAGTGTTCATTAGACATTTGAACTTAGTGTTCATCAGGGATAATTGAACTAAGTGTTCATTAAGTGTTTGTGAACTGGGTGTTCATTGGGTAATATTGGAACTAAGTGTTCATTAGGTGTTCTTGAACTAGGTGTTCATTAATTATTGAGAATTGCGTGTTCACCAGAGGTAATCTAAGAACCTTGGCAGCACTAGACTTTGTGCCAGTTCCTTAGGGCAATCCTTAGGAATGAATGGGGGAAGGGTAATCAGTTCTTAGGATAAATCTTTAAGAAATAAATGGAGATAATGGGGGTGGGTAATTGGATTGATTGTTTGATAATTAAATATAATAATTAAATTATTGTGGGTTGAAAACCCTATATGCTCACCAGGCTCCCAAGCCTGACCCACTCAGTTTTCTTTGCATTACAGGTAATGGCACAAGAGTATAAGTTGGTGGACTTGACAAGAGATTTTGGATTATAGGCCAGTATTTATGAATAATTGTTGTAAGGTCTATTTTGTTCTGTTTATGCTTTTGGTCTGTATTGAACATGACATCCCGAGATTTTGTTATATAATGAAAATAAATTTCTTTACAGAAATGCTTTGATAATTTTTATCATATTTTGTTTTGGGAACAAATTCCGCAACTGTTTTCTTTAAAAGATTACTCTGATTTTATAAAACAAAGCATAAACAAATCGGTCTTTTCTGGCCATGAAAATGGGGATGTCACACCCTCCGTCCCAATATTATTGTCTACAGACAAAAAAGACACATATTAAGAAAATCATTAATTACCACCAACTTTATTTAATAAAATGACAGTTTTGTCCTTACTTTGTATTTAATGTTCCATTAAATGCTTAGTTGGTTAAGTAATAATAAGGGGTTATTTTGGTAAAAATGTTATTTATTTTTAGAAGTGGACTATTATTTTGGGACAACCCAAAAAGGAAAGATGGACTATATTTTTGGGACGGAGGGAGTAGTGAACAATTGATAATCCTCTTGAACTTGATCTTCTTGGAAGCCTAGCACCACAAATGTAATGTCTCTAATGGAATTACACCCAAGAACTAGCAAGAAGGAAACTTGAAGGAGAAAGGGTAGGGTATGCAAAAATCTGCCTAGGGTTTCTTCCAAGGTGGGAATGGTTGAATTTAGGAGCTGGGAGGCTCCTTATATAGCTGAGGGATCTAGGGTTTTGGGAAAACCCTAATACTCCTTTGCTTGGGGCCTAAGCTAATCCAAAGGCCTTATCCAAAGCCCCTTGGACGAAATCATTAGGGTTTCCCCTATAGATTTCGTCCACCCCCTCCCAAGGAGGTTCTGGAACCTTCCACTCAACTATTAGATAATTGCAAACTAGTCCCTGCACTTTATAATTAATACAGTTAACCCCAAAATCAATTAGAATTAATTTCTAACTAACTATTAATTAAACATTATGATTTCTAATTAATATAATAATCTTTTAACATATTAATAAATCATTTATATTAATTTATTAATCTTATAATAAATCAATATTTCTCCTTTCATAATTTCCTTGTCCGGTTGCTAGGTTTGAGGGCAACCCAAAAGGACTGTGCTGCTATCAATTCAAGTACATACCAATTATAGTTATGGGCTTAGACACCTAATCCAACAGTTTCCCACTTGGAAAAGTCTATAACTATAATTGCTAGTATAACTTCTAAATTTGACCAGCAAATTGTAGCTTCCAAAAGCTGCTGCCGAACTCTGACCCAGTCAGTTACGTGTCCTAAGATAAGTGATCACATGACCCTTCGTTCTACTAGATATCCCTAGACATAAGACATGGAATACAATCAATCTCTTTGTCCAGAATCTATGTTTCCCGATTTCTAATTTGTGATGATATAGGACTTCTAATCGAACACATCAATTTAGTCCTGGCTGGGCCCAGCACAAAAGTCAACACCAAATCATCGAGGGGCCCACAGATATCGCTTTTCCCATTATGGAAAAAGGAACGAATAAACATTGACTCGTATGCTTGTATCTTTGAATCATCAAACCATACATGACAATACGTTTTATAACACCAAGTTATTGATGCGGTTTCGTATCACCAATGTATAGCCGACTTGCAAATTACAACTCATATATCTCTATTTCAAGATCATAGATATTATCGTCTCAGTATTACTCGTGATGAATTCCATGAAGTAATACACTGAGTGTGGGTTTATCCAATACTCAAATCTCACTCTCTGAGTACTCATGAACATTGCAACAATTCTATTGCTATGTCTTGTTGGATAAGGGGTCTAAGTCCATAACTTATTTGGTATATACTTGACCCGACCCGGCATGGTCCATTTGGGTTGCACTAACTATTTATGGATAATTTTATGAGAGTTATACACATATGTTTATTAATATATTATAAGTCATAATATATTAATATGAAGTCATGTTATTTAATTAGTCTTAGTCTTAAATTAATTATGAATTAATTTAGAGATTAAAAGGAAGACTAATTAGATTGTGGGCTAATGGTTTTATATAGTGTGGGCTAACACTCATTTGTTAATGGGCTAGGCTTGTATGGAAGTCCATGGATGATCCATGGAGCTTTTGACCCATGGATCCTTGGAAAAGGAAATGTCATGAGTTATTAGGGTTTCACCCTAATCATGTACACTATATAAGCATGCTTATGTTGCATGAAATAGCCACTAGTGTCACTAGTGTGAGATTTTGTGTGTGGCCAATTTTATAAGTGTGTATACACTCTCTCAAAGTTTTCCAAGAGTTTGTGGTGATTTGTGATTCCATTTGAGGCATTCACACTATTGGTGCTTGGCCCTCAAACTCCTTAGGAATCAAACTCATCATCAAAAGGTATGTAATCTCATCTAATTCTTTTATGTTTAAAAGTACCCCATGCCATGTTAGATAGGTTATGAACCTTGGAAAAATTACTATTTTGCATGTATTTCGACAAACATAGATCCAAGGTTTATTAGGGTTGCATGCACACTTAGGAAGTGTTAGATTGCTCAAAACCCAACAGTGGTATTAGAGCCTAGGCTTGCTTGTTTGAATACTTGATGCAAATTGCTGAAAATCAAAGATTTTATGTTGTCTGCACAGCTGACTCGCCGAGTCCATGAAGGGACTCGACGAGTCCAAGGCAAAACTCATCCAACTCGGCGAGTTGGTTCATGCACTCGACGAGTTGGACCCCCAGACAGCATATCTTCGAGTTTTGGTGCTGGAATTGGTCTAGAATCATTACCTTAAACTGTTTTGGACTCATAAAACCTGTTTTTGATGTGGTAATGATGATGGTGGACCAATTTCAAAGTTATAATCAAAATTTCAATTTTATATGTGTTCATATGATTCTTGAAATTGTTGATGTGGATGTTCATGTTCATATGAGTTTTGTTAGATCATAGGAATTATTTGCAAATTGTTTGTTAGTTAATTCTTGATCTTAATGTGTTTTAATGGAATTCATAATTTGTCCTCAAGTTATGGAATTCCAAGAGGTTTTCTTTTAAATGTTTTTTAAGAAGTTGTAGGTTACTTTTTCTTGAAGAGTTTTTCCCATAAATGTTTTATGGACTCCATAACTTGTCCTCAAGTTATGGATTTCCAAGAGACTCTTCATTAAAAGCTTTAAAATACTTAATTAAAACTCATAAGTTATGAATATCCAAAAGTTTATGAATTGTTCAAAACTTACCCTCAAGTTTTGGAATTTGTAAAGTCTCACACAAACTTTAATTCCATACCCTAGAAGTTTTAAAAGTTAAAATTCTACCCTTATACTATTATAAGATTAATGGTTAATTATTATATATATGTATAAGAACAAGTCGTTTTACCGTTAGTAGGCCTCATTCACGAAGCCGGTCTATAAGGTGGGTATAAGGTTGTTGCCTATAAAATGGCAACTTAATGGGTGTCCACTCTCACCCACCGCTTGCTTGACTGGTGGAGGGTCGTTAGCCGAACGGGTAGGACAATGACTTTAAATTCTCATTAAAAGTATAATGAATATTATAAAGTAACTAAATATTGTTTATTTAATTCCCAATCTTAGTTACTTTAGGAAAAATGTGAATTTGGTGCTAGCCCATGGAATTCACACTTTGTACCTTACCAAGTCGTTGGTGGAGCGTGTGTGGTTAACCGGCACACTAACTTGGACTAGTAAGGATCACAAAGGATGACTTAATGTTTGTCATAGATCAATGGAGCGTGTGTGGTTAATCGGCACATTGATTGGGTGATAATATTAAGGGTACCAAGTGAATTGGTATGGTTATTCACACCTTGTTTTGTGATCCTCGTCATCCCAGTCACAAAATTTGAGAGGGCACACTCGAGATTGAAACATGCCATTGAAAAGTTCAATGAATCTCAAAAGATCTAGGAATTTCAAATCCAATTAAAACCTAATAAATTATTTCGTTTTTCATGGTGGAAATTGGTGAATCGTCATTCGCCTACCTTCAAATATTTTATAGCTTGGATTACGACATCCCTCTTCCAAATTATAAAATATTGTGTTAGGTCCTAGCCTTAATATTTCATATTAGGTGTTATATTAAGGACTTTGAATCAACTAACTTGATTTTCTCCCATTATAGATGTCTGGTTCAGACAACTATGATCTTCCCAAATCTCTTGAAGATGGTGTCCCTCAACATCATGCTTCACTTCTTCCACCTCCTCCAATTATTCTCCCTCACCCACAAGTTCTTGAAAAGTTTAAAGTCACTCAATCCCTATTGGCAAGCATAGTCTATGTGTGCTCACATCTTGGAGATAAAGTCACATATTGACAAGCCGGGAGAGTTAGGTGTCAAAGTCTCGTGAAAGTTGGATGTTCAATCACTTTCTTAGTAACATAGTGAGTCTCTTTGGGACTAGTATGAGACAGACTATGACATGACCCTTAATGATGTTATCTATTTGCTTGGTGTTGTGGAATCAGCAATGATTTGGAACACCAGTAAAGCAAATTTGATTAAAAGAACAACTTCCCAAGTCTTAAATGGACATTGACAATGGTAGCATTGGATATCTAGGAAAAGATTTCTCTACCCAATGGAAAGGATCGGTTGACCAAATGGTAAAGAGAAAGGCTAAGTCTAAGATAGTCCCATGTGCCATTACCAAAGGGTCCATGTGTTTTGTTGCCAAAGGAAGGGGCATTGGTTGCGAAGCTGCCCTGTTCACCTAAAAGATCATAAGATTGATCAAGTCAAAAAGTTTGACTCTACTTCAGTTAAAGTCCACTGACTAACTCTATTAAGTTTCTATTTGGAGATTCTTATTACATAATGTGAATGGGTCACATGTTGATGTTTTTTAAGAATCAAAGAAAAGATAGGAAGCTTAAAGTAAGTATATGTTGATTCTGATTGCGAAGGTGGGTTTCGATCGCATGGTTCGATAATCAGAATTTTGAGTTGTTGCTTAAGAGTTATAATATATTGCTTATGAATAGATAACAACAAGGTTTTCATGTGGATTGTAAGGATAAGTTTTTCCGCAAAGTTTTAAAATAAAAGAAAAAAAGGGTTTTAATTTTATTTATTTTAAAAAAAATATCCTTACAATGGCGTTTGTGGAAAATTGTTGTTTATATGTTTCTAGTAATAGCAATATTGGAAGGTGGATTTGATTCTTTCATTTGTGGTAGTGTCTGAATTTACCAAATGAAGAAAGTTTTTCATCACCCAAGTTTCAATTGGATAGAAACTTGGAATCATACAAGTTGTATTGTATGATGAATGAGAATTTTCATCTTTGAAAATTAAGACTAATTCTTTGATCACATGTATATGTGAGTCAATTGAAGGACTAAGGAATTAGGTACACTGGGTGTGCGCTGGTCAAGGTCCACCACAAAGATTGATTTTTCATGATCTACTAAAGATTAGTAAATATGATTATACTTATGAGGTTAAGTATAATTCTGTAACATTGGAAAGGTTACAATGTATGACAAAACAAATGAGAAGAATCAAATTAGGCAGAAAGATAAAAGTTTCTCAAATCTGAAAGGATGGGATAGTACTTTAGTATCATATTTCATGATCATCTTAATGATTATGAAACCATATCACAAATTCATACTCTAAGGACGTCTTAGTGCATTGTTATGTCTAAGAAGAGAGATCATGAATTGTTGCATTGGTTAAAATCAAGAAGATGAGTCATACTTCGTTCCAAAACAATTCTTAGAGTCATACTCCAAGATTGTAACATTGAGTGACATAAAGTAAGGTTTAAAACACTTATCAAATGTAGTGTAAAATGTTTCTACCTTTGTACATTTGAGATTGGTAAGTTGTGATGTCTTGGGTGAGACAAAGACCAACTAAGACCAATTGTGTGAAGTGTTAGTCTTGATAAGAATCCGCACTATCCCTTGAATATTTGTTTTGTCAAGGAATGGTTCTTGACTGGGGAAACTTATATGTCAAGGGGACAGTGGGAGCCTTAAAGATCCTGAAAGAGTTTCAAGATTTAATCAAGAGTAAAACCTGTAATTTATCACTAGCACATGACTTAGGGTTTGCAACCTATCGTGTTGACATAATTCTTATTTCTTTACCTACTTCAAATAAGTTGAATTTGCATGTGAGTTATCAGAGTTCAACTTGGAAGCATTGGTGGGCCTTGTGCTGCCAAGGTGACAAGAAACTAAGACTGAACAAGTTTAATCCATGTAAGGCTGAATTTGTCACTAACCTTATCTTGTGATTATGGTTTTGACAAATTCACATGGATAGGAACTCATACACTATAAAATCTAAGTGTCATAAGGTTTCTCTCCGATTCATGAAAATGATGGTGAGGAAACGCTTTCACTAAGTAGATTTTACGTAGATATCAATTGTGTTATTTGCATTTTCAAAAGTCGTTAGTGGAGCGCGTGTGGTTAACCGACACACTAACATGGACTTATGAGAAATGGTAAATGCGTAAGCAATTAAGACTATGATTACGGTATCCCTTTTCATAGTTCTGAAAATTGTTTAGACACACATGTGAGCTATCTAAGAAAGGGTGTATGAATATAAATTTCAGAAGTCCAGCATATTTCTGGAAATCTGTCAGAGCTAGTGGGAGCATAAGTGTTATGCTGATAATCATCATGTTAGTGGGAGCATGATTATTACGTTTAGTGTTGCAAGTTAGCAATGTTAATTATAGAAAACAAAGTTTCAATTCGTGAAGTTGCAGGGGTTGAAAAGTTGTTTTGCTATAATTAAGGGAGAGGAAATTATAATTCATTTCAATTCTAAAGCTTAGATTGAGATTTTAATCATCTTTAGTCAAGAATATATATATATATATATATATATATATATATATATATATATATATATATATATATATATATATGAATTTTATGTTGGAAATGGTTCAACTTGAAGAAATTCTATATATATTGCGTTTTCAAATTTTGATTATGATTACGGCATCCCTCTTCATAGTTAAATTTTGAAAACATGGCAAATAAAAAATATTGTAGCAAAAGATTGGTCTGGTATCATGTCTTTATGTCAAACATCATGAATCGTGTCCCATATGCTTCGGATATAGGATCGATTACATGTGCTATAATATTCATCTTTTCTAAAATTTCCAAATGCTTAAGGCATTGAGAAGGGAAAAGTCTAGAACTGGATATGACTAAAGTGATTAAGCAATTGTCGAGGATGATCCGAGGTTCGCCAAAGATTGGTTGCTCAGGGAAAGTTGGAAGTATGATGTAAGTTGTCGGAAAGGACCATATTGACATATTTCGAAAAGAAGTAACTCTTGTTCGGAAGTGATAGTCAAAATGGGACTATGGAAATGTCTCCATAGGTGGAAGTTATTCAATCTATGTAAGATTAGAAAACCTTAATGCAAGAAGGATGTTCAAAGCAATGTACTTTGAATATGAGACTTCCGTTCCATAGAAGTTGACCTTCTTTGGAATACTCTATAATGACTGGTGACAAGGTTTTGGTGACTTTGTGCATAATCATTACAAGAGGAACATTGCATAAAAGTTTAAAATCTAACGTTTTTTTGGTAAATGATAGGAAACGGGAATTCTCACATTTACAATAAGGATTTGGGATTGTGAAATGAGTATCATTGGAATCATGTTCAATTGATCTACATCACAATGTAAGGATCATAGACAAACATAGTGTGCATACTTGGAGTATGGCATAACTATTGTTTAGAAAAACAAAGTGTACATGCTAGGAGCATGGGACGACTGTTGTTTTATTCAAGTCTTAAGTTGATTGTTTAAAACATTATACAATGAATAATGAGTAATCAATATGGTGATAAATAAAAGGTGGTTCTATTTATATTCAAAAGGGTTCTGAGACCATATTGGATTCGATTATTATTGTGTTTCACTTTGCATGTTTTGACTTCCAAAATAGCTAGGTTATTCTTTCCGAATGACTAAGTTATTTAAACACTCCACATTCGTTCATATGTTGGAAGTAGGTATGAATCAAGACTGTCATGAATCGAGTTTGTAGATGGCTGAATGGGTTTAGTCATAGCAATGGTTGCTACAACATTCATGAGTGCTCATAAGTTATGAGTATTGGAATAAACCCACGCTCACTTGTATCACTTCATGGAATTTATCTCGAGTGATCGTGAGACGGTAATATCATATAAATCTTCAAACCTAGAGATATGAGTTGTTACCTATGAGTTGGTTGTGCATTGATTGCACGTAAACGCATCAGTAACTTGATGTTATAAAACATGCCTTTGTGTACAATTCAACAAGTAGTAGAACAAGCATATGAGTCGAAGTTTATCTGTTCCTTCTAGAAATAGAAGCGATATTTGGGCCCCTCGATGATTTTGTTGTGACCTATGTACCGGCCGGTCAGAACTAAATTGATGTGTTCGATTAAGTTCTTTGTCAAACAAATCAAAAATCGGGAAACAAACTGCTGGACAATAAGTACGACGTTGTTCCATGTATTTGTCCGGCTGATATCATGAGAACAGAGGATTATATGATCACTTATCTAAAATGGCGCTTCATAGTGATGGGTTTTGAGCATTCTAACACTTCCTAAGTGTACATGCAACCCTAATAACCTTGGATCTATGTTTGTCTAATTATCATGCAAAGTTGAATTCCAAGGTTATATTCCTATCTAGCATACATGGGGAACAATTTTAACTTGAATCATAGATAGAATAACTTACCTTGTTGTTGCTTGAGTTCCTTGAAACCTTGTGAGCCTAGCATCCCAAGTGTGATGCCTCAAATGCTTCACACAACACCAAATGCTCTTGGAAAGACTCTTGAGATAACACACACTTCTCAAAATCGGCCAAGCCCTCTAGTTTCTTAGTGTTCAACTTGTGTAGCCAATTTTGTGGAGAATGGGACTCTTATATAGTGTTGGCACATCTAGGGTTACACCATGTAAACCCTAATGTGTCATGACTCTTCATTTCCATGACCCATGGGTTTGTAACTCCCATGGAGCATCCATGGAGCATCCTATGGGTAGAACCCAACTTGATAATCCATGGAGCCTCTTAGCCCACTATACAAGATATGAATGATTTACATAATCAACCCATATATTTAATTAGTTATCCTTTGATCACTTAATTAATTCTAAATTAATTCTTTGATCAACTAATCAAATAATATTATTAATATATTAGAACTTATAATATATTAATAATCTCCAAGTGTTATTTCTCTCATTTAGTCTATCCAATTGCATGGTGCCATGCAACCCAAATGGACCATGCCGGGTCGGGTCAAGTACAAGCCCGAAATAGTTATGGACTTAGACACCTTATCCAACAGTCTCCCACTTGGATAAGTCTAATAACTATATCTCTAGTACTTCAGGAACCGACCGGCAATCGTAGCTCTTTCAAGGTCTCTCGGAACTGAGAAGATGATGATACGCCATTTAAGATAAGTGATCATATAATCCTCTGTTCTAGATATCAGCCGGACAAATACATGGAACATGTCTTGCTTATTGTCCAGCATTTGTTTCCCGATTTCCGTTTTTGTTTGACATAGAACTTAATTGAACACATCAACTTAGTTCTGACCGGGCCCGGTACATAGGTCAAAACAAAATCATCGAGGGGCCCAGATACCAGCTTCTAATCCAAGAAGGAACAGATAAACTTCGACTCATATGTTTGTTCTACCACTTATTGAATTACACACAAAAGTACGTTTTATAACATCGAGTTACCAATGCGGTTTCGTACAGTCAATGCATAACCAACTTGTAAGTAACAAATCATATCTCTAGGTTTGAAGACTTATATGATATTACCGTCTCACGATCACTCGAGATAAAATTCCATGAAGTGATTCCAGTGAGCGTGGGTTGAGTCCAATGCTCAGAACTTATGAGCACTCATGATTGTTGTAGCCTTGTCCAAGACCTCTACAACCAAACATGACAGTCTTGATTCATATCTACTTCCAACATATGACCGACTGTGGAGGTTTGAATAATATGTTATACCAAACAAAATTATTCTGGAAGTCAAAACATGCAAAAGAAATATAGTAAACGATTGACAAGAGATAGCAACACTTTACTCATAAATAAAACACCTTTTATTCATCATCAAATGTCAATTACACTTTACAGATTTCCGGGTTATCTAACTACTAAAACTTATATCATCCTTCAGCCCTATGCTCCGAGCATGCTGAAGATGCTTAACCCTACTCAGTCCCTTCGTGAGGGGATCTGCTGGGTTCTCATCCGATGATATCCTCTTTGCCACGAGGAGTCCTTCTTCGATCCGATGTCTAATGAAATGGTATTTTCTGTCGATGTGTCTGGATCTCCCGTGATCCCTTGGTTCCTTGGCTAAGGCAACAGCACTTTCACTATCACAGAAAATTTCCATTGGCTCTTTAATAGCTGGTACAACTCCAAGGTCTCCAATGAAGTTCTTCAGCCATATCGCCTCCTTTGCTGCTTCACTAGCTGCAATATACTCTGATTCACAAGTAGAATCTGCCACTGTCTCTTGCTTGGAACTCTTCCAAGAAATTGCTCCTCCGTTTAGGGTAAAGACCCAGCCCGACTGAGAGCGGAAATTATCCCTATCAGTCTGGAAGCTAGCATCACTATACCCTACAACTCTCAAGTCACCACTCCCACCGAGGGTAAGAACCCAGTCCTTAGTCCTCCGCAGGTACTTGAGGATATTCTTTACCGCAGTCCAGTGTGCCTTGCCAGGGTTCGCCTGATATCTGCTAACCATGCTCAAGGCAAAAGCTACATCGGGTCGAGTACAAGTCATAGCATACATGATCGATCCTACAGCCGAAGCATAAGGTGTTCGACTCATTTCTGCTATCTCAGCCTCAGTGCTAGGGCTTTGTGTCTTACTCAATCTGGTGTTACTCTGGATGGGTAACTCTCCTTTCTTGGAGTCCTGCATGCTGAATCTCTTCAGCACCTTATCCAAGTAGGTACTCTGACTAAGTCCAATTAGTCTTTTACTCCGATCTCTCAAGATTCTTATCCCTAGAATATAGGCAGCTTCACCAAGGTCCTTCATAGCGAAACACTTCCCAAGCCAGGACTTTACTTCCTGCAGGGTTGGAATGTCGTTTCCTATGAGTAGTATCTCATCCACATACAATACCAAAAAGCTAACTATACTCCCACTAGCCTTGACATACACACAAGATTCATCTTCACTCCTAGAAAAGCCAAATTCCTTGACCTTTTCATCAAAGCAAAGATTCCATCTGCGAGGTGCTTGCTTCAATCCATAAATGGATTTCTCAAGCTTACACACTCTATTAGGGTACTCGTTGCTGACAAAACCCTCTGGCTGACTCATGTAAACATCTTCAGCCAACTTTCCATTAAGGAAAGCGGTTTTGACATCCATCTGCCATATTTCATAATCATGAAATGCAGCTATGGCTAACAGAACCCGAATAGACTTAATCTTGGCTACCGGAGAAAAGGTCTCATCATAATCCACTCCAGGAATTTGAGAGAAGCCCTTTGCAACCAGTCTAGCCTTATAAGTGTGTACTTTACCATCCATGTCGGTCTTCTTCTTGAAGACCCATTTGCACCCTACTGTCTTACGACCTGGTACATTTTCAACCAAGTTCCAAACTTGATTGTCATACATGGATTGTATCTCGCTATCCATAGCCTCTTTCCATTTAGCAGACTCGGGGCCTGCCATGGCTTCCTCATAGCTGTTAGGGTCATCTTGACTTACTAGTGTTTCATCACTAATAAGTGTCTCACCTTCTGCAGTAATATGGAATCCATAGTAATGCTCAGGTGCACTCCTAACTCTCGTGGAACGTCTCAGAGGTACAGATTTGTCAATTGGCTCAACAGGAGTTTCCTCCTCAAGTTGAGGGCTAGAGTTTGAAGTTCCTTCACCGCTTGATTCTCGAATTTCTTCAAGATCAATTTGTCTCCCACTGTCTCCTTGGCTTATAAATTCTCTCTCTCGAAAGACTCCTCTTCTTGCTACAAAGACCACATTGTCACTAGGTCTGTAGAAGAGGTAACCAAAGGATCGCTGTGGGTAACCGATGAAAATACACCTCTCGCTTCGAGGTTCGAGCTTATCATGAGTCTCGCGTCTCACGAAAGCCTCGCAACCCCAAATCTTGATGTGGTCTAGTTTAGGTACTTTACCAGTCCACATCTCGTGAGGAGTTTTGGCAACTTTCTTTGTAGGGACTAGATTAAGAATATGGGCGGCAGTCTCTAAGGCATACCCCCAGAACGAGATTGGTAGCGTAGCTCGACTCATCATGGAACGAACCATATCTAACAAGGTTCGATTACGCCTCTCAGCCACACCATTCAACTGTGGTGTCCTGGGAGGTGTCAATTGTGAGACTATCCCACATTCCCTTAGATAGTCGAGGAACTCTGAACTAAGATACTCACCACCACGATCGGATCGAAGCATCTTAATGTTCCTGCCCAATTGATTCTCGACTTCCTGTTTAAATTCCTTAAACCTCTCGAAAGTCTCTGACTTATGCTTGATCAAGTAGACATATCCATATCTACTATAATCATCAGTAAAAATCAAATAATAACGATTAGCATCCCTTGTGGCATGTTTGAATGGTCCACACACATCCGTGTGTATAAGGTCCAACAAACCTTCACCCCTCTCACACGAACCTGTGAAGGGTGACTTTGTCATTTTTCCAAGTAAGCATGATTCGCAACTATCATCTGACTTTAGGTCACACGACTCCAAGACTCCATCCTTTTGGAGTTGGCCTATGCGCTTCTTGCTTATATGTCCAAGACGACAATGCCATAATGATGCTTTATCCAAGTTATTATTAGTAGAATCAATACACAAAACATTATTTCCTAAGTTATCAACAACAGATACAGCTTCATACACACCATCACAAGGTAATGCTTTAAAATAAAGAACATTATTAAAGAAAGCATCAATAGAACCAACTTCATTATTAAATGAAAAGGTAAACCCTTGTTTGTACAAAGCATGAAAGGAAATAATATTTCTTGCCATTCCTGGCGAATAACAACACTTATTCAGATCTAAACTAAACCCACTACTTAGCGATAAAGTATAAACTCCAATCTTGGTAACAGGTATAGCTTTCCTATTCCCCATGATCAAGTTTATCCTTCCTTGCTCCACATCCTCACTTCTTCTTAGTCCCTGCAAGTCACAACAAATATGAATACCACAACCGGTATCAAGGACCCAAGAATTAGAATGGGGTGAGTTATTAGAAATGATAGTGTAAATACCTGCATGGTTGGGTTTAACTTTCCCATCCTTCACATCTTGCTGGTATTTTGGGCAGTTCCGCTTCCAATGAGCTTTTTCATGGCAATAGAAGCATTCAGCCTCTTTTGGGTCAGAAGAAGGAGTAATGAAGCCTTTCTTGGTTCCACTTGAAGAAGAGCCATCAAGGGTCCGAGCCTTGGTACCCTTCGAAGATCTCTTTCTCTTCCTCCATCGATTCTTCCCGATTGCCAAAACCGGAGTAGAGTTTTGAGTAGGAGTGATAGCAACCGACTTCCCCTTAAGACCTGATTCTGCGGTCTTGAGAAGTCCCTGAAGTTTGCTGAGAGTGACTTCTTCCTTGTTCATGTGATATGTCATGCGGAATTGATCATAGCACGATGGTAAGGAATGCAAAATAATATCTATTGCAAGATCCTCCGGGAAGTTCACATTAAGCTTCAGCAAACGATCCACATACCTTTGCATTTTCTGCATGTGGCTCGTGACGGATTCCTCGTCCTTCATCATGGTTGTTATCATGGAGCAGATGATTTCATACCTCTCTTGTCTTGCACTTTGATGGTATCTTTCCATCAAATCTTGGTGCATGTCATAAGGGTAGAAATCCTCATAAGACTTTTGGAGTTCCGCTGTCATCGTGGCCGTCATGATGCACGCCACTTTCGTAGCATCCCTTTCATGTGCCCGAAATTCAGCGATCTCCTGAGGAGTTGCAGTGGACTCATCAATCTCCTTAAGCTCCTTGTCAAGGACATATTCTTTGTCCTCGTAGCGGGTAATCATCCTGATGTTTCTGATCCACTCATTGAAGTTGGATCCATCAAAGGTGACTTTCCCACACAAGTTCATAAGGGTAAAGGAGCCATTAGGATTAGAGCCAGAAGCATTGTTGAAAGACATCTGAAGGAAGGAGGACAACATTAGTTTAGATATAAGAGAGTCCTTAATAAAACACCCAAATGTAATATTAAGGCTAGGATCCAATCACAATATAATATAACTTAGAAGAGGTATGCCGTAATCTAAGCTATATCATATTTGAAAGGTAGGTGAATGACGATTCACCAATTTCCACCACGAAAACCGCAATATTTTAGTATTAGGTTTTGAATGGTTCTTAGAAATTCCTAGATTCTTTGAGATTCAATGAACTTTTCAAAGGCATGTTTCAATCTCGAGTGTGCCCTCCAAGTTTTGTGACTGGGATACCGGGGATCACAAAACGAGGTGTGAAGTAACCATGCAAATCACTTGGTACCCTTAAAGTTTATCACTCAATCGATGTGCCGGTTAACCACACACGCTCCATCGATACTATAATAAACCCTAAGTCACCCTTTACCTACCTTGTTAAGTCCAAGTTAGTGTGCCGGTTAACCACACACGCTCCACCAACGACTTAATCAAAGTGTAAAGTGTAATTTCATGGAATAGCACCTTATTCACATTTTCCTAAAGTAACTAAGATTGGGAATTTAATAAAACATTTAGTTACTTTATAATATTCATCATACTTTAAATGAGAATTAATAAGTCCTTGTCTTACCCGTTCGGCTAACGACCCTCCACCGATCAAGCAAGCGGTGGGTGAGAGTGGACACCCATTAAGTCACCATTTTATAGGCAACAACCTTATACCCACCTTATAGACCGGCTTCGTGAATGAGGCGTACTAGCGGTAAGACGACTTTGTTCTTATACATATATATATAATTAATAAATCATAATAATATAAGTATAAGGGTTGAATTTTAACTTTTAAAATTCTAGGGGTTGGAACTAAAGTTTTAACTTAACTTTACTTGTTCCAAAACTTGAGGGCAAGTTTTGTAAACTTTCAAAACTTTTCATTTCTTGTAACTTATGAGTTTATTAGAGTAATAAAATGAGGACTTTTCATTTTTCCTAACTCTTGTGTTCTTTTAATGGTTTTTAATCCAAGAGACTTTTGGTTTTCCATAACTTGAGGACAAGTTATGGACTCCATTAAAACACATTATGATCATGAATTAATCTACCACATAGGTTACAAATAATTCATATGATCATCTAAACATCATAAGAACAAGAATATGAATATGAACACTTTCAAGAATCAAAATCACATTTAATCTTTGTAATTTTGATAACTTGTTGTTGTAAATGAGTTAGAAAAGACATTACACCTTCTAAAATAAGTTTTCAAGTACCAAAACATTTTAGGGTAATGATTCTAATCCATTTCCAGCAACTCAAGTCGAAATTCAGCACTCTGTCGACCCTACTCGCCGAGTGCATAAACCTACTCGCCGAGTAGGTTGAAGATACACATGAACTCGATGAGTCCTCCCCATGGACTCGCCGAGTCCATCAGTCAGACAGCAGAAATTTCGACTTTCTTCAACTTTTAAGCACAGATAACAAACAAACAAGCCTAGGCTCTGATACCACTGATGGGTTTTGAGCATTCTAACACTTCCTAAGTGTACATGCAACCCTAATAACCTTGGATCTATGTTTGTCTAATTATCATGCAAAGTTGAATTCCAAGGTTATATTCCTATCTAGCATACATGGGGAACAATTTTAACTTGAATCATAGATAGAATAACTTACCTTGTTGTTGCTTGAGTTCCTTGAAACCTTGTGAGCCTAGCACCCCAAGTGTGATGCCTCAAATGCTTCACACAACACCAAATGCTCTTGGAAAGACTCTTGAGATAACACACACTTCTCAAAATCGGCCAAGCCCTCTAGTTTCTTAGTGTTCAACTTGTGTAGCCAATTTTGTGGAGAATGGGACTCTTATATAGTGTTGGCACATCTAGGGTTACACCATGTAAACCCTAATGTGTCATGACTCTTCATTTCCATGACCCATGGGTTTGTAACTCCCATGGAGCATCCATGGAGCATCCTATGGGTAGAACCCAACTTGATAATCCATGGAGCCTCTTAGCCCACTATACAAGATATGAATGATTTACATAATCAACCCATATATTTAATTAGTTATCCTTTGATCACTTAATTAATTCTAAATTAATTCTTTGATCAACTAATCAAATAATATTATTAATATATTAGAACTTATAATATATTAATAATCTCCAAGTGTTATTTCTCTCATTTAGTCTATCCAATTGCATGGTGCCATGCAACCCAAATGGACCATGCCGGGTCGGGTCAAGTACAAGCCCGAAATAGTTATGGACTTAGACACCTTATCCAACACATAGTTCAATAGAGTTTTCGAGAGCTACGATTGCTGGTTGGTTCCTGAAGTAACATACGCAAATATAGTTATTTGACTTATCCAAGTGGGAGTCTGTTGGATAAGGTGTCTAAGTCCATAACTTATTTGGTATATACTTAACCCGACCCGGCATGGTCCAATTATAGTTATGGGCTTAGACACCTAATCCAACAGTTTCCCACTTGGAAAAGTCTATAACTATAATTGCTAGTATAACTTCTAAATTTGACCAGCAAATTGTAGCTTCCAAAAGCTGCTGCCGAACTCTGACCCAGTCAGTTACGTGTCCTAAGATAAGTGATCACATGACCCTTCGTTCTACTAGATATCCCTAGACATAAGACATGGAATACAATCAATCTCTTTGTCCAGAATCTATGTTTCCCGATTTCTAATTTGTGATGATATAGGACTTCTAATCGAACACATCAATTTAGTCCTGGCTGGGCCCAGCACAAAAGTCAACACCAAATCATCGAGGGGCCCACAGATATCGCTTTTCCCATTATGGAAAAAGGAACGAATAAACATTGACTCGTATGCTTGTATCTTTGAATCATCAAACCATACATGACAATACGTTTTATAACACCAAGTTATTGATGCGGTTTCGTATCACCAATGTATAGCCGACTTGCAAATTACAACTCATATATCTCTATTTCAAGATCATAGATATTATCGTCTCAGTATTACTCGTGATGAATTCCATGAAGTAATACACTGAGTGTGGGTTTATCCAATACTCAAATCTCACTCTCTGAGTACTCATGAACATTGCAACAATTCTATTGCTATGTCTTGTTGGATAAGGGGTCTAAGTCCATAACTTATTTGGTATATACTTGACCCGACCCGGCATGGTCCATTTGGGTTGCACTAACTATTTATGGATAATTTTATGAGAGTTATACACATATGTTTATTAATATATTATAAGTCATAATATATTAATATGAAGTCATGTTATTTAATTAGTCTTAGTCTTAAATTAATTATGAATTAATTTAGAGATTAAAAGGAAGACTAATTAGATTGTGGGCTAATGGTTTTATATAGTGTGGGCTAACACTCATTTGTTAATGGGCTAGGCTTGTATGGAAGTCCATGGATGATCCATGGAGCTTTTGACCCATGGATCCTTGGAAAAGAAATGTCATGAGTTATTAGGGTTTCACCCTAATCATGTACACTATATAAGCATGCTTATGTTTCATGAAATAGCCACTAGTGGCACTAGTGTGAGATTTTGTGTGTGGCCAATTTTATAAGTGTGTATACACTCTCTCAAAGTTTTCCAAGAGTTTGTGGTGATTTGTGATTCCATTTGAGGCATTCACACTATTGGTGCTTGGCCCTCAAACTCCTTAGGAATCAAACTCATCATCAAAAGGTATGTAATCTCATCTAATTCTTTTATGTTGAAAAGTACCCCATGCCATGTTAGATAGGTTATGAACCTTGGAGAAATTATTATTTTGCATGTATTTAGACAAACATAGATCCAAGGTTTATTAGGGTTGCATGCACACTTAGGAAGTGTTAGATTGCTCAAAACCCAACATGTCTATCCTTAGACAATCTGCAATCCAATTCATGACAGTCTTAATTCACTACTTACTTCCAAAAGTACGAGCGACTGTGGAGTTTGAACAATCATATTATTCGGGAAGTTAAACATGCAAAATACGAAACACAATAATAAACAATTGACAAAAGGCAGTAAACAAACTCATAAATAATACTTTATTATTTAATCACCAAACGTCAATTACATTTAATTTGTAACAAGTTTCTGAACTAGGCTAATCTAACCACTAAAACAAATATCATCTTTCAGCCCTATGCTTCGAGCAAGCTGAATATGCTTAGCCCTACTTAGACCCTTTGTGAGGGGGTATGCTAGGTTATCTTCAGATGACACCCTCTTTACAGCAAGATGGCCTCTTCTACTCTATGCCTGATGAAATGGTACTTTCTGTCGATATGTCTGTTTTACCATGGTCTTTGGGTTCCTTATTTAAGGCAACCGCTCCCTCATTATCGCAGAACAGTTCCATAGGCTCCTGGATGGTTAGAACAACTTCGAGATCCCCGATGAAGGTCCTTAACCAAGCTGCTTCTTTAGACGCTTCACTCGCTGCTATGTACTCTGATTCACAAGTAGATTCAGCCACCGTATCTTGCTTGGAACTTTTCCAAGTAACTGCTCCTCCATTCAGTAGAAATACCCAGCCATATTGAGAACGAAAGTTATCTCTATCCGTTTGAAAGTTGGCATCGTTGTAACCATGTAACATCCCAAAATTCAAGACTAAAAATTTCTTTTAATACAATATTACTTAAAGTAAAATCGTCGATTCGAATCATAATCAGAGTAATAGTTTTCAAAACACATGTTCATTATCAGAGTAAAACATTCCCAGGCTGACAAATCTATGGTGTGTGACATGCGATCACCCCAAGCTCCATCATCAGCTACCGGAAGTACCTGAAACCAAAACTAAAAACCGTAAGCACGAATCTTAGTGAGTTCCCCACCTTACCACATACCATGCATAACCACACACTGCACATACTGGGCCACGCCCGCTATCCGGGGCCTCGCCCCCTACTTTGGGCCTCACCCGCTACAACGGCCCCGCCGCTCCAGGCCCCGCCTGGCTTGGAGCCCCGCTCGGATACAGATCTGTTTCACTTAGGCCTCGTCTATCACAGGGCCCCGCCCACTAGCATATAATAGCACATACACATATCACATAGCATCACATAAGCTAAACATATACTAACAGCTCTTGCTCTAAGGCCTCGCCTATCTCTGGGCCCCGCCCGTGTCCTGCTACTGATGAGTCATGGAACCTCGTCCATACTCCTGCTGATAGTGAGATACGGGCCCAGCCCACCCTCACTCCTTTCCTAACTTGGGCCTCGCCCCTGATCTGCTGCTACTGAGATGTGGAACACCATCCACACTCTGCTATTGGTGAGATACGGGACCTCGCCCACACTCACCTCCCTACCAGGCACATACAAGTATCACACAGACAACAAGTATAAACTATCACATAAACCGCTCCTTGGGCACCCGCCCTCTATCATTGGACCTCGTCCGAATATCATACTAGCATACTGTGCCTAGGGCTAACCCCCGGGTCTTCTACTCATAACTACATGGGCCGACATTGTGGCCGTAGACCCATTCATACAAAGGGAAACTCACCTGATACTGCGGAACTGCTGTTGCTAATCCCTTTGACCGCTACCTGACCACTGACTCCGAACTGCTGCTCCGCTAGCTCCCCGAGCTACCAATATCAACACATCACTTAGTCTAACTGGCCTTCAAAGGTCAACCAAGTCAACGTCCTGGTCAAATTCAACCTTCCAGGTCAACCCTACTCGTCGAGTCACCCTACTGACTCGCCGAGTTCATAAGTCCAGAGTCCTTCCACTCGCGACTCTACTCACCGAGTCAGCCCCTGACTCGCTGAGTCTACTGATTCCCGATTCCTGTCCTGACCAACTCACTGAGTCCTGGCTCGACTCGCTGACTCGAGACTTAACTCGAAGTGTTTGGGACCACGCGACCTGACTCGCCGAGTCTAAGAACAGACTCGCCGAGCACACAACAATCTTTATCCAACTCGCCGAGTTGTTCATCCAACTTGCCGAGTTCATGCCTATCTTCATCCGACTCGACGAGTTGTTCATCCCACTCGTCGAGTTCCTCCTCATCTTCAAGCTACTCGCCGAGTCCACTCGAAGGACTCGCCGAGTCCAATAAGATCCACTTACATGCAGAGGACTTCTGAGTCATGCATGAACTCCAAACTGTAGATCTACCCTTCCCAAGCCTATTCCCCACGTAAAGTTGCAAACTTTACATGTAGAGAGGGAGATCTAGGCAAAATACACCCATAGCTAGGGTTTAAGACCAAGAGGCTCCAAAATCCACCCAATGGCTGATACTTTGCGGAATTCTAAACCCAAACAAGCATGGATCTGAGGTAGCAACCTCAGATCTGGACTTCAAACTCGAGATTGATCTTAACCATGGCTTAAAAGCCCCAAAACTCATAACCAAGGAAGATCTAAAGGAGGGAAACGAATTGACACCTTCCAATGCTCTGAAATGCTCCCCCAAACTTCAGATCCAAAGCCACTCCTTGATGCTTCAAAGATTCCCACTTCTTCTTCTTCTTCTAAATCACTCAAAAATGGCCAAAAGCATAAATCATCACAATGGAGGCTTAGGGTGCGGCGTTCTGGGTATGAGAGGCAGTAAAGGAGCCCAAGGAAGAAGATTGAGACGTTTAAATAGGCTCCAAGCCCCGAATTTAGGGTTTTCCTCGCACAGACCAGACTCGTCGAGTCCACTTGGCTGACTCGCCGAGTTGGTCACTTACTCCTCAACCCGGATCCCGCTCCGACTCGCCGAGTCCTTCCTTGGACTCGCCGAGTCCCTCCTAAATTTAGGGTTTCCTTTACTTTCTTGGCTTTCAAAATCTTGGGTGTTACAACTCTCCCCCACTTAAACTAAACTTCGTCCTCGAAGTTTACCATGGCCCACCGCCTGCGTTCTGCCTCCAATACCCAACACGAGCCGCCTACATGCGCTGGTCTTCCACCTGGTCATTCTGACTAACATCAACCTCGCGGGTAAACCTCGGGTCAAACCTGACCCTAATCAACTTAGAAACAGAACTTACTCAACCGATAATCCTTCTGATACTCACCGAGTACTGCACTGAACCCGCAGAGGTTCTCCACTTCTTTCCTTGCGCAATTTCCTTGACTTCCCAAGGCAAAGCCTCATAACCGACTTTTCCTCTGACACTGTGAAGGTCCTATCCTTCACTAACTCCATCACCCCCCCCCCCCCGCTATTCCCAGAATGGGTCATCACCGTCAGTATTCACTGACACTCCTCTCTGCCAACACTTGGTGTCGAGCACCCCTCGACTCAACTAACTGAATTCCACCATACGCTGCATACTCGCACTACCACCGACTGGCAATTCTGCTATTCCTCGTTTGACTCCCTGATAAACTGGGACCGCCCTGGTCCCTACCAACCTATCAATGACTGGATTACCGGCTCCTACCGGTAGCTAGTCCCAACACCATCACTGGTCGCTCTCAGCGACTTCCACAGAAACCTCGACCACCTATAACTGCTCAATCAATCCTGCCCTCCAGGCACTATAAACCTGGGATCCCCGATCCCCTAACTTGACACTAAGGTCCCTACCAGGTCCCACCTGTGCTGCTAAAACTCACGGGCCTCGCCCACGGGTCCCACCCGCCTCTATCCTTCTAGTCTCACTAGTCTAGTCACTCTCGCTCGGGCCTCGCCCACGGGTCTCACCCAACCATACTACTGAGCAACCCTGTTCCCGGGTCTCATCTAAACTGCTAATCTCATACGGGCCTCGCCCACGGGTCTCACCCAACTATATCCTAGAGCGGCCTCTCCCAAGGTCTCACCTCTCTAGAGCTATACAGGCAACTCCCTATCATTCTCATCCACTACTCAATCTTGATCCCTACCTGATCACTAGGAGATAAGGGCCTCGCCCCAACTCCACTAACGGAACTACTAAGGATTGCTACGGCTTACCCATAGACTTACATCACCATCCATTGCTGACCTCTAGTGAATGCTACAGCTGCCATGTAGTCTTACAACACTTCCACTACTGACTGCTAATACGAAGGCACCCACGTGCCATCAGCTTCTCAAGATCCTTATTCCGACTCCCGCGAGTCCTTCGGGCGATCCACAACCTGAATTCTCAACCATAACTAACCATTACCATCACACGCACTAGCTGAAGTGGATTTTCTCAAACTCCCAACCCTGAAATCCTCACTCAATCAAACGCTGAACTACCTCTCTTCCCTCTCGGAGGTCACGTACTCATTCTGGGTCTGCGTGCTCCCCTATGGGCACACCCTGAGGATTCTCCCCCACTTCGATCCTGCTTACCCCTTGCTGCTCAATACTCAAAGAGATCTTGGTCTTTGCTACCATTCCATAACCCATCTACTGAGGAACCCAAGCCTACCATAGCTAGGGATTTAGCCAATCCATCACAATCACTGCACCACTCCGAACTGGCGAAACGTACCAAATCCCTCCCAAGCATGCTACAGTTACTGCATCCTTCGAAACCCTCTTCAATAGGGCACATCCCCTAACTACCATACAAATATCCAAGGTATGCAGATGGCATATAACTCGATCACAATCAACCAATCAAAATAAAATACTTTTACCGCTAATGATGCAGAACCATAACAATGAAATCATGCACAAATAAAAGAACTGAAAATGGGAAATTGCATACCTGAAACGTCCGGCGTTGCTCGCGTCTCCAAGGTCGTCATCTGAAAAGCCCTGCTCCCTGCCGCAGGTGCCTCTACCCGGCCCTGACGGCCATCTGTGATCCTCAAAGTTGCAGGGGCAGGTGCCATCACCCGTCCTGCCGAAGACAAACTGGGGCACTGGGCCTTCTTGTGGCCCCGCTGGTTGCAATGAAAACATATCAAGTCTGATCCCTGCGCGGAGGTAGCAGTACAAACCCTGATGAAATGACCAGTCCGACCGCACTTGAAACAGCCAGACTCACCACCGCTACCACTCCTGCACGCGCCCCCGTGTGCCCTGCGACACCTTCCGCACCGACTGCGGTCCTGATGATCCCTCGATCTCGAATCCGATCCCTTGGGCCTTTTGCCCGAACTCGTAGCTACCTGAACCTCATCCGGCTTCCTCTTCCGGATCTGCTCCAAATCAATTTCCCTCTCTCTAGCCCGAGAAATCATATCTTCCAGCGTCTTACAGCTGGATCTGCTTACGAACTCCCTGATGTCATCCCTCAACATCTCATGGTACCGAGCCTTCTTCATCTCCTCATCTGCGACATACTGCGGTACAAGAAGAGCCCTCTCCCTGAACTTGGCGGTGACCTCCGCCACAGTCTCAGTAGTCTGCGTCAAATCCTGAAACTCTCGTGCCAGCTGCTGCACCTCAATAATAGGCGAAAACTCCGCCCTGAACCTGGCCGAGAAATCGCTCCAAGTCATCGCGTCCAACGCGGCATCATCCCCTAAAGCATGACCAATCTCCTCCCACCAATCCCTCGCTCTGTCCTTCAGAAGACAAGAGGCGAGTCTAACCTTGTCCCCCTCGGGACACTTGCTTGTACGAAAAGCGTTGGCAACATCAGCCAACCATCTGCTGCTAGCAATGGGGTCCCTAGCCCCATGATAATCTGGTGCCCCGCAGGCTCTGAACTCTCGAAACGTCAGGGTACGCGCTCCCATCAATGCCATCATCTCAGTACGGAAGGCTCCCAGCCTCTCATCCAAGATCTCCAGTATGCCCTCCATGACCGTGCCAAAGATCACAAGAGTCTGAGCTAAAATACTGCGCGTAACCTCAGCTAATATCAACTCTCTCATCCGCTCCTCGAGCTGCTCGGCCCCTGAACCCGAGCCTGATCCCTCTCCGGTGCCTGATCCGCCCGCTGGTCTCTCTCGCAATGTCACCATGCTGAAAATATACCACAACACTCTCAGAAACTCATCACTAGTGCGAGACCAAACATGCATTACCAGGTTCCCAGTCTTGTCTCGGCCTTTCCTGAATCGAGTACGAATCCTCTGCTTTCAGTAGTACGGGCCCATACTACCTTCCACATCTATCCGTACTTTCCTCAGGAATTGCTTTGACTCCACCAGGCCCTTATCCACTACTACTGCTCCCAGCACTATCTCATCCTAGGCTTACCCTAGGGAAACCTCCGACTCAACTCAAACCAGTCCTCAGCTGCTGAAGGTCTCCTTGGGATGCCAATTAGCCATCACCTGGATACCATCACATGCAACGAGGCTCAGATAATCCTTCAAGTAAAAGACTCGTTCCTACAATGGTTGGACTCAAACAAGAGCTGCGCAATAGGACCAAATCCAGCACTCTGAGATTATTCAACCCTGATCGCATGTGACGTATCGTATCCACCTAATGGCTAACTCCCATCACTCAGAATCCCACGATGCACAAAGCAAGCAGCATTCGAACAAGGGAAAATCTAACCATAACATACTCAAGCAATCATCTCCACATAGCAAGAATCTGAACTAGCATGCAACACAAACTCATAACTCAGGCATAACCTAAACAGGCTATCCTACTACTGTCTAATCAGCACTATCATGCAGCTCAAAAGCACAAATAACAGGCACATAAGGCATCATCCCTAGATCCTTAGTCCTATTCTAGCATGTTGTTCTATCAACTGATAATCATAACATAAACTAGTATGGGTATTTTGGGGTACTTACATGAGCTCGGCTGATTGCATGCACCACACCCCTTTTTCTCTTTACAAAATTCTTCTCTTTCTAGATTCTTTTTGCTTTTCTAAAACTGTTTTTTTTTGTTCTCAAAATTCTTTTTACAAAACTGTCTTTTCATTCTTGAAAACTGTTTATCCGACCCCTCCGTTTGAGTTCAGGCACACCCGAGAGTATGCCCGAATCCCTCAAACCAAGGCTCTGATACCAACTTGTAACATCCCAAAATTCAAGACTAAAAATTTCTTTTAATACAATATTACTTAAAGTAAAATTGTCGATTCGAATCATAATCAGAGTAATAGTTTTCAAAACACATGTTCATTATCAGAGTAAAACATTCCCTGACTGACAAATCTATGGTGTGTGCCATGCGATCACCCCGAGCTCCATCATCAGCTACCGGAAGTACCTGAAACCAAAACTGAAAACCGTAAGCACGAAGCTTAGTGAGTTCCCCACCTTACCACATACCATGCATAACCACATATTGCACATACTGGGCTACGCCCGCTATCCGGGGCCTCGCCCCCTACTTTGGGCCTCACCCGCTACAACGGCCCCGCCGCTCCAGGCCCCGCCTGGCTTCGAGCCCCGCTCGGATACAGATCTGTTTCACTTAGGCCTCGCCTATCACAGGGCCCCACCTACTAGCATATAATAGCACATACACATATCACATAGCATCACATAAGCTAAACATATACTAACAGCGCTTGCTCTAAGGCCTCGCCTATCTCTGGGCCCCGCCCGTGTCCTGCTACTGATGAGTCATGGAACCTCGTCCATACTCCTGCTGATAGTGAGATACGGGCCCAGCCCACCCTCATTCCTTTCCTGACTTGGGCCTCGCCCCTGATCTGCTGCTACTGAGATGTGGAACACCATCCACACTCTGCTATTGGTGAGATACGGGACCTCGCCCACACTCACCTTCCTACCAGGCACATACAAGTATCACACAGACAACAAGTATAAACTATCACATAAACCGCTCCTTGGGCACCCGCCCTCTATCATTGGACCTCGTCCGAATATCATACTAGCATACTGTGCCTAGGGCTAACCCCCGGGTCTTCTACTCATAACTACATGGGCCGACATTGTGGCCGTAGACCCATTCATACAAAGGGAAACTCACCTGATACTGCGGAACTGCTGTTGCTAATCCCTTTGACCGCTACCTGACTACTGACTCCGAACTGCTGCTCCGCTAGCTCCCCGAGCTACCAATATCAACACATCACTTAGTCTAACTGGCCTTCAAAGGTCAACCAAGTCAACTCTGGTCAAAGTCAACGTCCTGGTCAAAGTCAACCTTCCAGGTCAACCCTACTCGTCGAGTCACCCTACTGACTCGCCGAGTTCATAAGTCCAGAGTCCTTCCACTCGCGACTCTACTCACCGAGTCAGCCCCTGACTCGCTGAGTCTACTGATTCCCGATTCCTGTCCTGACCAACTCATTGAGTCCTGGCTCGACTCGCTGACTCGAGACTTAACTCGAAGGGTTTGGGACCACGCGACCTGACTCGCCGAGTCTAAGAACAGACTCGCCGAGCACACGGCAATCTTTATCCAACTCGCCGAGTTGTTCATCCAACTCGCCGAGTTCATGCCTATCTTCATCCGACTCGACGAGCTGTTCATCCCACTCGTCGAGTTCCTCCTCATCTTCAAGCTACTCGCCGAGTCCACTCGAAGGACTCGCCGAGTCCAATAAGATCCACTTACATGCAGAGGACTTCCGAGTCATGCATGAACTCCAAACTGTAGATCTACCCTTCCCAAGCCTATTCCCCACGTAAAGTTGCAAACTTTACATGTAGAGAGGGAGATCTAGGCAAAATACACCCATAGCTAGGGTTTAAGACCAAGAGGCTCCAAAATCCACCCAATGGCTGATACTTTGCGGAATTCTAAACCCAAACAAGCATGGATCTGAGGTAGCAACCTCAGATCTGGACTTCAAACTCGAGATTGATCTTAACCATGGCTTAAAAGCCCCAAAACTCATAACCAAGGAAGATCTAAAGGAGGGAAACGAATTGATACCTTCCAATGCTCTGAAATGCTCCCCCAAACTTCAGATCCAAAGCCACTCCTTGATGCTTCAAAGATTCCCACTTCTTCTTCTTCTTCTAAATCACTCAAAAATGGCCAAAAGCATAAATCATCACAATGGAGGCTTAGGGTGCGGCGTTTTGGGTGTGAGAGGCAGTAAAGGAGCCCTACGAAGAAGATTGAGACGTTTAAATAGGCTCCAAGCCCCGAATTTAGGGTTTTCCTCGCACAGACCAGACTCGCCGAGTCCACTTGGCCGACTCGCCGAGTTGGTCACTTACTCCTCGACCCGGATCCCGCTCCGACTCACCGAGTCCTTCCTTGGACTCGCCGAGTCCCTCCTAAATTTAGGGTTTCCTTTACTTTCTTGGCTTTCAAAATCTTGGGTGTTACAAACCATCTACTCTTAAAGTATCATTGCCACCAAGTATAAGGACCCAGTCCTTCGTTCTTCGCAAATACTTGAGTATATTCTTTACTACTATCCAATGAGCTCTACCTGGGTTTCCCTGATATCGACTGACCATGCTCAAACCAAAGGCCACATTAGGGCGAGTACATGTCATAGCGTACATGATCGATCCGACAGCGGAAGCATAAGGTACACGACTCATGTCAGCTATTTCCTCATTTGTACTAGGGCATTGAGTCTTACTCAATTTTTGTGTTGCTCTGGATAGGTAGCTCTCCCTTCTTGGAATTTTCCATACTAAACCGCTTTAGTACCTTATCCAAGTATGTGCTTTGACTAAGTCCAATTAGTCTCCTCTTTCAATCTCTCAATATCCTAATCCCAAGAATATAGGCAGCGTCTCCAAGGTCTTTCATGGCAAAACACTTTCCAAGCCAAGACTTAACTTCGTTCAAGGTTGGAATGTCGTTACCAATGAGTAATATATCCTCGACATATAACACCATAAAAGTTATTATACTCCCACTAGTCTTGATATACACACAAAACTCATCTTCACTTCTAGAGAAACCAAACTCTTTGACTTTCTCACGGAAGCAAAGATTCCAGCTGCGAGATGTTTGTTTCAATCCATAAATGGATTTCTCAAGCTTACACACTCTATTGGGAAACTTTTCATCAACAAAACCCTCTGGCTGATTCATGTAAACATCCTCAGCCAGCTTCCCGTTAAGGAAAGCAGTCCTGACATCGATCTGCCAGATTTCATAGTCATGAAAGGCAGCTATGGCGAGCAATATCCTGATAGATTTAATCTTGGTTACTGGCGAGAATGTTTCATCATAGTCAACCCCTGGGGTTTGTGTGAAACCTTTCGTAACCAGTCTAGCCTTGAATGTGTGTACATTCCCATCCATGTCTGTCTTCTTCTTGAAGATCCATTTGCACCCAACTGTCTTACGACATGGTGCATTATCAACCAAATTCCAAACTTGGTTATCATACATGGACTTTATCTCGCTGTCCATTGCCTCTTTCCATTTGGAAGCCTCTGGGCCTGCCATTGCTTCCTTATAAGAGACTGGTTCATCTAAATTCACCAATTTCCTATCACTGATGAATGTGTCACCGTCTGAAGTAATATGAAAACCATACAACTCAGGTGGCACACTCACCCTAGTATATCTTCGCATTGGTAATGATTTATCAACTAGTTCAACAGGAATTGTTTCCTCTGGTTGAGTGCTAGTGTCATCTAAGGTTCCTTCAGTAGTTGACTCTTGAATCTCATCAAGGTCAATGGTACTCCCACTGTCCTCTTTGAATATGAGCTCTCTTTCTAGAAAGACTCCTCTTCGTGCTACAAAAATCACGTTCTCACTAGGTCTGTAGAACAAATATCCAAAAGACTATTTTGGGTAACTAATGAAAACACATTTCTCACTTCTTGTTGCTAGCTTGTCGTGAGTCTCTCGTCTTACAAAATCTTCACAACCCCAAACTTTAATATGTGCTAACGAGGGAACTTTCCCTGTCCACATTTCATGAGGTGTTTTGGCAACCTTCTTTGTTGGGACAAGATTGAGGATGTGGGCGGCTGTTTCTAAGGCGTAGCCCCAGAAATGAATTGGAAGTGGAGCACGACTCATCATAGAACGAACCATGTCTAACAAGGTTCAATTACGCCTCTCGGCCACACCATTTAACTGTGGTGTCCTAGGAGGAGTCAATTGTGAGACTATCCCACATTGCTTTAGATAGTCGTTGAACTCAATGCTAAGATACTCTCCGCCTCTATCAGATCTAAGTATCTTTATTTTCCTGCCTAATTGATTTTTGACCTCATGTTTAAACTCTTTGAACTTTTCAAAGGTTTCTGACTTATGTTTGATTAAGAATACATAACCATATCTACTATAATCATCAGTGAAAGTCACATAAAATCGATTAGAATCTCTTGTGGTTGATCTGAAGGGTCCACAAACATCTGTATGTATGAGGTCCAACAAACCTTCACCTCTTTCACAAGACCCTGTGAATGGTGATTTTGTCATCTTTCCCAAAAGACAAGATTCACACACATCATCTGATTTTAGGTCAAATAATTCCAACACTCCATCCTTTTAGAGTTGGACTATGCGTTTCTTGTTAATGTGTCCAAGACGACAATGCCACAAGCATGCCTTGTCTATACTATTAGACAAGTCAATATTAAACACACTATTTCCTAAGCTATCAACACAAGTCACTGTTTCATACACACCATCACAAGGTAAAGCTTCAAACACGAAAACACCATTCTTATAAACAGAAATTGAACCATTCAAATCATTAAAAGAATATTTAAAACCTTGTATGAACAATGCATGAAATGAAATAATGTTTCTCGTCATCTCAGACGAATAGCAACAATTCAATAAATCTAATCTAACATCATTACTAAGCAAAAGTTGATAAACTCCGATCTTGGTCACTGGTGAAGACTTCTTGTTTCCCATGATCAAGTTTATCCTTCCTCGCTCTATCTCCTCACTTTCCTTTAGCCCCTGCAAATCAGAACAGATGTGAAAACCACATCCTGTATCAAGGACCCATGAACGAGAAGATAAGGAGTTTTTAGAAGAAATAGTGTAAATACCTGCCGAAGATGGCTTCACTTTTCCATCTTTGATATCCTGCAGATATTGTGGGCAGGTTCTTTTCCAATGCCCTTTTTGATTGCAATAAAAGCAAATAGCATCCTTTGGATCAGAAACATGGGGAATTATAGCATTAGGCTTAGCCTTTGGGCCACCGCTAGATGAACCAACTTGGACCTTTTCCTTCCAGTTTTGCTTAGGAGGACCTTTCCTCTTTTTCCCCTTTCCCTGTCCAATAGCTAAGACAGGAGCACTTGTAGGAGTGGAGGCTATAGTTTTACCCTTCATCCCTGCTTCAGCAGTCTGCAACAAGTTGTGCAATTGGGCCAGTGTCTGCTCAGTGTTGTTCAAATGGTAAGTTAGGATAAACTGACCATAACAATGATTCGGTAATTCATGTAGAAATATTTTTAGGGAAATTATATATGTCAAAATAATAAGTTAAAATCAAAAGTTGATTGAAATATATAACAAAATTAGATATATGTGAATACACAAAAACATAAAAACGCATAATGATCTCACTTCATGAATAATTGTTGAAAATTTAAGACATATATGCAGTAATAATCACATGTGTGTGTTCAATAATAAATCATTAAATATATTATACATATTAATCACCGATTTGATCGGTTTTTACAACACTACTTAGTTCAGTAAGGGGCCGATCAGGGAGTACTCGGGATTCTGCAACTCGCCTCGATAAGGGGTCGAGTAGTGAGTACTCAGAGGAGTAATCGGACAACTCGGCGAGTTTTACAACACTGACTAGGATATGACCTACTCTTTTAGTCTCTCTCAACCTGTAATAGTTGGTTCATCATGTCACATTGACCTATTAGATCAAAAAAAACTCACATTGTGCCCCTATAAAGCAAAAAAATAAGTTTGGGGATCAATTCGTACAAAAAACCTCTCCTTCTTTTCAGTCGCGACCGTCATCACCACCTATATATATATATATATATATATATATATATATATATATATATATATATATATATATATATATATATATTAGGCTTAGTTTTTGTGAGAATTAAAAAAACGTGTGAACTTGCGAACTCGTAATCAACTCATCATTTTTCAACACCAAAAACACTAATATTCTCCTAATGGTGTATCTAAGTCATATCTAGGCTCAAAAAAAATATTTGAAATTTTTTTTTATTTTCGAAATTTACATGAATGCACAATCAGCAGTTCTACGGACTGCTGATAAACACGCTCAACAGTCAAATGGACTGTAGATGTGCACAATCAACGATCATATGGTTTGTTGATGAGCAATCAACAATCCATATGACTACTGATAATGCTCATCAGCAGTCCGCACAACTGCTGATTATGCTCATCAATAGTCTTACAAAAAAAACCAAAATGAAATCTTTTTTCAGCCTAGATATGACTTAGACGTACCATTTGGAGAAGATTGGTATTTTTTGTGTTGAAAATTAATGAGTTGATTGTGAGTTCACAAGTTCCCACAAATTTTTTGGTTCTCAAAAGTACCTAACACTCTCTCTCTCTCTTATATATATATATATATATATATATATATAATTTTGTAGAAAATTAACAAAAAACAAAAATTATTGTTTCAATAGAACTTATATATTAACATCATATTCATTATTCAACATGTTAAAGTTATTTGATATGTGAAATCTAAGCAGAATGTACAATGTAGGATGTGGTGAGCAGCGTGTGTCAAAACCCAAACTCAATGAATGCTACAAAGTTAGGCTATGAACCATGTTAAATACACGTGACCAACTCAAATTGGTCGTACGTATAACTTTATCTATCATCTAAAAAAGGCTTTCTGTACTATAAAACTCTTTTAAGAAAATAGTTACATAGTTACAAAGAAAGAGAATAACCGTTATTTCACATAATTTCTTCAATAAAATTATGTGAAATTTAAGGAATGATATAGAAAAGGTTATCCAAGTTCAAAAACATCCATCTAACTGTAAGGCTGGATGTTATGGGAATCTGTATATTGTTTCTACAAAGTAATATATATATATATACATGGTTTAAAAAGAAGACCGAAAGATTAAGGAACACATAAATGTGAAAGAGAGATATAACACTCTCTCAACATGTATTGTCTTTTCACACTTATGTCTTCTTTAATCTTTTAGTCTTCTTTTTAAACTATGTTATATATATATATATATATATATATATATATATATATACTAGCCGTCTACCCGCGCAAAGCGGCGGACGACGAATAATTTGATCTCTTTAGAATTAAAACCATTTTGTGTTCACTTCGAGAAATGAATATTAAATGACATCTATTTTTCGAGAGCATTACCATACCATATTAAGGGGGTGTTTGGCTAAGCTTTTTTAAAACAACTTATTAGGTTCCACATCACTATAAGTTAAAAAAGTGTTTGGATTAAAATAACTTATTCCGGTGGGGAACCTCTAATACGTCATTTTTTGATAAGTTACCCTACACTTACTTATTAAATTATAAGCTAATAAATTAATAAGCAATAAGCTTTTTTGCCAAACACCCCTAAATGGTTATTACTTCCATTTATACATACCCAAACCACTTGTACTGTTTATCGTCCTCTTTTTTTCGTTTTCCTTAATTCCTTTATTAAGTTAATGTCCTACTAAGTAAAATGCTAAAATATATAAATAATAGTTTATAAAAATATACCTTTGGAATATCAGGTGTTGTGATTCAAAATTCGATAAATAGGCCTTTGAGAATGCCAAAATACTCAGGTGTCAACTTGTTCATTGTGATTTTAAACCAAGTTTGGTCACAAATTAAAACATTTTCAACGATGGTATGTAATTCAAGGATTCATATTGATTTAGGTTCTCGAAACCTCAAAATATTGAACAAAATCTATATAGAACCTTATAATAAGGACAATAATCACCGTAATCAGGAAGTCCATGTGATGAAACTTGATAGTATAAGGACCAATGATGAAAAAGGTTTCATTTTTAGACTAAACAAGATGAAAAATATACAAACTACCGTAATCATGTCAAATCTTGTGTTTAACCGTTATTTATTGCAAAAGTAAGATGCCAAAATATACAAACTAATGATAATACAATGCTCTAACTGGCCATCTTGGTTGAGTTCTTTAAACCTGCAAAGCCAACACATTAAAGAAACATAGTAACAACCTTTTTAGGAACAAACATGATATAATAAAGCCTTCACCCAATATATTTATAAGATAAAAATACAAAAAGTTAAAAATAATGAAATCAATTACAAGTAAGGATTAAAATAAAAACTTGTTAAGAAATAGTCATCTTCATATTTGAATCAACATGTATTTTCTGATGCTTTCAAATTTTGAATTATCCGAAATTTAGGGAATGAGATACAATATGTTGAGAAATATAAGGATTCAAAACATAGGTTAAAATTTAATATTATTTTATTGATGACTACTTGTACTATTAGCTTAATGATTTGAACGTCTTAAAAAAATAATATTATTATATTCAATCTATTTTTAAAAATAGTGGATTTCTTTTATAAGATAGTATATATATATATATATATATATATATATATATATATATATATATATATATATATAGTAGTCGAATCTCCGTGTGTTGCGCGTGAATATAATAATTTAATTAAAATTATAACATTTAACAAATTCTGTTTTAATATTTATACATGTGAAACAAATGTCAATAGCAAAACAAACTCTATAGTTAATATATTAGTTTTATTAATTTTAATAAATTTATATCATTAGTTATTTCCCCTATTAATTAATGATTTTATAGACCGTTTTTTATTGTGTAAATTATAGAGAAATCTCCAAAAAAGTTCTAAAATTTTAGTCTAATTTATGAAAAAGTCTCGAACTAATTTTTGTTTACAGAAAAGTACGGAATACCGGCTAAAACTTCGAAAAAACCCTTTTTGGCCGGTTTCGTAGATTTAGCCGGTATTTTGTCATTTTTCGTAAATTTGCTCAAAATATTAGGACTTTTTTGAAAATTACCCGATAACCAAAATATTGAGACTTTTTTAAAAATTACTATGGAATTAATGGATATTATTATTAACAAATCATTTATAAACATCAAAAATATTTTTTTTATTATAAACAAAGAAAATGCATTTGTTGCTAATTTCTAGGAATAGAATGGTCGACTATGTACTTCTCTATTGTTTGTTGACCACTTCAAAGTCACTGTGTTCTTCCTGTGTATCTTTGTGGGTGTAATACTGAGAAGTACTCTGTTAGGCATGACCAATAAAAGAGTTGATAATATTTATTAATACACAATCAATAAGTGTCTACATGCTTCCATATAAATAGATAATCACCCGGTAACAACCATAAAATTACACACATCTATCGAGAGTGAAAAATAAACTTTGAATGACAATTTAAATAGATAATCACTCTTCACTTGTTTTCATATAAATTATCATTCACGGTTCACTTTTCACTAGGCATGATCCTATATGATCACATGTTATTAGAAAATACCATTACACGAACATATAGATCTTTCATTTTGTTCTTTAACCTAACTACCACCTAACCTCCAAACATTATCCGGTAACAACCATAAAATTACACACATCTATCGAGAGTGAAAATTAAATTTTGAATAACAATTTAAATAGATAATCACCCTTCACTTGTTTCCATATAAATTATCATTCACTGTTCACTTTTCACATTTTATAGATGTGTGTTAGCCGATGGTATTTAACATGTAAGGTGTGAATGTTGGTTGGTAGTTAGGTTAAACAACATAAGATGAACACCAACATTAGAGGAATGCTAACTAAGTTCATCTTACCATCATACCCACAACAATGCATAGGAAGAACGTAAAGAGTTTGAGTGGTCATAAATCAATAGAGGAGTACTTAGACCACCAATTTATTCCTAGAAATTAGCAACAAATGTATTTTCTATTTTTTATAATAAAAATATTTTTTATATTTATAAATGATTTATTAATTATAATATCCATTAATTTCATGGTAATTTTCAAAAAATTTCCAATATTTTGGTTACTATTTAATTTTTGGAAAAGTCCCAAAATTTTGAGCAAAACTAACGAAAAATGACAGAATACCGGCAAAATCTACGAAACCGGCCGAAAAAGGTTTTTTCGAAGTTTTAACCGGTACTCTGTACTTTTTCTGTAAATAAAATTTATTTTTGGAATTTTTCATAAATTGAACTAAAATTTTAGGACTTTTCTGGAGATTTCCCTATATTGATTCCTATGTATGAAAAACAAAGTAGTATGAAAATATAAATACTACAACTTCTAATGATTTTATAGAACTTTTTAAGTTGTGGAAATCATATATAAAACGTATGTCGGTTTGTATATAAAATAAATAACGAATAGTATGGTAACACTATAGCTTTTAATAAAATAAAAACACTACTACAATATAGCATTTATATCAACACTTATAAATCATTCAGAATGAATATTTAGAAATCAACATACATTTGATATATAGAAACATTGTTATAAAAAATTTATGTTGAAAAAACCATTGATATGACAATTTTTTTTAACTCTTCATTTTGAATCACAAATCTTTTCAAATATATAATTTTTTAATCAAAACTTACTTATATACTACTAATATAGCTACAATGTGTATAATAAATAAGTGCAAAATAAAAAAACATTGCACATTAATTACCATAAGTTTAAAAAACTTTTTAATGTAGTGGAAAATATAAGGGAAATCTCCATAAAAGTCTTAAAATTTTAGTCTAATTTATGAAAAAGTCCCGAACTATTTTTTGTTTACAGAAAAGCACAGAATACTGGCTAAAACTTCGAAAAAACCATTTTTGGTCGGTTTCGTAGATTTAGCCGGTATTCTATCCTTTTTCGTTTATTTGCTCAAAATATTAGGACTTTTCTGAAAATTACCCGATAACCAAAATATTGGGACTTTTTGAAAATTACTATGGAATTAGTGGATATTATTATTAACAAATAATTTATAAACATAAATTTTTTTTTTATTATAAACAAAAGAAATACATATGTTGCTGATTTCTAGAAATAGAATGGTCGACTATGTACTTCTCTATTGTTTGTTGACCACTTAAAAGTCTTTATGTTCTTCCTATTTATAGTTGTGGGTGTCATAGTGAGAAGTACTATGTTAGGCGTGGCCAATACAAGAGTTGATAATATTTATTAATACACAATCAATAAGTGTCTACTTGCTATTAGGCATGATGCTATATGATCACGTGTTATCAGAAAAAATCATTACACGAACATATAGATCTTTCATTATGTTCTTTAACCTAACTACCACCTAACCTCCAAACATTACCTGGTAACAGCCATAAAATTACACACATCTATCGAGAGTGAAAATTAAACTTTGAATGACAATTTAAATAGATAATAACCCTTCACTTGTTCTCATATAAATTATCATTCACGATTCACTTTTCACATTTTATAGATGTGTGTTAGCCGATGGTTATTAACATGTAAGGTATAAATGTTGGTTGGTAGTTAGGCTAAACAACATAAGAGGAACATCAACATTAGAGGAATGCTAACTAAGTTTATCTCACCATCATACCCACAACAATGTATAGGAAGAACGTAGAGAGTTTGAGTGGTCAGGAAGGAATAGAGTATTTAGACCACCAATTTATTCCTAGAAATTAGCAACAAATGTATTTTCTTTTTTTTATAATAAAAATATTTTTTATGTTTAAAAATGAGTTGTTAATAATAATATCCATTAATTTCATGGTAATTTTTTCACAAAAGTCCCAATATTCTGGTTATTATGTAATTTTTGGAAAAGTCCCAAAATTTTGAGCAAACTAACGAAAAAGGACAGAATACTGGCAAAATCTGCAAAACCGGCCAAAAAGGGTTTTTTCGAAGTTTTAACCGGTATTCTATACTTTTCTGTAAATAAAATTTAGTTCGGAACTTTTTCATAAATTAGACTAAAATTTTTGGATTTTTCTGGAGATTTCCCATATAAAAGCAAATTACATTAAATTTGAAATCATAATTACATTTAAATAAAAAAGCTATTGAGTTGTAGTGGAAATTTTAAACTCGTGATTTGTTCCCAATAATGTAATATAAATATTAAGAAATATATGTTATAAAGAAATATTATAAGTATTTATCATTGAGATAATAATTTTTATACTAAGTTGTAACTAATATTATAACAATTTTAAGTATATGAAAAAAGAAATATATAAAAAAATGTATTTGAATCAAATTGAATTAAGTTTTTTATTCAAAATTATTGAAAATTATACTTATTTTTAACTAATTTATAAATAATTAATTTGAATATTTTTTTATTTCCTATATTATTATTATTATTATTATTATTATTATTTCAAATAACAATAACTTATTAATATAATATAATCTATTCTTTAGTTTTATGTTATTTTAAACAATTATTACTTTTTACTAATTAAAAACTATTTATTTGAAAATTTTCATTATTATATTTAAAAAAAAAAACATCATAAATGGTCCATGTGGTTACCCAAAATCTGAAGTTTGGTCCTCGAGGTTTAAAACCCTCATAGATGGTCCCTGTGTTTTGAAAACTTTTGATGTTTGGTCCTTTTTGCTAACTCCGTTAAGTTTGTCCGTTAACTGAAGGGTATTTTCGTCATTTGTGAAATGACGAAAATACCCTTCAGTTAACGGACAAACTTAACAGAGTTAGCAAAAAGGACCAGACATCAAAAGTTTTGAAAACACAGGGACCATCTATGAGGTTTTTAAACCTCGGGGACCAAAATTCAGATTTTGGGTAACCACAGGGACCATTTATGATGTTTATCATACTTTTTTATTGTACTTTCATTTTTTTCTTTAAAACTATGAAATAAGATAATGAACGGTACAAATAAAATGGTAATTTGAATTTCAAAGTTATAGTAATTGTTATGTAGTACCACCAATCTTAAAAACAATATGTTAAGAGTGCATTAGGGGAGGAGGAGTGTTACACTTGAGGTATATTTTGATTACTTATATTTTATTATGAAAATATTAATATTTTATTGATTTTACTTTTCCTTTACGATAAAGAATGAATAAGAAAAAACGAAAATTGACAAATGTAATAAGATAATTTATTTTTATTACTATAAAAACATTTAAAATTCGGTACATCCATACAATTTGAGTTTACATGAATTTATATTTGGAAAAGTTGCAATTGTCTTAGTACATCCATGAAACCACTCATATAATTCTTCAAACCCTACAAATATAATCTATCATTTTGTGCAATATGTAATCTACAAATTTCTTATATAGGCTAAATATTTCATTGACAAAACTGCAAAAATGGTCCCTATGGTTTCTCATTTTATGTGGTACGGTCCAAATATTTGAAAAGTTTCGTATATGATCCTTTTCAACATGTTTTGTTGTGGTTTTGGTCCCTCATCCGTTAGTTGGCTATTAACTTCCTTAAAATGACAATTTTACCCCCAGGGACCATTTTCACAGTTTTGTCTTTTACCATACTATAAGAACCATTTTTGCATACATTCTTTTTTATTTTATTGAAGTATTATATTAATAGATATTATTTTTAATATATAATATTATATATTAATAAATATTCTTTTAATGGATTATTAATTTATTTTAGTTGATTCCGTTTAATTTTTTTTGTTGGAGTAATTCTTTTTTATTGAATTATTATATATCAATACATATAGTTTTTAATAAATAATATTTATATCATAATAAATATTATATTATTGGATTATTAATTTATTTTAGTTTATTTTTGTAATTCTTTTTTTAATTATTATTCATTGGATTATTACTTTTAATTTCTTATTTTATTCATATACTAAATATTGTTTTTTTGGATTATTAATTTATTTTAGTTAATTATATTTTAATTTTTTTTTCAAAGTAATTCTTTTTTATTTAATTATTATAAATCAGTACATATAGTTTTTAATATGTAATATTTATATCAGAATAAATATTATATTATGGGATTATTATATATTACGAAACATTATTTTTTTGGATTATTAATTTCTTTTAGTTGATTCTTTTTATAATTTTTTTTTGTTGGAGCAATTTTTTTTATTAGATTATTATATATCAACAAATATTATTTTTAATATATAATATTTATATTATAATAAATAATACATTATTGGATTATTAATTTTTGTAATTTCTTTTTTGTTTTTTTGAATTATTAATTTATTGAATTATTACTTTTAAATTTATTATTTTTTTAAGATAATAAATATTATCGTATTGGATTTTTATTTTATTTTTAATGTATACTATTAATTGTTTTTAATTTTATTAGCACTACAAAGTTGCCGAAATACATAAAAGTATCACTTATCATCGTCAAAAATTGGCAGGATCACCTCCAAACACCTATATCGGAGGTTTAATAGATACCCTACCCTATTCCACCCAGCGTTGCTGGTAGCCACCTATGACAACCTCTTCATAATCTACTGGAATCCTTCATATCCTACATAATGCACAACAAACCCCTATAACAATTATAAGTGGTGGTGGTGACCGAGTAATGGTGGTGATATTTTCCCTATGTGTAACAATAGCAAAATTCAGGTCAAAATTTAAACTTTTATAAAACCGTAATTGAGTATACTAAGTGGTAAATATCGTAGCAAGGTTTTCATACATATAAAGAACACAAAAATCCGAGTTATAACGAAGAAGTTATGACCATTCTAAGATTTCTGACAAAACTGGCAACACCGATTAAACGAAAAACGCGAAGTTTCAATACAATAGTTCTTAGCCTTAAGTATCTAAATAAAAGTTATAGATAACATCAAACCGTGAGCGTACATAAAAAGAACGTCCAAATCTGACTTCGTATGAGGAAGTTATGATTTTTCCAAGGTTCGGGTATAGCAGTAGACAGCTAAAAACTCGAAATAGAGCTCGAGATACTTTTGACCAAAACAACCTAAATGAGAATCGAAGGTCTCAACATTAGTAGCGCAACAGCGAAAAGTCTGACGAAAACGGACATCGGATGAAGAAGTTATGGATTTTTAACGGACTTTTCGTGTCCCGGCCCGTTAAAAATAAATAACTAAATATAAAGTCAAAATTTGTCGATGAAGTCTAAACGAGAGTTGTAGATCACATTTTCAGCTATGCGTGCATATAAAGAACGTCGAAAACGGAGCTCGTATGCGAAAGTTACGGATTTTACAAGTTCGGGGTCCAAGAGTCAGTTCATTCATGAGTCTTTACTAGTACCTTACCTGATACATGAGTACCTTTACATATTACAAAACATTATTACAAGGAATCACACAAGAGTCAGTTCATTCATGAGTCTTTACTAGTACCTTACCTGATACATGAGTACCTTTACATATGTTTACCTGATACATGAACACATTACATGAGTACCTTTACGTTGATACCTTTACCTGTGTATACTTATTTGAATATTTGTATCACAAATTGCGAGGATAATTTATTAGTACCTTCTGGGTAAATTATCCTGCATATCCCCAATACCTCGGGATATCTAGAATAGGGCTCTCTCCCCAGTACCTCGGGATATATGGATGGGACTAACCATTCCGGAACCCATCTGTTAGCAACAGTGGGTAATGAACATCTAAAGATGCCTACGGTTATTACCTATACTAGGAGTACCTTTACAGGGACTAACCCTTCCTCCCACCTGCTGCTGCTACAGAAGACAATTGGACAATCTTCGGATGTTCATTAGGTTATATAGGTAGTGTTAACCCTAGTACCTCGGGATAACAGTTACCTAGGCTGTGTGGGTCCTAGTACCCAGTGACAATACTTATAGTAGTACATTTTCCTGTTTACTTTATTTTGTGATACTTTCACATAAACGATGAGTTAGACTAAGTACTTTCGTACTAAACAATTAAAGGAAAACTATCATTTTACAAACAAAACATTCGCGTCTTGGTAGAAGACTACACTTCATACGTACAGAACATTCGGGTCTTGGTAGAAGACTACATTTCATACTTATAGAAAATAAGGGTTTTTCTAGGGATTTCATACTTACCTCAACATTCTCATTTAAAGGTTTTCATGGCCTTCATAACAGATTTTCACAAACAAGGCAACAACACTTATATACTTATGAATTCACCAGCTTTAAAGCTGATACTCGCTTTCAAAATAACTTGTATTCTCAGGTCATCAGTAGACAGGTACGAAGGCCAGGTTTTGAGAAGACGGAGCAGACAAGTCTCGTCTTTTATTTTGATGTTATATTTTTGGTGTCTTATTACAATGAAAGAACACACATGTATTAAACTTTACTTATAATGCAATGGATGATGTTGTTGCTTGTTTATTATATTACACTGTTGTGATACTGTACATGACGTCCTCCACCCCTGAACGTTTCCGCCGTTCGTGGTTTTGGGGTGTGACAGATTGGTATCAGAGCATTGTTTATAGTGAATTAAGTATATCAACCCATAAAAGATATACTAACTATAAATACATGGGATCAAAACACTCTGTCTCGGAGTTATGCTTTTAAATAATAAAATATTTAACAAAATATACGTGCCTGCATTCATACTAAAATCAGTGTCACAACGACAAGAACAAAAGTATTACGATTGTTGAATATCACAAGTAAGCCTGGGGATATATGGTCAGTCTTAGGAATGGCATAGCCTGATCAACTATGTTGGTCCGAGGAGTGATTAGAATATGCCCAAGAATGGTTGTGATATGGCAACAAGTCTAAAAACTTACCAACAGAACCATAAAAAATACCATATGGGTATTTGGTCTTACTATAAGTACATTAGTCAGTCGTCTATCTTAGCTATTCCTTCTGTTGTTGGACTATAGGGATTAGTCCATGAGACACATTCATTTATCATTTATTCTTATCCATGTCGTCATCTTTTAAACGTATAGTTAAAGTTGCCGCCACGCAGAAGTACAAGGCGTAACCCAATCAACGAAACACCGATACCACCACCTCCACCACCGCCTGTACCTATTCAACCACCTAATCCTATCGATGCCAGCATGTTCCAAGCAGCTTTCACAGCAGCAGTTGCAGCTGCTGTGTCAGCAATCAACGCTCCTGTCCCTAGTGGATCGGGAACAGGTGCACCTCCCTCGAACCACGGCGAAAGCCATGGACACCCTCGGGAATGCACCTACAAGGATTTCACTAACGCCAAACCCCGCAGCTTCAATGGAACTGGGGGTGTTATGGTGTTGAGACAATGGATTGAGAAGATGGAATCTGTCTTCGAGATCTGCGGATGCCAAGAAGGCAACAAGGTCAAGTTCGCAGCTTGTACCTTCTCTGACCGAGCACTAACATGGGGGAACAGCCATGTTAACTATCTAACTATGGTGGTGGCGTATTCCATCGGCTGGGAAAAGTTGAAAGACATGTTGATGAAAGAATACTGTCCTCGAGGTGAAATACAAAAACTCGAGCAAGAATTCTGGGGTCTTCAAATGGTTGGATCCGACATCACTACCTACACAAATAAGTTTTGTGATTTGGCAAACTTATGCCCTGATATGGTTGCTCTCTAGAGCAAAAAGATCGAAAGATATATCTGGGGACTGTCGCCCCAGATCGAGTCAAGTGTGATCGCTTCCAGGCCTATTACCTTTGATAGCGCCAAGGAACTGGCACAATCCCTCATCGATCACCGGAAACCTCAGAACACAACAATCCCTACACCTATACCACAAAAGTCCAACCCCGACTTCAACAAGAAGGGGTGGAATAAGAGGAAAAGAGGTACTTCGCAAGAATCCTCCAATAAACAACTTGTGGCGATCAATGCTGCCACAGTGACTCCTGTTGTCCCTGCGAACCCCTTACCAGCAAAGTCATATGCTGGAACTCTCCCGAAGTGCACCAAGTGCAACTTCCACCACCACGGACCTTGCAAGGAGATGCAGTGCTCTAACTGCAACAGGAAGGGGCACACCGCTCATTACTGCAAGGCTCCAACAGCTCAAGCCGCCTAGGTCCCAAATGCCGGTATGGGCCAAACTTGCTACGGTTGTGGCGAGGTGGGTCACTACAAGAGGAACTGCCCTAAAGCAGGAATGGCTGGAGGGGTAGGAAGAGTTATGGCCCTAGGCCACGAGGAAGCAGTGGCTGATCCTACGATAGTTACTGGTACGTTCCTCCTCGATAACTCATATGCTTGCATACTTTTCGATAGTGGAGCCGAGAAAAGTTTTGTGAGTCACAAATTTGCACACCTGCTTAAACAAAAACCATGTGCATTAGATAATCCATTCACGGTAGAAATGGCTAACGGGAAAACAGAGAGTACAAACTGCATATACGTAGGTTGTGCTTTAACTTTAGATGGCCATACTTTCAAGATAGATCTCAGGCCAGTCACAATTAAATGTTTTGACGTTATCATCGGTATGGATTGGTTGAGTCTTCTTCGTGCCGACATTATGTGCTTCGAAAAAGCAGTTCGTCTTAACCTTCCTAACAACGAAACTTTAATTATCTACGGCGACAAACCCAGTACGAGCCTTCGCATCATTTCGTGCATTCAAGCCCAGAAGTGCTTGCGGAAGGAGTACCATGCATTTCTCGCACACGTCGTCGATACCAGTCAAGAACTGAAAGACATCTAGAAAATCCCAGAAGTACGCGACTTTCCCGACATATTCCCAAAAGAACTTCCCGGTTTACCACCACAACGCCAAGTCGAGTTCAGAATCAACTTAGTGCCAGGGGCTACCCCCGTAGCCAAATCCCCGTATCGTCTGGCACCGGCTGAAATGCAGGAACTTTCCAGTCAACTTAACGAACTTCTCAAGAAGGGATTCATTCGACCAAGCTTCTCACCATGGGGAGCACCGGTCTTGTTCGTCAAGAAGAAAGATGGATCGTTTCGCATGTGCATCGACTATAGGGAACTCAACAAACTTACCATTAAAAATCGATACCCTTTGCCCCGCATTGACGATTTGTTTGATCAACTTCAAGGAGCCAACTACTTCTCGAAGATAGATCTGCGATCCGGATATCACCAACTACGAGTGTTAGAGGAGGATGTTCCCAAGACAGCCTTCCGAACCCGTTATGGACACTACGAGTTTGTAGTGATGCCATTCGGATTAACTAACGCGCCCGCAGTATTCATGGATCTGATGAATAGGGTGTGTCGTCCTTACTTGGATCAATTCGTCATTGTCTTCATTGATGACATACTCATTTACTCTCGAAGTAAGGAGGAACATAGTCTACATCTCCGTAAAATCTTAGAGACATTGCGATCGGAGAAGCTCTACGCGAAGTTCTCAAAGTGCGAATTTTGGATTCGGCGAGTTGAATTTTTGGGTCATGTGCTTAGTGAAGAAGGTATACACGTGGACCCCTCCAAGATCAAAGCCATTGAGAACTGAACAGCACCAAAGACACCTACCGAAATTCGTCAATTTCTAGGTCTCGCTGGCTACTATCGCAGGTTCATTCAGAACTTCTCCAGCATAGCGAAACCTCTTACAACCCTGACCCAGAAAGGCATGGCCTTTGACTGGGAAGAGAAACAGGAAAGAGTGTTCCAAACGCTCAAACGAGCCTTGTGCACCGCCCCGATACTATCCCTTCCCGAAGGAATAGAAGACTTCATTGTCTATTGCGATGCATCCAATCAAGGACTCGGATGTGTTCTGATGCAGCGAGGTAAAGTCATCGCATATGCCTCGAGACAGCTAAAGACACGTGAGGTTAACTACACAACCCACGATCTTGAACTAGGAGCAGTTGTGTTCGCTCTGAAGATCTGGCGACATTACTTGTACGGTACAAAAAACACGATCTTTACAGACCATAAGAGTCTGCAACACATTTTCGACCAGAAGGAGCTCAACATGAGACAACGACGGTGGGTCGAGCTACTCAATGATTACGAATGCGAAATTCGTTATCATCCGGGTAAAGCCAATGTAGTAGCCGACGCCCTAAGTCGGAAAGAATATTCTGGTCGTAGGGTCAAATCTTTGACTCTAACTATCCATTCACACTTGTCCACACAAATAAAGGAGGCTCAGCTCGACGCTTTGAAACATGAAAACGTGGCTGGTGAATCCCTTAAAGGGATGGATAAGAACCTAGAAGCCAAGGGTGGCGGAGCCTTATACCTCATGGATCGGATCTGGACACCGAAACACGGTGGCTTCAGAGACTTGGTCATGACTGAAGCTCACAACACTCGTTATTCCGTCCACCCGGGTTCAGATAAGATGTATCTGGATCTTAAAAAGTTATACTGGTGGCCTAACATGAAAGCAGATATTGCTACCTTCGTGAGTAAATACCTTACTTGCGCAAAGGTCAAGGTTGAATACCAGAAACCCTCCGGTCTCCTACAACAACCAGAGATACCAGAATGGAAGTGGGAGCGGATCACTATGGACTTCATAACCAAGTTGCCCAAGACAACGGGTGGACTTGATTCCATATGGGTCATCGTCGATAGACTGACCAAGTCTGCACACTTCCTACCGATCAAAGAAACAGACAAGATGGAGAAACTTACCAGAACTTACATTAGGGAGATTGTAAGGCTGCACGGTGTTCCTTTATCTATCATCTCAGACCGAGATAGTAGATTCACTTCGAGGTTCTGGCAGTCATTACAAAATTCCCTAGGAACTAGGTTGGACATGAGTACAGCCTACCATCCACAGACCGACGGGCAAAGTGAGAGAACTATCCAAACCTTAGAAGATATGTTGTGTGCATGTGTGATTGACTTTGGAAAAGCTTGGGATACCCATTTACCTCTTGTCGAGTTTTCCTACAACAACAGTTATCACACGAGCATAAAGACAGCTCCATTCGAGGCCCTCTATGGCCGAAAGTGCAGATCCCCTCTGTGCTGGGCTGAGGTGGGTGATACCCAGTTAGCTAAGGGACGAGCTCCCAAAAGCACTCTCACAGGTCTGGAGATCATTCGGGAAACGACAGAGAAGATCGTTCAAATTCGTGAACGATTGAAAGCCTCTAGAGACCGGCAGAAAAGCTACGCTGACAAGCGTAGGAAACCATTGGAGTTCCAGGTAGGCGACCGAGTCCTACTGAAGGTCTCACCCTGGAAGGGCTTGATACGCTTTGGAAAGCGTGGGAAGCTAAATCCAAGATACATAGGGCCTTTCGAGATTCTTGCGAGAATCGGTCATGTAGCTTACAAACTCAATCTACCGCAAGAACTCAGTAACGTACATCTTACCTTCCACGTGTCAAACTTGAAAAAGTGTATGTCCGATGAGACTCTTGTTATTCCACTCGACGAGATCGAGATCAACGAGAGCCTCAACTTCGTGGAGGAACCAGTAGAAATCATGGACCGAGAGGTCAAGAAAACCAAGCGAAGTCGCATCCCTATCGTGAAGGTCCGTTGGAATGCAAAGCGAGGACCTGAAGTCACCTGGGAACGCGAAGATCAGATGAAACACAAGTACCCACATCTGTTTCCCTAATCCACAAGTGTTTTCTTACTTTAAATTTTGGGACGAAATTCTCTCTAACGGGGGGATAATGTAACAATAGCAAAATTCAGGTCAAAATTTAAACTTTTATAAAACCGTAAGTGAATATACTAATTGGTAAATATCGTAACAAGGTTTTCATACATATAAAGAACACAAAAATCCGAGTTATAACGAAGAAGTTATGACCATTCTAAGATTTCCGACAAAACTGGCAACACCGATTAAACGAGAAATGCGAAGTTTCAATACAATAGTTCTTAGCCTTAAGTATCTAAATAAAAGTTATAGATAACATCAAACCGTGAGCGTACATAAAAAGAACGTCCAAATCTGACTTCGTATGAGGAAGTTATGATTTTTCCAAGGTTCGGGTATAGCAGTAGACAGCTAAAAACTCGAAATAGAGCTCGAGATACTTTTGACCAAAACAACCTAAATGAGAATCGAAGGTCTCAACATTAGTAGCGCAACGGCGAAAAGTCTGACGAAAACGGACATCGGATGAAGAAGTTATGGATTTTTAACGGACTTTTCGTGTCCCGGCCCGTTAAAAATAAATAATTAAAAATAAAGTCAAAATTTGCCGATGAAGTCTAAACAAGAGTTGTAGATCACATTTTCAGCTACGCGTGCATATAAAGAACGTCGAAAACGGAGCTCGTATGCGAAAGTTACGGATTTTACAAGTTCGGGGTCCAAAATCCGAGGCTGTCAGGCCCCCACGACGTGGCACAAGCTTGCCGCGACCCGGCGAGCGACTGAGGGCGTCCAATCAATGGAAGAGGATAAGTTTGACTCCCCACGACGTGGCCATCACTTGCCACGACGTGGCACACCCCAAAAATGCCCCTATAAATAGATTTCAAGGGCTCCGAGTTCCATTGCTCAGTTCCCTTCTTTCTCGCGCTGAAACTCTGCGTTTAAGCCCCCGAGACCCTCCCAAAGCCCCGGTTTTCACCTTCAAGTCCCGAAGGAATGTTTTGTGTTCTCGAGATTCCCGAGAATCCTGATATTTTCCCGCGTTTCCAACTTTTCCTGTCGAAGTTCTGCTCGATTCTCCTCTCGACTACTTCAAATCAACCACTTCAATCAAGTGAGTTCATACCCCTAATCAATGTTTTAAATGATTTTAAATGCTTTAGTGGGGGGGATACAAGTAGAAACAAACATGTTATTAAATCATTGATACGTATTTTTTTTATAAACAATTTTCACATACTACAAAATGTGATGCATGAATTGGTTTCAAATCTTAAAAACACATTGTTATCAAAAGTTTTACCTTTGAAATGTATATTGAAATGACCTCAGGTTATTGTTAATCATTGTTCAAAACACATAAGATGTCTTACAAAACCATTTTTCATTCTTGAACTAAACTATGCATATACACTTATACCCTTATATATGTATTGATGTTATAGTTTGCATCTTTCATTTAGTTTTCCCACACCCTTGAGTAGTAAGAGTGTGTAAACTTACATGATCAACTAGTTAGATTACAGTAAATTATCATAGGGATAATTTGAAGATAACAAAACATTATTACAAGGAATCACACAAGAGTCAGTTCATTCATGAGTCTTTACTAGTACCTTACCTGATACATGAGTACCTTTACATATGTTTACCTGATACATGAACACATTACATGAGTACCTTTACGTTGATACCTTTACCTGTGTATACTTATTTGAATATTTGTATCACAAATTGCGAGGATAATTTATTAGTACCTTCTGTGTAAATTATCTTGCATATCCCCAATACCTCGGGATATCTAGAATACGGCTCTATCCCCAGTACCTCGGGATATATGGACGGGACTAACCATTCCGGAACCCATCTGTTAGCAACAGTGGGTAATGAACATCTAAAGATGCCTACGGTTATTACCTATACTAGGAGTACCTTTACAGGGACTAACCCTTCCTCCCACCTGCTGCTGCTACAGAGGACAATTGGACAATCTTCAGATGTTCATTAGGTTATATAGGTAGTGTTAACCCTAGTACCTCGGGATAACAGTTACCTAGGATAACAGTTACCTAGGCTGTGTGGGTCCTAGTACCCATTGACAATACTTATAGTAGTACATTTTCCTGTTTACTTTATTTTGTGATACTTTCACATAAACGATGAGTTAGACTAAGTACTTTAGTACTAAACAATTAAAGGAAAACTATCATTTTACAAACAAAACATTCGCGTCTTGGTAGAAGACTACACTTCATACGTACAGAACATTCGGGTCTTGGTAGAAGACTACATTTCATACTTATAGAAAATAAGGGTTTTTCTAGGGATTTCATACTTACCTCAACATTCTCATTTAAAGGTTTTCATGACCTTCATAACAGATTTTCACAAACAAGGCAACAACACTTATATACTTATGAATTCACCAGCTTTAAAGCTGATACTCGCTTTCAAAATAACTTGTATTCTCAGGTCATCAGTAGACAGGTACGAAGGCCAGGTTTTGAGAAGACGGAGCAGACAAGTCTCGTCTTTTATTTTGATGTTATATTTTTGGTGTCTTATTACAATGAAAGAACACACATGTATTAAACTTTACTTATAATGCAATGGATGATGTTGTTGCTTGTTTATTATATTACACTGTTGTGATACTGTACATGACGTCCTCCACCCCTGAACGTTTCCGCCGTTCATGGTTTTGGGGTGTGACACTATGGTTTCTCATTATAAGCTACATGAAATGAAGGTGTTTGGCAGTGATTCTAATGATTTCGATGATGAGAGACGACGATTTTGCGTATCCCACGATTTTGTGGTGGAACCAATAAAATTAACAAGAAGTATTATTATAAATTAAAAATAAATTAATAATCAAATAAAATAATATTTAGTATATGAAGAAAATAATAAATTAAAAGTAATAATCCAATAAAAATAGTTTGAAAAAAGAAATTACAAAATTAATTGCAAGAAAATAATAATCCAATAATCTAATATTTATTATGATATAAATATTATATACTAAAACTATATGTACTGATTTATAATAATTCAATAAAAAAGAATTACTTCGACAAAAAAAAAATTAAAAATAGAATTAACTAAAATAAATTAATAATCCAAATAAAACAATATTTAGTATATGAATAAAATAATAAATTGAAAGTAATAATCCAATAAAAAATAATTAAAAAAGGAATTACAAAAATTAACTAAAAAATTTATAATCCAATAATATAATATTTATTATGATATAAATATTATTTATTAAAAACTATATGTATTGATATATAATAATTCAATAAAAATTAATTATTCCAACAAAAAAAATAAACGAAATCAACTAAAATAAATTAATAATCCAATAAAAGAATATTTATTAATATATAATATTATACATTAAAAATAATATCTATTAATATATAATACTTCAATAAATAAAAAAGAATATATGCAAAAATACTCCTTATAGTATGGTAAAAGACAAAACTGTGAAAATGGTCCCTGGGGGTAAAATTGTCATTTTAAGGAAGTTAACAACCAACTAACGGACGAGGGATCAAAACCATAACAAAACTTGTTGAAAATGACCATATCTGCAAGTTTTCAAACATTTGAACCGTAACCACATAAAATAAGAAACCACAAGGACCATTTTTGCAGTTTTGTCTATTTCATTTAACTCGTCAATTAAATAGCATGATTTGAAGAGTTTTAAGAGTTACAAATCACAATATTTCAATTAATCATAAATTAATTTGTATAAGTTGATTATTCTTGGGAGTTTCAAATGCATGAGGTTCAAGAAAAAAATTTCTTGGGAGTTTCAAATGCATGAGGTTCAAGGATAAATGTTAACTTTATAAGATACTAGGTGAATGCCCACGTGTTGCGTAGAAATACCTAGATAGTTGAAATCTTTACAAATATATGTTTTTTGTAAATATAACAATAACGTTGTTGTTAAATTTGATATAATAATTTGTATACTAAATTTATATAATATATTGATTATTTGGAATTATCTACTCTAATAAATGAAGGTTTTTTGTCACGCGTCCTCTTCTCCTTCATTTGGACACGTGACATTTTCTAGAATTTTTACATTTTCTATTTCCACTTGTCATTTTATTGTATTTTTCATTTTATTAAATTAAAATTCCATATTTAATATGTAAGGTAATATATATGTAACGTATTTATTAGAAAGGATTTATATATATAATGTATTCAATACATTAAAGCCTCATTAATTTTAATAATTCAAAAAATTTCTCATTTTTTATATAAATTCAAACTTTTCAAATTGTTAAAATTTCATATTTAATTTTTTTTAAATAAACTCATGTAATACATGGGTTTCACACCTAGTATGATAATATATACATTTATTATAACTGCATAATTTCAATCATTTGAATAACTTTTACCTGCGAGTTACTAATGAATAAAATTAAATATAATATATGGTTTAATGTTATTTATAGTTGTTGTTATTGTTAATTTTAAAATTTATTTGTTTAACGTTTTAATTTCTATCATTATAATTATTTAAAACATTAAACATTGTTTTTTTATTTTAAATGTAACAATATAATCATTTATATAGAGTTATTTTTAACTATTGTTATTATAAGTTATTTTAAGCTACTTATTTGAAAAACTTTAAGGATTATAAAAATGTCTTTAGGAAATATTTTAGTTAAATTGAGATTACAATTAAGTTTTTTCATTTACCACTACAATTTATCACTTTTAACTATTCACAAAATATCCAGTGAGTTTTTTAATTGGAACTAAAATTTATATTTAAGTTGACACTGTAATGTTATATTTAAATTAACAATTTAAGTATTTTTTCCAAACTATTCAAAAGTTGTAGCTTTAAACTGATAATGGTTTACATACAACATCATATTAAATTTAATAAATCAAGTATAATATGTTAAAAGTTAAAGTCATAACTTTATAAGTAGAAGTAAAAATATTATTTTAATATTGAAATTTAGTTTATTTATAGTTACAATTTAGGTTTGATATTTATTTAACCAAATTATAATCATTATTAAAAAGACACTACAATTTATCACTTTTAACTATATATAAAATATTATTTGGGTTGTTTAAGTTAAACTAAAATTTATATTTAAATTGACCCTGTAATATTATATTCAAATTAATAATTTAAGTATTTATACAAATTGTTCAAAAGTTATAGTTTTAAAATGATAATGGTTTACATCCAACAATATATTAAAATTAATAAATTAAGTATAATATGTTAAAAGTTAAAAAAAAATAACTTTATATGTAGAAGTAAATATATTTTTTAATATTGAAATTTTGTTTATATATGATTACACTTTAGTTTTGATATTTATTTAACCTTATTAACCAAGTTATAATCATTATTATAAATAAAACGAAAAGTCATGAGAGTTTCAAATAAATGTGGTGAAAGAAAAAATGTATGAGAGTTTCAAATGAATATGATGAAAGGAAAAATGTTTTCTTTTATATTATAATATGATATAATATGATGATACGATATAATATAGATATAGATAGATATAGATATTTTGCAAAAACAATATACAGATTTCCATAACACCTAACCTTTTAATTAGATGGACTTTTTGAATTTGGATAACCTTCTTCTATATCATTCCTTAAATTTCACATAATTTAATTGAAGAGATTATGTGAAATAACGTTTTTTTTTTGTAACTACGTAACTATTTTCTTAAAAAATTTATATAATACATGAAGCCTTTTTTAGAAGATAGATAAAGTTATACGATAGGACCAACCCAACTTTTAATATGTGTCAGAAGTTAACCCCGACTAAAATCTAACCTGTCTAACATAAGTGACAAAAATTAACCCTAGCTAAAATCTATTGGGCGGTAGAAATATAAAACTAAAAACATTGGTCGTGATAAAGAATTTTACAAGAGCATGTCAACGAAGGGGTTGACTGTTTACGCCCGTTTGGTGGTGATGGTGCAAATGCAAACGAGGAAGGCAAGGGAGATGGTTGCATTATTTTAAAATTTTAATTTATAACTGATTTTCATAGAAGTGTATTTTATTTTAAAAAATCCCTAACAATGTCATTTTCAATTAAGGATTTTTAAATTTACACCCATTCAAATTAAATAATAGTAAGCTTACATCATATTTGATATAAATGTTACTAAATTTAATGTTAAGCGACTTTTTTTTATGTTTCTATAAATAATTAGATGACATCTTTGATTTTTTTCTTTATATTAAAATAAACTGTGTATATTTTCACAAATAATACCCTTTTTATCCTTGATATCACCCACAATTAGATCACATAAAGTAATAGTTAGAAAGGGGGAAATGACTTTGGAAAATTATTCAGTAAGTTTACATTTTGGGTAATTATATTTTTTTTATATACATCTAGGTAATAAATTTGTTGGAAATATTCATATGTTACCGTTATGACCGGTTATAGCAGGTTACATCCTAGATATGAACACTTTCAACAAATTCGTTACCTAGATGTATATACAAAAAATAGTTACCCAAATATGAACAAAACAAAAAGTAAGAGTAAATTACACGAGTGGTCCTTGTGGTTTGGGGGAATTTGTGTTTTTGGTCCTTAACTTATCTTTTTTAGCTCAGATGGTCCCTACTATTTATTTTTGTTATGCGTTTGATCCTTGTCTTACTTAAAAAGAATATTGTGCCCTTATTAATTTATTTTTCTAATTAATTTTCTTATTTATGTATTTATTTTTTTTTATATTTTTTAAAAAATTAATAGACCTCACATATTTGTATCTCCTCACCCACTAAAGATGAAGAGACAATGTATATTACAGGGATGATCTATTCGCAAGAACCATGATTGAGAATTGTTTGATTGTCTTTCTCTGAGAAAGAGGCAAAATAGAATCGACTTGAATTCGAGACCACTATTCGAAATCTTAGTGAATCACTGGATTTGTTATCTCAAGTCTGCTTTTCGTGAAAAAAAAAAATACTAATTGAAGTGGAAGGTTTTTTCAAACAACAAAGGGCTGGGTCAACTATTAAATCAAATGATATTGAGCACCTAAGATGAGGAGATAAAAATATGTGAGGTTTATTAATTTTTTTAAATAATATATATATATATATATATATATATATATATATATATATATAAGAAAATTAATTAAAAAATAAATTAATAAGGGCACAATAGTCTTTTTAGGTAAGACAATGACAAAATGCGCAACAAAAATAAACAGTAGGGATCATCCGAGTTAAAAAAAATAAGTTGGAGACCAAAAAATAAATTCCCCCAAACCACAGGGACCATTCATGTAATTTACTCATATTTTTCGTTTTATTTATATTTGGGTGGCTTTTTATTTTACATATCTACGTAACAAACTTATTGAAAGTGTTTACATATAGGATATAAATTTGCTATAACCGGTCATATGTAAAGACTTCTAACAAATTTATTATCTAGTATACTTAAAAAAATAACGTTAAAAAGAAGCATACTCGGGTCGGGTTTTTAGCGCAAGACTTCCATTATACAGATATTTTAATTTTTTATACTTAAATGAAATTTTTGTATTTTCTTTTTAAAAAAAAATACCCTTTATTAAATCCAAAACCCTATTCACAAAGTAAAAAGCCGGATAAAATCTGTATATTTCAAAATAAAGGTTAGTATATATAAACCATCTTTGAGGAGCCTTGATGCACCAAGATAATGGTTTTTTTTTCTTTTCGCACAAGAAATCGAGTTAAGCCTCAAGACGACCAAACTTCACGAAGAAGTTGGTATCTCGCAATTCCGTTTTCTTCACCAGTTGGAAACGGTGGGAATTTTCCGATTGTAAAAGTGGGCGATGAATCGAGCTCTTCAACTTCCTCATCGCTCGCATACACCTTTCTGTTCAATTCAGTGTTTCCACCTGCCTCACAAACTCTTTCAGCAACATTGATCGAAGGAGGTCTGTAAATGATCGTTGCAGCTGCATATGGAACGCCGCTCGAATCGTCTTCCGATGATCCACGATCAATGATCGACTACACAAAATGATACAAACTCGGCGTTAAAGGAGCTCTTACAATTCTCTGACATGTAATCGTAATAATATTTGAGCATTTAAGGTTATACCTCAACATTTAATGCCTCCAATACAGAGTTCGGAACTGGATCTGGACAGAATTCATCTGGAGTAAAATTGCTGAGTATTTTCCCTAGCAACGAAAGACTTATTGAAGGACACAACTCGTCTCTGATTGATCTATCGGTAAGCATGTCCTTTGGTACCATTAGAACACAACTTAATGAATTAAGGAGATTGAAGCATTTTAATTCACCGGTTTTAGTCTTCTTAAAATCATCATCTTCATTAGAAGTTTCTTCGGAATCAGTCTCCACTGAGAACCTATCAGTTAGCCATCTAGACCAATTGCCAACAGCTTTTTTGAGTCGTGCCCCAGAGCTAAAGCTTAGATCTCCTGTTGGAATAGGCAAAACTCTGGAATCGATAATAGGATCTGTTACATGATCGGATGGAATTTCATCATGGAGAATGGAATTGAACATGGCTACATCAAGTCTGGAAACACACTGTTCCATTACCTGATCATTTAAAATTTGAAGGATCTTAATGAAATTGATGAAAGATTAATTCATTTCAGTAGCATCAACAACTGTTTATCTTCTAAAACACTCATCAGACCTTACCATTCTTGCCAAAAACGGGAGGCATCCACATTCATGCCCCCTTGCACGAACAGGACAAAGTCTCTTGAAAGCATCGTGGAAAGCATTTTGCCATAGATTAATGGAAAAGTCTCCAGGTAACTTTGCATTTGCTTCATTTGTAAGCATTTTAGGCTTCAAAGTCTGCACCCACATCCATAAGATCATAAGAACTTACTAACAACTTTAATGCCAATTTTGTCACAAATGAAAAAGAGTTTGTACCTGACACCAAATAGACTCGATGATTCGTGAAAAGATCCCTGACTCGATTTTCTCAAGTTCAGATGTAAATGTTCTTGTTTCTTGCCAATCATCAACTAAATTCGTGAAATCAGACTTACTGGATTGTTTATTTCCAAATGCTTGGGTAATCATTTCTCTCATTACAGCAATGTTTGTCCACCAAAAAGTCAACCTGCAAATGCAAAGTGGGTATTCGATATCAGTCCACAATATCAAGAAGCAAAGATAACTAACAAATCAATGCAAAGTGAAGTAAGTACCTTGAAACATCATTCCCACAAGACATGAAAATCATATTAAGCCCTGATACAATGTTTCTAGCAATAGACAACCGCTTGCTTGCATGTATATAAAGTCTAGAAAGACGATGAGCAGGGGTATGCACCTTATGGGCTGAGCTACTGTGTTCTTGTATTACAGAATAGAGAGAAACTTCAAGAGCTGCAACTTCTCTTAGCTCCTCTTCAAGTTTCTCAATTCTTGTTTCCATTTGTGCAAACTTTAGATCAAATGCTTCTTTTGCTTCATGTTGGGTGTTTTCTTCAACATGAATCGTTTCACTTTCATCATCAGTTTGTACCCCATTTGAGGACTCATCCAAGATATCTGCTTCTTTTGATTCTCCAGGATCTTGATCATCAAATCCTTCAGAGGATATAGACGAAGGAGTTGATGGTGGTTTTGGATGAACTTTCAAACCTTTTGGGGAGTTACCATAAGATGAGTATTTGGCTATGGTGTTGGGAGATTTCTTGTTTGCTTCTGCTTCTTTTGATCTCAATGTTTTGGTTCCTTTTCCTTGTTGTACTTTTGTATCCCTGGTTTCAAACCTTGTAGAACGTTTTGTTTGATTATTTATAGAACGTTTCGTAGTTAACATATTTCAACTGCCAAAAAAAACAAAACAATTTTATGAACATAAAAACAACATGCCTAAAAAGTTTCTAGACTATAACCGGAGGAGTGAGAAAGTAAACTAATATGGAGCATCATAATTTTCTGATCTACAATAGATCTGAATAGCATAAGATGAACGGACATGATTTAATCCTCAATTAAATTACACCTTCCTGTTAGAACTTAGAAACAATCAGCATTGATCACAGAGCATATATAATCAATCCTTCATTATAACCGACATAAAGACATGGTAAAATGAAATGGAAAGCAATGATATTATGAACTAATATATATATCACGTTGATTCATTCACAGGTATTTCATAAAATAGATAGAAACAGAGCGAAATTTACCGAAGCTATCTTTATGTGTGGTTTGAATCAGCTATGGAGAAGTGGAGACGATGAAAGAATAAAGAATTTTCCGATGAGCAGCTGTGTATGTAATGTATGTAACTCTGAAAAAGTCAGTGGAATGTGGACTACGTATTTGTAAATGTGTATATTTATATTTAGGTGGTTTATCGTTTTCATGGGTATAAGGGTACATGTGGAAGAAGATGGTGAGGTGCATATGGGTCGTCAGGTGGGCAGTCACTTGCACCCGGTTCGGTCGCGTCGGTGGTAGACAAATGACCCGGAGAGTTTTCTGCTACGTTACGCGTTCTTTGATTCCTTTCTCTGTATAATTCTTATTATTATATTTTCTGTGAATCAGTTGAAACCTAACTGATTTTCTCGAAACCCCCCTTGGGATATTGATTTTGTCAATAATACCCCCTTCAAAATTAATTACATGCCACAACACTCCCTTCATAGTTTATCCCTGCCATTTGACTTTCCTGGTATATTAAAAGCAGAAATTTTTTTTGGATTATAATTTTTTATTAAAAAATAAATGTAAATGAAGCAGGGGAAGTAGTAGTACTTCATGTAGCTGGACCACCGGCATCACCATCGAATAACAAGATTTCTCTGTCAATCATGTCTTAATATTTAATTCGGTTATTGCAAAAATGATTTAAAACCATATATGTTATATTATTTTTAACGTTATTTGTTAGATGATCAAACACAATGAATATGACAAGAGGAAAACAAACGAAATAATTGAATATATGTATGATTAATGAATCATACAAAACACACACCTGCCGTCGTATGTCCGGTTTGCTCCGCCACTGACAATCACTTCCTATAAAAAGACGAAATATCATCATTTTTAATTATAGAGCTCGATAATAAATTTGTGGTTTTTATAAACTTATCGTAATTTGTACTAGATTTATTAAATGAACTAACAAAACAACTTATATTTTGTTAAATCTGGTAAAAGTATTTGGTCCAGCTAGGCTAAAACTTATAACTAGCAGATAATAATAAGTAGTTGAAATGCGAGGATATTCTGTTTAATATATAATAATGTTTTATGTCTATGTATATTTTTATTATATTTTTTAAAAATATATATAATGTTATTGTTTATTTAACAGTATATTATATACTTACATGTATGTTAATGTTAGTATGTTGTATTTTTGTGCAAAACGGTCGCCCCAAGAGAAGGACATGCCATCTGCAGGTTGGTAACATGCGTACTAAAATAATGTCTACCTACACTTCCATCAGTATTCAGTATTCAGTAGCAGCCACGAAAAAGAGAAAACGAGAGGCTCATAATAAAATTATCAACTATGTGGGTTTAAAAACGACTCACAATTTTTTTGTTATGAAAACAACTTTCAGTTTTTTTTTTTTTTTGAAAAAGGTTTCCAAAAAGGAAGAAGGGTTTTCATTTTAAGTTTTAATTGGAAAACTAGTAAAAAACTCGGGCTTTGCCCCGAGTCGGGTTTTTTTTTTTGGTATTGTGTATAGTAGACCAGATTGAACTTATAACACTAACAAACCAACTATGAAGAAAGTACATTGTTATTTTCAATATTTAGGCTCGTCCAACATTAAAAAGGTAACTTGAAAAATCATCGGGAGTCAGAATTAGGATCCGTAAAATCTAAAGGTTTATAAACTGAGCCTACTTTGTCCCTAATTTTTGCCCTGACCTGATATGAACCCTAACTCAGATGAAAATGACACTTTTACAGACTAATCCGAAAAGGACTACAATGATATGCAATTTTGCAAAAATAATAATAAATTGTATAAAGATCGAATGAACATGTGCAAGTAGTCCCTGAAAAGGTATCAATCTGGACTACTTGCATGCAAAACAATTTTGCACACCATAGGGTTTATTGTTTAAGATGAGAAAAACAGGTCTCGAATGGACCACAATTTGTAACGCTCCATTTTTGGTATGTGATTTAAATATAGTATTTTCCTTCCTTAAGAGGAACTCGACGAGTCAGTAGCCCGACTCGTCGAGTAGAGACGGGATTTGCATGCGTTTTTAGTTGGCGACTCGACGAGTCCATATTCCGGACTCGGCGAGTCCGCTTGTCTGGAAGAAACTAGCTTCCATCTGCTTCATATTATGGTAATAAAGTTATTACCTTGTTTATTCTTCCATTAAACCCTATTTTATGCTTGTTTATGTCTCTTTTGGAGCTTTATATGATTTAAACTCGAGATTTGAGCTCTCCTTAGGAAGGAGACCATAGATCTGGATGTTATTGAGCTCTAGGAACTCTATGTAGCTACCTTTATGCAGATATAGCCTTGTTCCAAACCCTAAGTGCTTAGTGTTGGATGATTATGGTGTTTTGGCCCCATTCTCGTGTGCATGCACGTAAAGTTGGAAACTTTACGTGCAAAACCAGCCCTAGAATACGATATCTATGAATTGGATGCATTGTAGTTGACTAGAATCGACTGTATAGTAATGGCATGCAGGAGACTCGATGAGTCCAAGGCAATCTTCTTGTCTCAAGAACAGACTCGACGAGTTGTTCATACAACTCGGCGAGTCACATACTGGATGTGTTCATATGATGAAGGAGAACTCGACAAGTTGTTCATACAACTCGGCGAGACGGATGAAGTTGGGCGTTAGTATGGAAGAAGAACTTGTCGAGTTGTTGCCAAACTTGACGGGTTAAATCGAATAGAGGATTAGAAAAGGTGTTAGGGACTCGGCGAGTTGGCGGCCCAACTCGGCGAGTCCGGTCAACTGAAAGTTGACTTTGACCAGGAAGTTGACTTTAACCAGGGGTAAAATAGTCATTTTACCATAAGAACACTTATCAGTATCTGATTTAGTGTTTATGGCATTTGTAGTCGGGGAGTTCCGGAGCAGCAGTCAGCCAGTTTCAGATTTAGCATCTTAGCAGCCAGCGTTACGAGGCGAGTCTTCCTTCCAGTAGGAACGGGTCCACGGCCATAATGCTGGCCCGTTTAGTTAGCACTAGTTTCGGACTTCGGTCCGATGCAGTTGTTCTGTGTGCTTGATGTCTTTATGATTCAAGCAAGTCTTTGTGTTATGTGTCCCGGACTTCGGTCCGATGCAGTATGCAGTATATGTGTTTATGCTAGTAGTTATGATTATGCTATGCTATGTTCAGTTAGTTTCCGGACTTCGGTCCGATGCAGTTTCCGGAATTCGATTTGATGCAGAGGGCAAGGCCCTAGTTAGTTTCTGGACTTAGGTCCGATGCAGTTTTCAGACTTCAGTCCGATGCAGAGATGTAGAGGACAAGGCCCTGGTTAGTTCTGGACTTCAGTCCGATGCAGAGGGAAAGGCCCTGGTTATTGTATGGTATGTGGTAGTTTGGGGGAGCTTACTAAGCTTCGTGCTTACAGTTTCAGTTTTGGTTTCAGGTACTTCCGCTAGCAAGGGGAAGAGCTCGGGATGATGGCATGGCACACACCACAGTTACAGTTTTGTCTTGGGAGTTTTATTAAGATATTTTGATATGATATTTGTAACGCCCGTAGATCCGGGCTAGTCAATTAAGAGGCAATAGGGGTCGAAATCGACTTTTCAACAAAAGACTATTAAGAATAAATAATCTCAACCAAGTTGTAGTATATGTTACAAGGTTTTCGTACATATAAAGAACGCCGAAATCTGAGTTATAACAAAGAAGGTTATGATCCGTCGAAGTTTCGCGACGGAACCGGCACGGCACCGGGAAGCGTAAATAGTGAATTTACGATAGAGCAAGATTTAGCCTTAGCAATCTAAACGAAAGTCGTAGAATACGTTAAACCAAGAGCATCCATAAAAAGAACGCCCAAATCTGACTTCGTATGAGGAAGTTATGATTTTTTTTGAAGTTTCGGATTAGTAGTGTACAGCCCGAAATTCGAATAATAGATCGAGCAGTTTTTAGCTGACACGACCTGAACAAGAATCGAAGATCTCATTGAGAGTAGCGTAACGAGAAAAAGATGGGCGATCTATTATGAAACGAATTCCGCAAATTCCAAGGGAATCTCCGAGGCTCCCGGAGTCCCGAGAAAAAGGGTCTTTCGGTTTCGAAACGCTGCTCCAAATAAAGCCCGATTTTCTTTAAAATCTGCTGTAAGTGAGCTACGCTTACGCAATTTTTAATATAGCTTCCAAATAATTATAGTAATGTTATTAGGTCCTTAAAATAATTATTTGGGCTATTATTATGAGTTATATTGAGTGTTATTTAACACTTATGTAATAAAAATAATAGCTAGGCTATTAATTTGTCGCGGTTATCGTTAGACTAAACCCTAGTGGTATTGATACTAGGTTTTATCGAAGGAAATCATTTTGAGGGTATCAAAGCGCTGACCGAGTGTTGAGTCACCACCTTTCAGGTGAGTGCATAGTCTCTTTCATCTTACACATAGATATGAAGTATTTTATATAAACTACATGCTATGTGTGCATATTATCTGAATACTTGCTGTCTATGCTGGATGAACGTTTTATACATGTTTTAAATGATTTAAACTGTATACGTATTTTATATATATGAATATGTTGGGTATGACATGGGTAGACGAATGATGAGAGATAAAAGATGATGTGAGTAAACATTTGGCAGCTATGGACTTAGTGCCTAATAAACATCGACAGTTATGGACTTAGTGCCTATTGGACAAACACCGGTAGCTATGGATTTAGTACATGTTAGGAATTGGTAGCTATGGACTTAGTACCTATTAGATAAACACTGGTAGCTATGGATTTAGTACCTGATGAATAGACTATAACAGCTATGAAATTAGTGCTTTACGAACGAACATTGGCAGCTATGGATTTAGTGTCAGTCCTATAACCCTAGAAGTAAGGGACTTTAGAATAAACGAATGCAGGATAGATGACTCTTAGGTTGAATCCTTAAGAGTAAAAGAAGATAATGGGGATGGGTAATTGGGTTGATTGTTCGAATGTTTAAACATAATAATTATATTAGTGTGGGTTGAAAACCCTATGTACTCACCAGGTTTCCCAACCTGACCCACTTAGTTTATTTATATCACATGTGTTGATACGAAGTCACATTACACTGAGAGATTAAAGAAATGTAGATCACTAGTGTAAATAAATGTAAGTTCCGTTTATGCTTATGTTTCTGTATTGACGATGATATCTCAAACATTTTAAAATGAATAAAATACGTTTCTTTGAAAATGTTTTGATAACGTATTTATCGTGTTTTTCTGGGAACAAATTCCGCAACATTTTTATGAAACGAAGTACTCTGATTTTTATAAAGCATAAACAAAATCGGTCTTTTCTGGCCGTGAAAATTGGGGATGTCACAATATTGACTTCAGTTTTGATTTGTTACAATTGCTATGGCTTTTGAGACATATGATTCATGGTTTTATTATAAAACACTTGATGTTGTGGTTTTTAGTAATGTTAAAACAAAAAATTTTGGGTTGTATTTTTGGGACGTTTCACAAAAAATCATAGCACTTTGTAGTATGTTTTTCAATAGTGTTTTTACATGAACGAAATATATGAGCACATGTATCCACCACCCCTTCCCCGAAAATATATAAAACTATAAAATGGGGTTGTAAGCACTCACCTTATATACATGAATTCGGTTTAGACTTGAGAATGTGATCGTGTTCCGGGAGTACCGTGAGATAACACAAACTAGCAATTGATCTGGTTGTTTGGACTCAACACACACGAAACAAACAATAAAAAGTCGAGACTCGGTCTTGGAGTTTTCACGGAAAAATGGCAGAAAGAGGTGGTAGCCAAGTAGTGGTGGTTTCTCGAAAAAAACATTAGGGAAGAGGGTGTTTCCGGTGGTGAACTTCGGTGGTGGAAGGGTGGTCTTCGGTGGTGTTTTCTAAACCGAGAGAAGAAGCAATAGAGGGAGGGAGAGTGTGAGGAAGTTTTGGCTAATGAATTGTGAGGAAAATGGGAAGCCAAGGGCTTCCTTTTATATCCCAAGTGAGCTCTCACATGTCCATGCAACCCATGCTTCTTAAACTAGTCTTTCACACAAACACTACCATGATTGTACTTGGCTGATTTTGGCCTTGCAAAGCATGGATGGTGGGCCATGGTGATGTCACACTCTCAAAAAGTCCCAAAAACAACCTAGGTTTGTGTACCAAGTTCCCGAACTCTGATATTTTTTTTTCGGAAAGTGTTGTATGATAAATTAGAGTTCAAGGATTCCAAAAATCTGAACGGATTAATTTTTTGAGTTGTAGAACTCCGGGAAATCGCGTTTAAAAATTCACATCTAATTGACCTGAAACGTCTGATTTTTCGACTTTTGCAAATATTTTTGCTAAAAATATTTCGAGTATAAAATTAAATAATAGACTATGATCTTAGTCCAAAAACGTTCTCGGAATTTCCATCTGAGGTGTGCAAGTGCCTCAACGGATCAAATCGGTTTTAGCAGTTTAAAGAAAATCAATGTTTTACTGGTTTGTTTTCTTATAATTATCGTATTTTTTGCATACGAACTCCGTTTTGGAAGTACTTTACATTTTCGGAAAAGGGGAACATTTACTACAATACTAGAGTGTTTTACTTCGCTCACAAACGCTTAATATGAATTTTTAATTTTTCAAATGTATTAACTAGGGTTATAGTTTGTGCTTTGTGATTCGTTTGAGATTTTCCATGATTGGAAGTAAGATATCATCTGGTATTTTATAATAATTGTAATGACACTATATATTTTTCAATATATGCATTAAAGCTCAATAGGCCATATTACAAAGAGGTTCGCGGTGGAGGTTCGCGGTGAACTGACTGTCTACAGTTTTAGACATAAATTTTGGGATGTCACATCTCCCATGACCCTATGGCCGACCTCTCCACAACAAAGTAAAGTACGACACCTCGTCCCAAAAAGAAGCTCATATGGAGGTGCACCAATGTTTGAATGATTGTTGTTGTAAATAAATAAATAAAACGTCAGTTAGGCGAAAGTAGGAGTCTCAACTCCCGCCGAAATCAATGACACAAGCCCTCAGCATATCCTTCAATCGTCTAAATAATTCACTTTGACCATCAGTCAATCAATGACACAAACCCTCAACATATCCTTCAACCATCTAAATAATTCACTCACTCTCACTATTAGGGTGAACAGTTTCTAACATATATAGCCTTAGATTTAGTTATTACAAAATGAACTCTAACACATTCTTAAATTAGATATCCTTTAATCGTCTAAATAATTCATTCACTCTAACCATTAGACCATTAGGGTGAACAGTTTCTAACATATATAGCCTTAGATTTAGTTATTACAAAATGAACTCTAACACATTCTTAAATTAGATATAACAAACAAACAATCCTAAAATTTGTTTCATTGGTCACTACACAAACAAAATTCTGATTCATTTTATATCTATATAGAACAAATTTTCATAATAAGAGCAACCACAAACTATATTCATTTTACCAATAATCTCCACATGAACAAACACCATTAACAATATGATGAAACCGATTTTTATCCCTCATAAACACTTCCCTTTCACAAACTCGAGACACAACTTTTGCAAAATTATGACAATCAACACACACCCGAAGATTCTTCATGATCCTAATCGCCTTCCCTTTAGGACTAAAAATCAACCCAAATGCCAATGCCAATTTTTCACTATGTCCTAAAACTATCTTCTCTTTCTGTTCATCATCCACATCATATAAAACACGACTCAAATCAGGAAAATATCCGTTTTCTTTAAGTTTTACTAATAACTCTTTCATTTTACCATAAACCACCTCCATTTTGGGGTGTGATTGATCCCCTGAATGAAACGTATGAAGTGTTTGATCAATTTCAATCCAACTTTTTCCTGGATCTTTTGCCACAGCCTTTAAACTCATCAAATTTCTTATCATTCTCACATCATCCCATCTCCCTTTAGAAGCAAATAAATTAGAAAGAATCACATAATTCCCAGGATTTTCAGGCTCTATTTCTAATAACCGATTACCAACAATTTCACCAATATCAACATTTGAATGCACCAAACAAGCCCCCAATAAAGAACCCAAAATGGCAGCATTTGGCTCAAGAGGCATATTTTTAATAAATTCAAATGCTTTTTCTACTTTACCTGAACGACCTAACAAGTCAACTACACATCCATAATGTTCAATATCAGGGACAACACCGTCTTTTTCTGTAAGCATTTCATCAAACACTTGTAACCCTTTATTTTCCATCTCTCCGTGACTACAACCTGATAATATAGCCAAGAATGTAACTTTATCCGGTTTCACTTGGTTTTCTTTCCTCATGAGTTCAAAAAGCTTAGCCACTTCTCTACCCATTCCATGTTTACTGTATCCCACAAGCATCGCGTTCCATGAAATAACGCTTCTTTCAGACATTTTATCGAACACCCTTCTTGCGTAACTTAGTTGACCACATTTCGTGTACATGTCAATCAGAGAGTTTTCAAGAATCACATAGAAGGGAAGTTTAGACCGAAGGACATGACTGTGAATTTGCCTACCTGTTTCATATGCTGCAAGTCCAGATACTGCAGTTAAAACACTAGCGTAGGTAACATAGTTTGAAGCCATTCCTTCCTTCTGAAACCTATGGAACAGCTTCAAGGCGTCTTCATCAAGACCCAATTGGGCATAGCCTGAGATAATGGCTGTGCAACAAACAACATCTCTTTCTGGTAGGTCTTCAAAAACAAGACGGGCTTCATGGATTTCACCAGCCTTAGCATACATATCAAGGAGGGAAGATCCGACATATAAATGAGATTCAAAATTGTTTTTGATTGTAAGATTGTGGATTTGTCTTCCATGCTCAAGCCCATAAACTCCGGTGCAACAAGTGAGGGCAGTTGAAAACGTGTGCTCATTTGGCTCAGTACCTACAAGAACAATATGCTATCAGAAACAGAGAATACGAGTGACATATCACAGTTGCAAATGTGTACAAGAATACCTGATTGTAACATCCTCACAAGAAGATTCAATGCTTCAGAGGTGTACCCTCTCTTCGAATAAGCTGACATCAAACCTGTCCAGGAAACCACATTCCTATCAGGCATTTCATCAAACACCTGTCGAGCATCCGATAAATAATCACATTTATTGTACAAAACAAGCAACCTTGTTCCAAGATACACGGGCGGTTTGTACTGAGTTTTGATCATGTGGGCATGAACCCTCTGACCACCTCTCAGAGATTTCTGTTTTACACACTCATTTAAAAGAGTGTCGTACTCTTGGAAATTTATTTGAAGGCCTAATCTGGACATATCTGTCAGGGCATAGTTGAGGTCACCATTGGAACACAAAATCTGTAAATTGGTTGATAACTCTTGTGGGATAGAAGAAGAAGAAGAAGAAGAAGAAGAAGAAGCAAGTTGGCGGGTGAAGGGAAATGAAAGTGGATAGAATTCACGTCTAAGAACATCGGAGAAAATGTTGATTTTTAGGCGCATCTTGCAGGTGCATAACATATTGAAGGAGGAGGGTAAAGATGCGATATTTGTAAAAATTTAAAGTACGGGGCGGTTTCATTTCATTACAAGTTACAACAATCTATCAGCCAGATGCTTGAAGCCGATCAAAACACTGAAACACATTGAGCTTTACGATTAGAGTGTCTTCGATTTGTTGATTTTAAGGGGTGGTTGGCTTAGGTTTATGTTTAAAGTCAAAAATCACCTTTTTAAGTTTTTACACAAAGAAAAGTAACTTTTTTAAGTTTTTATGAACTTTTTGAAAAAGTCATTAAAGAACTATACACAAAGAAAATGAACTTTTTGAAAAAGTTATCAAAAAGAACTTTTGGGAGTTTGAAAAGCTAAGTCAAACATTTTTCGCAAAAAAAAAATTAAATTAAATTCAAAAAATTGTTTTTTTGTTGTGACTTCCAATAGCCTTTTTAAGGATAAATTCAAAAGTTAAGAAATACGACTCAAACATTTTTTATAAACAATTTTTATATTTACTCTCTCAAAAGCTAAAGCTAAAAATAATTTTTATAAAAAGAACTTTTAAATTTAAAAAGTAATCTCAAACACCTATTTAATGGATACACACATATTATGCATATGATATATCTATAATTTATATAATATTTTCATAAAATACACTGAATTTTATAGAATTCAAAAAAAATATATTATAAAACCTAATTTATGACATTTATTTAAGGACGAAAGAAAATCATTGAAAAGTTCAATAACCATCCACCATTAAACTCCAAAATAACATCTTATAATGATAAACTTTAATTAAATGAATGTTAACTATGTAAAGTATGTATAGTGAATACTATTACACATCCAAATATGGTTTAACTTCTATGGATTTTGATTTGAGTTAATCTGATGGTATATTCTTTTATAAATAGGTTGTACATTGATTGTGTTTTTAAAGCAATTATATTTAGAAAGATTGTTACCTGATGTAAACACCAAATGACCCATTGCTAAAGTTTTGGTTTGATTTTGAAGATCAAAATAACACATATATGATTTGTTTCTATGACTTGTTTGTCCTAAGTATCAAATAGAAAGATTGTTACCGTTCAAAATTGATTAATTTTATCCTAATGAATTCTTAAAATGACATTATACTATTCAGAGCAAATCTTCAAAATTATATTGCAGATGTACGTTGAGATGCATGAAATAATAACTTGAACAGAATTAAAAATTTGGCAAAGATGATACCGAAAACACACAAGTTTACAAAATATCTGGTTGTATTCTTTATACTAAAATTATTGGTTATGTTTAGATTGCAACATCCACCATGAAGCATGTATTATTAAGGGAAAATGACTTGTAAGGGTAACGAAGTATTAGACTTGTACAAAAAATACCAATGAACTTTTTTTGTATACATATCACCAATCAACTATAGCTTTTGTATACATATAACCATTAAATTTCACCTTTGTTCAAAAAATACCATTATGTTACCGGTAATAGTAGGTCACCAGCCACGTAACATGCCACGTGGCATGCTATGTGGCTGCTGGCGTGGATTTTATTGTATATTATGTACACATTATACCATTAAACTATTTTTTGTACACATTATACCATTAAACTTTTTTTTTGTGTACATTTTACCATTAAACTTTTTGTACACATTTTACCATTAATCTTATATAATTTATTCAAAAAATATCATTTCAAAAAATACATATTTTTACATAAAATGGGTTTTACATCACCTATTGTGACTCCCTGATTTTGTAAGGTTTGGGGGAAACGGTTTGTTTTTTACAATGATACTAAGGACTTTCTTTTACAACTACATTGTGAATTTATGTAGGTCATACATCAATTGAAACCCACAAGGTTTGAACTTGAGACTTTTATTTGGAGCGGCGAAGAAATACTCAATTGCTCATTATTTTAGCTAATGTCTAGTAAACATATTCTTATAAGTCATTTTTTTAGGAAACTACGTTTGAGGCACACTTATAAACTCATGAAACATTTTGTATATGTTACCTTATTATAATGCCCCCTCTTCTTGATTATGGTTGATGATTAAAAAAGTGCATTGAAATTATATCGTTGTTTACCGATAGGAAAATGACTTATAATGATATGTTTACTAAAATTTAGAAAATCAGTAAAATCCACATCAGGTGATGGGAAACCTACTTTTATGTAATGATATGTATTTTTTGAAATGATATTTTTTTCAATAATTTATATAACATTAATGGTAAAATGTACAAAAAAAAGTTTAATGGTATAATGTGTACAAAAAATAGTTTAATGGTATAATATGTACATAATAAATAGTAAAATTCACGTCAGCAACCACATGGCATGCCACGTGACATGCTACGTGGCTAATGACCTATTATTATCGGTAATATAATGGTATTTTTTGAACAACGGCGAAGTTTAATGGTCATATGTGTACAAAAGCTATAGTTGATTGGTGATATGTGTACAAAAAAAAGTTCAATGGTATTTTTTGTACAACTCTAATACTTTCTTACCCTTACAAGTCATTTTCCCTATTATTAATAATGAAGTTGATATAAAACGAATTTTGTAACGAGATGACAGATTAGAATCAGATGATCAACTCTATGTTATGCTTTGATTTGCAGTGGCAAAAATCCCTAGGCTTTTACTCCAACTTATGAAGTAATTAAATACCCTAGTTTATGTTCATGAAATACCCTAGTTTTTCTATCATCCATATTTCCGAAGTAATTAAAGATTAAAAGGAGATTGATAACCGATTTGACTAGTTTTTACTAATTAGATTAAACAAATGGAAGTTAAACAAGGGAACTTAAACCAAGCAATATCGATTTCTTTTTCAAAATGAGAACTTAACATGGACGGATTTCAAAACATACGTAATCTGTTAACAATGATACATGGAACAACTTCGATGGAATCCACTTTGTTGTGGGCCCATAAACCAACAACCTCAAAAACAACATTGTACCTTAGCAACAAACAAACACTACTAAAATCTTACAAAAACCTGAAGGATCTTTTAGGAACCACATTCTGCCCCCATAAAAATTACAACTAATGTTACAAATTACCAAATAAATCAAAATATTCCAAATAAATGTACACCTTCTTCATCATCATCTATCAAATTGTTCACAACCTCTATTACCAACCTGCACAATTACAACATCTGTCAGCAACAACAGAATAAACAATTTAAAAAGTATAAATCTCTAAATTTTTAATACAAGAGTATGAAAAAAATGTATTTAAGAGATAAAAAAAACATCTGACCTGATAATGATTAGAACAAATAGAAGCAAATAAAAAGCAAGCTTCACAATTCGGTACTTCTTTTCAGCATCAATGGATCTAAAAACTTCAGTTACATCAATAAGATGTCGTCTTTTTGAGTATCTGAAACAGACCAAAATACAAAAGTTGGAAATCATAGAATTCATGAAACAAATATACATATCATTATAATATAAGTAAACCTGAGTAGATGAGCAAAATAGAACTTACAACATGGCACTATATATAGTAATGGGGAGTGTAAGTATGAACATGAACCAATGCCCTGTTACAAGAAAAAGACCACAAAATACACCATGGATCAACATCTCTGGAATTACCACAGCATTAATTCGAGATGATGAGTCATATGGGTTCATGTAGTCAGCTTCCAAATCTGTTAGGCACACAATCTACAATTTAAAGAGCATTAGAAACATCTATCAAAAAAATAATTGTATGAAAATCTTGTGGCAATCAGGAAAGAAATAAAAGAAAACCATGTGTAACATCCTAAAGTTTGAAATTTATTGTAATGAATATGATCTTGAGTGATAGATAATATTGGGAAAACTTAATGTTGGTTGTATAGATTGTTGATGTGAACATGAGAAGCAATACACAAGCATATGAGTGATTATGTAAGTTTGAGGAGCTATTTTTGTCAAATGGCCGTTGTTTTGTGGCAAAAAAAGGTGAATTAGAGGAAAAGTTATTGATAATTTTGAGTTATTTGAGGCTTCGAGTCAAACTTGCTCTATTAAACTTAGTTTTACTTTTAATAGATCTTGATTTCATGTAGATTGGGTGTAGTTGTTGGAAGTGAGTAGTGTAGAAAGATATTAAAAACTTGGAGATGATGTTTAGTTAGTGATTTCAGCTCAAACATGCCAAAATGAAACATTTATGAAGGATTAGAATTTAGGTTTTAATGTTGGAAATCTTAAACCTTGATCTAGATTTTGGGGGCATTTAAGTGTTATAAAGATGATAAGATACTGGAAATTTGGGATAATATACATGTGTTGATGTTTTGTTAGTGATTAATTAAAGACTCTTTATGTTAATTAACATGCTATCACACAACACACATTTGCAAGGTCATAGGTACAAGTCGCAACTGTACAACCAATTAATCAAAGACCACCATGGTTCTATGTTGATTCGAAGGTTATGAAAGAGTCTCTTTTGAACATTGGAAAACGTCTAATGTATTACATGCCAGCAAAAACTAGTAAACCAATGGCTTCTATTGTGAAAATTGAAACGCTGTAAAGAGGAATATGCACATTATGCTGTGGACAACAACTGTTATTTACTGATAGACCAGAAAGGGGGAAAGCTGAAAATCAAAACCCTACAGCCAAATCGGGTAATTAGAAATTCATTAGCTTGACTTAGGATCAGCACGATATTTCTGATCAAACGCGTGAAGCATTACAGAGGTAGAGTGCAGAAGGTGACGATGTAGTACCTGATATAGATTAGCGGCAATGAGGGATATGTTCAGTATAAAGAAGATGACCCACAGAATCACTTCCCACGCCATTAACGCAGCAGAGGCTGAATCGAGGAACAGGAGCACCCAACCTCAGACAAATATGAAGGGAAACCTTCTCGTTTGTAAAAGGGATGAATGATCGAAACCCTGTTTCCGTTTCTAAAGAACAGTGTTTCAGTAAAAGTAGAGAAAACTGTGTGTATGGTGGAGGGCTGATTACATTTTCATAAATAATATTAGTAAAAATGACTTAGACCATCTCCAATGCATTGAAGTAGTAAGAGTTCATCGATTGACACATCAGCATTCCACTAACTATACTATTTAACCCATTAAACTCTACACTCCATTAAACTCTTAAGAGTTCAATGGATTCCACATCACCATTTTAGTTTCTTTTTCATAAATAATATTAATAAATAAAACTAAAATATTACATTAATTAAATGTTATTTTCAATATAAATAGTTATATTAAATTGATAAAGAAAAAAATCTCTAACATAAATTGTATATTAAATTGAGAAACAAAAAAAATAAATAAATAAATAAGTGCATGACACCGTTCAATGGGGATTGAACTCCCCATTCAATACACTCTACCTGCAATGCATTTTTAATCCATTGAATGTCACATCACCATCTTTTTTATCCATTAAACTCTTCATTCAATCCCATTGGGGATGGCCTTAGGAGACTTGAGACGATTAAAGTTTTAAATTTATTTAAAAAATATCATTCAACATATGTTCAGAAAACAACATAAAATACATGTTTTTTTCAAAAACACCATCTCATGGTTTTGGGCATTTTATATGTTTAACCCCTAACCTTTTTATTTTTAATTTGACGGTCTATAGTGTTTATATTTACTTTGTCTTAAAAAACTAACATATCCTTATTAATTTTATTTAACATTTATTTTTATTGTTTGTTAATTATTTATACAATTGATATATTTATAATAAATAACAACATAAATTATATAAATAATTAATAAGTAATAAAAATAATGTTAAATGAAAGTAATAAGGGTATATTGTCTTTTTAACTCGATTAGGGTCCGAAGTCAAAACAAATTTAAACTGTAAGGACCATCTCAGTTGAGAAAAAAAATTAAACGCTAAACATGTAAGTTACTTCCAACCATAGAGATATTGTTTTTTGAACATAACATTTATTTCAGTAGTGTTTTTTGAACATATATCTTAGTGTAATGGTGATTTTTGAGCATATAATACTTGAATGGTTCTTTTTAAATGAATTTGAAACATTGATGGTCTCCTAAGTCGTTTTCTCATAATAGTAAGATCGATAGTGCTAAAAAATGATATAAAATCCCTCTACCATTTTATTCCAATTTATGTCTCGTGTCTCGACATTTTTTTTACGCGAACATATAAAATTTTCCCAAAAATATTTTTCGTGTTTTTTCCTCTCTCTCTCTCTCTCTCTCTCTATATATATATATATATATATATATATAGAGAGAGAGAGAGAGAGAGAGAGATTTATTTTCTTGAAACTTGGGACGTGTTCGATACGGAGTGTTTGTAAGCTTATAGTTTCTAGCATTTAACAAAACGCTCCAAATCTAAATCTTACTTCATGTAGCGTTTAACAAAACGTTATCAGTTAGAAGTTACTCGCTACCCGCTACAAGCTATTTTTGTCGAACATGCCATTGGTCTCTTTCCAATGTCCACAAACATTAAAGATAGATTTCCACACCAATTTATATGGCTTTGAAAATAACAACAAAAAATATCAGAACTTGTTTCATGAGTATTTTTGGTATTCTAACTTAGGCAATGGTTTAAAATTACCATAACTAAAGTAATTCTCACATAAGTCTATAAGGTTCTCTAACTACATAACATCAAAATCAAAATGGTCATTCAATTACAACCAACCTCTAAAATTATGTTTTTTCAAAGGCCTTAATATTTAGGTCAACTTCAATGAACCTCTAAAACACTAATTTAGAGGTCATTTTTATTCAAATCAACCTTCAAAAATCACACAATTTTTGTGTGGGACTCTTTTTTAACACCAAATATAGATGCCAAAATAGGAAAGCCTTTAAAAACTAGGTTGGATTGCAATCACTAAATTTGTGTTAAATAATCATAATTTTGGTGTTTGTGGTTGGATAAGTTCTTCACCTTCATATTTGGTGTTAGAATGGAGTTTGCACAAAAAATGATGTTAAATTCGAAGGTTGATTGGAGGATTCTTGGCCTCCATAACACAAAAATGATGTTAAATGTTTGACGGCTGGAGTTGCTTTGAGGGTATATTCTTTACATATATATTAAAAAGCGATGTCACATCAACATCACTTCATCTTCGTCACATCCCTACTACGACACCACAAACCCTTGGAAATGACCATCACTCCATATCACTAATATATATGTTTTTTTTATATCGTATTAAATAAAAATACATAATTTTCAAAACCAACAAAAATATTTTACTAATTAAAAAAAATATATATTACATTAAAAAACTTAAATTACAAATTAAAAATACATAAAATTAAAACATAGAAATTTAATCTTACATTACTACTAAAAATATATATAAATTAAAACCTATATGGATGGATAAAAAATATAGAAACTAATCGTCGTATTTTTCACGGACCTTTTGTAGAAGTTTTAAAAAATTTTGAAAATTTTCCCGCACGATTCCGTTTGGGGCTCTGTGTTCAAAATTTTAAGATCAGTAAGTATTATTTTTTGGAGACAAGCTTCCTCCGTTTTTTTAACTTTCTTTCGAGAAAATTTAAATGTTTATTTTTTTTTTCTAAAAGTACGTCATCGGTCTTCTTTGTTGCAGACGACGATGTCGCACGTATAGCTTTGTCCTTTCTTATCGTTCGATGAAGTAGGGCTTACTGTGAACCCTCCCATCGGTCTCATCGAAGTCAACATTGATGTCTAGGCCAAAACTCACATCCGACTCAAATGTTATCAACCTTTTGTTAGAGTTCCTAGGCGATTCCGAAAGTGATTCTGGATTAAGGACCCATTTTAGACCATCACGACAAACTAGCCATATTTTTAGGTGGTTGAATGATTTATCCCCGTTAGCAATCATTAATTTTCGGGATGCAGTTGATAAAATGTTGAAATTGTTGCTCCCACTTTTTTGCATAATTTTTTTAGATTTTAAAAAATTGTCATTAATTCATTGCAAATTGTTTGTATGTCACACCATTTTCTATTGATTGTTTCGTACGTTCGATAGGGACACTTTCCCATTATCCATGTGAAAGACAAGTAAAACATGATTCCAAAAACGTTATTATGATTGTGCACTGTAAAGAGACTTGTAATTCATATTTTATTCACTGATTACACAGGTACATAAATAGGGATTTGTACAAAAGGTAAGTCAAAAATTAGAGACTATATATGGAATGATTGTAATCTAAATATAGAGAAATATATATACAATCGATGCTTGATCATAATTGGCGATTCTCCTTGATGCGCCCCCGCAAGATGGAGGATCTGTCAGTGACTCCAATCTTGGACCTGAGTTTCAGAAAGTGTGCTTGTCCTAATGGTTTGGTGATAGCATCAGCAAGTTGATCAATAGTATGAATGTGTTGAACTTTGAGGGTGTCAACAACTACTTGTTCACGAACAAAATGATAGCCCAAAGCGACATGTTTCATACATGGGTGATATACTGGATTTGCACAGAGATAAGTAGCATCCGTGTTGTCATAGTGGAGGGGTGATGAATGGGAGATAGGTACACCAAGTTCACGAATAATATTTTTAACACATGATAGCTCAACTGTTGCATTAGCCATAACTTTGTACTTGACTTCAGTCGAAGATTTAGAGACAGACTTTTAGCGAGAAGATCACCAGGAGATAATATTTTTACCATGGTAAATGAGATGCACCGTTGTAAAGCACCCTTTGGTGTAAACTCTGCCCCAATCAGAGTCCGAGAAGGTGGTGAGCTCCAAGGGGGAGTGACGATGAAAGTAAAGGCCAAGGTGTATAATACCTTTTAAATGGTGAAGCAGACGTTTAAGGGATCGCCAATGTACATCAGATGGATCATGCATGAAATGTGACAGTTTGTTGACAGCAAAGGAGTCGTTAAGACGAGTAAAAGCAATATATTAGAGAGTGCCAACAAGTTTGCGGTATGGTGCAGAAAAAACTTTGGGAGCTCCATCATCTTCGGTAAGTGTAAAAGGTATGCATAAAGGCGTTGTTACTTTATCCATTTTAAATTGAGTAAGAATGTCACAAATGTGAGCATGCCATGATAGAAAAAGTCCATACTTCATGGGAATAATTTCAACCCCCAAAAAATGATTGAGGTTACCAAGATCTTGATTGAGAACCTGTGAGCAAGCATGTCTACAAACTTGTTAATGAAAGATGGATTATTCCCGGTGAGAAAAATATCATCAACATAAACGATGAAATAACACATCATACCTGTACAGTTGTAAACAAATAAATAAGCATCAACTTGTGATTTGCGGAAACCATTCTCATGGAGAAACGAGGTTTGGGTTAAATACCATGCACATGGCACTTGTTTGAGGCCATAGAGTGATTTTCAAAGCTTGAAAATGTGATTGGGTAGTCAGAGTTGATAGAGCCTGGTGGTTGAGCCATGTATACCTCTTCATGTAGTATGTCATGGAAAAAAGTGTTGTTCACATCTAGTTGCATGAGAGTCTAATAATTGGAGAGAGCAAGGGAAAGAACCGTGTGTATTGTAACTGGTTTGGTTATATGGCTGAAAGTTTCAAAGTAGTCTTTCCCATACTATTGTAGAAAACCTTTGGCTACAAGACAAGTTTTGTATTTTTTTTCTATAGTACCATCAAGGTGTCTTTTAATACAAAAAACCCACTTTCAGCCGATGGGAGGATGAGAAATTGGAGGAACTAGCTCCCTCATGGTATTGTAAATCAAAGCATTGTATTCATCTTCCATTGCTTGATGTCATAGAGGATATCTGGAAGCTTGGGTATGAGTGGTCGATTCAAGGCTAGCGGGAATAGGATGAACTGTTGTGTTGTTGATAAAATATAAATTAAAATATTTAGAGTTGGGTTTGCGTAGGCGAGTAGTACGATTGGGAGATTTATTTGGTGATAGAGGCGACGATGGAATGGGGGAAGGTGATGATTGAGGTTCATCGGGTGATTAGGGAGAGCTGGAGGCCAATTCAGAGATGGTAGGAGAGGCCGAATCAGAGATGATTGGGGAGGCTGGTTTGGAAGGTGAAGGGATAATGGGAGTGAGAGGAGTGGTGGTGGGGTTGACTGTATTGGTAGGGTTTGGAGGGGAAGGGGCAGAGGGTAAAGATGTAAGTGTGAAGAACTCATATGTAGCTGGAAGAGTGGATTTTGTGGAAGGAAAAACTTTGTAAAGGAAATGGTTGGTGACAAACTCAACATGCCGGGAGTGATAAATACGGTGGGTGTCAAGATGATAGTGATGGGTTTTGAGCATTCTAACACTTCCTAAGTGTACATGCAACCCTAATAAACCTTGGATCTATGTTTGTCTAAGATACATGCAAATAATTATTTTTCCAAGGTTCATATCCTAACTAGCATGACATGGGGAACTTGAATCAAATAAAGCTAGTAGAAATACTTACCTTGTAGTTGTAGTTGATTCCTTGGAGTTTTAGAGCCTAGCACCAATAGTGTGGATGCCTCAAATGGAAATCACAAATCACCAAAAACTTGGAACTTTGAGAGAATAGTCACTACTATCTTGAAATCGGCCCTCACCTCAACAAGTGTCAACTAGTGTTCACTAGCTAGATTTCAAGAACCAAAGCCTCCTTTATATAGTGTGGTGGATTAGGGTTACATCCATGTAAACCCTAATACCCATGTCTCTTCATTTCCATGAGATCCATGGGTTAAAGCTCCATGGAGTATCCATGGACTTTTCCATGAAAGCCTAGCCCATTCCAAATAAGCCTTAGCCCACACTATATAAATATAGAAGCCCATATTTAATTAGTAATATCTTTGATCTCTAAATTAATCCTAGATTAATTATAGATCAATACTAATTAAATACTATGATCTTATATTAATATATTAGAACTTATAATATATTAATAAATCATAACTTGTACTATTCTCAACAGATTATCCATAAATTCTTCGGTGAAGTGCAACCCAAATGGACCATGCCGGGTCGAGTCAAGTACATACCAAATATAGTTATGGACTTAGACACTATATCCAACAGTCTCCTACTTGGATAAGTCTAATAACTATAGTTGCAAGTATGACTTCAGGAACCGATCAACAATCGTAGCTCTTTAAACTCTGTTGAACTAGAACGCGCCATTTTAGATAAGTGATCATATAATCCTCTGTTCTAGATATGAGTCAGACAAATACATGGAACATGGTCTTACTTATTGCCCAACATTTGTTTCCCGATTTCCGATTTGTTTGACATAGAACTTAACTGAACACATCAATTTAGTTCTGACCAGGCCCGGTACATAGGTCAAAACAAAATCATCGAGGGGCCCAGATATCAGCTTCTAATCCAAGAGGGAACAGATAAACTTCGACTCATATGTTTGTTCTACCACTCATTGAATTATACACAAAGGCACGTTTTATAACATCGAATTTGTAACACCCAAAGTTTTGAAGGCCAAGAAAGGAAAGAAAACCTTAATGTTAAGGGGCGACTCGGCAAGTCCAAGGAGGAACTCGGCGAGTCAGAGCGGGATCCGGGTCGAGGAGTAAGTGACCGACTCGGCGAGTCGGCCAAGGTGACTCGGCGAGTCTGGTCTGTACGTGGAAAACCCTAAATTTGGGACTTGGAGCCTATATAAACGTCTTAATCTCCTTCTTAGGGTTCCTTACTGCCTCTTTAGCCCTGGATACCAAACCCTATCCGCCATATCCCCTATTTGAGCCTTGGAAGGTGCATTAAAGCTTGGAAAAGGAAGAAGGAACTTGGAGGAGCAAGAAGGGGCTATAGATATGGGATTGTGAGTTCATTCTGAGCACTTGGAGGTAATAAACTAGTTCCTGGACCCTTTTTGCACCTAGATCTATGTGTGGTTGTTGGGGCTCTTTAGCCATATTGATATTATTTTGAGTTAGAAGTCGGATCTGGAGTTGCTACTTCAGATCCAAGTGTGTTATGGACTGGAGAAGCATAAAGTATCAGCCCTTGAGTCGATTTTGAAGCCCCTTGGCCTTAAACCCTAGTTTATGGTGCTTTTTGCCTAGATCTCCATCTCTACACGTAAAGTTTGCAACTTTACGTGGGGAATACGCTTGGGAAGGGTAGATCTACAGTTTGGAGTCCATGCATGACTCAAAAGTCCTTTGTATGTATGTAGATCTGAATGAACTCGGCGAGTCCTTCGAGTGGACTCGGCGGGTAGCATGAAGATGAGGAGGAGCTCGACGAGTGGGATGAACGGCTCGTCGAGTCGGTTGATGATGGGCATGAACTCGGCGAGTTGGAGGAACAACTCGACGAGTTGGATGAAGATTGCCTAGCACTCGGCGAGTCTGTTCTTGGACTCGGAGAGTATGGTCGCGAAGCCCCAAACCCTTCGAGTTGAGACTCGAATCAGTGAGACGGGTGAAGACTCAGCGAGTTGGTCAGGTCAGGACTCGGTGATCATTGGACTCGGCGAGTCATGGACTGACTCGACGAGTCATGTCGCGAATAGAAGGACCCTGAGTATGTGAACTCGGCGAGCCAGTAAGTGGACTCGGCGAGTAGGGTTGACCTGGAAAGGTTGACTTTGACCAGGACTTTGTCTTAGACCAGAATTGTCTTGGTTAACTGTCGAGGGTCGGTCATACTAAGTGTTGCATTGATATTGATAGCTCGGGAAGCTAGTAGAGCAGGAGTTCAGTGAGTGGTCGGGCAGCAGCTAGTGGGTTCATCAGCCAGTTCAGCCAGTACAGGTGAGTTTCCCTTTGTATAAATGGGTCTACGGCCACAATGCCGGCCCATGTAGTTATGAATAGAAGAGCCGGGGGTTAGCCCTAGGCACAGTATGCTGGTATGATATTCGGGACGAGGTCCAATGATAAAGGGCGGGTGCCCAAGGAATGGTTTATGTGGTAGTTTATATTTGATGTTTGTGTGATACTTGTATGTGCCTGGTAGGGAGGTGAGTGTGGGCGAGGTCCCGTATCTCACCAATAGCAGAGTGTGGATGGTGTTCCACATCTCAGTAGCAGCAGAGCAGGGGCGAGGCCCAAGTTAGGGAAGGAGTGAGGGTGGGTTGGGCCCGTACCTCACTACCATCAGGAGTATGGACGGGGTTCCATGACTCATCAGTAGCAGGACAAGGGCGGGGCCCAGAGATAGGCGAGGCCTTAGAACAAGAGTCGTTAGTATATGTTTAGCTTATGTGATGTTATGTGATATGTGTATGTGTTATTATATGTTAGTGGGCGGGGCCCTGTGACAAGCGAGGCCTAAGTGAAACAGATCTGTATCCGAGCGGGGCTCGAAGCTAGGCGGGGCCTGGGGCGGCGGGGCCGTTGTAGCGGGCGAGGCCCGAGGTAGGGGCGAGGCCCAGGATAGCGAGCGTGGCCCGGTATGTGCAGTATGTGGTTATGCATGGTATGTGGTAGGGTGGGGAACTCACTAAGCTTCGTGCTTACGGTTTTCAGTTTTGTTTTCAGGTACTTCCGGTAGCAGAGGGAAGAGCTCGGGGTGATCGCATGGCACACACCATAGTTTAGACAGCATGGGAATGTTTACTCCGATAACGAATATGTAATTTGGAAACTAATACTTTGTTTATGTTTTGAAATGATGAATTTTCTTAACCTAATGTTTTATTAAAAGAAATTTTTAGTCTTGAATTTTGGGATGTTACAAGTTGGTATCAGAGCCTTGGTTTGAGGGATTCGGGCATACTCTCGGGTGTGCCTGAACTCAAACTGAGGGGTCAGATAAAACGTTTTCAAAAGTGAAAAGACAGTTTTGTAAAAAGAATTTTGAGAACGAAAAACAGTTTTAGAAAAGCAAAAAGAATCCAGAAAGAGAAGAATTTTGAAAAGAGAAAAAGGGGTGTGGTGCATGCAATCAGCCGAGCTCAAGTAAGTACCCCAAAATACCCATACAAGTTTATGTTATGATTATCAGTTGATAGAACAGCATGCTAGAATAGGACTAAGGATCTAGGGATGATGCCTTATGTGCCTGTTATTTGTGCTTTTGAGTTGCATGATAGTGCTGATTAGAAAGTAGTAGGATAGCCTGTTTAGGTTATGCATGAGTTTATGAGTTTGTGTTGCATGCTAGTTCAGATTCTTGCTATGAGAATATGATTGCTTGAGTATGTTATGGTTAGATTTTCCCTTGTCTGAATGCTGCTTGCTTTGTGCATTGTGGGATTCTGGAAGTCAAAACATGCAAAGTGAAACAATAGTTAAACAATTAACATAAGATAGTAACATTACTCATAAATAAAACTCATTTATTTAATCATCAAATGTTAATTACATTTATCTATTACACGTTTCTAATACTATCTAATCTATGCTAATATCATCCTTCAGCCCAATACTCCTAGCATGCTGCAAGTGCTTAACCCTACTCAGTCCCTTCGTAAGCGGATCTGTTGGGTTATCTTCTGATGATATCCTCTTCACTACGAGTTGTCCTTCTTCTACACGATGTCTGATGAAGTGATATTTTCTGTCGATATGTCGTGATCTACCATGATCCCTCGGTTCCTTGGTCAAGGCAACCGCTCCTTCGTTATCACAGAAAATCTCCATGGGCTCCTTTATGGCAGGTACAACTCCAAGATCACCGATGAAGTTCTTTAGCCATATTGCCTCCTTCGACGCTTCGCTCGCTGCAATGTACTCTGATTCGCATGTTGAATCAGCTACGGTTTCCTGCTTGGAACTCTTCCATGTCACTGCTCCTCCGTTCAGGGTAAAGACCCAGCCCGACTGCGAACGGTAGTTGTCCCTGTCGGTCTGAAAACTGGCGTCACTATACCCTCGCACCTTCAAGTCATCACTCCCTCCGAGGACTAAGAACCATTCCTTCATCCTCCGAAGGTACTTAAGGATATTCTTCACCGCAATCCAATGTGCTCTGCCAGGATTCCCTTGATATCTGCTAACCATGCTCAAAGCGAATGCTACATCAGGGCAAGTACAAGTCATAGCATACATGATTGAGCCAACTGCGGAAGCGTATGGTACTCGGCTCATTTCTGCTATCTCAGCTTCGGTACTCGGACATTGAGTCTTACTCAACTTGGCATTACTTTGTATCGGTAATTCTCCCTTTTTTGAGTTTTCCATACTAAAACGTTTTAGTACCTTCTCCAAGTAAGTGTTCTGACTAAGTCCAATTAGTCTCTTACTTCTTTCTATTACTATCCTTATTCCCAAAATGTAAGAAGCCTCTCCGAGGTCCTTCATAGCGAAGCACTTCCCGAGCCAGGACTTAACCTTCTGCAGAGTCGGGATGTCGTTTCCTATGAGTAATATGTCATCGACATATAGAACGAGGAAGCTTACTATACTCCCACTGGCTTTGACATATACACAAGACTCATCTTCGCTCCGTACAAATCCAAACTCTTTGACTTTCTCATCGAAGCAAAGATTCCATCTACGAGACGCTTGCTTAAGTCCATAAATGGACTTCTCAAGCTTACACACTCTATTCGGATGCTTCGGATCCACAAACCCCTCTGGCTGAGCCATGTAAACATCCTCAGCCAACTTTCCGTTAAGGAAAGCGGTCTTGACATCCATCTGCCAAATCTCATAATCATGAAATGCGGCAATCGCTAGCATCACTCTAATAGATTTATCTTCGCAACTGGTGAGAAGGTCTCATCATAGTCAACTCCGGGAGTTTGAGTAAAGCCCTTCGCAACCAATTGCGCTTTATATGTGTGTACGTTTCCATCCACGTCGGTCTTCTTCTTGAAGATCCATTTGCACCCAACGGTCTTACGTCCGGGCACATAATCAACCAAATTCCAAACTTGGTTATCATACATGGATTGGATCTCGCTATCCATTGCCTCTTTCCATTTCGCAGACTCCGGGCCTGCCATGACTTCCTTATAGCTATTAGGTTCATCAAGATTTATTAGTGTACCATCACTAATATATGTGTCCCCTTCGGTAGTAATATGAAAACCATAAAACTGGGGATGAACTCTAACTCTATCGGAACGTCTAAGAGGTAAGGACTCGTCAATCGGTTCAACCGGAGTTTCCTCCTCGGGTTGAGTGCCAGCGGTAGAGGTTCCTTCATCTATCGACTCTTGAATCTCTTCAAGCTCGATTTTCCTCCCACTGTCTCCTTGGCCTATGAGTTCTCGCTCTCGGAAAACTCCTCTCCTCGCAACAAAGACAACATTGTCCTTCGGTCTATAGAAGAGATATCCAAAGGCTGTCTGCGGGTAGCCGATGAAAATACATCGCTCACTTCGAGGTTCGAGCTTGTCGTGAGTATCTCGTCTTACGAAAGCCTCGCAACCCCAAACCTTGATATGTGCCAACGAGGGAGCTTTCCCTGTCCACATTTCGTGAGGTGTTTTGGCAACCTTCTTAGTAGGGACTCGGTTAAGGATATGGGCGGCAGTCTCTAAGGAATACCCCCAAAAAGAGATAGGTAGTGAAGCACGACTCATCATAGAGCGAACCATATCCAATAAGGTTCGATTACGCCTTTCTGCCACTCCATTCAACTGCGGTGTCCTAGGAGGCGTCAATTGCGAAACTATTCCACACTCCTTGAGATAATCGTGGAATTCAAGACTTAGGTACTCTCCTCCTCGATCGGATCGAAGCATCTTGATTTTCCTGCCCAATTGATTCTCCACTTCATTCTTGAATTCTTTGAACTTTTCAAAGGTTTATGACTTTTTCTTGATAGATAACCCATATCTACTATAATCATCGGTAAAAGTCACGTAGAAGCGGTTCCCATCCTTCGTGGTTGATATAAACGGTCCACATACATCGGTATGTATTAAGTCCAATAGACCCTCACCCCTTTCACACGTACTCGTGAAGGGTGATTTAGTCATCTTTCCAAGTAAACAAGACTCGCACGTGTCATCTTCCCTAAGGTCGAATGACTCCAACACTCCATCCTTTTGGAGTTGGGCTATGCGTTTCTTGTTGACATGTCCGAGACGACAATGCCACAAGGATGCTTTATCCATACTAGTGGAAGAATCTATATTCAAAACATCATTTCCTAAGTTATCAACAATCATAACAGTTTCATAAATTCCATTACATGGTATAGCTTCAAAATAAAAGACAGCATTTAGATAAGCCAAAATAGAGCCATTCTCATTATTAAAAGAAAATCTAAATCCTTGTCTATATAAACCATGAAATGAAATGATGTTTCTAGCCATTTCTGGCGAATAGCAACAATTGTTCAAATCTAAACACAAATTATTCCTAAGCACTAAAGAATACACTCCAATCTTGGTCACAGGCGACGATCTTCTGTTCCCCATGATTAGATTGATTCTTCCTTGCTCCACATCCCTACTTCTTCTTAGTCCCTGCACATTAGAACAAATGTGGTAACCACAACCGGTATCAAGAACCCAAGAAATAGCATGATTAGAATCGTTAGATTTAATTGTGTATATACCTACGAAAGATGGCTTGATCTTTCCTTCCTTGATGGCTTGCAGGTATTTTGGGCAGCTTCTTTTCCAATGTCCTGTCTTGTGGAAGTGGTGGCACTCTGCCTCCTTCAGATTAGGGCAGGGCTTAGCGGGATCAACTTTGGTCCCACTAGAAGAGGCACCATCTCGGGCTTTCACCTTGCGATAGTTCTTAGACGAAGCCTTCCTCTTCTTTCCCTTTCCTTGACCAATAGCCAAGACAGGAGCAGCAGGTGGATTGGGAGTTGGTGCAACAGACTTGTCTTTGAAGTTTCTCTCAGCGACCCTCAGGAGACCTTGGAGTTTGCTTAGGGTGACCTCCTCTTTGTTCATGTGGTAGGTCATCCTAAATTGGTTGTACATTGGAGGCAAAGAGTGAAGCACCATGTCGATCGCCAAGTCTTCCCCAAAGTCAACATTTAACTTGCGAAGGCGGTCGACATACCTTTGCATCTTTTGCAGGTGCACGGTAAGAGATTCTCCATGACCCATCTTAGCGGAAATCATGTTGGTGAAAATCTCATAACGCTCTTGTCTCGCGTTCTGGTGGTATCTCTCCAATAAGTCTTGATGCATCTCGTACGGGTACATGTCCTCGTAGGACTTTTGGAATTCGGAGTTTAGGGTGGCAATCATGATGCAATGTACCTTCGTTGCATCTCGCTCATGAGTTTCAAAAGCGGTGATTTCAGCCGGAGTAGCGATTTCAGGGTTGATCTTCTCGAGCTTTTCATCGAGGACATACTCCTTATCCTCATAGCGAGCAATCGTGCGAATGTATCTTATCCATTCGCTAAAGTTCGTTCCATCGAAGGTGACCTTTTGGCAAAGGCTCATCAACGTGAAAGAACTAGCAGCAACGTTGTTTGCGTTCGACGTCTACAAATAGAAAGGACAAAGATAGATTAGAATAAGAATCCCTAATTATCACCCAACAAGAAAAATTAGGGCAAGGATCCAACAATAACATTTACATACTAGAAAAGGGATGCCGTAATCTAACATGCAAATAAATTGAAGGTAAGTGAATGACGATTCACTAATTCTCCACCATAAAACTTAACTATTAGTCCTAAATGTTTTTGAGAATTCCTAGGTTCGGATGAGATTCATTGAAACTATTCAATGGCATGTTTAAATCTCGATATGCTCCTCTTGTTTGTGACTGGGATACCGAGGATCACAAAGCGGGTGTGAATTACCATGCAAATTCACATGGTGCCTTCATTGTAACGATCACCTATTCGATGTGCCGGTAAACCACACACGCTCCATCGAACTATGATAAACAATGAATCACCCTTTGCCACCTTTGCTTAGAACCAATTAGTGTGCCGGTAAACCACACACGCTCCACTAACTTCTTAGTAAGGGTGCAAAGTGTAATTTCATGGGATTGCATCAATTCACTTTTCCTAAAGTAACTAAGATTGGGAAATTTTAAAATATGTGTAGTTACTTTGTATTACTTATTATACTTTTAATGAGAGGATGAGGTTGCCCTATCCTACCCGTTCGGCTAACGATCCTCCACCAATCAAGCAAGCGGTGGGTGTGAGTGTACACCCATTAAGCGCCATTTTATAGGCCGCAACCTTATACCCACCTTATAGATCGGCTTCGTGAATGAGGCCTACTAACGGTAAGACTAGCATTTAGTTATACATACATATATATATATATATATATATATATATATATATATATATATATTAGTATAGGGTTGTATTTTAAACATTTTAAAATCTAGGGTTTGAAATTTAAATTGTCTAAATTAAAACTTTTAATCACAAAATATAAATTTCAAAACTTAAGGACAGGTTTTAAACATTTAAAACATGGAGGATCAAATAACAAATAATTCCAATTAACAATTAATTTCCTAATTATCTATATTTGATTTATTCAAGATTTCTTGCAAGATAATTACCAAAATAATCAAAATAATTAATTAATTATCATATAAGGAAATTAAATATTTTATTAGTTGATAAATATCTTTAATTAGATCAAGATAATAGTCATATATATCAAAAACTCGGATTAGGGTTGATCTAATATGATTAAGGTAAGTTTCCATAAGATAATCATGAAGAAATCCCGAATCTGGCCATTCTTGACGCTTCGACTCGCCGAGTGCACAAAGGGACTCGCCGAGTCAGGCCAACTCGCCGAGTCCACTTTGGAACTCGCCGAGTCCATGACTCAGAAACACAAAAATCGAATTTTGCAGTTATGTTTCATACAATTAAGCAACAATTTAATGAAAACCAAGCTAGGCTCTGATACCACTTATGGGTTTTAGCCATAAGAACTTTCCTATGTGCGCATATAAAACCCTAATGCTTGGATCTAGGCTTTCTAATTAAACATGCTTTGAATCCAAGACTTCTAATGACTATTTAGGAATAAGAACAATGATAAAATAGATCTAGAATCATACCTTTGAATTCCTTGTTGATCTTATTGTCTTGGAGCTTCTAGAGTCACAATTGTCACTCCTCTAATGGCTTACAAACACCAAATAGCAAGGAGGATGATTTAGGAGAGAGGAGAGGGGAGGAAATCGGCCAGGGTTTCTATGCTTTCGATGAAGTGCCGATTTCCCTTAGCTATGGGGTCTATTTATACTTGTAGACTCCTTAAGGGTTACAACCTAAACCCTAATTGGATAATCTTCTCTTAAGGCTATCCAAATCCTTTCCATAGATATCTCCTTGGACGATTTGAAGCTATCCTAGCTTCTAGAATCCATCCATCATATATCTATATGGATTTACAGTCTAAAGTTTAACTATCAAACAATTGACAGTTTATACCCTCTTATTTAATTAATCTCTTTAAGTCACCAAATTAATTCCAATTAATTCTATGACTTATATTAATCAAATAACAATATATTATTCTTTATATTATTCTCATAATATACTAATAATATTTACTCTCTCTTAATAAATCATCCTATCAAGTTGCTATGGTGAAGGCAACCCAAAAGGACCATGCACAACCAGGTCAAATACTTGTCTAATATAGTTGCAGCCTTTGACACTATTCCAACACTTAGACCTCTGCAACCAATCATGACAGTCTTGATTCATACCTACTTCCGACATATGACCGACTGTGGAGGTTTGAATAATATGATATACCAATCATAATTATTCTGGAAGTCAAAACATGCAAACGAAATATAGTAAACGATTAACAAGAGATAGCAACACTTTACTCATAAATAAAACACCTTTTATTCATCATCTAATGTCAATTACACTTTACAAATTTCATAATTTATCTAACTACTAAAACTTATATCATCCTTCAGCCCTATGCTACGAGCATGCTGGAGATGCTTAACCCTACTCAGTCCCTTCGTGAGGGGATCTGTTGGGTTCTCATCCGATGATACCCTCTTTGCCACGAGGATTCCTTCTTCTATTCGATGTCTGATGAAGTGATATTTTCTGTCAATGTGCCTGGATCTCCCATGATCTCTTGGTTCCTTGGCTAAGGCAACCGCACTATTGCTATCACAGAAAATCTCCACTGGCTCTTTTATAGCTGGTACAACTCCAAGGTCTCCGATGAAGTTCTTTAGCCATATAGCCTCCTTTGCTGCCTCGCTTGCTGCTATATACTCTGATTCACAAGTGGAATCAGCCACTGTCTCCTTCTTGGAACTCTTCCAAGTGATTGCTCCTCCGTTTAAGGTAAAGACCCATCCCGACTGAGAGCGGGAATTATCCCTATCAGTATGGAAGCTAGCATCACTATACCCTACAACTCTCAAGTCATCACTCCCACCAAGGGTAAGGACCCAGTCCTTAGTCCTTCGCAGGTACGTGAGGATATTCTTTACCGCAGTCTAGTGTGCCTTGCCAGGGTTCCCCTGATACCTGCTAACCATGCTCAAATCAAAGGCTACATCAGGTCGAGTACACGTTATAGCATACATGATCGATCTTACAGCTGAAGCATAAGGTAGTCTACTCATTTATGCTATCTCAGTCTCAGTACTAGGGCTTTGTGTCTTACTCAATTTGGCGTTACTCTGAATGGGTAACTCACCTTTCTTGGAATTATGCATGTTGAATCTTTTCAACACTTTTTCCACATAGGTGCTTTGACTAAGTCCAATTAGTCTTTAACTCCCGTTTCTCAAAATCCTTATCCCTAGGATATAGGCAACTTCACCAAGGTCCTTCATAGCGAAACACTTCCCAAGCCAGGACTTTACTTCCTGCAGGGTTGGGATGTCATTTCATATGAGTAGTATGTCATCCACATACAGTACCAAAAAGCTGACTATGCTCCCACTAGCCTTGACATAGACACAAGATTCATCTTCACTCCTAGAAAAGCCAAATTCCTTGACCTTTTCATCGAAGCAAAGATTCCATCTGCGAGGTGCTTGCTTTAATCCATAAATGGATTTCTCAAGCTTACACACTCTATTGGGGTACTCTGTACTGACAAAACCCTCTGGCTGAACCATGTAAACATCTTCAGCCAACTTTCCATTAAGGAAAGCGGTTTTGACATCCATTTGCCATATTTCATAGTCATGAAATGCAACAATGGCTAACAGAACCCTAATAGACTTTATCTTGGCCACTGGTGAAAATGTTTCATCATAATCAACTCCCGGAGTTTGAGAATAACTCTTTGCAACCAGTCGTGCCTTATAAGTGTGTACATTACCATCCATGTCGGTCTTCTTTTTGAAGATCCATTTGCACCCAACTACCTTACGACCAGGTACATTGTCAACCAAGTTCCAAACTTGATTGTCATACATGGACTGTATCTCGCTATCCATAGCCTCTTTCCATTTAGCAGCCTCAGGGCCTGCCATGGCTTCCGTGTAGCTGTTAGGCTCATCCAAACCTACTAGTGTCTCATCACTAATAAGTGTCTCACCTTCCGCAGTAATATGGAAACCATAGTAATGCTCAGGTGCATTCCTAACTCTTGTGGAACGCCTCAGAGGTACAGATTCGTCAATTGACTCAACAGGAGTTTCCTCCTCAAGTTGAGGGCTAGGGTTTGAAGTTCCTTCACCGCTTGACTCTTGAATTTCTTCAAGATCAATTTGCCTCACACTGTCTCCTTGGCTTATAAACTCTCTCTCTCTCTCTCTCTCTCTCTCGAAAGACTCCTCTTCTTGCTACAAAGACCACATTATCAATAGGTCTGTAGAAGAGGTAACCAAAGGATCTTTGTGGGTAGCCGATGAAAATACACCTCTCGCTTCGGGGTTCTAGCTTGTCATGAGTCTCGCGCCTCACAAAAGCCTCGCAACCCCAAATATTGATGTGGTATAGGTTGGGTACTTTACCAGTCCACATCTCGTGAGGAGTTTTGGCAACTTTCTTTGTAGGGACTAGATTAAGAATATGGGCGGCAGTCTCTAAGGCATACCCCCAGAATGAGATTGGTAGCGAAGCTCGACTCATCATGGAACAAACCATATCCAACAAGGTTCAATTACGCCTCTCAGCTACACCATTCAACTGCGGTGTCCTGGGAGGTGTCAATTGTGAGACAATCCAACATTCCCTAAGATAGTCGAGGAACTCTGAACTAAGATACTCACCACCTCGATCGGAACGAAGCATCTTAATGTTCCTGCCCAATTGATTCTCGACTTCCTGTTTACATTCCTTAAACCTTTAGAAAGTCTCTGACTTCTGCTTGATCAAGTAGACATATCCATATCTACTGTAATCATCAGTAAAAGTCAAATAATAACGATTAGCATCCCTTGTGGCATGTTTGAAAGGTCCACACACATCCGTGTGTACAAGGTCCAACAAACCTTCACCCCTCTCACAAGAGCCTGTGAAGGGTGACTTTGTCATTTTTCCAAGTAAGCATGATTCGCAACTATCATCTGACTTTAGGTCAAACGACTCCAAGACTCCATCCTTTTGGAGTTGGCCTATACGTTCCTTGCTTATATGTCCAAGACGACAATGCCATAATGATGCTTTATCCAAGTTATTATTATTAACAGAATCAATACACAATACATTATTTCCTAAGTTATCAACCACAGATACTATTTCATACACGCCATCACAAGGTAATGCTTTAAAATAAAAAACATTATTAAAGAAAGCATTAATCGAACCAACTTCATTATCAAATGAAAAGGTGAAACCTTGTTTATACAATGCATGAAAGGAAATAATATTTCTTGCCATTTCTGGAAAATAACAACACTTATTCAAATCTAAACTAAACCCACTACTTAGCGATAAAGTATAAACTCCAATCTTGGTGACAGGTGAAGCTTTCCTGTTTCCCATGATCAAGTTTATTCTTCTCTGCTCCACATTCTCACTTCTTCTTAGTCCCTGTAAATCAGAACAGATATGAATACCACAACCGGTATCAAGGACCCAAGAATTAGAACGGGGTGAGTTATTAGATAAGATAGTGTAAATACCTGCATGGTTGGGTTTAACTTTCCCATCCTTCACATCTTGCTGGTACTTTGGGCAGTTCCGCTTCCAATGTGCATTTTCATGGAAATAGAAGCATTCAGCCTCTTTTGGGTTCAGAATAAGGAGTGATGAAACCTTTCTTGGTTCCACTTGAAGAAGAGCCATCAAGGGTCCTAACCTTGGTACCCTTCGAAGAACTCTTTCTCTTCTTCCCTCGTCCTTTCCCGATTGTCAAGACAGGGACGGAGTTTGTAGGAGTAGGAGTAACAATCGCCTTACCCTTAAGACCACTTTCCGCGGTCTTTAAGAGTCCTTGAAGTTTGTTGAGTGTGACCTCTTCCTTGTTCATGTGGTATATCATGCGGAATTGATCATAACATGAAGGTAAGGAATGCAAAATGATATTTATTGCAAGCTCCTCAGGGAAGTTCACATTTAGCTTCAGCAAACGGTCCACAAATCTTTGCATTTTCTGCATGTGGCCCGTGATGGGTTCACCATCCTTCATGCGAGTTGTTATCATGGAGGAGATGATTTCATACCTCTCTTGACGAGCACTTTGATGGTATCTTTCCATCAAGTCTTGGTGCATCTCATAGGGGTAGAAATCTTCATAGGATTTTTGGAGATCCGCGGTCATAGTGGCCATCATGATGCATGCCACTTTGGTGGCATCCCTTTCACGTGCCCTAAACTCAGCGATCTCTTGAGGAGTAGCAACTGTCTCATCAATCTCCTTAAGCTCCTTATCGAGGACATATTCCTTGTCCTCGTAGCGAGTAATCATTCTGATGTTTCTGATCCATTCATTAAAGTTGGATCCATCAAAAGTGACTTTCCCACACAAGTTCATAAGAGAAAAGGAGCCATTAGGATTAGAGCCAGAAGCAACGTTGTTTGTAGACATCTAGTAAGAGAAGAAAGAAATGATTAGTTTAGATATAGAGATAGTCCTTAATAAAACACCCAAATGTAATATTAAGGCTAGGACCCAATCACAATATATTATACTTAGAAGAGGTATGCCGTAATCTAAGTAATAACATATTTGAAAGGTAGGTGAATGACGATTCACCAATTTCCACCAAAGTTGAAATATTAAAATATTTAATTTGGTTCTTAGAAACTCCTAGATTCTTTTGAGATTCAATGAACTCTTCAAAGGCATGTTTCAATCTCGAGTGTGCCCTCCAAGTTTTGTGACTGGGATGCCGAGGATCACAAAACGAGGTGTGAAGTAACCATGCAAATTACTTGGTACCCTTAATAAATTACCCCTCAATCGATGTGCCGGTTAACCACACACGCTCCATCGATACTATGATAAATATTAAGTCACCCTTTACCTACCTTGTTAAGTCAAAGTTAGTGTGCCGGTTAACCACACACGCTCCACTAACGACTTAGACAAAGTGTAAAGTGTAATTTCATGGATTAGCACCTTATTCATATTTTTCCTAAAGTAACTAAGATTGGGAATTTAATAAAACATTTAGTTACTTTATAATATTCATCATACTTTTAATGAGAATTTATAAGTCCTTATCTTACCCATTCGGCTAACGACCCTCCACCGGTCAAGCAAGCGGTGGGTGAGCGTGGACACTCATTAAGTTGCCATTTTATAGGCAACAACCTTATACCCACCTTATCGACCGACTTCGTGAATGAGGCGTACTAGCGGTAAGACGACTTTAATCTTATACATACATATATATATATATATATATATATATATATATATATATATATATATATTATTAACTTATAATATTATAAGTATAATGGTTGAATTTTAACTTTTAAAATTCTAAGGGTTGGAACTAAAGTTTTTAATATGACTTTACTTGTTCCAAAACTTGAGGGAAAGTTTTGTAAACTTTCAAAACTTTTCATTTCTTGTAACTTATGAGTTTAATAGAGTAATAAAAATGAAGACTCTTCATTTTTCTAACTCTTGTGTTCTTTTAATGGTTTTTTAATTCAAGTGACTTTTGGTTTTCCATAACTTTAGGACAAGTTATGGACTCCATTAAAACACATTATGATCAAGAATTAAACTACCACATAGGTTACAAATAATTTCTATGATCATCTAAACATCATAAGATCAAGAACATGAACATGAACACTTTCATGAATTAAAAATTACACATAAAACTTTGTAATTTTGATAACAAGTTGTTGTAAATGGATTAGCAAAGACATTACACCATCTAAAACAAGTTTTCAAGTACCAAAACAGTTTAGGGTAATGTTTCTAGTCCATTTCCAGCAACTAAAGTCGGAAATCTGCACTCTGTGGCTTCTACTCGCCGAGTGCATGAACCTACTCGGCGAGTAGGTTGAAGATACACATGAACTCGACGAGTCCCCCCATGGACTCGGCGAGTTCATCAGGCAGACAACAAGTTTTTGCGACTTTTTTAACTATTTTGCATCAAGTATCAAACAAACAAGTCTAGGCTCTGATACCACTGATGGGTTTTGAGCATTCTAACACTTCCTAGGTGTACATGCAACCCTAATAAACCTTGGATCTATGTTTGTCTAAGATACATGCAAATAATTATTTTTCCAAGGTTCATATCCTAACTAGCATGACATGGGGAACTTGAATCAAATAAAGCTAGTAGAAATACTTACCTTGTAGTTGTAGTTGATTCCTTGGAGTTTTAGAGCCTAGCACCAATAGTTTGGATGCCTCAAATGGAAATCACAAATCACCACAAACTTGGAACTTTGAGAGAATAGTCACTACTATCTTGAAATCGGCCCTCACCTCAACAAGTGTCAACTAGTGTTCACTAGCTAGATTTCAAGAACCAAAGCCTCCTTTATATAGTGTGGTGGATTAGGGTTACATCCATGTAAACCCTAATACCCATGTCTTTTCATTTCCATGAGATCCATGGGTTAAGGTGTTGGGTTTTGAGCATTCTAACACTCCTATGGTGTACATGCAACCCTATAAACCTTGGATCTATGTTTTCTCTATAATACATGCAAATAAGAACTTTCCAAGGCTTTAATCCTAACTAGCATATTATGAAGTTCTTATACTACAAATTACTAGTTAGATGACATACCTTTTTGATGTAGCTTGATGTCTTCAAGCTTTAAGAGCTTAGCCCCAATAGTGTGGAAGCCTCAAGTGGATTCACAAATCACCAAGACACATTGGAAGACTTTAGAGAATATGAATACTTGGTTCTCTCTTAGTGAAATCGGCTAGCCCTCTTAGTGTATCACACTAGTGCCAATTTCACCAACCAAAGACATCTTTATATAGTATGGAGGATTAGGGTTAAACCCTAATACCCATGACCTTTAATTTCCTAGGATCCATGGGTTAAACACTCCATGGACTATCCATGAAAGCTTAGCCCAACCTAAATGAACTTGGCCCATTCCATATATATAAGAATCCATATTTAATTAGTTCCTTTTGATCACTTAATTAATTATAAATTAATTCTTGATCAATACTAATTAAATAATATGATTCCATATTAATATATTAGAACTTATAATATATTAATATTAATCATAAACATACTATTCTCAAAAGATTATCCATATAAATTGTGTCGGTGAAGTGCAACCCAAATGGACCATGCCGGGTCGGGTCAAGTACATACCAAATATAGTTATGGACTTAGACATTAATCCAACATAAAGCTCCGTGGAGTATCCATGGACTTTTCCATGCAAGCCTAGCCCATTCCAAATAAGCCTTAGCCCACACTATATAAATATAGAAGCCCATATTTAATTAGTAATATCTTTGATCTCTAAATTAATCCTAGATTAATTATAGATCAATACTAATTAAATACTATGATCTTATGTTAATATATTAGAACTTATAATATATTAATAAATCATAACTTGTACTATTCTCAACAGATTATCCATAAATTGTTCGGGTGAAGTGCAACCCAAATGGACCATGTCGGGTCGGGTCAAGTACATACCAAATATACTTATGGACTTAGACACTATATCCAATAGATAGAAATTGTATGCAGACTTGTCTGTGAAGTAACCCAAGAAAAAGGCATGTGGTGGATCGTAGATGAAGCTTTGAGGTGGAATAGGGACGGAGCCATGGATAGCAAAGGCAACCAAATGGCTTGAGTTTGGTGTAGTTGGATAGTGACCATATAGAACATCAAAAAAACTTTTGGAGTTTAAAATAGGGGTTGGTGTGCGGTTTATGAGATGGATCGTTGTTTAAAATGCATGGGAACAAAAAGAAAGAGTGAGACCCACAAGATATAGGAGAGCCATACCAGTTGCCAGTATGTGGCGGTGACGACGTTCGACATTCCCATTCTATTCAGGGGGTATGTGGGGGTGTGGTATAGTGATAGATGCCTATCAAACTAAATATAGTATTAAGAGCTTGAGAGATCAACTAATTTATCAAATAGTTTAGAGAAAGATATGGATGTTTCTTGAATCTTGAGGGCAATAGTGACGGATCCATATTCGTCTCCGAGTTGACTTAGTATATGAACCATGAGATCCTCCTTATTAACAGGGCTTTATGCAATTGCAAGTTCATCTGCAAACATCCTCATATCATTGAGAAAATCAACAATAAGGCGATTTCCTTTATGGTTATTTGTGAGTTTAGATTTGAGGGAGATAATTATGGGTCGAGATTGACTAGCATAACTTGTACCTAGTCGATCCCAACTTCCTTTGTAGAGGAGGCTGAAGTGAGGATCAATTGAATAACATCGGAGCAACTGCCAAGTATAAAGCTGAAGATGATTTGGTCTTGTCTATACCAGTATGTGTATGCAGGGTTTGGCGTGGTGGTGACATATTTGGTGAGAGTTTTGGATGGTTCTATTATAGAGCTAGTAATGAAATCATCTAGGGCAAGGCCAATGAGGGCTGATTGAACTTGCTTACGCCACACTAGGAAGTTTGCGGCTGTGAGTTTGATTGGAAAGTGACTTGTGGCTGTGAGTTGAATGATAGTTTTAGAAGGTGCCATGAGAGCAACTGTAATTAGGTTTTCGATAGGGAGAAGAATAAAGGATCTAGACTCGTTAGATTAGGTGAAGCTCTAATACCTTAAGAGGCTTGTAATCCATGTTATATTCACTAATTATACATGCACATGAATGGGGATTTGTACAAAAGGTAAGTCAGAAGTTAGAGACTATACATGGAATGATTGTAATCTAAATACAGAGAAATATATGTACAACTGGTGCTTAGTCATAATTGGCTATTCTTTTTGATACACTGCCTGTTTATTGGTCTTCTACTATAGATATCTAATATTTCTCTAATGTCGCTTCCTCTTCTTCGATCCAACTCGACTAAGTTTCTTACCCGTCTCCTTTCCTTTATCTTTTTGTTGGTGCTAGTTGAGTTTCTTGGATCCTTTCATCGTCGTCATCTTCAAGGTTTGTAGGTTGGGTTTGAGAAAATGAGACTTGAGTTTTGGTTTAAGATGGTTGTGCTTGAAATGGTTGAGAATTAGAAAGTTGTTGTTGAAAACCTTGGAATTGGGAATGATGAAATTAATGTAGTATAGGTTGTTGGAAGTAGTTTTGTGATGTATGGATGGTTGGTAAATAGGTGTTGTTATTGAATTGGTGATGTTAACATGTGCATGTATCCACCAACATGTGTATACATGTGCATGTATCCACCAACATGTGTGTACATATCGCTTGGGGTGTTTGGACTGGTTAGAGTATTTTGATTTTGATTCATAGTAACTAATGAAATTTTTGAGAGTATAGAAAGAAACAAATGTGTTTGTAGTGTGGAAAATATATAAAAGTTTTAGTATTTATAGGTAAATGTGATGTAGTTCAAATTTTAAAAATTAATAGTCTTTTTTTTATCCCCTACGTATACATTAACAATCAAAATATTGATCGTTTTATTCTACCCAATCAAATGCGTCATAATCATATTAAATGTCTTTAATCCACAATACACCTACGCCCTTACGGGGCGGTCTTCATGCGTGGTTTTCTCCTGCCACGTCGGTTCCTATGCATGTTTTTCTCTCCATACCGGCTGATCTAAGAGTTCACATGTCATTTCAACCTTTAACGCTCCAAGTTTATAGTGTTCTTAATTAAGGCATTGTTGATAAAACTAAACAATTTTGTGACGAATGATTCCAACATTTTAACTGTTGAGAGAATATATGGCTCCTTAACCATTTAAAAGATTTTGATTCATTCAAAGGTCATAACAAACTATTTAAATGCTAAATAAATACGATGTGACATTTAAATGGTTCCATTCATATGTCAGAGGTTATCATACAACCCACAAATGTTTAGTATAAAGTAGATGTCATTTACCTTATGTATCATTTTTAATGATACTATCATCCATTCATCATCCATTTCTTTGAATATTACCCTACAAAATATATTGCATTTGAAAGTTTAATTTAATTCTAATGATTTTTAATTTGCAAAACATATAACCAACAGATATTACAATATACTTAAGACATACATTGTTATTTGAAAACATAAATTCATACATTTATGGTTGTTTGGTAAAACTAGTCAATAGTCTTTAGTTAAACATTAATGTTCAACAAAAATAATTGTTATCTTTTAAATGTATGAAAATACATAAAAATAAAAAGATAAAAGATATGGATAACTAAAAGTTTCTAAAATTTACTTTAAAACGTTTTTAGATTAACATTTTTTTTTTCAAATAATAAAAGCTAATAGCTCGTAGTGCCAAATGAAACTCCTTTTTAAAACGACACTCTGTACCAAATATGCCTTAATAGTTTCTTGTGTCGAAGGAATTTGTCTATCAATGACCGAATAATACAACCAAAGTAACATCAGAAGATAATAATAAAAATAATAATAAATGAAAAGGCAAATGCCAAATAGTTTTTTATATGGTATTAATAGTTTATTATGAATAAATCATTCGAGATAACGAGGTTAAAAATATCTTAGGGTTAGTGATTTAGGTAATGAACTTTTCCCTAATTATATATGTGTTTAGAAAATTATTATTTTTATTATTTTATTGTGTAAGTGGTTTACCTTTTAACTCACATTTGTGTTATACAAAAAAATAAACTGGTCCTTGTGGTTTGCTTAAAATTGTCACTTTAGTCCAAAAAAGTTTGGACTAGCACCAAATGTCAAAAGTTTTTATTTTCTTGCTTATTTGGTCAGATCTCTCTCTCTCTCTCTCCCTCTTATTTATTTTTCTTATTTTCAGATTTAAAATAAAAATAAAAAATAAAAATAAAAATAAATCTCTTTGTCTCTCTATGGAAAACCCAAGCACAAAAAGGAGGTTGTTACCCTCCCGTTCCAACCATGTTTTCTTATTCTTTCTCGATCACAAGCAACCCAAACACCCCATACTTGTTGTTACTGCCTCCCTTCTTCTTTTTCAGTTTTAATCAAGAAAACCTCCACCAGAGGTGGGGTTTTTCAGCTGTCAAGAGGGCAACAACCTTCTCCCGTTTTCCTTGTGCTTATCGTCGGCTTCATAGCAACCCAACATATTCACATCTCTATCGCCTCCATTCCCTCCTCCACTCTCCTGTTGTTGGTACCCAAACACCAATAACCAACCGAAGAGCATTGGCTCCTCAGGAATCCCCAAATTGAAGATGCGATACAACACGAAAACAAACCTAATCAGGTAATAACGAAGAGTACAATCTCTTTCTCTCTATGTATTTATATGGGAATCTTCTGGGAATCACTTCTCTGGCTCTTCAAATACGGCTTGATTTTGCCTCTTCAAATCACTTTTCTTTGAGAGTGGAGGCACACATCAGAGCATCAGGTGAACAGATTTAGCAAATAGGTTTGCTCGTCTGTTTCCAACTCTTTTTCATGGAAATCGAAGATATGGAATTTTCTGCTTACGTTTTTGGATGAACCCGATTTGGTTTTTTTTACCCAAATCAAAACAGAGAGAAATGAGAAGATCCTGAGAGAAATTAGTTTCATTAAGTTCGTAGAGAGAATATGAAGATGCGGGCAAAAAAGGGCGTGACCCGAAGATCTGAGATTGAAGAAGATGATGGTGGTATGTGTTATTGGGATGTGTAGAGAGAGAGAGAGTATTTTATATTTCTATTATAAAAAAATTAATTTTTTAATCAGAAAAGTATTTAATCAAATAAAAACTAAAAAAGGAAAAAGTAAGGACAAAATTGTTGTTATGAAAAGGGTTAAAGCAAATTGGACCAAACTCGCAACAAAAAGAAAACTTTAGACCTCTGGTGTTAGTCCAAAACTTTTTGGACCAAAGTGATAATTTTCGACATACCACAAAGACCATTTATGCAGTTTAGTCTAAACAAAAACATAATTTCGACTGACTAATACAATTTAGCTGGTTTTGTAGCAACTGATAGGCATATTTATATACTTATCTTGCACATTTAATTTTGCATAGCACATCCTTTTAGTTTTTGTTTATTACATTTCATTAATAAACTCGGACATTTGTAGTTTTGATTCAGAACGTCTTGATACTTTACTATTTTGAATTGTTTTGTATACATCACTTTGTGCTTGAAGCTTGGAGTATATTACGAGAAAAAATGGACCATATGAGTTGCTAGCTGAGAGAAGCCGGAAAATATAGTCCAAAGTCTTTGTGTTTCATCATAGCACAAGATCACACTTGAAATGCCTGTCATGTTCCACCAATATGGATTGTGTTTGTCTTTTTATACACAACTAGTTTATAACCTGTGGGCATCACATATTAGAAAGGTAAAAATAATTTTAATTAAATTATAATGTAATTATTGAACAATGATAAAAAAAATTAATAATTTAATAAATTAGGCAATAGATATTACAAATAAATTTTTTGTTGACGTGTTTGATATGTGTAAAATGGATGAGTGAATTAGTGAAAATTTAATTAATGAGGAAAAACCTTAGAATGACAAGTGACAAATAATTAATGTGAAACTCTAATTGATTGACACGTGACAAATGTGCTACTCTTTTATTAGGTAAATAGATTGCATTGAAGACCAGCCGAAAGCAAACTGAAATCAAAGAGAAGATTGAAGACAATTTGGAGCATTTAAAAAACATTACAAACTAATACAAGCTAAAGTTGGGCTATGAAGCCAAAAAAACCCTATTTATTTTAGTTTTTTCTACTCCTAATTTGATGGTATCCTAGAAAGTGATTAAATGTGTATACCAACAAATGCATTATCATTATAAAATCATTAACCCAATATAATAAAACTTGATCTTTGTAAGAAATACTTTTAAAAATTATTTAACAGAATATTATAAAACTTGATTTTAGTTACATATACTTTTAAAATTTATTTTATTGGAACGTCGTCTCTAACGTTCAACAAACTATGGGGAGGAAACCGTAATTTAGCCAAACTAATAAAAATGGTGATTATTATTTGTTAATTGTTTGCTTTACTTATTTACTGATGTTCAAATTATCTAATATGACATGTCGCTTTGACATTTTTACGCTTCCAACCCCCCTACAAACGAACAAACACAACTTCCAGTCTTCCACCACCAAGGGCATTTTAGTAACTTAACAAGAGCAAATTCACCCCGCCAATTGAAAACACATTTGAATTTTGAAAACTTACACTGAAATTTCAGTCTCGTGCTCGACAATTAAAAATTATTCAAAAATAATTTTCGCCTTTCGAAATGGAAATTGCTTTTGGGTTATATAAACCGCCCGATTTTCATTTCAAAATTCGCCATTTTCGCCTCTTCCAAAGCTCTCTTTCTCTTTCAGTTCATCAACGGCGTCTTCAAAAGTAGAGGGTCGCCTCCATTGTTGTTTCATCTGAGCACCTTCAACATTTCTTACCCATAACACACCAGTTATCAGGTAAACATTATTCATTTTCAACTCAACAATTTATCATCTAGGTCAATGAGAAATGGAATCTTTTCGTCTAAATCCACTTAGGTTTCCATAGTATTCCATTTCCGGCGAAACATCTGAATAGTGAAAGTAGTAATTGGTTTCAAATTGTGAATAGATCTTACTTCGATGAATGTGATTTTATATCCGATTTCTGTCGTAGATTCTCGTGAATAGTTAGTTGATCTATAATCGATTTTGTTATGCAGATTAAAATATTAAAAATGCCGGAAGCAAGAGACCGATTAGCGAGGCCAAACAACGGAGTTGCAGATATATACCGTATTCGTCGGGGTTCGGTCGATAGCTTAGGGATTCTTCCGGACGATGGTGATAATGAGAGGGGTTTTAGCCGGACTCCTTTCAGGTGGGGTGCGACGCCGTTGACTGGTGGGACTTCAGGTCAACCGATGGAAGGGGCCCCTTCTACTCGAACCATTACTGGTGCCGCCGCTAGAGGAGGTGGTGCTGGGAGGGGTCTTTTCGGAACACCGGGGACGGTCTATCGACGTGGTAGCCGGAATCAGAACACTCCGCCGTCAGGTAGCACTGTCCGACGAGGTAGAGGAAGACGTCCGGGATCTCAGAGCGTGTTACCTTCTTGGTATCCACGTACTCCTCTTGGTGACATCACTCATGTCGTTCGGGTATGACTCTCCTAACACAATTAATATCTTCTTCTAAATCAAGACATCAAATCGATAGATTGCAGTTATATGTTTCCATGTAGATCTGGATTTTGTTAACCTTCATTCGATTATGTTCCTTAAACCTTTCAATGGCTTCCAATTAGCATTTCTTGATTTCATTCTTGATCAATGTTGCCAATAATTGGATTGCACAGAAACATGGTATTGATTATATGATGAATTCGTTACACAGGCAATTGAGAGAAGAAGAGCGCATTTGGTAGATGGCGGAGGTCAAGTTTTGGGGAGCCCAAACCCAGTAAGGATTGATCATCAGCCTGCTGTTCATGATCCTTCACCATTTGGTGCTCACCTCGAGCACGAGCTTTCTTTAGTTACCCCAAATCCCAAATTAGCAACGAAGACATTCAGACCACCGCCATTGAAGATATTTACAGACGTTACAAATCAAGATGGCGGAGATTCAGAGTTCCTGACACCCCAAAAGAAGCTGCTAAACTCCATTGACATTGTTGAGAAGGTGGTGATGGAGGAATTGCACAGATTGAAGAGAACCCCAACTGCTAAAAAAGCTGAAAGGGAGAAAAGGGTCAGGACTTTGATGTCAATGCGTTAGATGGCGGAATCTTTTTGTAGAATCTTTCTTAGATTCAGTATGTAGTGAAAGAAGAAGGCTCTACTCTCGTTGAGCACCATGAGGATCGGTGAGGTATGTTTTGATTGATCATCCACTGATGATTGGGCTCGTAGTATACTACTAGTTTTGTTATCCTTTTTGCTTGAAAGGTTAAATTTCTCTTTTTTTTAGTATAGACATGGGAATCAGATGAACTGCTGACGATATTTCTTGTATCCATAGGCGTTTGCTTTTTGTAATAGAATTGTTCAAAACTATTGAATTGAGTAATATAATTTTTGGCACAGTTTAATGGTCATAAAATTTTGATCTATTTGTCTTTTTCTCGGTCACTTTGATATCTCATTTGTCGCATTGTGATTGATCACAAAAAACACCAAATAGCTGTCTTAAAAAAATTGTTATATATTAAAGGTTTATGACAAAAGGACTATGTGCAATATTAGGAATGGGGTGTTAACCGTGTTATGACAAAATGTGTGTATGTTAGGAATTAGGTGCGAGGATTAGACTATCTCTATTAACAATACAATCAAATCTAATTATCTATTAAAAAATAGGGAAAATGATGTAAAAACACTATTATATATTTCGATTTTGCCCTTTTAATTTCTGAAGTTTTTTTCGTGCTTTTTTAAGGGAATAATGTTGTTTTTTACCTGTTCATTTGGTCACTCAACCTAATACAATAGGTTTTATATGCCATGTATCATTTTTGTTTGTTGACTTCCCTTGTCACACTTGATTATTTGACTTTTTTTTGTTTAATACAAAATGTTTCAGATTCCTCCAATTAACTCAATTCAAATGAATCATAGCTCTTTCTAAGGTTTTCTAACTACATCAAATTTCCAAACTCCTTTCGGATGAATGTTCAATACAATTACTAGGCACACGTTTACAAAATAAATGAAGAGAAGCCTGAATTCGGGCTTCAGATTGAAATCACTTGCTCCTCCCCCAAGCTCTCTCCTTCCATATCCTTTTGACTTCCTCAAAACTCAACCCTTTTATATCCGGCACAAACACAAACACAAACGCAAACACAAGAACAACAATGACAACCAAAATTAAGAACGTCCAACCAGTCCCAACAACTTTTGCAATCGAGAGAAAGCTCTGCGCCACCACTAAATTCGACACCCAATTCACCGTCACCGACATCCTTCCACATATCCCTTTATACGATTCCGGGTATATCCTAGAATTCACCGTCCATGGAACCAGATCCATACCAGGGGCGAAGAACGCGATGTAAAGAGCTAACCCTAAAACAACGATCCACCCAATGTTCGCAACCCCAATCGATTCAAAGTATAACGTAACCTATAGAAGTGGGTATTCATGGGTGTTCGATGTGTTTAATTGAACTTAGGTTGCTTTGGAATCGATGGTCGCTTCCTCGAGACCTACTCCTCAGGTTTGATTTTGATTTTTGGCTTTGGCTTTGGTTTTGATTATGGAATTTAGATATTAAAATCAATGGTTGCTTTGGAATTGGGATCTTCACCATGTTTTGATTTTTCATTTGGAATCTGGATTTTCATTAGGTCTTGATTTTTAGCTTTGATTTTGATTTTGGAATCGAGATTTTCATCAGGTTTTGATTTTCAACATTTTGATGTTGATATTGTTCGGTTTTGATTACAAGGTAATTTTGATTTGGGTTTTGTTGTGGTTTGATATTCATTAACTTTATCCTGTGAAAATTAAAGAATCAAGCACCATGGAAGTTGTCGGAGATGATGGTGGCCATAAAGAAGATGATGAATAGGAGCTCTTAGCTCGCTGTGTGAGAGAAAGTGTGACAGTGTATGAGGTAAAAAGATATGTCATTTCGTTTATAATAAACAAATAAATAAATAGATCAATTAAGTGAGCTGGCTTAAGGGGGTAACCGGGTTACCCCTTCGTTTTGACAATAAGGACCAATTAGACAAGATAAAAATAACTTTATTCCCTTAAAAGACACGAAAAAAACTTTACAGACTGAAAGGGTAACGTTGAAATACATAATAAGACCGTTGCGTCATTATCCCTAAAAAAATGTTATCATTCTCGTTAACTTACCCAATCCAATGATACCAAAATTTTAACACTTATTAGCAACCCAAACCAACCTCATTTTTAACTTAAAAAATATATGAAAATTGTATCAATATTAATATTATTTTGTAGAGAAAAATAAATCATGAATTTATGTGTATTTTATTTTATTTTTAGATATAGATTGAACATATTTATTTTAAAATTACATTTGGTTTATAAAAGCTAATTTAATTCTAGAGATAATGACTTAAAAGAATAATATATTTTTCGATTTATACACATTTGGTCATTGGGTTTTTTTCGTCCACATTTAACCATTTAACTTGTTTAACTGTACACATTTAGTTCTTATTACTGAGTACTCTAGGTAAGCTGGAAAAATGACTTAAAAATGTAATATACTTTATTTATTATTTCATTTATGGAGATATGAATAGTATTTCCTCAAATATGAAGCAAAGCTATTCATTTCTCCATAAATGGGGATGAAGCTTCATTTATCGATTTTTGTATCTTTTTTTATATATTTCTAATTTATTTTTATCTACTAGTTATATTAATTAATCATAAAAATAAAGTTTATTTTTATGTATCGAATTTATATAAAAATTTAAATACATATTAAAATTTAGAAACACGATAACACATTTTATAAAAGCTTATAAATATAATGTTTATTTTTTATGTATCAAATTCATGTATAATATATATTTATAAGTGTATTATAAATATAATTTTATTTATTTAATATTATTGTAATAAAATAGATTATATATTTGTTAAAAACTAATTAGTGTAACATCCTAAAAATCACGGTATTTTTTTTTTCATTTTTAAACCAAGAAGAATCATCGTTTTCAGAAAAAACCCAAACCAAAACCAAACATTTACAAAACATTGTTCTCAAAAATAAAAATCATATATCAGAGTGTCCCAAATCAATATCATCAAAACCAAGAGGATGTGCACAATCACACATTTGATTTCCCACGGTCATCTGAAGTACCTGAAACGTAAAATTAAAACTGTTTGACAAAGCTTAGTGAGTTCCCCCAAAGTACCACCACACAAACATTGGGTCCACATCTAACATACTGGATTACCCCTGAGTCCACAACATGAGTTTGGCTTGCCTTCCGGCCCACAACTCATGTATGGGTTATTCCCGAGCCCATAGTATAAGTCTAGCTTGCCCCTCGGGCCCATAACTTATGTCTAGCTTGCTCCGAGGTTTGTTGGCTTCCGCACAAAGCAGTTTCGCCTCAACCCAATCATACAATGTCGACATATACATAGCAAAAAACATATATCTAATAAACATATAATCATATAACCAATCAACAGACTCACAAACAGATCCACAAATCACACTTTCATAACAATATCCTATATTCCAGGACTCCGTTCTAACAGAGATTAGTACAACATAGCAACATCCTCTAAACCAGGATACATAACCCAGTGGGCCAACATTGGTGTCTTCAATCCATAAGTACACTGAGGAAAACTCACCTCTTAGTCTGAAAAGATAGTTGAACGGGACACTGCTCCGAATATCAGCTCAACCGGTCTCCTATTCATGAAAAATGACCAAACTCAACTACAATTCAAAATACCCTAGGTAAAACTTGGTCAAAATCTGGTCATAGTCGAAAGTCAAAAAGTCAACCGAGTTGAATCAGCTGAGTACACCCAACATACTCAGCTTGTATGCTTAGCGTACTCAAAATTTGACCAAAAACGGGCTGCACGGGCTGCTGACCACGTACGCGCCAACCAACTTCACATTTGATTAAGAGCTTAATCCCTTAATCCCTTTCGTCCAAAATCCAGATCTATTCCTCAAATGATATCTTTAATCATAAAGTTTCCAACTTTATGATGTTGCATGGCTATTTGGTGCTTAAAATCAAAACCCTAATTTCTTAACTCATTAAGACATCCTAGTCCATGCATGGGGGGAAACTAAGGACCAAGATTATATTTTTATGCCTCTAAACACTCCCAAATATCTGAAAGGACAACTCAAATGAATTAGAATAACTCATACTCAAGTACATGAGGCTTATGGGACCAAAATGAACACAATCCGTGGATAATTAAGATCTAAGCAAAACTTCATCAAGATCAAAGATTTTTACCTCCAAGTGGTGTCAAATGATGATGTGTTTTTGGATCCAAAGTGCTTCACTCCTCTAAGATGGTCTCCTCTTCCTTGTTCCTCCTTTAAGATCACCAAAATATACACTCAAAGCTCAAAGATGCTCTAAAAATGGATTAGGGTTTGTAAGGGTCGAATATGAGGGTGGAGGCTGATGAATGAAGGAGCCTTGAGAGTTAAGGATGTATAAATAGTGCACAAACCCGAAATATCAGGGTTTTGGTCCAGGTCACGTACGCCCAACATATGCTTGGGTATGCCCAACGTACGCAAAAAGCTCCCAAATTTCATTAAAATGCCATGCATGACCAATTTGCAAACAATACTCATTCCAAGGGTTAAAAATGGAAATACCCGAATGTCTGAATGTTATAGTTCTCCCCCACTTGAATCAGTCTTTGTCCTCGAAGTATGCTGTCGCAAATAACTCGGGATAGTGCTCTCGCATCTCCGCCTCGGGTTCCCAAGTCCATTCGTAACCCTTCCGATGTTGCCAATGGACCTTGGCCAAAGATACTAACTTGTTGCGTAAGGCCTTTGTCTTCCTATCCAAAATCACCACTGGTCTCTCAACAAAATTAAGACGATCATCAACCTAAATATCATCCGGAGGAACAACCTCTGAATCATTAACCACACACTTCTGAAGCTAAGAAACATGGAAGGTGTTGTGTATCTGACCTAGCTCCTCAGAGAAATCTAATCGATAAGCTACCCATCCAACCTTGGCAATCACTCAAAACAACTCAATATACCAGGCCCACAACTTTCCCCTCTTCTTGAAGCGTATTACACCCTTCTAGGGTGATACCTTTAGTAGAACCATATCACTAACCTAGAACTCCAACTCCGATCGACGTCTGTCAGCATAACTCTTTTATTGACTCTGATCTATCTATAACCTCTGTTTGATCTGCTGAACAAGTTCTATCGTCTTAAGGACTACTTCGGTACTTCCCATAAACCTGTGGCCGACCTCTCCCTACCAGATTGGGGTACGAAACTTCCGCCGATAGAGAAGCTCGAAAGGCGGCACATCGATACTAGAGTTGTAACTGTTGTTGTATGGAAACTCAAATAAGGAAAGGTAGGAGTCCCAAATCCCACCAAAATCAATCACACAGGCTCGCAATATGTCCTCAAGTGTCTAAATGGTTCGCTCGCTCTGACCGTCAGTCTGTGGATGATAAGTAGTGCTAAAGTGTAGTCTCGTACCCAGTTCCCCGTGGAACCTCTGCCAAAACCGCAAAGTGAACCAAACATCCTGATCTGATACATTAGAAACTGGAACACTATGCCGAGCGACAATCTCGCACACATAAACATCAGCCAATTTCTCGGCCGACGAGCTCTCCTGGATATCTAAGAAGTGGGCACTCTTAGTCAAACAGTCCACTATAACCCAAATCGCATCAAACCCCTTAGCCATTCGAGGTAACTTTGTGATAAAGTCCATGGTGATCTGCTTCCATTTCCACATGGGAACCTCCAAAGGATGAAGCTTGCCATGCAGCCTCTGGTGCTCGGGCTTGACCATCCGATATGTCAAGCACCTTTCAACATACCAAGCTATCTCCCTCTTCATACACGACCACCAGTAGCTAAGTCATAAATCCTAATACATCTTGGTGGCTCTAGGGTATCGAACATATGGACTTGTGTGCCTCCTCCAGCACAATCTATATGATCCCACCAATGTCGCCCCTGGGTCATCAATCCATTACTATTGGTGGAAATCTGACCAATCTGTCCGATACATCTTGGTGGCTCTAGGGTATCGAAAATCCAACCATAATGGATCATCAATCCATGAATGTTGGTGGAAATCCTGTCAAGCTCACCCCTGATCCTCTCCAGTTTCCAATGCTCATTCTTGCCCCCTCGGCCCGCGCCTCCCTAATCAAATCTAGAAGTGGTGAATCAATTAAAATCCTCATACATAAACTCCCAACCGGGGAACTAGTAAACTTACGGCTCAAAGCATCAACGACCACATGCCTTCCCTAGGTGGTACAAAATCTCACAGTCATAATCCATGACCATGTCAAGACACCTACACTGTCTCATATTCAGATTCAACTGATCCATGAGATTTCTCAAACTCTTGTGACCCGTGTAGATAGTACCCCGGACCCCATACAAATAATGCCGCCAAATTTTGAGAGCAAACACCATTGCTCCCAACTCTATATCATGAGTCGGATAACAAACCTTAAGCGACTTCAGCTACCGAGAAGCATAAGTAATAACCCTCCCCCGCTGCATAAGAAATCCCCCCAGGCCAGTGATGGATGCATCACAAAATACCACAAAATCCTCAACACCCTCAGGGAGGGTCAATATTGGGGCCTTACATAACTTCCGCCTTAGAGTCTCGAATGCAGCCAGCTGCTCAGAGCCCTAATGGGAATCCACACCCTTCCTCGTTAGATGAGTGAGGGGTACAAAAATCATGGAAAAATCTAGAATAAATCTCTAATAGTACCCGACTAATCCTAGGAAACTCCCGATCTCCGAGGGAGACTTTGGAACCTCCCACTACATAACCACCTCGATATTGGTCGGGTCGACCAAAATCTTATTCTAGTTAATGAGGTGCCCCAAGAACTGGACCTCCCATAGCCAAAACTCACACTTCGAGAACTTGGGATATAACCGTTCTTGCCTCAATACCCGCAGAAGCTCTCGAAGGTGCTCATCATGCTACTCTTTGGTCTTGGAATAGACCAGAATATCATTATTGAAAACAATGACTGAAAAATCAAGCATTAGACTGCACACTCAATTCATCAAATCCATGAATGCTGTCGGCGCATTGGTGAGCCCCAACGGCATCACCACGAACTCATAATGACCATAACGAGTCCGGAATAGATTCTTCTCCACGTCCTCTTATTTGACCCTCATCTGATGATACCCCTACCTCAAATCGATCTTGGAGAACCAAGATGCACCCTTCAACTGATCAAATAGATCATCAATTCGCGGAAGTGGATAATGGTTCTTCATTGCCAACTTGTTCAACTCTCGGTAATCAATACACTTGCGATGATACCCATCCTTCTTCTTCATGAACAAGATCGGTGCTCCACAGGGTGAATTGCTCGATCTAATAAAATTCATGCGTAACATCTCCTGAAGCTGAGAAGACAACTCCTACATCTCTAGTGGTGCCAAACGGTATGATGCCTTAGCAATCGGGGCCGCACCGCACACCAAATCGATCCTGAACTCAACCTGCCTCTCAAGAGGTACACCGGGTAATTCCTCTGGAAACACATCATAGAACTCCCTAACTATAGGCACATCCAAAATTAAAACCTCCTTCCCGACCCGAGTATCAACCACATATGTGAGATAATCCGTACACCCATGTTGTAGATACTGACGAGCCCTAGCAACAAAACAAAAGGCTGATCCAATCTTGGTACCCTCTCCATAAATAACTAGTTCTCTTACACTTGGGATTCGAACTACTACCCGCTGCCTCTCGCAGTCAATCATCACACCAAACCACTCAGCCAGTCCATCCCTACAATCACACATACATCCCCCATAGGTATAGGAATCAGGTTATCGGATAGGACACCCCGAAAATCTCCAAAACATAACCCCAATAAATGCTCGATGCACAAATCCCGTGTTCATTGGCAATAGAAACCCTCAACGGACACTCCAACTCTCCCAGGGCCATATCAAAACTCCTACTGAAAGACTGAGATACAAAGGACTGACTCGCACCCGAGTCAAAAAGCACAAGAGCATGCAAGGAGTTCACTAAGAATGTACTTAGAAGAATCATAAATATAAGCATACCATAAAATAATCAACAAAATAATAAATGAAAACATACTAGTAACGACATGCGACGTCGCCCTGGCCTTATCTGCTGTGAGATGGAAAGCGCGGACCCGAGCCCTTAGGGGCACCGCCCTACCCTGGCGTCTATTCGTGATCCTTAAAGTGGCCGATTCTGGAGCCTATGCCAACCTCGCAACAAGTAGGGGCAATTAGACTTCACATGGCCAACCTGATCACAGTGATAACAAATCATGGTACTCGGCACTGGGGTCTGGTGATGACAATCCTTCACATAATCCCCCATATTGCCCTAATTATGGCACCCAAAAAAAGAAGACTGAAAAACACCCTCATGAACCTTGTCGCACTTACCACAAGTGTGATCATTCTGACCCCCAGAACACGAATCAACATACTTAGTCCGCTTCACCGCTGATTGTGACTGAATGGGAGCCTGCTGTTGCTCCCTCGTCTGAAGCTCTGTCTCGATTTCTTGCCTCATCGCGACATCCTGAAGCACGGCGAGGGTAACGTAACGATGGGTAGGCACGAAATGCCGGATGTTGAAATTTAGCATACTCAAGTACCATGTCATCTGAGTCTACTCTGAAGCAGTGAACTTAGGACAAAAAAAAGCCCTCTCCGTAAACATCTTGGCGATCTCCTTCATTGTCTCAGTCATCTGTCTCATATCTAGGTACTCCTGAGCCAATCTCTCCCTCTCCACCAAGGGAACATATCTCAAACATAACATCTACAAGAACTGCTCCCAAGTAACAACATCCCTCTACTCAGGAGTGTATGAACTGGTCACCAATCTCCACCAATCCTTTGCCCCTAACTAGAGTTGGTTTAGGGCACACTTGACCTTCTGGTCATCCGAGAAAGAACATGTAAATAAATAACGCTCCACACCAAACAACCATCTTAAAGCCATAATCGGGTCCTCGCCCCCATCAAAATGCGGGGGCTTCATGTTGTCGAAGTCCCGATACTAACACGATCTCTCCCCTCTAATCCCCACAATAACAACAACCACGACAACTGCAACAACATCAAGATCAGTGAGTGCAACGTAACGATCATCAAAAAGCTCAAGCATAGCGGTCTTGATAGAACCAAATAGCTATGGAATAGAGTTCTGGACAACAGTAGCTACCTTAGTAGCGATCAACTCACAAATGTCATCGTAATTATCAATAACAAATAACAGTGTGGTAACTTGAGGTTCTTGCTCCGGCTGATCGTACACATCTTGTCATTCCTTAGTTACTTTTGAAAGCAATTTTTTTTAAAAATCATTTTGAAAACTTTTACAGATCCTTAGTTTGAGTCTGGATTTGCACGAATGCTCATCTAGTTCTCTCAAACTAGGGATTTGATACCAACTTGTAGCACCCCAATGTGCTTAACTTAAACACTTAGCGTACTCAATTTTTGACTATAAAAGGGCTGCTGAACATCTATGCGCAACATACTCCACCATACGCCAATCGTACATGCCAACCACCTTTATCTTCGATTAAGAGCTTATTTCCTTAAGCCCTTTTGTCCAAAATCTAGATATAGTTCTTAAATGATGTCCTTAATAATAAAGTTTTCAACCTTATTATCATGCATGACTATTATGTGCTCAAAACCAATAACCCTAACTTCTTAACTCATTAAGACATCCTAGTCCATGCATAGGGGAAAACTACGGACCAATATTACATTTTTATGGCTCTAAACACTCCAAAATGTCTGAAAGGACAACTTAAATGCATTAGAGTAACCTTGTAACGCCCGTAGATCCGGGCTAGTCAATTTCGAGACAATAAGCATCAATAATGCCTTTTTGATAGAAGATTATTTAGAATAAATAATCCTAACCTGTAACACCCGGGTTCCCAGGTATGATATTTGTTTCTTTATTTTTGAGTTTTGTGGGGGGACTCGGCGAGTTGGCGTCTAGACTCGCCGAGTAGGGTCGCGGATTCGTATGCGAGTTCACAGCTGGACTCGGCGAGTTCATGGGTGGACTCGGCGAGTCCACGCTGTTTAATGAAACCCTAATTTCCAGGGTTTGAGACCTATTTAAAGGGCCTTATGGCCGTCATTTGCGGCCACCCACCCCCAGAGAGAAACCCTAAAGAGATCTAGAGCGTTTGTGAGGAAAGGAGAGGCAATCTTGAGTTTTTATTGGTGAAATTTGAAGGAGAAGGTGTCCGAGGCAAAAGAAGGCTGAAGGAAGTGAAAATCTAGTGTCTTCAGGGATCAAAGGCTTCATATTAAGGTATTCCTTCGGACCTTCTCCAGTTTTGAGCATTGATTCATAGAGTTAGGATTTTTAAACCCTTTAGAAGAAGAGTATGTAGAGTATTTAGTCCCCTTTTCGAGTTTGTGCTTTGGATCTGGACTCAAAGAGGTCCAGAGACCTAAACCCTTGGAGCTTTATGAGCCATTTTGGAGGTCATGAGCTTAGAATATCATTTTTGGGGCTAAATCATCATTTTGGACCATTTATATATTATATGTGTGTCAAGGTCCGAACTTTACGTGATTATCATGCTTGGGGAGGCCAGATTTATGTGATTAGGCGGAGGCTAGATCATACTTCTTCCGAGTCAGATATTTTCCGAGACATTGAGGTGAGTCTTCTCACTATACGTTACCTAGAGTGGTACTATGCGATGACCAGGGTCTTATTTGTTATGTATGAGATTATATGCTATGTGATATTTGTATGTTATATGATGATATAGACCGGACCGGAGGGTCCAACGAGCTATGACTGGACCTAAGGGTCCAACAAGCTACGGGACTGGAGGGTCCCGCTGAGACACAACGACCGGAGGGTCGTACTATAGCCTCGAGTGGCGTATGTGCTGTATGTGGTATTTTGGGGAACTCACTAAGCATTTATGCTTACAGTTGTTGCGTTATGTGTTTCAGGTACTAGTGATGAGCGCGGGAAGGCGCCGACATGATTCGTACACACACGCATTGGAGTTTTTTTGTGGAGATTCTGGGGAAATGTTTTGTGATAATAACGTTGATACAATGTGTTTGACAATATTTATGAATGAATGAATGTTTTGAAAATGAAAAATTGTTTTGAAAATTTATGTTGTTACAAGTTGGTATCAGAGCCTTAGTTTGAGGGATTCAGATGCATCTTCGGGCGTATCTGAACTCAAACTGAGGATTTGAGGAATTTTTTTTGATAATGAAGTCAAACTTTTGAAAAGAGTAAAAAGATTTTTGAAACAAACAGAGCAGAGCCGTGTGTACGATCAGCCAGCGCCCGAACGGGGAATCCCCAAAAAGTACCCTTACTTTATGTGTTATGCGATATGTTATGTTATGCATGCTAGAGTAGGCTAGGTATACATATTAGGACTAGAGTGGCCTGATTTGTGATGCCTTAGCCTAGGAGATTTCTGCTGCTGAGATGCTTTGAGAGTAGAGTACTTGTAATCCAAGATCCAAGGAGGAGGACTTGGAGTGAATACTGATGCGGTGTGGTCAATAGTATTGGGCCGTACTACTGGAGACACCGGATCAGTGGGCATTCCAAGTAAGAATCTTTTGGACAACGGAGGACAAGTAGGGTTGTGTCATCAAGTATGTGTATGCTCGATTGAGTCTCTGATAATTTTTGTTGTATTTCAGAAGCATCATGGTTGGGACTCGACACACACCTGAGAGCAGTGGTGTCAGCGACGAGGAGATCCGTCGATTGATTCATGAGGAGGTTGTTGATGCCATTCGGGCTGAGATTCCCGAGATGTTTGGGGACATCAAGACCACATTGATTGAGACTTTTGACGAGAGGTACGCCGCATTGACTAAGGCTGCTGCAGCTGCGGCTACTGCTACTGTTGCTGCTGCCAGACCTCAGGGAGGTGACTCGTTGTTGTTCCGGGAGTTCAGCAACACGAAGCCACTGGAGTTCGACGGGACGTAGGACCCGATTGCCGCTATGAGGTGGATCTATGACATCGAGGGATGTTTCTATACGTGCTCTTGTCCATAGCACTTGAGGGTTCGGTTCGCCTTGAACCAGCTCTGCCTGGGAGCGAAGGACTGGTGGAAGCTCGTGACGGTGAACTTCACTTTGGCTGAGATTTCCGAGGTGACCTGGGAGAGGTTCACCACTATGTTCAGAGAGGAGTATGTTCCCCCGGTGGAGAGGGAACGGTTGATTCAGGAGTTTTTGACCCTCAAGCAGGGTACTGATTCTGTGGTAGTGATCACCAGGAAGTTTCATGAGAGGGCAATGTTTGCCCTGAGCAGGTGTCGTCTGAACAGGCTCGTATGAGCCGTTATCTGAGTGTGCTGAGGTGAGATATTCAGGAGTTCATGGCGAACTCGACTTATCGGACATTTGTTGAGCTCCAGGCAAATGCCCGGAAGAGGGAGATCGAGTTGGAGACTCAGGCCAGGGAGGAGGCCGAGTCTCAGAGGATGGATCGGCGGCCGGCTCAGTCTCAGCCGACAGCCAAGCGGGCTAAACCCGCTGATTCGAGGTTTGGAGGCGCGAAGGGCCGCACTTGTGGGAAGTGCGGTAAGAGTCACGAGGGGACGTGCAGGGCTGGGGTGTGCTACAAGTGTGGGAAGGAGGGGCATATCGCGAGGGATTGCCCCAAGGGATTTTCGGTGTGCTTTCATTGCAACTAGACCGGCCATCGGAAGGCCGAGTGCCCGCAACTTCTTCAGGGATCAGTGCAGGGATCTGCGCATGCTGCTAGGGTTACCGTGGTTCGGCCGGTGAAGGTCGAGGCCCCGAAGGCTCGTGGGAGGGCATTTCAGTTGACCGCGGAGGAGGTCCGTGCGGTGCCTAATGTTGTGACTGGTATGTATTCTCTTTCCATCTTTTATTTGAGTTGAGTTTTATGCTTATATGATGATATACGTAGGTACTTTTCTTTTGAGTTCTGTGCCTGCATTGGTATTATTTGACTCGGGTGCGAGTCGGTCGTTTGTTTCCATAGCATTTAGTCAGCATATTAGTGTCCTTCGAGAGATGTTGGATCGGCCTCTATGAGTTTCTATAGCTGATGAACGAGCAGTGTATGTTTCGGATGTGATTCGAGGATGTGTACTTGAGATCTTCGGTGTGGAGTTCACGATAGATCTTGTTCCGATCGCGATGGGGGACGTGTGTGTTATAGTGGGTATGGATTGGTTGAGCCGTTATGGAGCTGTGATAGACTGCGAGCGTCAGTTGGTGACGATTCGAGACCTTAGTGGGGGAGTTCTTACAGTGCACGACGAGGGTACCCGTGAGGGGTCAGCATTTTGTTCGGCCGCCAGAGCGAGACAGAGTCTACAACAGGGCTGTAGAGGATTTGTGGCATATGTGATGGATGCGAGGGTTGTTTCAGGGAGACCGAAGTCGGTGGATGAGGTTCCGACATTGCGCGAGTTTCCGGATGTGTTTCCAGAGGAATTGCCGGGTGTGCCTCCGGAGAGGCAGGTAGAGTTCGGTATTGAGTTGGTTCCAGGAGCTGCGCCTATCGCTAAGGCACCGTATCGCCTTGTGCCTCCGGAGATGCAGGAGTTATCCTCGCAGCTTCAGGAGCTGCTGGGGAAGGGGTTTATCAGGCCGAGCAGTTCGCCTTGGGGGGCGCCTATCCTTTTTGTGAAGAAGAAGGATGGCTCGCTCTGGATGTGCATTGGTTATCGTGAGCTGAATAAGCTAACGGTCAAGAACCGTTACCCATTGCCGAGGATCGATGATTTGTTTGATCAGTTGCAGGGAGCATCTTGGTTCTCCAAGATTGATTTGAGGTCTGGGTATCATCAGGTGAGGGTGCGGGAGGAGGACGTCCAGAAGACGGCATTCCGAACTCGTTATGGGCATTACGAGTTCATGGTGATGCCTTTCGGACTCACCAACACACCAGCGGTGTTCATGGATCTCATGAACCGGATGTGCAGACCTATGTTGGATCGCTCAGTGATCGTGTTCATCGACGACATTTTGGTGTATTCGAGATCCAGAGAGCAGCATGAGGAGCATTTGAGGGAGATCCTTGGAGTTCTGAGGTCGGAGAGGCTTTATGCCAAGTTCTCCAAATGTGAGTTCTGGCTGCGAGAGGTTCAGTTTCTGGGACACCTCGTTAACCAGAATGGGATATTGGACGATCCGACCAAGATTGATGTGGTCATGAGATGGGAGGTGCCGAGGTCACCCACCGAGATCAGGAGTTTTCTGGGTTTGGCCGGCTATTATCGGAGATTTATTAAGGATTTCTCCATGATTGCCGTGCCACTCACCAAGTTGACCCGGAAGGGTGTTGCCTTTTCTTGGGGTCCGGAGCAGCAGACCTCGTTCGAGACACTTCGCCAGGAATTATGCGAAGCACCAGTGTTGGCTCTTCCGGAAGGGATGGAAGATTTTGTGGTTTATTGTGATGCATCGATATCCAGATTGGGAGCGGTGCTTATGCAGAGGGGGCATGTGATTGCTTATGCATCGAGGTAGCTTAAGCCTCATGAGTCGAGATATCCCACTCATGATTTGGAGTTGGGAGCAGTAGTGTTCGCTCTCAAGACCTGGCAACATTATCTGTATGGGGTTCGGTGTACAATATACACGGACCACAAGAGCTTGAAGTATTTGATGGATCAACCCAACCTGAATATGCGCCAGAGGAGGTGGTTGGACGTGGTCAAGGATTATGATTGTGAGATCCTGTACCACCCGGGCAAGGCTAATGCGGTGGCCGATGCATTGAGCCGTAGGGCGGAGGGTGCCCCAATTCGAGATGTTTGTTTGAGATTGTCAGTGATGACCCCAGTGTTGGATGCTATTCGTGGGGCCCAGGCTGAGGCTGTGAATCCAGAGAGTCAGAAGAGGGAGCGAGTTGTCGGATTGGTATCAGAATTTGTTACCGACAGCTAGGGGCTTATGACATTTCAGGGCCGGATTTGGGTACCGTCTGTGGGCAGAACGCGTACCATTTTGATGGAAGAGGCTCATCGATCGAAATTCTCGATCCATCCCGGGGCCACTAAGATGTTTTTGGACCTGAAGAAGGATTATTGGTGGCCCTGTATGAAGAGGGATGTCGCATGGTTTGTAGAGAGGTGCTTGACCTGTCGCAGGGTGAAGGCCGAGCACCAGCGTCCACATGGTAAGCTGCAACCATTGGAGATTCCAGAATGGAAATGGGAACAAATTACCATGGATTTCATCACCAAGTTGTCAAGAACCGCGAGGGGTGTCGATGCAATTTGGGTGATTGTGGACAGATTGACGAAGAGTGCTCACTTCCTGGCTATCAGTGAGAGCTCTTCCACAGAGAAGTTGGTAGAGATGTACGTGAGAGAGGTGGTATCCCGACATGGAGTGCCGATCTTGATTGTCTCATATCGAGATGTACGTTTCACTTCCAGATTCTGGAAGAAGTTTCATGAGGAATTGGGTACGAAACTGCATTTTAGTACTGCATACCACCCACAAACTGACGGACAGAGTGAGCGGACGATTCAGACGCTCGAGGATATGCTTCGGGCATGTGTATTGGATTTAGGAGGGAGTTGGGACACGTATTTGCCCTTGGTGGAGTTTTCTTATAACAACAGCCATCATTCGAGCATTGGCATGCCGCCATTTGAACTGTTATAGGGGAGGAGGTGTCGAACCCCTGTTTGCTGGGGAGAAGTAGGGCAGCGTGTGATGGGCAGTACCGAGATTGTGCTTCAGACGACATAGCAGATCCAACAGGTCAGACAGAGGTTGCTGACCGCTCAGAGTCGTCAGAAGAGTTATGCAGACAGGCGTCGGTCCGAGCTCAAGTTTCAGGTCGGCGACTTCGTGCTCCTGAAGGTCTCTCCTTGGAAAGGAGTGATCCGATTCAGGAAGAGGGGCAAGTTGGGGCCCTGATATATTGGTCCTTTCAGGGTGATCGCTAGGGTAGGCAGGGTAGCCTATCGTTTGGAGTTGCCAGCAGAGTTGGGTCAGATTCATGACACTTTCCACGTATCGCAGTTGCGGAAGTGTATAGCAGACGAGTCGGCAGTGGTGCCATTAGAAGATATTCAGGTGGATGCGAGCCTGAATTATGCTGAGAGACCAGTGGCGATCAGGGATCGGAAGATCAAGGTTCTGAGGAACAAGGAAGTGCCTTTGGTGCAGGTCCAGTGGCAACATCGGAAGGGGTCAGAGTTGACTTGGGAACCGGAGCGTGAGATGGGGGAGCAACATCCAGAGTTGTTTGCAGAGTGAGACTTCGAGGGCGAAGTCTGGTTCTAGTGGGGGAGAATTGTAACACCCGGGTTCCCAGGTATGATATTTGTTTCTTTATTTTTGAGTTTTGTCGGAGGACTCGACGAGTTGGCGTCTAGACTCGCCGAGTAGGGTCGCAGATTCATATGCAAGTTCATGGGTGGACTCGGAGAATCCACTATGTTTAATGAAACCCTAATTTCCAGGGTTTGAGACCTATTTAAAGGGACTTATGGCCGTCATTTTCGGCCACCAATCCCCAGAGAGAAACCCTAAAGAGATCTAGAGCGTTTGTGAGGAAAGGAGAGGCAATCTTGAGTTTTTGTTGGTGAAATTTGAAGGAGAAGGTGTCCAAGGCAAAAGAAGGCTAAAGGAAGTGCAAATCTAGTGTCTTCAGGGATCAAAGGCTTCATATTAAGGTATTCCTTCATACCTTCTCCAGTTTTGAGCATTGATTCATAGAGTTAGGGTTTTTAAACCCTTTAGAAGAAGAGTATGTAGAGTATTTAGTCCCCTTTTCGAGTTTGTGCTTTAGATCTGGACTCAAAGAGGTCCAGAGACCTAAACCCTTGGAGCTTTATGAGCCATTTTGGAGGTCATGAGCTTAGAATGTCATTTTTGGGGCTAAATCACCATATTGGACCATTTCTATATTATATGTGTGTCAAGGTCCGAACTTTACGTGATTATCATGCTTGGGGAGGCCAGATCTATGATTGTATGGAACAGATATGACCTCAGGAGCTGTATAGAGTTTGTGCATGGCATGAAATCGCTGAGTCCGAAGAGCAGACTCGGCGAGTAGTATGAAGATTGCCCGTTAATCACTCAGTGAGTGGACTAGCTGAGTTGGGGTATAACTCAGTGAGTCAGAGAGAGTCAGGGGGGACTGAGTTCAGGTGGAACTCGCCGAGTTGTTCTTGAGACTCGGCGAGTTGAGTCGGGGTGGCCCCTCGATTCATGCCAGGTGGAACTTGTCGAGTCAGGGGAAGAACTCGACGTGTCAAGAGAGGGATTAAGTGAGTCAGTGGACACGTGTGGACTCGCCGAGTTGCCCTTGTGCACTCGTCGAGTCGGGTGAAGTTCGACCGTTGACCTTGTTGACTTTAGGGTTGAGTACAGTTGTATTTATGGGAGTATTACTTTATGTGATTAGGCGGAGGCTAGATCATACTTCTTCCGAGTCAGATATTTTCCGAGACATTGAGGCGAGTCTTCTCACTATACGTTACCTAGAGTGGTACTATGCGATGACCAAAGGGTCTTATTTGTTATGTATGAGATTATGTGCTATGTGATATTTGTATGTTGTATGATGATATAGACCGGACCGGAGGGTTCAACGAGCTATGACCGGACCTAAGGGTCTAACGAGCTACGGGACTGGAGGGTCCACTGAGACACAGTGACCGGAGGGTCGTACTATAGCGTCGAGTGGCGTATGTGCTGTATGTGGTATTTTGGGGAACTCACTAAGCATTTATACTTACAGTTGTTGCGTTATGTGTTTCAGGTACTAGTGATGAGCGCGGAAAGGCGCCGACATGATTCGTACACACACGCATTGGAGTTTTTTTGTGGAGATTCTGGCGAAATGTTTTGTGATAATAACATTGATACAATGTGTTTGACAATATTTATGAATGAATGAATGTTTTGAAAATGAAAAATTGTTTTGAAAATTTATGTTGTTACATAACCAAGTTATAGTATGTGACACAAAGGTTCTGTACATATAAAGAACGCTGAAATCTGAGTTATAACGAAGAAGTTATGACTCGTCGAAGTTTTACGGCTAAACCGACACGTCACCGCGTAACGTAAAAAGTGAATTTTTGATAAATTACTTTTTAGCCTTAGAGATCTAAACAAAAGTTGTAGTATACATTAAACGGAGAGCGTGCATAAAAAGAATGTCAAAATCTGACTTTGTATGAGGAAGTTATGATTTTTCTAAGATTTCGCATAGCAATACACAACTTGGAAATCGAATTTTTGATCGATCGATTTTTAGCCGACACAAACTAAATGAGAATTGAAGAACTCAATAATAGGAGTTCAATGATAAAGACTCAGTTGAAAACGGAGTCCGTATGTAGAAGTTATGAATTTTACACGGTCGTTAACCGTGTAATCTTCTCATACTGTTAAATTTAAAACCGTTCGAGAATTAGCCGATGGAGTCAAAAGGAAAGTTGTAGATCTTGTCAATAGCTATGCATGGATATAAAGAACGTCAAAATGGAGCTTGTATGAAAAAGTTACAGATTTTAGAAGATAATTAGTTTTTGGAATAACAAGGAGGTGACACGTGGTGCGATCTGAGCCACTGCTTCCTCATCACGGCTTGGCACCAGATGATGTATGCTAAGGATGTGATTCGAGGATGTATACTTGAGATCTTCAGTGTGGAGTTCTCGATAGATTTGGTCCCGATTGCGATGGGGGACGTATGTGTCATAGTGGGCATGGATTAGTTGAGCCGATTTGGAGCTGTTATAGACTGCGAGCGTTAGTTGGTGACGATATGTGACCCTAGTGGGGGAGTACTTACAGTGTACGACGAGGGTACCTAATGCGGGTCAGCGTTTTGTTCGGCTGCCAGAGCAAGACAGAGTTTGCAGCAGGGCTGTAGCGGGTTTGTAGCCTATGTGATGGACACACGAGTGGACGTTGGGAGGCCAAGTTCAATTGATGAGTTTCGATAGTGTGAGAGTTCCCGGATGTTTTTCCTGAGGAATTGCCAGGTGTGCCTCCCGATAGGCAAGTAGAGTTCCGTATCGATTTAGTTTCGGGGGCAATACCTATCTCCAAGGCGCCTTATCGCCTTGCGCCACCAGATATGCAGGAGTTATCCTCGCAACTTCAGGAGGTGCTGGGGAAAGGGTTTATTAGACCGAGTAGATCACCTTTGGGAGCATCGATCCTTTTTGTCAAGAAAAAGGATGGTTCACACCGGATGTGCATTGATTACCGGGAGTTGAACAAGTTGACGGTCAAGAACCGTTATCTGTTACCAAGGATCGATGATCTGTTCGATCAGTTGCAGGGGGCGTCTTGGTTCTCCAAGATAGACTTGAGGTCGGGATATCATCAGATGAGGGTTCGGGACGAAGATATCCAGAGTACGGCGTTCAGAACTCATTATGGGCATTACGAGTTCGTGGTGATGCCTTTTGGGCTCACCAATGCACCGGCAACGTTCATGGATCTCATGAACACAGTGTGCAGACCGATGCTGGATCGGTCGGTGATCGTGTTCATTGATGATATTTTGGTGTACTCGAGATCTCGAGAGCAGCACGAGGAGCATCTGAGAGAGATTCTCGGGGTATTAAGATCGGAGAGGCTTTTCGCCAAATTCACCAATTATGATTTTTGGTTACGAGAGGTCCAGTTCTTGGGAAACCTTGTTAACCAGGATGAGATATTGGTCGATCCGGCCAAGATTGAGGCGATTATGAGATGGGAGGTGCCGAGATCACCCACCGAGATTAGAAGTTTTCTAGGGTTGGACGACTATTATTGGAGATTTATCAGGGATTTCTCCAAGATCGCCGTGACTCTCACCAGGTTGACCCGGAAGGGTGTTGCTTTTTCGTGGGGTCCGGAGCAGCAGACCTCGTTTGAGACACTTTGCCAGGGATTGTGCGAAGCCCCAGTGCTAGCCCTCCCGGAAGGGATGGAGGATTTTGTGGTGTATTGTGACGCATCGATATCGGGGTTGGGTGCAGTACTTATGCATAGGGGGCATGTGATAGCGTATGCGTCGAGGTAGCTGAAGCCTCATGAGACGTGGTATCCCACCCACGATTTGGAGTTGGGGGTAGTGGTATTCGCCCTCAAGATCTGACGTCACTATTTGTATGGGGTTCGGTGTACCATCTACATGGACCACAAGAGTTTGAAGTATTTGATGGACCAACCCAATCTGAATATGCGCCAGAGGAGATGGCTGGATGTGGGAAAGGATTACAATTATGAGATCCTGTACCACCCGGGCAAGGCTAATGTCTTAGCTGATGCCCTAAGCCGTAGGGCGGAGAGCGCCCCGATTCGAGATATTTGTATGCGGTTGACAGTGATGACTCCGGTGTTGGACACCATTCGGGAGGCCCAGGCAGAGGCCATGATACCGGATAACCGTAAAAGGGAGCGGGTGATTGGGCAGGTGCCGGAGTTCATTACCGATAGTCGCGGGATGATGACCCTTCAGGGTCGGATTTGGGTGCCGTATGCAGGCGGAGCGCGCACCACCTTGATGGAGGTGGCGCATAAATCGAGATTTTCGATCCATCCCGGGGCCACTAAGATGTATTTGGATTTGAAGATGGATTATTGGTGGCCATGTATGAAGAGGGATGTAGCATGGTTTGTTGAGAGGTGGTTAACCTGTCACAGGGTTAAGGCCGAGCACCAGCGATCGCATGGCATGTTGCAGCCACTTGAGGTTCCCCAATGGAAGTGGGAACAAATTTCTATGGATTTCATCACCAAGTTGCCGAGGACCGCGAAGGGTGTCGACGCAATTTGGGTGATCGTCGACCGGCTGACGAAGAGCGCTCACTTTCTTGCTATCAGTAAGAGCTCTTCTGCTGAGAGGCTGGCAGAGTTGTATAAGGGAGGTGGTATCGCGGCATGGAGTGCCGATCTTGATTGTATCAGACCGGGATGTACGTTTTACTTCCAGTTTCTGGAAGAAGTTCCACGAGGAGTTGGGCACGAGGCTGCATTTCAGTAGCGCTTACCACCCACAGACGGACGGACAGAGTGAGCGGACGATTCAGACGCTCGAAGACATGCTTCGGGCATGTGTGTTGGACTTCGGAGGGAGTTGGGACACGTATCTTCCATTGGTTGAGTTTTCTTATAACAACAGCTACCATTCGAGCATTGGTATGCTCCCTTTGAGTTGTTGTATGGGAGGAGGTGTCGGACTCCCATCGGTTGGGGAGAGGTAGGGCAGCGAGTGATGGGCAACACTGAGATAGTGCTTCAGACAACAGAGCAGATACAACAAGTTAGGCAGAGGTTGTTGAGAACTCAGAGTCGCCAGAAAAGATACGCGGACAGGCGACGATCCGAGCTCGAGTTTCAGGTCGGGGATTTTGTACTCCAAAAAGTGTCTCCTTGGAAAAGAGTGATTCGATTTAGGAAGAGGGGCTAGCTATGTCCCCGGTATATTGGGCCGTTTAGGGTGATCGCGAGGGTGGGCAGAGTAGCATATCGTTTGGAGCTACCTGCGGAGTTGGGCCAGATTCATGATACCTTCCATGTGTCTCAACTGAGGAAGTGTATAGCCGATGAGTCGGTAGTGGTACCGTTGGAGGATATCCAAGTGGACGCGAGTCTGAATTATGTTGAGAGGCCGATCGCAATCTTGGATCGGAAGATCAAGGTTCTGAGGAACAAGGAGGTGCCCCTGGTTCAGGTTCAGTGGCAGCATCAGAGGGGGTCCGATCTGACTTGGGAGCCGGAGTCGGAGATGTGGGAGCAGCATCCGAAGTTGTTTTTGACATGAGACTTTGAGGGCGAAGTTTGGTTCTAGTGGGGGAGAATTGTAACATCCCGAAATTCAGGTAAAGCTATTTAACCCTTCTCCTTCTCCCAAGTTGTCAAGTTAAGTCCCTTAAGTAAAAAGTTAGGCTAATGAGTACTCTGGGTGTACAGAGGAGTACGCTGCGCGTACTCGCACGCTTAATTTGGACGCGGACTCGCCTGGGTACGCTGGGTGTACCCAGGGTTACGCTGGGCGTAGCGAGCCTAGGTGTAAACCCTAATTTGGGGCTTGTGCACTATAAAAGGAATGCTATGGCCTTGACCTCAGCCTCCATTCCAGAGAGTGAAACCCTAATAGAGAGTCCTCCTTCGTTTTTAGCTAGTGTGTTGGTGTTCTAAGCTTCTAAGTGTCATTTCAAGGTGGTAGAAGAGAAGAAGAGGCCATTTTGGAAGCTAGAAGTTTGTGGGAAAGAGTAGATCCGAGCTTTTAAGAGGTTGGAGCTTCTTCCGGAGGTAAAAAGCTCAAAACTTGCCTTGTCATTTGTGTTGTGTGCTTCTTGGACCAATTTCTAGGGTTTTTGGTCCCAAGATGGAGACTTTATGAGCAAATGGTCTCCATTGGCCTAGATCTATCATATTTCAGGACTATAAGAGTTGTATGTTCATAAAAATGCAATCTTGGACGTAAATATTAAGCCATGCATGAGATCTAGACCTTTAGAGGAAAAAGGAAAGGTGTTAGAGGGTGTAGGGACCTTTACAACCATGCCAAGGCTTAACGGTTCCGACTTTATGGGATAAGAGACTTAAGGAGTGTCAGATCTAGAAGTTGAAGGAGTGTCTTAACCGTTTAAGACCAAAATCCATGGAATGGCTGAAACTGAGACTTATGCTGGGCGTAACTCTCAGTACGCGCAACGTAAGGGGTTGAGACCCCGATTGTGGTTCGCCGGCGTATGCCCCGCGTACAGAGAAGGTACGCGCCGTGTATTGCCTTCTGTTGACTTTCGTTGACTCTTAGGGTTTTGGTCAACCTTTGGACTTTTGGGTCAGGGAGGGGTAAAATGGTCTTTTACCCTTCTGTGGAAATTGTAGAGTGGATTTAATCTAGCCTTTGAGAGCCGTTATTTATTTGAGAGTATTGTTATGTGTTTAGGTGGGGGCTAGACCAGTGTGTTCAAGTGCGAGACTATCCGAGATACCGAGGTAAGTCTTCTCACTATACTGTACCTGGAAGGGTACCTATGTGTGACCGAAAGGTCTTATATGCTATGAGATATATGTGCTATATGCTGATATGTGATATGTATGTGTTATGTATGCTATGTATGATAAGGACCGAAAGGTCAAGATGATATGGATCGGAAGGTCAAGAGGACATGGACCGGAAGGTCAGGAGGTTACAGACCGGAAGGTCGATACGGGTAGGACCGGAAGGTCTACCGGGATTCGAGACGGAAGTCCCCTGAGACACTTGGACCAGAAGGTTCCACAGAGTTATGGCCTGGAAAGGCGTATTTGTTGTATGTGGTATTTTGGGGAACTCACTAAGCATTTATGCTTACAGTGTTGTGTTATGTGTTTCAAGTACCAGTGAGGATCGCGGGAAGGCGCCGACTTGATGAGTACACACACATGAGGAGTTTGACATATTTTGATATTGGGATGTGATGTTATGAGTTGTTATGTGATACAATGACATTTTTATAACAATTATGAATGAAAGCGTGTTTTTAAAATGTGAAAAATTGTTTTGAAATTTACGTCGTTACACAAACTATTCTAGACAGTACAATGGAGCACTAGCAGGCTCGCAACCTATAGGTGTTGTGGACGATATGTTCATCAGAGGTACTCTAAAAATCCATCGACATGTATTGTGGGTGGACTCCCTAAAATAATATTGTCAATGAAAGAGATAAACCCTGACAGTTATGGACTTAGTGCCTAACAAATAACCTCGACGACTATAGACTTAGTGCCAGTTATATAAACCCTGGCGGCGATAGACTTCATGCCTATCCCTTAGGACAATCCTTAGGAATGAATGAGTGAAAGATAGATGATTCTTAGGATAGATCCTTAAGAAATAAAGAAGATAATGGGGATGGGTAATTAGGTTAATTGTTTGATGATGAAACATAATAACTTTTTATTGTGGGTTGAAAACCCTATGTACTCACCAGGTTTCCAAACCTGATCCACTCAGTTTATTTGTATCACGGGTGTCGATATGAAGCTACATTACACTGAGAGATTAAAGGAGATGTAGATCACTAGTGTAAATGAATGTAAGGTCTATTTATTCTTATGATTTTGTATTTAAGATGACATCGCAAAGTTTTAATATAAACAAAATACATTTATTTGGAAATGCTTTGATAATATATTTATCATGTTTTCTGGGAACACATTCTGCATATTATTCTTTGAAAATGAATACTTTGATTTACAAATAAGCATAAATAAAATTTTTAAAATGACCGTGAATTTGGATGCCACAGTTGGTATCAGAGCATTAGTTTAAGCGAAGTAGGAATCTGTAGGAAATTTCTAGACTTAAAATGAGAATGCTAAGCGATGATCATGAGAAGTGTGTCTAATATATTTTAGGTAGTATACCCGAATAGACCCAAGCACTAGCTTAATTAGGGAAGATGCCTAAAATGATTTTATGTGCTAAATGATTTGTGATGCTTTATAAAGCCATTATTTGATTGGATTTATGGTATGCTGCCGACCGGATCTGGATACTTTATGTGTTCATATTTCTAAACGTTTAATTTCGGTATTAGAACTGACATGTAACTTTTCGAAAAGATAAGGAGATTTATATGTCTATCGTAAATAAAGCTTTCCTATCTAAATTCTCGTCACTGCACACCGAATGTCTGATTTGGTGCATATATGGTGGGAAATCGAAGCGGATTTGGAAATGCTAACGCTAATTAGCAGCCTGTGTGTAACATCCATAAAATTCATAAAAATTTAAAACTTTTTCAAGCATCCAAAAACTATTATTTATTACAAAATGTTTTCAAAATAATTTCATATCAGAGAATCCCAGAAATCAAATCATGAAATGTGAGGAGGTGCACGATCAAGCCTTCGCCTTCCCGCGATCTCCCGAAGTACCTAAAGCAAAATTCAAAACTGTAAGCCCGAAGCTTAGTGAGTTCCCCCAAAATACCCGTACAACAAGTAACACATATAATAACAACATACTATGGGCCCAATCAACCATCAGGTTGGAAATCACCAGGCCCTCAACGGGTTGGAATGCCAACATACTATGGGTCTAATCATCCTAGGGATGGTATAACCTCGGCCCACAACCATTAGGTTGGCATACCTACATACTATGAGTCCAATCATCCTCGGGATGGGATACTATTGGCCCACAACCATCAGGTTGGAATGCCCACATATTATGAGTCCAATCATCCTCGAGATAGAATACTCTCGGCCCACAACCATCGAGTAGGAATTCCCACATACTATGAGTCCAATCATCCTTGGGATGGAATACTCTCGGCCAACAACCATCGGGTTGGAATGCCCACATACTATGAGTCCAATCATCCTCTGGATGGAATACTCTCAACCCACAACCATCAGGTTGGAATTCCCTGGTCTGTTGGCTCTTGCACAAAGCAGAAAAGCCTCAATCATGTACACATATATTAGATAATCACATAACAGTCTACAGAAAGTCAAACCGATCTACGTATTACTAAGCATAGCAACATCCTATCTATTAGGATACCGATCTAACCGATCATAACCACATAGAAACATCCTATCTACCAGGATACTAGTCTAATAGATCACACTAATCATAAGGCAGGATATCAGTCCAAAGGGTCGACTTGGTGCCTTCGACCCTTGAGTATAGTGAGGAAAACTCACCTCACAATGTCGAACTGAACTGAAAAAATCAAACTCCCGAAACACGAATCGAAACTCAAACACCTACAACCACCATTGATTCAATTCCATCAAGTCCCAAATTACCAAAATACCCTCATAAGTCAAACTTGGTCAACCCCGGTCAAAGTCAAAGTCAACAGTCCATGTTGACCTAACTCATTAAGTACACTTACTGACTCGTCGAGTTCCTTCATATCTCAGAAGATCGTGAAAATCTCGAGACAACTCGCCGAATCCTCTCACCCACTCTTCGAGTTCACTCAACATCCAGAAAGCGGGAAACCCTACCCAACTCGTCGAGTTGGCTAAGCAACTCATCGAGTTTTCCTGTCTCAGCGTATTCATCCCTTTCCAGTCAACTCCAAGGCCCCAAACTACAGATATAACCTCTAAGGTTAAGCAGTTTGGACATGCTAGAAGCATTGGACTGAGAGAAGATATTAGATTTTAGATGTTAGGGTTGATGTTATTTTGAAACTATATAACAATTAAAATGGTAATTGAATAATGATTAATTAATAGATATTTCTTTATATTTAATGTGTATGATGCTATTTGTTAATTATTTTCTTATTGCGTTCCACTTTGCATGTTTTACTTCTTGAATATTAAGTTATTAGAAGCACCACATTCGGTCATACTTTGGAAGTAAGTATTGATTTAAGACTGTCATGGATCGTTTGTAGATTGATTATAGAGAATGAACATTACGTTGGGATTATTGCAGAATTCATGAGTACTTAGAAATAGAGATTTTAAGTATTGGTTAAACCCACACTTAGAGATTACTTCATGGATTTAGTCATGAGTAATTCTAATATGATAGTATCCTCTATTTTGAAAACGGATGTATGTAAGTCATATTTTGTGAATTACTTGTGCATTGGTTTACTCCAACACATCTTGTAATTGGGTGCTATAGAGGGTATTTCCATGAATGAATTAATGAGTGAAATTGAATGATTATATAGTTGAAGTTTATTCGTTCCTTTTACCTTAATAGGAAAAGTGATATCTTTGGTCCCCACGGTGTTTTGATGTTGACATTATAGTGCTGGGCCCAACCATGACTAAATTGATGTGTTCGATTGGTAGTCTAATGACGTCTTCACAAAATGAGATTATCGGGAAACAGAATTTTGGACAAGAGATTGATTCTAATCCATGTTTCATGTTCATTCAATATCAGGAATATGTGATCACTTATCTTAAGACCAACAAAATCTGGTAGTGTCTTGAAAACACTCTTTAGTGGTTATTCGGAGTTGTATTTGTAATTATAGTTAGCGACTTATCCAAGTGGGAGACTGTTGGATTAAGGTATCCATGGTGCTAACTAAATTTGTATAAAATTGATGAATAAACGTAAAGTCCCTTTTGGGTTTCCCTCATAATCAAGAAATTTCTTAGATTGATTTTAGAGAGAGATGAATGATTTATTATTATATTATATGACTAATATACTTATTATAAATAGTTATAATTAATTTAGAATTAATCAAAATTAATTATGGATTAATTAGAATTAATTAAAAGTTGAAGGACTATAGCTATAATTGTTCAAAAGTTGAGCAGAGGATAGGTTTTAGAACCCTCCTGTAAGGGACGGTTTTGAGGCTCCTCTTGAGGTCTTCTGGAAGCCTTCATGAAGATAATTAAGGGACTAGATAGCTACCATATTAGAAATAATATTATTTTATGTTCAAATCAGGGTTTCTAGGTGTTTCCTAATCAACTATAAATACAACCTTAAGACTTGAAATTTTTGTCCAAGCCTTTCTAAGAGACCATAACTGAAAATTTCATACCTCTCCCCTATCTCCTAAATCTTTTAGGGTTCTTGTGTTGTGGGTGTGAACCATTAGAACCTTGCACACAATTGAAGCTAGTTTCAAGAGACTATTGGATTGTTCAAAGGGTTTGTTTACAATAACAAATTAGAGGTGTGCGATTAACCTTGAGAATTTTGATTTCAACTAAGGTTAGAGTTTTGTTGTTCAATTGCATGTTACTTCAATAGATTTATGACATAGTGTAACACCCATAACATTCATAATAAATTTAAACTTTTTAAAACCAACCAAATTCACAAATTGTTTACAATCATAGTTTTCAAAACATTTTCAACATTAGAGTCTCCCAAAATCACAAGTCAATATCATGAGGATGAATACGGTCATACCTTCGGCTTCCTGTAGTCTTCTGAAGTACCTGAAACATAACCCAAAACTGTTTGCCAACGCTTAGTGAGACCCCCCAAAGTACCAACAAATAAACATATAACAAATACAATAACGGTGTGTTGGGTCCAATCAATCATCGGGTTGGAATGCCAATACACTATGGGTCCATTCAACCATCAGGTTGGAATACCCTAGGCCCATCAACCATTGGGTTGGAATGCTAATACACAACAGGTCATGTCAACCTCGGGATGGAATACCCTTGGGCCCATTAACCATCGGGTGGGTACCCCCGACTTGTTGGCTTACGTACAAAGCAGTAAAGCATCAGCCACCGACCAAATATGTGTACATATAACAGATAATCATAAAAACAGTCTACAGACAGTCAGACAGATCTACAGACCACTAAGCATAACACCATCGTATATACCAGGATACCGATCTAATAGATCACTACCACACAATAACATTCATAACATGATATTGAATCCAATGGGCCGACCTTGGTGCCTTCAACCTGCAAGTATAGTGAGGAAAGCTTACCTCACAAACCGGACAAAAGATGACGAGGTCTCGACTCCGAATCTCAACTTTATAACCGACACCTATTCCCGCCAAATGACCAGTTTCCATAAAAATCCCAAAATACCCAAATTACCCTCAAGGTCAAACTTGGTCAACGTCAACTGGTCAAACCAACTGGGGCGTACTCCGAAGGTACGCTAGGCGTACATGCAACCTCACATGTTGACCACGATCATGGTGGTTAACATTGTACGCAGGGCGTACTCCGAGTATGCGGGACGTACTCTCAGAAGCCCAAAAGCAAATTAAGAGCTTGATGGCTTAAGCTCTTACGTCCATAATTTAGATCCATGGCTAAAATACTCTTAGGAGTCATAAAGTCTCCAAATTTATGACTTAACACGTCGAATAAGTGCTTAACTCAAGGTCTTATTCCATTAAGACCTTCTAAGTGATGCATGAAGCAAAATGAATCATTTGGAACCCATTTTTATGACTTAAGATCCCTCCTAGGTTTTAAAGGACAACTTAAAAGTAAAGAACATGCCATGTTCAAGATTTAACATTTTGGGACCAAAAAGCTCCATAAAAACATCCAAATCTAGATTTATATGCTAGAGGAATAAAGTTGCAAGCTTTTTACCTTAGAAATGTTGCAAATGATGTAGAAACTCCAGATCCAAAATGCATCACTCTTCCAAGATGATCTTGGCTTCCTTCCTTCTTCTTCTAAGAACAAAACACACACACACACACACACTGTAGGCTTGAAATAGCTTCTCAAGGTGAACTAGGGTTGCCAAACATCTCAAGAGGGATAAAGGCTGACGAGGTGAGGGGAAATGAAGCCATAAGGGTGTTTAAATATGAGCTAAGCCCTAAAAATTAGGATTTCCAAATCTGGAATGTACTCCCAACGTAATAGGGTACACCCTAGTACGCTTAGCGTACACACGTACGCATGGCATACTCCACCGAGGCTAAATTACGAAAATGCCACTAGCGCTCCTTTTGCACACTTTCTTGAACTTAGGGACCAAAATGCAACATAATTAAATTATATATTTGAAATTAGAAGTACCTTATTATCAAGATGTTACAAATAGATCCAAAACTAGGTTGCATCTACCCTTAAGAGCTTAAAGTATTTTCCGCATTATTACACGTAAATCCCATCATATATGACATGGAGTAAGGCTTCACCCACCCCACAAGCTCTTAGGTGAATTTGCATTAACTAACATAATATTAATCGTATCTTGAGAAATTTCATCCTTCTTTTGCAACACATTTTTTATTGTATGGTTGTGTTCTTTGATGAATTAACCGATATGATTCATAATAGGAAGAAAATCTAGCGAGGACAAATTCACTTCTTATTGTTCAACTAGTTTTTCCCTTTTGGTTTTCTACCTCAACGTTATAAGTCTTGAATCTTCCAAAATCCCAATCTTTTGTTTTTTGTAAGTAAACATAAGTATATCTAGATCTATCAGTCAAATATTTTATATGACTCTACTTAGGGGCATTTTTGATTGCTTATTTAAAACAACTTATGCTTGTTTGTAAAAGTATCTATTACCTTATCACCTTTTTTTTGAACGACAGTGAAATTAAAAAAGGCTAGCTTGCAGCTACCCAAAACAAAAAGAGAACAACTAGTTCATGAGCAGATTTTGAAGCCACCTGGTTATAGTTTTCTTAACTTTACGGTTCCTACTACAAAACTAATTAAAAGAAAACGAGACAATAGAATCAAACATCAACTCTTTCTTGTACTTCATGATCCTAAAAACTAACGCATTCCGATAAGTCCAAAGAACCCAAATTAGAGTAGCACAAGTCGTCTCAATGATCAATCTCCGAGCATTTGCAACAACTTGACTATCAATCCACTCAAAAACATCTTCAATAGAGTTAAAGGATGGCACCGTCATATCTATCCATCTAGCAAACTTAAGCCATAATTGACGAGCCATCGAACACTTCAAAAATAAGTGAACACCATCTTCTATCACCTCCCCACAACATGGACGTAAAATAGTAGACACATCAATTCCCCGATGATGAAGGTTACTCCTTGTCGGTAAGCGATTAAGGATAAGCCTCCATATAAAAATATTAATTTTTATAAGAAGAGAAATATTCCACCTGGTAGGACTATCACCCATAGAAAGCGACATGAGGTCTAAACGAGATCTAGCAGACTTGACGGAGAACATGTCTTCCACCCCAAGAGACCATCTCCACGAGTCTATTCTATCCGTAATATGAACCGAATCCAACATCTCATGTAATTGCTGAAGATGGGATTCCAACACTCCCCCACTTATCGATCTCCTCCATGGAATCTCCCAAGTATTACCCACCCAATAATCACTGATAACCGCCTCACCATTGACTGCCACAACAAATAACCTTGGAAATCTAGCCTTTAAAATAACATCCCCTACCCACACATCCAACCAAAATCTAATACTCACACCGTTACCTACTTGTCCTCTCATAGAATCAAAAGGAATCTTACCATTATTATGAAGATTCCAAACTAAATTAACCACCCTCATCCATACCCCCGACTTCGACCTATAAGATGAAGACAACGAAAAACCACCATCACTCCCATGACAACTTTTAAATCAACTTGTTAAATAACTTATCAACTACCTGTGGTGTGTCAAACACAGGCTAAAATAACTTAGTATGCCAAACATAACCTTAGTGTTTAACAAACTTTTATTTTATGTGCAATAATGTAATAACTTATCAAAAACTCATTAAATAAGTCAATAAGTAAATAAGAAGTGATTTATCAAAAAACCTTTTATTTAAGTCGTAACTGTTTATAAATGTTTTTTTATCCAAACACTAAAAAATATTTATTACCCGTGCCAAATCGGATTAAGTCAATAAAGATTTCAAATAAGCAATTCAAAGCGCCCACTTATATGACATGGAGTAAGGCTTCACCACCCACAAGCTCTTAGGTGATTTTGCATTGACTAACATAATATTAATCCTATCTTAATAAATTTCATCCTTGTTTTTTGCAACACTTCTTTTTTGAGGTCTCTTGTATGTTCATGTTCTTTGATGAATCAATCCACACGATTCATAATTAGAAGAAAATTCAGCAGGAAAAAATATCACTTTTATTGTTCGAATAGTTTTATCCTTTTGGTTTTCAACCACAACGTTTTAAGTCTTGAATGTTCAAAATACCAATCTTTTTTAATAAGTAAACGTAAGTATATCTATAACTATCATCAATGAAAGTTATGAAATACTGATTCCCACCTCTAGTTAGTTGACCATTTAATTCACATGTATCACAATGCACTAATTGAAGAATTTATGTTTCTTTATTAACCTCAAGAGAAGTTTTTTAATAGATTGGATACATATTTCTTATTTATCTTTATGTTTACCACTATATGATATAGTTCCTTGATTAGACATATCTTTCATAGTAACATAGTTTATGTGTTGTTTACGATTTTGCCACAATTTAAAATTAGAACATTCAATATTGAAATTTGAAATAAAATAATAATCAACAAAGCACATAAAAGTAGTAACTTTCTTGATAATAAGTTTGAACATGCCATTACAAGCAGACACTCTTCCATTAAATACATTGTTCTTTAATAGAACCACATGGTCATATTCTATCATAGTCCTTATCTCACCCTTACAAATTTCAAAAACAAAAACAAGATTCTTTCTAAGATTAGGAAACGTGAAGACCATCCTTAAGAGTTAGCTTCTTTTCATAGTGAATTCACTTTCAACATTCCCAATTGTAGTAATATTTAAAGTGTGATGATCGCTCATCATTACTTCATAAACAACATTTGATTCTTCATATGATTCGAATAAATCTTTTTTATTGAAAACATGTAAGGTTGCTCCAGAATCATATCTGTAACAATCATCCAAATCAGGTATTTCCATTCTTGAGTCAAGTATTAAATTATTACAAAACTGGTCTTTACGTTGGGCGTACTTGGGGTGTATGTTGGGCGAAACTCATTAATGAATGACACAAATGTATTTGAGTATAAAAGACATACATAAGGAGTATGCAGGGCGTACTCGCCTGAAGTGCAAACCCTAAATCTGGGGTTTTGAGCCCTATTTAAACACCTTAGTCTCCATAAATCCTTTTCATTCTCAGCCTCCATCTCTCCAAACGACTCCTTTGAAACCCTAACCCTATATTTGTGCATTGTGAGCTAAAAGTGTGTTTTTGGGTGCTTTTGAATGAAGAAGAAGTTGGTAGTGTTGCTTGGAAAGCTTCAAGCATTATAGATATGGGATTTTCACCTCTCAAACATTCTCTAGGAGGTATAACGTCATGAACTTGGTGAATGATTTGTTAGATCTTGTTAGTCCTTAGTTTTATGACCATTTGTACCATATTCTTGGTGTAGTTGAGTATGAGCTTCTCCAAACCCCATGAGGTAGAATTTTCAGGCATCCTTGTGTACATGAATCCATAAAAATGCAATCTTAATTCCTTCCTTTCACCCATGCAAGAGAAATGAAGCTTGGGGTTGTGTAATAAGTTAGGGTTTTGGTTTTGGGCACCTTCTAGCCATGGAAAGTCATAAAGTTGGAAACTTTATGATTTAGGATGATATTTGGGATTAGATCTGTGTTCTGGTCGTGAGGTCTTAAGGGAATAAGTACTTAATGAAGAGGTTGGACGTAAATAAAGTACATAGCGCATACCAAAGTGTATGCAATGCATATTGGGTTTGAGGCGTGTAATATGAGGAAGGATCTCTACCCCATGCGTAGAGATGGAGTACGCAGGGCGTACTCAGCCTAATGTGGGATTTTGACTTTTGACTTTTTGACCATTGACCATTAAATTTGACTATGTTTGACTTTAGGTCATTTTGGGTAATTTGAATAATAGATGGAGATTATCTCCCTGTTTATTATATATGTGACATGTAGGGAGTATTCGGATCTTTGATTCGTTCAAATATCTTTTAGACTGTAAGGTGAGTTTTCCTCACTATATTTGTGGGTCGAAGGCAGCAATACCGGCCCACTAGGTTATGTATCATGGTATATAGGATAATGCTATGCTGGTTATATGATAGATTGGTAGATCTATATGATTACCTGTATTTGTTGGATATGTGTTTATGTTTATCTGTTGCATATGTTGACATATTGTGGTTGGGTTGAGTTTTGTGCTGAAGGCCAAGATACCCGGGGAGGTCTGGATAGCATGTAGGCCCTACGAGGTGGTCTAGTGAGGTCGAAGGCCCGAAGAGCAGTCCAGGTAGGCTATAGGCCCTGCGAGGTGGTCCACTCAAGCTGAAGGCTCATATATGCATGTTGTTATTTGTTGGTTGTGTGTGTGGTACCTTTGGGGAAATCACTAAGCTTTGACTTATAGTTTGATTTTATGGTTTCAAGTACTTCATAGGATAGGGGCAAGGAGAAGGCTTGATCCTGTACACCATACTGTATTTTTATGTGATTTATGATTTTGGATACTCTGATTCTGATGGTTACTTTTGGAAACTTTTTTTGTAAAACTTATGGATTTTAGAATGGTTTTAAAATTTAATTTTTTTTCCTTGATTTTCGGATGTTACAAATTGGTATCTGAGCTAGGGCACGGGTCGATGTGTTCGACATGGATATTGAACCCTATAATGGGGGGAGGGGGTGGTGATGGTGGGTTGCACCTGATCCTACATCGGCTTGGATGATAGAACTGCATGTTAGTTTGTAGGCTTGTGGTCTTCAGGATTTGCATGATAGAATTGCTTGATGTATGATGTCTGATAGCCTAGGAGAATATCTTATTATGCTATATGTAACTGAAATTATTATCGTGGTTGCTTAGTATATGCATCATAGTTGTACATAACTAAGATTTTATAGCATGAGAATGTTTGATTTAGCCTTATTTCATGTTCCTTGTTTGGTTGTGGGCTTAGGGTAGAATCTGGTATTCGAGTGTTTATTGAATCCAGTGTTATATATGATTAGCATACATGGGTAACTGCAAAGTTAGTGGAAGTTTTATGAGTGAGTGTGGATTATAGCATGACAATGTGAGGACATATTAGCCCCTCCTGAAAGGATATGTATGGGATATATGCGTATGACTAGTTGATGAGTCTAGTGGGTTGGAGGTCATGATGATCTTCTAAGACAAATACAGGTAGGTAGGGAAAATAGTATGGGCCCGTACTACTGAAAGCACAGTACGCGTACGCGTATGAAGGAAGTTACAAACTTTATGGATGTGAAAATTTCGTATGATGTTATAGTATGAATTTTGGTTTTTCTAATGTGGTCCGATTTATTTTCAACATGCCGATCACTAGGGGTTCTGGATCAGGAGCGGATGGCCCTACGAGGTCAGGATTGACTGATGATGAGATTTGGGAGTTGATCTCCACTGATGTGACTGCGGCTGTCCGGGGTACTATTTCGGAGGTTTTTGGGTCTATTAAGACCATGATGATTGAGATCTTCGATGAGAGATACGTTGTCGTGACCAATCCTGCTGCTACTGCGGGGGTTCAGGGAGAGGGTCATTTTAGTACCAGGACTTCATCAAGACAAAGCCCATGTAGTTCAACGGGGTCAAGGACCCGATCGTGGCCATGAGGTGGATTTCTGACGTGGAGGGCCGCTTCTTTACATGTTCCTGTCCAGAGGACTAAAAGGTCAGGTGCACCCTGAACCTTCTTCATCTGGGCGCGTAGGACTGGTGGAACCTGGTGGCCATTTCTTATACTCATAAGTAGAGGATTGCTACTACTTGGGGGCAGTTCTCAGAGATGTTTCACACTGAGGATGTTCCCCTAGTGGAGAGGGGGAGGTTGGCCAACGAGTATTTTTCGTTAAGGCAGAGGACAAAGTCGGTGATGGATATCACCAAGATGTTTACCGAGAGAGCTCTTTTCTGCCCTGATTATTCTACTTTGAAGCATGCCCAAATGTTGTGATACTTGAGCATGCTCAAGAATAGGATTCTGGAGTTTATGTCTACCCAACGATATCACACCCTCTCCAAGCTTCAGGATGCCTTACAGAGGCGGGAGATTGAGATTGAGATCCAAATGAGGGAACAAAGGCAGGCTACGGTTCAGTCACAGCCAACAGAAAAATGGTTCAAGCCCTCTGATTCACGATCTGGAGGTTAGAGGGGCCGCACCTGTGGCAAGTGCGGGAAGGCGCATGAGGGCACATGACGTTCCACTCCTGGTGCCACAAATGCGGCAAGGAGTGTGGGATTGTTAGCAGGCTCCGCCATTGAGTACTTGTATTTGTTATCATTGTGATCAGGTGGGCCATGTGAAAGACCAATGTCCTTTGCTTGCAGATAGGCCCGTGTAGGCACTGGCCCCAACTACTTTTAGGATTACGAATGGATGGAAGGGAAGAGTTGAGTTCCCGAATGCCAGGGGTCATGCTTTTTAGCTCACAACGGAGGAGGCCAGGGCAACACCATACATCTTTACTGGTATGTTCTCATTAATTATTGTTTCAAGTTATTTTATTATATTCTTATAATTATATATATGCCAGGTACCTTCTTAGTGAATGCCTTGCATGCTCTTGTGCTTTTTGACTCAGGTGCGAGTCGGTTTTTTGTGTCTCAGTCCTTCAGTAGGAGTTTCAATATGACACTCAAAGTTTTGGAGTGTTTGTTGCGAGTTTCCATAACCAATGAACATGGGATTTCTGCTTCGAGCATTTTTTGAGATTGTATTTTAGAGATATTCGAGGTGTCTTACCTGATATATATTTGATTCCCATCCCCATGGGGGACGTGAGTATGATAGTAGGGATAGATTGGTTGAGCATATTTGGTGCCATGATTGATTTTGAGGGACAACGAGTGGTAGTTCAAACCCCAAGTGGGGGGAAACTGATTATTTATGGCGAAGATACTATGGTTGGTTCAAATTTTTATTCAACTGCCAGGGCTCGACAGTATCTTCAGTATGAATGATCGGGTTATCTTTCTTACATGATTGACACTTGGGTCAAAGGGGAAGTTACAGTTTCGAATGTGCATGTAGTCAGAGAGTTTCCAGATATATTCCCGGAGGATTTACTCGGTGTGCCTCCTATGAGGCAGGTTGGATCGATTTGATCACTTTTTAGGCATGGACCTGCCGAGTCTCCTGATGGACTCACCGAGTCTGATGATCAGACAGCAAACAATTTCGATTTTTTAAGCAGTTTTGCAAGTATAACAAGAAAACAAGCCTAGGCTCTGATTCCACTGTTGGGTTTTGAGCATTCTAACACTCCTAAGTGTACATGCAACCCTAAATACCTTGGATCTATGTTTTCTCTCATTTACATGCAAATATGAACATCCAAGGTATTATCCTAATCTAGCATACAAAAACAATGAATATAACAAGATAGAATACATACCTCTTTGATGTAGTAAGTCTTCATGAAGCTTGAGTGCCTAGTGCCTCAAGTGTGATACCTCAAATGGTTCACACAACACCAAATACACTTGGAATAACTTAAGAGAAATCCACAACTCATGAAATCGGCTAGCCCTTCTTTTTCACACACTAATGGCCAATTTTGGTCAAGAATAAGATACATATATAGTTAGGGTTACACCATGTAAACCCTAATTGACATGGCCTTTCATTTCCATGATCCATGGGTACAAAAACACCATGGAGCATCCATGAAGAATCATATGAGTTTTAGCCCAACTAGATAATCCATGGAGCATTAGCCCACTATATATGTATGGATGATTTACACAATCAACCCATATATTTAATTAGTCTTCTTTTGATCACTTAATTAATCCTGGATTAATTCTTGATCAATACTAATTAAATAATCTTATTATTCTTATTATTAATATACTAGAACTTATAATATATTAATAACCATAAGTGTCTTATTTCTCTCACTATAGTCTATCCAAATGCATGATGCCATGCAACCCAAATGGACCATGCCGGGTCGGGTCAAGTCTTACCAATTATAGTTATGGACTTAGACATTAATCCAACAGTCTCCCAGTTGGATAAGTCTAAAACTATTATTGCGTATGACTTCAAGAACCGACCGACAATCGTAGCTCTCAAAAGCTTCGGTCGAACTCTGACCTTGTAGGTGAACTCTGACCTTTTTCAATGACTTGTCCATTAGATAAGGGATCATATATTCCTCCATTCTAGATATCATATGGACTGAGACATGGATTATAATCATTCTCTCTGTCCATTTGTTGTTTCCCGATTTCTGATTTATGACGACTGACTAATTGAACAAATCAAATCAGTCCTGGCCCGGCCGAGCACATCCATTTGTCATCATCAAATCATCGAGGGGCCCACAAATATCGCTTTTATCCCGAAGGTAAAAGGAATGGATAAACTTCGATTCATATGGCTTGTTCTACTACTTGTTGAATCATACACAAAGGCACGTTTTATAACATCGAGTTACCAATGCGTTTTCATGCAATCATTGTACTATCAACTCATAGTAACAACTCATATTTCTAGGTTTGAAGAATTTAAGATATTATCGTCTCATGATTACTCGTGATAAAATCCATGAAGTGATTCCAATGAGCGCGGGTTGAATCCAATACTCATAACTTATGAGCACTCATGAGTGTTGTAGCCCTTTGTCCAACACCTTAGACCTCTACAAGCCAACCCATGACAGTCTTAATTCATATCTACTTCCAACATATGTCCGACTGTGGACGGTTTGAATAACTTAGTCATTCTGGAAGAATAACCTAGTTTATTCTGGAAGTCAAAACATGCAAAATGAAACACAATAATAATCGAATCCAATATGGTCTCAGAACTTATGAATATAAATAAAACACATTTTATTTATCACCATATGATTACACATTATTCATTGTATACTGTTTCAGCTATCAACTGAATTCTTGAATTTAAAACTATAGTTGTCCCATGCTCCAAGCATGTACACTATGTTTTCTAAACACTAGTCATGCCATACACCAAGTATGCATACTATGTTTGTCTATGATCTTCACTTTGTGAATTAGATCAATTGAACATAACTCCAATGATCCTCTTTCACAGTCCCAAATCCTTACTGCAAATGCAAGAACTCCAAATTCATGCCATTTACTGAAATCTATTAGATTCTAAACTTATATGCATTGATCTTCTTGTAATGATTATGCACAAATTCACAAAGACTTGGCAACAATCATTACAAAGTATTCCAAAGGAGATCAGCTCCTTGGAAACATCCTTCTTGCATTAAGTTTCCTAATCTTACACAGATTGAATAATTTCTAACTTTGAAACATTTCCATATTCCATTTTGACTATCACTTCTGATCAAGAGTTTCCTCCTTACAGATTATGTCAATATGGTCCTTCTAGAATTATCACTATACTTCCAACTGTCCTTGAGCAACCGATCTTTGGTAAACCTTAGATTGTTCTCGACAATTGTTTAATCCTTTTAGTCATATCCAGTTCTAAACCTTCTCCCTTCTTAATGCCCCAGGCATTTGGAAAATTTTAGAAAGGATGAATATAGCACATGTAATCGATCCTATATCCGAAGCATATGGGACACGATTCATGATGTCTCACATAAAGACTAAACCAGCCTTTTGCTATACTATTTCCATTTCAATTTGTCAAGTTCTCATAATTCAGATTATGAAAAGGGATGCATTAATCATAATCGAATTTTAGAACGCAAATAATGGACCCATATACAGAATTTCCTTATGTTGAGCCATTTCAACATGAAATTCATATATATATCCTTGACTAAATAGGATTAAGACCTCAATCTAAGCTTTTAGATTTGAGATGAAGTATAATTTCCTCTCCCTTAATTATAGCAAAACAACCTTTTCCCAATTGAAACCTTTTGTTTTTTATAATTAACATTGCTAACTTGCAATACTTATCATAATTAACATGCTCCCACTAACATGATGATTATTAGCATAACACTTATGCTCCTACTAGCTTTGACATGTACTCAGAAATTAGCTGACTTTCTTACCAAAGTTCAGATTTCTGATACTAGATTGTTTTGATAAAACTTTATCAAAATCATACACCTTCCCTTAGATGGCACACTTGTGTGTCTAAACAATTATGAAGAGGGATGTCGTAATCATAATTGTTAGACCTTTTTGCCACTTCTCACAAGTCCAGGTTAGTGTGCCGGTAAACCACACACGCTTCACTAACGACTTTGAGAATGCAAATATCACAATTGCTATCTAGCTAAAATCTACTTAGTGAAAGTGTTTCCTCACCATCATTTTCATGAATCGGAGAGAAACCTTATGACACTTAGATTTTTATGGTGTATGAGTTCCCACCCATATGAATTTGTCAAAACCATAATCACAAGACAAGGGTAATGACAAATCCAATCTCATATGGACTGAACTGAATCTTAATTTCTTGCCACTTGGCAGCTCAAGGGCCTGCCATTGCTTCCAAGTTGTTGTGCAACCAATTGAGAACTCTAAGAACTCATATGCAAAGCCAACTTTAACTGGAATGGGAATAGAATATGTCAACACGATAGGTTATAAATCTTAAGTCGTGTGCTAGTGAGGAATTATGATATCCTGGTCTATTCCAAGACCAAGGAGTAACATGAGGAGCACCTTCGGGAGCTACTAGGAATTTTGAGAAGGGGGAGGCTTTATTCCAAGTTCTCGAAGTGTGAGTTTTGGTTCTTGTGACACCTCGTTAACCAGTACAAGATTTTCGTCGACCCGGCCAAGATAGAGGCGGTTATGCAGTGGGAGGTCTCGAAGTAGCCCTTAGAGAGCATGAGTTTTCTAGGTTTGGCAGGTTATTATCGGAGGTTTATTCAAGATTTCTCCTACGTTTTCATAACTCTCACTTGTTTGACGAGGAAGGGCGTGGATTTTTGTTGGGGGCCTCAGCAACAAGCTGCGTTCGAGATGCTGAGACAGAAATCATGCGAGGTCCCGGTGCACGAGATCATCGCTCGGCATGGTGTTCTAGTCTCCGTTATATCTAATAGAGATGCTCAATTTAATTCATGATTTTGGCAAAGTCTCCACGAGGCACTGGGTACAAGACTGTAATTCAACACAGTCTGTCATTTGTAAAATGTCGGCTAGAGAGAACAGACCATCCAGATGCTCAAGGATATGTTGAGAGTCTGTGTCATAGATTTAGGTGGGAGTTGGGACTCCTACCTTCCCGTAGATGAGTTTTTAACAACATCAACTATCATTCTAGTGTTGGTGTGCCGCCTTTCAAGATTCTTTACAGGAGGAAGTGTCGTACACTAGTTTGTTGGGGGTAGGTTGGTCACAGGGTTATGGGGAAGACTGAGGTGGTCCTTCAGATGACATATCTTATCCAGCGGATCGGTCAGATGTTGCAGATAACTCAGAGTCGGCAGAAGAGTTATGTTGACAATGATAATCCGATTTAGAGTTTCAGGTATGGGATATGGTTTTACTGAAATTATCACACTGGAAGGGTGTAATATTATTTAGCAAGAAGGGTAAGTTGGGGCCCCGATTTATTGGACTGTTTCGAGTAGTGGCCAGAGTAGGCAGGGTAGCCTATTGTTTGGATCTGCCGAGGAGCTTAGCTAGATTCACAACACCTTCCATGTTTCTCAGCTTTGTATGTGTGTAACTATTTAGTCAACAATGATTCCTTTAGAAGATATTCAGGTTGATGAGCACCTGAACTATGTTGAGAGACCAGTGGTGATCTTGGATAGGAAAACGAAGGTCTTGCGCAACAAGGTGGTACCATTGGTTAAGGTTCAGTGATAACATTGGAAGGGTTCCGAATGGACGTGGGAACCTGAGGTAGAGATGCGGGAGCACTACCTAGAGTTATTCATAGCATTGGACTTCGAGCACAAAGTCTGATTCAAGTGGGGGAGAATTGTATCACTCAGCCAAATCAAGTATTTCCATTCTTGACTAAAGTATTAAATTATTGCAAAACCGGTCCTTACACTGGGCATACTTGGGGTGCATTTGAGTACACAGGGCGTACATAAGGAGTATGTAGGGCGTACTCGACATAAGTGTAAACCCTAAATCCAGGAGTTTGAGCCCCATTTAAACACCTTAACCTCCATAAACCCTTTCCATTCTCATCCTCCATCTCTCCAAATGACTCCTTTGAAACCTAACCCTATATTTATGCCTTGTGACCTAAGAGTGCGTTTTTAGGTGCTTTTGAAGGAATAAGAAGTTGGCAGTGTTGCTTGGAAAGCTTCAAGCATTGTAGATATGGGATTTGCACCTCTCAAGCATTCTCCAGGAGGCATAAAGTCTTGAACTTGGTGAATGATTTGTTAGATCTTATTAGTCCTAAGTTTTATGTGCTTTTTGCCCCATATTCTTGGTTTAGTTGAGTATGAGCTACTCCAGACCCCATGAGTAGCATTTTTAGACATCCCTGTGTGCATGAATCTATAAAAATGCAATCTTGATTGTTTCCCTTCACCCATGCAAGAGAAATGAGGCTTGGGGTTGTGTAATAAGTTAGGGTTTTGGTTTTGCACACCTTCTACCTATGAAAAGTCATAAAGTTGGAAACTTTATAAATTAGGATGCTTTTTAGGATTAGATATGAGTTTTGGTCGTGAGGTCTTAAGGGAATAAGTTCTTAATTAAGAAGTTGGACCTGGCTTAAGTACGCAGGGCGTACCAAAGGGTATAGAACACGTACTGGGTTTGAGCCCTGTAATATGGGGAAGGATGTCTACGCCATGCATATAGATGGAGTGTACGTCGCCTAATGTGGGATTTTGACTTTTGACCATTGATCATTGACTTTGACCAAGTTTGACTTTAGGTTATTTTGGGTAATTTGAATAGTAGATTGAGATTGGGTCTATATTTATTATATAGGTGACCTGTAGAGATAGTATTTGGAGCAGTGATCAATTCAACTATCTTTCAGACTGTGAGGTGATTTTTTCTTTACTGTAGTTTGTGGATGGTAGGCACCAATGCCAACCCACTAGGTTATGTATCCTGGTTTATATGTTAATGTTATGTTGGTTATATGATAATTCGTAGATTTGTATGATTACCTGTACTTGATGGATATGTGTTTATGTTTATATGTTGCATATGTCGACATATTGTGGTTGGGTTGAGGCAGTTCTACTTTGTACTGAAGGCCAAGATACTCGGGGTGGTCCAGATAGGCTGTAGGTCATGCGAGACGGTCCAGTCAAGCTGAATGCTCATATATGCATGCTGTTATCTATTAGTTGTGTTTCGTTACTTTGGGGGAACTCACTAAGCTTTGGCTTACAGTTTGATTTTATGGTGTTAGGTACTTCAGATGACAGGGGCAAAGCAAAGGCTTGACCGTGCAAATCATATTGGATTTTTGTGTCATTTAGGATTTTGGATACTCTGATTCGTGATGGTTACTTTTGGAAACTTTGTTTTGGAAAACTTATGGATTTCAGAACGATTTTAAAAATAAAAATTTTGCCTTGATTTTCGGATGTTACAACATCACCAATCATTTGTGATTATCATACTTGCCACGTGCAGTTCTTGAATCATTCCATTAGTTAAGTTAGAAACCATGACTATAATTCTAGCAATATAATCTTGTTCCACCATGTTTTTATTATCATTGCCTTTTTAGTCTTCTTGTTTGAATTCTGGTTCTTCTTCTTTGGACAATAATGTTTTATATGCCCATTTTCTTTGTAAGGGTAACACATAATTTTAGACAACGACTACTTGCCTTTATTGATTATGTTGCGAGAATCAAATTATCCTTTATTTTTCTTGTTTTGTGACTTTCAAAAATCAACACAAACAAAATTTTAATTTGATGCACAATTTAGATTCTTTTCACACATCAGTTTCTTCCTATAACTGCATTTGTCACGATAGGGGTAACTTTGCAATTATCACCCTAACTAACAACCGTCATGGTAATTCATGGTGGATTCAAAGAAATTAATCTTAGACACCAAAACAAGAAATTTGTGAACTTGATCAAGAATAGAGTCTTGGTCGTTCATGGTGAATCAAAAGAAATTAAAAATGATAAACATATATCCCCTTGTTTTTTGTTTTTTGTTTTGTTTTGTTTTGTTTTGTTTTGTTTTTTGTTTTTTTGTTTTTGTTTTTTTGTTTTTGTTTTGTTTTTATGAGTTGTGCATTGTCTCTAGAGCATGTCAAATGTCTTTAGCATATATCAATGTTTCAGGACATCCCTATGATCTGTGAGTGTGTTAGTTAGCATGTATAACAAAAAAAAAAAAAAAAACATATCACATATGTATTTTTTTTGAACTTCTGCATCATCAGTCTCAGTGATCACCCTAGACCATTGTGAACAATATCTACATTTTGAGTTAGGTTTATTAATGATTATTTGAAAATTCTATGTTCAAACTACTTTTCTTCGTAGTTTCAGATTTCTCTTATACGTTGGTGTATGGGTTAGTTAAATTGGTTTTATATGTGAAATCACCTAATCAAGATACATGGAGTAGAATAACCTTTTGTCATTGTGTCAAATTGGAAGAAATAAAAGTAAGTTGCTATAATACATAAATAAATAAAAGCATTTGCTATTTCTTTCATTAAACTTTATGTTGTAATTGTGTGGTTAACAGTTGTAACAAGATCACATTATAGAATTATATTATCTCCATTGGCAACAAATGTTTAGTTTTGAAATGGATAATTTCTGTTAGGGCAGGGACATGCGTGTGATCATAACAATTTAGAATGGTATCAATTTGAATTATAACATTTTTTATTATATCATTTTACAAATTAATGAATTTATTTAAAAAAAAAACAGAAATAAGTTTTCCAAAACGACTATATAAAAAATCATATTATTTTAAATCATATTTTATATCAAATTAATGGTTGAACATAAATATTAAATTATACTAGTTTTGGGTTTAGATGAAGCCAATGTGTATTTTCCAAAACACCCATATAAAAATGCAATATTGTTTAATCTTCAAACAATAAAATACTGTTCTTTCTTGGTTTATATCTATGACGATTCCTCTTGTTTCTAACAACTAACAATACAAGGATGTTCTTTCTTGGTATATATAAGGCACACAAACATTTATATCCATCATCTGAATCAATCATTTTCGACCTTTTTTTTTTTTTCCACCAATGGTTGACATCTATAGCTACTTCATACTCTTACTCATTTCGTTTATCTCCATTCTATTCATCCGATCCTACTATGCATCTTCCCTGTGCAAATCCCGGCTTCTGCCGAGCCCTTTGGCCCTTCCGATCATCGGACACCTCCACCTCCTTGCTCCAATCCCTCACCAAGCTTTACACAAGCTCTCCACTCGATATGGTCCAGTATTCCGATTCTTACTTGGATCAGTACCTTGTGTTGCTGTTTCTTCACCAGAAATGGCAAAAGAATTCCTTAGAACATACGAAGCTTCTTTCTTAGATCGACCCCGAAACACCACAACAGTCTACTTGACCTACGGGTCAAAAGATTTCATGTTTGCTCCTTATGGATCCTACTGGAAACTCATGAAGAAACTGATTATGTCGGAGCTCTTAAACGGTAGAACACTCGATTTACTTCTTCCTGTACGACAAGACGAGATTAATCGGTTCATGAACATGTTATCACAAAACGCAAAACTTGGTATGCCTGTGGATCTTAAAGGCGAGCTTTTCAAGTTGACAAACAACGTGATTTCGAGAATGATTGTGAGCGAAAGGTGTTCGGAGGATGAAAACGAAGCATCTAATATGATGAAGCTGGTTACCGAGATAACAGAGATTAGCGGTAGATTTAACCTCGCAGATTACATCTGGTTCTGTAAGAATCTTGATTTACAAGGGTTTGGAAAACGTTTAAAGGAGCTACACCCACTTTACGATAAATTGGTAGAAAGGATCATACGTGAACATGAAGAAGAAAGGAGGAAGAAGAAGGACAAAGATGAAGTGAAGGACCTTCTGGACATTCTACTCAATGTTTCAGAAGATGATTCCATGGAGCTGAAAGTGAGCAGAGAAAACATTAAAGCCTTTATTCTGGTAATTAATTACTCTTTTAGTTAATCCTTTAACACCGACAATTAATGAAACTGTTAAAAGACTGACTTAATTAACCTTTGTTTTGTCAAAGAACTTATTCGTTGCAGGATCAGACTCATCCGCACTTACTATAGAATGGGGTTTAGCCGAACTAATCAACCATCCCAGAGTAATGAAAAAAGCAACAGAAGAAATAGATCGAGTTGTCGGAAAAAAACGAATACTAGAAGAATCCGACATACCGAATCTTCCATACCTCCAAGCAATCGTGAAGGAAACCCTAAGGTTACACCCCACAGCCCCAATAATCCCGAGAACATCAACCGAAGATTGCGTAGTCGGAGGCTACCATATTCCTTCAAAAACTACTGTTTTTGTAAATGTTTGGGCCCTTGGTAGGGATCCGGAGAATTGGAAGGACCCACTGGAGTTCAATCCTGAAAGGTTTGAAGGGAGTCAGGTGGATGTTAGAGGACAACACTTCCAGATGTTGCCGTTTGGGAGCGGGAGACGAATGTGTCCTGGGATGTCTTTAGCGATGCAAATCGCACAAGTGGCTTTGGGTGCGATGCTTCAATGCTTCGAGTGGAAGGCTGGTCAACACGGGGATACAGCCCGTGTTGATATGAAAGAGGGACCTGGGATAACACTTCCTAGAGCTAATCCTTTGGTTTGTATTCCTGTGCCAAGACTTCATTCACTCACAGTCGCGGATTTAAAGTTTGGGTAGTGGGGGCAAAAAAGAAAATTACATGTAAATAATTTAGTTATTTAAAATTTTACTTGAAAGTCCTTTATATTTTTGAATAAATTCAAAATGTACCCCTAACGAAAAAAATTGCCGGAATCGCCACTGTTCCCTGATCTCACTTTAAAAATAACATGTTATGTTGACAATATATCTCAATTTTGACTCTTAACGTATTTTATTAATGTTATTTCTCTATTTTAATAAAATAATATATTTTTTATTATCATGTGTCATCCTATTATATTTATTAATTAATGTCATACCACTTGTCAACCTATTGATTTTTTATTTTAAAGTTCAAATTTTAAAATTTTTACTCTAACTATATTAAATTAATAACATTAGAATAAAAATTAAAACAAATTAATATATATTATAAGGTCATGTATTTATTTAAATCAACGATTATAATTTTATATAACTAAAAAAATACATCTTCAGTAATAATTTATTTTATTATGAAAGTTTAATTAATTTTATAACCATAACTTCTACATGTTATAAACTAATTTTTTGTTAAAGACAATTGCAACACGTAACCCAAAAAAACTTGTGAAATGCTTCCAAATATAAGATTAATTATATGTCATTTTTATAGTAAAAGTTAAAGAAACTGGAATACGTATATTAAAAAAGGAAAAAACATATAAAAGCCACTAAAATTTTGCTAAAATCCGTTTTAACAATCTAATTTTATTTTGTTCTACATAAAAAACTAGAAAAAAAAAAAGTTCAACATAACCACTTTCACATATCGGTGCTCGTTAAGCATTTTTATTAGGTGAAAAAGAAATCCGTTTTTTATGTTTCTATGTTGTTTATGACAAAATGCATACATCTCAATGTTTTGGCATATTCCGAATTTAAATATTTCTTTACGCCTTGTTCCCGAGTTTTTATGTAAATTAAAGGAAAGGGAAGGAAAATTTTGACAGAAAGAAAGGGAGGTGAATGAAAATATTAATTATTCTATGTTCCCGAGTTCGAAGGAAATGAAAGGAAAGGAAAAGAAATTTTTTAGTTTTTGTGTTCCCGAGTTAGAAGGAAAAAGAAAATAAAACTTAAAATTTTCCTTCCCCTCACTTTCTTCCCAAATCCGCCCAATTTGGGAGGAAAATTTGGAAGGAAAATATGACTCTAAAATCCTTCCCCTCCCCTCACTTTCCTTCCATTAATGAAACTCGGGAACACGATTTTCCTTCGACACCCCTCACTTTCCCTCCGGATCCTCCCATTTCTCTCCTTAAGTGGATCTCGGGAACAAGACGTTATTCTTGGTCCGATGTGCATAAAAATACAAAACATAGAAAATAGTATAATTGGCAACAAGTCATTAACATAACAACAAACAACTTTGATATGCTTTTAATGTTTACAAAAAGTCAAAAGTAAAAAGTATATACATAAACTAGTCGGGTGAGTTTTTCAATTAATGACATTTAATAATCAAGAAAGCCAACCAAATAAGATCAAAAATGGATATAAATCTATCCACCAAACCCTATCTACCCACAATACAAATTCTTTCATATCTATTCAAGGTCTAAATGAGTCACTCATCCTTTTGATACCTTTAATAACTTTGTGGCCATAATTTTTTTATTATTTTATTTTTTTATAGAAAGTAAGATACCATAAAATAATATACCATGGATGCAACAACCGATTCAAAGTACTTTTCATTTTAGACGCTTGGTGTGCTAATGTTTTGTAGAATTGGTCCTTAGGGGGCAAAGTTGCCAACTTCAGGAAAGTTGGAGTACACTAAGAGTACTCCTTGTACGTTGGGCGTACGGGTGCAATTCTTATCGCGGGTGGAGTACGCATGGCGTATGTGGTCATGAGTGAAACCCTAAGTTTTAGGGTTTGCACCGTATTTAAACCTTATGATAGCCTCATTTGGTTATGTTTAGCCAGCTTCCACCTTTCTTTGTCGATAAATCGAAACCCTAGTGTGTTTCAGTGAGTTTTGAGCCTTAGAGGGTGTTTATTGGTGGTTTGTGAAGGAGAAGAAGAAGTGGATCACTTGGAGAGGTGTCTTAAGCTTGAAGTTCCAGGGCTAGCTCATCATTTGCAAACTTTTTAAGGTAAAGATCTCACATCTTGATAATCCATGATGCTAGATCTAGTTATGTGGTCATTTTATGCATTTTGAGTCCATGGAATGATTGATGAGCTTCTTGACTCACTCCAGAAGTATTGGTGTTAGATCTAGACTTCTTTTGGTCCCCTTATTCATAAAAATGCAAGCTTTATGGTGTATCTTGAACCATGCATGTGTTAAGACCTTTATTAAGCTCTTTTTGAGCTCTTGACCCCCATTAAGCCATGCATGTGTGTAAAGTTACCAACTTTATGTGATAAGTGGTCTTATAGAATCAAATATGAGAGTTTGGCTTGAAGTCTCAATGAAATATGTGCTTAACAAAGTGGGGTGGCCAACTGAAGAGTACGATGGGTGTATCAAGTTGGTACGCTGTGTGTACGAGCCCTAGAGGGTGTACGCTAAGCGTACAAGCTGAGTATGCCCCACATACTCAGTGGGTGGGAATTATGATGTGACATACATAAATAACAACAAATCCCCTCAAGTTGGAGAGTGAGAAACTCCTAACTTGTAAAGTGATCGATAATGGTTCTAGACCAGACAAATTATTTGTAAACATATGAGCTAATTGCAAGTTTGTTGGAACATGTTTGAGTGAATTAGCTCTTCTAGCAATTTTTCTATGACAACGTGGCAATCAATTTCCATATGTTTAGTCCTCTCATGAAAAACTGGATTTCTTACAATATAGATGGTTGCTTGGTTTTCACAACAAACAAGAATAGGAGTGACATCTGGAATAGTTAACTCATGCAACATTCTAAATAACTAAGCCACCTCAACAATTACTCTTCCTATACTCCTGTATTCTGCTTCTGCTAAGGATAAAGAGAAATAAAGAACCACTTATACTTCTCCTTAAATGAGGACATGCAACCCATCAGAGTCACAACATCCTCGGAGGGTAAAATCGACATTTTTGTTGAAAAACAATCCTTGGTCATGATTATTGTTGGATGTATCTGAGTGTATGAAGTGTAGCTCTATATGTGGGACATGTGGATCAAGCATGAACCATCTTAAATATTATATAGTAAAAGAAAGGTATGACCTTATGTTGGTCAAGAAATTTAATTTTCCCACAAGTCTTCTATACATCACTTGATTAGGCAGAACATTTCTTTCATTGATCAATAACTTGTATATGAAGGAAGCGGACAAACAAATTTTCTATCACATTGAAATTCATTAAGTAAATATGTTGCATATTTCCTTTGAGTAAATACAACACCATTAGGAGAATATAGAATTTCAATTCCTATGAAGAAATTAGGAAGTCCCAAATCTTTAATCTTGAATTTTTCATAAAAAAAAGATTTTATTGAGAAATTTCTTCACTATAATTCCCAATTATCACTATGTCATCAACATATGAATTGCAGCATATGTGAAAAAATTGCCCATGGATTTATGGAACAAAGAATAATCGTTCTTTAAGTTTCGATACCATTTGTATTATAATGTAGATGACATCATAGCATACCACTGACTCGAAACCAGTTTTAGGCCATATAAAGGCTTTTGTAAATTGTAAACTTGATTTGGATTGTCAACAATTAAGCCATGTGACAGTTTCATATAAAAATTTTCATCCAATTCACCATGCAGAAAAACATTATTGGCATCCAGTTGGTGCATCTTCCAATCAATTTTGACATCAATGGCTATTAAGTCTCTAACTATTGTCATTTTGACAACTAAAGAGAAAGTCTCGTTATAATAAATTCTAGTTTTCTGAGTGTAACATTTAACAACCAATCTTCATTTACATCTTTACACCTCTCCATTTGGCCTATATTTGATATTTGCAATTGATTGATTTCTTCCTTTTTAGAAGATTAGTAACAACCCAAGTGGTATTAGCTTGTAAAGCATCAAATTCTTTGTTTATGGTCTTTCTACATTCTAGAATTTTGATAGTTTCTTCACAACTTGAAGGTTCAAATAGAACACAAACACTTTTGATTAGATATTTTCTCCTATCATCCAATAAAGTGAAAACTTATGATTGAAAGATGATATGCTTGTAATAATATGAGTACAAACATCTAGAGCATTTCCACAAATATAATCTTGGGATTTAATAGGTGGGTGATGATTCCTTTTAGATCTTCTGACAACAAGAGGATCAATAGGTGAAAGATGAAAATTGGCAGGTGTAGGAGAATTGACAATTGGAGAAGGAATTTCAACATGATTGTTATTGTTATGTTTGGAATTTTAAAACGTACGATCAGAATTATAAGGTATACGATCAAAATCAAAGAAAGAAAATTGTTCTTTTTGAGGGGAAAAGTGGAAATATTTTGAAAATTCATATATGTTGATTGATATGGAAATCTATTTCCATGGAAGTTGATATCTCTTGAAATAACTATTTATGAGAATTAATGTCATATAATTTGTAAGCTTTTATTCCAAAAGGATATCCAACTAATATGCATGGGACAACTCTAAGTTTAAACTTGTCACTGTTTTCTTTAAGAGTATTAGCAATACATAAGCACCCAAAAGGTTGAGATGAGAATAATTGGATCAAAACCATATAACGTAGAGAAATGAGTTTTACCTTTGAGAAGTTTTTCATGGAAATCTGCTTATGAGATAAGAGGCTATAAGAACACAATCACCCAAAAATTTAGTTAGGAGATTAGAATGAAACAATAATGATTTTGATGTCTCCGGAAAGTGTTTGTGTTGTTGGGTTTTTATTCATAAAGTAGTTTCAAAACAAGATTTTAGCGATGAAAGAATTTAAGAATTTTGAATAATTATAAACTAGTTATAACCAACCATGGATCTACTTGCAAAGTTTGGAAAGAAAACAAGCACCAAAGAAGAAGAAGAGCATAACAACCTTTATACTCTTTGAAACCTCAAGGGGAGGCTTAGAAGTTGATGGAGAATGTGGAAACCTTTGAGACACCAACAAGAACTCAACTTGAATTGGAGATGCTAGTATTTCTAAGAAAACTCTTAAAACTCTTAAGCTTGAAGTTCATAGCCAATATGAACTTCAAGAGAGCATAAGTGCAAGTTATCATTTAAAAGAACATTACAAAGGGAATATGGTCCCTATGTATCAGTATGAACCAACTCAAATGGAGAAGAAGTATGAATTGAACTTTACTTGAATGGAAGTTTATATTGCCTAACTTGTGGACAAACATCACCTACAAACTTATCATTAAAAATATTATTGTTTTTTAGCTCAAATCTTTTGGTCTTATATAAAGGTATATGCCCAAGGCATTTATGCCATAGAGAAACAATGTTATCAGTTAAAAGAACATTACAAAGGGAATCAAAGAAAACAAATGGATTTGATGGCTTTTGAGAAGTAACAGACATAGCAATGTCTTTGGTTCCTTGAGATTTTGAATGAAAAAGGTAGAGACCAGCTTGATGTTCACCAAGGACCAGTGGCCTTTTTATAAAAGGGCCTATATCAAGAGGCATAAGTTTTCAAAGAAGACAAAAAAGTTTTGAGTTGCTTACAAAGTTTCCCACTAGACAAAAGATTGTAACTAAAGAGATGGATATATATATATATATATATATATATATATATATATATATATATATATATATATATATGAAATTATTTAAGACAACATCATCCGGTGATAAAAGTATTTCCTATCTCAAAATCAAAGGTTTGTTGACTATTTGGTAAGGTTATGGAATGTGGATGATCAAATTTTCTTATCTGAAAAGGGTAATTTTTCGTTGCACATGTGATTTCTAGCACTAGAATCAATAATCCCAGTAGTTATAGATGTAGTGAGGTAATGACAATTGTGAGTAACTTTATAAGAAGAAGAATTATCAGCAAAGTTGGCATGATAAGAGTTTCTAATATCTTTTGCAGCATCAAATGAGTCATTTTGATTCTTATCCATAAAATTGCCTTTAGCAGTATTCATCATAAACATAAGTTGCTGGTAATATCCATTTAATTACTGAAATTGAGTGTTGATCAAGTCTAAAATTTTTTAATCAGATGAAGAAGGGAGAGGTGACTCATTTTTATTATGAATGGCAGTGGCAACAAAATTTTTGGTCTTTGTGAGTTTGAAATCATTTGGAAATCCAACAATACAATAATATTTGTTTATTGTGTGGCCTGGTATCTTACAATGAGCACAAACTACACTTTTCTTGTTATCACAGTTCACTCTTGAAAAGTTAATTCATTGATGTGGGTTTAGACAGAAAAATGGAAGCAGATTGTACCTCACATTGTTTCTCATCTTGAATAAGAATAACATAATCTTAAGCAACAGTACGAAGAAGTTTCATCATAAGAATGTTACCTCTTGTGTTAGTGTATTCATTGTTTAGCCCCATGAGAAATTTGATTAACCTTTGGTTTAGTTTAAGTTCTTGGATTTTTCTAGTAGATCCACATGTGCAGGAAGGAATTGAGGAAAAAGCAGACAATTTTTCCAAAGTTTCTTGAGTTTACTATCATTAGATGCAAGATCACTGGTTCCTTCAGACAAATCAGAAATCTCTTTTTTTTTAACTGATACAATTTAGCTCCTTTTTATTTTCCAAAAAAATCATCAATATCGATAAAAATTGCATACGAAGAACATGAATAGATGGCAGACTCAACAATTTCAGCGATTAGAACATTGAGAATCCACAATGTGACCATATCATTGCATCTCTTCAACAGGTCAACATTTGGATCATCATCACTTGATTTCGAAACTTTTTCATTTATGAAATCTAATTTGTTTTTCGCAAATAGATCATTTGACATTGCTTTACTCCATGAATTATACTTCGGTCCATGGAAATTTTTAGAGGCGAGCAGCATCCTAAGATGATCTGATGGACGAATGTAAAGAGGATTAGATGGAGAAATAGTAGTTTATGGATTCGTTTGATTATTTGAAGTAGGTATCAAGATTACAAACAAAGATTATGATTAAAATGAAGAAGAAATAAAGAATTTGAATTGTGAAATATAAGGATTTATAGAAGAAGAAAGAAGCTATCTTAGCTCTAATACCATCTTGATTTTAGATTCATTGAAATAAAGAATATATGGAGAGAAAATGATGAGCACAAATGTTTCATTGATTAATAAAAAATGGCAGAGGGATTATATACAAGAAGAAGATAAGCAGCTAACAAACATAAATAATAAAACTCATTCACTTCTAATAACAAACTTAACAAACTCTTCTTAGGTGATAATTATGACGTTGCATACATAAATAACAACACAACTATGATCTTAAGATCTTATAAATATATAAATAATACAAATAAGTGAGGGACAAAAATGTAATCTATGAAAAAAAAAAGGCCTTAAAACGGTTATATGCCTGATTTATGCACCTCTAATATATTATATGAGCTATCAACGAATTTTATTATATTACACACTTGATACTCAAATTATTTAAGTTAGTTTAATACATTTATAAGGGTAATATATTAATTTTATATGGTCCAGTCAAACACAAGGACCAAAGACCCCAACAAAGCATATATATATATATATATATATATATATATATATATATATATATATATATATATATAGGGAAAAGTGAATATACCCTTAAGGGTATATAAGCTTAGGTACCCAAACTCATCATATTACGTCGTTTTGTATCATATATACACATTGTAATTGTCCAATGCTATTCTAATTCAACTTCTAACTTGATGTAATTTCAAGATTTTTATAAATTTTACGTTTATCTTCCTTTTACATAATTTTCATTTTCAACTATAATATATATATATATATATATATATATATATATATATATATATATATATATATATATATATATATAGCCTAGTAGGCGTTTGGCATAAAAATGTGATGTAAGAGGAAAATAATAGTGAAATTTCGAAAATTTTGAAAGTAAATCAAGTTAGGGGTTGAAATTTAAGAACATTATAATGAATATATAAAACAAAACGACATATTATATTGGCTTTGGGTACCTAAGCTTATATACCCTTAAGGGTATATTCACTTTTCCCATATATATATATATATATATATATATATATATATATATATATATATTCTTTTACCAAACATTAGATAACATTTTATTTTTTTTCGTACAAAACGTCATATTAATGGTTTACTTTCAAACAATATATAAGTAAAATATAATTAACTTAATTACCCTATGCGTTAAAAACAAGAGGACCTTCGGTTGACATTTTTTATCTCTTTCATATAAATACGTTCTTTTATGTTTTTTCTAACAAAGTTTGATTTCAATTTGCAATCACAATTTCATAATATTTTTCATCGGTAATATAGAGGATTACTCTGTAGTTCATCTACTTGTTCATTGGTTCTTCATTGTTCATTAGGTACATTTTCTTTCTCTCAATATCTATCAAATTACATGTTATCGTTTCATGATTTGAGAGTTTTGTAATCTTACAATCTGTTGTTATACGAGTTTTCAAGGATTTTGAATCTATTTGAAATCAAATCTATTTATTATTCTAGTTAAGTTAGTTTGTTAGTAGTTTACATGAATCATTTGCTTCTGGCAAAGAAATTACATCGATCCTCTATAGAAACATTCATAAAATTCACTCTTGTTCTACTTATTATTCGTCAAATTTGATTCTATTTCCGTATCAATCATTTGTTTCTCATTCCATTGTTGAGTAACGAGCTTATTCTGTTATGTCTCAGCATGATTCAGTGGACTTTTTGTGTGGCAAAACTTTCTAGGATTTATTGTTGTCATTTTACCTAATTTGTTTGCTTCGGCTAAAGCAGTCACATTGTTCCTAGAGCTTGTTAATAGTTTACAAACCATTCATGAAGATTATGCTTATTATGTCTTATTTCCTTCACACATTATTCTATAAATGCATCATTCTATTCAGTTTGGTTCTACTTTTTATTCGTCAGATTTGGTTCTCATATCTTATGTCTATTGGAGCTTTTGTTTCGTACAAATTTCTAGGGTTTGTTGAAGCATCGATTTCAATTCATAATTGCTATAATCACCGAGGTTTTCAATCTTACATCTCTTTTTCATTGATTTTCTAGGTATGAATAATATTGATGTTGAATTGGGCGGGAAAACTAGGGTTAAGATCAAAAGGGATGAAGAAGGCCCTATAATTAGTGGGCTAAAGACCTTGGTGTACACACATTTTGGAAGTACTTCATGGCTTTTGTACAAGGGGAAACGATTCGAGAAGACTATTGCCAAGTGGATAGTAATATTTAGTCATATATTTTGGGGTAATTATCTTAATAATTAGGCCCTCTTAATTGGTGGGATAGAGACCTTGGTGTAAACACGTTTTCGAAGTACTTCATAGCTTCTGACATATTCCGACAGTCCAAGCACCTTCGGTACTGGAGGTCAAAGAACTTTCGGTTCCAACAGTCCAAGTACCACACGTATATAAAAAATTATAGTTTATGTTTTCTCTGTATTCCTGAATCATTTCTTTGTTAAAATACTATTTTAATTCATGAACCAAGTGTATACTTTGTTAAGAAAATGGCCTCAAGGATACCCAACAACCTCCTAATAACACTAATAGAGAAAAATAAATGGATACAAGAACATATTTGTAAATTCCAAAACCAGAGAAAAAACACGGACCTCTAGATAGAAATATCCACTCTATGATAAATTATTACAATCACATAGAGTAATCTCTTAAGCCTCTTAAAAAATAACTATACTCTCCCAAAGTGTTAACTAACAATTTCTACACTCTAAAAGAAGAAAGAAAAAACCAAACATTTTAAGTATATTTTGGTGGGGTGCTTTGAAACCAAAGCCTTGGACTCTTTTTATAAGCTTGGATCCTACCCAAAGTTTCATCCTTATAGCAATGTGGGATGGGAAACCTTTCTTTCATAAAACCAAAAACGCAACAAATCTCCAGCTTGGATAAATGAAAGAAAACAACAACGACATAGAAAAAAACATCTTCTTCAACTAATAATCAAAATTCCAAAAACTTAGAATTATCATACTCCACAATAAAAGAGTATCTCTACTTAGAATAAACCATTCTAAGAGTTACACATTGTAACGCCCGTAGATCCGGGCTAGTCAATTTAGAGACGATAAACATCAAAAAATGACTTTTTGATGGAAGATTATTTAGAAGGATTAATCTTAACTAAGTTATATTATATGTTACAAGGATTTCGTACATATAAAGAACGCCGAAATCCAAGTTATAACGAAGAAGTTATGACCTGTCGAAAACAGAGTTTGTATGCGAAAATTATAAATTTCTGAAGTTCGGGGCGTGAAACCCCAAAACTGTCAGAACTCACGAGGTGAATATTAGAAAAATCACGAGGTGAACAGATGATGGACGTCTTCCAGGGCAAGTGGCCATGACGAACGCAATGACGTATCGAGCTCACAAGGTGAATATTAGAAACTCACGAGGTGAGCCAGTTCACGAGGTGAATATTAGAAACTCACGAGGTGAACTCAAAAAATTCACCCTATAAATAGAAATCAAGGGTCAGCCGAGTTTGGTTGCTCATCTCTTACTCTCCCACTCCCAATACTCTCTCTAAGCCCTATTTTAACCCCCCGAAGCCCTGGTATCATCCCGAGACACGAAGCAAGTCCCGAAGCCCGAAGATCCCTAGAAGAAAAGAGTTTCTGAGCCGAAGCTCTGCCTGCGAGAAGCCCGGTGTGTGGAGATCTTCCAGATCTACCGAAGAATACTACTTCTACAAGTCGTAGTGTTGTCCGATCATCTTCTGATCAAGTGAGTGTGTGGTCACTTTCTTCTAACACATAAATATTAAGTATTTGCTATGAAATACGTGCTATGTGTATAATATAAAGTTGTTTATATGTGTGGGTGTATAGTCCCTTTCATAAACACGAGTATAATACAAGTATTGTTTGAATGTATTAAGTATATGTTTGGGTGAGTGTGTGGTCACTTTCTTCTAACACATAAATATTAAGTATTTGCTATGAAATATGTGCTATGTGTAAAATATAAAGTTGTTTATACGTGTGGGTGTATAGTCCCTTTCATAAACACGAGTATAATACAAGTATTGTTTGAATGTATTAAGTATATGTTTGCGTGAGTATGTGGTCACTTTCTTCTAACACATAAATATTAAGTATTTGCTATGAAATACATGTTATGTGTATAATATAAAGTTGTTTATACGTGTGGGTGTATAGTCCCTTTCATAACCACGAGCATAATATAAGTATTATTTGAATGTATTAAGTATATGTTTGGGTGAATGTGTGGTCACTTTCTTCTAACACATAAATATTAAGTATTTTCTATGAAATACGTGTTATGTGTATAATATAAAGTTGTTTATACGTGTGAGTGTATAGTCCCTTTCATAAACACGATTTTAATACAAGTATTGTTTGAATGTATTAAGTATATGTTTGGTGTGAGTGTGTAGTTACTTTCTTCTAACACATAGATATGAAGTATTTGCTATGAAATACGTGTTATGTGTTTATATATTGTTTGTTTATTTAAGATGGATGTTGGATGAATGTTTTATAAAGGTTTGTATATAATTTAAACTATATATATATATATATATATATATATATATATATATATAATTTATATCTACAAATATGTTGGGTAGAACATGGGTAGATGGAATAGTTGGTGTGTGATGAGGGATGGTATGAGTAAACCCTGGTGACTATGGAGTTAGCGCCTGTTAAAGTAAACCTTGGCGACTATGGAGTTAGCGCATTTTGAGTAAACCTTGGCGACTATGGAGTTAGCGCTTGTTAAGTGAACCTTGGTGACTATGGAGTTAGCACCTGTTAAAGTAAACCTTGGCGACTATGGAGTTAGCGCATGTTGAGTAAACATTGGCGACTATGGAGTTAGCGCTTGTTAAGTGAACCTTGGTGACTATGGAGTTAGCACCTGTTAAAGTAAACCTTGGCGACTATGGAGTTAGCGCTTGTTAAGTGAACCATGGTGACTATGGATTTAGCGCTTGATAGCTATGGATTTAGTACCAGATAGATAAACTTTGGCAGCAATGGACTTCATGCCAATTCCTTAGGTAAATCCTTAGGAATGAATGAATAAAGGATGGTTGATTCTTAGGGTAAAACCTTACGAAATAAAGAAGATAATGGGGATGGGTAATTGGGTTGATTGTTTGATGATTAAATATAACAATTATATTATTGTGGGTTGAAAACCCTATATGCTCACCAGGCTCCCAAGCCTGACCCACTCAGTTTTCTTTGCATTACAAATAATGGCACAAGAGTATGGACTTGACGTGTAGCACCTGGTTCCTGGTACGTAAAATTTATCTTAGTGTTTTTCTTTTTAGCCTTGGACTCGGCGAGTCGTAGGTCCGACTCACCGAGTAAGGACGGGATCCGGAACACGTTTAAGTTGGCGACTCGGCGAGTCCATATTCTGGACTCGGCGAGTCACCGCTGTCTGATGAAACCCTAAATTTCAAGGGTTTGCACCCTATTTAAACCCCTTTTTCCGCCCCAAGCTCGCCCCCATTCACCCTCAGAGCTCTATACCTCATTCAAGCCTTGTTCCTTGTGAGTTTGAAGCATTTGGTGTGTTTTCTTGAAGATTTGGAGTGGGAAGGAGAGTAGATCAAGAAGAAGAGGAGGAGGCCAGGCATCTTTGAGCTATCTCAGTGTTTTCCTTAAGGTATAACTCGATTTCCCCTCTGTTTTCATGCTTATAGTCCCTTTTAGCTCCATGGAAGTTCTTCTTGAGCCTTTCCCCAAGCTTGTTTGTGCTTTGTGGGTTGTAATAAGTGGTTAGCCTCTAGATCTAGGTGAGATTGAGTTCCAGGAGCTTAGATCTACTGTCTTTATGGAGCCATATTGCATGAAAGCCCTAGATCTACTCTTTTGGTGCATTTTGAGCCCTAAAACCTTTATTAGTAATTATTTACACGTAAAGTTGGAAACTTTACGTGTTATTCATTCCCTAGAAACCCAGATCTATGAATGGCATGCGCTGGATCCAAGCAGAATCGCGTGTATAGTTTTTGCATGTGGCCGACTCGGCGAGTCGAGTCGCGAGTCCCCGAGTTTCCCCCTTTTTGCATTTGCGGGTTAGGAGTAGTGAGTCATTGGGTGTGACTCAGTGGGTCGGAAGCCAGACTCACTCATGAAGTCACTCGGCGAGTTCAAGGCAATCTTCTTGTCTCAAGAACAACTCGGCGAGTCACAGCTTAGAGTCTTCTTCGGATAAAGATGAACTCGGCGAGTTGTTCATACAACTCGGCGAGTAGGATGAAGGACTATTGGCCTTTGGTTAGAAGGAAAACCCGTTGAGTCAATGCCTAACTCGACGAGTAGAGACGGGCTCATGGTCAGACAAAGAGGATAGGGACTTGGCGAGTTGGCAAGCCAACTCGCCGAGTCTGGTCAACTGGCAGTTGACTGTGATTTGACTCTTGATTTGTTAAGGGTAAATGGTCAATTTACCCTGAAATCGGTTAGCAGTATTTGACTGAGTATTTTGTGGGAATTATAGTCGGAGGATTTCCGGAGCGACAGCAGCAACGGACAGTCAATTCCCACACAGATCAGCAGCTATTTCGAGGTGAGTTACCTTCCAGTAGCGGTGGGTCTATGGCCACAATGTCGGCCCACCAGTAGGAGTTGTATGTTGGATGATTGTCTTTTTGATATCATCTAGGTTTGCTACTACCTGATACGTTATATGCTGGCATGATATGTTATATGTGATAGTAGTAGAGTTCGGTTGTTAGGACCGAAGGGTAGGTCAGACACCCCAGATATGTCTGACAGTATGTGATGATATGATATATGCTGGTATGATATGTTATATGTGATAGTGGTAGTAGGAGGGGAATAGTCCCCGAGGGTCGGTTGTTAGGACCGACGGGTAGGTCAGCATCCTAGAATGGCTTGACACGGGTATGTCGGCACCCCAGAATGGCCTGACACGGGTAGGTCGGCACCCCAGAATGGCCGTACCGGGTAGGTTGGGCACCCCAGAATTGCCCGACAGTATGTATGATATGTGATTGTATGGTATGTGGTATATTGGGGGAACTCACTAAGCTTCGTGCTTACAATTTTTAGTTTTGGTTTCAGGTACCTCTTCTTTGAAGGGGAAGGAGCTGGCGCGGTAGCGGTACATCACACACCTGCTTGTATTCCGCATTCTGATATTTTCCTGGGAAATTGTACTCTGACACTTTTATGATTATGACAATGTTTTCCGTCGTGCAACATCTTTTGTGAAATGAAATGATCATTGAATGACTTATTCCTAAATGTTTTGCTAAGTACATGTTTTAAAAACGAAATTTTTGGCTCGTATTTTTGGGATGTTACATGACGAGAGATTTTGGATTATAGATCAGTAGTTATAAATAACTGTTGTAAGGTCTAATTTATACTGTTTATGCTTTTGGTCTGTATCGGAACATGACATCCTGAGATTTTGTTATTTAATGAAAATACATTTCTTTAAAGAAATGCTTTGATAAATTCTTATCATATTTTGTTTTAGGAACAAATTCCGCAACTGTTTTCTTTAAAAGATTACTCTGATTTTAAAACAAAGCATAAACAAATCGGTCTTTTCTGGCCGTGAAATTGGGGATGTCACAGTTGGTATCAGAGTATTAGTTTAAGCGAACTAGGAATTTGTAGGATTTCTATACTTAAACTTAGAATTCTAAGCAATGATTGTGAGATGAGTGTCTACCATATTTTAGGCACGAGCACTAGTATATTTTAGGAAAGCTGCCTAAAATGCTTTTATGTGCTAAATGCTATATGTTGGCCGTATATGAAATTGTTTGTTTGGATATATGGTCTGTCGCCGACCGGATCTGGGAACCTTATGTGTTTAGGATTCTAAGCGTACAAATACGGTATTAGAACTAGCATGTAAACGTTTAGGAGTGATAAGGAGATTTATACGTCTATCATAAATAAAGCTTTCTTATCTTACATTCTTGATTCTTGCCCGGTACACCGAACCTCTGCTTGGATGTACAAAATGTTATGGTGAAGACTTGTAGAGAATTAAGTAAATGGAGGAAATGAAAGGCTTATGATAGTGAATGACACCTATCGGAATATATCGTAAGAGTGGTAACTTGCCTTTAGAATATGTCTGATAAAATAACGGAATGTTTAGAGGAGTACGGTACGTCTGAAGTACAGCTTCGATTGGCAGGATGATGGAACGACTGCTGTAATTCTTGAAGTTGTCCCATCGTCTGGAATTTCCATCGCCAACCAAGTTGAAGTAGAATTGATGAGTGAAGATGCGTATGGAAGAAGTCCTAGTAGAGTCTAGGAAAAAAATTTATGATTAATTGGACACATTTGTATCTGTTAAATTGTTTTGTGATTTTAGGACTTGGGGACTGCAAGACAATACTTGGGACGAGTATGAGTAGGTGTGAATAGTTGTCGAGATCTATACTACTGGAAGCACATGACTCACGCTTGGATCAGAGAAAGTCACAAGGTTACCAAGAAGCTTGTAATTGAGTTCGCTTTTATTCAAGTATGTCGTTACATTGTTTCGGTAATGACTAGTAAGATGGTTGTTATTCCGACCCTAGTGGTCATATCGAATTGAGTCCGACTACGATGAGTTTGTTACGTGGTTCCAAGAAACAAGTTCGATGTAGCATTTGACTTAAGTCAAAAGATTGAAATGCTACATGCTAAAATGTGATCATATCACATTAGAATATGAAGGAAGGTATATTCCGTTTTGGAATGTGACTCTAAGAGACTTGAGTCAAAGCGTTGCATCATACGATGAGATGTCATTAGAACACGACCCATCGGTTTGTTACACTAGATAAAGGAAAGTACTTATTCTAAGAAGAAGGAGTCCGCAGTAAGGATTTATTTTGTAACTCGAAGGTTACGATTGAAAGTCCAACATAGTACGAAGAGCAGATGCAGGATTAAGCACTACCTGCTATCGAGAAGTCCAAGAGTTAGATACTCTTTTGAGGAAACATAGAACTTACAGTTATTACCTAGGATGAAGAGATAACATAAGGAATCATTATACAAGTCCTATTTTGTTGATGATTCCGGGACGTAATCATCCTAAGGGGGAGATAATTGTAACGCATGTAGATCCGGGCTAGTCAATTTAGAGACGATAAGCATCAAAAAATGACTTTTTGATGGAAGATTATTTAGAAGGATTAATCTTAACTAAGTTATAGTATATGTTACAAGGATTTCGTACATATAAAGAACGCCGAAATCCGAGTTATAACAAAGAAGTTATGACTTGTCGAAGTTTCGCGACATAACCGGCACGATACAACACGACGTAAATAGTGAATTTATGTTAGAGTGATATTTGGCCTTAGCGATCTAAATGAAAGTCGTAAAATACGCTAAACCGAGAGCGTGCATAAAAAGAACGTCTAAATTATGCGCCCCCAAGCTCGCCCCCTTCACTCTCAGAGCAACCTTAGCCAAACCCTAACCTTCCCCTTTGTGATTTGAGTGTTTGTGTGTGTTTCTTTGAAGTTTTGAAGAAGAGAAGGAGGAAAGATCAAGGAGAAAGAGGAGGACAGAAGTTGTGAGCCCATTTCAAAGAATAGTAAGGTAAAACTCGACCCCTTCTTCTATTTCTATGGTTGAACCTTCATTAGAGCATCTTTAAGACTTTTTGGAACCATTTAGTGGCTTGGTTGTGGTTTAGAGGACTCCTTGGTTCGTTTAGCCTTCAGATCTGACCACATCTGAGCTCTAGAGGCTCAGATCTACAACCTTTATGGGCCATTCCCATGAACAAGCCTAGATCTACACTTCTAACCCAATAAAAGTCCTTAAATCACTTGAATGAGCATGCATGCACGTAAAGTTGGAAACTTTACGTGTAAAATCAACCCTAGGAACCCAGATCTATGAATGGTATGCACTGGATTCAAGCAGAATCGAGTATACAGTTTTTGCATGCATGCGACTCAGCGAGTCGTTCTTCAGAATCCGCGAGTCGAGTCGCGAGTCCCTGGTTTTTTTTTCCCCTTTTTGCATGTATGCTGAGTAGCAGTGAGTCATGGGTGGACTCAGTGAGCCAGAAGCCAAACTCATCCATGGGGAGACTCGGCGAGTCAATGCTCTGACTCGGCGAGTCCAAGGCAATCTTCATAAAACTCGGCGAGTTGTTCATCAACTCGGCGAGTCGAGGACAGATCGTGTTCTTCGGATGAAGATTCACTCGACGAGTTATTCATACAACTCGGCGAGTTGGATGAAGAACCATTGTGTATTCAGTTAGGGAGAGAACTCGTCGAGTCAATGCCTAACTCGACGAGTAGAGACGGGAGTAAGGTCAATCGGCTGGATATGAACTCGACGAGTTGGCAAGCCAACTTGGCGACTTGACTTTGGTTTGGAATCGGTCAGGGGTAAAATAGTCATTTTGCCCTGGGATTAGTATCAATGTCTGATTAAGTGTTTTATGAGAATACATCCGAGGGATCACCGGAGCAGCTGTCAGACATTTGCGGATCAGCTTTTCAGCAGTCAGCCTTTCGAGGTGAGTTACCTTCCAATAAGGGTGGGTCTAAGGCCACAATCCCGGCCCACCAAGTAGGAGTATGTTATAAGATGATTGTCTTCATGATAATTATCTTGGCATGGATACGTGTTTGGTTATGAGATATTTCTGTATGATATGTTATGTGTATGATAGGGATAGTTTTTCCCTGACAATAGTCTTTAGGACCGAAGAGTATGTCAGTACTCGGATATGCCTGAGTGTATGCTTATACCTTCTTGTTGTATGCTAGTAGTAGTAAGGGGTGGAATAGACCCCAGTTACCGGTTGAAAGATACCGATGATGATTACCGGTTGAAAGATACCAATGATGATTACCGGTTGTAAGATACCGATGATGATTACCGGTTGAAAGATACCGATGGCATTGAATGGTATGTGGTATGATGGGGGAACTCACTAAGCTTCTTGCTTACAATTTTAATTGTGGTTTCAGGTACCTCTTCGTCAAAGGGGAAAGAGTCGGCGGCATAGCGACGCATCACATACATGATCTCCGCACTGGATTTTCTGGGATCGTACTCTGATTTTTCTGTTTCCGGTGATATCGTTTTGAGACATGACCTTATGTTTTATAATTAATGTAACTTTGACAATGTTTTAGTAAAACGCCTCATTGTATTCTAAATTCTAAAAATGAAAAATTTGGCCTCGAAATTTGGGATGTTACAAATATACACAAAGCCTATAAGTATTGCACCCCAAAAGAATTCCCATGAAAGAGAGATGGGTCACAATGGACACGCTTAAGTACCAAGTCTTTCTTATATAGGACCTTCCTTAGACGTTTGGTACTCTTGGCTTAGTAACGATGTTTCATTTAGATTATTAAATTGTTGCTACTTTCCTGATATGGCTCGAAACAATATTTCTTTTTACGCATTGTTTAAGAATGGATTTCGTTCTTATTTTGATAATAACCATGATGATATTTTGTTAATAAAATATTTGTTTTATTTTGAAAGCTAGTCCTTGTAATGACACAAATGAAAATGTTGTTTGTGTTGGCAGATCTAATAATCTAATATTAAATGTTGATTCTTCCAAAGGAGTATTGGATAAATCATGTTTGTGACAGTGTCGCCTTGGGCATATAAAAAAGAAACGTATCGCCAAACTCCAAAGGGTAGGATATTGGAATCATTTGACTTGGATTCAGATGATATATGTGAGTGTTTCTCACTTGACAAGACAACAAAAACTCCATTCATAGATAGTTGTTGTGACAACCCCATTTTGATGGCCAGAAAGACCGATTTTGTTTATGCTTGTTCAAAAATCAGAGTAATATTTTTCATAAAAGTGTTGCGGAATTTGTTCCCAAAATAAAATTTGATAAAGATTTATCAAAGCATTTCCATAGAAATGTATTTCATTAAAAAGACTCGGGATGTCATGTTCGATACGGATCAAAAGCATAAACAGTACAATATAAGCCTTACTACATTATTTCATATCTACATGCCTATATCCGTAATCCCTCATCCAAAACATCACATCTATGCTCGAGCACCACTATCTGTAATACATGAAACTGAGTGGGTCAGGCTTGGGAACCTGGTGAGCACATAGGGTTTTCAACCCACAATAAATAATTTTATTAATTTCATCAACCAACAATAACCCGATTACCTATTCCCGTTATCCTCACATTACGTCCCTAAAACACCTATCATAAGGGGCCTAGAATAAGGATCAACATCGGGATGGACACTAATTCTAAGGGGATTCCTCAGCAATAAATGTCCTTAAGGCAACCATGAGGGGGATGGAGTACACCGGTGAACACATCGTTCACAAACACCTACAGGTTGCGAGCCTGATAGCTTTCCACTGGACTATCTAGAAGAGTCTGTGGTTGTCATCCATACTTCGCTAGATGACAGAATCAACAACAACAACATCGAAGCCTCTAATCATTTTATCACACATCATTTATTGTATCTACCCATGTTTTACCCCAACATTTTTGTAGATATAAAATACATATACAGTTTAAATCATTTAAAACTTGTATAAAGATCTTTCATCAGCATAGACAACAAGTATTCAGACAATATGCACACATAGCATGTAGTTTATATTAAATACTTCATATCTATGTGTAAGATGAAAGTAATTATGCACTCACCTAAAAGGGTGGTGAATCCGAACTCAGACAGCGCTTCACTTCTTAAAAATAATTTCCTTCGACGAAACCTAATATTATTACCACTAGAGTTTAGTCTATTATTCGCCGAGACTAATTAATAGTCTAGCTATTATTACTATTATATAAGCGTTAAACAATACTTATATAACCCATAATAATAGCCCAAGTACTTATTATAAGTTCCTAATAACGTTACTATAACTAAATAAAAACTATATTAAAAATAGCGTAGGCGTAGCTCACTTACAACGACTTTTATAGAAAACCGGGCTTTGCTTGGAGCAGCGTTCCCGAGCCGAAAATCTCTTCTTCTCGGAGCCGTCGAGCACTCCGGGGCTTCCACCTCGTGTTAGGGAGGTTCCCTAGGCTTTTTGGGGGGTTTCGGGGCTAGAGAGAGGTTCTAAAGAGAGAAGGTAAAGAGAAGAAAGAATGTGAAAGGTGTGAAGAAAATGAGGGTAGGAGAGGTTCTATTTATAGAGTGAAATATGGGTGAACTTGGTGCCACATGTCACCATCTGGTGGTAAGACTTCGGGAGAAAGCAATGACTAAGATTGTGTCACGTCACCCATTTTCGCACAACACACTTCCGACTTCTAAAACCCGTAACTTTCACATACGAGCTCCTTTTTTGACGTTCTTTATATCAATGTGTAGGAAAAAATAAGATCTACAACTTTCATTTTGACTCCGTCGGCTAATTCTCGACCGATCTTAAATTTAACAGTACGAGGAGATTATACTGTTAAATGTCCGCGTAAAATTCATAACTTCTACATACGGACTATGTTTTCGTCTGTCTTTTTACCGTTAAGTTCCTATTAATGAGATCTTCAACTCTCATTTAGGTCGCGTAGGCCGAAAACCTATCGATCTAAAATTCGATTTTCGGGCTGTGCACTGCTAAGCCAAATCTTAGAAAATTCACAACTTCCTCATACGAAGTCAGATTTGGGCGTTCTTTTTATGCACGCTCTCGGTTTAATGTATACTACAACTTTGGTTTAGATTACTAAGGCCAAAAATTCTTCTATCATAAATCCATTATTTACGTCACACAGCGTCGTGTCGATTTTGTCGTGAAACTTCGACAGGTCATAACTTCTTCGTTATAACTCGGATTTTGGCGTTCTTTATATGTCTGTAATCCTTGTCACGACCAATTAAACTTTCTTCATCGATATTGGGTTTATCTAACACTTTATTTTTTATGCTTATTTTTATCCTTTATTTATTATATCATTATAAACAAGTAATAAGCACATAAATTCACATAATTCATGTATTACTCAAATAATTCACTATAAACAATGCTCTCATACCAATCTGTCACACCCCCAAACCTAGGATGGCGGAAACGTCCGGAGGTGGAGGACTTCATGTATAGTATCATAACAACGAGTATAATAGTGACCAAAGTAAATACAACTATCATAAATATAATCGAGAAAGTTACATGCTTACATGTGTTACATGTTTCAAAATCGATTACAATATAATGATAAAAGAGTTTGTTTGACGTCGTAGCGTTCCATCCTCAAAATCTGGTAGTTACTTGTTTCTATTAATTTCCTGAGAATACAAGTAATTTTAAAGAGTGTCAACAGTTAAGTTGGTGAGTGCATAAGCTATTGTATGTAGAGTTGAAAACCTTTCTTTGTAAATGTAGTGTATGTTCAATAAAATCCAATATTTTCCTTATAAAATGAGTTGTAGTCTTTAAACTCAAAGACCGAAATGTACAGGTATTTACCATACTTATAGTATATTCAGTTTTAAATAAATAAAACCCTTTTGAATGCAAGAATCCCCGTAAACTATATGTGTCGTTGTTTCCCTATGTGAGTTATTATAACCATACAATTAACATAGTAAGCCTATTACGACCTTCTTCGGGAGTCGGAATGTTTTGATATTTGCCACCCCAGACCTGCCAGTCTAGCTGTTGCAAGCAGCTAAGGTGCGAGATTGTCAATCCCAATATAGATCTATATACAAGTATCACGCTCTCCATACAGGAGATTATGGTTATAATACATGACTTTAACCAGTACTCTATATAATATAATGAAGTAGTATCTCACAATTTGATTCAACGAGTTTACGTGTAGTGTAAATGAGAACCCTTTTTTTTGAAGTATGAATGGAACCTTCCTTAGTATGTTCGTAGTGTTAATGTACCATAAACTATGCCTATTATAGTTTATCATATATGTTTGTAGGGAATGAAAACCCTTATGATGAATGACTATTTTTGTTTCATGAAATTAAACTAACAAGAACTACATTCAACATGTAGTAATTTATTGCTATACACCTTGCTCAACATGTTACAAAGTGTTGATAAACTTGTAAACTGTTTTTACTAGTTTTAACCTTTCTGTCACTGTTCTTAGAAAAATCACTGTAAGTTAAAAATTGAATCTGTAAACTCTGAGAGTTCAAGAAATGTGTCTAGTTTGTTCATAATTTTTATTATAATTTTTAGTGGTCTCTAACTAGTGTGAAAATTCCCCTATACACAGACTGGTCCGAATTCATTTATGAAATGATAGGCAGTTTTGTAAAAATTGTCATAAATTGTAGAAAAATCGTATGAATGTGTGCAAGTAGTCATTAGAAAGGTATAAACCTGAACTATTTTCATATTGAACAGTTTTGAAAAATATTAAGTTTAAGATTATCAACAGTTCGTGAATAGCTCATAACTTTTCTGTTGAAAGCTGTTGATTGAGTTAGAATGTATTTTAGTGTTGTAACTTATATTCTCCCCATTAAAACATGAAGAAAACATGAAAAGATAGGGGTATGAACTCACCTTGAGTGATTCCCTTAGGTGGTAAGTTGAAGAAGGGGAGTTTCAAGTCAAGACACTTGAAAGATGCTTAAAGATTTGAAGATCCTAAAGACAAATATGTGAATATTTGTGTGAATGATTTATGATTCATGTGAAGAAATATAGAGTATTTAGGAGTTGAATGAAGGAACTTACCCAGAATGGAGGAAATCTCCTGAATACTTTTGTCAAGAAGATCGTGACTGAGAAAGAGGGAGAGAGAAAAGTGTGTTTTTGGTGGAGGCAAATGAGACTTTGAAGGTGAGGAATAAGATCTCTTGGGTGGATTTGGTTAAGGAAATTCTGATGGAGTGTTGGGATGAGTTGAAAAAGGATAACGATTTGACTAGGTAAGGTGTGAATAGTGACATAAAGTGGGTGATTACCTTATGAATAAAATAATGAATCTTAGACATTATTCATAAAAATGTGTTCTAACTCTTCAAGGTTGGATAAAATAGGAGTTTAGGGGGTTTTAGTCATGAGAAATACAAGTTTGAGGGTGTTCCCAACGTCAAATATTCCTAAAATTGCTAAAAGGTTTGAAATGGTCAAAAATCCGGAATGGGGTCCGGATGTCAGGAGCGTTCGTCCGGAGTCAGGAGCGTTCGTCCGGAGTCAGGAGTGTCGGGAATGTCTGGAGTCAGGAGCGTCTGTCCGGAGTCAGGAGTGTCAGGAATGTACGGAGTTAGGAGCGTCCGTCCGAAGTCAGGAGTGTCAGGAGTGTCCGAAGTTCAGGAGCGTTCGTCCGGTTCTTGAGTTGGCGTTCCGATTCAAGAAGGTTCCGGACCAAGAGGGTCCTTTTGGTTTTTCTCCTTTGGTTTTGAGTTATTTTCAACAAAGGAAGTGGTTGAGAGAGACTTGGGAGAGATTTGAGGATTTGAGATATAAAGAAATATTTGGGAAAGATTTGGGAGAGGGAGAGATTGAGAGAGACTTTGTTTGTAACCTTTGTTAGTGTTTGGCCCCGTAATGCAGGGTTTGTAAACCCCATTATGCCTCGTTATGAGTGTTTTATGCCCTTGAAGGGTATGTAATAGTGCTTTATAGAGTCGTTACATCACTCACCCTGGTTAGGGTTTAGAATTTCTGAACATGTAAAACCTCCGTGTGATACTTTGTATTATAATAGAGAGTTGTACATTAGTAAACATAGAGTAAGTCCTAACATACAAGCACTAACTGAGTTTACCAGTTTGACTCGCTGACTTTGTTTGACTTTGACTTGACCAGAAATTGACGGTTATCACACTTTGCATCGTTGTGGGGGTGGTCTGGGTTGAGTTTCGGGAACCATCTCTTCTTCTTCTTCCGAGTCATCCAACTCATTGACAAGTTAGAATTTTTGTTGGGTTTGGGTTTGAGTTTGGGTTTGGGTTTGGGTTTGGGTTTGACGTTGATTTGGTGAATGTTGATCGAGAAAAATAACAAAGTTTTAAAACATTTGCGGAGTAACATTTGGAACTTGGACCGGGTAATATTGTCTAATATTTTGATATTGAAATTATAGTGGAGATTGAATGAAAGCATCGCGTTGGGGACGATAAAATCCTTGTGATGATGAATCGATAGCAAAAATGTTTTCAAGTAGGGGTGCTTAAACTCGAAACATGAGTTTTTTTTTTCCTTCTATCGGAGGTTGGAGTTTATTGTCAGGATTTATTTTTTTTTAAAAAGAAAATAAAGGTCGTAGAGGGTTTTTTTTGAAGGTTTGATTGAAGGTAAATAAGTATGAATATTTATAGAGGTTGTAGAGGGTAAATTTTTTTTAACCAATTAGTTGTTAGAAATTAAAAAAAACAAAAAAACAAAAAAAGTTTCACAAGTTACTGTCTTTTAACAGTTAGTTAAAAAAAAGTCTACCCAATCAGCAAAGGAGCGCAAACACGACAACCGATTCCCTCACTCCCTTCCCCGCACAGCCTTACCGCACCGCCGGTGCGGTATAAATCGGAGCGGGAACCTTCCTACGGCTACTCTAGCGCCCCATTCCGTCCGGCCTTATAAGAGCGAACGGTATAGGCCAAACGAGAAACAACGCAGCTGATGTGGCAGTTGGCGACGGCTGCATAACGGGGGGAACACCACCCCCCTGCTCGTTGCAACTCGTCGAGGGTGATTCTCGTTGGCGTGGCGACGGGAAGAAACAGAAGAATTGTGACTGTTTGAGTTTTAATTTGCAACGGTTTGAAAAAAATAATTAAAAAAAAACAATTTATCCTATAAATACCTCTCATTTTATTAAAAATTTCACACACTTTCTCTTCTCCTCTCTACATACTTTCAATTATCTTCAAAAAAATATGGATCCTTTCGACTCGTCCGATGATTCAGATGACGATATTTTCTTTAGGATGATGTATCATTATTACACTACCGACCTGCTACAACCAGACCCATCCCCGCTACTAACAAGACGTGCAGAAATCGCGAAGAAGGACATGAACATCTATATCGCGATTACTTTGCGGATAATTGTGTATATGGGGCGAAGGACTTCAAAAGAAGATTTCGTTTGAGTAGGGATGTGTTCTTACGAATCGTCAACGCCTTGGAAAGCCGGTATCGTTTGTTTACTATATTTTTATACAAAATAAATAGAAATGTACTACATGTTTCTTTAATTTTACAACATATGCAATATATTTTTAAACTGTAGTTAATTGATGTTTAGGTACGATTTTTTTTCAATTAAGATATGATGCTAGAGATAAACAGGGGTTTACAACGTTGCAGAAATGTGTTGTGACCATTCGTTTGATGGCTATAGGGGAGTCACCCGACACCATGGACGACTATATGAGAATGTCCGAAAGAACCGCAAGAGAGAGTTTGTATACATTGTCAAGGGGTGTTGTTGAAACTTTTGGAGACGTGTATTTGCGGAAACCTTCGTTGCATGATTTGCAAGAATTGTATGTGGCGCATGAAGAACGTCATGGGTTTCCCGGAATGATCGAAAGCATTGATTGCACACACTAGAAATGGAAAAATTGTCCGGTAGCATGGAAAGGGCAATACGCAAGTGGTCATCACGGATCACCTTCATTGGTGTTAGAGGCTGTCGCTTCTCAAGATTTATGAATTTGGCATGCATTTTTTGGGGTTGCGGGTTCCAACAACGACGTCAACGTTCTTGATCATTCGCCAATATTCAACGATCTTTTGAATGGAAAAGCCCCGGATGCTCCTTTCACGGTGAATGGAAACGAATACAAATATGGGTATTACCTTACAGATGGAATATATCCTCAGTATTCCACATTCGTGAAGGCATTCCGCCACCCGGTTGAAGAACGAGACAATTTTTTTAAGAAAAGACAAGAAGGAGTACGTAAGGATGTGGAACGTGCTTTTGGAGTGCTGAAGGCGAAGTGACATACATTCCAACATGCATCACGACCATTGGATTTAGAAACTTTACGATATATCATGTATGCATGTATCATAATGCATAACATGGTAGTAGAAGATAAATAGCGAAATATTGCACACTATATCCCAACGGAGCCCAGACATGTTCAGTTTCAAACCAGGAACAACAGATTATTTGCATCGCGAATAGCGTTGTATTTTTTTTTTGGATGTTATTTCTTTTTTGTTTTTGGATATTATGTGTAATTTAGTCTTTATGTTAATTTTAATCTAAAAATTTTTTTAATTGTTTTTTATAATTTTTAAACATTATGTTTTATTTATTTTTTATATTTAAAAAATATTTGTCTCAATTTAAAAAAAATCAAAATAAATAAAAAATAAATTATAAAATGGAAAAAAAGTTGGTGTCATAAAAGATACAACATATTATCCATTTTCCACTTGGTGTTATAACATCATTGATAATATGGCATGTGATATGGCACCAAAATGGTGTTACATTTAGTTCTAAGGTAGGAATGAAAGTGGGTCCAAACCCGGACCCGGAAAACCCGGAACCGTTTAACGATATTTTTAAGAATCGGAAACCGGACCGGTATATAGGAACCGGGTCCGGTTTGGTTCCGGGTAAAGTGGATCTAGAACCGAAAAACCTAGAAATAGGAAAGTGGGTAAAGTAGAACCGGGTCAAATGGGTTTAGAACCGGAAAACCCAGATTTTTTTTTTATTACCCATAATCTTTCAACCGTTATAAAAAAATTAACAAACAAAAAATTACATTTAGGTTATTAGGTTATTGACGACATTGATTTATTTAAAAATAAATAAATAAATAAATAAATAGATATAACAATATTGGTTTAAAAAAATGACATTTAGGTCATATCACAGTTAGTTAACTTACGTGTTCATATTGGACTATTGGATAGGCAATTAGGCACTTCATACTTTGGATAAGGCATTGTACGTTGATTTATTTATTTATTTATTTATTTATTTATTTTAAGAAATTATGTATTTGACTATTGGATAATTTATTTTGGGCTGTGTGTTTTAATTTAAGATATGTTGAAATTCTAAATTGTTAGTTATTTATTTATTTGCAACCACACTAACTTTTTTTTTTTTTTTTGTATCTTTGACCTTGAAGGCTTCAATTTTGAAAATTTGAACATAAAAGCAAGAGACAAATTTTTTGACATTAGCAATCTTTTAATTTTCATGTTTTGTCAACATCTCACAACTTCTCATTATAAATAGGTCCTTCCACCTCTACATTTTCACTTAACTTATTATTCTCTAAGTTGAAGGTTTTGAGTTGTTTTTTCTTTTCAAGAACATTCATGGAAGCTAACCTCCTAATTCAAGTATGTTTCTTTTTAATTTTATACAAATATGCATTTAAAGTAATTGACTAATTTACGTCTTTATACTTCAATTAGGTTCCGTTTTGAATCTATTAGTTTTATAACTTTGATACTTCATTTTTTACATGCTTTAAATCTACCTAGATTTATTTTACTTAATTTGTTTAGCATTTGAATTTGAAGGAGAGGTCCACATGTTGGCAACATTTTGATATGTTGTGGGTAGTAGAAAATGATGGGGTTGAACGAAGGCAAGCAAGGTGTAAGTATTGTTTCGCTACACTTAAAGTCGATCCATCAAGACACGGTACAAGTAGTCTTAATAGACATTGTCATACGTGTGCCAAAAATCCGAATAATATAGGTAGGTAATAAGTTTTGTGCTTTTAATTTATTTGGTAGCATTTTTTTTAATACTAAATATGTTTATTTTTGTTTTATGTATAGAGATTGAAGATGCGTTAACTCGACAAGATGGTCAAGGAATAAGTGTTGTTTTGTTCTTAATTGTTTAAGAATTTTGATTTGAATTGTTTTGAATATTAGACTTTGATTTTGAATTGTTCAATAGGTACCATGAACTTGGACCCAACCATTGTCCCCTTCTTCGCTTGTGTTATGTTCTTTTCATTGTTATTTTACCACAACATAGATAAAAAGAAACATTCATTAAAATGATTATTAAAATGACGAAAACCATTGATTAAAATAAAAGTAATAAAAAAATAATAAAGTGGAATGTGGATGTGCATGCATTGATTAAAATATCATTCATTTATACTTGTTTACACCCACATGCACAATTGCATAGTACCAAACAAGTAAATTTGATTCAAGTTCAAAAACATTAATCAACCAAAACAAACACTTACAAACCAATAATCATTTATCAACAAAAAAAAAACAAAAATAGTATAACTACTCGTTAATATCTATCGGCCTTTTTCCATTTCCATTTTGGGTGCATATGGCGTCTTCCAACTCTAATACATATCATAAAAAAAATTAATATGAAAGTTAGCATATAACCAATGTTTTGTTATTAGATAATAAAATGAATTTGTTTGCTACCTTTAGCTACATCATCATCTTTAAGAATGTCATCGATGTTGTCAACAATTGGTTTCTTTGATTTCTTCACCCAATCTTGGGTGCAAACCAAAGCCTCTATTATAGGTACGGACAAGTTTGCTCGATAACTATCAATTATGCGACCGCTTGTACTAAAAGCGGACTCGGAAGCCACGGTAGATATTTGAATGCCCAAAAGATCTAATAACATAAACATATAATGTTAAATTATACTACATTATAATAAAAAATATAAGTAATTAAAATTATACCTTTTGCCATCCGCGAGAGAATTGGGTAACGAGATGCGTTATTTTTCCACCAAACCAATATATCAAAGTCCTTAACGCCTTGGGTTTGTCCTTCGTTCAAGTATCGTGTTAATTCCGTTTCCTTTGAAGCCGAGGAATTCACCGATTGAGCAAAATAGTCACCCACAAAGTCGTCATCATCATCAATATGCACGACATCTTGACTACCACCAGTTTCAAATGGTACATTAGAGTTGGTATTGTAACAATTAAAAAAGTTCTCAAATCTCGATTCAATATCCTTGATTAAAGACTTAGTCTTCGCAGTAATATCTAATTCGGAAAGGGGTTTATTTTCCGGCATCTTGTACTTGATCAATGTTTCAAAAGCATGTCTAAGAAATTCTGTCTTCATTCGCGGATCCAAGATAGTCGCAAAGTACATGTAGTCATTCAAAATTTCAAAATCTCCCCAATACTTCTCATATTTGTCTATCATATCCTTCCCAATTGAATAAAATCGTTTGTTTTTTGACCAAACCCGTATATGTTTGTAAATGTCACATACTTCTCCAAAAAACCGATTTGCCAATGGTTTTGAAGTCGTCGACACCAATTCTGTTTTCACCTTGAACTTCTCAAGAAAGGAGACCATTGCTCGACAAGTTACAAAATCTTCACTCACGGGGGTTACCACATCTCGTGCAAAGGAACGATCTACCAAAAAAAAGTTACAAAAAAAAATTAATATATCATTTTGGGGGGCTGTAAATGACTCTGTACATATGCAAATAAGGTGTTTCCAAAGTCTATAACTATTGCCAAACAGTGAAATACAATTTTAAAAAAAAATCAGCCCAAACAGATTCATAACGAAGTAGATATGACAGTTTAAAGTTAACGAAAAATTCTAAAATAATGCTGTTAACATATTCAAAACAGCTTTGATATATCATTTTTCAAGGGCTGTAACTTACTCAAAACACATGCAAATTAGGTGTTTCCAAAGTCTATAACTATTGCCAAACAGTGAACTACAATTAAAAAAAAAATCAGCCCAAATGGATTAATAACGAAGTAGATATGACAGTTTAAAGTTAATGAAAAATTCTAAAATAATGCTATTAACATATTCAAAACAGCTTTGATATATCATTTTTCGAGGGCTGTAACTTACTCAAAACACATGCAAATTAGGTGTTTCCAAAGTCTATAACTATTGCCTAACAATGAACTACAACTTAAAAAAAATAAGCCCAAACGGATTCATAACGAAGTAGATATGACAGTTTAAAGTTAACGAAAAATTCTAAAATAATGTTGTTAACATATTCAAAACAGCTTTGATATATCATTTTTCGAGGGCTGTAACTTACTTAAAACACATGCAAATTAGGTGTTTCCAAAGTCTATAACTATTGCCAAACAATGAACTACAATTTTAAAAAAAATCAGCCCAAACGGATTCATAACGAAGTAGATATGACAGTTTAAATAGGGCTAAAAATTTAGCAAGAATGCAGAAAAAAATTACCTTCCATTTCATACTCGTAGAAAGCTTTTTCTAAATCCACCGCGATCTTCAATAAGTCGTAAGTTGAGTTCCAACGAGTGGGACAATCGTTGCACAAAAATTTGGTTGATTCCACCCCGACGGCTTTCATGCACTTTTTAAATAAAGCAATCCGTTGTGTGGACTTTCTAATATATCTTACGGCGTCTTGCAAACATTTAACACTCTCGTCATTTTTATTCATCCCGTCTCTCACAATTAGATTGATAATGTGTGCCATACACCTAATGTGAAAGTGTTTTCTTTCATTGTACAAGTTTGGTAATTTTTTTTTAGAAACTCTATTGCTCTGTCATTAGAACTTGCATTATCAACCGTACAAGTCATGACATTTTTAATACCCCACCCTTGAATACATTTCAACACTTCTTTTCCGATATCTTCCCCCCGTTGACTATCTAATTTTTTAAAGTTGATTATCCTTTTGTGCATCCCCCAGTTATCATCAATAAAGTGTGCGGTAATGACAATATAATGCACCCTTTTACTCGGACTTGTCCAACAATCGGTGGTCAAATGAACCGTGTTAAGTGGATTACATAAGAATGTTACTAACTTATTTCTTTCTTCTTGATAATAAAGTGACACTTTTTTTGAAATTGTTGTTCGACAAGGTACAACCACCTTCCCGTTTAGTGCGTTTGTGTATTCAATAAAGGCCTCATTTTCTACAAATTTAAAAGGTAGACCACCCACTACAAACAAATTCAACATAGACTTTTTAATTCGTTTGTCGTCATGTTTCCAAGTGCTAACACTACCCTCCCCGTTTGGTTCTTTTTTAAATTGTAATGTTTGTTGGTTTTTCAAATTCTCGGGGTTTTGCTTACAATTCTTTGCATGCTTATTTAAGCTAGACGTACTGGTATTATTCCCGTCGGCTTTGAGAACCCTCTCGCACCATTTGCACTTTCCATGCCGAACTCCATCAATAAATATCTTCTCAAATGATTTCCAACAATCGGACCTTGTTTTGCCTACTCTTTTTCTCTTTTGTGTTGGTTCCTCATTGATTTCTTGTTGAGTGTTGTCAACAAACACCTCGTCATCATCAAGCTATAATAGATAATAATAAAAACACAATTAAAATACAATAACACAACTTAATTCATAAACTTGGCCTACAATACATGACAATTAAGTCTCATCAATACTTGAACCACAAAAAATAACACAAATTGATTCATAAATTTGACCTACAATACATGACAATTAAGATTATGTCTATTAAGTAAATCATAAATAGTCCAGTGAAAAAGGTGAAACAACATCTATATTTTAGGGATATTAAGTGGGTCACTGAGATACCCTTGCTAGGAAATAGGTGCATGAAACAAATGTGTTAACTAAGCACATGCTGGGTAAGTGGGTATTATGCAACTTTATGAATTTAAAATGACAATTTTATCCTTTGATTATCAAGTCTTTACCAAAAATGTTAGGGGTATTTATGTGGAATTGTGGATTAACAGAAAGCCATTGATAAGCATATGTCACGTGTTTCTTATACCTTTTCTTCTTTTCTAAAGTTTCAAGATAGACAAGTTGTATTTTGACTTTAGGAATCAAATTGTTTGACCAAAAGGTCAAACTGCACAAAATCAAGATTGGAACTTAATTGTGTATCTTCATTGTATTTTGACTTTAGGAATCAAATTGTTTGACCAAAAAGTTGTATTTTGACTTTAGGAATCAAATTGTTTGAATGTCTAGTAATTCCAAACGTCCACCATTGTTGCAATCACAGTGAAGGGCAAAAAAAAAAAAACCAGTTGTGTATCTTCACAAGACATGAAATCAAAATTCTTGACACTTACTTGTGTATCTTCATTGTTATCTATCCAATTGTCCACCATTGTCAATCACAAAGAGGAATTGTTGTTGTCGTCGATCACAATTGTCAAATTGGAAGGGCAAAAAAAAAAAAAACGAGATGGAACGTGAGGATCCAAAAAGAGTCGTCCCAAGTAGGGATGAAGATCGTCGATCACATATAAGGGCCAAACTTCTGATGCTGAGCAGAGAAAAAAAGTCGTCACTCGAATGTAGAATTGTCGATCAAATAAGAGGGATAACTCTTCAGTTCCGGTTCTTTTACCCTTACCGGTTCTTGGACACTAAATCGGTTCCTTGGCCCACTAAACCCGAGTTCGGTTTTTTTTAAACATATCCGGTTCAAAAACCCGGATAACCCGGACCCGTTGGACCCATACCCGAAATACCCGGAACCCGGTTAAGAGTAATTTTGGAACCCAATACCCGGACCGTTTAAGCATTTTCCGGTTATACCGGTTCCGGTTCCGATTCCGGTCCGAGTTTCCGGTTTTATAACTCATCCCTAGTCTAAGGGAGTCGATGATTGATTTTGATGATAATTATTCTTTAAAAGGAATACAATAATTAACTACAAATGTAAAGGTAATCATTTGACAACGCATCCAAAGTTCCAAACACACCTATAACTCCGCTGTTTTCAAACCGATCGAATTAGGTTACGTTTGTAAATCTTTGAAGTTAGGTTTAATCGCAATTGACCAAAACCAAGAAATCAGATAGCGACGGAGACGTGGGTGTTAAAAAGGCCTTATCCACGCTGTCACGTCAGCAGCATATACTCGGTATTCTACTTATCCCCGCCCACAGTTTTCTCGGTTCCACCTTCTTTCTCCCATCGTCCCCCTTCGGTGTTTGCAACCAATATTTTTCCTAATCCATTTCTTGATTTCCTCTCATCAATGCTTAATCCTAATCCCTTAAAACCCACTCAACAACTCGATGAATCGGTCTCTTTATTCTCTTCTTGACCCATCGAAACCGTTTATTCCATCGTTTCCAGATCCTAGTGCACAATTTTAGCCTAGTTTCTCGTTTGGGTTCTTTCAAATTGACGAGTTTTGATACGAAATCGTATCTTTTGGTGAATGTACGAGGCTTCGAAATCGAATCTCAGATTGTGGTGTATTGATTGATAACCTAATATTTGGTGAATTCAAGTGTGCTCTGTTCTGATCGGTGGGTCTGCTTTCAAGTTGAATTAAATTCATAAAAACTGAATCTTGAAAAAATTTCAAGGGTTTCTTGGTTTGATTTCAAGTTTTGAGTATGGTGGCTATAAAAATTGGGATGCTTCACTATGTATTGGACCATGTATATGGTGCATTCATGCACAGAACAAAACTAAGCACACCGTTCTTTTCAAGAGGATGGGGTGGCACAAAGCTTGATCTTTTAGAACGAATGATTCGACAGATTTTCCCAGTAGTTGAAGGCCAAAATTGGCCTCCAAGATTGATTCAACCCGTTTGGAAAACAGTTTGGGAAACCAAAAGTGCTTGTTTGAAAGAAGGTGTTTTCAGGACCCCTTGTGATGAACAACTTATCAATGCATTGCCTCCTGAGAGTCACATTGCAAGAGTTGCTTTTCTAGCCCCAAAATTTGTCCCAACTCACAAAATGGCTTGTGTTGTTCATCTCGCAGGTATACACCATTAAAACATAAAATTTACTGTTTCCGATAATGATGATTGGATTTGAAATCTTTGATTATGAACTTTAGGTACTGGGGACCATAGTTTTGAGCGAAGGTTGCGACTTGGTGGGCCACTTTTGAAGGAAAATATAGCAACAATGGTTCTTGAGAGGTAATAACCAATTCCATTATTGATTTTCGCTTCCCACATCTTATCTTTTATTCTTTTCAAAATTGTGTAGCCCTTTTTATGGACAAAGGCGCCCATTTCTTCAAAGTGGGTCAAAATTGTTATGTGTGAGTGATTTGCTGTTATTAGGAAGAGCTACCATTGAAGAAGCACGCAGTCTCCTACATTGGTTGGATTCTGAAGCAGGTTTTGGTAAAATGGGCGTTTGTGGTCTAAGCATGGGTAACTTTTCAACTCTAATACTATCTTTTAAGGGCAAACGAGTCAAATCACTTTGTTTTTACACAAAAATTAGGGCCAAAGGGCAACACTTTATTTGAAAACGATACAGTAGCGAAATGCATAAGCTCTGAAATTTCTTCTACATAGATATCAAGAAATGTAAAGCTTTCAAGGTCTTTTAGGGTTTGTTTATGGTGTTTAGGTGGAGTACATGCTGCCATGGTTGGATCATTACATCCTACACCTATTGCTACATTTCCATTTCTATCCCCGCATTCTGCTGTTGTGGCATTCTGTGAAGGAGTATTAAAGCATGCAACAGCTTGGGAAGCACTAAGAGATGATCTTTCAGTGCATAATGCTGGTATGACACTTGATGAAGTAAGAGAGCGGATGAGAAACGTATTGTCTCTCACAGATGTCACACGTTTCCCAATACCCAAAAACCCTGACGCTGTTATTCTTGTTGCAGCCACTGTAAGCACCCCATATATAGGCCCCTGATTTGAACCCTAATACTATGTTTTATGAGTGTAAATTCAAATTTTGGTGTTGGTGTTTGTTAGGATGATGGATACATACCCAAACACTCGGTGTTGGAGGTGCAAAGAGCTTGGCCAGGATCTGAAGTGAGATGGGTGACAGGTGGACATGTGTCATCGTTCATTCTTCACAATGGGGAGTTCAGAAGAGCCATTAGAGACGGGTTAAACAGATTACAGTGGAAGGAGTCTCCTTTATGATATTGTCAGGTGTGAATGAAAAGACAAACAAGATACTAACCTGTAAAGTTGATACAAAACAGGAAGGAATAGATTTGTCTTGTACATTGTTGTGCTGAGTGGTTTGATTTTAACAATTTGATTATCTTCATTTGATTATTTTAAATGATTTAGTCTTTGTAACTCCTGTAATTGATATATTATTTTGGTTTTGTTTTAATCAAATTAACCAGGATGTTGCTGAAATTAAAGATCAAATGACAAATAAAATGTCTGTCTTTGCAGTTTTTGTTGATTATCTGTTTCAGGCAACTTGGTCAAAAGCATAATTTAGTCTTGTAGAACTAAGAATATATTATTGATTTGTATATTTATCCTTTTATTTTCATCATGAATTTGTGAGTAGCTAAGCCACTTAACTATTATTTTGACACTATTTAGCCTATTTTTGGTCATAAAGTGATCAGAGCTACACAAAACTATTACTTACCCTCAAACTTGAAAGGATCTTGGTGGTGAAATGAGGAAGTTCAAAATCCAAGTTAAGGTAACACAAATGTGTTACAAGGGCATTCTTGTGTAATGAATGGGAAAAAGGGCTAGGACGAATAAAAGATGCAAGGAGGCCAAAAAAGATGCAAAAAGTGGTGCCCAACGTGAAATATATGACATACGAAGAGATGTATATGAGGTTGGATATTAAAGGATGGGAGAATGAAATTTACAAGTTATCAAAATCTAGATAGAGAAGAAAAAAGCGACATGAAATGTCAGTTATATATATGACATGACAGTGGTTGAATTCTAGTGAAAGATGTTAATCTTAAGGGGAGATGGAGTAGTTACTTTTCATTCTTTATTTACGAGACAACATTGTTTAAGATGGAGAGAATGGAGAGGGCATTGAAGGGCGAACAACATACATACAATGAATGCTTATGCATGGATATTAAAAGTGAGAAAGTGAAATAGGACTTATACAGGATTAGGAAGAACAAAGTTGTACACTATGGCATTGCCTTGAGTAATTGGAAATGTGACTACAGGTAAACCTTTTTCAACACTATTTAAAAGCATGCCTAGGCGTTATGGAGTGGATATCTACAATTGTGATATCGATTTGTAAGAATGAAGGTGACACCTATAGTTATGGCAACAATCAAGGTATAAGCTTCTTAGTCATACCATGAAACTATGTGAAGAGAGTGTTTGAAGGCAGGTTACAATGTGAAATATTCGTAACCAAAACTAAATACGTGGGAGGTCAACGAATAAGACAATCCACCTTCTCAGGCGCCTTTGTCTTTCCTCCTTATGCGCCTTATGGGGAAAATATAGAAAAAAATATCTAGAGATATACACATGGTGTTTACTGAACTTGATAAAACATATGATAATACATCAGTGAGATGATTTGGAGGAACCTCGAAGACAGATTTATGTCTGAACGAGAAATAACGTGGAAGACAGATTTATATCCCAAGATGATTTGGTGGGACCTGGTCCTAGTCCTATGGAGATATGTCGGGCTATTCACAATATGTATTTATTGACATTCAGAAACTTATGTCCGAACAACGGTGGGCGACTGAGAATATTTCCTAGAGGAAAAAGGATCCACCACGAATCTTCCTTACATTTTCGTTGACTATCAATGAGGTTTCTCATGACATCTCGAGATTAGTGACATGGTTTATGCTTAGGCTAGGAGGTAGACACGATAACAAGACTAAATCCTTGGTTGTATATTAGGACAACTTTGACAAAAAAAAAGGCTATAGATTAATACCAACAAGATGAAATAACTTTGTTATAATTTTAGCAAAGAGTGTGAGCGTAATAGTGAGAGACTACAATGAGGCTCAAGTAATACGCTCAAAGAGATCCACAAGAAATGGGATTTAGAGGACGATGTTACACACCACATAGAGATGAGATGGTTAAAGTGGAGGTTGCCACATGAGTTTGTTAAAATTGAAGGGAAAATTGTATAAAGTTGCATCATCCTGGCTATGTTCTAGGGATCAATATGTTAGCCAAAAAAGAAGAAGCATGAGAGAAAGTAGAAAGTTGTGCAATGAGGATGCTACGATGGACAAGTAATAGAATAATATTACACATGTTAACTTTCAGTAAATAAGAATATGCTGGAAATGGCGCCTATCACTGGAAAAATAGGGAATGAAGATTAATGTGGTCTATACATGTATAGAGGATGTAAAAGTAACGGACAACTATGGTAAAGAGGGTGAAGACTTTCATCATCATTTCGGAGGGGAGGAGAGGTGACCGATGAGGAGGTGTGAAAAAAACTTAAGGTTGGACCTGAAAGAGTTGACATTTTCGGAGAAACTTAACCTTAAATATGAACAGTGTTGTAAAACTCGTCAAGTTGGCCGATTACTCAGCCCAGTACTTCCTACTCGGCCCCTTACCGAAATGAATTATAGAATTTGAGTACTCCCCAATCGGCCTCTTACTGAAGCAAACAATATTGTAAAACTCAACCAACTCGGTGATTAATATGTATAATATACTTAATAATTTATTATTTAACACACATGTGATTATTAGTCTCTCTCTCTCTCGCTCTCTCTCTCTCTCTCTCTCTCTATATATATATATATATATATATATATATATATATATATATATATATATATATATATATAGAGAGAGAGAGAGAGAGAGAGAAAGAGATAGGTTCAAATGTTTTCACTATCTATTTGTGCATGTATGATTGATTCTGGACCAATCATTTTAGTTATTTTAAGAAAGTAATTAATGCATATTAAATGCTGAAGATGTAATTAATAGCCATTATATCTTCAACATTTAATATGCATTAATTATTTTCTTAAAATAACTAAAATGATTGGTCCAGAATCAATCATACATGCACACAATAGATAGTGAAAACAAAATAACCTAACCCTATATATATATATATATATATATATATATATATATATATATATATATATATATATATATATATATATATATATATCTTAAATTTTCAGTAATTATATTTCAAAATGAGATCATTGTGTGTTTTTCAGTTTTGTGTATTCAAATGTATTTAATTTTGTTATATATTTCAATCAAGTTATGATTTTGACATATATAATTTCCCTAAAAGTATTTTTACATGAATTACCGAATTCAAGTATTCCCCGGATATTCGCTACTCCGCAGTCGACCGAACAAGTACCGAATAGCAAATTCTACAACTTTTGATATAATGCAGTGAAAACTTAAAATATGATAGTTAAATAGGATAGATCTTAGTTTCCATATTTTAGTATGTTATTTTTCTGAGTTTATTATTACGTTATTTATTATCATAATTATTCCACTTTAAGAGCTATAGTTTGTATCATTCTATTCAATCTCCCCTTAGCAATATCTCTAAAGTAATGATACGAATGAAAGAGTTTGACACTTCCCAAAAGATAACTTAAGCTATGAAGGGGTGAAGGGTTAAAATAAAGATAGTTGAGTAGTTTTATTAATATATTTTTGATTGTCTTATTTATTCTATTTTTTGATATTCATATCTACTGTCTGTATCATTTTATTAAATCAACCCCCACCCACACACTCAACTTTTCTTATTCAGTATTTTTTGGTTCTCTCTTCATGTTAGTGATCTTCAATGAAAATATTCTATCTAGCCTTGGGTAATTGTTACACCTTAGATATGCATCTTTGTTTTCCAAAACCAGCTGAGCTATGGCCTATATCTCATGGTGCAAGATTATATTTATATTTTATTACCTTTTCTAGTGAAACTCGCTTTCAACCGCTTCAACACACTTATTATACATATGAAGATTAAAAAGATCCTGAAGTTTGTATGTTTCGACCAAAAGTTTACAAAGCTGGGTTGTTGATGAACGTAAAAATCACAAACTATAAACTATGATCAACATCTTTTACAATTGCAATGATGGTTTTGAAACACATTATAAAGATCTAATTTAACTTTTCCATATCTATAAATACGCCTTTCCACAGTTAAAATTTCATATGAAAATGAAGACATCTTTCTTCACCATTGCTCTTCTCTCCCTCTTCCTCTCCCTTTACCCTTCTCTCTCCCAACGTTGCAACAAAAAAGACGAAAAAATCCTTCTCAGAATCAAAAAATCATTTGGAAATCCCGATGTCTTAACAACTTGGACCAAAGAAATCGACTGTTGTTCATGGTACTCTGTGCAATGTGACGAGTACACCGATCGTATCAGTGCACTCACCATCTTCTCCGGCAACATCTCCGGTCGAATCACAGAGGCCATCGGCAACCTCCCTTACCTCGAAACCCTAATTTTGCGGAAGCTCACAAATCTCACCGGCCAAATTCCGTCTTCAATTGCCAAACTCACCAAACTCAAAACTCTCACCATTAGCTATACAAATATCTCCGGCCCCATCCCTTCTTTCCTCAGTCAAATCAAAAGCTTAGCGACACTGGATTTATCGTACAATGGTTTCACCGGAACAATCCCGCCGGAGCTCTCTTTGTTGCCAAAACTCCGAACACTTCGCCTGGACAGGAATAGACTAACCGGAACAATTCCTGAGTCGTTTGGGAATTTCACCGGAAGGCTTCCGGCGATTTATCTATCTCATAACCTACTGAATGGAAGTGTACCCCAGTCAATGGCTCAGGTGAACTTCACGGCGTTAGATTTGTCCAGAAACAGGCTCATGGGAGACTTGTCGGTGTTTTTTGGGATGAATAAGACGATTAAAGCTGCTAATTTTTCGAGGAACTTGTTTGAGTTTAACTTCTCGAATTTGAATCAGTTTCCGGAGAGCTTGTCGGTGTTAGATTTGAATCATAACAGGATATATGGGAGTTTGCCGGCGACGTTGACAGGACTAAAATTGCAGACGTGGAACGTTAGTTTCAATAGACTGTGTGGTGAAATTCCGACCGGCGGAAGTTTGCAGAAGTACGATAGCTCGGCGTATTTTCATAACCAGTGCCTGTGTGGCTCTCCATTGCCTGCATGCTAATAAAATTCAAGAATATCTTCATAACTTCTAGAAGCTTTTATTTATTTCTATTTTATAGTTGTAAAGTTGCTTTGAGAAGTTAATAAAAATATGTTCAAAATTTATAGTTATTGAGTTTTTCGTTAGGGAATCCATACTACTCGAAGAAACCGTTATCTTATATTTATGTCTAGATAAAATAATTTTATCTCTTGATCATATTTAAAATAATGTTTTCTCACCGACATTTGTGATATTAGAAAACCTCAACATATTATGATGTATGAAAAAATCATGTTATTTTTTTTATATAAAAAACTATTTTATTTTCTGATTTTATATAATAAAATATTTTTATGTATTGATTTTGTACAAAAAAAACCTTTATTTTCCTCTTTATGTTTTGTATTTTTCTTTTGAGAAATGATAATTGATAAATATCAAGAAAAAATGGTATAAGTGCATAATTTTTCATTGTTTTCTATTATCATTTTCTTTTTCTTTTTTGATAGACTATTTTGTTGCTCAAAATTTATGAATATCACCATACGTTTAGCCATTGTCCAATAAGAGAAGTTTTCGAGAAGAAAAATACAGTTTGCTTTCTTGATTCTTAATTTTGTGATGTTGTATTTATCTTTATATATGGAATCAATGATATATTTACCAATTATCTCAAGGGTTTCATTGGTAATCCCTCTCCTAAAATATATTCACTTCGTTCCTTTGTCGTTTTCTCTTTCTCTCTCTTCTTGGGACCCTTTTTGTTATAATCTCCATTTATCCATCACATTGAGTTTGTTATGATTGACCCCCATGAGGTACACTTTCCTTCCATGACACACACCTTGGTTAGCTATAATGTGCTCATGATCATGGTCTCCAACTTCATATATCATCATCGAAAAGTCTTACTACTTATTTTGATGTCGATTGAGGGGTTGCCTTGTCGTCTCCACATCCGGGAACTTTATTTTTATGGGTGACAACCACAACCCTTGTTCATCAGAGTGTGTGTATTATTTCTCCTTCCGGTGTCAAAGCTAAATACATAGGGTGGTAATCTAGTCATCAAAACATCTTGGGTTTGCAATGTCATCTGCGAACTCCATTGCCTTAACACCAAGGTCATCATTTTCTATTGTAACAACTTCAATTTTCAAGTTTCATTTGCCCGTTATAGGTTATTGTGTTGCAACCTTCTTGTTCCTCTTTGTTGTGCTTGTTTTATTTGACTCATACACGTACTCCTCTTTTATTGGTGTCATTGCAAATCTATGTTTCACATTGCAAAGGGCATTTATTGGCATTTATTGAAACAGTCGTCTATCCACATGTAAACTACCAACTTCGATCTCCCAATACCCGGTTCATATAGGATTTAGGGTTTGATGTGATATTGATTTTAAAAATAAAATGTAAAATGTAAAATAGACTTATTTTATTAGAATGTGTGATGCTAAGCAAAAATAAACAAATAAATAAATAAAAATAAATGAACTTCAATGACTTTTTGGTATTTACATTTTCATAATTTCATTGCTTATTACCTTGCATCCATGTAAATAGTAAATATTTATTTTTGCATCTTTTTAACGATAGGTAACCACATTGTTGAAGTATGTGGGATCCGAACCTAAAACAATTCATTTTGAAATACTTATAATTCTCTAGCAATTAATCGACACTATTTCACCCCAAGATTAAAACATGTAAGATTCAAACGTAAGAACTTTTTAGACAACTCGTTTTGCGTGTCAACATAACAAAGATTACATACAAACTAAAATCCAAATATGATACAATTATAGAATCAGTAACACCGTGCATATTTTTTTACTTTTCCTTTGACGATTCTAGTCAATCCAGCAGTTAGTGGAGTACAAAAGTTTGCGAGTACAAATGACATCGAGGATCCTTTTGTTATGTAAAATTTAATGATTACTTTGGTGTATATTTTATATTGTTACGTTATTAAGTATGAATTTGCTTGTTTATTTTTATACTTGCAATCTTCTAATTTTGGTTATAAACTTGCATTGTAAACGATTTTTGTTTTGTTTTGTTCTTTAGCACCAATAATTAGTTTTTTAGTTTCAAATAAAAGTGGTTACAATTCCTCATAAGTTAAGAATCAAAATAAACTTTATCGTTTAATCTGACGAACTAAAAAGGCTTCAAATACAAATACATAAAACCATTCACGTCTTCAATCGAGTAAACTTTGTATGATAAATATTATGTTCATTTAACTACCAACAAAGTAGGTTAACAAATGCAACACACATGAGTCCGCACAAGATTTGTGTGTTTCATCTTCTCAGATTTTTGTGTTTATTTGCTTAACCAAACTTCCTTTTTGGTACAATTAAAACTACAATATTTATTTTAAATTTCTTTATCTTTTGGAATAAAACATTACAAGGACGCACTAATTTTATAAATTTCAAGCCTTTTTTTTTGTGAGTCTTGGAAACACCATTGGCTTTTGGGCCTAAGCGAAAGTAACTTGGGCCTCGAAACCACTATGGACTTCCCCATAAGTTTTAGGCCTTTTCCACATTAAAGAGAATCTTGCAATCTTGCATATGTTTTATTGATATTTAAATAAGCCCATATAATACCATATGAAAGCGAGGATTTGCTGCTATATGTATATACAGACAAGTGGAGCTGAGCACATATTCTCGATTATGTGAGAGAGGAGCATTCATCAAGAATAAAGGTGAAAGCAGAGTTTATCACAAGAATCTTTAAAATTCATCAACACATAAGGAAAATAGAAAAATCAGTAATGGTAGGCTTGGTAGATATAAAAGGAGAGAATAAAGATGAAAGAATATTAAAAAAAAAAGCATCTTTCTCCTAACTATCATCACACTGGCATCAAAACTTTCACCATACCACACTACTTTTCTTAGCATATAACAAGTGTTTAATCTCACAAAATATATTATATAACTTGCTCTCCATATTTAATACAATTAGCAACACCAAAAAGACAAGGTTTTATCTCATGGGTAGTGTTTTCTTTTCAAGAGAATCTAACACATCCTACATACAGTTCAATTTTAACTTCAAAAAGCTTATCTTTGTCACACCTCAGCCAACTTTTTCCATAAATTATGAGTTTTTTCAACACTCCACCCTACTTTTTCCATCAATGATTATCAACGAAAGCCAAATTATTTTCAACTTCAACTCAAGACTAAATACGAAGAAAGGTATCAACTTACATTGATGCGTTTAAAGAAAGCAAACAATCAAAGCACCTTTTGCTAGGTTCTCCTTCCACTAATGTTTATGGTCACATTTCAAAAAGAAAAAAATAAATAACAAAAGGCAAATATTCACAAATGACAACTACAAAAAACGGTTTCACATCACATGTTCCAATTTCCATGAGTTTCAAAGCAACAAAGAAACCAAAAACACACATAAAAACTGCAACTCTCATACAGAAAACAGAGATCAAAGTAAACTTGTACAACCCCAGTTCATAAAAAGGTAATGAATTTCTGCTTGATAACCTATTACAACCTTAGTGAAATCTAACAAACTAATGACTATATCTTGATCGGGTTATTTCCAGGTGATCAATAAATGGGTTCTAAACCAGCTGCAGCAAATCCAGATGACTACAAACTCAAAGACACAAAGCCACAACTCGGTGAAAGATGGCCACATGGCGGAATAAGAGGAGGTGGAGGGTGGATAAGCAGTGATAGAGTCACAAGCACATACGATCTTGTAGAACAAATGTATTATCTTTATGTTCGTGTTGAAAAAGCAAGAGATCTCCCTATCAACCCTTTGACTGCAAGCTGTGATCCCTATGTTGAAGTCAAACTCGGAAACTACAAAGGAAAAACACAGCATTTTGAAAAGAGAACATACGCAGAATGGAAACAAGTGTTTGCGTTTTCAAAAGAGAAAATACAATCAACTGTTCTTGAAGTTTACGTGAAAGATAAAGACATGATTGCAAGAGATGATTATTTAGGGAAAGTCGTGTTTGACATGAATGAAGTCCCGACACGGGTCCCACCAGACAGCCCGTTAGCACCTCAATGGTATCGGTTAGAAGATCGAAAAGGAGACAGAAAAGTCAAAGGAGAGGTGATGCTTGCAGTTTGGATGGGGACACAAGCGGATGAAGCTTTTTCAGAAGCATGGCATTCAGATGCTGCAACTGTTCATGGTGAAGGTGTTTTTAGTGTGAGATCAAAAGTTTATGTTTCTCCTAAACTTTGGTATCTTAGAGTTAATGTAATCGAAGCACATGATGTCGAATCGGCTGACAAAAGTCAACTCCCGCAAGTTTTTGTCAAAGCTCAACTCGGGAACCAGATACTAAAGACGAAATTGTCCCCAACAAAAACAACAAATCCGATGTGGAACGAGGATTTGGTGTTTGTAGCAGCCGAGCCGTTTGAAGAACAGTTAGTTCTCACACTCGAAAACAAAGCAACTTCAAAAGAAGAGATCGTGGGTAGAATCGTCCTTCCACTTACCGCGTTTGAAAAACGGTTAGATCATCGAACTGTTCATTCAAAATGGTACAATCTTGAACAATTTGGATTTGCAATGTTGGAAGGTGGACAAAGAATGGAGCTTAAATTCTCAACTAGGATTCATCTAAGAGTGTGTCTAGAAGGTGGTTACCATGTTCTAGATGAATCTACAATGTATATAAGCGATCAACGACCCACGGCCCGTCAATTATGGAAAAAACCAATCGGAATCCTCGAAATCGGGATTTTAAGCGCGCAAGGACTTCAAGGGATGAAAACGAAAGACGGAAAGAAAACAACAGACGCGTATTGTGTAGCGAAATACGGACAAAAATGGGTGCGAACGCGTACAATTTTGGAGAGTTTTAACCCGAAATGGAACGAACAGTATACGTGGGAAGTATACGACCCGTGTACGGTTGTTAGTTTGGGGGTATTTGACAATGCCCATTTAGGCGGGAATGGAAACGGAGGGAGTGGAAAGGATTCGAGAATTGGAAAGATAAGAATCCGGTTATCGACATTGGAAACGGATCGAATCTACACGCATTCGTATCCGCTTCTTGTTTTACAGCCTTCGGGGTTGAAAAAAACCGGTGAGTTACAGTTAGCGTTTCGGTTTACTTGTTTATCGTTAGCGAATATGATTTATCTTTATAGTCAACCTTTACTACCTAAAATGCATTATCAACATCCGTTGACTATAAGTCAGCTGGATACATTAAGATATCAAGCCATGAACATTGTGGCAATTCGGTTGGGAAGAGCCGAGCCTCCGTTAAGAAGAGAAGTGGTTGAATACATGTTGGATGTTGACTCGCATATGTGGAGTATGAGAAGAAGTAAAGCGAATTTTTTTCGAATTGTTTCGGTTTTCACGGGTGTGATTTCAATGAGTAAGTGGTTAGGAGATGTTTCGAATTGGAAAAATCCCGTAACTACCCTCCTGGTTCATGTTCTTTTTTTTATATTGGTTTGTTTTCCGGAGTTGATTCTTCCAACTGGATTCCTGTATATGTTTCTTATTGGAGTATGGAATTACCGATTCCGTCCGCGTCATCCGCCACATATGGACACGAAGCTGTCGTGGGCTGAAGCTGTTCAGCCGGATGAATTGGATGAAGAGTTTGATTCTTTTCCTTCTTCAAAGCCACAGGATGTGACGAAGATGAGGTATGATAGGCTTAGGAGTGTGGCTGGAAGGATACAGACAGTGGTTGGGGATATTGCAACACAAGGGGAGAGGTTTCAGGCGTTGCTGAGCTGGCGGGACCCGAGGGCGACCTGTTTGTTTGTGGTTCTATGTCTTGTGGTAGCTGTTGCTCTGTATGTGACGCCTTTTAAGCTTGTTGTTTTGGGGATGGGTTTGTTTTTGTTGAGGCATCCGAGGTTTAGAAGCAAGATGCCTTCAGCGCCTAGTAATTTCTTCAGGAGATTACCAGCTCGAGCTGATAGCATGCTTTGAGGAAGGAGAAGTAAAGGGAAACTATAGAGTGTTTGGTATACGATATTGTCTTCATTTTGTAATTTGTATTATGATTTGATGTTTTGTTTCGATTGAATGTTCAAGTTTAAGTGCTTCAAAAATTCACTAGCTCATCTCATAGACAGAGTATGTTTTACTGATTCAAACTTCAGAATTTATGAAATCTCGTCTAAATTTGAGGACATTATAGTCTTCCACAAAAAATTTGATTCAAACTTACAGCATAAAAATAGCATTCCTACAAACTTTAATTCATCAAATAGTAGGATGAATCTGTAAATCTCAGCAAATTCATCGTAGTGTAGTTCCAGAAATTACGAAATAAGGAAGAAAAAAAAAAGCAAGGTAGGAATTGTTGATGCAAAAAACGGAGAAGGATAAAGGATACCGTCCGAAAGAGCGTAATGCCATTGCGATGAAGAGAGACGGCAGTCATCGCCGGAAGAGAAGAGAAAGAGAGGCGACAACCCCTTCTTCCCCAAACCACCTCTGCCATCCTTCTCTTTCCTAAACCCTAAATTATTTTCTGAAAATCTTCGCTTTCTTACTCCTCGCTTAATTTCCATTGTATCTGGTTGGATGAATTAGGGTATTATGGGAAGACGAGCAAATTAGAAGAGTTTGCGTTTTTCAAAAAATAGTCATTCATTAGCGTCTTTATGAAATCGGCTTTTCCAAGCTGCTCTTGCTCTCATGTGATTTTTCGCTATAAGGCTGGGCGGAGTAATCACAGCATTTGCCGAACTCCATATCTAAAAAAAATGGGGTAAGAAGTTAGGAAGAGGAAGAAGAGAGAGACTCGAGTTGCCCTTCCAAGCTCAGTATGACATACCGAGTTCAAGGGCGGTGTTCGTCGAGTCCATGTCATCACTGCCGAATCGCTCTGTGAAGTCTAAAAATCTGAAATCTTTCATGGATATGGAGGGAATGTGAGGATGATACTTAAAATTTTCCTCTTAGAGTTTAAACTTACGCCTCGTCAGGAGAGAAAAAGAAGTGAAAACAATTGGAAGTAAAATGAATCATTTTGTTTTCTTTTTACAAATCCTTTTAAATCTCAAGGAAAGTTAGGAGGGAAAGTGATCCTTCTATTTCCCTCCACTTCTTTCCAATTCTCTCTTTTAATGAAACTCGGGAACACCAATTTCTTTTATTTTCTTTTCATTTACACCTATTTTCTTTCATTTCTCTCCTTAAGTTAAACTCGGGAACCGGGTGTTATAGTTTTTTTTTTATCAAACAGGCCTAAGGGGTTGTTTGATACTATGTTGACCGGTCCGGTCATGTTAGATAAATGGTAATTTTGTCTCACCCGGTCAAAAATTGCTTACCCACCTCCTGACTCGGTCTGATAAAAAAAACTGACCCGTTATGTGATGTTTTAATGACTTTTCTGCCCTAAATAAATGAACACGCATCTGGTTCTCCTATCAAACAGCTCCTCCTTTCTTCCACTGTTCCACACAACTTCAAGCAATTCCTCCTACCGGCCAAGTTCATCATCGCCGCCTCAGCAAGCCGCCGACCAAGTTCCAAGTTCGCCGACCTCCGCCTACCCATCAGTAAGATCGGAAATCGATTTTCTATAATTGACATTGAAATCAATTTTATGAAATTGGTGAAAATCGGATGATGCTTTTGGTGAGGATTGGATGTTTGCATCAGATTGGAGTATTTCAAATTTGAATTTTCTCCACCTCGTTTTCATATTCTTCCTTAAGCTATATCATACCAGAGATCTCCCAAAACTACTTTAAAGGCCCTTCAACAAGAGCACTATATGGGGGTATATCACTGCTGAGTGGATTTTGTGTTGCATATGATGCCAAATTGTTTCTCAAAACATGCTAGAAAACTCAAATCTGGTTGAAGAAGATTAGAAATGAATTGATCTAGTGAAGGGTAGTAGTTGTTTTTTGACCACCGAAACTTGGAAGAGTTTAAAGTAAAATAAGAAACCAGTGTGATAAAGGTCATTTTCGATTACATGATCAATAGTTATTGTCATCATCTAGTTTAGGTACCAACGTATCAGAGTTGAAATAGATGGTGCATGTAATAATACTATAAATATTACGTTTTCTTTTCATTGAAAGTTGAAATAGATTGTGCATGTATAACCTTTATTATACTCAAACTTATAGATTTTATAAAGCACAAAACAAATCAGAAAGGCAAAATGGTAATTTTAACATTTAAAACGGTCAGTCAGATATGTAATCAAACAATATTGTTTCAGTCGGAAGCCATTACAGTCAGAACTTGTGACTCAGTCAGGCTCTGACTCAATCAGATCTTACTCGGTCAGTAACTATCAAACAACCCCTAACTCAGGAACACAGAAACATACAAATTTTCTTTTATTTCTTTGGAACTCATAAACACGAAATAAGGAAATTTGTCATTCTCCTCCCTTTCTTTCTGTCAATATTTTCCTTCCTTTTCTTTTAGTGAATTTGGAAAGACTTGGAAAAATCATCGCTCTCGAGTTTCATTTAAGGAGAGAAAGGAAAAGACGTGAAAAGAAGATTTAAGTTAATTTTCTCAATAAACTATCCTCCTAAATCGGAATGAACCGGAGAGAAAGGAAAAAAAGATCAATTCTTTTTTTTTTTCTCTTCTTTTCTTTAGTGAACGCTGGAGTGAAGAGATTTAGGCACGATTTTTCATGGTAGCAGTGGGGACACCGCCCCTATTGTGCCATTTTCAATGTGGTTTGGCCGCATACGGCTCGAATTGGCCGCATCTTTCTCCTCTCTCCTACCTCATATCGTTCTCTCTTATGTGACATCCGATTTCACTTTGATTGTAGTAATAAAATATTTTTTTATAATCCTAATAAAAGTTTGTAGGTTTGATTATGATTTTGTAGATTTTGACTACCGACATGATTTCGTATAGTTTTCACTACTTTATATATAAAACGTTCTATAAAAAATTAGAATGTTATTGTTATATGTATTAATTTTTCTCCGAAGCATACCGAGTCCACTCACCTTCACCAAGATCTGCCAAAAAAAGGTCTAAGTTTTTGTAGAATATATAGACTATTGAAAATTGTATGAAATCATAATCAAAGACGACAAAAATCATAGTCAAAATTGAAGGAAAATTGGGATTGCAGGTCACATTAGAGGAAATCATAGGTGGCTTTTAGCCATTTGCGGTTAAAAAAATGAGCTTTATAGCGCCAAAATTGCATCCATATACATGAGATCACATCTGGAGGGTATGAAATCGTAGCTGCAAGTTATGAAATCGAAGTTGAAGAGGTCGATTTCATAGTTGACGTGACGGTGATTGCCTATGAAATGAGTGCCTATTTTTGGAAAAACACTAATTTTTAGTTATTTTTTCAAAAGTTATTAAGGTATTTGGTTATATTTTTAAATTTGTCCATAATTTCTTTTTTTGCATAATAGTTTTTTTAGGAATCTATATTATCTAATAAATAAAATTAGCTTTGTGTTAAATGTCACATTTTGAGAGGTCTTATCCTTACTTCTCTCTTGCACTCTAAGCATGTCACACTTTCAACTCAATTACTTAGTAAGGATGAGGTGTCTAGGAGTTCATTTAAAAATAACTTAACTACTTCTTGAAAAGTCAATGAGTAAAAAAATGTTTAGATATATAAAAATGACTTTTAAAACAATTTTTTGTTAACTCTTTGAAAATAAGATTTTAAGAAGTCGGGATTTGTAACTTCTTAAAACAACTTATAGCTTATTATGTTAAAAAAAAGACAATATTACCCTAATTATATACCTTTATCAGTGACTCATTATTCATAAGCCTACTGTAAACTATCAAGACATAAAACGGCTAGGGTTTACTATTATCAAATGAGAAGTACAAGATACAACGAAAGGAAAATACAGAATATATAAACTAACTAATTAGGGTTTTATAGCTAATGGGCCAACATAAGACCCAATACAAAATAAAGCCCAAAATCTTGTTAGGCTAACATCCCTCCTTAAACTCACAATACAACAACAATAAGCATTGAGAGTTTGTCAGAAAGAAAATGAAATCGAAGAGCAGTCAATGGCTTCGTAAGAATATAAACAATCTACAAAGTGGAAGGAACATAAGGAAGGGAGTTAGTGCCCTTCTGGAGATGATGCATTGTGAAATTTCAATAAATCTCAATATGCTTTGTGCACTCATGAGACACCGAATCCTTGGCAATCATTATCTCACTCTCGTTGTCACAATACAAAGGGGTAGGCTGAGAGATGTGAACACCCATATTTGCAAGAATTCATCCCAACCAAACAATCTCACAAATGGCAGAGCGATAAAACCCAATTACATATGAAAAGCAACCATCAAACGAGAGATCACACATTTTTTGTGATATGAGTGCACTTAAAAAGAGCTCCAAATGAGCTCATCCATCTGATTTCTCTATACTACAGAGGTTATTTGTTGTATGAATTTTCCATTGAGGAATGTGATTAACCTTCCCTCTTTACTAACCCGAAGAAGTTGTTCTAGGCTGTGGTTTATGGTTATGATACAACCAGACAGTGTTCTAAAAGGCGTGCCATCGCGTGAGGCGTGGCTTCATCGTTACGAAAAGCTTCATAACGTTGCTATTAGGCGTGGCGCGTGACAATGCGTGATATGGCGCGCCATGGCGCGTTATGGCGTGTTATGGTGTGTGTTTTTTTGTTTGAGACACAATTTTTTGCTCTTTGTTATGTCTTTTCTAATCGAAGATACATGTATTGTGGTTTTTGTTAACTTTTTGTTATTAGTTATTGATCTAACACTTCTAAAAAGTAGTTATATTTAATATAAATTTATATTTATGTGGTAATATAATTTTTAAATTAATACAAAATCGCCGCATTACATCACGCCTTGAAAAACGCCTTGGCTCTGTTGGGCTTGGATCTATGTTTTCTCTATTATACATGCAAATATGAACATCCAAGGTATTATCCTAATCTAGCATATAAAACAATGAATATAACAAGATAGAATACATACCTCTTTGGTGTAGAATGTTCTCAAGAAGCTTGAGTGCCTAGTGCCCCAAGTGTGACACCTCAAATGGCTCACACAACATCAATTGCTTTTGGAATAACCTTGAGAGAAATGTAGAACACTTGAAATCGGCTAGCCCTTCTCTTCATCACTTAGTGGCCAATTTTTCCAAGAGTATGATCTTTATATAGTGTTACAATTAGTGTAAACCCTAATTGTCATGACTTTCCATTTTCCTTGGATCCATGGGTTCAAATACACCATGGAGCATCCATGGAGCATCTTATGGGTTTTAGCCCAACTTGATAATCCATGGAGCATTGTCCCACTATATAAGTATGGATGTTTTACACAATCAACCCATATATTTAATTAGTCTTCTTTTGATCACTTAATTAATTCTAGATTAATTATTGATCAATACTAATTAAATAATCTTATTAATATATTATAACTTATAATATATTAACAAACCTTAAGTGTTATTTCTCTCATTATAGTCTATCGAAATGCATGAAGCCATGCAACCCAAATGGACCATGCCGGGTCGGGTCAACTCTTACCAATTATAGTTATGGACTTAGACATTAATCCAACAATCTCCCACTTGGATAAGTCTAAAACTATTATTGTGTATGACTTCAAGAACCAACTGGCAATCGTAGCTCTCAAAAGCTTCCGTCAAACTCTGACCTTGCCAATGATCTCTGACCTTTGTCAATGACTTGTCCATTAGATAAGGGATCATATATTCCTCCATTCTAGATATCATATGGACTGAGACATGGATTGTAAATCATTCTCTCTGTCCATTTGTTGTTTCCCGATTTCCGATTTATGAAGACTAACTGATTGAACAAATCAAATCAGTCCTGGCTTGGCCAAGCACTCACATGTATCATCATTAAATCATCGAGGGGCCCACAGATATTGCTTTTATCCCGAAGGTAAAAGGAATGGATAAACTTCGACTCATATGGCTTGTTCTGCTACTTGTTGAATCATACACAAAGACACGTTTTATAACATCGAGTTACCAATGCGGTTTCGCGCAATCAATGTACAACCAACTCATAGTAACAACTCATATCTCTAGGTTTGAAGAATATAAAATATTATCGTCTCATGATCACTCGTGATAAAATCCATGAAGTGATTCAAATAAGCGCGGGTTGAATCCAATACTCAGAACTTATGAGCACTCATGAGCGTTGTAGCACAACTTTGTCCACCAACTTGGACTTCTACAAGCCAACCCATGACAGTCTTGATTCATATCTACCTCCAACATATGACCGACTGTGGATGGTTTAAATAACTTAGTCATTCCGGAAGAATACCCTAGTTATTATGGAAGTCAAAACATGCAAAGTGAAACACTAGAATAAATGAATCAAATATGGTATCAAATCCTATGAATATAAATAGACCACTTCTATTTATCACCATACTGATTACTCATTATTCCTTGTTTCGGTTTTATCAACTTTATACTTGAATTAAGACACTAGGTATCCCATGCTCCAAGCATGTACACTATGTTTTCCTAAACAATAGCTTTGCCATACACCAAGTATGTGTTGGGTTTTGAGCATTCTAACACTTCCTAAGTGTACATGCAACCCTAAATACCTTGGATCTATGTTTTCTCTATTATACATGCAAATAAGAACATCCAAGGTATTATCCTAATCTAGCATACAAAAACTATGAATGTAACAAGATAGAATACATACCTCTTGATGTAGCTTGATGTCTTCAAGCTTTAAGAGCTTAGCCCCAATAGTGTGGAAGCCTCAAGTGGAATCACAAATCACCAAGACACCTTGGAATACTTTAGAGAATATGATTACTTGGTTCTCTCTAGTGAAATTGGCTAGCCCTTCTTTAGTGTATCCACACTAGTGCCAATTTCACCAACCAAAGACATCTTTATATAGTATGGAGGATTAGGGTTAAACCCTAACACCCATGACCTTTCATTTCCTAGGATCCATGGGTTAAACACTCCATGGACTATCCATGAAAGCTTAGCCCAACCTAAATGAACTTGGCCCATTCCATATATATAAGAGTCCATATTTAATTAGTTCCTTTTGATCACTTAATTAATTATAAATTAATTCTTGATCAATACTAATTAAATAATATGATTCCATATTAATATATTAGAACTTATAATATATTAATATTAATCATAAACATACTATTCTCAAAAGATTATCCATATAAATTGTGTCGGTGAAGTGCAACCCAAATGGACCATGCCGGGTCGGGTCAAGTACATACCAAATATAGTTATGGACTTAGACATTAATCCAACAGTCTCCCACTTGGATAAGTCTAAAACTATTATTGCGTATGACTTCAAACCTAACTGGCAATCGTAGCTCTTAAAGCTGCTGTCGAACTCTGATCTTGTCAACGAACTTGTCCATTAGATAAGGGATCATATATTCCTCCATTCTAGATATCATATGGACTGAGACATGGATTATAATCATTCTCTCTGTCCATTTGTTGTTTCCCGATTTCCGATTTATGACGACTGACTAATTGAACAAATCAAATCAGTCCTGGCCCGGCCGAGCACTTCCATTTGTCATCATCAAATCATCGAGGGGCCCACAGATATCGCTTTTATCCCGAAGGTAAAAGGAACGGATAAACTTCGACTCATATGGCTTGTTCTACTACTTGTTGAATCATACACAAAGGCACGTTTTATAGCACCGAGTTACCAAATGCGTTTTCGTGCAATCAATGTACTATCAACTCATAGTAACAACTCATATCTCTAGGTTTGAAGAATATAAGATATTATCGTCTCATGATCACTCGTGATAAAATCCATGAAGTGATTCCAATGAGCGCGGGTTGAATCCAATACTCAGAACTTATGAGCACTCATGAGTGTTGTAGCCCTTTGTCCAACACCTTAGACCTCTACAAGCCAACCCATGATAGTCTTAATTCATATCTACTTCCAACATATGACCGACTGTGGATGTTTGAATAGCTTAGTCATTCAGGAAGAATAACCCAGTTTATTCGGGAAGTCAAAACATGCAAAATAAAACACAATAATAATTGAATCCAATATGGTATCAACCCTTTGAACATAAATAAAACACCTTTTATTTATCACCATATGATTACACATTATTCATTGTATACTGTTTCAGCTATCAACTTTATTCTTGAATTTAAAACAATAGTTGTCCCATGCTCCAAGCATGTACACTATGTTTTCTTAAACACTAGTCATGCCACACACCAAGTATGCATACTATGTTTGTCTATGATCTTTACTTTGTGAACTAGATCAATTGAACATAACTTCAATGATTCTCTTTTCACACTCCCAAATCCTTACTACAAATGCAAGAATTCCAAATTCATGCCATTTACTGAAATCTGTTAGATTCTAAACTTATATGCATTGATCCTCTTGTAATGATTATGCACAAAGTCAGAAAGACTTGGCAACAATCATTACAGAGTATTCCAAAGGAGATCAACTCCTTGGAAACATCCTTCTTGCATTAAGTTTCCTTAATCTTAAACAGATTGAAAATTCTAACTTTGAAACATTTCCAGATTCCATTTTGACTATCACTTCTGAACAAGAGTTGCCTCCTTACAGATTATGTCAATATGGTCCTTCTAGAATTATCACTATACTTCCAACTGTCCTTGAGCAACCAATCTTTGGTAAACCTTAGATTGTTCTCGACAATTGTTTAATCCTTTTAGTCATATCCAGTTCTAAACCTTTTTCCCTTCTTAATGCCCCAGGCATTTGGAAAATTTTAGAACGGATGAATATAGCACATGTAATCGATCCTATATCCGAAGCATATGGGACACGATTCATGATGTCTCACATAAAGACTAAACCAGTCTTTTGCTATAATATTTCCATTTCAATTTGCCAAGTTCTCATAATTCAGATTATGAAAAGGGATGCCGTAATCATAATCGAATTTTAGAACGCAAATAATGGACCCGTATACAGAATTTCCTTATGTTGAGCCATTCCAACATGAAATTCATATATATCCTTGACTAAATGATTAAAACCTCACGATCTAAGCTTATAGATTTGAAATGAAGCATAATTTCCTCTCCCTTAATTATAGCAAAACAACTTTTTCCCAATTGAAACTTTTGTTTTCTATAATTAACATTGCTAACTTGCAATACTTATCATAATTATCATGCTCCCACTAACATGATGATTATTAGCATAACACTTATGCTCCCACTAGCTTTGACATGTACTCAGAAATCAGCTGGACAGTCTGAAATTTAGATTCATACACCCTTTCCGTAGATAGCTCACCTGTGTGTCTAAGCAATTTCAAGAACCATGAAAAGGGATACCGTAATCATGGTCTCAATTGCTTAGGCATTTGCCATTTCTCACAAGTCCATGTTAGTGTGCCGGTTAACCACACGCGCTCCACTAACGACTTTTGAAAATGCAAATGACACAATTGATATCTTCGTAAAATCTACTTAGTGAAAGCGTTTCCTCACCATCATTTTCATGAATCGGAGAGAAACCTTATGACACTTAGATTTATATGGTGTATGAGTTCCTACCCATATGAATTTGTCAAACCATAATCACAAGACAAAGATAATGACAAATCCAAAACCATATGGATTGAACTCAATCTTAACTTCTTGCCACCTGGCAGCTCAAGGGCCTGCCATTGCTTCCAAGTTGTTATGCAACAAACTGAGAACTCTAAGAACTCATATGCAAAGCCAACTTTAACTGGAATGGGCACAGATATGTCAACACGATAGGTTATAAACCTCAAGTCGTGTGCTAGTGAAGAACTTGAGGTTTTATTCTTGATTATTTCTTGAGACTTTCAAGACCTTTAAGACTCCCACTGTCCTCTTGACATATAAGACTCCCTTGTCAAACATCCAAGAGATAGTGCGGATTCTAATCAAGAAAAACACTTTACCCAATTGGCCTAAGTTGGTCTTTGTTTTATCCAAAACATCACAACTTACCAATTTCAAATGTACAAGAGTAGAAAACTTTTACTCTTACATTTGACAAGTGTTTTAAACCTTCTTTTGAGACATGTCACTCAAGTTACAATCTTGGAGTATGACTCTAAGACTTGTATTGGAACGAAGTATGACTCATCTTCTTGATTTAACCATTTCAACAATTCAAGTTCCTCTTCTTAGTCATAAGAATGCACTAAGATTTCCTTAGAGAACTAATTTTGATATGGTTTCTTAATCATTAAGATGATCACAAAACTGATACTAAAGTACTCTCCCATCTTTTCAGATTTGAGAAACTTTTATCCTTCTGCCTAATTTGATTCTTCTTATTCGCTCTGCCTTACTTTGGAACCTTTTTTCCAATGTCTCAGAGTTACACTTAAGCTTGTAAGTATAATCATATTTACTGAGCTTTAGTAAACTATGACGAATAGTCTTATCAAACTTTTGTGGTGGACTAAATCAGTGAACAAGACTATGTACTCGATCCCTTAGTCCATTACTTGACTCACACATCCATGTGAATAAGTAATTAATCTTAATTTTTCCAAAACTTGAATGTTCTCATTCATCATGCTATACAACTTGCATGATTCCAAGTTCCGGTCCACTTGAAACTTGGGTGATGAGAATCTTTCCTTATTTGGTAAATTTAGACATTACCACAAATGAAAGAATCAATTTCATATTTCCACTCTTGCTCTTAATGGAATCATATAAGCAACAATTTTTCCTCAAATGCCATTGTAAGGATATTTTAAAATAAATAAAATAAAAAATTTTCTTTTATTTTAAAACTTTGCGGAAAAACTTATCCTTACAATCCATATGAAAACTTGTTGTTATCTATTCCTTAAGCAATATCTCATAACTCCTAAGAAGTAGCTCAAGAATCCGATCTTCAAACTACGCGATAGAAATCCATCTACGCCATCAGATTCAGCATATTCTTTCTTTAAGTTTCTTCACTTTTCTTTCATTCTTAAAACATCACCATGTGACCCAGTCACATCATGTATCAGGAATCTCAGAATAGAAACTTAACAGAGTTAGATAGTGGTCTTTACCTGAAGTAGAGTCAAACTTATTGACTTTAACATCCTTAGGTAAATTTTGGCAGCTTCGCAACCAATGCCCCTTTCTTTGGCAATATAAACATATGGACCCTTTGATAAAGACACACAGGACTATCACAGACTTAGCTTTTCTCTTTACCATTTGGTCAACCGAATTGACTATGGCCGATCCCTTTCCATTGGGAAGAGAATGCTTTACTGGATTTCCTGTGTCACTATTGTCAATGTCCATCAAGTATTAAGGAAGTTGATCTTAACAAATAGATAAGATCATTAAGGGTCTTGTCATAGTCTGTTTCATAGGTGTCCCAAAGGAACTCACTATGTGACTTAGAAAGTGATTGAACCACCAACTTTCTCAAGACTTTGACACCCAACTCTCCCGGCTTGTCAATATGTGACTACATCTCCAAGATGTGCTCACACCTAGACCTTGCCTTGCCAATAGGGCTTGAGTGACCTTAAACTTTTCAAGAACTTGTGGGTTAGGGAGAATAATTGGAGGAGGAGAAAGAAGTATGATATCCATGGGACATCATCTTCATTAGGAAACCTTGTTTCAAGAGATTTGGGAAGATCATAAGTGTCTAAACCAGACATCTTTTGGGAGATATTCAAGATAGTTGATCTAAAGTCCTTAATATAACACCCAATATGAAATATTAAGGCTAGGACCCAACAAACTATTTTATAACTTAGAAGAGGGATGCCGTAATCCAAGCTATAAAATATTTGAAGGTAGGTGAATGATGATTCATCAATTTCCACCAAGATAAACGAAATGTATTATTTGGTTTTAATTGGTTTTGAAACTCCTAGATCTTTGAGATTCATTGAACTTTTCAAAGGCATGTTTCAATCTCGAGTGTGCCCTTCAGGTTTTGTGACTGGGATGCCGAGGATCACAAAACAAGGTGTGAAGTAACCATGCAAATCACTTGGTACCCTTAATAAATTACCCCTCAATCGATGTGCCGGTTAACCACACACGCTCCATCGATACTATGATAAATATTAAGTCACCCTTTACCTACCTTGTTAAGTCCAAGTTAGTGTGCCGGTTAACCACACACGCTCCACTAACGACTTAGACAAAGTGTAAAGTGTAATTTCATGGGTTAGCACCTTATTCACATTTTTCCTAAGTAACTAAGATTGGGTATTATTAAGAGTTTAGTTACTTAGTATTATCATTAATACTTTTAATGAAGGAGAATTATAGTCCTGTCAAACCCGTTCGGCTAACGACCCTCCACCAGTCAAGCAAGCGGTGGGTGAGAGTGGACACCCATTAAGTTGCCATTTTATAGGCAACAACCTTATACCCACCTTATAGACCGGCTTCGTGAATGAGGCGTACTAGCGGTAAGACTGACTTTACTCTTATACATATATATATTATTAACTTATAATATTATAAAGTATAAGGGTTGAATTTTAACTTTTAAAATTCTAAGGGCTAACTTGGAATTAAAGTATTCATTAGAGAAAACTTTACAAATTCCAAAACTTGAGGGCAAGTTTTGAAACTATTCAAAACTAATTAATTCCATAACTTATGTGTTTAAAGTAGTTTTAATCCAAAAACTCTTCAAGTTCCATAACTTGAGGACAAGTTATGGAAGACTTTAAACTAATAAAAGAATTAACTTTTCTTTATTTTATAACTTATGGATTTAATTATGGTTACATATTTTTCTTTAATGAAGTGACTCTTGAACTTCCATAACTTGAGGACAAGTTATGGAGTCATAAAAAAAATTATTCAATGACACAAGACTCTTCATTTTGTAACCATTGCCAACTTTATGAGTTTTAAGATTCATAAATGTGACTTTTAAGTTACATAAACACATTTTATGAACTTCTTTTAGATTAATTTGGATTAAAACCAACTATCACATAATTTTCATCATTAATCTAAATTCACTCATAAAACAAGATAACAAAAAACTTTTGGTGATCCATAACTTATTCTTAAGTTATGTAATCCTTTAAAACATTAACACCAAATTTTGTAACTCCAAAAAAAAACTTTGAATCAAATTTTTTTTTTTTAAAACCTTTTCAAATCCATAACTTATGGAGGTTTCAAAAAAATAAAACTTTTTAGATCAAACTTTTAAAACTAATAAAATAATCATATTATTTTATCTTTTATTAAATTTGACCTAATTCAACTCATAAAGCAAATTATTCAAATTTTACAAATAATTAGTTTTTCACAAGAACAAGTAATTATTTTAAAATTTGACAAACTTCATGTTTTTTTTCTTTTTTTTTTCCAACTTTGAAAATAAAATATTTGCATCAATATAACAGAAAACAACCCGTGGCTCTGATACCACTGTTGGGTTTTGAGCATTCTAACACTTCCTAAGTGTACATGCAACCCTAAATACCTTGGATCTATGTTTTCTCTATTATACATGCAAATAAGAACATCCAAGGTATTATCCTAATCTAGCATACAAAAACTATGAATGTAACAAGATAGAATACATACCTCTTGATGTAGCTTGATGTCTTCAAGCTTTAAGAGCTTAGCCCCAATAGTGTGGAAGCCTCAAGTGGAATCACAAATCACCAAGACACCTTGGAATACTTTAGAGAATATGATTACTTGGTTCTCTCTAGTGAAATTGGCTAGCCCTTCTTTAGTGTATCCACACTAGTGCCAATTTCACCAACCAAAGACATCTTTATATAGTATGGAGGATTAGGGTTAAACCCTAACACCCATGACCTTTCATTTCCTAGGATCCATGGGTTAAACACTCCATGGACTATCCATGAAAGCTTAGCCCAACCTAAATGAACTTGGCCCATTCCATATATATAAGAGTCCATATTTAATTAGTTCCTTTTGATCACTTAATTAATTATAAATTAATTCTTGATCAATACTAATTAAATAATATGATTCCATATTAATATATTAGAACTTATAATATATTAATATTAATCATAAACATACTATTCTCAAAAGATTATCCATATAAATTGTGTCGGTGAAGTGCAACCCAAATGGACCATGCCGGGTCGGGTCAAGTACATACCAAATATAGTTATGGACTTAGACATTAATCCAACAGTATGCACTCTATGTTTATCTATGATCCTTACTTTGTGAAATAAACCAATTGACCAAACTTTCAATGATTCTAATTTCACACTCCCGAATTCTTAATGCAGGAATTCCAAATTCATGCCATTTTACCGAAATCTGTTAGATTCTAAACTTATATGCAATGATTCTCTTGTAATGATTATGCACAAAGTCACAAAGACTTGACAACAACCATTACAGAGTATTCCAATGAAGACCTACTCCATGGACACAAAGCCTTATGTTCAAAGTATGCATTGCTTTGAACATGCTTCTTGCACTAAGTTTTTTTTCTAATCTTACATAGATTGCTTCCATCTATAGAGACAACTCTATATTCCCATTTTGACTACCACTTCTGAACAAGAGTTGCCTCTTTTCAGACTATGTCAATATGGTCCTTCCAATATTAACAGTATACTTCCAACTGTCTTTGAGCAACCAATCTTTGGTAAACATTAGATTGTCCTCGACAATTGCTTAATCACTTTAGTCATATCCAATTCTAGACATTTTCCTCCTTAATGCCCCAAGGCATTTGGAAAATTCATAAAGAATAAATATTATAGCACATGTAATCGATCTTGTACCCAAAGTAAATGGGACACGATTCATGATGTTTCACATAAAGACATGGTTCTAGACCATTCTTTTGCCATAATAATTTTTTTTTGCCATATTCTCAAAATTTTACTATGAAAAGGGATGCCGTAATCATAATCGAATTTTGAGAACGCAATATATAGAATTTTCTTAAGTTGAACCAATCCAACATGAAATTCATATATATATATATTCTTGACTAAAGGTGATTAAAATCTCAATATAAGCTCTTTAGAATGATTATAAACTCAATCTAAGCTTTTCATAATTGAAATGAAGTATAATTTCCTCTCCCTTAATTATAGCAAAACAACTTTTTCAACCCCTGGAACCTCACGAATTGAAACTTTTGTTTTCTATAATTAACATTGCTAACTTGCAATACTTATGATAATTATCATGCTCCCACTAACATGATGATTATTAGCATAACACTTATGCTCCCACTAGCTTTGACATGTACTCAGAAATCAGTTGTTGACTTTTTTTACCAAAGTTCAGATTTCTAATACTACATTGCTTTGATAAGACTTTATCAAAATCATACACCTTATCTTAGATAGCTCACAGGTGTGTCTAAACAATTCCAGAACTATGAAAAGGAATGTCGTAATCATAGTCTCAATTGGTTAGACATTTTGCTATTTTTCATAAGTCCATGTTAGTGTGCCTACTAACAACTTTGAGAATGCAAAGATTACTATCTACTTACAAATCTACTTAGTGGAAGTGTTTCCTCACCATCATTTTCATGAATCGGAGAGAAACCTTATGACACTTAGATTTTTATGGTGTATGAGTTCCTACCCATATGAATTTGTCAAAACCATAATCACAAGACAAGGTTAGTGACAAATCTAAACTCATATGGACTGAACTTATGCAAATTTAACTTCTTGCCACCTGGCAGTACAAGGTCTGCCATTGCTTCCAAGTAGCTGTGCAACCAATTGAGGACTCTAAGAACTCATATGCAAAACCAACTTTAACTAGAATGGGCATAGAAATGTCAACATGATAGGTTATAAACCTCAAGTCGTGTGCTAGTGAAGAACCTCAGGTTTTTATTCTTAATTAGTTATTGAGACTTTCAAGACCTTTAAGACTCCCACTGTCCTCTTGACATATAAGACTCTCTTGTAAAATATTCAAGGGATAGTGCGTATTCTTTATCAAGACAAACACTTCACACAATTGGCTTAAGTTGGTCTTTTTTTTATTCAAAACATCACAACTTACCAACTTCAAATGTACAAGAGTAGGACACTTTTACTCTTACATTTGACACGTGTTTTTAAACCTTTCTTTAAGATATGTCTCTCAAGTTACAGTCTTAGAGTATAAATCTAAGGATTGTTTTGGAATGAAGTATGACTCATGTTCTTGATTTAACCACTTCAACAATTCATAACTCCTCTTCTTAGCTATCATCATGCACTTAGAGGATGAATTGTGATAAGGTCTCTTAATCATTAAGATGATCATATAACATGATACTAAAGTACTCTCCCATCTTTTCAGATTTGAGAAACTTTTATCCTTATGCCTAATTTGATTCTTCTTATTCGCTCTGCCATACATTGGAAATTTTCCAATGTATCAGAATTACACTTAAGCCTATAAGTATAACCATATTTACTAAACCTTAGTAAATCATGACGAATAGTCTTATCCGTCTTTTGTGGTGGACTTTTACAAGTGCACATGAATGTGTACTCGATCCCTTAGTCCTTTACTTGACTCACACATCCATGTGAACAAGTAATTAGTCTTAATTTACCAATGCTTGGAAGTTCTCATTCATCATACTATACAACTTGCATGATTCCAAGTTTCTGGTCCAATTGAAACTTGGGTGATGAGAATCTTTCCTTATTTGGTAAATTTAGACATTATCACAAATGAAAGAATCAATTTCATATTTCCAGTCTTGCTATTAATGGAATCTTATAAGCAACAAATTTTTTTTCATAGATGCCATTGTAAGGATATTTTAAAATAAATAAAATCAGAAATTTTCCTTTTATTTTAAAAACTTTGCGTAAAAACTTATCCTTACAATCCATATGAAAACTTGTTGTTATCTATTCCTAAGAAATATCTCATAACTCCTAATAAGTAGCTCAAGAATCCGATCTTCAAACTATGCGATAGAAATCCATCTACGCGATCATATTTAGCATATTCTTTCTTTAAGTTTCTTCAGTTCTCTTTGATTCTTAAAACATCAGCATGTGACCCAGTCACATCATGTGTCAAGAATCTCATAATAGAAACTTAATAGAGTTAGACAATGGACTTTACCTGAAATAAAGTCAAACTCATTAACTTTTACCATCCTTAGGTAAATTTGGCAGCTTCGTAACCAAAGCCCCTTCCTTTGGCAATAGAAACATATGGACCCTTAGGTAATAGTACATGGGACTATCTTAGACTTAGTCTTTCTCTTTACCATTTTGTCAACCAAGTTGACTATGGCCAAACCTTTCCATTGGGAAGAGAATGCTTTTCTGGATTTCCTGTGTCACTATTGTCCCTGTCCATAAAGTTTTTGGAAAGTTGATCTCCTAATCATATTTGCTTTACTAGCCTTCCAAATCATTGCTGATTCAGTAGTACCAAGCAAATAGATAAGATTATTAAGGGTCATGTCATAGTCTGTTTCATAGGAGTCCCAAAGGAACTCCCTATGTGACTTAGAAAGTAGTTGAGCCACTAACTTTCTCAAGACTTTGACACCCAACTCTCCCGGCTTGTCAATATGTGACTACATCTCCAAGATGTGATCACACCTAGACCTTGCCTTGCCCATAGGGCTCTTGAACTTGTGGGTTAAGGAGAATAATTGGAGGAGGTGGAGGAAGTGTAGTTCCAAGAGATTTAGGAAGATCATAGATGTCTGAACTTAGACATCTTTTGGGAGATATTCAAGTTTAGTTGATTTAAAAGTCCTTAATATAACACCCAATATGAAATATTAAGGCTAGGACCCTACAAACTATTAAATAACTCGGAAGAGGGATGCCGTAATCCAAGCTATAAAATATTTGAAGGTAGGTGAATGACGATTTACCAATTTCCACCATGAAAAACAAAATATAATTAAGTTTTAATTGGATTTGAAACTCCTAGATCTTTTGAGATTCATTGAACTTTTCAATGGCATGTTTCAATCTCGAGTGTGCCCTTCAGGTTTTGTGACTGGGATGCCGAGGATCACAAAACAAGGTGTGAAGTAACCATGCAAATTACTTGGTACTCTTAAATGTTTATCACCCAACCGATGTGTCGGTAAACCACACACGCTCCACCGGCCTATGATTAAACTTTAAGAAACCCTTTGCCTACCTTGTTAAATCAAGCTAGTGTGCTGGTAAACCACACACGCTCCACCAACCGACTTAAGCAAAGTGCCAAGTGTAATTTCATGGATTAGCACCTTATTCACATTTTTCATAAGTAACTAAGATTAGGAATTTATAAAAGGTTTAGTTACTTAGTATTTATCATTAATACTTTTATGAAGGGAGAACTTATAGTCTTTGTCCTACCCGTTCGGCTAACGACCCTCCACCAGTCAAGGAAGCGGTGGGTGAGAGTGGACACCCATTAAACTGCCATTTTATAGGCAGTAACCTTATACCTCCTTATAGACCGGCTTCGTGAATGAGGCCTACTAACGGTAAGACTGACTTTTACTCTTATACATACATATATATATATATATATATATATATATATATATATTATTAACTTATAATATTATAAAATATAAGGGTTGAATTTTAACTTTTAAAATTCTAAGGGCTAACTTGGAATTAAAATATTCATAAGTGAAAACTTTTCAAATTCCAAAACTTGAGGGCAAGTTTTGAAACTATTCAAAACTAATTAATTCCATAACTTATGTGTTTAAAGTAGTTTTAATTAAAAAACTCTTCAAGTTCCATAACTTGAGGACAAGTTATGGAAGACTTTAAACTAATAAAAGAATGTTCATTTTTCTTTATTTTATAACTTATGGAACTAATTAAGGTTACACTTTTTTTATTAATTATTTAATGAAGAGACTCTTGAACCTCCATAACTTGAGGACAAGTTATGGAGTTATAAAACCATTTAATTAGAACTAGACTCTTCATTTTGTAACCTTTGCCAACTTTTATGAGTTTTATGATTCTTAAATGTGACTTTTCATATAACTTGAGGACAAGTTACAAAAACACATTTTAGAATCAACTCTTAGATTAATTTGGATTGAAAACAATAATTTCACATAACTTTCTATTAATCTAAGCAACTCATAAGAACAAGATAATTCAAATCAAACTTTTTCATGTAATTAGCCTAAACACTAAACTAAATCAAAACATGAATCTATTGACAATTATCTTTGAAATTGGATTAGCATGAACATTACCACATCAAAAACAAGTTTATAAGTTCAAAAACAGCTTAGGGTAATGTTCCTAGTCCATTTCTAGCCAAAAAAGTCGAATATATGCTGTTTGGGGCTCCTACTCGTCGAGTGCATGAAACTACTCGGCGAGTAGGATGATTTTACTCATGGACTCGGCTTGTTCATCAGTGAACTCGGCGAGTCCAGTGCCCAGAATGCCCGAAATTCGACTTTTTCAGCATTTTTCAGCAATTTGCATCAAGTATAATTGAAAACAAGCCTAGGCTCTGATACCACTGTTGGGTTTTGAGCATTCTAACACTCCTAAGTGTACATGCAACCCTAAATACCTTGGATCTATGTTTTCTCTATTATACATGCAAATATGAACATCTAAGGTATTATCCTAATCTAGCATATAAAACAATGAATATAACAAGATAGAATACATACCTCTTTGTTGTAGAATGTTCTCAAGAAGCTTGAGTGCCTAGTGCCCCAAGTGTGACACCTCAAATGGCTCACACAACATCAATTGCTTTTGGAATAACCTTGAGAGAAATATAGAACACTTGAAATCGGCTAGCCCTTCTCTTCATCACTTAGTGGTCGATTTTTCCAAGAGTATGATCTTTATATAGTGTTACAATTAGTGTAAACCCTAATTGTCATGACTTTCCATTTTCCTTGGATCCATGGGTTCAAATACACCATGGAGCATCCATGGAGCATCTTATGGGTTTTAGCCCAACTTGATAATCCATGGAGCATTAGCCCACTATATAAGTATGGATGTTTTACACAATCAACCCATATATTTAATTAGTCTTCTTTTGATCACTTAATTAATTCTAGATTAATTATTGATCAATACTAATTAAATAATCTTATTAATATATTATAACTTATAATATATTAACAAACCTTAAGTGTTATTTCTCTCATTATAGTCTATCCAAATGCATGATGCCATGCAACCCAAATGGACCATGCCGGGTCGGGTCAAGTCTTACCAATTATATTTATGGACTTAGACATTAATCCAACAGGCTCGCCATGGCTCGTTAAGCTTGAGGCTTGGCCTTGCCGTCACGCCACGCCTTACGCCATTTAGAACCTTGCAACCAGATGAAATTTTTTTAGGATAACAACAAGATCAACTACAACCATGTTGAATGGCCTTGCCCAAGTTTTGTGGCTCCGAGCCTTCTTTATATTTTTAGTTTAGTTCATCCCGAGTTCATTCTAGCATTGTCTTACTTGAGGACAACTAAGGTTTAAGCTTGGAGTGATTTGATAGGTTTATTTTATTTACTTCTTTTTCTAGTTTTTTCTAGTATACTTCATCCTTTTTTATTAATCCTCATGCATATTTTCCCTTTTGGTTATTTTATATTTATATTGGGTACTTTCTAGTTTCCTTGAGTATAATTGCAAATTTATTGAGGACCATGAGGAGCAGAGTGATCGTGGGAATGCAGGATCGTACTAAACTTAAGGATTACGGTGTGCTTATGGATTTGAAAATGTGATGGATTGGGCCTGTGGATTATTGAAGAAGATGTTAGGTTTTGAAAGCAAAGTGGGATATAGATTAATGACGATTTAAAGATACATACTAGTGTGGAGTAATTAGAAAAAGATGAATTAAGCAACTTTGGATGTTATATTGAAGACTATTGGACTTATAATATGATGTATAAGAGTTGAGCTAGCAGACTAGCACAATTCGGGCCCAAGAAACGAAAAGGCCCAATCTTGGCCAGCTTACATGGCCCGTGTAAGAAATAGGTCAAATGTCACACAACCTACATGACCTCTTTCAGGGGTATTTTTGAGATTTTACTCATCGTTGTTATTTGAGGAAGGTTGGTGGCTCACTTTTGCTAATCTTTGGATCCAAGTTTGGGGCCATTTTTCTCTACACTTTGAAGACATTGAAGGCTTGAAGAACTTGAATATTGGCATCATTTTATCATCTTTTTCACTTGGAATGTTTGGTACATCTAACTTTTATTTCATTTTCTTGAGTTTAACCATTCTTGGTTAAACTAATATTTGGTCGACTTTAATGTAGTTGCTTAAATATTTGGCTATCTTGAAGAATTTCATGAACTTGGGTTTGATTAACCATGAAGATATTCTCCATGAAAACTTCATTTATATTTATATATCTTCAATCATGAGTTTAGATGTATGAATATTAATTTTGTTGGTTTGATTAAGGAAATGTGTTATGAGCTTCTCTAGCCATTTTTATAAAACAAAAGATTTAGGCAAGTTATGCTTATAAGTTGTTATAGCCAAGTTAGATTTTTAACACAAGTATTGCACCTTGAGATTCTAATGATTATTTAACCAAATGTTCAAGTGATGAAAGTCCATTGTCAGCCATCTCCTTCTCATTGATTTGAATCAAAACTCTTTGCTTGTTTACTTGTAATTTCCAAACCTTAGTGTAACTTTAGTTTCTTTAAAAAACCAAAAGTTTAAAACCCTCATTTTACATTTATTTCCGTTTCGCAAGTATTTGTACACAAAGATTTTCATAGAGTTATAAATTGAGCCAATCTCCGTGGACATGATCCCTTTACCATTATACATTATTTTAGTATGAAAGATTTAGGGTATTTATTTTGATGATCTCGACAACCACCATATGTCTACTTGTTTTTGCTTTGCTTTTTTAACTACTACTCATCATAGTTTTCATGATCTTATAAGTTAATGTAATGTATTTTTTCTTCATAATTTCAGCTTCAATGTTGGAGTATATTAGATGAATATGATTTTGCATCTTGTTATGCAATGAATTTGATTTTGAATATGATTTTTCGGATAATGGACCTAAATGACTAAAATGTTGTTAATGGTGAAACACTTAAGAAAAAGAATAAACCAAAAATCTTTTGGGATAACGATAATTCGATGAAGTTTATCAAATTGTGCTTGATTGAGCTAGAAAAATGGCATAGAAGGAGTACTCATTTTAGTAAGATTGGGTGGACGAATTTAGAGAAAGGCATGTAGGAAGAAACATGCAATGTCTTTGCTCTAAAACAAATTAAAAACAAATGGGACGACTTAAAAACATATTTGAAGCTTTATGGCCCCTTAATGAGGCTAGAAACTGGAATCGGCAGGACAAGAAGCTTAGGGCATCTGTAACACCCATAAAAATCATACCAAATTTAAACTTTTTAAAACATTTCAAAACCAATAATTATTACAAAATTTGTTTTCAAAATAGTATAGTGTCAGAGTATCCCATAATCAAATCATGAAAACATAAGGAGGTGTACGATCACGCCTTCGCCTTCCCGCGATCATCAGAAGTACCTGAAACAAAATCAACAATTGTAAGCCCGAAGCTTAGTGAGTTACCCCAAAATACCAACGCCATACAATCATAATCATATCATATAAACAAACAACATGCATAATGAGCCTTCAGCCTGGCCGACCGCCTCGCAGGGCCTTCAGCCTATCCGGACCGCTCTTCGAGCCTTCGGCACGTCTGGACCGCCTCACAGGGCCTTCAGCCTATCCGGACCTCTCGTCGGGCCTTAGGCCTGACTTGTACGCCCTCCCGGGCATGTAGTCTATCCGGTCCGCCCTGGGTATGTTGGCCTTCAGCACAAAGCAGTACTGCCTCAACCCAACCCCAAATCAAACAAACATGTGCACATAAGCATCATACGCTAGCATATATAACAGTCAAACCGATCCAACAAATCACTAATCAGAGCAACATCCTATAACCAGGATACCGTCCTAACCGTTCACTAACATAACATTATCTTATATACCAGGAAACCGACCTACGAGGTCACTAAGCATATCACCATCCTAACCACCAGGATACAAATAAATAAGCATATCATGCAATAAACCCGAATACAAATCCGAAAGGGCCAACATTGGTGCCTTAGACCCTGTTGATATAGTGAGAAGAACTCACCTCACAAATGTCGAATTGTAGTGCTAAGATTAAACTCTCGAATCATAGCCACGAACTCCACCACCTATATCCATCAAACAACCACTTCCATAAATTCCCAATTTACTAAAATACCCCCATCAGTCAAACTTGTCGACCCTTGGTCAAAGTCAAACTCAGCGGTCAAGGTCAACAATCCATGTTGGCCCAACTTGTCGAGTGCAGTTCACTGACTCGTCGAGTCCTTCCAGAACTCAAGAAACCGTGAAAATCCTAGTTGATTCGCCGAGTTTCCAGACAACTCATCGAGTCCATGCGTGTCCAAAAGTTAGAAAAACCCTAACTGACTCGTTGAGTTCATGTAGAATCCAACAACGGCCAATATTTATCGGTCTCGTTGAGTTGGCCATGCAACTCGTCGAGTCCCTTCAGTCCATTTCTCATTTAGACGTTTTTAAGCTACCCCAAAGCTCCAATTTGTAGATCTAGCTTGCTAAGGCATAAATTCCATGTAAAGTTGCAAACTTTACATGCATGCAAGGTCTTAAAGGCTTAGAACACCAAAACCAAGTCTAGAATGAGGTTTACAGCATGGTGAGAGGTCAATACAAGGTAAAGTTGATAACTTTATGAATTTGGGACCTAGAGGAGTCCAGATCTGAAGTTACAACTTCAGATAATGGCCAATACCGCAAATAACTCCATAACAACCTATAAATAGCCCTAAACCTAGCATGAAGAGATCTAGCTTAGAGAAATATCAAGGTAACGACTTGTTACCTTCCAGATGATGTTCCAGATGATGCCAAGATGAAGTAGAAGTCGGATCCATAAGCTTCTCCTTGTTCCAAGCTCCTTAGACTTCAAGTCCTCTCCACAAATTCACCTTCCAATCTTCTTAACACACAAAATGGAGTAAAATCACGATTAGGGTTTTCTGAGCTCAAGGGGGACGGTAAAGGAGGGTGGTGGAGGCTAATAACCATTTAAATAGGGTTTAGAACCTTGGAAATCAGGGTTTTATTTTATAGCTCCTACTCGTCGATTCAGGGTCCTCCGACTCGTCGAGTAGGTCCAATAATCTACACGGGCTAACCCACCTCTACACGACGAGTTGGGGCAACCAAATCGTCGAGTATGTCCATAAACATGTATGTAAAGCTTTAAAACTTATACCTGGGAGTCGGGGTGTTACAACATCCATAATCCATTGAACTCTAAGGAGTTCAATGGATTGCCACATCAGCATTTCACTTTTTATTCAACCATACTCTTTAACATCCATAATGTTGGATATAGTGTCTAAGTCCATAACTATATTTGGTATATACTTGACCCGACCCGGCATGGTCCATTTGGGTTGCACTTCATCCGAACAATTTATGGATAATATTTGAGAATAGTACAAGTTATGATTTATTAATATATTATAAGTTCTAATATATTAATATAATATCATATTATTTAATTAGTAGTGATCTATAATTAATCTAGGATTAATTTAGTGATCAAAGATATTACTAATAAAATATGGGCTTCTATATTTATATAGTGTGGGCTTATGCTTATTTGGAATGGGCTAGGCTTGGATGGAGAAGTCCATGGATACTCCGTGGAGCTTTAACCCATGGATCTCATGGAAATGAAGAGACATGGGTATTAGGGTTTACATGGATGAACCCTAATCCACCACACTATATAAAGGAGGCTTTGGCTCTTGAAATCACACTAGTTGACACATGTTGAGGTGAGGACCGATTTCAAGAGAAGTGTGACTATTCTCTCAAAGTTCCAAGTTTGTGGTGATTTGTGACTTTCATTTGAGGCATCCACATTATTGGTGCTAGGCTCTAAAACTCCAAGGAATCAACTACAACTACAAGGTAAGTGTTTCTACTAGCTTTATTTGATTCAAGTTCCCCATGCCATTCTAGTTAGGATATAAGCCTTGGAAAAATAATTATTTGCATGTATCTTAGACAAACATAGATCCAAGGTTTATTAGGGTTGCATGTACACTTAGGAAGTGTTAGAATGCTCAAAACCCATCAGTGGTATCAGAGCCTAGGCTTGTTTGTTTGATACTTGTTGCAATATGCTTGAAAAAGTCGAAATATTGCTGTCTGACTGATGGACTCGCCGAGTCCATGGGGGGACTCGCCGAGTCCACTTGTATCTTCAACCTACTCGCCGAGTAGGTTCATGCACTCGGCGAGTAGGGTCGACAGAGTGCAGTTTTTCGACTTTAGTTGCTGGAAATGGATTAGAAACATTACCCTAAACTGTTTTGGTACTTGAAAACTTGTTTTAGAAGGTGTAATGTCTTTTCTAACTCATTTACAACAACTAGTTATCAAAATTACAAAGATTAAGTGTGATTTTGATATATAAAAGTGTTCATGTTCATGATCTTGTTCTTATGATGTTTAGATGATCATAGGAATTATTTGTAACCTATGTGGTAGATTAATTCTTGATCATAATGTTATTTAATGGAGTCCATAACTTGTCCTCAAGTTATGGAAAACCAAAAGTCTCTTGGATTGAAAACCATTAAAAGAACACAAGAGTTAGAAAAGTGAAGAGTCTTCATTTTATTACTCTATTAAACTCATAAGTTACAAGATATGAAAAGTTTTGAAAGTTTACAAAACTTGCCCTCAAGTTTTGGAACAAGTAAAGTCAAGTTAAAACTTTAGTTCCAACCCTTAGAATTTTAAAAGTTAAAATTCAACCCTTATACTTATATTAATATGATTTAATAATTATATATATATGTATAAGAACAAAGTCGTCTTACCGCTAGTACGCCTCATTCACGAAGCCGGTCTATAAGGTGGGTATAAGGTTGTTGCCTATAAAATGGTGACTTAATGGGTGTCCACTCTCACCCACCGCTTGCTTGACTGGTGGAGGGTCGTTAGCCGAACGGGTAAGACAAGGACTTATAAATTCTCATTTAAAGTATGATGAATATTATAAAGTAACTAAATGTTTTATTAAATTCCCAATCTTAGTTACTTTAGGAAAAATGTGAATAAGGTGCTAATCCATGAAATCACACTTTACACTTTGATTAAGTCGTTGGTGGAGCGCGTGTGGTTAACCGGCACACTAACTTGGACTTAACAAGGTAGGTAAAGGGTGACTTAGGGTTTATTATAGTATCGATGGAGCGTGTGTGGTTTACCGGCACATCGATTGAGTGATAAACGTTAAGGGTACCAAGTGATTTGCATGGTTACTTCACACCTCGTTTTGTGATCCTCGGCATCCCAGTCACAAAACTTGGAGGGCACACTCGAGATTGAAACATGCCTTTGAAAAGTTCATTGAATCTCAAAGAATCTAGGAATTTCTAAGAACCAATCAAAAACCTAATACTTAAATATTTCGGTTTTCGTGGTGGAAATTGGTCAATCGTCATTCACCTACCTTTCAAATATGGTATAGCTTAGATTACGGCATACCTCTTCTAAGTTATATTATATTGTGATTGGGTCCTAGACTTAATATTACATTTGGGTGTTTTATTAAGGACTCTCTTATATCTAAACTAATCTTGTTCTCTTCTTTTCAGATGTCTTCAAACAATGCTGCTTCTGGCTCTAATCCTAATGGCTCCTTTACCCTTATGAACTTGTGTGGGAAAGTCACCTTTGATGGATTCAACTTCAATGAGTGGATCAGAAGCATCAGGATGATTACCCGCTACGAGGACAAAGAATATGTCCTTGACAAGGAGCTTAAGGAGATCGATGAGACCACTGCAACTCCTCAGGAGATCGCTGAATTTCGGGCACATGAAAGGGATGCTACGAAAGTGGCTTGCATCATGATGGCCACGATGATAGTGGAACTCCAAAAGTCTTATGAGGATTTCTACCCTTATGAAATGCACCAAGATTTGATGGAAAGATACCATCAAAGTGCAAGACAAGAGAGGTATGAAATCATCTGCTCCATGATAACAACCATGATGAAGGACGGGGAATCCGTCACGAGCCACATGCAGAAAATGCAAAGGTATGTGGATCGTTTGCTGAAGCTTAATGTGAACTTCCCTGAGGATCTTGCAATAGATATCATTTTGCACTCCTTACCATCATGCTATGATCAATTCCGCATGACATATCACATGAATAAGGAAGAGGTCACACTCAGCAAACTTTACGGACTTCTCAAGACCGCAGAATCAGGTCTTAAGGGGAAGTCGGTTGCTATCACTCCTACTCCAAACTCAACTCCGGTTTTGGCAATTGGGAAAAGTCGATGGAGGAAGAGAAAGAGATCCTCGAAGGGTACCAAGGCTCGGACCCTTAATGGCTCTTCTTCAAGTGGAACCGAAAAAGGTTTCGTCACTCTTTCTTCTGACCCAAAAGAGGCTGAATGCTTCTATTGCCATGAAAAATCTCATTGGAAGCGGAACTGCCCAAAGTACCAGCAAGATGTGAAGGATGGGAAAGTCAAACCCAACCATGCAGGTACTTACACTATCATTTCTAATAACTCACCCCATTCTAAATCTTGGGTCCTTGATACCGGTTGTGGTATTCATATTTGTTGTGACTTGCAGGGACTAAGAAGAAGTGAGAATGTGGAGCAAGGAAGAATAAACTTGATCATGGGGAATAGGAAAGCTTCACCTGTCACCAAGATTGGAGTTTATACTTTATCGCTAAGTAGTGGGTTTAATTTAGATTTGAATAAATGTTGTTATTCACCAGGAATGGCAAGAAATATTATTTCCTTTCACGCTTTGTACAAACAAGGGTTTACCTTTTCATTTAATAATGAAGTTGGTTCTATAGATGTTTTCTATAATAATGTTTTTTATTTTAAAGCATTACCTTGTGATGGTGTGTATGAAGCTGTATCTGTTGTAGATAACTTAGGAAATAATGTTTTGTGTATTGATTCTACTAATCATAATAACTTGGATAAAGCATCATTATGGCATTGTCGTCTTGGACATATAAGTAAGAAACGCATAGGCCAATTCCAAAAGGATGGAGTCTTGGAGTCGTTTGAACTAAAGTTAGATGATAGTTGCGAATCATGCTTACTTGGAAAAATAACAAAGTTACCCTTCACAGGCTCGTGTGAGAGGGGTGAAGGTTTGTTGGACCTTGTACACACGGATGTGTGTGGACCATTCAAACATGCCACAAGGGATGCTAATCATTATTATTTGACTTTTACTGATGATTACAGTAGATATGGATATGTCTACTTAATCAAGCATAAGTCAGAGACTTTCGAGAGGTTTAAGGAATTTAAACAAGAAGTCGAGAATCAATTGGGCAGGAACATTAAGATGCTTCGATCCGATCGAGGAGGTGAGTATCTTAGTTCAGATTTCCTCGACTATCTTAGGGAATGTGGGATTGTCTCACAATTGACACCTCCCAGGACACCACAGTTGAATGGTGTGGCTGAGAGGCGTAATCGAACCTTGTTGGATATGGTTCGTTCCATGATGAGTCGAGCTACGCTACCAATCTCATTCTGGGGGTATGCCTTAGAGACTGCCGCCCATATTCTTAATCTTGTCCCTACAAAGAAAGTTTCCAAAACTCCTCACAAGATGTGGACTGGCAAAGTACCTAAGCTAGACCACATCAAGATTTGGGGTTGTGAGGCTTTCGTGAGACGCGAGACTCATGATAAGCTCGAACCTCGAAGCGAGAGGTGTATTTTCATCGGCTACCCACAGCAATCCTTTGGTTACCTCTTCTACAGACCTAGTGATAATGTGGTCTTTGTAGCAAGAAGAAGAGTCTTTCGAGAGAGAGAATTTATAAGCCAAGGAGACAGTGGGAGGCAAATTGATCTTGAAGAAATTCAAGAATCAAGCGGTGAAGGAACTTCGAACACTAGCCCTCAACTTGAGGAGGAAACTCCTGTTGAGCTAGTTGATATGCCCGTACCTATGAGGCGTTCCACGAGAGTTAGGAATGCACCTGAGCATTATTATGGCTTCCATATTACTGTAGAAGGTGAGACACTTATTACTGATGAGACACTAGTAGGTCTGGATGAACCTAACAGCTACACGGAAGCCATGGCAGGCCCTGAGGCTGCTAAATGGAAAGAGGCCATGGATAGCGAGATACAATCCATGTATGACAATCAAGTTTGGAACTTGGTTGAGAATGTACCTGGTCGTAAGACTGTAGGGTGCAAATGGGTCTTCAAGAAGAACACCGACATGGATGGTAAAGTACACACTTATAAGGTGAGACTGGTTGCAAAGGGCTTCTCTCAAATTCCTGGAGTGGACTATGATGAGACCTTTTCTCCAGTAGCCAAGATTAAGTCTATTCGGGTTCTGTTAGCCATAGCTGCATTTCATGACTATGAAATATGGCAAATGGATGTCAAAACTGTTGGGTTTTGAGCATTCTAACACTCCTAAGTGTACATGCAACCCTAAATACCTTGGATCTATGTTTTCTCTATTATACATGCAAATAAGAACTTCCAAGGTATTATCCTAATCTAGCATACAAAACAATGACTATAGCAAGATAGAATACATACCTCTTTGATGTAGAAAGTCTTCATGAAGCTTGAGTGCCTAGTGCCCCAAGTGTGACACCTCAAATGGAATCACAATCATCAAAACACTTGGAATGATTTGAGAGAATTCTACACTCTTCAAAATCGGCTAGCCCTTTCTTCACTATCTCTAGTGGCCGATTTTTCCTCAATAATAAGATGCTTATATAGTTATACAATTAGTGAAAACCCTAATTGTCATGACTTTCCATTTCCTTGGATCCATGGGTTCAAATACACCATGGAGCATCCATGGACCATCCTATGGGTTTTAGCCCAACTTGATTATCCATGGAGCATTAGCCCACTATACAAGTATGGATGATTTACACAATCAACCCATATATTTAATTAGTCTTCTTTTGATCACTTAATTAATCCTAGATTAATTCTTGATCAATACTAATTAAATAATCTTATTATTCTTATTATTAATATACTAGAACTTATAATATATTAATAACCATAAGTGTCTTATTTCTCTCATTCAAGTGCATGATGGTATGCAACCCAAATGGACCATGCCGGGTCGGGTCAAGTCTTACCAAATATAGTTATGGACTTAGACATTAATCCAACAAAAACCGCTTTCCTTAATGGAAAGTTGGCTGAAGATGTTTACATGAGTCAGCCAGAGGGTTTTGTCAGCAACGAGTACCCTAATAGAGTGTGTAAGCTCGAGAAATCCATTTATGGATTGAAACAGGCACCTCGCAGGTGGAATCTTTGCTTTGATGAGAAGGTCAAGGAATTTGGTTTTTCAAGGAGTGAAGATGAATCTTGCGTCTATATCAAGGCTAGTGGGAGCATAGTCAGTTTTTTGGTACTATATGTGGATGACATACTACTCATAGGAAATGACATCCTAACCCTGCAGGAAGTAAAGTCCTGGCTTGGGAAGTGTTTCGCTATGAAGGACCTTGGTGAAGCTGCCTATATCCTGGGGATAAAGATTTTGAGAAACAGGAGTAAAAAGCTAATTGGACTTGGCCAAAGTACCTACTTGGACAAAGTGTTGAAAAGATTCAACATGCATAACTCCAAGAAAGGTGAGTTACCCATTCAGTGTAACACCAGATTGAGTAAGACACAAAGCCCTAGTAGTGAGGCTGAGATAGCAAAAATGAGTCGTTTTCCTTATGCTTCAGCTGTAGGATCGATCATGTATGCCATGACGTGTACTCGACCTGATGTAGCTTTTGCTTTGAGCATGGTTAGCAGGTATCAGGCGAACCCTGGCAAGGAACACTGGACTGCGGTAAAGAATATCCTCAAGTACCTGCGAAGGACTAAGGACTGGGTCCTTACCTTCGGTGGGAGTGATGACTTGAGAGTTGTAGGGTATAGTGATGCTAGCTTCCAGACTGATAGGGATAATTTCCGCTCTCAGTCAGGCTGGGTCTTTACCCTAAACGGAGGAGAAATTTCTTGGAAGAGTTCCAAGCAGGAGACAGTAGCTGATTCCACTTGTGAATCAGAGTATATAGCAGCAAGCGAGGCAACAAAGGAGGCGATATGGCTAAAGAACTTCATCGGAGACCTTGGAGTTGTACCAGCTATAAAAGAGCCAATGGAGATTTTCTGTGACAGCAATAGTGCGGTTGCCTTAGCCAAGGAACCAAGGGATCACGGGAGATCCAGACACATTGACAGAAAATACCATTTTATCAGACATCGAATTGAAGAAGGACTCCTCATGGCGAAGAGGGTATCATCGGATGAGAACCCGACAGATCCCCTCACGAAGGGACTGAGTAGGGTTAAGCATCTCCAGCATGCTCGGAGCATAGGGCTGAAGGATGATATAAGTTTTAGTAGTTAGATAACCCAGAAATTTGTAAAGTGTAATTGACATTTGATGATGAATAAAAGGTGTTTTATTTATGAGTAAAGTGTTGCTATCTCTTGTCGATCTTTTACTATATTTCTTTTGCATGTTTTGACTTCCAGAATAATTATGTTTGGTATATCATATTATTCAAACCTCCACAGTCGGTCATATGTCGGAAGTAGGTATGAATCAAGACTGTCATGATTGGTTGCAGAGGTCTAAGGTGTTGGACATGGCTACAACAATCATGAGTGCTCACAAGTTCTGAGCATTGGACTCAACCCATGCTCACTGGAATCACTTCATGGAATTTTATCTCGAGTGATCGTGAGACGGTAATATCATATAAGTCTTCAAACCTAGAGATATGATTTGTTACTTACGAGTTGGTTATGCATTGATTGTACGTAAACGCATTGGTAACTCGATGTTATAAAACGTGCTTTTGTGTGTAATTCAATGAGTGGTAGAACAAACATATGAGTCGAAGTTTATTTGTTCCTTCTTGGATTAGAAGCTGATATCTGGGGCCATCGATGATTTTGTTTTGACCTATGTACCGGGCCCGGTCAGAACTAAATTGATGTGTTCAGTTGAGTTCTATGTCAAACAAATCGGAAATCGGGAAACAAATGCTGGACAATAAGCAAGACAATGTTCCATGTATTTGTCTGGCTGATATCTAGAACAGAGGATTATATGATCACTTATCTAAATGGCGCGTTCTAGTTCAACAGAGTTTAAAGAGCTACGATTGCTGATTGGTTCCTGAAGTTATACTTGCAAATATAGTTACTAGACTTATCCAAGTGGGAGACTGTTGGATATAGTGTCTAAGTCCATAACTATATTTGGTATATACTTGACCCGACCCGGCATGGTCCATTTGGGTTGCACTTCACCCGAACAATTTATGGATAATATTTGAGAATAGTACAAGTTATGATTTATTAATATATTATAAGTTCTAATATATTAATATAAGATCATATTATTTAATTAGTAGTGATCTATAATTAATCTAGGATTAATTTAGTGATCACAGATATTACTAATTACATATGGGCTTCTATATTTATATAGTGTGGGCTTATGCTTATTTGGAATGGGCTAGGCTTGGATGGAGAAGTCCATGGATACTCCATGGAGCTTTAACCCATGGATCTCATGGAAATGAAGAGACATGGGTATTAGGGTTTACATGGATGTAACCCTAATCCACCACACTATATAAAGGAGGCTTTGGCTCTTGAAATCACACTAGTTGACACATGTTGAGGTGAGGGCCGATTTCAAGAGAAGTGTGACTATTCTCTCAAAGTTCCAAGTTTGTGGTGATTTGTGACTTTCATTTGAGGCATCCACATTATTGGTGCTAGGCTCTAAAACTCCAAGGAATCAACTACAACTACAAGGTAAGTGTTTCTGCTAGCTTTATTTGATTCAAGTTCCCCATGCCATGCTAGTTAGGATATAAGCCTTGGAAAAATAATTATTTGCATGTATCTTAGACAAACATAGATCCAAGGTTTGTTAGGGTTGCATGTACACTTAGGAAGTGTTAGAATGCTCAAAACCCATCACATAATCCATTAAACCTTAGAAAATTTAATGGATTTCTATATTTGGTTTGAAATTTAATTGAAAGGAAAAGATTAAATCCATTGAACCACTCAATGATCATGCAACTCTCTCATTCAACTCTCATCCATGTCATCACTTACACTCCATTAAACTTCTATTAAATCCTAGTCATCACCTATTCAACTCTTATTAAACCCCCATTGCGGATGCTCTTATTAGAAGCATCTCCGGAGTTGTGGCAGGAGAAAATAAATGTAAGATTTGCATATATTTTTAATCATTTGTAGTTATGCTTGTATAGTGAAATATATGAATTAAATGTCATTGTTTATCTTGTAGGTTGATAAAGACTTCGCCAAATTTAGGGACACAGATTTGTCCATATATGAGATACATTATGCTCCTTTTGTTTTGAGATTTTGTTGTTGTTGGAGATCAAACTATGACCCTGTTACAATTTCTAAACAGCATCAATCCGAACGATGTTCAACGTGTAGAAAATATGGAGGGCAAACAAGATAGTAAGGAAATCAATTAGGTAATGATGAACCTTTTTTTTCCTAGTTTTCCTCAAACTAATTCAAGTAAAAGGAAGAAGCCTAAGGATATTGCCAACAACCCTTCAAACCAAGACTAAAACTTCATATCTTGAGGAAAAGTCAGACGTCGTATTGAATGCCGTATCAATAAAAAGTACGTAAACGTTTCCACCAACTAATCCCTCTCTAAGAATATGTATAAAAGTGGCCACCAACACTTAGGAAGTAGATAGGATCCCAGTCGATGGTACGTGAAAGAAGGGACATCCTAGAAAGAATTACGAATGCTAGTGTGAAGATAGACATGAGGGAGTTGGTGCCTTTTAAAGATATATACTTAAATATGAGGGTGTGAATGCTTATTAAAATTAGGATTTAGTAAGTTATATATTGGAACCATCTCCTTTTAATTTTGTTTATTGTACGATATTTATGTGCTTATGCTCTTCATCCCCCCCCCCCCCCCCCCCGGATTATTATATTTTTAATTATGTAAAGTGCCGGTAGAATTATTTGTATTTGTCGTTTGTGTTAAAATAGTGTCGGTAGGATGTAAGACCCTCCATAGTCTAGAGGTCTATATTGTAAATTATGTGTGTCGTTTTGCAATCAAACGATTGCAACCCAATTATGTAACCGGCTCCTTCGAGCCTATAAATAGGGCCTTCGCCCATATGAAATAAACAAGTTAAGTTTGAGTGTTTAAGACTTGAGTTGATCTCAAAGTTCTTCCTCTGTTGAAATAGTTTGTTTATTTCTGAATAGCAGAGCCCTATCCAAACTATCCACATAAACATTCAATTATTCAAGATAATCCATCGTTAATCCATCTCAACACATCATTAAGGTATAATCTTATCCTAATATTCATTTATCCGTCATGTTGTTAAATTTGGTATCAAAGCTAAGTAACGTTCTTACTATTATTATTATGAATGTTAAATCTTTCGCTCATATGAATATATGTTCATCATGCATCATCATATATATTCTTATAAATATTCATCGTTACAAACATTCATCGTTATAAGTTATTATCATAAACTCATTATTAAAATCAAATACTATTATCCACCTACAATTTAAACATATGTCGCTAGAAGGTTTTTTACAATTATGACTATGTACCAAGAAGTTAGAAACACATTTCATATGTCAAAAAAGTTTTTAATTCTCTAACTGCATCATAAATATAATAGTATTAAAAAACCCCACCATCAACATCTTATTAGAATTTATAAATCGTAACTTTGAAAGAAAAAATAAATTATCATTTTATTTCTAAAAATTATAATCATGAGTTTTTCAAGTTTAAATATTAACAAATAAAAAATCTTGAAGATAAAATAACAAGAATAATTTATTAAATATGCCTCAAGAAATAGAAAAATACACCAATCATTATTAATAACGAAGAAAATGAATCGGGATGCACCTTTGATGCTCTGATTAATAAAAGTAATATTAATAAAGATGCTATAAGAAAATCAAATTTTACATTATCTGAAAAACATAATTTTAGATATAACTCATTGAAAATTTTCTTTTTCTAGAAAAAAATATTATGGAAAAATTATAGGAGAAGAACCAATACCTATGGAATCAACTCAAGGAAATATTATTACACCTATATTAAATAAACAACAAATTAGAAACAGACTATCTAATATTAAAGAAATAAATAGAACAAAAATCGCTTATATTCATATATCAACTATTCAAATAATTTTAAAAAATACTTTTAGCGATTTAGACACACCAATAGAATTAGAAATTAGAGATGATCGTATAATTAATAATCAAGAAAGTATTATTGCAAAAGGAAAAGGAAATTTAATTGAAGGAAAAATAAAATTTAATATTAATATACAGTTAGGATTAAGTCTAAAAGATAAAAATTTAAGTAATAGTATTACCGTACGATATAAATTATTAAGACAAAATTTTACGTTAAAAGGGAATCATCCATTTACTATTACATATCAAATAAATTATGTATTAACAAATTCTCATCATAGTATTACGTTTAAAACAGAAGATAGAATTTATACAGATAAATTATTTACACCTTTATTATCACTTGAATCACCAAATATGACTAATAATAGAATTTTTAATGAAACTAATTTTCAACCGATAATAACTACTCCGTTAATAAAAAGAAATCCAAATATAGAACCTCCAATTTCAACTATAACTGGTAGATTTTCTATATCAGAGAATTAACCTACAACATCTACTAATAGCCAAGATGAAAAATTAGAAGACATAATACAAATGATTAAATCATTAAGTTTAAGAATATGACAAAATCATCTAGTAATCCTTTAAAATATTTTAAAACACTTGAAGGTTCATATTAAAATACAAAACCGTGCATACCAGATAAAAAAATGATTATAGAAATACCACAGAATTTACCACAAGGAACAATATATAATATTGGTCTTGATTCTGAAGAAGATAAATCAATAGGAGATAAGTTAAATATAATTAGTCAAAAATTAAATAATATTATAGAAATAGAAAGTTTACTTGTACTAAAACAAATTCCTGAGCTATTACAAAGTTTAACTCAACAGAAAATATTACTTGAAAAATATTTAAAAATAAAAACTATTAAAGAAGAGCCACTTGAGAAACCGCTTGAACAAAAACCATTCACTATTAAACTACCTTTTACATGGTAAAAATAAATAATGAGAAATAGAACTCAAATATATTGTAATTTCGATAATAAATATAAAGTCAATTTACTTAAAAAATTATGGAAAGATTTAGAAAATTCCACAAAACATTTAAAAGAAAAAGAATCTGAAATACAAAAACTAATTTCTAAAAACAAAAATTATACTGCATATCAATTAATTAAAATAGGAAAATTAAGAACTCAAATTAATCATTTTAAAATAGTAATAAAAAACATTAACAATTCAATTAATTTTCTTTCAGACGCCTTAATAATTTGTTAAAATGAATTCAAAAGTACAAATTAATTCTTCAAAAGATAACATGCTTTGGACTAATATATTGAAAAACCATTGGAAAATAAATTCTAATATCTCTAATACCATTCAACATTTAGAAAAAACTTTATCATATGAACAAAACTATTTGATAAGATTACACTCGGAAGATGAAGAATATAGTAATCAATTAAAATCGATTACAAGAAGGAATTAAGAAATACAAAAAATCACAAAATCGTAATTTAAAAACAATACGCAATGCTTCAATCATTCTAACAAACACAACTTGTTAATATGAAAACTTTGCACATATATAGAAATTTATAAATCAACTCTAATGAGTTGAAGAAAAACAAATATTAATCCAAATAGTACCTTTATTACAGCTAAAATACAAGAAAAAGAACTAGTCTCATATATAGATACATGAGCTACTTTATGTTTCGGAAGAAGAAAGATATTAAAAAATTGGGAAAAATTAGAAAAACCATTAAAAATTACAATTGCTGATAAATCAATTCACAAAATTTGGTTTGTAGGAAGAGACATAGATATAGTAATTGAAAAAGCACTATTTAAAACTCCAACAATATATCAACACGATTCAGGAATAGATTTAGTAATAGGAAATAATTTTCTTAAATTATATCAACCATTTATACAAACAAATGATCATATAAGTCTCAATTACCCAACAAAAGGTATTATAAAAACTGCAATTATCAAACATTTTGATCTTATTAAAATAATCAAACAAGAATTTGGCTTTCAACTACGCATATTACTAACATTCGCTAAAGAAATTGCTGAAAAACAACTCGAAGAAGTATGTAGTGAAAACCCATTAAATCATTTAAAAAATAGAAATAATCAAGAAATAATAATATTATTAAAAAACCCTAATGACGAAGTTAATATTCCAAACAAAATTCCATATAGTATCAAAGATGTTTATGAATTTAAACAAGAATGTACTGAATTACTAGAAAAGGGAATCATTCGACCTAGCACAAGTCCTCATTCTGCACCTGCATTTTATGTAGAAAATAATAATGAAATAAAACGAGGAAAACGAAGAATGGTAATTAATTACAAGAAAATGAATGATGCTACTATTGGAGACTCATACAAATTACCACGAAAAGAATAGATTTTAGAAAAAAAAAAAGGAAATACACATTTTAGTACATTTGATGCAAAATCCGGATATTGGCAACTACGCTTACATGAAAATATGAAACAACTAACTGCTTTTTCATGTCCTCCTCAGAAGCATTATGAATGGAGTGTCCTTCCATTTGGTTTAAAGCAGGCACCAGCAATATATCAACGATTCATGGATGAAACCTTAAATGGTTTAGATCATATTTGTCTTGCATATATTGATGATATAATTGTTTATAAAAAAGGAAATGAACAAACACACATCGACGCAGTTATCTAAGTTTTACAAAGAATCAAAGAAAAATGTTTAGTTTTATCAAAAAAGAAATCAAAACTTTTTCAAACTACAGTTGAATATCTTGGTTTAAAAATTGGAGAGAATGGCCAACTATCTTTAACAGACAACATACGAGAAAAATTAAATATGTTTCCTAATAAACTTGAAAATAGAAAACAAATACAACGATTTCTTGGTTGTTTAAACTATATTGCAAAACAAGGATTTTTAAAAAACTTAGCAAAAGAAAGAAGAGCTTTACAAAAGAAAATATCAGAAAAAATACCTTGGTCTTGGACAAATACAGATACTATTTTAGTACAAAATATAAAAGAAAAAATTCAAGTTCTTCCTACCTTATATAATGCAAAGATCGACGATTTTTTAATTGTGGAAACAGATGCGTCACAAGACACTTGGGCAGTGTAACAACCCGAAGTTATCCATCGTCGAAACCCAATTCGTCCGTAAGACCCGTTTTTAGCAATTCGTTCCGGTTTCGTTTTTGGGCTAAAATATTCAAACTTATATGATTATTATAATCTAATGAGTGTTCAAATCCCTTAGAAACTCATGAAAATGGCCCAAAATCTTTAATGTGAAAATTTCTAAATTCAATCCCGCCGGATTACGCCAACTTAATCGGGTGCGACCAAAAGCCCCGTCTAACGTCGGTATTGGGTAGAATTCCACCGTGTCCAAATCATAGACCCTATTTAAAGATGTTTAAGCTTCCATTTGAAGCTTTTTCTCTCTCTCACTACACTCTCTCTAACCTCTCTCCTCAAACCAAAGAACTAGGTCCAAAACATCAAATTAAGGCTTCAAATCTTCAAGGTAACTTCCCTAACTTGTTGTTCAACCTCATTAGCCTTCAAATCCAAGTTTAATCTATGAAAATGAACCTCAAACATGAGTTTACGGCCCTGGAGCATGCTTGGGCTGTAAACACCTAATAAGAGGGTTTTAGAGCCTTAAAACCCCTCCAAACCAACTTTGGGACTTAGATATGATTTTATGGATTACAAATTCGGACTTAGAACACCTTAATCATCATTTTTGAGGAGTAAACATGAGTTTACTGCCCCAGAACATGCTTGGGCCGTAAACTCATATTCTTGGAGAGTAAACTCATTTCAATGTGTTAAGATGCCACTTAAACATACCATAAGCCTTGTGACAAATTCTAGAATCAACCACAACCAGTTTGGAGGCCTTAAACATGATGAAATCCCCTCATTTGTGTGTTCACGGACGTAAACTCCCCAATAATGAGTTCCTGGGCCGTGAACTCACTTACACAAGTCATATGATGCTTAAATCTCACTCAAGGGTTTGTAAAAATTGTTAGAATCACATGTGATTAGTCTAAGGCCATTAAATCAACAATTTAAGGGGGGGGGGGTATGGGAGCTTACAGCCTTAAACTCCTTTTTTAGGGCCGTAAACTCCCCTTTGATGGTGTTTTTGGTGATTTAATTCCTTCCATGCCTTAGATAAATTCGTACCAACCCTCCTCAAGTGTTATCTTGCTATTTAGCACCATAAAACCCTCAACCATGAGTTCATGGCCGTGAACTCATGTGGTTAAAGTGTTCAGGGCTGAAAACTCCATAAGGAGTTTACTCTTGAAGAGTAAACACTTTATCCAAGTCCCACACGTCTGTAGATGTCACCCGGGTCCTTCCAAACACTTGTAATGAAGTGTTTTCGCAACTAGAAGTGTTTGTACCTAACTAATAAATAATTTAAGTTCTAATTAGATACAAATGTGTATCTTCTCTTAATACATAGGAATCTTGCGCATTTGCAAACCCAGAACTGACGTTTAGGATCCAAACTGACGCGTTTCTCAACCGGTGAGTTCAGACCCCTACCCTTTTTCAATGGTTTTTCAATGTTTTCAGGGGGGAATACAAGCAAAATAGAAATATTTTCAAAACCTTAAATTGATGTATTTAAATAAATATCTGGCAAACTTATAAATATCTTTACCCCTTATGTATTATGCTGAGCATAAGGGATGTTTTATCAATTATAACTATATGAATTTCAGTAAAGGAAACAATCAAACCAATCAAATTATTATGGGAATAATTTGGGATCTTTAGTTCTTGTTTAACGCGTACTGATATATGTAAAGTTAATAGATAAACTATGTATGATTCAGTTTATCTCTGTTTCATTTAGAATGTATTGCCAGATAATTTCATTGTATATAACTGTATTCACTGTATTATGTTTCATAACGTGTAGTATGTTTGATATCGTATGAAAACACTGTGAATAATGTAATACTAGCTTGTGAGATTCGTCATTGCCCTTTGGGTTATTAGTAAATCCTCCTCGGAAGTGTAACCAGAGTCTCCTGGAGGGATAGCGTGAAATTTGTGAATAGATCTATTCGGGACTGACAATCCCACACCTTAACTGCTAGCTACAGTTAGGCGGGCACGCCTGGGGTGACAAATTCTGGATATCGTCTGACGTCTAACAAGCGTCAAGGAGGTCTCGTTGTCGTATCAGCATGGTTACCCGACTCACAATACGTATTAATATAAGTTTATTCACGGTTTTGGATTTGATTTTATATCTATCTTCTATCTATAGTTCTTATATCTAGTACGGGATGATAATCCCATGGTTTTGAACATATATCTAGTTCGGGATGATAATCCCATGGTTTTGAACATATATCTGGTTCGGGATGATAATCCCATGGTTTGAACATATATCTAGTACGGGATGATAATCCCATGGTTTTGAACATATATCTAGTACGGGATGATAATCCCATGGTTTTGAATCTATATTTAGTATTGGATGATAGTCCTATGGTTTTCAATCTATATCTATCTACAAATTTCGTGTATATCAAATTATCTTATATCTAGTTCGGGATAGTAATCTAATGACTTTCAATATATAGTTTTATGTATTAAATTGTACACTGTGTTATTCAACCAAACTTACACTTAGGAAAATATGGGATTTTCCTGAGATAACATAACAACTCGTAAACAAATTAAGAAACTAATGGATAACTAAACTATTAGGAAGATATGGAATTTTCCTGGGGTAACGTACAACATGTAATCGAATTGGTAACAAATGATAACTAAACTGTTTTACATAAGAAAATATGGGATTTTCTTGGATAACAAACCTTTTTAGAAAACTAAAGGAAACTGGTACATTTTTCAGAAAACAAACATCTTATGAACTCACCAGCTTTATGCTGATTTTCAAACTGCTTGTATTCTTAGGTCCACATTAGACAAGTACCCGGTGATCCCTTTTGGCGAAGACGGAGTGCGTAGAAGACACGTCCTACTTTTGTTCATATATACTATGTATCACACTTGTACAATTTACTTTTGAACAAATTTAAACTGTAATACCCTATTTATTTATTAGATGAATAAATAAATTAATGAACACATGGTAGCCCTAAAATAAATAATTACATATCAAAGGATGGTCTCGAGGAGCTAATTGTCACAAGTTTAGAAGATGGAGGTTAAGAGTGTAAAATCTGGACTTAAATTGTAAGTATTAATGAAGGCAGGGGCTAAATGGTAAATTACGGACTCCATTTGTAAAGAATTTTGACGGTTGGGGTTAAAAGGGTAACATATGGATTTTATTTGAGAATAAATTGTAAAGGAGCGGCTGAATGGTAACTGTGTGACTAAATATGAAAGAAATTATGTGAGCAGGGGTGAGAAGTGTAAATTGTGGACTTCCTGTGAAAAGAATCATATGGGGAGGGACCATTTATGAAATTATGGGGTGAAGTTTGAGTGGGTGTCGGGTATATAGCTCTCGGTAAACCCTAACCCTATCTTTAAGAGAGTAGCCGTCATCTTCCTTTCCCCCCTTATACCTCCCACCATCGGCCGTTACTCCCTTATTTCTCTAACTAACCAAGCAACCGGCGAACCATTATTGCCGGTGAAGGCAACCACCATGGAAGATGCGCCCGTCGCCGTCATTTAGCCATCGTAGCAAGCATCCAGGAGGTCCACTGAAGCTTGAGGAGCTGAGCTTCACGACTATCGTTCGCTGCTGGTGCGCCGCCAAGGACCACCGAACCTCCTCCGTTATTCTCCTTCTCTCTCTCACCGCCATCGTTCCTATCGCGGACGATCGCACGTAGTCGAGAAAGCACCACCGTGTCAGGCGATTGGGCACCGGATGGGGGAAACTGTCATCGTGTTGGGACCGCAACACCATCAGGAGCGCTGCCGCTGCATCCATTCCGTGACCGTCGAAGGCTGCCCTTGGTTGTCGGGTCAGTGGGCAGTTCATGGGGCGTGATTATTGTCGTTTCCGTTCACCAGTCGGGGTTACGACTCCCCACCCCTCTCCTTCCGCTTCGCTGCCGCCGCCTATGCAATGTATTGCTGCTCCGGTCAACATAGGTGGGTGATTGGGGTCGTTTTGTAGCAGATTGGGTGTGTGGTTGCATCTCCACTAGTAGTTCTTGTGTTGGGTGTTTTTGTTGGCCTAAGAATGGAGAAGAGAACCACCATGGCCGCCATCCATGGTGGCTGCCACCATACACCGCCATGTATGTGTGTTTACATTAGTTAGGGTGTGTGTGTGAGCTTTGGTATTTTATTGTAATTGTAAAAGAAAATGGAATAATGAGAAAGAAACCATAACCACCACCGTGAGGTGGTGGCTGCCGCCTCCCGCCGCCACCGGCTGCCATGTCGGGTGGCGGTGTGCCTTGTCTCGATTGTGTTGATTCATTTGGGGGTTTGAAATCCTAATGGGCCCAAGGAAGCCCTAATGGGCCCAATAAGACTTAATGGGCTTAATAAAACCTTAATGGATTCTAATGAAACCTTAATGGGCTTAATAAAACCATATGGATCCTAATGAAACCTTAATGGGCTTAATAAAACCTTAATGGATCCTAATGAAACCTTAATGGGCTTAATAAAACCTTAATGGATCCTAATGAAACCTTAATGGGCTTAATAAAACCTTAATGGATCCTAATGAAACCTTAATGGGCTTAATAAAACCTTAATGGATCCTAATGAAACCTTAATGGGCTTAATAATATCTTAGTGGGCTTAATAGGCCCAATAAAGCCCTAATTGATCTAAAAGCCCAATAAATTAATTAATGAGCTAGTATTGGGTTGGAGACCCTAATTAGGGTATGGAAAACCCTAATGCCATGAAACCCTAATTCAGGGGAATTTAATCGGGACACACGAAAATTATTTAATAACTTGAGATATTAAATAATAATCATTGGCAAAGATTAATCTAATCGATATTAGACTTAATGGATTAAAGTCCTTAGAAGATTAAGTCCTTAATGGGTTAAGTAGGAAACATAACCCTAATTGTCATTTTATGTGAAACCCTAATCTCATTTGGTTTTATTATTGGGCCTCTTATTGGGCCTTGATGATCGGGTTATTAATGGGCCATCCAAAGTCAAGCAATTGGACTAGAATAAGTTAATGGGCCTAGGGTAAGGCCCATGTAAGGGGCTTGGGCCCAATTTGGAAAATTGGGCCATAGATGGGCCATAGTTTGGGCTTTAATGATTACATGATGTTGGTGTTGGAATAGTGTCTAAGCCCGTAACTATATTTGGTATGTACTTGACCTGGTTATGCAAGGTCCTTTTGGGTTGCCTTCTCCAAAGCAACTTGACAAGGTAATTTAAGGAGAAAGAGAGAGTATTATGATTTATTAATATATTATAAGAATAATATATTAAAGGAGAAATCATATTTATTTAATTAGTATTGGTCATAAATTAATTAGGAATTAATTTTGTGGTCAAAAGAGATTAATTGAATAAAGGGGTATAAACTGTCAAATGTATGATAGTTGAGTTTTAGGTTAAGGAAGCCTAATGGGCTTAAGGGGGAACAAAATTATGATGGGTAACCATCATATTTTCGTCCAAGGGCCTTATTCCAGAAGGTTCCATGGGCTGCTTGGTGGCTAAGCTGTCCATTAGGGTTTAGACTGAAACCCTAGTAACCTGTAAGTATAAATATGACCCCTAGGGCATTGAATTCGGCTACCACTTGATTCTAAGAGTACCCTAGGCCGACTTCTAGCCTCTATCTCCCTCTCTCATATTGCCTTATTGCTTGTGGGGTTTGTGAACCATTAGAGGAGTTGCATTTGTGACTCTAGGCTCAAAAGAAGAAGAAAGAGAAGATCTAAGCCAACTATTGAAGAGGTAAACATCTAGATCTGATTCTATATGTTAATTTTGTTGTTTATATGCTAGATTAGGGTTTATAAGTCTTGGAATCAAAGCATGTTCAATAGTGAAACCTAGATCCAAGCATTAGGGTTTGTATGAGCACATAGTAATGTTTCTTATGCATAAAACCCATCAGTGGTATCAGAGCTTTGATTGGTTTCAGTTGTATGTGATGCTTAACTGCTTTATTTGCTGAAAATCGATTTTTTGGTCCCTGCCCGACTCAACTCGGCGAGTCAGTATCTGGACTCGGCGAGTTGACCCCTACTCGGCGAGTCCAGGTCTGACTCGACGAGTCAGTTCGTCAGAAAAGAGGGTTTTTCGGGTTTTGGCTGCTGTTTTGACTTGGACTTGATGCTTAATTTGTTTTATGAAGTTAAAATCCGAATTTTATCTAAATTAAGTGTTTATCCTTGCCAAAAGAATAGATAATTTCAAATCTTTTAAATATTAGTTATTTATGTGATAGATATGGATTATTTAAAAATTATTTGGTAATTATCTAATGACTAAAATTAAGATTAGGTCAAATATAGATAATTATGAAATTAATTGGTTAATTTGAATTATTTGTTATTTGATCCCTTATGTTTTGAAAAGTTCAAAACTTGCCCTCAAGTTTTGAAATTTGAATTTTGTAATTGAAAGTTTAATTTTGAATAATTTAAATTTCAAACCCTTAGAATTTTACAAGTTTAAAATTCAACACTATACTATTATATATTATTACAAGCTTAATATATATATATATATATATATATATATATATATATATATATATATATATATATATATATATGCATGTATGTATGTATAACTTAAAATGCTAGTCTTACCATTAGTAGGCCTCATTCACGAAGCCGGTCTATAAGGTGGGTATAAGGTTGCTGCCTATAAAATGGCGCTTAATGGGTGTACACTCACACCTACCGCTTGCTTGACTGGTGGAGGGTCGTTAGCCGAACGGGTAGGATAGGGCAACCCTCTCCTCATTAAAAGTATAATGTTGAATATAAAGTAACTACATGTTTTTTACAAATTCCCATCCCTAGTCACTTTAGGGTAAAATCTGAAAATGATGCTAATCCATGGAATTACACTTCGTACCCTTGTCAAACGTTGATGGAGCGCGTGTGGTTAACCGGCACATCAATTTGGGGGTGACATAGGTAGCGAATGGTGACTCGATGTTTGTCATATATGAATGGAGCGTGTGTGGTTTACCGGCACATTGATTAGGTGATAAAGAAATTGAGTGCACCACGTTGATTCGCATGGTTATTCACAAATTTGTTTGCGATCCTCGGCATCGCAGTCGCAAATTTGAAATGCATATCGAGATTTAAACATGCCATTGAAAAGTTCAAAGAATCTCAAAGATCTAGGAGTTTTCAATACATTTAAAACCTAAATTGCTTTTTCGTTTTTCATGGTGAGAATTAGTGAATCGTCATTCAGTTACCTTCAAATTATTTACTTTTAGAGTACGGCATCCCTTTCTAAGTTGTAAATAATGTTGTTGGATCCTAGCCCTAATTTCTCATTTGGGTGTTTAATTAGGGATTCATTTCTAATCAAACTTTGTTCCTTTCTCAGATGTCTGCAAACAACAACAACAACAACGCTTCTGGGTCATTCTCATTGATGAACTTGTGTCAGAAAGTGACATTTGATGGTTCTAACTGATGGATTTTGAGCATTCTAACACTTCCTAAGTGTACATGCAACCCTAATAACCTTGGATCTATGTTTGTCTAATTATCATGCAAAGTTGAATTTCCAAGGTTATATTCCTATCTAGCATACATGGGGAACAATTTTAACTTGAATGAAAGATAGAATAACTTACCTTGTTGTTGCTTATGTTCCTTGAAACCTTATGAGCCTAGCACCCCAAGTGTGATGCCTCAAATGCTTCACACAACACCAAATGCTCTTGGAAAGACCTTTGAGATAATACACACTTCTTAAAACCGGCCAAGCCCTCTAGTTTCTTATGTCTAGCCGATTTTGGTGGAGAATGGGATCCTTATATAGTGTTGACACATCTAGGGTTACACCATGTAAACCCTAATGTGTCATGACTCTTCATTTCCATGATCCATGGGTTTGTAACTCCCATGGAGCATCCATGGAGCATCCTATGGGTAGAACCCAACTTGATAATCCATGGAGCCTCTTAGCCCACTATACAAGATATGAATGATTTACATATCAACCCATATATTTAATTAGTTATCCTTTGATCACATAATTAATTCCAAATTAATTCTTTGATCAAACTAATCAAATAATATTATTAATATATTAGAACTTATAATATATTAATAATCTCCAAGTGTTATTTCTCTCATTTAGTCTATCCAATTGCATGGTGCCATGCAACCCAAATGGACCATGCCGGGTCGGGTCAAGTACACACCCGAAATAGTTATGGACTTAGACACCTTATCCAACACTAAGTTCAACGAGTGGATGAGGTATATTCGCATGATCACACGCTACGAGGACAAAGAATATGTCCTCGATGAAAAGCTTGAGAAGATCATCCCATATGTTGCTACTCCTGAGGAATTGGCCGCCTTTGAGGCCCACGAGCGTGATGTCACGAAAGTTCACTGCATCATGCTGGCCACCATGAACCTCGAACTCCAAAAGTCCTATGAGGACATGTATCCATATGAAATGCATCAGGATTTGCTGGACAGGTATCACCAGAGCGCGAGGCAAGAGGGCTATGAGATCATTACTTACATGATCACCGCTAAGATGGGGAGTGGAGAATCCCTAACCTCTCATTTGCAGAAAATGCAGAGGTATGTTGATTGTCTTCTCAAACTTAATGTTAAGTTTGGTGAGGATTTGGCTATCGACATAATCCTCCACTCCTTGCCCTCCTACTACAATCAGTTTAGGATGACTTACCATGTGAACAAAGAGGAGGTCTCATTGAGCAAGCTCCAAGGACTCTTGAGGACTGCTGAGAGCAACCTCAAAGACAAATCCGTTGCACCGTCCCATGCTGTGGCCGCTCCTGTGATGGCGATAGGTCAAGGAAAGGGCAAAAAGAGGAAGGCTCCATGTACGAGCCACCATAAGGGGAAACCCCGTGATGGTTCGTCCTCAAGTGGGACCAAAGCTGGCCCTGGTAAAACCTCTTCCGATCCAAAAGAAGCAGAGTGCTTCTATTGCCATCAAAAGGGCCACTGGAAGCGTAGCTGCCCACAATATCTGCAGGACATAAGAGATGGGAAGATCAAGCCCACATTTGCAGGTATGTATTCTATTAAATCTAATAACTCATCATTTGCTACTTCATGGGTTCTTGATACAGGGTGTGGTTACCACATTTGTTCTGATATGTAGGGCCTAAAAAGAAGTAGGGAGATGGAACATGTGAAGATGAACCTGATTATGGGAAACAGAAGATCGTCGCCTGTGACCAAAGTCGGTGTTTATTCTTTAGTGTTGAGTAATGGGTTAGGAATAGATTTAGAGAATTACTGTTATTCGCCAGATATGGCAAGAAACATTATTTCTTTCCACGGGTTATTTAGACAAGGTTTCAAATATTCTTTTGATAATAGTAATGGTTCTATTAACGTTTATTTGAATGGTGTCTTTTATTCCAATGCATTACCTTGTAATGGGATTTATGAATCTGTGATGATTGTTGATAATTTTGGAAATAATGTTTTGAATATTGATTCGTCTACTAGTCTAGACAAAGCATACTTGTGGCATTGTCGCCTTGGCCATGTCAACAAGAAACGCATAGCCCAACTCCGAAAGGATGGAGTGTTGGAGTCATTCGACCTTAGGGACGATGACACGTGTGAGTCTTGTTTACTTAGGAAGATGACCAAGTCACCCTTTACTGGCACTTGTGAAAGGGGTGAGGGTTTATTGGATCTCATACACACCGATGTGTGTGGGCCCTTTAGATCCACCACAAGGGATGCTTGCCGCTTCTACGTGACTTTTACAGATGATTATAGCAGATATGGATATATCTACTTGATCAAGCAAAAGTCAGAAACATTTGAAAAGTTCCAAGAGTTTAAGAATGAAGTGGAGAACCAACTAGGCAGGAAAATCAAGATGCTTCGGTCAGACCGAGGAGGAGAGTACCTAAGTCTTGAGTTTCACGACTATCTAAAAGAATGCAGAATCGTTTCGCAATTGACGCCTCCGAGGACGCCACAATTGAATGGTGTGGCTGAGAGACGTAATCGGACCTTGTTGGATATGGTTCGTTCTATGATGAGTCGGACTTTGTTACCAATAGCTTTCTGGGGGTATGCCTTAGAGACTGCCGCCCACATACTTAACTTAGTTCCCACCAAGAAGGTTTCCAAGACTCCTCACGAGATGTGGACAGGAAAGGCTCCCTCATTGGCACATATCAAGATTTGGGGTTGCGAGGCTTTCGTAAGACGAGAGACTCACGACAAACTAGAACCTCGTAGTGAGAAGTGTTATTTCATCGGCTATCCGCAGAAGTCTTTTGGCTACCTTTTCTGTAGACCGAGTGACAATGTTGTCTTCGTTGCTAGAAGAGGAGTTTTCCGAGAAAGGGAATTGATAGGCCAAGAAGACAGTGGGAGGCAAATTGATCTTGAAGAAATTCAAGATCAAAGCGATGAAGGAACCTCTGACACTGGCACTCAACTTGAGGAGGAAACTCCTGTTGAACCTGTTGACGAGTCCTTACCTCTTCGACGTTCCACTAGGGCTAGTGTTCCACCCCAGTTTCATGGTTTTCATATTACTACTGAAGGGGATACATTTATTAGTGATAGTACACTAGTAAATTTGGATGAACCTAGCAACTATAAGGAAGCCATGGCAGGCCCGAAGTCTGCAAAATGGAAAGAGGCTATGGACAGCGAGATTCAGTCCATGTACGACAACCAAGTTTGGAATTTGGTTGATTATGTACCGGGTCGTAAGACAATCGGGTGCAAGTGGATCTTCAAGAAGAAGACGGACATGGATGGGAAAGTGCATACTTATAAAGCACGATTGGTTGCAAAGGGCTTTACTCAAACTCCCGGAGTTGACTATGCTGAGACCTTATCACCAGTTGCGAAGATAAAGTCTATTAGGGTGATGCTTGCCATAGCTGCATTTCATGATTATGAAATATGGCAAATGGACGTGAAAACCGCTTTCCTTAATGGAAAGTTGGCTGAGGATGTCTACATGAATCAGCCAGAGGGTTTTCTCGATGCGAAGCATCCAAATAGAGTATGCAAGCTTGAGAAATCCATTTATGGATTGAAACAAGCATCTCGCAGATGGAATCTTTGTTTTGACGAGAAAGTTAAAGAGTTTGGATTTCTGCGAAGCGAAGATGAATCTTGTGTGTATGTCAAAGCCAGTGGGAGTATAGTAAGCTTCCTTGTATTGTATGTCGACGACATACTACTCATAGGAAACGATGTCCCAACCTTGCAGGAGGTCAAGTCCTAGCTTGGGAAATGTTTCGCTATGAAGGACCTCGGAGAGGCTGCTTATATTCTGGGAATAAGAATAGTAAGAAACAGGGAAAAGAGACTGATAGGACTCAGTCAGGATACATACTTGGAAAAGGTACTAAAGCGTTTTAGTATGGAAAATTCCAAGAAAGGGGAGTTACCAATCCAAAGCAATACCAAGCTGAGTAAGACTCAGAGCCCGAGTACAGAGACAGAGATAGCTGATATGAGCCGAGTACCTTACGCTTCCGCAGTAGGCTCTATCATGTACGCTATTGTTGGGTTTTGAGCATTCTAACACTCCTAAGTGTACATGCAACCCTAAATACCTTGGATCTATGTTTTCTCTATTATACATGCAAATAGGAACTTCCAAGGTATTATCCTAATCTAGCATACAAAACAATGACTATAGCAAGATAGAATACATACCTCTTTGGTGTAGAAAGTCTTCATGAAGCTTGAGTGCCTAGTGCCCCAAGTGTGACACCTCAAATGGTTCACACAACACCAAATACACATGGAATGACTTGAGAGAAAACTACACTCATGAAAATCGGCTAGCCCTCTTACACCACACACTAGTGGCCGATTTTGGTCGAGAATAAGATGCTTATATAGTTAGGGTTACACCATGTAAACCCTAATTGACATGGACTTTCATTTCCATGATCCATGGGTACAAATACACCATGGAGCATCCATGGACCATCCTATGGGTTTTAGCCCAACTTGATTATCCATGGAGCATTAGCCCACTATACAAGTATGGATGATTTACACAATCAACCCATATATTTAATTAGTCTTCTTTTGATCACTTAATTAATCCTAGATTAATTCTTCATCAATACTAATTAAATAATCTTATTATTCTTATTATTAATATACTAGAACTTATAATATATTAATAACCATAAGTGTCTTATTCCTCTCATTTAGTCTATCCAAGTGCATGATGCCATGCAATCCAACAGTCTCCCACTTGGATAAGTCTAAAACTATTATTGCGTATGACTTCAGGAACCAATAGGCAATCGTAGCTCTCAAAAGCTTCTGTCGAACTCTGACCTTGTAGATGAACTCTGACCTTTGTCAGTGACTTGTCCATTAGATAAGGGATCATATATTCCTCCATTCTAGATATCATATGGACTGAGACATGGATTATAATCATTCTCTCTGTCCATTTGTTGTTTCCCGATTTCCGATTTATGACGACTGACTAATTGAACAAATCAAATCAGTCCTGGCCCGGCCGAGCACTTCCATTTGTCATCATCAAATCATCGAGGGGCCCACAGATATCACTTTTATCTCGAAGGTAAAAGGAACAGATAAACTTCGACTAATATGGCTTGTTCTACTACTTTTTGAATCATACACAAAGGCACGTTTTATAGCACCGAGTTACCGAATGCGTTTTCGTGCAATCAATGTACAACCAACTCATAGTAACAACTCATATCTCTAGGTTTGAAGAATATAAGATATTATCGTCTCATGATCACTCGTGATAAAATCCATGAAGTGATTCCAATGAGCGCGGGTTGAATCCAATACTCAGAACTGATGAGCACTCATGAGTGTTGTAGCCCTTTGTCCAACACCTTAGACCTCTACAAGCCAACCCATGACAGTCTTAATTCATATCTACTTCCAACATATGACCGACCGTGGATGGTTTGAATAACTTAGTCATTCCGGAAGAATAACCTAGTTTATTCAGGAAGTCAAAACATGCAAAATGAAACACAATAATAATTGAATCCAATATGGTATCAACCCTTTGAACATAAATAAAACACCTTTTATTTATCACCATATGATTACACATTATTCATTGTATACTGTTTCAGCTATCAACTTTATTCTTGAATTTAAAACGATAGTTGTCCCATGCTCCAAGCATGTACACTATGTTTTCTAAACACTAGTCATGCCATACACCAAGTATGCATACTATGTTTGTCTATGATCTTTACTTTGTGAACTAGATCCATTGAACATAACTTCAATGAGTCTCTTTTCACACTCCCAAATCCTTACTGCAAATACAAGAATTCCAAATTCATGTCATTTACTGAAATCTGTTAGATTCTAAACTTATATGCATTGATCCTCTTGTAATGATTATGCACAAAGTCAGAAAGACTTGACAACAATCATTACAGAGTATTCCAAAGGAGATCATCTCCTTGGAAAACATCCTTCTTGCATTAAGTTTCCTTAATCTTACACAGATTGAAAACTTCTAACTTTGAAACATGTCCAGATTCCATTTTTGACTATCACTTTTGAACAAGAGTTGCCTCCTTACAGACTATGTCAATATGGTCCTTCTAGAATTATCACTATACTTCCAATTGTCCTTGAGCACCCAATCTTTGGTAAACCTTAGATTGTCCTCGACAATTGATTAATCCTTTTAGTCATATCCAGTTCTAAACCTTTTCCCTTCTTAATGCCACAGGCATTTGGAAAATTTTAGAAAGGATGAATATAGCACATGTAATCGATCCTATATCCGAAGCATGTGGGACACGATTCATGATGTCTCACATAAAGACTAAAACAGTCTTTTGCTATACCATTTCCATTTCTATTTGCCAAGTTCTCATAATTCAGATTATGAAAAGGGATGCCGTAATCATAATCGAATTTTAGAACGCAAATAATGGACTCATATATAGAATTTCCTTATGTTGAGCCATTCCAACATGAAATTCATATATATCCTTGACTAAGTGATTAAAACCTCACGATCTAAGCTTATAGATTTGAGATGAAGTATAATTTCCTCTCCCTTAATTATAGCAAAACAACTCTTTCCCAGTTGAAACTTTTGTTTTCTACAATTAACATTGCTAGCTTGCAATACTTATCATAATTATCATGCTCCCACTAACATGATGATTATTAGCATAACACTTATGCTCCCACTAGCTTTGACATGTACTCAGAAATCAGCTGGACTTCTAGAAATGAATACTTCATTGACTTTCTTACCAAAGTTCAGATTTCTGATACTAGATTGTTTTGATAAGACTTTATCAAAATCATACACCTTCCCTTACATAGCACACTTGTGAGTCTAAACAATTATGAAGAGGGATGCCGTAATCATAATGGTTAGACCTTTTTGCCACTTCTCACAAGTCCAGGTTAGTGTGCCGGTAAACCACACACGCTCCACTAACGACTTTGAGAATGCAAATATCACAATTGCTATCTAGCTAAAATCTACTTAGTGAAAGTGTTTCCTCACCATCATTTTCATGAATCGGAGAGAAACCTTATGACACTTAGATTTAATGGTGTGTGTGTTCTTATCCATGTGAATTGTCATAACCTTAGTCACAAGACAAGGATAATGACAAATCCAAACTCATATGGACTGAACTCAATCTTAACTTCTTGCCACCTGGCAGCTTAAGGGCCTGCCATTGCTTCCAAGTTGTTGTGCAACACATTGAGAACTCTAAGAACTCATATGCAACGCCAACTTTAATTGGAATGGGAACATACTATGTCAACACGATAGGTTATAAACCTCTAGTCGTGTGCTAGTGAAGAACTTCAGGTTCTATTCTTGATTAGTTCTTGAGACTTTCATGAGCTTTAAGACTCCCACTATCCTCTTGACCTATAAGACTCCCTTGTCAAACATCCAAGAGATAGTACGGATTCTAATCAAGACAAACACTTCACACAATTGGCCTTAGTTGGTCTTTGTTTTTATCCAAAACATCACAACCTACCAATGTCAAATGTACAAGAGTAGAAAACTTTTATTCTTACATTTGGCAAGTGTTTTAAACCTTCTTTGAGACATGTCACTCAAGTTACAATCTTGGAGTATGACTCTAAGACTTGTATTGGAACGAAGTATGACTCATCTTCTTGATTTAACCATTTCAACAATTCAAGATCCCTCTTCTCAGTCATAAGAATGCACTAAGATTTCCTTAGAGAACTAATTGTGCTATGGTTTCTTAATCATTAAGATGATCACAAAAACTGATACTAAAGTACTCTCCCATCTTTTCAGATTTGAGAAACTTTTATCCTTCTGCCTAATTTGATTCTTCAAAAACTGAGCTTTAGTAAACTATGACGAATAGTTTTATCAATCTTTTGTGGTGGACTTGATCAGTGCACAAGAATGTGTACTTGATTCCTTAGTCCTTTACTTGACTCACACATCCATGTGACCGAGTAATTAGTATTAATTTTTCCAATACTTGAAAGTTCTCATTCATCATGCTATATAGCTTGCATGATTCCAAGTTCCAGTCCAATTGAAACTTGGGTGATGAGAATCTTTCCTTATTTGGTAAATTTAGACATTACCACAAATGGAAGAATCAATTTCATATTTCCACTCTTGCTATTATTGGAATCATATAAGCAACAAATTTTTTTTCTCAAATGCCATTGTAAGGATATTTTTAAAATAAATAAAATCTAAAAATTTTCTTTTATTTTAAAACTTTGTGGAAAAACTTATCCTTACAATCCATATGAAAAATTGTTGTTATCTATTCCTAAGCAATATCTCATAACTCCTAAGAAGTAGCTCAAGAATCCGATCTTCAAACTACGCGATAGAAATCCATCTACGCGATCAGATTCAACATATTCTTTCTTTAAGTTCCTTTACTTTTCTTTGATTCTTAAAACATCACCATGTGAGCTAGTCACATCATATATCAAGAATCTCAGAATAGAAACTTAACAGAGTTAGATAATGGACTTTACCTGAAGTAGAGTCAAACTTATTGACTTTAACATGCTTAGGTAAATTTAACAGCTTCGCAACCAATGCCCCTTCCTTTGGCTATATAAACATATGGACCCTTTGATAAAGGTACACGGGACTATCACAGACTTAGCTTTTCTCTTTACCATTTGGTCAACCGAGTTGACTATGGCCGATCCCTTTCCATTGGGAAGAGAATGCTTTTCTGGATTTCCTGTGTCACTATCGTCAATGTCCAACAAGTTTTAAGGAAGTTGATCTTAACAAATAGATAAGTGTTGGGTTTTGAGCATTCTAACACTACTAAGTGTACATGCAACCCTAAATACCTTGGATCTATGTTTTCTCTATTATACATGCAAATAAGAACATCCAAGGTATTATCCTAATCTAGCATACAAAACAATGACTATAGCAAGATATAATACATACCTCTTTGGAGTAGAAAGTCTTCATGAAGCTTGAGTGCCTAGTGCCCCAAGTGTGACACCTCAAATGGTTCACACAACACCAAATACAAATGGATTAACTTGAGAGAATTCTACACTTCATGAAAATTGGCTAGCCCTTTCTTACTCTCACTAGTGGCCGATTTTTCCCAAGAATGTGATCTTTATATAGTGTTACAATTAGGGTAAACCCTTAATTGTCATGGCTTTCCATTTCCTTGGGTCCATGGGTTCAAATACACCATGGAGCATCCATGGAGCATCCTATGGGTTTTAGCCCAACTTGATTATCCATGGAGCATTAGCCCACTATACAAGTATGGATGATTTACACAATCAACCCATATATTTAATTAGTCTTCTTTTGATCACTTAATTAATCCTAGATTAATTCTTGATCAATACTAATTAAATAATCTTATTATTCTTATTATTAATATACTAGAACTTATAATATATTAATAACCATAAGTGTCTTATTCCTCTCATTTAGTCTATCCAAGTGCATGATGCCATGCAACCCAAATGGACCATGCCGGGTCGGGTCAAGTCTTACCAATTATAGTTATGGACTTAGGCATTAATCCAACAGTCTCCCACTTGGATAAGTCTAAAACTATTATTGCGTATGACTTCAAGAACCAACAGGCAATCGTAGCTCTCAAAAGCTTCTGTCGAACTCTGACCTTGTAGATGAACTCTGACCTTTGTCAGTGACTTGTCCATTAGATAAGGGATCATATATTCCTCCATTCTAGATATCATATGGACTGAGACATGGATTATAATCATTCTCTCTGTCCATTTGTTGTTTCCCGATTTCCGATTTATGACGACTAACTAATTGAACAAATCAAATCAGTCCTGGCCCAACCGAGCACTTCCATTTGTCATCATCAAATCATCGAGGGGCCCACAGATATCGCTTTTATCCCGAAGGTAAAAGGAACAGATAAACTCTGACTCATATGGCTTGTTCTACTTCTTTTTGAATCATACACAAATGCACGTTTTATAGCACCGAGTTACCGAATGCGTTTTCGTGCAATCAATGTACAACCAACTCATAGTAACAACTCATATCTCTAGGTTTGAAGAATATAAGATATTATCGTCTCATGATCACTCGTGATAAAATCCATGAAGTGATTCCAATGAGCGCGGGTTGAATCCAATACTCAGAACTGATGAACACTCATGAGTGTTGTAGCCCTTTGTCCAACACCTTAGACCTCTACAAGCCAACCCATGACAGTCTTAATTCATATCTACTTCCAACATATGACCGACCGTGGATGGTTTGAATAACTTAGTCATTCCGGAAGAATAACCTAGTTTATTCAGGAAGTCAAAACATGCAAAATGAAACATAATAATAATTGAATCCAATATGGTATCAACCCTTTGAACATAAATAAAACACCTTTTATTTATCACCATATGATTACACATTATTCATTGTATACTGTTTCAGCTATCAACTTTATTCTTGAATTTAAAACAATAGTTGTCGCATGCTCCAAGCATGTACACTATGTTTTCTAAACACTAGTCATGCCATAAACCAAGTATGCATACTATGTTTGTCTATGATCTTTACTTTGTGAACTAGATCAATTGAACATAACTTCAATGATTCTCTTTTCACACTCCCAAAACCATACTGCAAATGCAAGAATTCCAAATTCATGCCATTTACTGAAATCTATTAGATTCTAAACTTATATGCATTGATCCTCTTGTAATGATTATGCACAAAGTCAGAAAGACTTGACAACAACCATTACAAAGCATTCCAAAGGAGATCAACTCCTTGGAAACATCCTTCTTGCATTAAGTTTCCTAATCTTACACAGATTGAAAACTTCTAACTTTGAAACATTTCCAGATTCCATTTTTGACTATCACTTTTGAACAAGAGTTGCCTCCTTACAGACTATGTCAATATGGTCCTTCCAGAATTATCACTATACTTCCAATTGTCCTTGAGCAACCAATCTTTGGAAAACCTTAGATTGTCCTCGACAGTTGTTTAATCCTTTTAGTCATATCCAGTTCTAAACCTTTTCCCTTCTTAATGCCCCAGGCATTTGGAAAATTTTAGAAAGGATGAATATAGCAGAAGTAATCGATCCTATATCGGAAGCATATGGGACACGATTCATGATGTCTCACATAAAGACTAAACCAGTCTTTTGCTATAATATGTCCATTTCAATTTGCCAAGTTCTCAATCATTAAGGGTCTTGTCATAGTCTGTTTCATAGGTGTCCCAGAAGAACTCACTATGTGACTTAGAAAGTAGTTGAACCACCAACTTTCTCAAGACTTTGACACCCAACTCTCCCGGCTTGTCAATATGTGACTACATCTCCAAGATGTGATCACACCTAGACCTTGCCTTGCCAATAGGGCTTGAGTGACCTTAAACTTTTCAAGAACTTGTGGGTTAGGGAGAATAATTTGAAGAGGTGAAGAAGTATGATATCCATTGGACATCATCTTCATTAGGAAAGCTTGTTTCAAGAGATTTGGGAAGATCATAAATGTCTAACCCAGACATGTTTTTGGGAGATATTCAAGATAGTTGATCTTAAGTCCTTAATATGACACCCAATATGAAATATTAAGGCTAGGACCCAACAAACTATTTTATAACTTAGAAGAGGTATGCCGTAATCCAAGCTATAAAATATTTGAAGGTAGGTGAATGATGATTCACCAATTTCCACCAAGATAAACGAAATGTATTATTAGGTTTTAATTGGTTTTTGAAACTCCTAGATCTTTGAGATTCATTGAACTGTTCAATGGCATGTTTCAATCTCGAGTGTGCCCTTCAGGTTTTGTGACTGGGATGCCGAGGATCACAAAACAAGGTGTGAAGTAACCATGCAAATTACTTGGTACCCTTAAGTGTTTACCCCTCAATCGATGTGCCGGTTAACCATACACGCTCCATCGATACTATGATAAACATTAAGTTGCCCTTTGCCTACCTTGTTAAATACGAGTTAGTGTGCCGGTTAACCACACACGCTCCGCTAACCGACTTAAACAAAGTGCAAAGTGTAATTTCATGGATTAGCACCTTATTCACATTTTTCCTAAGTAACTAAGATTGGGTATTATTAAGAGTTTAGTTACTTAGTATTTATCATTAATACTTTTAATGAAGGGAGAATTATAGTCCTGTCAAACCCGTTCGGCTAACGACCCTCCACCGGTCAAGCAAGCGGTGGGTGAGAGTGGACACCTATTAAGTTGCCATTTTATAGGCAACAAGCTTATACCCACCTTATAGACCAGCTTCGTGAATGAGGCGTAGTAGCGGTAAGACTGACTTTACTCTTATACATATATATATATATATTATTAACTTTTAATATTATAAAGTATAAGGGTTGAATTTTAACTTTTAAAATTCTAACGGCTAACTTGGAATTAGAGTATTCATAAGTGAAAACTTTTCAAATTCCAAAACTTGAGGGCAAGTTTTGAAACTATTCAAAACTAATTAATTCCATAACTTATGTGTTTAAAGTAGTTTTAATCCAAAAACTCTTCAAGTTCCATAACTTGAGGACAAGTTATGGAAGACTTTAAACTAATAAAAGAAGTAACTTTTCTTTATTTTATAACTTATGAAATTAATTAAGGTTACACTTTATTTATTTATTTATTAATGAAGTGACTCTTGAACCTCCATAACTTAAGGACAAGACTCTGCATCTTTTGTAACCATTGCCAACTTTTATGAGTTTTATGAAACTTAAATGTGACTTTTCATATAACTTGAGGACAAGTTACAAAAACACATTTTAGAATCAACTCTTAGATTAATTTGGATTGAAAACACTAATTTCACATAACTTTCCTATTAATCTAAGCAACTCATAAGAACACGATAATTCAAATCAAACTTTTTCATGTAATTAGTCTAAACCTTAAACTAATACAAAACATGAATCTATTGACAATTATCTTTGAAATTGGATTAGCATGAACATTACCACATCAAAAACAAGTTTATAAGTTTAAAAACAACTTAGGGTAATGTTCCTAGTCCATTTCTAGCCAAAAACGTCGAATATATGCTGTCTGGGGCTCCTACTCGGCGAGTGGATGAACCTACTCGGCGAGTAGGATGATTTTACTCATGGACTCGGCGAGTTCATCAGTGGACTCGGCGAGTCCAGTGCCCAGAAAGCCAGAAAATCGAGTTTTTCAGCATTTTTTCAGCAATTTGCATCAAGTATAATAGAAAACTGATGGGTTTTGAGCATTCTAACACTTCCTAAGTGTACATGCAACCCTAATAACCTTGGATCTATGTTTGTCTAATTATCATGCTAAGTTGAATTCCAAGGCTATATTCCTATCTAGCATACATGGGGAACAATTTTAACTTGATAATAGATAGAATAACTTACCTTGTTGTTGCTTGTGTTCCTTGAAACCTTGTGAGCCTAGCACCCCAAGTGTGATGCCTCAAATGCTTCACATAACACCAAATGCTCTTGGAAAGACTCTTGAGATAATACACACTTCTTAAAATCGGCCAAGCCCTCTAGTTTCTTAGTGTAGCCGATTTTGGTGGAGAATATGATTCTTATATAGTGTTGACACATCTAGGGTCACACCATGTAAACCCTAATGTGTCATGACTCTTCATTTCCATTACCCATGGGTTTGTAACTCCCATGGAGCATCCATGGAGCATCCTATGGGTAGAACCCAACTTGATAATCCATGGAGCCTCTTAGCCCACTATACAAGATATGGATGATTTACATAATCAACCCATATATTTAATTAGTTCTCTTTTGACCACTTAATTAATTCTAAATTAATTATTGATCAAACTAATCAAATAATATTATTAATATATTAGAACTTATAATATATTAATAATCTCCAAGTGTTATTTCTCTCATTTAGTCTATCCAATTGCATGGTGCCATGCAACCCAAATGGACCATGCCGGGTCGGGTCAAGTACACACCCGAAATAGTTATGGACTTAGAGACCTTATCCAACAGTCTACCACTTGGATAAGTCAAATAACTATATCTCTAGTACTTCAGGAACCGATCGGAAATCGTAGCTCTTTTCAAGGTTTCTCAGAACTGAGAAGATGATGGTACGCCATTTAAGATAAGTGATCATATAATCCTCCGTTCTAGATATCAGCTGGACAAATACATGGAACATTGTCTTGCTTATTGTCCAGCATTTGTTTCCCGATTTCCAATTTGTTTGACATAGCACTTAATTGAACACATCAACTTAGTTCTGACCGGGCCCGGTACATGGGTCAAAACGAAATCATCGAGGGACCCAGATATCAGCTTCTAATCCAAGAAGGAACAGATAAACTTCGACTCATATGTTTGTTCTACCACTCATTGAATTACACACAAGAGCACGATTTATAACATCGAGTTACCAATGCGTTTTTCGTACAATCAATGCATAACCAACTTGTAAGTAACAAATCATATCTCTAGGTTTGAAGACTTATACGATATTACCGTCTCACGATCACTCGAGATAGAATTCCATGAAGTGATTCCAGTGAGCGTGGGTTGAGTCCAATGCTCAGAACTTATGAGCACTCATGATTGCTGTAGCCCTTTCCAAGACCTCTACAACCAAACATGACAGTCTTGATTCATACCTACTTCCGACATATGACTGACTGTGGAGGTTTGAATAATATGTTATACCAAACAAAAATGATTCTGGAAGTCAAAACATGCAAAAGAAATATAGTAAACGCTCGACAAGAGATAGCAACACCTTACTCATAAATAAAACATTTTTATTCATCATCAAATGTCAATTACACTTTACAAATTTCGAGGTTATCTAACTACTAAATCTAATATCATCCTTCAGCCCTATGCTCCGAGCATGCTGAAGATGCTTAACCCGAGTCAGTCCCTTTGTGAGGGGATCTGCCGGATTCTCATCTGATGATACCCTCTTTGCCACGAGGAGTCCTTCTTCGATCTGATGTCTGATGAAATGGTATTTTCTGTCGATGTGTCTGGATCTCCCGTGATCCCTCGGTTCCTTGGCTAAGGCAACAACACTTTCACTATCACAGAAAATTTCCATTGGCTCTTTAATAGCTGGTACAACTCCAAGGTCTCCAATGAAGTTCTTCAGCCATATCGCCTCCTTTGCTGCCTCGCTAGCTGCAATATACTCTGATTCACAAGTAGAATCTGCCACTGTCTCTTGCTTGGAACTCTTCCAAGAAATTGCTCCTCCGTTTAGGTAAAGACCCAGCCCGACTGAGAGCGGAAATTATCCCTATCAGTCTGGAAGCTAGCATCACTGTACCCTACTACTCTCAAGTCATCATTCCCACCGAGGGTAAGGACCCAGTCCTTAGTCCTTCGTAGGTACTTGAGGATATTCTTTACCGCAGTCCAGTGTGCCTTGCCAGGGTTCGCCTGATACCTGCTAACCATGCTCAGGGCAAAGGCTACATCGGGTCGAGTACACGTCATAGCATACATGATCGATCCTACAGCCGAAGCATAAGGTGTTCGACTCATTTCTGCTATCTCAGCCTCAGTGCTAGGGCTTTGTGTCTTACTCAATCTGGTGTTACTCTGGATGGGTAACTCTCCTTTCTTGGAATCCTGCATGCTGAATCTCTTCAGCACCTTATCCAAGTAGGTACTCTGACTAAGTCCAATTAGTCTTTTACTCCGATCTCTCAAGATCCTTATCCCTAAAATATAGGCAACTTCACCAAGGTCCTTCATAGCGAAACACTTCCCAAGCCAGGACTTTAATTCCTGCAGGGTTGGAATGTCGTTTCCTATGAGTAGTATGTCATCCACATACAATACCAAAAAGCTAACTATACTCCCACTAGCCTTGACATACACGAAAGATTCATCTTCACTCCTAGTAAAGCCAAATTCCTTGACCTTCTCATCAAAGCCAAGATTACATCTGCGAGGTGCTTGCTTCAATCCATAAATGGATTTCTCAAGCTTACACACTCTATTAGGGTACTCGTTGCTGGCAAAACCTTCTGCCTGACTCATGTAAACATCTTCAGCCAACTTTCCATTAAGGAAAGCGGTTTTGACATCCATCTGCCATATTTCATAGTCATGAAATGCAGCTATGGCTAACAGAACCCGAATAGACTTAATCTTGGCTATCGGAGAAAAGGTCTCATCATAATCCACTCCAGGAATTTGAGAGAAGCCTTTTGGAACCAGTCTAGCCTTATAAGTGTGTACTTTACCATCCATGTCGGTCTTCTTCTTGAAGACCCATTTGCACCCTACTGTCTTACGACCTGGTACATTTTCAACCAAGTTCCAAACTTGATTGTCATACATGGATTGTATCTCGCTATCCATAGCCTCTTTCCATTTAGCAGACTCGGGGCCTGCCATGGCTTCCTCGTAGCTGTTAGGGTCATCTTGACTTACTAGTGTCCCATCACTAATAAGTGTCTCACCTTCTGCAGTAATATGGAATCCATAGTAATGCTCAGGTGCACTCCTAACTCTCGTGGAACGCCTCAGAGGTACATATTTGTCAATTGGCTCAACAGGAGTTTCCTCCTCAAGTTGAGGGCTAGAGTTTGAAGTTCCTTCACCACTTGATTCTTGAATTTCTTCAAGATCAATTTGCCTCCCACTGTATCATTGGCTTATAAACTCTCTTTCTCGAAAGACTCCTCTTCTTTCTACAAAGACCACATTGTCACTAGGTCTGTAGAAGAGGTAACCAAAGGATCGCTGTGGGTAACCGATGAAAATACACCTCTCGCTTCGAGGTTCGAGCTTATCATGAGTCTCGCGTCTCACGAAAGCCTCGCAACCCCAAACCTTGATGTGGTCTAGTTTAGGTACTTTACCAGTCCACATCTCGTGAGGAGTTTTGGAAACTTTCTTTGTAGGGACTAGATTAAGGATATGGGCGGCAGTCTCTAAGGCATACCCCCAGAATGAGATTGGTAGCGAAGCTTGACTCATCATGGAACGAACCATATCTAACAAGGTTCGATTACGCCTCTCAGCCACACCATTCAACTGTGGTGTCCTGGGAGGTGTCAATTGTGAGACTATCCCACATTCCCTTAGATAGTCAAGGAACTCTGAACTAAGATACTCACCTCCTCGATCGGATCGAAGCATCTTAATGTTCCTGCCCAATTGATTCTCGACTTCCTGTTTAAATTCCTTAAACCTTTCGAAAGTCTCTGACGTATGCTTGATCAAGTAGACATATCCATATCTACTGTAATCATCAGTAAAAGTCAAATAATAACGATTAGCATCCCTTGTGGCATGTTTGAATGGTCCACACACATCCGTGTGTATAAGGTCCAACAAACCTTCACCCCTCTCACATGAACCTGTGAAGGGTGATTTTGTCATTTTTCCAAGTAAGCATGATTCGCAACTATCATCTAACTTTAGGTCAAACGACTCCAAGACTCCATGCGTTTTTCGTACAATCAATGCATAACCAACTTGTAAATAACAAATCATATCTCTAGGTTTGAAGACTTATACGATATTACCGTCTCACGATCACTCGAGATAGAATTCCATGAAATGATTCCAGTGAGCATGGGTTGAGTCCAATGCTCAGAACTTATGAGCACTCATGATTGCTGTAGCCTTGTCCAAGACCTCTACAACCAAACATGACAGTCTTGATTCATACCTACTTCCGACATATGACTGACTGTGGAGGTTTGAATAATATGTTATACCAAACAAAAATTATTCTGGAAGTCAAAACATGCAAAAGAAATATAGTAAACGATCGAAAAGAGATAGCAACACCTTACTCATAAATAAAACATTTTTATTCATCATCAAATGTCAATTACACTTTACAAATTTCGAGGTTATCTAACTACTAAATCTAATATCATCCTTCAGCCCTATGCTCCGAGCATGCTGAAGATGCTTAACCCGAGTCAGTCCCTTTGTGAGGGGATCTGCCGGATTCTCATCTGATGATACCCTTTTTGCCACGAGGAGTCCTTCTTCGATCCGATGTCTGATGAAATGGTATTTTCTGTCGATGTGTCTGGATCTCCCGTGATCCCTCGGTTCCTTGGCTAAGGCAACAACACTTTCACTATCACAGAAAATTTCCATTGGCTCTTTAATAGCTGGTACAACTCCAAGGTCTCCAATGAAGTTCTTCAGCCATATCGCCTCCTTTGCTGCCTCGCTAGCTGCAATATACTCTGATTCACAAGTAGAATCTGCCACTGTCTCTTGCTTGGAACTCTTCCAAGAAATTGCTCCTCCGTTTAGGGTAAAGACCCAGCCCGACTGAGAGCGGAAATTATCCCTATCAGTCTGGAAGCTAGCATCACTGTACCCTACTACTCTCAAGTCATCATTCCCACCGAGGGTAAGGACCCAGTCCTTAGTCCTTCGTAGGTACTTGAGGATATTCTTTACCGCAGTCCAGTGTGCCTTGCCAGGGTTCGCCTGATACCTGCTAACCATGCTCAGGGCAAAGGCTACATCGGGTCGAGTACACGTCATAGCATACATGATCGATCCTACAGCCGAAGCATAAGGTGTTCGACTCATTTCTGCTATCTCAGCCTCAGTGCTAGGGCTTTGTGTCTTACTCAATCTGGTGTTACTCTGGATGGGTAACTCTCCTTTCTTGGAATCCTGCATGCTGAATCTCTTCAGCACCTTATCCAAGTAGGTACTCTGACTAAGTCCAATTAGCCTTTTGCTCCGATCTCTCAAGATCCTTATCCCTAAAATATAGGCAGCTTCACCAAGGTCCTTCATAGCGAAACACTTCCCAAGCCAGGACTTTAATTCCTGCAGGGTTGGAATGTCGTTTCCTATGAGTAGTATGTCATCCACATACAATACCAAAAAGCTAACTATACTCCCACTAGCCTTGACATACACGAAAGATTCATCTTCACTCCTAGTAAAGCCAAATTCCTTGACCTTCTCATCAAAGCAAAGGTTACATCTGCGAGGTGCTTGCTTCAATCCATAAATGGATTTCTCAAGCTTACACACTCTATTAGGGTACTCGTTGCTGGCAAAACCTTCTGCCTGACTCATGTAAACATCTTCAGCCAACTTTCCATTAAGGAAAGCGGTTTTGACATCCATCTGCCATATTTCATAGTCATGAAATGCAGCTATGGCTAACAGAACCCGAATAGACTTAATCTTGGCTATCGGAGAAAAGGTCTCATCATAATCCACTCCAGGAATTTGAGAGAAGCCTTTTGGAACCAGTCTAGCCTTATAAGTGTGTACTTTACCATCCATGTCGGTCTTCTTCTTGAAGACCCATTTGCACCCTACTGTCTTACGACCTGGTACATTTTCAACCAAGTTCCAAACTTGATTGTCATACATGGATTGTATCTCGCTATCCATAGCCTCTTTCCATTTAGCAGACTCGGGGCCTGCCATGGCTTCCTCGTAGCTGTTAGGGTCATCTTGACTTACTAGTGTCCCATCACTAATAAGTGTCTCACCTTCTGCAGTAATATGGAATCCATAGTAATGCTCAGGTGCACTCCTAACTCTCGTGGAACGCCTCAGAGGTACAGATTTGTCAATTGGCTCAACAGGAGTTTCCTCCTCAAGTTGAGGGCTAGAGTTTGAAGTTCCTTCACCACTTGATTCTTGAATTTCTTCAAGATCAATTTGCCTCCCACTGTATCATTGGCTTATAAACTCTCTTTCTCGAAAGACTCCTCTTCTTGCTACAAAGACCACATTGTCACTAGGTCTGTAGAAGAGGTAACCAAAGGATCGCTGTGGGTAACCGATGAAAATACACCTCTCGCTTCGAGGTTCGAGCTTATCATGAGTCTCGCGTCTCATGAAAGCCTCGCAACCCCAAACCTTGATGTGGTCTAGTTTAGGTACTTTACCAGTCCACATCTCGTGAGGAGTTTTGGCAACTTTCTTTGTAGGGACTAGATTAAGGATATGGGCGGCAGTCTCTAAGGCATACCACCAGAATGAGATTGGTAGCGAAGCTTGACTCATCATGGAACGAACCATATCTAACAAGGTTCGATTACGCCTCTCAGCCACACCATTCAACTGTGGTGTCCTGGGAGGTGTCAATTGTGAGACTATCCCACATTCCCTTAGATAGTCAAGGAACTCTGAACTAAGATACTCACCTCCTCGATCGGATCGAAGCATCTTAATGTTCCTGCCCAATTGATTCTCGACTTCCTGTTTAAATTCCTTAAACCTTTCGAAAGTCTCTGACGTATGCTTGATCAAGTAGACATATCCATATCTACTGTAATCATCAGTAAAAGTCAAATAATAACGATTAGCATCCCTTGTGGCATGTTTGAATGGTCCACACACATCCGTGTGTATAAGGTCCAACAAACCTTCACCCCTCTCACACGAACCTGTGAAGGGTGACTTTGTCATTTTTCCAAGTAAGCATGATTCGCAACTATCATCTAACTTTAGGTGAAACGACTCCAAGACTCCATCCTTTTGGAGTTGGCCTATGCGTTTCTTGCTTATATGTCCAAGGCGACAATGCCATAATGATGCTTTATCCAAGTTATTATTAGTAGTAGAAGCAATACACAAAACATTATTTCCTAAGTTATCTACAACAGACACAGCTTCATACACACCATCACAAGGTAATGCTTTAAAATAAAGAACATTATTAAAGAAAGCATCAATAGAACCAACTTCATTATTAAACGAAAAGGTAAACCCTTGTTTGTACAAAGCATGAAAGGAAATAATATTTCTTGCCATTCCTGGCGAATAACAACATTTATTCAAATCTAAACTAAACCCACTACTTAGCGATAAAGTATAAACTCCAATCTTGGTAACAGGTAAAGCTTTTGCTATTCCCCATGATCAAGTTTATTCTTCCTTGCTCCACATCCTCACTTCTTCTTAGTCCCTGCAAGTCACAACAAATATGAATACCACAACCGGTATCAAGGACCCAAGAATTAGAATGGGGTGAGTTATTAGAAATGATAGTGTAAATACCTACATGGTTGGGTTTGACTTTCCCATCCTTCACATCCTGCTGGTACTTTGGGCAGTTCCGCTTCCAATGAGCCTTTTCATGGCAATAGAAGCATTCAGCCTCTTTTGGGTCAGAAGAAGGAGTAATGAAACCTTTCTTGGTTCCACTTGAAGAAGAGCCATCAAGGGTCCGAGCCTTGGTACCCTTCGAAGATCTCTTTCTCTTCCTCCCTCGACTTTTCCTAAATGCCAAAACCGGAGTAGAGTTTTGAGTAGGAGTGATAGCAACCGACTTCCCCTTAAGACCTGATTCTGCGGTCTTGAGAAGTCCCTGAAGTTTGCTGAGGGTGACTTCTTCCTTGTTCATGTGATATGTCATGCGGAATTGATCATAGCACGATGGTAAGGAATGCAAAATGATATCTATTGCAAGATCCTCCGGGAAGTTCACATTAAGCTTCAGCAAACGATCCACATACCTTTGCATTTTCTGCATGTGGCTCGTGACGGATTCCCCGTCCTTCATCATGGTTGTTATCATGGAGCAGATGATTTCATACCTCTCTTGTCTTGCACTTTGATGGTATCTTTCCATCAAATCTTGGTGCATTTCATAAGGGTAGAAATCCTCATAAGACTTTTGGAGTTCCGCTGTCATCGTGGCCATCATGATGCAAGCCACTTTCGTAGCATCCCTTTCATGTGCCCGAAAGTCAACGATCTCCTGAGGAGTTGCAGTGGTCTCATCAATCTCCTTAAGCTCCTTGTCAAGGACATATTCTTTGTCCTCGTAGCGGGTAATCATCCTGATGTTTCTGATCCACTCATTGAAGTTGGATCCATCAAAGGTGACTTTCCCACACAAGTTCATAAGGGTAAAGGAGCCATTAGGATTAGAGCCAGAAGCATTGTTGAAAGACATCTGAAGAAAAGAGAACAAGATTAGTTTAGATATAAGAGAGTCCTTAATAAAACACCCAAATGTAATATTAAGGCTAGGATCCAATCACAATATAATATAACTTAGAAGAGGTATGCCGTAATCTAAGCTATATCATATTTGAAAGGTAGGTGAATGACGATTCACCAATTTCCACCACGAAAACCGCAATATTTTAGTATTAGGTTTTTGAATGGTTCTTAGAAATTCCTAGATTCTTTGAGATTCAATGAACTTTTCAAAGGCATGTTTCAATCTTGAGTGTGCCCTCCAAGTCTTGTGACTGGGATACCGAGGATCACAAAACGAGGTGTGAAGTAACCATGCAAATCACTTGGTACCCTTAAAGTTTATCACTCAATCGATGTGCCGGTAAACCACACACGCTCCATCGATACTATAATAAACCCTAAGTCACCCTTTACCTACCTTGTTAAGTCCAAGTTAGTGTGCCGGTTAACCACACACGCTCCATCAACGACTTAATCAAAGTGTAAAGTGTAATTTCATGGAATAGCACCTTATTCACATTTTTCCTAAAGTAACTAAGATTGGGAATTTAATAAAACATTTAGTTACTTTATTATATTCATCATACTTTGAATGAGAATTAATAAGTCCTTGTCTTACCCGTTCGGCTAACGACCCTCCACCGATCAAGCAAGCCGTGGGTGAGAGTGGACACCCATTAAGTCACCATTTTATAGGCAACAACCTTATACCCACCTTATAGACCGACTTCGTGAATGAGGCGTACTAGCGGTAAGACGACTTTGTTCTTATATATATATATATATATATATATATATATATATATATATATATAATTATTAAATCATAATAATATAAGTATAAGGGTTGAATTTTAACTTTTAAAATTCTAGGGGTTGGAACTAAAGTTTTAACTTAACTTTACTTGTTCCAAAACTTGAGGGCAAGTTTTGTAAACTTTCAAAACTTTTCATTTCTTGTAACTTATGAGTTTAATAGAGTAATAAAATGATGACTTTTCATTTTTCTAACTCTTGTGTTCTTTTAATGGTTTTTAATCCAAGAGGCTTTTGGTTTTCCATAACTTGAGGACAAGTTATGGACTCCATTAAAACACATTATGATTAAGAATTAATCTACCACATAGGTTACAAATAATTCCTATGATCATCTAAACATCATAAGAACAAGAATATGAATATGAACACTTTCAAGAATCAAAATCACATTTAATCTTTGTAATTTTGATAACTAGTTGTTGTAAATGAGTTAGAAAAGACATTACACCTTCTAAAACAAGTTTTCAAGTACCAAAACAATTTAGGGTAATGTTTCTAATCCATTTCCAGCAACTGAAGTCGAAATTCTGCACTCTGTCGAACCTACTCGCCGAGTGCATAAACCTACTCGCCAAGTAGGTTGAAGATACACGTGAACTCGACGAGTCCTCCCCAAGGACTCGCCGAGTCCATCAGCCAGACAACAAGATTTTCGACTTTCTTCAACTTTTAAGCACAAATAACAAACAACCAAGCCTAGGCTCTGATACCACTGATGGGTTTTGATCATTCTAACACTTCCTAAGTGTACATGCAACCCTAATAACCTTGGATCTATGTTTGTCTAATTATCATGCTAAGTTGAATTCCAAGGCTATATTCCTATCTAGCATACATGGGGAACAATTTTAACTTGAAGAATAGATAGAATAACTTACCTTGTTGTTGATTGTGTTCCTTGAAACCTTGTGAGCCTAGCACCCCAAGTGTGATGCCTCAAATGCTTCACACAACACCAAATGCTCTTGGAAAGACTCTTGAGATAATACACACTTCTTAAAATCGGCCAAGCCCTCTAGTTTCTTAGTGTAGCCGATTTTGGTGGAGAATATGATTCTTATATAGTGTTGACGCATCTAGGGTTACACCATGTAAACCCTAATGTATCATGACTCTTCATTTCCATGACCCATGGGTTTGTAACTCCCATGGAGCATCCTATGGGTAGAACCCAACTTGATAATCCATGGAGCCTTTTAGCCCACTATACAAGATATGGATGATTTACATAATCAACCCATATATTTAATTAGTTCTCTTTTGACCACTTAATTAATTCTAAATTAATTATTGATCAAACTAATCAAATAATATTATTAATATATTAGAACTTATAATATATTAATAATCTCCAAGTGTTATTTCTCTCATTTAGTCTATCCAATTGCATGGTGCCATGCAACCCAAATGGACCATGCCGGGTCGGGTCAAGTACACACCCGAAATAGTTATGGACTTAGACACCTTATCCAACAAAAACAAGCCTAGGCTCTGATACCACTGTTGGGTTTTGAGCATTCTAACACTCCTAAGTGTACATGAAACCCTAAATACCTTGGATCTATGTTTTCTCTATTATACATGCAAATAAGTACTTCCAAGGTATTATCCTAATCTAGCATACAAAAACAATGACTATAGCAAGATAGAACACATACCTCTTTGGTGTAGAAAGTCTTCATGAAGCTTGAGTGCCTAGTGCCCCAAGTGTGACACCTCAAATGGTTCACACAACACCAAATATACATGGAATGACTTGAGAGAAAACTACAGTCATGAAAATCGGCTAGCCCTCTTACACCACACACTAGTGGCCGATTTTGGTCAAGAATAAGATGCTTATATAGTTAGGGTTACACCATGTAAACCCTAATTGACATGGCCTTTCATTTCCATGATCCATGGGTACAAATACACCATGGAGTATCCATGGACCATCCTATGGGTTTTAGCCCAACTTGATTATCCATGGAGCATTAGCCCACTATACAAGTATGGATGATTTACACAATCAACCCATATATTTAATTAGTCTTCTTTTGATCACTTAATTAATCCTAGATTAATTCTTGATCAATACTAATTAAATAATCTTATTATTCTTATTATTAATATACTAGAACTTATAATTGTTGGATAAGGTGTCTAAGTACATAACTATTTCGGGCTTGTACTTGACCCGACCCGGCATGGTCCATTTGGGTTGCATGGCACCATGCAATTGGATAGACTAAATGAGAGAAATAACACTTGGAGATTATTAATATATTATAAGTTCTAATATATTAATAATATTATTTGATTAGTTGATCAAAGAATTAATTTGGAATTAATTAAGTGATCAAAGGATAACTAATTAAATATATGGGTTGATTATGTAAATCATCCATATCTTGTATAGTGGGCTAAGAGGCTCCATGGATTATCAAGTTGGGCTCTACCCATAGGATACTCCATGGATGCTCCATGGGAGTTACAAACCCATGGGTCATGGAAATGAAGAGTCATGACACATTAGGGTTTACATGGTGTAACCCTAGATGTGTCAACACTATATAAGAAGCATATTCTCCACCAAAAATCGGCACTACTAAAAAACTAGAGGGCTTGGCCGATTTTGAGAAGTGTGTGTTATCTCAAGAGTCTTTCCAAGAGCATTTGGTGTTGTGTGAAGCATTTGAGGCATCACACTTGGGGTGCTAGGCTCACAAGGTTTCAAGGAACACAAGCAACAACAAGGTAAGTTATTCTATCTATGATTCAAGTTAAAATTGTTCCCCATGTATGCTAGATAGGAATATAACCTTGGAATTCAACTTTGCATGATAATTAGACAAACATAGATCCAAGGTTATTAGGGTTGCATGTACACTTAGGAAGTGTTAGAATGCTCAAAACCCTTCAGTGGTATCAGAGCATAGGCTTGTTTGTTTGTTATTTGTGCTTAAAAGTTGAAGAAAGTCGAAAGTTTAAAAAAAAAAAAAAAAAAAAAACGGAATTTCGACTTTCGTTGCTGGAAAATGGATTGGAAACATTATTCTAAACTGTTTTGGTACTTGAAAACTTGTTTTAGATGGAGTAATGTTTTTGCTAATTCATTTACAACAACTAGTTATCAAAATTACAAAGTTTTATGTGATTTTGATTCTTGAAAGTGTTCATATTCATATTGTAACACCCAGATTTCCAAAAATAAAATTTTCATCTAATTAATCAATTTAACATTAAAAACACTTGTTTATAATCTTATTCACATTCAATTTACAAAACGTAGTTTCATTTTCGTTATAAAAGAAGACCAGGATCCTCCAAAACTCAACTCTTTCTTCGGTGTGTACAATCGAACCGTTGCCATCCCGCGTTACTGTAAGAACCTGAAACAACGTAACATAAACAACGTAAGCACGAAGCTTAGTGAGTTCCCCAATATACCTTACGCACATACGCCATCCGGCCCGGACCGTTCGGTCCACATAACATTGCCTTCCGGCCCGGATCTTTCGATCCACATAATATCGCCTTCCGGCCCGGATCTTTCGATCCACATAATATCGCCTTCCGGCCCGGATCTTTCGATCCACATAATATCGCCTTCCGGCCCGGATCTTTCGATCCACATGATAATCGCCTTCCGGCCCGTACACATATATAACACATAATACAAATACTCTAACACATAAAGCACATATATCACATATCATACCTGACCTTTCTGTCACATAATACCTTGCCTTCCGGCCCATATATAAACATGTATATCACACGTAGCAGCTAACTTTCCATTCATAGCATATAAACATAAATCACAACATACTTGACCTTCCGGTCACACAATCAAACCCTTCCGGGTGAGGTATAGTGAGAAGACTCACCTCGCGGACACTAGAAGATAGCAACTCCTAAAATCCCTTGCACTTGATCCTCCGAGCTACAAGCTCCCTGTAACATCATATATCCCTTATTTAATACTTCTATCTTCCACGTTAACTGACCCTAAGAATCACACCAGTCAACTCTGGTCAACAGTCCAATGTCAGCTCGACTGGACTCGGCGAGTTCCCTGGCGACTCGGCGAGTCTGGTCGTCCTTCAATCCTCTGAGATTCCCCTTCTACTCGTCGAGTATCCTCTTTGACTCGACGAGTCACTCCTGGAAGAATCGCGGGGCCACCCCGACTCCACTCGCCGAGTCTGAAGAACAACTCGGCGAGTCCCAGTGAATCTTCAAGCTACTCGCCGAGTCTGATCATCCGACTCGGCGAGTCCACGCCATGCAGTCGATCGAACTGCTTCCTGAGATACATATATTCCCGAAAAACACACCAATGGGACTTCTGGACCTCTAATCATCCTATTACTAGGGTATAAACTTTTGTATAACAACATAATAATCCATCAAATCACCAAATGGGTTTCATAAACCCTAATTCCATAACACATCAACATAGCAGAGGATAATTCGAAATATTACCTGAATAACACCCTCTCTGTGTCTCCAAACCTCAGAACTCGATCCTCTTGATATTCCTTTGGCCAAAACTCTTCTTCTTCTTGCTTAACAAATTCTTCAAGGTCAATAATGGCCTTCAAGTTTTGCTCCAAATGCCACAGTCGTCTAGGGTTCTCCACAATCGGCCAAAAGACGTGAAATGACGACATACAACCCTTAAATACGAACCAATATGAAACGGCTAGGGTTTCTGCTGAACAGCGTCGACTCGCCGAGTTCATACCTGGACTCGTCGAGTCCAGTCGCGAACCCGCGACCAAATCTGCGACCCTACTCGGCGAGTCTGGCTCCAACTCGCCGAGTCTCCCCTTTAAAACACCCCAAAATGCAATTTAACAATACTTGAGATTTTGGGCTGTTACAATTCTCCCCCACTAGAATTAGACTTCGCCCTCGAAGTCTCACTCTGAAAATAGTTCTGGATGCTGCTCCCGCATCACACGTTCCGGCTTCCCTAAACACTTCCGATATCTTCCGAGGTCGCTACTGCACCAATACCAGAGGTACCTCCTTGTTCCTCAGAACCTTGATCTTCCAATCTCCGACGGCCACTGGCCTCCCGACGTAACACAGGCTCGCATCCACCTAATCGTTCTCTAGTAGAACCACTGCTGACTCATCCGCTATACACCTATTCAACTGCGACACATACCAGTGTCATGGATCCGTCCCAGTTCCGTTGACAGCTCCAAACGATAGGCCACCCTTCCTACCTTCGCACCTTCACGAAAAGACCCAACACACCGGGGCCCCCCATTTACCCCTCTTCCTAAATCGAAGCACCCGACAGAAATACGAAGTCGCTGACCTGAATCACTTTCCTGTTAACTCTAAACGATCACTAACTCTCCTTAACCTGCTGAGTCTGCTCTGTCGACTGAAGCCCAAACTCTGTACTGTCCATCTCTCTCTGTAACCGAGAACCACCCAAGATGCAACTCTGCTCTTAAACCCCAACAATCACTCGTCCAATAAGGGTTAGGAAACCCTGAACCACCGGATCCCCGATCCAAAGCCCACTTTGTCCATCCCAGACCAACTGAGAGATCCATTCTCACTCCCAGAGTAACTCTCACAAATTCTCCTCTTGCCATCATATACACATGCTGAACTAGCCCCAACCCTCGCAGGTTGGAAGACCCGATACACTGATGATATCCTCGAACATCTCCCAAGATGAACCATCACATCCACCCTACACTCTGATCAGATTCACACTGAAAATTTAAAATTTTCTCTCTCCATGCATCCCTTCTGAGCCTCAACAGACATCCCAACCGGATGGGTTCCTACTCCACTGCCGCGAGCACGATGCTCAAAACCATACTCGAAATACTCTAACCATAACTTTGCTCTGCAGCTTTCACTTTCGTGAACTTGCACCCCCTTCGGAGTTACATACCCTCCTCTTTTCCTTCTCCACGGAACTCTCTTGAACATAATGCCACTTCAACTGGTGCCACGGTGCTCACCCCAAGCGACACCACCCTTTTTGCGTAACTGCTATTCACATACTCTGGTTCTCATTGCAGGGCTCTCAATCCCATGCACTCTCTCCACTCACCAAAATCACTGCCTCCGCTAAACAAGATCAACAACCCAGGGCCAGACCTTCCAATGCAATCACACTGCAACATACGTGATCCGCAAATCTCAAACTAATCCAGCAATACCAACAGAGTCTCCAGTATGACTGGACCGACCCTCATAACACATACTAGCCACTCGAAGCTATATCTCTGTGGGTCCGTACACCCAACTCTGCGAACCCTCAGGTTCTAACTCTGGGAACCTTCCGGTTCCAGCTCTAGAAACATGCACAACATAATCCCGTGGGATTAATGCAGTACCACCCATCACGTACCTCAAACGTACCAATACTCTGATCGCGACATTCCGATTACCTACTCAAGCTTGATCCCGACCTCCTTTCAGGCCTCCACAATCAAATGCCCTAGGTCTGTATCTCGCCCTGCATATCCAACACTCGCTCTCGTCGGCCTATACTTTGCGCTGACAAACACTGCTGAATCCCAACAGCTAAGCACCCTTACATACTCATCGATCTCCCGGAGAATTTTACAATTCTCCCCCACTAAAGCACTGACTAACTGCCACCGATCGTCATTAACGACCGCTCAGAACTATCCTGCACAAAGAGAACATTTACCCTCTGACTGCTTCCCACAAGCATAAGCAACCCTCAGCAAAACACCTCTCCTCCCTGCTCAATCCGCTCAAAGGAATCCGATCTTTCAATTATCCACTCCACAACTGCAGATGCTACCCATCATTCAACCCAGTGCCGCATCTCCACTAACAACCCCCACCAACGATAACCAACGAAATTCTCAACAATAATCCGTAACCAAAACCCGCAATCTGCCAAAGGATGGATACCACATCGAAAACCGCACAAAGCTATCGGCACTAAAACACCAGACTATAACCATACCAACCATCAGGGAACAACGAATGACAAAGCGAAACCTGAAGCACCAATCCATAACCATGCCAATCCCGCGGAACAACGAATACCGCATCGAATCCACACTACCAGCACAAACAATACGCCACAACCAACGCAAGCTAATCAAGACATCAAGACAGCATCATACCCGCAGCTGCCCCCCGGCACTGCTCCGTCTCCCTCTGCCGCAAGCCGATAAGCACAACCCTGAGCCCTTGGGCTCTACTCCATCCTGTCCTCCTCCTGAACTCCTCAAGGTGGCCGGTGCTAGAGCCTGCACCGATCCTGCAAAAGCTGTGGACAGTTGACCCTCAAATGTCCAACCTGCCGACACTGATAACAAATCCTGGAATCCCGAATTGGCACTGACTGCCGACAATCCCGCGCACAGTGCCCCTCCTTTCCGCACTTGCGGCATGTACCACCGGACCCGCAGCTCCGATGTAACCCCTTTTTACTCGATCATCGACACCTATGATCTCATGCTCTCCTACTGCATCTCTATACTAAGCACCTGCACTGCTCGAGAACATATCTGGCTCGTAGATTGCACCGCAGCATCATCGTTCCTCTCATCTCAACTCATCAACCCGTATCCAACGCCGGATTTGTCCCAAGAACAGGGACTTACTCTCAATACAGACGATAACTCTCCGCACCGCAAAACTCGTCTGAACTCTTCACTGCTACCACTATAACCCAACCTGCTATTCAACGTCTACGGTCATGGACCGTTTCGGCGCCGACTGCGACTGCATCGGGGCCTGCCTCATCTCACGCTACTGCAACTCAACCTCTAACTCACGCCACATGGCGGCCTCCTGCGATACCAACACGGTCTCGCGTCTCTGCGCAGACACGAACTGTCTGATACTCCCCCTCTTGAGCATACTCGGATTTCGGGACATCTGAGCCTGCTCCGAAGCGAACTCAGGGCAAAACATCGCCCTCTCAATAAACACCCCGGTGCTCTCAGTCACCGACTCCAAATCCTGCCTCAGCTTAAAGAACTTCCGAGCCACTTTCTCCTTTTCATCCCGCGGAACATAGCGAGTACTGAACATCCCTCAGAATTGATCCCATGAAACCGCAGCCCTCTGCGTATCAGAAAATGACCTCGTGGTCAATCTCCACCAATCCTTCGCCCCAAGCCTCAACAGGTTCAGAGCACACCCCACCCTCTGATCAGCAGGGCATAAACTCGTGGATAAACACCCCTCCATGTCTGATAACCATCTCATAGCAACAATCGAGTCCTGAACTCCATCGAATGTGGGAGGCTTCGCATAATAGAAGTCCCGATACTGAAAACCCCGACTAGTCCCTTTCTTTGCCGTTGCTACAGCCGCTGTAACCGCCGCGGCAGCCGTCTCTGCGAAAGCCGCATATCGCTCATCAAACTACTTCAATCATAGTGGTCCTGATCGACCAAAACAATTTTGGCGACTCAACCCGCAACAATGCAGCAACCTCATCACGCCGGATCTCGCGAATCCTCGCATCCCGCTCGCTCGTGCTCGTCCGTCCGATAACCGGATAACAAGATAGCCACAAGCATCATCCACTACGAACCATGGTACTCATCCCATGACATCCTTCCTCAACATGCTTCGGTGTATGGTACCTGAACCATAGCACCATTCCTCAACCTGCTCCAATGTATAGCACTCGAACCACAACATCTATCTCAATCTGTTCCGATGTATGGTGCCCTGACCATAACATCACTCTGTATCCGCTCCGATGTATGGTATCCGAACCATAACATCACCCCTCCATCTGTTCCTTAGGACCTTCAGAATGCCCCCTGTATCAAGTATGGGTCCTCTGCTTTCAGTAGTACGGGCCCATACTACCTGCCACATCTACCCATACTTTCCACACGGACCATTCCAGAGTTCCTAAGTAGCTGATAAACCTGCTCTTTCACCAATCTCATCGCGCGTGCTCGCTTTCCAGCGAAATCCTCTACTCTACCAGCGCACTCATCTGGCTAGGTTTAATCTCTAGCCCATTCCGCCGTCCTCCCACTTCTTTGCTATCAGCTGCTGAAGAGCTCCTGATGATGCCAAACATCTACCTCCTGAGTATCGTCATACTCACTTAGTAGCTGTCTCCCATCATCGAGAACTCCACAAAGCACGAAGCAAGCAGCATTCGAGCATCGAAGCATACATAGGACTCCTTAGCTGTGATAGCTCCACCTTCTCGGCTCATCCTCGGAAGTACCACTGTACTCTGTAGCTCTACCCCTCGTGCGTTCTGACTAGATACTCTCACTCATCACATACACACAAGAGCATAACGCACATATAACAGCAAACCCTAGACTAAGGCATCACAAATCAGGCCACTCTAGTCCTAAGATGTGAAATACCTAGCCTGTCTCTAGCATGCAATAATATCTCATAAAGTGCATAACAGATATTTCATAATACAAAAGTAAGAGTATTTTGGGAAATCACCGTTTGGCTCTGGCTGATTGTACACACTGCTCTTTCTTGCTTTCTCTTTGAACTCTTATTCACTTTTAGAAAACCATTTATTTGGAAAACTTTTTCTTACTTCCTCAGTTTGAGTCCAGATTTACCCGTAGGCGCGTCTGAATCCCTCAAACCAAGGCTCTGATACCAATTTGTAACACCCAGATTTCCAAAAATAAAATTTTCATCTAATTAATCAATTTAACATTAAAAACACTTGTTTATAATCTTATTCACATTCAATTTACAAAACGTAGTTTCATTTTCGTTATAAAAGAAGACCAGGATCCTCCAAAACTCAACTCTTTCTTCGGTGTGTACAATCGAACCGTTGCCATCCCGCGTTACTGTAAGAACCTGAAACAACGTAACATAAACAACGTAAGCACGAAGCTTAGTGAGTTCCCCAATATACCTTACGCACATACGCCATCCGGCCCGGACCGTTCGGTCCACATAACATTGCCTTCCGGCCCGGATCTTTCGATCCACATAATATCGCCTTCCGGCCCGGATCTTTCGATCCACATAATATCGCCTTCCGGCCCGGATCTTTCGATCCACATAATATCGCCTTCCGGCCCGGATCTTTCGATCCACATGATAATCGCCTTCCGGCCCGTACACATATATAACACATAATACAAATACTCTAACACATAAAGCACATATATCACATATCATACCTGACCTTTCTGTCACATAATACCTTGCCTTCCGGCCCATATATAAACATGTATATCACACGTAGCAGCTAACTTTCCATTCATAGCATATAAACATAAATCACAACATACTTGACCTTCCGGTCACACAATCAAACCCTTCCGGGTGAGGTATAGTGAGAAGACTCACCTCGCGGACACTAGAAGATAGCAACTCCTAAAATCCCTTGCACTTGATCCTCCGAGCTACAAGCTCCCTGTAACATCATATATCCCTTATTTAATACTTCTATCTTCCACGTTAACTGACCCTAAGAATCACACCAGTCAACTCTGGTCAACAGTCCAATGTCAGCTCGACTGGACTCGGCGAGTTCCCTGGCGACTCGGCGAGTCTGGTCGTCCTTCAATCCTCTGAGATTCCCCTTCTACTCGTCGAGTATCCTCTTTGACTCGACGAGTCACTCCTGGAAGAATCGCGGGGCCACCCCGACTCCACTCGCCGAGTCTGAAGAACAACTCGGCGAGTCCCAGTGAATCTTCAAGCTACTCGCCGAGTCTGATCATCCGACTCGGCGAGTCCACGCCATGCAGTCGATCGAACTGCTTCCTGAGATACATATATTCCCGAAAAACACACCAATGGGACTTCTGGACCTCTAATCATCCTATTACTAGGGTATAAACTTTTGTATAACAACATAATAATCCATCAAATCACCAAATGGGTTTCATAAACCCTAATTCCATAACACATCAACATAGCAGAGGATAATTCGAAATATTACCTGAATAACACCCTCTCTGTGTCTCCAAACCTCAGAACTCGATCCTCTTGATATTCCTTTGGCCAAAACTCTTCTTCTTCTTGCTTAACAAATTCTTCAAGGTCAATAATGGCCTTCAAGTTTTGCTCCAAATGCCACAGTCGTCTAGGGTTCTCCACAATCGGCCAAAAGACGTGAAATGACGACATACAACCCTTAAATACGAACCAATATGAAACGGCTAGGGTTTCTGCTGAACAGCGTCGACTCGCCGAGTTCATACCTGGACTCGTCGAGTCCAGTCGCGAACCCGCGACCAAATCTGCGACCCTACTCGGCGAGTCTGGCTCCAACTCGCCGAGTCTCCCCTTTAAAACACCCCAAAATGCAATTTAACAATACTTGAGATTTTGGGCTGTTACACATATTCTTGTTCTTATGATGTTTAGATGATCATAGGAATTATTTGTAACCTATGTGGTAATTTAATTCTTGATCATAATGTGTTTTAATGGAGTCCATAACTTGTCCTCAAGTTATGGAAAACCAAAAGTCTCTTGGATTAAAAACCATTAAAAGAACATAAGAGTTAGAAAAATGAAGAGTCTTCATTTTATTACTCTATTAAACTTATAAGTTACAAGAAATGAAAAGTTTTGAAAGTTTACAAAACTTGCCCTCAAGTTTTGGAACAAGTAAAGTTAAGTTAAAACTTTAGTTCCAACCCCTAGAATTTTAAAAGTTAAAATTCAACCCTTATACTTATATTATTATGATTTAATAATTATATATATGTATAAGAACAAAGTCGTCTTACCGCTAGTACGCCTCATTCACGAAGCCGGTCTATAAGGTGGGTATAAGGTTGTTGCCTATAAAATGGTGACTTAATGGATGTCCACTCTCACCCACCGCTTGCTTGATCGGTGGAGGGTCGTTAGCCGAACGGGTAAGACAAGGACTTATTAATTCTCATTCAAAGTATGATGAATATTATAAAGTAACTAAATGTTTTATTAAATTCCCAATCTTAGTTACTTTAGGAAAAATGTGAATAAGGTGCTATTCCATGAAATTACACTTTACACTTTGATTAAGTCGTTGGTGGAGCGTGTGTGGTTAACCGGCACACTAACTTGGACTTAACAAGGTAGGTAAAGGGTGACTTAGGGTTTATTATAGTATCGATGGAGCGTGTGTGGTTAACCGGCACATCGATTGAGTGATAAACTTTAAGGGTACCAAGTGATTTGCATGGTTACTTCACACCTCGTTTTGTGACCCTCGGTATCCCAGTCACAAAACTTGGAGGGCACACTCGAGATTGAAACATGCCTTTGAAAAGTTCATTGAATCTCAAAGAATCTAGGAATTTCTAAGAACCATTCAAAAACCTAATATTTAATCATTTCGGTTTTCGTGGTGGAAATTGGTGAATCGTCATTCACCTACCTTTCAAATATGATATAGCTTAGATTACGGCATACCTCTTCTAAGTTATATTATATTGTGATTGGATCCTAGCCTTAATATTACATTTGGGTGTTTTATTAAGGACTCTCTTATATCTAAACTAATCTTGTCCTCTTCTCTTCAGATGTCTTCCAACAATGCTTCTGGCTCTAATCCTAATGGCTCCTTTACCCTTATGAACTTGTGTGGGAAAGTCACCTTTGATGGATCCAACTTCAATGAGTGGATCAGAAACATCAGGATGATTACCCGCTACGAGGACAAAGAATATGTCCTTGACAAGGAGCTTAAGGAGATTGATGAGACCACTGCAACTCCTCAGGAGATCGCTGAATTTCGGGCACATGAAAGGGATGCTACGAAAGTGGCTTGCATCATGATGGCCACGATGACAGCGGAACTCCAAAAGTCTTATGAGGATTTCTACCCTTATGAAATGCACCAAGATTTGATGGAAAGATACCATCAAAGTGCAAGACAAGAGAGGTATGAAATCATCTGCTCCATGATAACAACCATGATGAAGGACGGGGAATCCGTCACGAGCCACATGCAGAAAATGCAAAGGTATGTGGATCGTTTGCTGAAGCTTAATGTGAACTTCCCGGAGGATCTTGCAATAGATATTATTTTGCATTCCTTACCATCGTGCTATGATCAATTCCGCATGACATATCACATGAACAAGGAAGAAGTCACCCTCAGCAAACTTCAGGGACTTCTCAAGACCGCAGAAACAGGTCTTAAGGGGAAGTCGGTTGCTATCACTCCTACTCAAAACTCTACTCCGGTTTTGGCAATCGGGAAAAGTCGAGGGAGGAAGAGAAAGAGCTCTTCTATGGGTACCAAGGTTCGGACCCTTGATGGCTCCTCTTCAAGTGGAACCAAGAAAGGTTTCATTACTCCTTCTTCTGACCCAAAAGAGGCTGAATGCTTCTATTGCCATGAAAAAGCTCATTGGAAGCGGAACTGCCCAAAATACCAGCAAGATGTGAAGGATGGGAAAGTTAAACCCAACCATGCAGGTATTTACACTATCATTTCTAATAACTCACCCCATTCTAAATCTTGGGTCCTTGATACCGGGTGTGGTATTCACATTTGTTGTGACTTGCAGGGACTAAGAAGAAGTGAGGATGTGGAGCAAGGAAGAATAAACTTGATCATGGGGAATAGGAAAGCTATACCTGTTACCAAGATTGGAGTTTATACTTTATCGCTAAGTAGTGGGTTTAGTTTAGATTTGAATAAGTGTTGTTATTCGCCAGGAATGGCAAGAAATATTATTTCCTTTCATGCTTTGTACAAACAAGGGTTTACCTTTTCATTTAATAATGAAATTGGTTCTATAGATGTTTTCTATAATAATGTCTTTTATTTTAAAGCATTACCTTGTGATGGTGTGTATGAAGCTGTATCTGTTGTAGATAACTTGGGAAATAATGTTTTGTGTATTGATTCTACTAATAATAACTTGGATAAAGCATCTTTATGGCATTGTCGTCTTGGACATATAAGCAAGAAACGCATAGGCCAACTCCAAAAAGATGGAGTCTTGGAGTCGTTTGACCTAAAGTCAGATGATAGTTGCGAATCATGCTTACTTGGAAAAATGACAAAGTCACCCTTCACAGGTTCGTGTGAGAGGGGTGAAGGTTTGTTGGACCTTATACACACGGATGTGTGTGGACCATTCAAACATGCCACAAGGGATGCTAATCGTTATTATTTGACTTTTACTGATGATTATAGTAGATATGGATATGTCTACTTGATCAAGCATAAGTCAGAGACTTTCGAGAGGTTTAAGGAATTTAAACAGGAAGTCGAGAATCAATTGGGCAGGAATATTAAGATGCTTCGATCCGATCGTGGTGGTGAGTATCTTAGTTCAGAGTTCCTCGACTATTTAAGGGAATGTGGGATAGTCTCACAATTGACACCTCCCAGGACACCACAGTTGAATGGTGTGGCTGAGAGGCGTAATCGAACCTTGTTGGATATGGTTCGTTCCATGATGAGTCGAGCTTCGCTACCAATCTCATTCTGGGGGTATGCCTTAGAGACTGCCGCCCATATTCTTAATCTAGTCCCTACAAAGAAAGTTGCCAAAACTCCTCACGAGATGTGGACTGGTAAAGTACCTAAACTAGACCACATCAAGATTTGGGGTTGCGAGGCTTTCGTGAGACGCGAGACTCATGATAAGCTCGAACCTCGAAGCGAGAGGTGTATTTTCATCGGTTACCCACAGCGATCCTTTGGTTACCTCTTCTACAGACCTAGTGACAATGTGGTCTTTGTAGCAAGAAGAGGAGTCTTTCGAGAAAGAGAGTTTATAAGCCAAGGAGACAGTGGGAGGCAAATTGATCTTGAAGAAATTCAAGAATCAAGCGGTGAAGGAACTTCAAACTCTAGCCCTCAACTTGAGGAGGAAACTCCTGTTGAGCCAATTGACAAATCTGTACCTCTGAGACGTTCCACGAGAGTTAGGAGTGCACCTGAGCATTACTATGGATTCCATATTACTGCAGAAGGTGAGACACTTATTAGTGATGAAACACTAGTAAGTCAAGATGACCCTAACAGCTACGAGGAAGCCATGGCAGGCCCCGAGTCTGCTAAATGGAAAGAGGCTATGGATAGCGAGATACAATCCATGTATGACAATCAAGTTTGGCACTTGGTTGAAAACGTACCAGGTCGTAAGACAGTAGGGTGCAAATGGGTCTTCAAGAAGAAGACTGACATGGATGGTAAAGTACACACTTATAAGGCTAGACTGGTTGCAAAGGGCTTCTCTCAAATTCCTGGAGTGGATTATGATGAGACCTTTTCTCCGGTAGCCAAGATTAAGTCTATTCGGGTTCTGTTAGCCATAGCTGCATTTCATGACTATGAAATATGGCAGATGGATGTCAAAACCGCTTTCCTTAATGGAAAGTTGGCTGAAGATGTTTACATGAGTCAGCCAGAGGGTTTTGTCAGCAACGAGTACCCTAATAGAGTGTGTAAGCTTGAGAAATCCATTTATGGATTGAAGCAAGCACCTCGCAGATGGAATCTTTGCTTTGATGAAAAGGTCAAGGAATTTGGCTTTTCTTGGAGTGAAGATGAATCTTGTGTGTATGTCAAGGCTAGTGGGAGTATAGTTAGCTTTTTGGTATTGTATGTGGATGACATACTACTCATAGGAAACGACATTCCAACTCTGCAGGAAGTAAAGTCCTGGCTTGGGAAGTGTTTCGCTATGAAGGACCTTGGTGAAGCTGCCTATATTTTAGGGATAAGGATCTTGAGAGATCGGAGTAAAAGACTAATTGGACTTAGTCAGAGTACCTACTTGGATAAAGTGCTGAAGCGATTCAGCATGCAGGATTCCAAGAAAGGAGAGTTACCCATCCAGAGTAACACCAGATTGAGTAAGACACAAAGCCCTAGCACTGAGGCTGAGATAGCAGAAATGAGTCGAACACCTTACGCTTCGACTGTAGGATCGATCATGTATGCTATGACGTGTACTCGACCCGATGTAGCTTTTGCCTTGAGCATGGTTAGCAGGTATCAGGCGAACCCTGGCAGGGCACACTGGACTGCGGTAAAGAATATCCTCAAGTACCTACGGAGGACTAAGGACTGGGTTCTTACCCTCGGTGGGAGTGATGACTTGAGAGTAGTAGGGTATAGTGATGCTAGCTTCCAGACTGATAGGGATAATTTCCGCTCTCAGTCGGGCTGGGTCTTTACCCTAAACGGAGGAGCAATTTCTTGGAAGAGTTCCAAGCAAGAGACAGTGGCAGACTCTACTTGTGAATCAGAGTATATTGCAGCTAGCGAAGCAGCAAAGGAAGCGATATGGCTGAAGAACTTCATTGGAGACCTTGGAGTTGTACCAGCTATTAAAGAGCCAATGGAAATTTTCTGTGATAGTGAAAGTGCTGTTGCCTTAGCTAAGGAACCAAGGGATCACGGGAGATCCAGACACATCGATAGAAAATACCATTTCATCAGACATCGGATCGAAGAAGGACTCCTCATGGCAAAGAGGGTATCATCGGATGAGAACCCAGCAGATCCCCTCACGAAGGGACTGAGTAGGGTTAAGCATCTTCAGCATGCTCGGAGCATAGGGCTGAAGGATGATATAAGTTTTAGTAGTTAGATAACCCAGAAATTTGTAAAGTGTAATTGACATTTGATGATGAATAAAAGGAGTTTTATTTATGAGTAAAGTGTTGCTATCTCTTGTCGATCGTTTACTATATTTCTTTTGCATGTTTTGACTTCCAGAATAATTCTGTTTGGTATAACATATTATTCAAACCTCCACAGTCGGTCATATGTTGGAAGTAGATATGAATCAAGACTGTCATGTTTGGTTGTAGAGGTCTTGGACAAGGCTACAACAATCATGAGTGCTCATAAGTTCTGAGCATTGGACTCAACCCACGCTCACTGGAATCACTTCATGGAATTCTATCTCGAGTGATCGTGAGACGGTAATATCATATAAGTCTTCAAACCTAGAGATATGATTTGTTACTTACGAGTTGGTTATGCATTGACTGTACGAAACCGCATTGGTAACTCGATGTTATAAAACGTACTTTTGTGTGTAATTCAATGAGTGGTAGAACAAACATATGAGTCGAAGTTTATCTGTTCCTTCTTGGATTAGAAGCTGATATCTGGGCCCCTCGATGATTTTGTTTTGACCCATGTACCGGGCCCGGTCAGAACTAAGTTGATGTGTTCAATTAAGTTCTATGTCAAACAAATCGGAAATCGAGAAACAAATGCTGGACAAGAAGTAAGACAATGTTCCATGTATTTGTCCGGCTGATATCTAGAACGGAGGATTATATGATCACTTATCTTAAATGGCGTACTATCATCTTCTCAGTTCCGAGAAACCTTGAAAGAGCTACGATTGCCGGTCGGTTCCTGAAGTACTAGAGATATAGTTATTAGACTTATCCAAGTGGGAGACTGTTGGATAAGGTGTCTAAGTCCATAACTATTTCGGGCTTGTACTTGACCCGACCCGGCATGGTCCATTTGGGTTGCATGGCACCATGCAATTGGATAGACTAAATGAGAGAAATAACACTTGGAGATTATTAATATATTATAAGTTCTAATATATTAATAATATTATTTGATTAGTTGATCAAAGAATTAATTTGGAATTAATTAAGTGATCAAAGGATAACTAATTAAATATATGGGTTGATTATGTAAATCATCCATATCTTGTATAGTGGGCTAAGAGGCTCCATGGATTATCAAGTTGGGCTCTACCCATAGGATACTCCATGGATGCTCCATGGGAGTTACAAACCCATGGGTCATGGAAATGAAGAGTCATGACACATTAGGGTTTACATGGTGTAACCCTAGATGTGTCAACACTATATAAGAAGCATATTCTCCACCAAAAATCGGCACTACTAAAAAACTAGAGGGCTTGGCCGATTTTGAGAAGTGTGTGTTATCTCAAGAGTCTTTCCAAGAGCATTTGGTGTTGTGTGAAGCATTTGAGGCATCACACTTGGGGTGCTAGGCTCACAAGGTTTCAAGGAACACAAGCAACAACAAGGTAAGTTATTCTATCTATGATTCAAGTTAAAATTGTTCCCCATGTATGCTAGATAGGAATATAACCTTGGAATTCAACTTTGCATGATAATTAGACAAACATAGATCCAAGGTTATTAGGGTTGCATGTACACTTAGGAAGTGTTAGAATGCTCAAAACCCTTCAATAATATATTAATAACCATAAGTGTCTTATTTCTCTCATTATAGTCTATCCAAGTGCATGATGCCATGCAACCCAAATGGACCATGCCGGGTCGGGTCAAGTCTTACCAGTTATAGTTATGGACTTAGACATTAATCCAACAGCTATGACCTGCACTCGCCCTGATGTGGCCTTCGCTTTGAGCATGGTCAGCAGATATCAAGGGAACCCTAGTAGAGCACATTGGATTGCAGTTAAGAATATTCTTAAGTACCTTCGGAGGACCAAGGAATGGTTTCTAGTCCTCGGTGGGAGTGATGACTTAAGGGTACGAGGGTACAGTGACGCTAGTTTTCAGACGGACCGGGAAAACTTCCGATCGCAGTCAGGCTGGGTCTTTACCCTAAATGGAGGAGCAGTGACTTGGAAAAGTTCCAAGCAAGAGACCGTAGCTGATTCAACGTGCGAATCAGAGTATATTGCGACAAGCGAAGCGTCAAAGGAGGCTATATGGTTGAAGAACTTCATTGGAGACCTTGGAGTTGTGCCATCCATAAAAGAGCCGATGGAAATTTTCTATGATAATGAAGGAGAGGTTGCCTTGACCAAGGAACCGAGAGATCATGGCAGATCTCGACATATTGACAGAAAATACCATTTCATCAGACATCGGGTAGAAGAGGGACTCCTCATTGTAAAGAGGGTATCATCAGAAGAGAACCCAGCAGATCCCCTTACGAAGGGACTGAGTAGGGTTAAACACTTGCAGCACGCTAGGAGCATTGGGCTGAAGGATGATATAAGTTTGGATTAGATAGGAAATATGTAATAGATAGTTTGTACTTAACATTCGATGAATAAATAAAATTGTGTTATTTATGAGTAAAGTTACTATCTTATGTTGGTTATTTATCTATTGTTTCTATTTTGCATGTTTTGACTTCCTGAATGATATGATTATTCAAAAAGTCCACAGTCGGTCATATTTTGGAAGTAGATATGAATGAAGACTGTCATGAATTGTTTGTAGATTGTCTAAAAGGTTTTGGACATAGCAAAGGTTTGCTGCAAAGTTCATGAGTGCTTGTGAATATGAGTTGAGCATTGGAATAAACCCGAGTTTGCTGTATCACTTAGTGGTGATTCATCTTAAGTGATCGCAAAGCGATAATATCATATAGTCTTAAAACTTAGAGATATGGTTGTTGTTTGCTGGTTGGTTATACATTGATAATGTGTAAACGCATCAGTAACTTGATGTTATAAAACACATTATTGTGTGTGATCCATTAGTAAATAATAGATGCATAAGAGTCGAAGTTGATCTGTTCCTTTTATTCTATGAGAATAAAAGTGATATATTGGCCACTTGATGATTTGGTTTGACTTATGTGCCGGGCCCGGTCAGAATGAAGTTGATGTGTTCAACTAAATTCTATGTTAAACAAATCGGAAATCAAGGAACTATTGTTGGACAATAAGCATTGTCAGCATGATATCCAGAACAGAGGATTATACGATCCCTTATCTAAAGGACAAGTTGATCAGAGTTGACAGCAAAGTATAAGAGCTACAATTGCTAATCGGATTCTGAAGTCATATGTGAGATATAGTTACTAGACTTATCCAAGTGGGAGATTGTTGGAATAGTGTCTAAGCCCGTAACTATATTTGGTATGTACTTGACCCGGTTATGCATGGTCCTTTTGGGTTGCCTTCTCCAAAGCAACTTGACAAGGTAATTTAAGGAGAAAGAGAGAGTATTATGATTTATTAATATATTATAAGAATAATATATTAAAGGAGAAATCATATTTATTTAATTAGTATTGGTCATGAATTAATTAGGAATTAATTTGGTGGTCAAAAGAGATTAATTGAATAAAGGGGTATAAACTATCAAATGTATGATAGTTGAGTTTTAGGTTAAGGAAACCTAATGGTCTTAAGGGGAAACGAAATTATGATGGGTAACCATCATATTTTCATCCAAGGGCCTTATTCCAGAAGGTTCCATGGGCTGCTTGGTGGCTAAGCTGTCCATTAGGGTTTAGACTGAAACCCTAGTAACCTGTAAGTATAAATATGACCCCTAGGGCGTTGAATTCGGCTACCACTTGGTTCTAAGAGTACCCTAGGCCGATTTCTAGCCTCTCTCTCTCTCCCTCTATCATATTGCCTTCTTGCTTGTGGGGTTTGTGAACCATTAGAGGAGTTGCATTTGTGACTCTAGGCTCAAAAGAAGAAGAAAGAGAAGATCTAAGCCATCTATTGAAGAGGTAAACATCTAGATCTGATTCTACATGTTAATTTTGTTGTTTATATGCTAGATTAGGGTTTATAAGTCTTGGAATCAAAGCATGTTCAATAGTGAAACCTAGATCCAAGCATTAGGGTTTGTATGAGCACATAGGAATGTTTCTTATGCATAAAACCCATCAGTTGGGCCTTAGAATGAGACCATGTATAGGCCTAGGCCCAATTTGGAAAATTGGGCCATGTGTTGGCCTTTGATTCCTAGTTGAGTTTAGGCCTACAGATTGGGCCTTGGGCTTGAATAAGCCACGCTAGGGGTAATGTAGTAATTACCCAAAGAATGTACTTATGGTTATGTATTGGGATCCAATTATTAATTGGGTGTTATTTTGGTGTTTATAGTTCGGGAAGCTGTCATTCAGCAGCTGGGGTTGAGTCTGCGGGACTTCAACAGTGTGGGATTGTGTCTACGGGACTTTAGTAGTGTGAAGTGAGTTACCTTCCAGTAGCGGTGGGTCTACGGCCACAATGCCGGCCCACCAGTAGGAGTTGTATGTTAGATGATTGTCTTTGTGATATCATCTAGGTTTGCTACTACCTGATATGTTATATGCTGGCATGATATGTATATGTGATAGTAGTAGAGTTCGGTTGTTAGGACCGAAGGGTAGGTCAGACACCCCAGATATGTCTGACAGTGTGTGATGATATGTTTATATGCTAGCATGATATGTTATATGTGATAGTGGTAGTAAGAGTGGAATAGTCCCCAAGTTCGGTCGTTAGGACCGAAGGGTAGATCGGACACCCGAGATATGTCTGATAATATGTTATGTTATGATATATGTGATAGCAGCAGTAGGGCGTGAAATAGTCCCCGAGGATTGGTTGTTAGGACCAATGGGTAGTCAGCACCCCAGAATGGATTGACATGGGTAGTCAACACCCCAGAACAGCTTGACACGGGTAGGTTGGGACCCCAGAATGGCCGTACCGGGTAGGTTGGGCACCCCAGAATTGCCTGGCAGTATGTATATATGCATGTGATTGTATGGTATGTGGTATGATGGGGGAACTCACTAAGCTTCGTGCTTATGGTTTTCAGTTTTGGTTTCAGGTACTTCGTGTTTAAAGGAAAGGAGCCGGCTTGATCGCAACACCTCACACTATGGTTTTCCGCACAAGAGATCTTTGGGATTACACTCTGATATTGTTTTATGATAACATGTTTGATTATTTCTACGTTGGTTTTGACATAACATAATATTACAGATGTTTTATTACACTGTTGGTTTTAAAATGACGTAATTAAAAATGAAAATTTTGGCCTGTATTTTTGGGATGTTACAAGTTGGTATTAGAGCCTTGGTTTGAGGGATTCGGACACACTCTCGGGTGTGTCTGAACTCAAACTAAGGACTTGGGATGAAAATTTTAAAAAGTAAAATCATTTTATAAAAGAAGTTTGAAAAGAGAAAGGAACTTTGAAAAGAACAAGGTGTGTGATGCGTGCAATCAACCGAGCTCAAGTAAGTCTTCCCTAAGATATTCATACATGTTATGAGATGTTATGATATGATATGCTTATGAGAACTACATGCTAGATTAGGGCTAAGGATCTAAGAGGATGCCTTATATGCCTATTATATGTGCTTGTAGACTTGTATGCTAGTACTGATCAGTCAGTGATAGGATAGCCTGTTTAGGTTATGTCTGATTATATGAGCCTTCGAATTGCATGTACAGATTCCTAATTAGAGGATAGAATGATCTGATTGGAATATGATGGTTAGATTTTCCATTGTCTGAATGCTGCTTGCTTTGTGCTTTGAGGGACCCTTAGTAATGTGAGCTAACTATTAAGTGAATATGCCAAGTCACATGGGACACAGACTGGATAATCTCAGAATGATAAATTTGACCCTATTGTGCAGCTCTCGTATGAGTCTAACCATTCTAGGGATGAGTATTTTACTCGAAGGATTATCTGATCTCTGTTGCATGTGGCTATATTCATGAGGTAGCTAGTTGACATTATTGAGAATCTTTCAGCAACTGAGGACTGGGTGAGTTCGGGAACCTAGGAAAGCCTAGGATACGTTTCAGTGGGTTAGTAGTGAGGCTCACTGAGGCTTGGGTGTACCAGTTTGAGGAAGTGACTTAGAGGATTCGGGAGGATTGCTGAGGAAAGTATGGATAGGTGTGGAAGGTAGTATTGGGCCTGTACTACTAAAAGCACAAGATCTATACTCGAATCGGTGAAAGTCTTGGAGAATCTAAGAAGCTTCAGGGAAGAGTTAGTGACCCAGTTTGGGACAGAGGATGTTCCAGTTATTGCAGCTTAGCCATTGAAAAGCGAGCTAGTGAGCGTGACAGGGTGTCAGACCCTAAAGGATATGATTTCCAAGAAGTTGCAGATGCGAGATTGGTTTGGAGCACCCTGGAAGGAGAGGTGCATGCCAGGTGCATATAGTGGAGGGTCCCGGGAAGAGACCCATGACTTCTGATCATAGGGTGAAAGTGTTGGGTTTTGAGCAATCTAACACTTCCTAAGTGTGCATGCAACCCTAATAAACCTTGGATCTATGTTTTCTTCTAAAATACAAGCCAATAATAATTTCCAAGGTTTCTTCCTAACTAGCATAGCATAAGGATTATGAATCATAAAACTACTAGTAGAAATACATACCTTTTGATGGTGGTTGATTACTTGGAGTTTGAGAGCCTAGCACCAATAATGAGAATGCCTCAAATGGAATCACAAATCACCACAAACACTTGGAAAGCTTTGAGAGAGTAGTATACTTTCTTATGAAATCGGCAACCACTAAGTCTGACACAACTAGTGTCACTTTTCTTGCATCATATGCTTCTTTATATAGTGTGCATGGTTAGGGTGAAACCCTAATAACCCATGTCTTTTCCTTTCCAAGGATCCATGGGTTAAAAGCTCCATGGATCATCCATGGACTTCCATATTAGCTTAGCCCATTAACAAATGAGTATTAGTCCACACTATATAAAATATAATAGCCCATAATTTAATCAGTCTTCTTTTTAATCTCTAAATTAATTCATAATTAATTTAAGACTAAAACTAATTAAATAACATGACTTCATATTAATATATTATAACTTATAATATATTAATAAATCGTAAGTATACAATTCTCATAAAATTATCCATAAATCGTTTGGGTGAAGTGCAACCCAAATGGACCATGCCGGGCCGGGTCAAGTATGTACCAAATAAGTTATGGACTTAGACACCTTATCCAACAGACTCCCACTTGGATAAGTCTAATAACTATATTTGCGTATGTTACTTCAGGAACCAACCAGCAATCGTAGCTCTCGAAAACTCTGTTGAACTATGAAGCGCCATTTTAGATAAGTGATCATATAATCCTCTGTTCTCATGATATCAGCCGGACAAATACATGGAACAACGTCGTACTTATTGTCCAGCAGTTTGTTTCCCGATTTCCGATTTGTTTGACAAAGAACTTAATCGAACACATCAATTTAGTTCTGATCGGCCGGTACATAGGTCACAACAAAATCATCGAGGGGCCCAAATATTGCTTCTATTTCTAGAAGGAACAGATAAACTTCGACTCATATGCTTGTTCTACTACCTGTTGAATTGTACACAAAGGCACGTTTTATAACATCAAGTTACTGATGCGTTTACGTGCAATCAATGCACAACCAACTCACAGGTAACAACTCATATCTCTAGGTTTGAAGATTTATATGATATTACCGTCTCACGATCACTCGAGATAAATTCCATGAAGTGATACAAGTGAGCGTGGGTTTATTCCAATACTCATAACTTATGAGCACTCATGAATGTTGTAGCAACCGTTGCTATGACTAAACCCATTTAGCCATCTACAAACTCGATTCATGACAGTCTTGATTCATACCTACTTCCAACATATGAACGACTGTGGAGTGTTTAAATAACTTAGTCATTCGGAAAGAATAACCTAGCTATTTTGGAAGTCAAAACATGCAAAGTGAAACACAATAATAATTGAATCCAATATGGTCTCAGAACCCTTTTGAATATAAATAAAACCACCTTTTATTTATCACCATATTGATTACACATTATTCATTGTATAATGTTTCAAATAATCAACTTAATACTTGAATAAAACAACAGTTGTCCCATGCTCCTAGCATGTACACTTTGTTTTCTAAACAATAGTTATGCCATACTCCTAGTATGCACACTATGTTTGTCTATGATCTTTACTTTGTGAAGTAGATCAATTGAACATGATTCCATTGATACTCATTTCACAATCCCAAATCCTTATTGTAAATGTGAGAATCCCCGATTCCTATCATTTACCAAAAAATCTGTTAGATTTTAAACTTTTATGCAATGTTCATCTTGTAATGATTATGCACAAAGTCACCAAAACCTTGTCACCAGTCATTACAAAGAATTCCAAAGAAGGTCAACTTCTATGGAACGGAAGTCTCATATTCAAAGTACATTGCTTTGAACATCCTTCTTGCATTAAGGTTTTCTAATCTTACATAGATTGAATAACTTCCACCTATGGAGACATTTCCATAGTCCCATTTTGACTATCACTTCCGAACAAGAGTTACTTCTTTTCAGAATATGTCAATATGGTCCTTTCCGACAACTTGCATCATACTTCCAACTTTCCCTGAGCAACAAATCTTTGGCGAACCTCAGACTGTCCTCGACAATTGCTTAATAACTTTAGTCATATCCAGTTCAATACTTTTCCCTTCTCAATGCCTTAAGCATTTGGAAAATTTAGAAAGGATGAATATTATAGAACATGCAATCGATCCTACATTCGAAGCATATGGGACACGATTCATGATGTTTGACATAGAGACATGATACCAGACCAGTCTTTTGCTACAATATTTTTAATTTGCCATGTTTTCAAAATTTAACTATGAAGAGGGATGCCGTAATCTTAATCAAATTTTGAAAACGCAATATATATATAATTTCTTCAAGTTGAACCATTCCAACATAAAATTTATATATATATATATATATATATATATATATATATATATATATATATATATATATTCTTGACTAAAGATGATTAAAATCTCAATGTAAGCTTTAGAATTGAAATGAAGTATAATTTTCTCTCCCTTAATTATAGCAAAACAACTTTTCAACCCCTGCAACTTCACGAATTGAATCTTTGTTTTCTATAATTAACATTGCTAGCTTGCAACACTAAACGTAATAATCATGCTCCCACTAACACGATGATTATCAACATAACACTTATGCTCCCACTAGCTCTGACATATTTCCAGAAATCTGCTGGACTTCTGGAATTTAGATTCATACACCCTTTCTTAGATAGCTCACATGTGTGTCTAAACAATTTTCAGAACTATGAAAAGGGATGTCGTAATCATAGTCTCAATTGCTTAGGCATTTGCCATTTCTCACAAGTCCATGTTAGTGTGTCGGTTAACCACACACGCTCCACTAACGACTTTTGAAAATGCAAATAACACAATTGCTATCTACTTAAAATCTACTTAGTGAAAGCGTTTCCTCACCATCATTTTCATGAATCGGAGAGAAACCTTATGACACTTAGATTTTATAGTGTATGAGTTCCTATCCATGCGAATTTGTCAAAACCATAATCACAAGATAAGGTTAGTGACAAATTCAGCCTTACATGGATTAAACTTGTTCAATCTTAGTTTCTTGTCACCTTGGTAGCACAAGACCCACCAATGCTTCCAAGTTGAACTCTGATAACTTACATGCAAATTCAACTTATTTGAAGTAGGTACAGAAATAAGAATTATGTCAACACGATAGGTTGCAAACCTTAAGTCGTGTGCTAGTGATAATGTGACATCCCCAAAATCTCGGCCAGAAAAGACCGATTTTCATTTATGCTTTTAAATAATTTTAGAGTAAATCCTTTTGATTTGAAAGAGTTGCGGAATTTGTTCCCAAAACAAAACATGATAAAATAATATTTATCAAAGCATTTCATCAAGAGATGCATTTCATTATATAATCAAAACTCGGGATGTCATGTTCCGATACAGACCATGAAGTATAAACGATAACATTACAAGTCATTCAACAAATATATACATATACAGACTTGTAAACAAAACAACAAGATGATCCATCCATCTTACGCCCTTGTACCACTTCCTGTAATACAAATAAAACTGAGTGGGTCAGGCTTGGGAGCCTGGTGAGCATATAGGGTTTTCAACCCACAATAAATAAGTTATATTTAATTTCACCAACCAATCACTATCCCGATTACCCATTCCCGTTATCCTCACTTTATGTCCCTAAAACAACAACTATCTCAAGGGACCTAATCTAGGATTTTCATCGGGACGGACATCACTGCGAAGGGGTTTCCTCAACAATAGATATCCTAAAGGCAACCATGAGGGGGATAGAGTACACCGGTGAACACATCGTTCACAACACCTACAGGTTATGAACCTGCTAGCGTTCCACTGGACTGTCTAAAAGGAGTCCGTGGTCGTTATCCATACTCCGCTGAATAACTAGATCAACAACAACAACAACATCGAGGCCTCTCATCTGTTTATTACACACCAACTATCTACCCATGTTCTACCCAACATATTAGTAGATAAGAATATATATTTTCATACATAGTTAATAACCTGTATATCATTTTCATTCAATATATATATTCCACATAACAGATGAGGCATACCACATAACACATATTTCATAGAAAACAATTCAGATCTATGAGATGGAATAAAGTGAATATCCATTCACGCATACAATCACAAAATATACACATAACAAGTATATCGCATAAAATACTTCATAGTTACTTGTTAGAAGAAAGTAACTGCACCCTCACACATATAAACCACAATTTACTTAATACACTCAAACCGCACTTGTATTATTATCGTGTTTATGAAAGGTAGTATACACTCACTTGATCAGAAGATGATCAGACAGCACTATGACTTGCAGAAGTAGTAATCCACAGCAGATCTGGAAGATCTCCACAAAAATCAAACTTCTCGCGGGCAGAGCTTCGGCTCGGGAACCTCACTTCTCGGGATCTTCGGGATCTCGGGACTTGCCTCAGGGCTTGAGAATAATACCAGGGCTTCGGGGTATTTCTGGCACGCAAAACGATGCAAAACGGGAGAGAGAAGAGAAGAAATTGGCAAAAGACTCGGCTGCCTTCGGATCCTATTTATAGGAGGCTGGAGCCTCGGAGTATGCGGGGCGTACTGCAGCGCGTACTGCTTCCGAAATCGTCACTGCATGCGTCATCCGAAGTGTCGACACTCTTCGGAGTACGCGGGGCGTGCTCGCTTACGCGGGGCGTAAGTCGGATCGGACCGCTGACTCGGCTTCGGATAATGCCGGATTTTTGATTTAAAAATAAATACAAATTATTTATCAAACTTCGGAAATTCATATCTTCTTCATACGAACTCCGTTTTCGACGTTCTTTATATCCACGGAAAGGTGAGACTACGCTCTACAACTTTCGTTTAGACTCCGTCGGCTAATTTTGAATTTATTTTTATTATTTATTTTTAATAGACCGCGACAGAAAAACTTCGTTATAAATTCATAACTTCTTCGTTTGCCGTCCGTTCTCGCCTAACTTCTTATCGCTTCGATACCAACAACGAGACCTTCGATCCTCGTTTAGATTGCTTCGGCTAAAAACCGCTCGATCTCAAATCGAGTATTTCAGGCTGCACACCGCTAAGTCGAAACTTCGATAAATCATAACTTCCTCATACGAAGTCAGATTTGGGCGTTCTATATATATTCGGAAACCTCGTTTCAACTACTACAATATTAACCAAAGATATTCAGTTTATTTTACACTTAAATTTTGACGCTTATTTTCATTCTTAATTAATCAGACCACATAATTAAGCAATTAAGCACAAAACACATAATACTCAAATAATACATTCTTATTATTTCAAAACGGATTACAAATGTTAACCTAGCCTATTACATTGCTAAAAATGGCAAGCCCGGAAACACAGGCGTTACAGATAAATTACAGGTTTTACTCTTGATTAAATCTTGAAACTCTTTCAGGATCTTTAAGGCTCCCACTGTCCCCTTGACATATAAGTTTCCCCAGTCAAGAACCATTCCTGGACAAAACAAATATTCAAGGGATAGTGCAGATTCTTATCAAGACTAACACTTCACACAATTGGTCTTAGTTGGTCTTTGTCTCATCCAAGACATCACAACTTACCAATCTCAAATGTACAAGAGTAGAAAACATTTTACTCTTACATTTGACTAGTGTTAATAAATCTTCCTTTATGTCACTCAAGGTTACAATCTTGGAGTATGACTCAAAGAATTGTTTTGGAACGAAGTATGACTCATCTTCTTGATCTTAACCAATCCAACAATTCATGACCTCTCTTCTTAGCCATAACAATGCACTAAGACGTCCTTAGAGTATGAATTTGCGATATGGTTTCATAATCATTAAGATGATCATGAAATATGATACTAAAGTACTCTCCCATCCTTTCAGATTTGAGAAACTTTTATCTTTCTGCCTAATTTGATTCTTCTCATTTGTTTTGTCATACATTTTATCCTTTCCAATGTTACAGAATTATACTTAACCTTATAAGTATAATCATATTTACTAATCTTTAGCAAATCATGACAAATCAATCTTTGTGGTGGACCTTGACCAGGGCACACCCAGTGTACCTAATTCATTTGTCCTTCAATTGACTCACATATACATGTGATCGAAGAATTACTCTTAATTTTCAAAGATGAAAATTCTCATTCATCATACAATACAACTTGTATGATTCCAAGTTTCTGTCCAATTGAAACTTGGGTGATGAAAAACTTTCTTCATTCAGACACTACCACAAATGAAAGAATCAAATCCACTTTCCAATATTGCTATTACTGGAAACATATAAGCAATAATTTTCAACAGATGCCCTTGTAAGGATATTTTTAAAATAAATAAAATTAAAACCTTTTTTTTCTTTTATTTTAAAACTTTGCGGAAAAACTTATCCTTACAATCCACATGAAAACCTTGTTGTTATCTATTCATAAGCAATATATTATAACTCTTAAGCAACAACTCAAAATTCTAATTGCCGAACCATGCGATCGAAACCCACCTTCGCTATCAGAATCAACATATACTTACTTTAAGCTTCCTATCTTTTCTTTTGATTCTTAAAAGCATCAAAATGTGACCCATTCACATTATGTAATAAGAATCTCCAAATAGGAACTTAATAGAGTTAGTCAGTGGACTTTAACTGAAGTAGAGTCAAACTTTTTGACTTGATCAATCATATGATCTTTTAGGTAAATATGGCAGCTTCGCAATCAGTGTCCCTCCCTTTGGCAATAAAACATATAGACCCTTTGGTAATGGCACATGAGACTATTTCAGACTTAGCCTTTATCTTTACCATTTGGTCAACCGAGTTGACTATCGCCGATCCATTTCCATTGGGAAGAGAAATCTTTTTCTAGATATCCAATGCTACCATTGCCAATGTCCATTTAAGATTTGGGAAGTTGTTCTTTTAATCAAATTTGCTTTACTGGTGTTCCAAATCATTGCTGATTCCACAACACCAAGCAAATAGATAACATCATTAAGGGTTATGTCATAGTCTGTCTTATAGTAGTCCCAAAGAGACTCACTATGTTACTAAGAAAGTGATTGAACATCCAACTTTCACGAGACTTTGACACCCAACTCTCCCGGCTTGTCAATATGTGACTTTATCTCCAAGATGTGAGCACACATAGACTATGCTTGTCAATAAGGATTGAGTGACTTTAAACTTTTCAAGAACTTGTGGGTGAGGGAGAATAATTGGAGGAGGTGGAGGAAGTGAAGCATGATGTTGAGGGACACCATCTTCAAGAGATTTGGGAAGATCATAGTTGTCTGAACCAGACATCTATAATGGGAGAAAATCAAGTTAGTTGATTCAAAGTCCTTAATATAACACCCAATATGAAATATTAAGGCTAGGACCCAACACAATATTTTATAATTTGGAAGAGGGATGCCGTAATCCAAGCTATAAAATATTTGAAGGTAGGCGAATGACGATTCACCAATTTCCACCATGAAAAACGAAATAATTTATTAGGTTTTAATTGGATTTGAAATTCCTAGATCTTTTGAGATTCATTGAACTTTTCAATGGCATGTTTCAATCTCGAGTGTGCCCTCTCAAATTTTGTGATTGGGATGCTGAGGATCACAAAACAAGGTGTGAATAACCATACCAATTCACTTGGTACCCTTAATACTATCACCCAATCAATGTGCCGGTTAACCACACACGCTCCATTGATCTATGACAAACATTAAGTCACCCTTCGTGATCCTTACTAGTCCAAGTTAGTGTGCCATTTAACCACACACGCTCCACCAACGACTTGGTAAGGTACAAAGTGCGAATTCCATGGGCTGGCACCAAATTCACATTTTTCCTAAAGTAACTAAGATTGGGAATTAAATAAAAAAAAATATTTAGTTACTTTATAATAATCATTATACTTTTAATGAGAATTTAAAGTCATTGTCCTACCCGTTCGGCTAACGACCCTCCACCAGTTAAGCAAGCGGTGGGTGAGAGTGGACACCCATTAAGTTGCCATTTTATAGGCAACAACCTTATACCCACCTTATAGACCGGCTTCGTGAATGAGACCTACTAACGGTAAAACGACTTGTTCTTATACATATATATAATAATTAACCATTAATCTTATAATAGTATAAGGGTAGAATTTTAACTTTTAAAACTTCTAAGGTATGTAATTAAAGTTTGTGTGAGACTTTACAAATTCCAAGACTTGAGGGCAAGTTTTGAACAATTCATAAACTTTTGGATATTCATAACTTATGAGTTTTAATTAAGTGTTTTAAAGCTTTTAATGAAGAGTCTCTTGGAAATCCATAACTTGAGGACAAGTTATGGAGTCCATAAAACATTTTTGGGAAAAACTCTTCAAGAAAATGTAACCTACAACTTCTTAAAAAACCTTTAAAAGAAAACCTCTTGGAATTCCATAACTTGAGGACAAATTAAGAATTCCATTAAAACACATTAAGATCAAGAATTAACTAACAAACAATTTGCAAATAATTCCTATGATCTAACAAAACTCATATGAACATGAACATCCACATCAATAATTTCAAGAATCATATGAACACATATAAACTTGAAATTTTGATTATAACTTTGAAATTGGTCCACCATCATCATTACCACATCAAAAATAGGTTTTATGAGTCCAAAACAGTTTAAGGTAATGATTCTAGACCAATTCCAGCACCAAAACTCGAAGATATGCTGTTTGGGGGTCCAACTCGTCGAGTGCATGAACCAACTCGCCGAGTTGGATGAATTTTGTCTTGGACTCGTCGAGTCCCTTCATGGACTCGGCGAGTCTGCTGTGAAGACAGCACATAAACTTCGATTTTCAGCAATTTGCATCAAGTATTCAAGAAAACGAGCCTAGGCTCTGATACCACTGTTGGGTTTTGAGCGATCTAACACTTCCTAAGTGTGCATGCAACCCTAATAAACCTTGGATCTATGTTTTCTTCTAAAATACATGCAAATAATAATTTCCAAGGTTTCTTCCTAACTAGCATAGCATAAGGATTATGAATCATAAAACTACTAGTAGAAATACATACCTTTTGATGAGTTTGATTCTTAAGGAGTTTGAGAGCCTAGCACCAATAATGTGAATGCCTCAAATGGAATCACAAATCACCACAAACACTTGGAAAACTTTGAGAGAGTAGTATACTTTCTTATGAAATCGGCCACCACTAAGTCTCACACAACTAGAGTCTACCCTTAGAGCCATATTTCTTGCATCATATGCTTCTTTATATAGTGTGCATGGTTAGGGTGAAACCCTAATAACCCATGTCTTTTCCTTTCCAAGGATCCATGGGTTAAAAGCTCCATGGATCATCCATGGACTTCCATATTAGCTTAGCCCAATAACAAATGAGTATTTGCCCACACTATATAAAATATAATAGCCCATAATTTAATTAGTCTTCTCTAAATTAATTCATAATTAATTTAAGACTAAAACTAATTAAATAACATGACTTCATATTAATATATTATAACTTATAATATATTAATATATTAATTTAAGACTAAAACTAATTAAATCGTAAGTATACAATTCTCATAAAATTATCCATAAATCGTTTGGATGAAATGCAACCCAAATGGACCATGCCGGGTCGGGTCAAGTATGTACCAAATGAGTTATGGACTTAGACACCTTATCTAACAGGGGGAAGCAAGCAAAATGTCTTGGGAAGACTTTGTGGAACAACTAAAATTGCAATACTGCTCCGAGCAGGACCTTGTAGAAATCACTAATGAGTTTCAGAATTTAAAGAAGGGGAAATTGAGCGTTACTGAATACGCTGCAAGTTTCACAGAAAAGATGAAGTTTATCCCATATTTGGTACCAACAGAACTCTCTAAGGTCAACAAGTTTTCCCTTGGACTACCAGCAGACTATGGTCCAATGGTTAAGCAAGCAACCACATTGAAAGCCGCCGTCTGGGCTACTACAAATGTTGAGACCCAAATCAGGGAAAAAGGTCTGGAAAGGTTAGAGGTTGGTGAGAAAAGGAAAATCGATGGATTTTCAGGGTCCAGCAAGAAAGGTAAATTCTCGAAGTCTGGTTCGAGAGGCAGTGGAGGAAAGGTAGAGGCGAAATGGTGCGACAAGTGTAAGAATAAGCATCATGGGAAGTGTGGCGGGGAAACCACATGCTTCAAATGTGGAAAACCAAGGCATTATGCCAACGACTGCACCCTTACCAAGAATGTTTGTTATGGTTGTGGTGAGGAAGGGCACATCTCAAGAGATTGTCTGAAGAAGAAGGAGATAGCAAAACCCAACATTCCGCCAAGGCCGAAGGCGAGAGCATTTCAGATGACACTGGAAGCTGCTAAAGATGAAGCTGATGTCGCTTGAGGTACCTTTCTCGTTAACAAATTGCCTGCCCAAATTTTATTTGATTCTGGAGCCAACTACTCCTTTATATCGCATGAATTTGGTAGAAAACTAGCTTTCCCTGTTGTTAGACTAGATAATGCTTTATTAGTCGAAGTTGCTAGTGGCAAGTATTTACCTATTAGCCATCGTATGAAAACACCTTAATTGATCTGAATGGGAATAAGTTCCACGAGGAATTATTGCCTATCGAACTTAATGGTTTCGACATCGTTTTGGGAATGGATTGGCTTAGCGCCAATGATGCCGAAATTTTATGCAAGAAGAAGATAGTGAAAGTGAACACGCCTAGAAAGGAATCGTTTATGGTGTACGGAGATAAACGAAGAGTAAATTCTGGAATCATTTCTCTAATGAAAGCCAGAAAATGTTTGACCAAGGGGTGTACATCATACTTATCAATCGTGATCGATGCTAAGAAGGAAAAGCAGGTGATGCAAAATATTCCTGTTGTGTGTGATTATCCGGAAGTATTTCCCGAAGATCTTCTTGGATTACCGCCTAATCGACAAGTAGAATTCCGTATCGACTTGTTGCCCGGAACAACGCCAATTGCAAAAGCACCTTATCAATTAGCACCGACGGAGATGCAGGAGCTGATGAGGCAACTTCAGGAGTTATTGGACATAGGTTTCATTAGACCTAGTTCATCACCCTGGGGAGCTCCGGTGTTATTCGTGAAGAAGAAAGATGGAAGTATGAGAATGTGCATTGATTACCGAGAGCTGAATAAGGCAACAGTAAAGAATAGATATCCGTTGCCGAGGATTGATGACCTATTCGATCAACTACAAGGTTCAAGTTATTTTTGAAAGATCGACCGGAGGTCAGGATATCATCAGCTGAAGTTAGGGAGAAGGATATTGAGAAGACTGCATGCAGAACGCGTTATGGACACTATGAGTTCTTAGTTATGTCGTTTGGACTAACCAATGCTCCAGCAACACTCATGGATTTAATGAACAGAGTTTGTAATCCGTTCCTTGATAAATCTGTGATAGTGTTCATAGATGACATTCTGATTTATTCAAAAAGCCAAGAAGAGCATGGCAGACACTTGCGAGAAGTGTTGGAAGTCTTGACGAAGGAGAAGCTGTATGCGAAGTTCTCCAAATGTGATTTTTGGATTCGTGAAGTCCAATTCTTGGGTCACATGGTTAACCAAGAAGGGATAATGGTTGATCCAGCGAAGATCGAAGCTATGATGAAGTGGGAACAACCGAAAAGTCCCACGGAGATCCAAAGCTTTTTAGGATTAGCCAGATATTACCGAAGGTTTATCCAAGGCTTTTCTTCGATCGCTAGTCCATTGACAGCTTTGACCCACAAAGGAGCTACTTATGCTTGGAGTGATAAGCATGAAGAAGCATTCGAGAAGCTAAAGAAGAAACTATGCGAGGCACCGATACTTTCTCTACCCGATGGAGTTGAAGACTTCGCAGTTTATAGCGATGCGTCTGGAGTTGGATTGGGTTGTGTTTTGACCCAAAGGGATAAGGTGATCGCGTATGCATCTCGACAGCTAAAAGTGTTGGATAAGGTGTCTAAGTCCATAACTTATTTGGTATATACTTGACCCGACCCGGTATGGTCCATTTGGGTTGCATTTCATCCGAACTATTTATGGATAATTTTATGAGAGTTATACACATATGTTTATTAATATATTATAAGTTATAATATATTAATATGAAGTTATGTTATTTAGTTAGTCTTAGTCTTAAATTAATTATGAATTAATTTAGAGATTAAAAGGAAGACTAATTAGATTATGGGCTATTGGTTTTATATGGTGTGGGCTAACACTCATTTGTTAATGGGCTAGGCTTGGATGAAAGTCCATGGATGATCCATGGAGCTTTTAACCTATGGATCCTTGGAAAAGGAAAGGTCATGGGTTATTAGGGTTTCACCCTAACCATGTACACTATATAAACATGCTTATGTTGCATGAAATAGCCACTAGTGGTGTATGCTTGTGTGTAGCCGAAAATATAAGTGTGTGTGTACTCTCTCAAAGTTTTCCAAGAGTTTGTGGTGATTTGTGATTCCATTTGAGGCATTCACACTATTGGTGCTTGGCCCTCAAACTCCAAAGAATCAATCTCATCAAAAAGGTATGTAATCTCTTCTAACTCTTTTATGTTTAAAATTACCCCATGCCATGTTAGATAGGTTATGAACCTTGGAAAATTATTATTTTGCATGTATTTAGAAAAACATAGATCCAAGGTTTATTAGGGTTGCATGCGCACTTAGGAAGTGTTAGATTGCTCAAAACCCAACAGTGGTATTAGAGACTAGGCTTGCTTGTTTGATACTTGATGCAAAATAGTTGAAAAAGTCGAAAAACTTGCTGTCTGCCTGATGAACTCGCCGAGTCCATGTGTATCTTCAACCTACTCGCCGAGTAGGTTCATTCACTCGACGAGTAGGAGCGACAGAGTGCAGATTTTCGACTTTAGCTGCTGGAAATGGACTAGAAACATTACCCTAAACTGTTTTGGTGTTTTAAAACTTGTTTTAGTTGGTGTAATGGTTGTTCTAATCCATTTACAATAGCATATATCAAAGTTCCATGATTTTATGTGTTCATATAATTCTTGAAATTTTGATGATCATGTTCATGTTCTTATGAATTTAGAAGATGATAGGAATTATTTGCTGAATTGTTTAGAATTAATTCTTGATCATTTATGTGTTTTAATGGAGTCCATAATTTGTCCTCAAGTTATGGATATCCAAAGGTCACTTTCTTTAACACACACATTTAAACACATAAGTTACATGAAAATGAAGAGTCTTCATTTTTATGAACCTTTAATTCATAAGTTATGAAATAAAAAGTTTTGGATAGTTACAAAACTTGCCCTCAAGTTTTGGAATTTGTAAAGTTTCACACACTTTAATAAACTTTAATTCCAACCCTTAGAGTTTTAGTAGTTAAAATTCAACCCTTATACTATTTATAACACTAATGGTTAAATATTATATATATATATATATATATATATATATATATATATATATATATATATATATGTATAAGAATAAGTCGTTCTACCGTTAGTAGGCCTCATTCACGAAGCTGGTCTATAAGGTGGGTATAAGGTTGTTGCCTATAAAATGGCGACTTAATGGGTGTCCACTCTCACCCACCGCTTGCTTGACTGGTGGAGGGTCGTTAGTCGAACAGGTAGGACAGTGACTTTAAATCCTCATTAAAAGTATAATGATTATTATAAAGTAACTAAACCTTTTAATTCCCAATCTTAGTTATTTTAGGAAAAATGTGAACATGGTGCTAGTCCATGGAATTCACACTTTGTACCTTACCAAGTCATTGGTGGAGCGTGTGTGGTTAACCGGCACACTAACTTGGACTAGTAAGGATCACGAAGGGTGACTTAATGTTTGTCATAGATTAATGGAGCGTGTGTGGTTAACCGACACATTGATTAGGTGATAATATTAAGGGTACCAAGTGAATTAGCATGGTTATTCACACCTTGTTTTGTGATCCTCGGCATCCCAGTCACAAAACTTGAAGGGCACAATCGAGATTGAAACATGCCATTGAAAAGTTCAATGAATCTCAAAAGAATCTAGGAATTTCAAATCCAATTAAAACCTAATAATTCATTTTGTTTTTCATGGTGGAAATTGGTGAATCGTCATTCAACTACCTTTCAAATATATTATTACTTAGATTACGGCATCCCTCTTCTAAGTATAATATATTGTGATTGGGTCCTAGCCTTAGTATTACATTTGGGTGTCTTATTAAGGATAAGGTGTCTAAGTCTATAACTTATTTGGTATATACTTGACCCGACCCGGCATGGTCCATTTGGGTTGCATTTCATCCGAACTATTTATGGATAATTTTATGAGAGTTATACACATATGTTTATTAATATATTATAAGTTATAATATATTAATATGAAGTTATGTTATTTAGTTAGTCTTAGTCTTAAATTAATTATGAATTAATTTAGAGATTAAAAGGAAGACTAATTAGATTATGGGCTATTGGTTTTATATGGTGTGGGCTAACACTCATTTGTTAATGGGCTAGGCTTGGATGGAAGTCCATGGATGATCCATGGAGCTTTTAACCCATGGATCCTTGGAAAAGGAAAGGTCATGGGTTATTAGGGTTTCACCCTAACCATGTACACTATATAAACATGCTTATGTTGCATGAAATAGCCACTAGTGGTGTATGCTTGTGTGTGGCCGAAAATATAAGTGTGTGTGTACTCTCTCAAAGTTTTCCAAGAGTTTGTGGTGATTTGTGATTCCATTTGAGGCGTTCACACTATTGGTGCTTGGCCCTCAAACTCCAAATAATCAATCTCATCAAAAAGGTATGTAATCTCTTCTAACTCTTTTATGTTTAAAATTACCCCATGCCATGTTAGATAGGTTATGAACCTTGGAAAATTATTATTTTGCATGTATTTAGACAAACATAGATCCAAGGTTTATTAGGGTTGCATGCACACTTAGGAAGTGTTAGATTGCTCAAAACCCAACAAAAAGAGCTTGAAAAGAACTACCCGACTCATGATTTGGAGTTGGCAGCGGTAGTTTTCGCTCTAAAAATATGGAGGCATTACCTCTATGACACGAAGTGCAAACTTTTTACTGATCATAAGAGTCTCCAATATCTCTTTGGTCAGAAGGAATTGAATATGAGGCAACGACGCTGGGCTAGAATTACTTAAAGACTACGATTGTGAGATAATTTACCACCCTGGTAAGGCTAATGTTGTTGCTGATGCTCTCAGTCGGAAAGTCAATCTTGAAAGAAGAAGGCCAATAGCGTTGAGAATTGAAGTTGTCTCGACTATTTTGGAAAGTATAAAGAAAGCTCAAAGCGATGCTTCTGAGAAGAATGACCGAAAGGAGGAACGTTTGGGCAAAACGTTGGTGTTCGGTGTAAATAGTCATGGACTGAAGGTGTTCCAAGATCGGATTTGGATACCTAAGACAGGAGGAGTCAGAGATCTTCTGATGGAAGAAGCTCACAAAACCATGTACTCGATTCATCCCGGTAGCACAAAAATGTATAGGGACCTGAAACCCTATTATTATTGGTGGCCGACGATGAAGCTCGACATTGTGAAGTATGTGGCAGAGTGTGTGACCTGTGCAAGAGTCAAGGCACAACATCAGAAACCATACGGGAGTTTAGAACCATTTCCTGTGCCTATGGGTAAGTGGGAAGACATTGCTATGGATTTTGTCACTAAACTGCCCAGAACAAAAAGTGGTCATGACATGATTTGGGTGGTCGTTGATCGATTCACTAAGAGTGCGCATTTCATAGCAGCCAATGAGAAATAGTCTATGGAAAAGCTTGCGAATTCTTACGTGAAGGAAATTGTGAGGCTTCACGGTGTTCCGTTAACGATTGTGTCGGATCGTGATAGCCGTTTCACCTCACGATTTTGGAAAAGTCTACAAGAGGAATTGGGTACCAAGTTGTGTTTAAGTACAGCTTACCATCCGCAGACTGATGGTCAGAGGGAACGAACGATACAAACACTTGAAGATATGCTAAGAGCATGTACCTTGGAATTCCTAGGTAATTGGGATGAACATTTAACTTTGGTAGAATTTTCCTACAATAATAGTTTCCACTCGAGCATTAAGATGGCGCCTTATCAAGCATTGTATGGACATAAGTGTCGTACACCGTCTTGTTGGCTTGAGGCTGGGGAAAAGCAGTTTATGGGACCGGAGATAGTCCATCAAACTACTGAAAAGTTGAAAATAATTAGGGAAATAATGTTAGCAGCTCATGATCGTCAAAAGAGCTATGCTGACAAAAAGCGAAGACCAATGACTTTCGAAGTTGGAGATTCCGTTTTGCTTAAAGTCTCGCCGTGGAAGGGACTTATAAGATTTGGAAAAAGGAAAAATTAAGTCCAAGGTTTATTGGACCATTTAAAGTTCTTCATAGAATTGGGAACCAAGCTTACAAGCTCGAACTACCCGAAGAACTGGATGGAATTCATAACACTTTTCTGTTGGATATAGTGTCTAAGTCCATAACTACATTTGGTATGTACTTGACCCGACCCGGCATGGTCCATTTGGGTTGCACTTCACCCGAACAATTTATGGATAATCTTTTGAGAATAGTGCAAGTTATGATTTATTAATATATTATAAGTTCTAATATATTAATATAAGATCATATTATTTAATTAGTATTGATCTATAATTAATCTAGGATTAATTTAGAGATCAAAGATATTACTAATTAAATATGGGCTACTGTATAAAGGAGGCTTTGGTTCTTGAAATCATACTAGTTGACACTTGTTGAGGTGAGGGCCGATTTCAAGATAGTAGTGACTATTCTCTCAAAGTTCCAAGTTTGTGGTGATTTGGGATTTCCATTTGAGGAATCCACACTATTGGTGCTAGGCTATAAAACTCCAAGGAATCAACTACAACAACAAGGTAAGTTTTTCTACTAGCTTTATTTGATTCAAGTTCCCCATGCCATGCTAGTTAGGATATGAACCTTGGAAAAATAATTATTTGCATGTATCTTAGACAAACATAGATCCAAGGTTTATTAGGGTTGCATGTACACTTAGGAAGTGTTAGAATGCTCAAAACCTATCAGTGGTATCAGAGCCTAGGCTTGTTTGTTTGATACTTGATGCAAAATAGTTGAAAAAGTCGAAAAACTTGCTGTCTGCCTGGTGAACTCGCCGAGTCCATGGGGGGACTCGCCGAGTTCATGTGAATCTTCAACCTACTCGCTGAGTAGGTTCATGCACTCGGCGAGTAGGAGCCACAGAGTGCAGATTTTTGACTTTAGTTTCTGGAAATGGACTAGGAACATTATCCTAAACTGTTTTGGTACTTGAAAACTTGTTTTAGATGGTGTAATGTTCATGCTAATCCAATTACAACAACAAGATATCAAAATTACAAAGTTTTTAGTGTAGTTTTGATTCATGAAAGTGTTCATGTTCATGTTCTTGATCTTATGATGTTTAGATGATCATAGGAATTATTTGTAACCTATGTGGTAGTTTAATTCTTAATCATAATGTGTTTTAATGGAGCCCATAACTTGTCCTCAAGTTATGGAAAACCAAAAGTCACTTGAATTAAAAACCATTAAAAGAACACAAGAGTTAGAAAAATGAAGAGTCTTCATTTTATTACTCTATTTAACTCATAAGTTACAAGAAATGAAAAGTTTTGAAAGTTTACAAAACTTGCCCTCAAGTTTTGGAACAAGTAAAGTCATATTAAAAACTTTAGTTCCAACCCTTAGAATTTTAAAAGTTCAAATTCAACCCTTATACTTATAGTATTATGATTTAATAATTATATATATATATATATATATATATATATATGTATGTATGTATTTATAAGAACAAAGTCGTCTTACCGCCAGTACGCCTCATTCATGAAGCAAGTCTATAAGGTGGGTATAAGGTTGTTGCCTATAAAATGGCAACTTAATGGGTGTCCACTCTCACCCACCGCTTGCTTGACCGGTGGAGGGTCGTTAACCGAACGGGTAAGACAAGGTTTATAAATTCTCATTAAAAGTATGATGAATATTATAAAGTAACTAAATGTTTTATTAAATTCCCAATCTTAGTTACTTTAGGAAAAATGTGAATAAGGTGCTAATCCATGAAATTACACTTTACACTTTGTCTAAGTCGTTAGTGGAGCGTGTGTGGTTAACCGGAACACTAACTTGGACTTAACAAGGTAGGTAAAGGGTGACTTAATATTTATCATAGTATTGATGGAGCGTGTGTGGTTAACCGGCACATCGATTGAGGGGTAATTTGTAACAACCCGAAGTTGTTCATCGCCGAAAACCCGTTCTACCCGAATAACTCGTCGGGAATCGAAATGTCCCGATATCGTTTTTGGGCTTAGTTAACTAAAAAGTTATATGTTTATTATCATTCAATGAGGGTCCAAATCATTTAGGAACTCATGAAATTAGCCCAAGACATTTATTTTATAAGTTTTAGAAATATCCTCGTCGGGTGACGAAAACTCAATCGGGTGCGACCCAAAGCATCGTTTAAGGCAGGTATCGGGTAGAATTCCACCGTGTCCAAGTTTTAGGGACTATATAAACATGTTTTAGCACTCATTTGAAGCTTTTTCCTTCTCTCTCTACTCTCTCTCTAACCTCTCTCCTAAATCCAAAGATTAAGTGTCCAAAACTCAAATTTAAGGCTTCAAATCCTTAAGGTACCTTCCTAGCCTTAATCTATAGCATGTTTAGCTTCCAAATTAGACACTTAATCATGAAATTCGGCAATATATGTGAGTTTACGGCCCAGGAGGCAGCCTAGGCCGTAAACACCATTTTGAAGGGTTTTTAGTCCTTAAACTCCTTCCTAGACTCAAATGGACTTTAGATATGGCTAAGGGACTTCAAGATATGGACTTAGAACACCTAAAACTATAATTTTGTGGACTTTGAAGGAGTTTACGGCCAAGGCATAAGCTTGGGTCGTAAACTCATGAAAATGGTGTTTTTCATGCCTTTAAACCCTTCCAAAACACCTCTATGGCTTAGATATGAATTATACGACCTTGGTATTAGCATTTGGACACTTGAAACATGATTTTTGTGGGATTTCTAAGAGTTTACAGCCAAGACCTGTTCTTGGGCCGTAAACTCCAAAATTTTTGGTGTTAGAATGCAAACTAAACTCCCGTACAGCCTTTAGATGAATTTTAGAAGTCCATTCATGCAAGTTTTAGACCTTGAAACACATTGTAGCTCCATATATTAGAGTTTACGGCCATGAGGGGGGTCTCATAGGCCGTAAACTCCATAAATCCCTCATATGTCACTTGCAAACTCATTTCTAGGCTTGTGGGAATTTTTAGAATCATATGTGATTGGTTTTAACAACATTAAGCATCATTTTCATAAGGATTAAGGAGTTTACGGCCAGGAGCCTATGCTAGGCCGTAAACTCCCATAAATTAATCATTTTGGTGATTTTAATCCATTCCATGCATTTAGATCAAAGCCTAGAATCATTTCCCATGTCCATGTAAGTCATTTAAGCCATTTAAACACCCAAAACCACACCCACATGAGTTTACGGCCGTAAACTCATGTATGTGTGTGTTTTGTGGTTGTAAACTCTTATATTAGTTTACTCATGGGGAGTAAACTCAAGTCCCAAGTCCCTAGTGTCATTTCACATCCTTAAACGCCACCCGGGTCCCTCCAAACACTCGTATCGGAGTGTTTTCGCGACTTGAAGCAAGTGTCCCTATCAAATGAATAAACTAAGTCCTAATTAGATACAAATGTGTATCTTTACATTATAATTAGGAATCTCGTGTATTTGCAAGCCCCGGATCAACTCTTAGCATCCAAATCGTCCTACTTCTCGTCCGGTGAGTTCATACCCCTACGCCTTTTTCACTGTTTTTAACTGTTTTCAGGGGGGAATACAAGCAAACCAAAACTGTTTACAAATCATAAACTATGTGTTTCAAATAATATCTGGCAATCTTATAAATTCTTTTTACTCCTTATGTATTATATTGAGCATAAGGAATGATTATCAATTACAACTAAATGGATTTTAGTTAAGAAAATAACCAATCTAATCAAATTATTATGGGAATAATTTGGGTTTCTATGTTACTCTTTATATCAAGTATTGATATCTGTATTAAGTTATTAGATAAACTATGTCTGATTCAGTTTATTTCTATATCGTTTAAATGTTTTGCCAGATAGTCTCATTGTATGTAACTATTTTCACTGTATCATGTCTTAAAGTCTTTATATGTTTGTTATCGTATGAGAATCCTGTGAATAGTTTAATACTAGTTTGTGAGATAGTCACTACCCTTTTATGGATGATCAAGTAAATCCTCTCCGGAAGTGTAACCAGAGTCTCCTGGAGGGAGAGCGAAGAGTTTGTGAATAGATCTATTCGGGACTGACAATCCCACACCTTAACTGCTAGCTACAGTTAGGCGGGCACGCCTAGGGTGACAAATTCTGTATATCATTCGGCGTCTGACTAACGTCAAGGAGGTCTCGTTGTCGTATCAGTATGGTTACCCGACTCACAATATGTATTAATATAATTTATTCACAGCTAGGATTTGTTTAGAATCTAATCTGTTCGGGATGATAATCCCATGATCTTGTGTCTATATCTGTTCGGGATGATAATCCCATGATCTTGTGTCTATATCTGTTCGGGATGATAATCCCATGATCTTGTGTCTATATCTCGTTCGGGATGGTAATCCCATCGTTTTGAAACTAAATCTTATACGGGATGATAATCCCATGATTTTATCAAACTATCTTATATCTAGTTTCGGGATAGTGATCCCATGGTTTATCAAGTTATCTTATATCTAGTTTCGGGATAGTGATCCCATGGTTTATCAAACTATCTTATATCTATTTTCGGGATAATGATCCCATGGTCTTTATCGAATTATCTATAATCTGGTTCAGGATGTAGTCCCAAGGTTTTCAAAATACTTTCTATTTACAGTTCGTCTAAATTATAGTTTTGTGTATTAAACTATACTATGTGTTATCCAATCAATCTTACAATTAGGAAAATATGGGATTTTCTTGGATATCAAATCTTTTCAGAAAACTAAAGGAAATCGATACATTTTCACAAAACAAAACCGCTTATGAACTCACCAGCTTTATGCTGATTTTCAAACTGCTTGTATTCTCAGGTCCAAGTTAGACAGGTACCCGGCGATATCTTTGATGGGTTTTGAGCATTCTAACACTTCCTAAGTGTACATGCAACCCTAATAACCTTGGATCTATGTTTGTCTAATTATCATGCTAAGTTGAATTCCAAGGCTATATTCCTATCTAGCATACATGGGGAACAATTTTAACTTGAATAATAGATAGAATAACTTACCTTGTTGTTGCTTGTGTTCCTTGAAACCTTGTGAGCCTAGCACCCCAAGTGTGATGCCTCAAATGCTTCACACAACACCAAATGCTCTTGGAAAGACTCTTGAGATAATACACACTTCTAAAATCGGCCAATCCCTCTTGTTTCTTAGTGTAGCCGATTTTGATGGAGAATATGTTTCTTATATAGTGTTGACACATCTAGGGTTACACCATGTAAACCCTAATGTGTCATGACTCTTCATTTCCATGACCCATGGGTTTGTAACTCCCATGGAGCATCCATGGAGCATCCTATGGGTAGAACCCAACTTGATAATCCATCGAGCCTCTTAGCCCACTATACAAGATATGGATGATTTACATAATCAACCCATATATTTAATTAGTTCTCTTTTGACCACTTAACTAATTCTAAATTAATTATTGATCAAACTAATCAAATAATATTATTAATATATTAGAACTTATAATATATTAATAATCTCCAAGTGTTATTTCTCTCATTTAGTCTATCCAATTGCATGGTGCCATGCAACCCAAATGGACCATGCCGGGTCGGGTCAAGTACATACCAGAAATAGTTATGGACTTAGACACCTTATCCAACAGTCTCCCACTTGGATAAGTCTAATAACTATTACTGCAAGTATGACTTCAGGAACCGATCGACAATCGTCGCTCTTTTCAAGGTTTCTCGGAACTGAGAAGATGATGGTACACCATTTAAGATAAGTGATCATATAATCCTCCGTTCTAGATATCAGCCGGACAAATACATGGAACATTGTCTTGCTTATTGTCCAGCATTTGTTTCCCGATTTCCGATTTGTTTGACATAGAACTTAATTGAACACATCAACTTAGTTCTGACCGGGCCCGGTACATGGGTCAAAACAAAATCATCGAGGGGCCCAGATATCAGCTTCTAATCCAAGAAGGAACAGATAAACTTCGACTCATATGTTTGTTCTACCACTCATTGAATTACACACAAAAGAACGTTTTATAACATCGAGTTACCAATGTGTTTTCGTACAGTCAATGCATAACCAACTTGTAAGTAACAAATCATATCTCTAGGTTTGAAGACTTATATGATATTACCGTCTCACGATCACTCGAGATAGAATTCCATGAAGTGATTCCAGTGAGCGTGGGTTGAGTCCAATGCTCAGAACTTATGAGCACTCATGATTGTTGTAGCCTTGTCCAAGACCTCTACAACCAAACATGACAGTCTTCATTCATACCTACTTCCAACATATGACTGACTGTGGAGGTTTGAATAATATGTTACACCAAACAAAAATTATTCTGGAAGTCAAAACATGCAAAAGAAATATAGTAAACGATTGACAAGAGATAGCAACACCTTACTCATAAATAAAACATTTTTATTCATCATCAAATGTCAATTACACTTTACAAATTTCGAGGTTATCTAACTACTAAATCTAATATCATCCTTCAGCCCTATGCTCCGAGCATGCTGAAGATGCTTAACCCGAGTCAGTCCCTTTGTGAGGGGATCTGCCGGATTCTCATATGATGATACCCTCTTTGCCACGAGGAGTCCTTCTTCGATCCGATGTCTGATGAAATGGTATTTTCTGTCGATGTATCTGGATCTCCCGTGATCCCTTGGTTCCTTGGCTAAGGCAACAACACTTTCACTATCACAGAAAATTTCCATTGGCTCTTTAATAGCTGGTACAACTCCAAGGTCTCCAATGAAGTTCTTCAGCCATATCGCCTCCTTTGCTGCCTCGCTAGCTGCAATATATTCTGATTCACAAGTAGAATCTGCCACTGTCTCTTGCTTGGAACTCTTCCAAGAAATTGCTCCTCCGTTTAGGGTAAAGACCCAGCCCGACTGAGAGCGGAAATTATCCCTATCAGTCTGGAAGCTAGCATCACTATACCCTACTACTCTCAAGTCATCACTCCCACCGAGGGTAAGGACCCAGTCCTTAGTCCTTCGTAGGTACTTGAGGATATTCTTTACCGCAGTCGAGTGTGCCTTGCCAGGGTTCGCCTGATACCTGCTAACCATGCTCAGGGCAAAGGCTACATCGGGTCGAGTACACGTCATAGCATACATGATCGATCCTACAGCCGAAGCATAAGGTGTTCGACTCATTTCTGCTATCTCAGCCTCAGTGCTAGGGCTTTGTGTCTTACTCAATCTGATGTTACTCTGGATGGGTAATTCTCCTTTCTTGGAATCCTGCATGCTGAATCTCTTCAGCACCTTATCCAAGTATGTACTCTGACTAAGTCCAATTAGTCTTTTACTCCTGTCTCTCAAGATCCTTATCCCTAAAATATAGGCAGCTTCACCAAGGTCCTTCATAGCGAAACACTTCCCAAGCCAGGACTTTACTTCCTGCAGGGTTGGAATGTCATTTCCTATGAGTAGTATGTCATCCACATACAATACCAAAAAGCTAACTATACTCCCACTATCCTTGACATACACACAAGATTCATCTTCACTTCTAGTAAAGCCAAATTACTTGACCTTCTCATCAAAGCAAAGATTCCATCTGCGAGGTGCTTGCTTCAATCCATAAATGGATTTCTCAAGCTTACACACTCTATTAGGGTACTCGTTGCTGACAAAACCTTCTGGCTGACTCATGTAAACATCTTCAGCCAACTTTCCATTAAGGAAAGCGGTTTTGACATCCATCTACCATATTTCATAGTCATGAAATGCAGCTATGGCTAACAGAACCCGAATAGACTTAATCTTGGCTACCGGAGAAAAGGTCTCATCATAATCCACTCCAGGAATTTGAGAGAAGCCCTTTGCAACCAGTCTAGCCTTATAAGTGTGTACTTTACCATCCATGTCGGTCTTCTTCTTGAAGACCCATTTGCACCCTACTGTCTTACGACCTGGTACATTTTCAACCAAATTCCAAACTTGATTGTCATACATGGATTGTATCTCGCTATCCATAGCCTCTTTCCATTTAGCAGACTCGGGGCCTACCATGGCTTCCTCGTAGCTGTTAGGGTCATCTTGACTTACTAGTGTCCCATCACTAATAAGTGTCTCACCTTCTGCAGTAATATGGAATCCATAGTAATGCTCAGGTGCACTCCTAACTCTCGTGGAACGTCTCAGAGGTACAGGTTTGTCAATTGGCTCAACAGGAGTTTCCTCCTCAAGTTGAGGGCTAGAGTTTGAAGTTCCTTCACCACTTGATTCTTGAATTTCTTCAAGATCAATTTGCCTCCCACTGTCTCCTTGGCTTATAAACTCTCTTTCTCGAAAGACTCCTCTTCTTGCTACAAAGACCACATTGTCACTAGGTCTGTAGAAGAGGTAACCAAAGGATTGTTGTGGGTAACCGATGAAAATACACCTCTCGCTTCGAGGTTCGAGCTTATCATGAGTCTCGCGTCTCACGAAAGCCTCACAACCCCAAATCTTGATGTGGTCTAGTTTAGGTACTTTACCAGTCCACATCTCGTGAGGAGTTTTGGCAACTTTCTTTGTAGGGACTAGATTAAGAATATGGGCGGCAGTCTCTAAGGCATACCCCCAGAATGAGATTGGTAGCGTAGCTCGACTCATCATGGAACGAGCCATATCTAACAAGGTTCGATTACGCCTCTCAGCCACACCATTCAACTGTGGTGTCTTGGGAGGTGTCAATTGTGAGACTATCCCACATTCCCTAAGATAGTCGAGGAACTCTGAACTAAGATACTCACCTCCTCGATCGGATCGAAGCATCTTAATGTTCCTGCCCAATTGATTCTCGACTTCCTGTTTAAATTCCTTTAACCTCTCGAAAGTCTCTGACTTATGCTTGATCAAGTAGACATATCCATATCTACTGTAATCATCAGTAAAAGTCAAATAATGACGATTAGCATCCCTTGTGGCATGTTTGAATGGTCCACACACATTCGTGTGTATAAGGTCCAACAAACCTTCACCCCTCTCACACGAACCTGTGAAGGGTGACTTTGTCATTTTTCCAAGTAAGCATGATTCGCAACTATCATCTAACTTTAGGTCAAACGACTCCAAGACTCCATCCTTTTGGAGTTGGCCTATGCGTTTCTTGCTTATATGTCCAAGGCGACAATGCCCTAATGATGCTTTATCCAAGTTATTATTAGTAGTAGAATCAATACACAAAACATTATTTCCTAAGTTATCTACAACAGACACAGCTTCATACACACCATCACAAGGTAATGCTTTAAAATAAAGAACATTATTAAAGAAAGCATCAATAGAACCAACTTCATTATTAAATGAAAAGGTAAACCCTTGTTTGTACAAAGCATGAAAGGAAATAATATTTCTTGCCATTCCTGGCGAGTAACAACATTTATTCAAATCTAAACTAAACCCACTACTTAGCGATAAAGTATAAACTCCAATCTTGGTAACAGGTAAAGCTTTCCTATTCCCCATGATCAAGTTTATTCTTCCTTGCTCCACATCCTCACTTCTTCTTAGTCCCTGCAAGTCACAACAAATATGAATACCACATCCGGTATCAAGGACCCAAGAATTAGAATGGGGTGAGTTATTAGAAATGATAGTGTAAATACCTGCATGGTTGGGTTTGACTTTCCCATCCTTCACATCCTGCTGGTACTTTGGGCAGTTCCGCTTCCAATGAGCCTTTTCATGGCAATAGAAGCATTCAGCCTCTTTTGGGTCAGAAGAAGGAGTAATGAAACCTTTCTTGGTTCCACTTGAAGAAGAGCCATCAAGGGTCCGAGGCTTGGTACCCTTCGAAGAGCTCTTTCTCTTCCTCCCTCGACTTTTCCCGATTGCCAAAACTGGAGTAGAGTTTTGAGTAGGAGTGATAGCAACCGACTTCCCCTTAAGACCTGATTCTGCGGTCTTGAGAAGTCCCTGAAGTTTGCTGAGGGTGACTTCTTCCTTGTTCATGTGATATGTCATGCGGAATTGATCATAGCACGATGGTAAGGAATGCAAAATGATATCTATTGCAAGATCCTCCGCGAAGTTCACATTAAGCTTCAGCAAACGATCCACATACCTTTGCATTTTCTGCATGTGGCTCGTGACGGATTCCCCGTCATTTATCATGGTTGTTATCATGGAGCAGATGATTTCATACCTCTCTTGTCTTGCACTTTGATGGTATCTTTCCATCAAATCTTGGTGCATTTCATAAGGGTAGAAATCCTCATAAGACTTTTGGAGTTCCGCTATCATCGTGGCCATCATGATGCAAACCACTTTCGTAGCATTTCTTTCATGTGCCCGAAATTCAGCGATCTCCTGAGGAGTTGCAGTGGTCTCATCAATCTCCTTAAGCTCCTTGTCAAGGACATATTCTTTGTCCTCGTAGCGGGTAATCATCCTGATGTTTCTGATCCACTCATTGAAGTTGGATCCATCAAAGGTGACTTTCCCACACAAGTTCATAAGGGTAAAGGAGCTATTAGGATTAGAGCCAGAAGCATTGTTGAAAGACATCTGAAGAAAAGAGAACAAGATTAGTTTAGATATAAGAGAGTCCTTAATAAAACACCCAAATGTAATATTAAGGCTAGGATCCAATCACAATATAATATAACTTAGAAGAGGTATGCCGTAATCTAAGCTATATCATATTTGAAAGGTAGGTGAATGACGATTCACCAATTTCCACCACGAAAACTGCAATATTTTAGTATTAGGTTTTTGAATGGTTCTTAGAAATTCCTAGATTCTTTGAGATTCAATGAAATTTTCAAAGGCATGTTTCAATCTCGAGTGTGCCCTCCAAGTTTTGTGACTGGGATACCGAGGATCACAAAACGAGGTGTGAAGTAACCATGCAAATCACTTGGTACCCTTAAAGTTTATCACTCAATCGATGTGCCGGTAAACCACACACGCTCCATCGATACTATAATAAACCCTAAGTCACCCTTTACCTACCTTGTTAAGTCCAAGTTAGTGTGCCGGTTAACCACACATGCTCCACCAACGACTTAATCAAAGTGTAAAGTGTAATTTCATGGAATAGCACCTTATTCACATTTTTCCTAAAGTAACTAAGATTGGGAATTTAATAAAACATTTAGTTACTTTATAATATTCATCATACTTTGAATGAGAATTTGTAAGTCCTTGTCTTACCCGTTCGGCTAACGACCCTCCACCGGTCAAGCAAGCGGTGGGTGAGAGTGGACACCCATTAAGTCACCATTTTATAGGCAACAACCTTATACCCACCTTATAGACCGGCTTCGTGAATGAGGCGTACTAGCGGTAAGACGACTTTGTTCTTATACATATATATATAATTATTAAATCATAATAATATAAGTATAAGGGTTGAATTTTAACTTTTAAAATTCTAAGGGTTGGAACTAAATTTTAACTTAACTTTACTTGTTCCAAAACTTGAGGGCAAGTTTTGTAAACTTTCAAAACTTTTCATTTCTTGTAACTTATGAGTTTAATAGAGTAATAAAATGAGGACTTTTCATTTTTCTAACTCTTGTGTTCTTTTAATGGTTTTTAATCCAAGAGACTTTTGGTTTTCCATAACTTGAGGACAAGTTATGGACTCCATTAAAACACATTATGATCATGAATTAATCTACCACATAGGTTACAAATAATTCCTATGATCATCTAAGCATCATAAGAACAAGAATATGAATATGAACACCTTCAAGAATCAAAATCACATTTAATCTTTGTAATTTTGATAACTAGTTGTTGTAAATGAGTTAGAAAAGACATTACACCTTCTAAAACAAGTTTTCAAGTACCAAAACAATTTAGGGTAATGTTTCTAATCCATTTCCAGCAACTGAAGTCGAAATTCTGCACTCTGTCGACCCTACTCGCCGAGTGGGTTGAAGATACAAGTGAACTCGACGAGTCCTCCCCATGGACTCGCCGAGTCCATCAGTCAGATAGCAAGATTTTCGACTTTCTTCAACTTTTAAGCAGAAATAACAAACAAACAAGCCTAGGCTCTGATACCACTGATGGGTTTTGAGCATTCTAACACTTCTTAAGTGTACATGCAACCCTAATAACCTTGGATCTATGTTTGTCTAATTATCATGCTAAGTTGAATTCCAAGGCTATATTCCTATCTAGCATACATGGGGAACAATTTTAACTTGAATAATAGATAGAATAACTTACCTTGTTGTTGCTTGTGTTCCTTGAAACCTTGTGAGCCTAGCACCCCAAGTGTGATGCCTCAAATGCTTCACACAACACCAAATGCTCTTGGAAAGACTCTTGAGATAATACACACTTCTAAAATCGGCCAAGCCCTCTTGTTTCTTAGTGTAGCCGATTTTGATGGAGAATATGTTTCTTATATAGTGTTGACACATCTAGGGTTACACCATGTAAACCCTAATGTGTCATGACTCTTCATTTCCATGACCCATGGGTTTGTAACTCCCATGGAGCATCCATGGAGCATCCTATGGGTAGAACCCAACTTGATAATCCATGGAGCCTCTTAGCCCACTATACAAGATATGGATGATTTACATAATCAACCCATATATTTAATTAGTTCTCTTTTGACCACTTAACTAATTCTAAATTAATTATTGATCAAACTAATCAAATAATATTATTAATATATTAGAACTTATAATATATTAATAATCTCCAAGTGTTATTTCTCTCATTTAGTCTATCCAATTGCATGGTGCCATGCAACCCAAATGGACCATGCCGGGTCGGGTCAAGTACATACCAGAAATAGTTATGGACTTAGACACCTTATCCAACAATCTTTTGGTGAAGATGGAGTGCTCCGAAGACTCGTCTCTTTTGTTCATATGATATATGTATAACTTTTGTACAATTTACTTTTGAACCAAATGTAAACTTTCATATACATGTAATGTAATGGTTGTTTACTGTGATTACTATGTACATTGGATTTGAAACACAACATGGAGTCAACCCCGGGAACGTTTCCGCCTTTGGTTTTCGGGGTGTGACAGATTGGTATCAGAGCCCTTGTTTATAGTGAACAGAGTATACCAAACCTTACATGGTATAAAACTATAAACATTAAGGGGCCTAAGTGCTCTGAACTAAAAGTATCCTACAAGATATAAGTATTTTCAAAAGTATTTAAGTATGCCGAGCCGTTGAAATCCGTAACTATAAGTAGAACAAAACATAAGTAAATGGGTGTTTTACACTATGGTTAAACCTGGGCAGTTATGTAGTCGTGTCTAGGGTCAATATAGCCTGGCCAACTATATTCATTCGAGACACGACCAACATGTGCTTGGGAGTGACTGTGGCATGCGACATACCTAAAACTTACCCAATATCCCAAACAACAAATCGTCGCTGCAGCGAACCATGAAATACTATGGGAGTATTTCTCGAGCCGATCCTTTGTAGAAAAATCCTTGTATACGCGTTATTCCTTAACCATTCCTCTAGCGATAAAATGTTCTATCTTGGTAACTCCTTTCTGCTTTATCGCTTAGTATGATGCTATATTTGCCTTGATGAGATATCTCCTGTCCCATATCTCTTAATTCAATTCAGAGGACTTATGATTCTCTCTTTCCTGATCTTGTTAGATCACGATGCCTCCAAGAAAGAGACCCAGCTCAACGAACAACAACAATCCTCCTCTTCAACTTGATCTTGCATCGCTTCAGACAGTTCTGACTGCTGCAATGGTAGCAGCCATGTCGCAAATGAACTCTAGAAATTCAGGAGGTGATCCCCAACACCAAAACCCAGAAGATAGCCAGGGACACCAAAAAGGGGGTTCCTATAAGGACTTCATGAACGCAAAACCGACATTCTTCGATGGCACAGGGGGTGTCATTGCCTTAACCCGATGGTTCGAGAGAATCGAATCAATCTTTGAAATATGTGGCTGTTCGGAGTCTGATAGAGTCAAGTTTGCCGCCTGTACTTTCCTAGACAAAGCCCTGACTTGGTGGAATGGCCGAGTCAAATCCTTAACTTTACCTGTAGCCAATGCTCTGGGTTGGGAAGCTATGAAGGAGCTTCTTCTCGCAGAATATTGCCCTCGGGGCGAACTTCAGAAACTAGAACATGAACTATGGAACCTTAAGATGAAGGATTCTGACATAGCTGCTTATACCTCAAGATTCGATGATCTGGCATTACTTTGTCCGGGAATGGTTACCCCAGAAAGTAAAAAGATAGAGAGATTCATCTGGGGGTTGACCCAGCCAACAAAGGGGAATGTCTTGGCTGCGAAGCCAGACACTTATGACAGTGCCAAATGTCTTGCGAAAATCCTGATAGATCACGAAGACAACTCTGATGAAGAAGCTACTACCCCCGAGCCAGTCACTAGTGGAGGCGGAAGTAAAAGGAAATCCTGGAACAAGCGTAAGGCCCAGAGTACGCAAGGGTCTTCTAAGAAACAGCAAACGGTAGCAGTCCATGCTGCTACTGCCCCTGTTGCTGTTTCAGCTGTAGGTTCCACAGCCCAAACTCCCGCCAGTGGATACACTGGTACCCTTCCTTGGTGTGGTAAGTGCAACTACCACCACCGCATTCCTGGACCATGTCGCGAAAGGATCTGCGACAACTGTGACAATAAGGGCCATCTTGCGCGAACCTGCAGAAAACCAGCCAAACCAACGAACCAATCATCTGGAGTGGGAATCAGTCTGGCCTGCTACAATTGTGGTGAAGCTGGGCACTTCAAAAGGAATTGTCCCAAGACAGCTACAACCACAAATCCCTCTGCTGCCGCAGGTATATCTCTCTTTGATAATTCTTATACTTGCAACTCTTTTCGATTTTGGGTGCAAAAAGGGAAACCTGTTATCTATCTATTCGAACATATTCTAAACTCAATCCTTCGTATGTAATCGAAATGTATACCGTCGAGACGACTAACTAGTGAGATAGAGAACACTAACTTCGTACCTATAGATTGAATCCTCGGTCCGGAGGACTATTCTATTACATTCAATTTATAAAGGGGGAAACTTTCCATGAAAATACTTTGATGCCATGTTTAACCAGAAATGACCGAGTTTTCATTCGCGTTGTTATCTTTACTTTCGAAAGGGCCGCTCGTTAGATCTTTTTCTCGACCCGATTCTCATGATCTTCGGCATCAAACTTTCGTATCATTCTATGCCTTAGAACTCAAAAGTTTTCCCAATGTAAATTACCACGCATCCCTCGTTTCTGTGATTATTGAGAAACGGGAAGTTAGCAACTATTCCCTCTAAATGTCTATCCCGAAGGATTCCCGGGAGTTTCTTTCGAGCATCTAGTTTAGTCTCACATCAAACCTTTCGAGATCTTCGTAGAGATCGATTCTGTAACCTTCAGGTTTCGGATGCCCTTAGAGCTTGGTAATATCTATCTAGACCATCACGTCTCGAATCCTTAGAAACGTCTGCCCAACGAAACCCTAGTGATTCCTTGAGGAAACCGAAGTCGTTCAGGGTTGGAACTTCCACGAGAAAGCAGATTGATATCGTAGATCGAGAGAGAGTCAAGAAGCGAAACCAAGGCATGTTCCGATAATGAGAATTCGTTAGAACGCCCAATAGAGACTTGATTCCACTTGAGAAAGTGAAGATCCGAAGCAACAAATCCATTCGTATCTCATTCCAATCCATGACCTGTATCTTATCCTTTGAATTTCGGGACGAAATTCCCTCTAACGGGGGGATAATGTAACAACCCGAAGTTGTTCATCGCCGAAAACCCGTTCTACCCGAATAACTCGTCGGGAATCGAAATGTCCAGATATCGTTTTTGGGCTTAGTTAACTAAAAAGTTATATGTTTATTATCATTCAATGAGGGTCCAAATCATTTAGGAACTCATGAAATTAGCCCAAGACATTTATTTTATAAGTTTTAGAAATATCCTCGTCGGGTGACGAAAACTCAATCGGGTGCGACCCAAAGCATCGTTTAAGGCCGGTATCGGGTAGAATTACACCATGTCCAAGTTTTAGGGACTATATAAACATGTTTTAGCACTCATTTGAAGCTTTTTCCTTCTCTCTCTACTCTTTCTCTAACCTCTCTCCTAAATCCAAAGATTAAGTGTCCAAAACTCAAATTTAAGGCTTCAAATCCTTAAGGTACCTTCCTAGCCTTAATCTATAGCATGTTTAGCTTCCAAATTAGACACTTAATCATGAAATTGGGCAATATATGTGAGTTTATGGCCCAGGAGGCAGCCTAGGCCGTAAACACCATTTTGAAGGGTTTTTAGTCCTTAAACTCCTTCCTAGACTCAAATGGACTTTAGATATGGCTAAGGGACTTCAAGATATGGACTTAGAACACCTAAAACTATAATTTTGTGGACTTTGAAGGAGTTTACGGCCAAGGCATAAGCTTGGGCCATAAACTCATGAAAATGGTGTTTTTCATGCCTTTAAACCCTTCCAAAACACCTCTATGGCTTAGATATGAATTATAGGACCTTGGTATTAGCATTTGGACACTTGAAACATGATTTTTGTGGGATTTCTAAGAGTTTACGGCCAAGACCTGTTCTTGGGCCGTAAACTCCAAAATTTTTGGTGTTAGAATGCAAACTAAACACCCCTACAGCCTTTAGATGAATTTTAGAAGTCCATTCATGCAAGTTTTAGACCTTGAAACACATTGTAGCTCCATATATTAGAGTTTACGGCCATGAGGGGGGTCTCATAGGCCGTAAACTCCATAAATCCCTCATATGTCACTTGGAAACTCATTTCTAGGCTTGTGGGAATTTTTAGAATCACATGTGATTGGTTTTAACAACATTAAGCATCATTTTCATAAGGATTAAGGAGTTTACGGCCAGGAGCCTATGCTAGGCCGTAAACTCCCATAAATTAATCATTTTGGTGATTTTAATCCATTCCATGCATTTAGATCAAAGCCTAGAATCATTTCCCATGTCCATGTAAGTCATTTAAGCCATTTAAACACCCAAAACCACACCCACATGAGTTTACGGCCGTAAACTCATGTATGTGTGTGTTTTGTGGTTGTAAACTCTTATATTAGTTTACTCATGGGGAGTAAACTCAAGTCCCAAGTCCCTAGTGTCATTTCACATCCTTAAACGCCACCCGGGTCCCTCCAAACACTCGTATCGGAGTGTTTTCGCGACTTGAAGCAAGTGTCCCTATCAAATGAATAAACTAAGTCCTAATTAGATACAAATATGTATCTTTACATTATAATTAGGAATCTCGTGTATTTGCAAGCCCCAGATCAACTCTTAGCATCCAAATCGTCCTACTTCTCGTCCGGTGAGTTCATACCCCTACGCCTTTTTCACTGTTTTTAACTGTTTTTAGGGGGGGAATACAAGCAAACCAAAACTGTTTACAAATCATAAACTATGTGTTTCAAATAATATCTGGCAATCTTATAAATTCTTTTTACTCCTTATGTATTATATTGAGCATAAGGAATGATTATCAATTACAACTAAATGGATTTTAGTTAAGAAAATAACCAATCTAATCAAATTATTATGGGAATAATTTGGGTTTCTATGTTACTCTTTATATCAAGTATTGATATCTGTATTAAGTTATTAGATAAACTATGTCTGATTCAGTTTATTTCTATATCGTTTAAATGTTTTGCCAGATAGTCTCATTGTATGTAACTATTTTCACTGTATCATGTCTTAAAGTCTTTATATGTTTGTTATCGTATGAGAATCCTGTGAATAGTTTAATACTAGTTTGTGAGATAGTCACTACCCTTTTATGGATGATCAAGTAAATCCTCTCCGGAAGTGTAACCAGAGTCTCCTGGAGGGAGAGCGAAGAGTTTGTGAATAGATCTATTCGGGACTGACAATCCCGCACCTTAACTGCTAGCTACAGTTAGGCGGGCACGCCTAGGGTGACAAATTCTGTATATCATTCGGCGTCTGACTAACGTCAAGGAGGTCTCGTTGTCGTATCAGTATGGTTACCCGACTCACAATATGTATTAATATAATTTATTCACAGCTAGGATTTGTTTAGAATCTAATCTGTTCGGGATGATAATCCCATGATCTTGTGTCTATATCTGTTCGGGATGATAATCCCATGATCTTGTGTCTATATCTGTTCGGGATGATAATCCCATGATCTTGTGTCTATATCTCGTTCGGGATGGTAATCCCATGGTTTTGAAACTAAATCTTATACGGGATGATAATCCCATGATTTTATCAAACTATCTTATATCTAGTTTCGGGATAGTGATCCCATGGTTTATCAAGTTATCTTATATCTAGTTTCGGGATAGTGATCCCATGGTTTATCAAACTATCTTATATCTATTTTCGGGATAATGATCCCATGGTCTTTATCGAATTATCTATAATCTGGTTCAGGATGTAGTCCCAAGGTTTTCAAAATACTTTCTATTTACAATTCGTCTAAATTATAGTTTTGTGTATTAAACTATACTATGTGTTATCCAATCAATCTTACAATTAGGAAAATATGGGATTTTCTTTGATATCAAATCTTTTCAGAAAACTAAAGGAAATCGATACATTTACACAAAACAAAACCGCTTATGAACTCACCAACTTTATGCTGATTTTCAAACTGCTTGTATTCTCAGGTCCAAGTTAGACAGGTACCCGACGATATCTTTTGGTGAAGATGGAGTGCTCCGAAGACTCGTCTCTTTTGTTCATATGATATATGTATAACTTTTGTACAATTTACTTTTGAACCAAATGTAAACTTTCATATATATGTAATGTAATGGTTGTTTACTGTGATTACTATGTACATTGGATTTGATACACAACATGGAGTCAACCCCGGGAACATTTCCGCGTTTGGTTTTCGGGGTGTGACATAATTTATTAAGGGTACCAAGTAATTTGCATGGTTACTTCACACCTCGTTTTGTGATCCTCGGCATCCCAGTCACAAAACTTGGAGGGCACACTCGAGATTGAAACATGCCTTTGAAAAGTTCATTGAATCTCAAAAGAATCTAGGAATTTCTAAGTACCAAATCAAAAACTTAATATTTACTATTTCGTTTTTTGGTGGAAATTGGTGAATCGTCATTCACCTACCTTTCAAATATGTTATTAGACTACGACATACCTCTTCTAAGTTATAATATATTGTGATTGGATCCTAGCCTTAATACTACATTTGGGTGTTTTATTAAGGACTATCTCTATATCTAAACTAAAACCTTCTTTCTTCATTTCCAGATGTCTGCAAACCCTACTGCTTCTAGCTCTAATCCCAATGGCTCCTTTACCCTTATGAACTTATGTGGGAAAGTCACTTTTGATGGATCTAACTTTAATGAATGGATCAGAAACATCAGAATGATTACTCGCTACGAGGACAAGGAATATGTCCTCGATAAGGAGCTTAAGGAGATTGATGAGTCAGTTTCTACTTCTCAAGAGATCGTTGAGTTTAGGGCACATGAAAGAGATGCCACCAAAGTGGCATGCATCATGATGGCCACAATGACCGCGGATCTCCAAAAATCCTATGAAGATTTCTACCCCTATGAGATGCACCAAGACTTAATGGAAAGATACCATCAGAGTGCTCGACAAGAGAGGTATGAAATCATCTCCTCCATGATAACAACTCGCATGAAGGATGGTGAACCCATCAGGGCCCACATGCAGAAAATGCAAAGATTTGTGGACCGTTTGCTGAAGCTTAATGTGAACTTCCCCGAGGAGCTTGTAATAGATATCATTTTGCACTCTTTACCTTCATGTTATGATCAATTCCGCATGACATACCACTTGAACAAGGAAGAAGTCACACTCAGAAAACTTCAAGGACTCTTAAAGACCGCAGAAAGTGGTCTTAAGGGTAAGGCGGTTGTTACTACTCCTACTTCAACAAACTCCGCCCTTGTCTTGGCAATCAGGAAAGGACAAGGGAAGAAGAGAAAGAGTTCTTCGAAGGGTACCAAGGTTAGTGATGGGTTTTGAGCATTCTAACACTTCCTAAGTGTACATGCAACCCTAATAACCTTGGATCTATGTTTGTCTAATTATCATGCAAAGTTGAATTCCAAGGTTATATTCCTATCTAGCATACATGGGGAACAATTTTAACTTGAATGAAAGATAGAATAACTTACCTTGTTATTGCTTATGTTCCTTGAAACCTTGTGAGCCTAGCACCCCAAGTGTGATGCCTCAAATGCTTCACACAACACCAAATGCTCTTGGAAAGACTTTTGAGAGAATACACACTTCTTGAAATCGGCCTGGCCCTCTAGTTTCTTATGTGTAGCCGATTTTGGTGGAGAATGGGATCCTTATATAGTGTTGACACATCTAGGGTTACACCATGTAAACCCTAATGTGTCATGACTCTTCATTTCCATGACCCATGGGTTTGTAACTCCCATGGAGCATCCTATGGGTAGAACCCAACTTGATAATCCATGGAGCCTCTTAGCCCACTATACAAGATATGAATGATTTACATAATCAACCCATATATTTAATTAGTTATCTTTTGATCACCTAATTTATTCCAAATTAATTCTTTGATCAAACTAATCAAATAATATTATTAATATATTAGAACTTAAAATATATTAATAATCTCCAAGTGTTATTCCTCTCATTTAGTCTATCCAATTGCATGGTGCCATGCAACCCAAATGGACCATGTTGGGTCGGGTCAAGTACACACCCGGAATAGTTATGGACTTAGACACCTTATCCAATAGTCTCCCACTTGGATAAGTCTAATAACAATAACTCTAGTACTTCAGGAACCGACCGGCAATCGTAGCTCTTTCAAGGTTTCTCGGAACTGAGAAGATGATGGTACGCCATTTAAGATAAGGGATCATATAATCCTCCGTTCTAGATATCAGCCAGACAAATACATGGAACAATGTCTTACTTATTGTCCAGCAGTTTGTTTCCTGATTTCTGATTTGTTTGACAAAGAACTTAATTGAACACATCAACTTAGTTTTGATCGGGCACGGTAGATAGGTCAAAACAAAATCATCGAGTTACCAATGCGTTTTCGTACAATCAATGCATAACCAACTTGTAAGTAACAAATCATATCTCTAGGTTTGAAGATTTATATGATATTACCGTCTCACGATCACTCGAGATGGAATTCCATGAAGTGATTCCAGTGAGCATGGGTTGAGTCCAATGCTCAGAACTTATGAGCACTCATGATTGTTGTAGCCTTGCCCAACACTGTAGACCTCTGCAACCAATCATGACAGTCTTGATTCATACTTACTTCCGACATGTGACCGAATGTGGAGGTTTGAATAATATGTTATACCAAACAAAATTATTCTGGAAGTCAAAACATGCAAAAGAAATATAGTAAACAATAGAAAAGAGATAGCAACACTTTACTCATAAATAAAACACCTTTTATTCATCATCTAATGTCAATTACACTTTACAAATTTCGAGGTTATCTAACTACTAAATCTAATATCATCCTTCAGCCCTATGCTCCGAGCATGCTGGAGATGCTTAACCCGAGTCAGTCCCTTCGTGAGGGGATCTGCCGGATTCTCATATGATGATACCCTCTTTTCCACGAGGAGTCCTTCTTCTATTCGATGTCTGATAAAATGGTATTTTCTGTCGATGTGTTTGGATCTCCCGTGATCCCTTGGTTCCTTGGCTAAGGCAACCGCACTTTCACTATCACATAAAATTTCCATTGGCTCTTTAATAGCTGGTACAACTCCAAGGTATCCAATGAAGTTCTTCAGCCATATCGCCTCCTTTGCCGCCTCGCTAGCTGCAATATACTCTGATTCACAAGTTGAATCAGCCACTGTCTCTTGCTTAGAACTCTTCCAAGAAATTGCTCCTCCGTTTAGGGTAAAGACCTAGCCCGACTGAGAGCAGAAATTATCCCTATCAGTCTGGAAGCTAGCATCACTATACCCTACAACTCTCAAGTCATCACTCCCACCGAGGGTAAGGACCCAGTCCTTAGTCCTCCGTAGATACTTGAGGATATTCTTTACCGCAGTCCAGTGTGCCTTGCCAGGGTTCGCCTGATACGTGCTAACCATGCTTAGGGCAAAGGCTACATCAGGTCGAGTACACGTCATAGCATACATGATCGATCCTACAGCCGAAGCATAAGGTATTCGACTCATTTATGCTATCTCAGCCTCAGTGCTAGGGCTTTGTGTCTTACTCAATCTAGCGTTACTCTGGATGGGTAACTCTCCTTTCTTGGAGTCCTGCATGCTGAATCTCTTCAGCACCTTATCCAAGTAGGTACTCTGACTAAGTCCAATTAGTCGTTTACTCCGATCTCTCAAGATCCTTATCCATAGAATATATGTAGCTTCTCCTAGGTCCTTCATAGAGAAACACTTCCCAAGCCAGGACTTAACTTCCTGCAGAGTTGGGATGTCATTTCCCATGAGTAGTATGTCATCCACATACAACACCAAAAAGCTAACTATACTCCCACTAGCCTTGACATACACGCAAGACTCATCCTCACTCCTAGAAAAGCCAAATTCCTTGACCTTTTCATCAAAGCAAAGATTCCATCTACGAGGTGCTTGCTTCAATCCATAAATGGATTTCTCAAGCTTACACACTCTATTAGGGTACTCGTTGCTGACAAAACCCTCTGGCTGACTCATGTAAACATTTTCAGCCAACTTTCCATTAAGGAAAGGGGTTTTGACATCCAATTGCCATATTTCATAGTCATGAAATGCAGGTATGGCTAAGAGAACCCGAATAGACTTAATCTTGGCTACTGGAGAAAAGGTCTCATCATAGTCCACTCCAGGAATTTGAGAGAAGCCCTTTGCAACCAGTCTATCCTTATAAGTGTGTACTTTACCATCCATGTCGGTCTTCTTCTTGAAGACGCATTTGCACCCTACTGTCTTGTTGGGTTTTGAGCAATCTAACACTTCCTAAGTGTGCATGAAACCCTAATAAACCTTGGATCTATGTTTGTCTAAATACATGCAAAATAATAATTTTCCAAGGTTCATAACCTATCTAACATGGCTTGGGGTACTTTTAAACATAAAAGAATTAGATGAGATTACATACCGTTTGATGATGAGTTCAATTCCTAAGAAGTTTGAGGGCCAAGCACCAATAGTGTGAAAGCCTCAAATGGAATCACAAATCACCACAAACTCATGGAAAACTTTGAGAGAGTATACACACTTGTATTTTCGGCCACACACAAGCACACACACTAGTTCACTAGTTACCATTTCATGCTCCATAAGCATGCTTATATAGTGTGCATGGTTAGGGTGAAACCCTAATAACCCATGACCTTTCCTTTCCAAGGATCCATGGGTTAAAAGCTCCATGGATCATCCATGGACTTCCATACAAGCCTAGCCCATTAACAAATGAGTGTTAGCCCATACTATATAAAACCAATAGCCCACAATCTAATTAGTCTTCTTTTTAATCTCTAAATTAATTCATAATTAATTTAAGACTAAGACTAATTAAATAACATGACTTCATATTAATATATTATAACTTATAATATATTAATAAACATATGTGTATAACTTTCATAAAATTATCCATAAATAGTTTGGATGAAATGCAACCCAAATGGACCATGCCGGGTCGGGTCAAGTATATACCAAATAAGTTATGGACTTAGACACCTTATCCAACAGACTCCCACTTGGATAAGTCTAATAACTATATTCGCGTATGTTACTTCAGGAACCAACCAGCAATCGTAGCTCTCAAAAACTCTGTTGAACTATGAAGCGTCATTTTAGATAAGTGATCAAATAATCCTCTGTTCTCATGATATCAGCCGGACAAATACATGGAACAACGTCGTACTTATTATCCAGCAGTTTGTTTCCCGATTTCCAATTTGTTTGACAAAGAACTTAATCGAACACATCAATTTTAGTTCTGACCGGCCGGTACATAGTGTTGGATTAATGTCTAAGTCCATAACTATAATTGGTAAGACTTGACCCGACCCGACATGGTCCATTTGGGTTGCATACCATCATGCACTTGGATAGACTATAATGAGAGAAATAAGACACTTATGGTTATTAATATATTATAAGTTCTAGTATATTAATAATAAGAATAATAAGATTATTTAATTAGTATTGATCAAGAATTAATCTAGGATTAATTAAGTGATCAAAAGAAGACTAATTAAATATATGGGTTGATTGTGTAAATCATCCATACTTGTATAGTGGGCTAATGCTCCATGGATAATCAAGTTGGGCTAAAACCCATAGGATGGTCCATGGATGCTCCATGGTGTATTTGTACCCATGGATCATGGAAATGAAAGGCCATGTCAATTAGGGTTTACATGGTGTAACCCTAACTATATAAGCATCTTATTCTTGACCAAAATCGGCCACTAGAGAGTGTGAAGTAAAAGGGCTAGCCGATTTCATGAGTTGTAGAATTCTCTCAAGTTATTCTAAGTGTTTTGGTGATTGTGATTCCATTTGAGGCTTCCACACTATTGGGGCTAGGCACTCAAGCTTCATGAAGACTTTCTACATCAAAGAGGTATGTATTCTATCTTGTTACACTCATTGTTTTGTATGCTAGATTAGGAGTATACCTTGGAAGTTCTTATTCGCATGTATAATAGAGAAAACATAGATCCAAGGTATTTAGGGTTGCATGTACACTTAGGAGTGTTAGAATGCTCAAAACCCAACAGTGGTATCAGAGCCTAGGCTTGTTTTCTTGTTATACCTGCAATAGAAGCTGAAAAAACGAATTTGGTGCTGTCTGATCATCAGACTCGGCGAGTCCATCAGAGGACTCGACGAGTCCATGCCTAAAATGTGATCAATTCGATCCAACTCGCCGAGTTGGTTCATGCACTCGACGAGTTGGACCCCCAGACAGCATATTTTCGAGTTTTTGGCTAGAAATGGACTAGGAACATTACCCTAAGTTGTTTTTGAACTTATAAACTTGTTTTTTGATGTGGTAATGTTCATGCTAATCCATTTTAAAAGATAATTGTCAATAGATTCATGTTTTGTATTAGTTTAAGGTTTAGACTAATTACATGAAAAAGTTTGATTTGAATTATCTTGTTCTTATGAGTTGCTTAGAATAATATGAAAGTTATGTGAAATTATTGTTTTCAATCCAAATTAATCTAAGAGTTGATTCTAAAATGTGTTTGTGTAACTTGTCCTCAAGTTATATGAAAAGTCACATTAAAGTTTCATAAAACTCATACAAGTTGGCAATGGTTACAAAATGAAGAGTCTTGTGTCATTGAATAATTTTTTATGACTCCATAACTTGTCCTCAAGTTATGGAAGTTCAAGAGTCACTTCATTAAAGAAAAAATATGTAACCATAATTAAATCCATAAGTTATAAAATAAAGAAAAAGTTAGTTCTTTTATTAGTTTAAAGTCTTCCATAACTTGTCCTCAAGTTATGGAACTTGAAGAGTTTTTGGATTAAAACTACTTTAAACACATAAGTTATGGAATTAATTAGTTTTGAATAGTTTCAAAACTTGCCCTCAAGTTTTGGAATTTGAAAAGTGTTCCTTATGAATACTTTAATTCCAAGTTAGCCCTTAGAATTTTAAAAGTTAAAATTCAACCCTTATACTTTATAATATTATAAGTAAATAATATATGTATGTATAAGAGTAAAGTCAGTCTTACCGCTAGTACGCCTCATTCACGAAGCCGGTCTATAAGGTGGGTATAAGGTTGTTGCCTATAAAATGGCAACTTAATGGGTGTTCACTCTCACCCACCGCTTGCTTGACTGGTGGAGGGTCGTTAGCCGAACGGGTTTGACAGGACTAGAATTCTCCCTTCATTAAAAGTATTAATGATAATACTAAGTAACTAAACTCTTAATAATATCCAATCCTAGTTACTTAGGAAAAATGTGAATAAGGTGCTAATCCATGAAATTACACTTTGCACTTTGTTTAAGTCGGCTAGTGGAGCGTGTGTGGTTAACCGGCACACTAACGCGTATTTAACAAGGTAGGCAAAGGGTAACTTAATGTTTATCATAGTATCGATGGAGCGTGTGTGGTTAACCGGCACATCGATTAAGGGGTAAACACTTAAGGGTACCAAGTAATTTGCATGGTTACTTCACACCTTGTTTTGTGATCCTCGGCATCCCAGTCACAAAACCTGAAGGGCACACTTGAGATTGAAACATGCCTTTGAACAGTTCAATGAATCTCAAAGATCTAGGAGTTTCAAAACCAATTAAAACCTAATAATACATTTCGTTTATCTTGGTGGAAATTGGTGAATCGTCATTCACCTACCTTCAAATATTTTATAGCTTGGATTACGGCATACCTCTTCTAAGTTATAAAATAGTTTGTTGGGTCCTAGCCTTAATATTTCATATTGGGTGTCATATTAAGGACTTAAAATCAACTATCTTGAATATCTCCCAATAGATGTCTGGTTTAGACACCTATGATCTTCCCAAATCTATTGAAACAAGGTTTCCTAATGAAGATGATGTCCCATGGATATCATACTTCTTTCTCCTCCTCCAACTATTCTCCCTAACCCACAAGTTCTTGAAAAGTTTAAGGTCACTCAAGCCCTATTGGCAAGGTAAGGTCTAGGTGTGAACACATCTTGGAGATGTAGTCACATATTGACAAGCCGGGAGAGTTGGGTGTCAAAGTCTTGAGAAAGTTGGTGGTTCAATCACTTTCTAAGTCACATAGTGAGTTCCTTTGGGACACCTATGAAACAGACTATGACAAGACCCTTAATGATCTTATCTATTTGCTAAGATCAACTTCCTAAAACTTTATGGACATTGACAATGAAGACATTGGATATCCAGTAAAGCATTCTCTTCCCAATGGAAAGGGATCGGCCATAGTCAACTCGGTTGACCAAATGGTAAAGAGAAAAGCTAAGTCTGTGATAGTCTCGTGTACCATTATCAAAGGGTCCATATGTTTATGTTGCCAAAGGAAGGGGCATTGGTTGCGAAGCTGCCAAATTTACCTAAGGATGTTAAAGTCAATAAGTTTGACTCTACTTCAGGTAAAGTCCACTATCTAACTCTGTTAAGTTTCTATTCTGAGATTCTTGATACATGATGTGACTGGGTCACATGGTGATGTTTTAAGAATCAAAGAAAAGTGAAGAAACTTAAAGAAAGAATATGCTGAATCTGATCGCATAGATGGATTTCTATCACATAGTTTGAAGATCGGATTCTTGAGCTACTTCTTAGGAGTTATGAGATACTGCTTAGGAATAGATAACAACAAGTTTTCATATGGATTGTAAGGACAAGTTCTTCCGCAAAGTTTTTAAAATAAAAGGAAAATTTTTGATTTTATTTATTTTAAAATATCCTTACAATGAAATTTTTGTTGCTTATAAGATTCCATTAATAGCAAGAGTGGAAGTATGAAATTGATTCTTTCATTTGTGGTAATGTCTAAATTTACCAAATAAGGAAAGATTCTCATCACCCAAGTTTCAATTGGACCGAAACTTGGAATCATGCAAGTTGTATAGCATGATGAATGAGAACCTTTCAAGTATTGGAAAAATTAAGACTAATTACTCGTTCACATGGATGTGTGAGTCAAGTAATGGACTAAGGGATCGAGTACATAGTCTTGTGCACTGATTATGTCCACCACAAAAGATTGATAAGACTATTCGTCATGATTTACTTAAGTTCAGTAAATATGATTATACTTACAAGCTTAAGTGTAACCCTGAGACATTGGAAAAGGTTTCAATGTATGGCAGAGCGAATAAGAAGAATCAAATTAGGCAGAAGGATAAAAGTTTCTCAAATCTGAAAAGATGGGAGAGTACTTTAGTATCAGTTTTTGTGATCATCTTAATGATTAAGAAACCATAGCACAATTAGTTCTCTAAGGAAGTCTTAGTGCATTCTTATGACTAAGAAGAGGGATCTTGAATTGTTGAAATGGTTAAATCAAGAAGATGAGTCATACTTCGTTCCAATACAAGTCTTAGAGTCATACTCCAAGATTGTAATTTGAGTGACATGTCTTAAAGAAGATATAAAACACTTGTCAAATGTAAGAGTAAAAGTTTCCTACTCTTGTATATTTGAAATTGGTAAGTTGTGATGTTTTGGATAAAAAAAGGACCAACTTAGGCCAATTGTGTGAAGTGTTTGTCTTGATTAGAATCCGCACTATCTCTTAGATGTTTGACAAGGGAGTCTTATAGGTCAAGAGGACAGTGGGAGTCTTAAAGGTCTTGAAAGTCTCAAGAACTAATCAAGAATAAAACCTAAAGTTCTTCACTAGCACACAACTTGAGGTTCATAACCTATCGTGTTGACATATTTTGTGCCCATTCCAGTAAAGTTGGCTTTGCATATGAGTTCTTAGAGTTCTCAATTTGTTGCACAACAACTTGGAAGCAATGGTGGGCCCTTGAGCTGCCAGGTGGCAAGAAATTAAGATTGAGTTCAGTCCATATGAGTTTGGATTTGTCATTATCCTTGTCTTGTGACTATGATTTTCACAATTCACATGGATAAGAACACATACACCAGTAAATCTAAGTGTCATAAGGTTTCTCTCCGATTCATGAAAATGATGGTGAGGAAACTCTTTCACTAAGTAGATTTTATCTAGATAGCAATTGTGATATTTGCATTCTCAAAGTCGTTAGTGGAGCGTGTGTGGTTTACCGGCACACTAACCTGGACTTGTGAGAAGTGGCAAAAAGGTCTAACCATTATGATTACGGCATACCTCTTCATAATTGTTTAGATACACAAGTGTGCTATCTAAGGGAAGGTGTATGATTTTGATAAAGTTTTATCAAAACAATCTTGTATCAGAAATCTGAACTTTGGTGAGAAAGTCAGCTGATTTCTGAGTACATGTCAAAGCTAGTAGGAGCATAAGTGTTATGCTAATAATCATCATGTTAGTGGGAGCATGATAATTATGATAAGTATTGCAAGTTAGCAATGTTAATTATAGAAAACAAAAAGTTTCAATTCGTGAGGTTGCAAGGGTTGAAAAAGTTGTTTTGCTATAATTAAGGGAGAGGAAATTATACTTCATCTCAAATCTATAAGCTTAGATCGTGAGGTTTTAATCATTTAGTCAAGGATATATATATATATATATATATATATATATATATATATATATATATATATATATATATATATATATATATATATGAATTTCATGTTGGAATGGCTCAACATAAGGAAATTCTGTATATGGGTCCATTATTTGCGTTCTAAAATTCGATTATGATTACGGCATCCCTTTTCATAATCTGAATTATGAGAACTTGGCAAATAGAAATGGAAATGTTATAGCAAAAGACTGGTTTAGTCTTTATGTGAGACATCATGAATCGTGTCCCATATGCTTCAGATATAGGATCGATTACATGTGCTATATTCATCCATTCTAAAATTTTCCAGATGCCTGGGGCATTAAGAAGGGAAAAGGTTTAGAACTGGATATGACTAAAAGGATTAAACAATTGTCGAGGACAATCTAAGGTTTTTCAAAGATTGGTTGCTCAAGGACAGTTGGAAGTATAGTGATAATTCTGGAAGGACCATATTGACATAATCTGTAAGGAGGCAACTCTTGTTCAGAAGTGATAGTCAAAATGGAATCTGGAAATGTTTCAAAGTTAGAATTTTCAATCTGTGTAAGATTAAGGAAACTTAATGCAAGAAGGATGTTTCCAAGGAGTTGATCTCCTTTGGAATGCTCTGTAAGGATTGTTGTCAAGTCTTTCTGATTTTGTACATAATCATTACAAGAAGATCAATGCATATAAGTTTAGAATCTAACAGATTTCAGTAAATGGCATGAATTTGGAATTCTTGCATTTGCAGTAAGGATTTGGGAGTGTGAAAAGAGAATCATTGAAGTTATGTTCAATTGATCTAGTTCACAAAGTAAAGATCATAGACAAACATAGTATGCATACTTGGTGTGTGGCATGACTAGTGTTTAAGAAAACATAGTGTACATGCTTGGAGCATGGGACAACTATTGTTTTAAATTCAAGAATAAAGTTGATAGCTGAAACAGTATACAATGAATAATGTGTAATCATATGGTGATAAATAAAAGGTGTTTTATTTATGTTCAAAGGGTTGATACCATATTGGATTCAATTATTATTGTGTTTCATTTTGCATGTTTTGACTTCCCGAATAAACTAGGTTATTCTTCCGGAATGACTAAGTTATTCAAACCATCCACAGTCGGTCATATGTTGGAAGTAGATATGAATAAAGACTGTCATGGGTTGGCTTGTAGAGGTCTAAGGTGTTGGACAAAGGGCTACAACACTCATGAGTGCTCATAAGTTCTAAGTATTGGATTCAACCCACGCTCATTGGAATGACTTCATGGATTTTATCACGAGTGATCATGAGATGATAATATCTTATATTCTTCAAACCTCGAGATATGAGTTGTTACTATGAGTTGATAGTACATTGATTGCACGAAAACGCATACGGTAACTCGGTGTTATTAAACGTGCCTTTGTGTATGATTCAACAAGTAGTAGAACAAGCCATATGAGTCGAAGTATATCCGTTCCTTTTACCTTCGGGATAAAAGCGATATCTGTGGGCCCCTCGATGATTTGATGATGACAAATGGAAGTGCTCGGCCGGGCCAGGACTGATTTGATTTGTTCAATTAGTCAATCATCATAAATCGGAAATCGGGAAACAAAAAATGGACAGAGAGAATGATTATAATCCATGTCTCAGTCCATATGATATCTAGAATGGAGGAATATATGATCCCTTATCTAATGGACAAGTCACTGACAAAGGTCAGAGTTCATCTACAAGGTCAGAGTTCGACAGAAGCTTTTAAGAGCTACGATTGCCAGTTGGTTCCTGAAGTCATACGCAATAATAGTTTTAGACTTATCCAAGTGGGAGACTGTTGGATTAATGTCTAAGTCCAAAAATATAATTGGTAAGACTTGACCCGACCCGGCATGGTCCATTTGGGTTGCATACCATCATGCACTTGGATAGACTATAATGAGAGAAATAAGACACTTATGGTTATTAATATATTATAAGTTCTAGTATATTAATAATACGAATAATAAGATTATTTAATTAGTATTGATCAAGAATTAATCTAGGATTAATTAAGTGATCAAAAGAAGACTAATTAAATATATGGGTTGATTGTGTAAATCATCCATACTTGTATAGTGGGCTAATGCTCCATGGATAATCAAGTTGGGCTAAAACCCATAGGATGCTCCATGGATGCTCCATGGTGTATTTGTACCCATGGATCATGGAAATGAAAGGCCATGTCAATTAGGGTTTACATGGTGTAACCCTAACTATATAAGCATCTTATTCTTGACCAAAATCGGCCACTAGAGAGTGTGAAGTAAAAGGGCTAGCCGATTTCATGAGTTGTAGAATTCTCTCAAGTTATTCTAAGTGTTTTGGTGATTGTGATTCCATTTGAGGCTTCCACACTATTGGGGCTAGGCACTCAAGCTTCATGAAGACTTTCTACATCAAAGAGGTATGTATTCTATCTTGTTACACTCATTGTTTTGTATGCTAGATTAGGATTATAGCTTGGAAGTTCTTATTTGCATGAATAATAGAGAAAACATAGATCCAAGGTATTTAGGGTTGCATGTACACTTAGGAGTGTTAGAATGCTCAAAACCCAACACATAGGTCACAACAAAATCATCGAGGGGCCCAGATATCCCTTCTATTTCTAGAAGGAACAGATAAACTTCGACTCATATGCTTGTTCTACTACTTGTTGAATTGTACACGAAGGCACGTTTTATAACATCAAGTTACTGATGCGTTTACGTGCAATCAATGCACAACCAACTCATAGGTAACAACTCATATCTCTAGGTTTGAAGATTTATATGATATTACCGTCTCACGATCACTCGAGATAAATTTCATGAAGTGATACAAGTGAGCATGGGTTTATTCCAATACTCATAACTTATGAGCACTCATGAATGTTGCAGCAACCATTGCTATGACTAAACCCATTTAGCCATTTACAACCTCGATTCATGACAGTCTTGATTCATACCTACTTCCAACATATGAACGACTGTGGAGTGTTTAAATAACTTAGTCATTCGGAAAGAATAACCTAGCTACTTTGGAAGTCAAAACATGCAAAGTGAAACACAATAATAATCGAATCCAATATGGTCTCAGAACCCTTTTGAATATAAATAGAACCACCTTTTATTTATCACCATATTGATTACACATTATTCATTGTATAATGTTTCAAACAATCAACTTAAGACTTGAATAAAAACAACAGTCGTCCCATGCTCCTAGCGTGTACACTTTGTTTTTCTAAACAATAGTTATGCCATACTCCAAGTATGCACACTATGTTTGTCTATGATCCTTACATTGTGATGTAGATCAATTGAACATGATTCCATTGATACTCATTTCACAATCCTAAATCCTTATTGTAAATGTGAGAATCCTCGATTCCTATCATTTACCAAAAAATCTGTCAAATTTTAAACTTTTATGCAATGTTCCTCTTGTAATGATTATGCACAAAGTCACCAAAACCTTGTCACTAGTCATTATAGAGTATTCCAAAGAAGGTCAACTTCTATGGAACGAAAGTCTCATATTCAAAGTACATTGCTTTGAACATCCTTCTTGCATTAAGGTTTTCTAATCTTACATAGATTGAATAACTTCCACCTATGGAGACATTTCCATAGTCCCATTTTGACTATCACTTCCGAACAAGAGTTACTTCTTTTCAGAATATGTCAATATGGTTCGTTCCGACAACTTACATCATACTTCCAACTTTCCCTGAGCAACAAATCTTTGGCGAACCTCAGACTGTCCTCGACAATTGCTTAATAACTTTAGTCATATCCAGTTCAAGACTTTTCCCTTCTCAATGCCTTAAGCATTTGGAAAATTTAGAAAGGATGAATATTATAGAACATGCAATCGATCCTACATTCGAAGCATATGGGACACGATTCATGGTGTTTGACATAAAGACATGATACCAGACCAGTCTTTTGCTACAATATTTTTTATTTGCCATGTTTTCAAAATTTAACTATGAAGAGGGATGCCGTAGTCATAATTGAATTTTGAGAACGCAATATGTCACACCCCGAAAACCAAAGGCGGAAACGTTCTTGGGGTTGACTCCATGTTGTGTATCAAATCCAATATACATAGTAATCACAGCAAACAACCATTACATTACATATATATGAAAGTTTACATTTGGTTCAAAAGTAAATTGTACAAAGTTATACATATATCATATGAACAAAAGAGACGAGTCTTCGGAGCATTCCGTCTTCACCAAAAGATATCGCCGGGTACCTGTCTAACTTGGACCTGAGAATATAAGCAGTTTGAAAATCAGCATAAAGCTGGTGAGTTCATAAGCGGTTTTGTTTTGTGAAAATGCATCGATTTCATTTAGTTTACTGAAAAGATTTGATATCCAAGAAAATCCCATATTTTCTTATGTTAAGTAGTTAAGTTATCTTTCGTTACAGTTCTGTTACAGATATAAATTAACCCCAGGAAAATCTCATATTTTCCTAATTGTAAGATTGATTGGATAACACATAGTATAGTTTAATTCACAAAACTATAAATTTAGACGAACTGTAAATAGAAAGTATTTTGAAAACCTTGGGACTACATCCCGAATGTAACAGCCCGGATTTCCAGGTATTTTATTGTTTTGAATTTTTTTTTGAGTTTTGAGAGGGGACTCGGCGAGTTGGAGCTCAGACTCGCCGAGTAGGGTCGCGATTCTGGACGCGGGATTCGTCTGGACTCGGCAAGTCCAGGATATGGACTCGGCGAGTCCACGCTGTCTAATGAAACCCTAATTTCTCGGGTTTGGGACCTATTTAAAGGGCCTTATGGCCGTCATTTGCATCCAACAGTCCATAGAGAGGAACCCTAGAGTGCTTTAGCGATTTGAGAGAGAAAGGAAGCATTTCTTGACATTTGCGTGTTGTTTAGCAAAGAAGAGGGAGGCTCTAGCCAAGAGGAGGCAAAGGAGACTGCTATTTGGTGGATTTGAAGCTTAGCCCTTCAATCTAAAGGTATGATTTCGGCTCATCTCCTGTTTTGTGAAGTATAATTGCTTTTAGGGTTTCTTGTGACCTTGTTGAGTTGATTGTATGGCCAAATAGTCCCATGCTAGTGATGAGACTTCGGATCTGGATCCATAGAGGTCCAGAGAGCCTCATTCATCAAGCTTTATAGAGAACAATGGAGGTTATGACCATGAGTGGTGAGATTTGTTGATAATTCTCCATATATGGTCATATAGAGGTTGTTTATGCACCAAGTCTGGGGCTTTACGTGGTGAATCAGTCTAGGAGGGCCAGATCTATGAATTGTTGGAGTAGATCTAACCTTAGAAGCAAGTTTGAGTGATTGCATGGCATGGACTCGTCGAGTCCGATGAGCAGACTCGGCGAGTAGCTTGAAGATTGCCTTGGACCGGCCAGTGAGTGGTCCAGTCGAGTCAGGGGTTGACTCAGTGAGTCAGGGCGAGTTAGAGAGGGTTGTCAAAAGTGGACTGAGTCGAGCTGGGACTCGCCGAGTCGTTCTTGAGACTCGGCGAGTTGAGTCGGGGTGGCCCCGCGATTTCTGCCAGGTGAAACTCGTCGAGTCAGGGGGGAGTACTCGACGTGTAGAAAGGGAATCCTAGAGAGTTGGTGAGAACGTCTAGACTCGCTGAGTTGTCGTGTGCACTCGCCGAGTCCAGTCAAAGTTGACCATTGACCGTTGACCTGTGTTGACTTCTTTAGGGATAGTCAACCTTAGAGATAAAAAGTGTTAATTAGAGTCTTGTGATGTTATAGGAGGATTAGAGCTCGGAGGATCGAGCACGAGGGATTTCCATGGATCGTGAGATACCGAGACACGCGAGGTGAGTCTTCTCGCTATACCTTACCTTGAGTAGGTAATCAGAGTTATGTGTTAGTGTATGTATGTTATGTGTATGCCATATGTTGTACTGCATTATTTCTAGGTGATTTATGCTGTGCATGATTACAGAGTTGGAACCGAAAGGTTCCTAGAGTTGGAACCTGAGGGTTCACAGAGTTGGGTGCACGGACCCATAGAGTTATAGCCTCGAGTGGCTAATATGTGTTTTATGTGGTATTTGGGGAACTCACTAAGCTTCGTGCTTACAGTGTTAGTGTTGTTGTTTCAGGTACTAGCGATGACCGTGGGAAGGCGCCGGCTTGATCTGTAGACACGCAGGGGACTTTGATATATTTATGTGATCTTGGGATTTGTATGATACAGATTTGAATTTGAAACTTACTGTTTTTATGAAATTAAATGAGAAATGTTTTTTTTATATTGCGAAAAATTATTTTGAAATTCACGGTGTTACAAGTTGGTATCAGAGCCTTGGTTTGAGGGATTCGAGTACACCTTCGGGCGTATTTGAACTCAAACTGAGGATTGAAATGTATCTTAAAAAAAAATATAAAATAATAAAAGATTTTTGAAAAACGCAGAGCAAGAGATGTGTGTACGATCAGTCAGCGCCCGAACGGTGATTTCCCAAAATGCCTTTATATATTATTATGTGATATTGATATTGATATGATGTACCCGCATGATAGAGTAGGCCAGGTATTGCTATTAGGACTAGAGTGGCCTGATTTGTGATATCTTAGCCTAGGGAGAGGTGAGCTGCTATGAGATGCTTGAGAGTGAGTAGGTAGCAGCGAGGGGCTTATGAGAGACCTATTGGAGAGTGGTCTATGCATGATAGAGTACTTGAGACCTGGCATCCAAAGGGGAGGACTTGGGGTGTATTCTGGTGCGGTGCGGACAGTAGTATTGGGCCCGTACTACTGGAAGCACCGGAGCGGTGTGCAGCCCAAGTCAGAATCTTTGGAATGCCAAGAATCAAGGAGGAAAGAGTTGATGAGTGTGAGCATACTCGTGTGGATTCTAATTTATCGTATGTTGTATTTCAGAGGTAGACCATGGTGAGGACACGTTTGATGCCCGAGAGCAGTGGTACCAGTGAGGAGGAGATCCGCCGGATCATTCAGGAGGAGGTGGATGCGGCCATCAGGGCAGAGATACCGGAGATGTTTGGGTCTATAAAGACCACATTGATTGAGACGTTTGATGAGCGTTATGCCGCTCTTTCTGAGGCTGCTGCTGCAGCGGCTACCGCAGCGATTACTGCTGCGAGGCCGCAGGGTGGGGATGCGTTGCTGTTCCGTGAGTTCAGCAACACAAAACCACTAGAGTTTGATGGTACTCAGGATCCAGTGGCAGCTATGAGGTGGATATCTGATATTGAGGGTTGTTTCTTCACTTGCTCGTCTCCTGAGCATTTGAAGGTCCGGTTCGCGCTGAACCAGCTTCGCTTGGGAGCGAAGGACTGGTGGAAGTTTGTGACGGCGCATTATACGCCTGCTGAGCTGTCTGCGGTGACCTGGGAGAGGTTCACCACCATGTTTCAGGATGAGTACGTTCCCCAGGTGGAGAGGGAGCGTTTAGCACAGGAGTTTCTGACCCTCAAGCAGGGTACTGAGTCTGTTACAACGATCACGAGGATGTTCCATGAGAGGGCGATGTTCTGCCCTGAGCACGTGTCCACTGAGCAGGCACGTATGAGCCGCTACTTGAGCATCTTGAGGCGGGATATTCGGGAGTTCGCTGCGAACTCCTCGTACCGGACATTTGCCGAGCTTCAGGCAAATGCCCGGAAGAGGGAGATTGAGCTTGAGACTCAGGCCAGGGAGGAGGCGGAGTCTCAGGGGAGGGATCGGCGACCGGCACAGTCGCAGCCGGCTGCCAAGCGGGTTAAGCCTGCTGATCCCAGACCAGGGAGCCAGAAGGGCCGCACTTGCGGAAAGTGCGGCAAGGGTCATGACGGAGTTTGCCGAGCGGGGTCTTGCTACAAATGTGGCAAGGAGGGGCACATGGCCAAGGACTGCCCCAAGGGGTTTGCAGTGTGTTTTCACTGCAACCAGACCGGACACCGGAAGGCCGAGTGTCCGCAGTTGCGCGGAGCATCTCAGGGGTCTGCTCCTGCCGCCATCAGAGCTACAGAGAGTCGACCTGTGAAGGTCGAGACGCCGAGAGCTCGAGGGAGAGCCTTCCAGCTGACTGCGGAGAAGGTCCGCGCTGCGCCCGATGTTGTGGCTGGTATGTTTCCTTTCGTGTATTTATTTTGATATATGATGTTATGCTTATATTATGTTATGTGTAGGTACCTTTCTTGTGAATTCCATACCTGCTTTAGTGTTATTTGACTCGGGTGCGAGTCGGTCTTTTGTATCTTTGGCCTTTAGTCAGCATATCAGTGTTAGTCGCGAGGCACTGAGTCGGCCTATGAGAGTTTCTATAGCTGATGATAGAGTGATTAGTGCCACGGAGGTTTTCCGGGGATGTGTGTTAGAGATTTTCGGGGTTGAGTTTCCGATTGATCTGATTCCTATTGCGATGGGTGATGTTTATGTCATTGTGGGCATGGACTGGTTGAGTCGATTCGGTGCGGTTATCGACTGTGAGCGTCAACTGGTGACTATACGAGACCCTAGCGGGGGAGTTCTTACGGTGTACGGCGAGGGTACCCGTTCGGGATCAGCCTTTTGTTCGGCCGCTAGGGCGAGGCAGTGTCTACAGCAGGGCTGTAAGGGTTTTGTGGCGTATGTGTTGGATACGCGGGCGACTTCCGAGAGACCGAGTTCAGTTGAGGAGGTACCGGTGGTGCGTGAGTTTCCAAATGTCTTTCCCGAGGAGCTGCCGGGAGTACCTCCTGTGAGGCAAGTGGAGTTTGGTATTGATTTGGTTCCGGGGGCTGCGCCTATAGCTAAGGTGCCTTATCGTCTTGCACCTCCAGAGATGCAAGAGTTATCCTCGCAGCTTCAGGAGTTGTTGGGGAAGGGATTCATTCGGCCGAGCAGCTCGCCGTGGGGAGCACCTATTCTGTTCGTCAAGAAGAAGGATGGTTCACACCGGATGTGTATTGATTACCGGGAGTTGAACAAGCTGACGGTCAAGAACCGTTACCCGTTGCCGAGGATCGACAATTTATTTGATCAGTTACAGGGAGCATCTTGGTTTTCCAAGATCGACTTGAGGTCGGGATATCATCAGGTGAGAGTGCGGGATGAGGACGTCCAGAAGACAGCATTCAGGACGCGATATGGGCATTATGAGTTTGTGGTGATGCCTTTTGGGCTCACCAATGCCCCGGCGGTGTTCATGGATCTCATGAACAGGGTATGCAGGCCGATGTTGGACCGGTCGGTGATTGTATTTATCGATGATATTCTGGTGTATTCGAGATCTAGAGAGCAGCATGAGGAGCATTTGAGGGAGGTCCTTGGGGTACTGAGATCGGAGAAGCTTTATGCAAAGTTCTCCAAGTGTGATTTCTGGTTACGGGAGGTCCAGTTCCTAGGACATCTCGTTAACCAGGAAGGAATTATGGTCGATCCGGCCAAGGTTGAGGCGGTGATGGGTTGGGAGGTGCCAAAGTCACCCTCTGAGATCAGGAGTTTCCTTGGATTAGCAGGGTATTATCGGAGATTTATCAAGGATTTCTCCAGGATCGCAGCGCCGCTCATCAGATTGACCCGGAAGGGTGTCGCATTCTCATGGGGTCCTGAGTTGCAGACCTCCTTTGAGACACTTCGCCAAAGGTTGTGCGAAGCCCCGGTATTAGCTCTCCCGGAAGGGATGGAGGATTTTGTAGTATATTGTGATGCATCGATTTTGGGGTTGGGTGCGGTATTGATGCAGAGGGGTCATGTGATAGCATATGCATCGAGGCAGCTGAAGCCTCATGAGACGAGAGATCCCACGCATGATCTAGAGTTGGGGGCAGTAGTGTTCGCCCTCAAGATTTGGCGACACTACTTATATGGGGTTCGGTGTACGATATACACGGACCATAAGAGCTTGAAGTACCTGATGGATCAGCCCAATCTAAATATGCGTCAGAGGAGGTGGTTAGACGTGGTCAAGGATTATGATTGTGAGATCTTGTACCACCCGGGCAAGGCCAATGTGGTGGCCGATGCATTGAGCCGTAGGGCGGAGAGCACTCCATTACAAAATGTATGTTTGAGATTGACCATGATAGCTCCGATATTGGATGCCATTCGTGGGGCACAGGCCGAGGCTGTGCAGCCGGAGATGCAGAAGAAGGAACGGGTTGTTGGTTTGGTTTCAGAGTTCGTTACGGATGGTCGAGGGCTTATGACTTTTCAGGGTCAGATTTGGGTACCGTTTGTGGGTGGTACGCGCACTTCCTTGATGGAGGAGGCTCATCGGTCGAAATTTTCGATCCATCCGGGGGCTACGAAGATGTATTTGGATTTGAGGAAAGAGTATTGGTGGCCCTGTATGAAGAGGGACGTCGCATGGTTCATTGAGAGGTGCTTGACCTGCCGTAGGGTTAAGGCCGAGCACCAGAGACCGCATGGCAAGTTGCAGCCATTGGAGGTTCCCGAATGGAAGTGGGAACAGATCACTATGGATTTCATCACCAAATTGCCGAGAACTGCCAGAGGAGTTGATGCAATTTGGGTGATTGTGGATAGGTTGACGAAGAGCGCTCACTTCCTTGCCATCAGTGAGAGTTCTTCAGCAGAGAAGTTGGCAGAGTTATATGTGAGAGAAGTGGTATCTCGGCATGGGGTGCCGATCTCGATTGTTTCAGACCGTGATTTGCGCTTTACTTCCAGATTCTGGAAGAAATTTCATGAGGAGTTGGGTACTAGATTGCATTTTAGTACCGCATATCATCCCCAGACAGACGGTCAGAGTGAGCGGACGATTCAGACACTTGAGGACATGCTTCGAGCATGTGTGTTGGATTTCGGGGGTAGCTGGGATGCATATTTACCCTTGGCAGAGTTTTCCTACAACAACAGCCATCATTCGAGCATTGGTATGCCACCCTTTGAGCTGTTGTATGGTAGGAGGTGTCGGACCCCCATTTGCTGGGGAGAGGTTGGGCAGAGAGTGATGGGCAGTACAGAGATCGTGCTTCAGACGACAGAGCAGATTCAGCAGGTCAGACAAAGGTTATTGACCGCCCAGAGCCGACAGAAGAGTTATGCAGACAGACGCCGGTCCGAGCTTGAGTTTCAGGTCGGCGACTTCGTTCTCCTGAAGGTCTCTCCTTGGAAAGGAGTGATTCGATTCAGGAAGAGGGGCAAGTTGGGGCCCCGGTATATTGGGCCATTTCGTGTGATTGTGAGGGTAGGCCGGGTAGCCTATCGGTTGGAATTGCCAGCAGAGTTGGGGCAAATCCACGACACTTTTCATGTGTCGCAATTGAGGAAATGTATTGCCGATGAGTCGGCAGTAGTTCCATTAGAGGATATTCAGGTGGATGCGAGCCTGAATTATGCTGAGAGGCCAGTAGCCATCAGAGATCGGAAGATCAAGGTTCTGAGGAGCAAGGAGGTACCTCTGGTGTTGGTTCAGTGGCAACACCGGAAGGGATCAGAGATGACCTGGGAGCCGGAGCGCGAGATGCGGGAGCAGCATCCGGAGCTATTTTTAGAGCGAGACTTCGAGGGCGAAGTCTAGTTCTAGTGGGGGAGAGTTGTAACAGCCCGGATTTCCAGGTATTTTATTGTTTTGAATTTTTTTTGAGTTTTGAGAGGGGACTCGGCGAGTTGGAGCTCAGACTCGCCGAGTAGGGTCGCGATTCTGGACGCGGGATTCGTCTGGACTCGGCGAGTCCAGGATATGGACTCGGCGAGTCCACGCTGTCTAATGAAACCCTAATTTGTCGGGTTTGGGACCTATTTAAAGGGCCTTATGGCCATCATTTGCATCCAACAGTCCATAGAGAGGAACCCTAGAGTTCTTTAGCGATTTGAGAGAGAAAGGAAGCATTTCTTGACATTTGTGTGTTGTTTAGCAAAGAAGAGGGAGGCTCTAGCCAAGAGGAGGCAAAGGAGACTGCTATTTGGTGGATTTGAAGCTTAGCCCTTCAATCTAAAGGTATGATTTCGGCTCATCTCCTGTTTTGTGAAGTATAATTGCTTTTAGGGTTTCTTGTGACCTTGTTGAGTTGATTGTATGGCCAAATAGTCCCATGCTAGTGATGAGACTTCGGATCTGGATCCATAGAGGTCCAGAGAGCCTCATTCATCAAGCTTTATAGAGAACAATGGAGGTTATTGTTGGATTAATGTCTAAGTCCATAACTATATTTGGTAAGACTTGACCCGACCCGGCATGGTCCATTTGGGTTGCATACCATCATGCACTTGAATGAGAGAAATAAGACACTTATGGTTATTAATATATTATAAGTTCTAGTATATTAATAATAAGAATAATAAGATTATTTAATTAGTATTGATCAAGAATTAATCTAGGATTAATTAAGTGATCAAAAGAAGACTAATTAAATATATGGGTTGATAGTGTAAATCATCCATACTTGTATAGTGGGCTAATGCTCCATGGATAATCAAGTTGGGCTAAAACCCATAGGATGGTCCATGGATGCTCCATGGTGTATTTGTACCCATGGATCCAAGGAAATGGAAAGCCATGACAATTAAGAGTTTATCCTAATTGTGTAACTATATAAGCATCTTATTATTGAGGAAAAATTGGCCACTAGTAGTATTCAAGAAAGGGCTAGCCGATTTTGGTGAGTGTAGAATTCTCTCAAGTCATTCTAAGTGTTTTGATGATTGTGATTCCATTTGAGGTGTCACACTTGGGGCACTAAGCACTCAAGCTTCATGAAGACTTTCTACATCAAGAGGTATGTATTCTATCTTGTTACATTATTGTTTTTGTATGCTAGATTAGGATAATACCTTGGAAGTTCTTATTTGCATGTATAATAGAGAAAACATAGATCCAAGGTATTTAGGGTTGCATGTACACTTAGGAAGTGTTAGAATGCTCAAAACCCAACAGTGGTATCAGAGCCACGGGTTGTTTTCTGTTATATTGATGCAAATATTTTATTTTCAAAGTTGAAAAAAAAAAACATGAAGTTTGTCAAATTTTAAGATAATTACTTGTTCTTGTGAAAAACTAATTATTTGTAAAATTTGAATAATGTGCTTTATGAGTTGAATTAGGTCAAATTTAATAAAAGATAAAATAATATGATTATTTTATTAGTTTTAAAAGTTTGATCTAAAGAGTTTTTTTTTTTTGAAACCTCCATAAGTTATGGATATGAAAAGGTTTTTAAAAAAAATTGATTCAAAGTTTTATGGAGTTACAAAAAATTTGGTGTTAATGTTTTAAAGGATTCCATAACTTAAGAATAAGTTATGGATCACCAAAAGTTTTTTGTGTTACCTTATTTTATGAGTGAATTTAGATTAATGAATAAAATTATGTGATAGTTGGTTTTAATCCAAATTAATCTAAAAGAAGTTCATAAAATGTGTTTATGTAACTTATAAGTCACATTTATGAATCTTAAAACTCATAAAAGTTGGCAAAGGTTACAAAAATGAAGAGTCTAGTTCTAATTAAATGGCTTTATGACTCCATAACTTGTCCTCAAGTTATGGAGGACCAAGAGTCTCTTCATTTAATAAAATAAAATAAAAAAAAGTGTAACCTTAATTAATTCCATAAGTTATAAAATAAAGAAAAGTTAATTCTTTTATTAGTTTAAAGTCTTCCATAACTTGTCCTCAAGTTATGGAACTTGAAGAGTTTTTGGATTAAAACTACTTTAAACACATAAGTTATGGAATTAATTAGTTTTGAATAGTTTCAAAACTTGCCCTCAAGTTTTGGAATTTGTAAAGTTTTCACTTATGAATACTTTAATTCCAAGTTAGCCCTTAGAATTTTAAAAGTTAAAATTCAACCCTTATACTTTATAATATTATAAGTTAATAATATATATATGTATAAGAGTAAAGTCAGTCTTACCGCTAGTACGCCTCATTCACGAAGCCGGTCTATAAGGTGGGTATAAGGTTGTTGCCTATAAAATGGCAACTTAATGGGTGTCCACTCTCACCCACCGCTTGCTTGACTGGTGGAGGGTCGTTAGCCGAACGGGTTTGACAGGACTAGAATTCTCCCTTCATTAAAAGTATTAATGATAATACTAAGTAACTAAACTCTTAATAATACCCAATCTTAGTTACTTAGGAAAAATGTGAATAAGGTGCTAATCCATGAAATTACACTTTACACTTTGTCTAAGTCGTTAGTGGAGCGTGTGTGGTTAACCGGCACACTAACTTGGACTTAACAAGGTAGGTAAAGGGTGACTTAATATTTATCATAGTATCGATGGAGCGTGTGTGGTTAACCGGCACATCGATTGAGGGGTAATTTATTAAGGGTACCAAGTGATTTGCATGGTTACTTCACACCTTGTTTTGTGATCCTCGACATCCCAGTCACAAAACCTGAAGGGCACACTCGAGATTGAAACATGCCTTTGAAAAGTTCAATGAATCTCAAAGATCTAGGAGTTTCAAAACCAATTAAAACCTAATAATACATTTCGTTTATCTTGGTGGAAATTGGTGAATCGTCATTCACCTACCTTCAAATATTTTATAGCTTGGATTACGGCATACCTCTTCTAAGTTATAAAATAGTTTGTTGGGTCCTAGCCTTAATATTTCATATTGGGTGTCATATTAAGGACTTTAAATCAACTATCTTGAATATCTCCCAAAAGATGTCTGGTTTAGACACCTATGATCTTCCCAAATCTCTTGAAACAAGGTTTCCTAATGAAGATGATGTCCCGTGGATATCATACTTCTTCACCTCTTCAAATTATTCTCCCTAACCCACAAGTTCTTGAAAAGTTTAAGGTCACTCAGGCCCTATTAGGCAAGGCAAGGTCTAGGTGTGGTCACATCTTGGAGATGTAGTCACATATTGACAAGCCGGGAGAGTTGGGTGTCAAAGTCTTGAGAAAGTTGGTGGTTCAACTACTTTCTAAGTCACATAGTGAGTTCTTTTGGAACACCTATGAAAAAGACTATGACAAGACCCTTAATGATCTTATCTATTTGTTAAGATCAACTTCCTAAAACTTTATGGACATTGACAATGATGACATTGGATATCCAGTAAAGCATTCTCTACCCAATGGAAAGGGATCGGCTATAGTCAACTCGGTTGACCAAATGGTAAAGAGAAAAGCTAGGTCTGTGATAGTCCTGTGTACCATTATCAAAGGGTCCATATGTTTGTATTGCCAAAGAAAGGGCATTGGTTGCGAAGCTGCCAAATTTACCTAAGGATGTTAAAGTCAATAAGTTTGACTCTACTTCAGGTAAATTCCACTATCTAACTCTGTTAAGTTTCTATTCTAAGATTCTTGATACATGATGTGACTGGGTCACATGGAGATGTTTTAAGAATCAAAGGAAAAAAAGTGAAGAAACTTAAAGAAAGAATATGCTGAATCTGATCGCGTAGATGGATTTCTATCGCATAGTTTGAAAAATCGGATTCTTGAGCTACTTCTTAGGAGTTATGAGATATTGCCTAGGAATAGATAACAACAAGTTCTCATATGGATTGTAAGGATAACTTTTTTCCGCAAAGTTTTAAAATAAAAGAGAATTTTTTGATTTTATTTTAAAATATCCTTACGATGGCATTTGAGGAAAAATTTTTGCTTATATAATTCCGTTAAGAGCAAGAGTGGAAATATGAAATTGATTTTTTCATTTGTGGTAATGTCTAAATTTACCAAATAAGGAAAGATTCTCATCATCCAAGGTTCAATTGGACCGGAACTTGGAATCATGCAAGTTGTATAGCATGATGAATGAGAACTTTCAAGTTTTGGAAAATTAAGACTAATTACTTGTTCACATGGATGTGTGAATCAAGTAAAGGACTAAGGGATCGAGTACACATTCTTGTGCACTGGTCAAGTCCACCACAAAAAGTTTGATAAGACTATTCGTCATGACTTACTTAAGTTCAGTAAATATGATTATACTTACAAGCTTAAGTGTAACTCTGAGACATTGGAAAAGGTTCCAATGTAAGGCAGAGCGAATAAGAAGAATCAATTTAGGCAGAAGGATAAAAGTTTCTCAAATCTGAAAAGATGGGAGAGTACTTTAGTATCAGTTTTTGTGATCATCTTAATGATTAAGAAACCATAGCACAATTAGTTCTCTAAGGAAATCTTAGTGCATTCTTATGACTAAGAAGAGGGATCTTGAATTGTTGAAGTGGTTAAATCAAGAAGATGAGTCATACTTCGTTCCAATACAAGTCTTAGAGTCATACTCCAAGATTGTAATTTGAGTGACATGTCTCAAAAGAAGGTTAAAACACTTGTCAAATGTAAGAGTAAAAGTTTTTCTACTCTTGTACATTTGAAATTGGTAAGTTGTGATGTTTTGGATAAAACAAAGACCAACTTAGGCCAATTGGGTAAAGTGTTTTTCTTGATTAGAATCCGCACTATCTCTTGGATGTTTGACAAGGGAGTCTTATATGTCAAGAGGACAGTGGGAGTCTTAAAGGTCTTGAAAGTCTCAAGAAATAATCAAGAATAAAACCTGAAGTTCTTCGCTAGCACACGACTTGAGGTTTATAACCTATCGTGTTGACATATATGTGCCCATTCCAGTTAAAGTTGGCTTTGCATATGAGTTCTTAGAGTTCTCAGTTTGTTGCATAACAACTTGGAAGCTATGGCAGGCCCTTGAGCTGCCAGGTGGCAAGAAGTTAAGATTGAGTTCAATCCATATGGTTTTGGATTTGTCATTATCTTTGTCTTGTGATTATGGTTTGACAAATTCATATGGGTAGGAACTCATACACCATATAAATCTAAGTGTCATAAGGTTTCTCTCCGATTCATGAAAATGATGGTGAGGAAACACTTTCACTAAGTAGATTTTATCTAGATAGCAATTGTGATATTTGCATTCTCAAAGTCGTTAGTGGAGTGCGTGTGGTTAACCGGCACACTAACCTGGACTTGTGAGAAATGGCAAAAAGGTCTAAACATTATGATTACGGCATCCCTCTTCATAATTGTTTAGATACACAAGTGTGCTATCTAAGGGAAGGTGTATGATTTTGATAAAGACTTATCAAAACAATCTAGTATCAGAAATCTAAACTTTGGTAAGAAAGTCAGCTGATTTCTGAGTACATGTCAAAGCTAGTGGGAGCATAAGTGTTATGCTAATAATCATCATGTTAGTGGGAGCATGATAATTATGATAAGTATTGCAAGTTAGCAATGTTAATTATAGAAAACAAAAATTTTAATTGGGAAAAAGTTGTTTTGCTATAATTAAGGGAGAGGAAATTATACTTCATATCAAATCTATAAGGTTTTGATCTGAGGTTTTAATCATTTAGTCAAGGATATATATGAATTTCATGTTGGAATGGCTCAACATAAGGAAATTCTGTATATGGGTCCATTATTTGCGTTCTAAAATTCGATTATGATTACGGCATCCCTTTTCATAATCTGAATTATGAGAACTTGGCAAATTGAAATGGAAATATTATAGCAAAAGACTGGTTTAGTCTTTATGTAAGACATCATGAATCGTGTCCCATATGCTTCGGATATAGGATCGATTACATGTGCTATAATCATCCGTTCTAAAATTTTCCAAATGCCTGGGGCATTAAGAAGGGAAAAGGTTTAGAACTGGATATGACTAAAAGGATTAAACAATTGTCGAGGACAATCTAAGGTTTACCAAAGAGTGGTTGCTCAAGGACAGTTGGAAGTATAGTGATAATTCTGGAAGGACCATATTGACATAATCTGTAAGGAGGCAACTCTTGTTCAGAAGTGATAGTCAAAATGGAATCTGGAAATGTTTCAAAGTTAGAATTTTCACTCTGTGTAAGATTAAGGAAACTTAATGCAAGAAGGATGGTTCCAAGGAGTTGATCTCCTTTGGAATGATCTGTAATGTTTGTTGTCAAGTCTTTATGACTTTGTGCATAATCATTACAAGAGGATCAATGCATATAAGTTTAGAATCTGACAGATTCCAGTAAATGGCATGAATTTGGAATTCTTGCATTTGCAGTAAGGATTTGGGAGTGTGAAAAGAGAATCATTGAAGTTATGTTCAATGGATCTAGTTCACAAAGTAAAGATCATAGACAAACATAGTATGCATACTTAGTGTGTGGCATGACTAGTGTTTTGAAAAAAACATAGTGTACATGCTTGGAGCATGGGACAACTATTGTTTTAAATTCAAGAATAAAGTTGATAGCTGAAACAGTATACAATGAATAATGTGTGATCATATGGTGATAAATAAAAGGTGTTTATTTATGTTCAAAGAGTTGATACCATATTGGATTATTCTTTCGGAATGACTAAGTTATTCAAACTATCCACAGTCGGTCATATGTTGGAAGTAGATATGAATTAAGACTGTCATGATGGGTTGTAGAGGTCTAAGGTGTTGGACAAGGCTACAACAATCATGAGTGCTCATAAGTTCTGAGTATTGGATTCAACCCGCGCTCATTGGAATCACTTCATGGATTTTATCACGAGTGATCATGAGACGATAATATCTTATATTCTTCAAACCTAGAGATATGAGTTGTTACTATGAGTTGATAGTACATTGATAGCACGAAAACGCATTTGGTAACTCGGTGCTATAAAACGTGCCTTTGTGTATGATTCAACAAGTAGTAGAACAAGCCATATGAGTCGAAGTTTATCCGTTCCTTTTACCTTCGGGATAAAAGCGATATCTGTGGGCCCCTCGATGATTTGATGATGACAAATGGAAGTGCTCGGCCGGGCCAGGACTGATTTGATTTGTTCAATTAGTCAGTTGTCATAAATCGGAAATCGGGAAACAACAAATGGACAGAGAGAATGATTATAATCCATGTCTCAGTCCATATGATATCTAGAATGGAGGAATATATGATCCCTTATCTAATGGACAAGTCACTGACAAAGGTCAGAGTTCATCTACAAGGTCAGAGTTCGACAGAAGCTTTTGAGAGCTACGATTGCCGGTTGGTTCCTGAAGTCATACGCAATAATAGTTTTAGACTTATCCAAGTGGGAGACTGTTAGATTAATGTCTAAGTCCATAACTATATTTGGTAAGACTTGACCAGACCCGGCATGGTCCATTTGGGTTGCATACCATCATGCACTTGAATGAGAGAAATAAGACACTTATGGTTATTAATATATTATAAGTTCTAGTATATTAATAATAAGAATAATAAGATTATTTAATTAGTATTGATCAAGAATTAATCTAGGATTAATTAAGTGATCAAAAGAAGACTAATTAAATATATGGGTTGATAGTGTAAATCATCCATACTTGTATAGTGGGCTAATGCTCCATGGATAATCAAGTTGGGCTAAAACCCATAGGATGGTCCATGGATGCTCCATGGTGTATTTGTACCCATGGATCCAAGGAAATGGAAAGCCATGACAATTAAGAGTTTATCCTAATTGTGTAACTATATAAGCATCTTATTATTGAGGAAAAATTGGCCACTAGTAGTATTCAAGAAAGGGCTAGCCGATTTTGGTGAGTGTAGAATTCTCTCAAGTCATTCTAAGTGTTTTGATGATTGTGATTCCATTTGAGGTGTCACACTTGGGGCACTAAGCACTCAAGCTTCATGAAGACTTTCTACATCAAGAGGTATGTATTCTATCTTGTTACATTATTGTTTTTGTATGCTAGATTAGGATAATACCTTGGAAGTTCTTATTTGCATGTATAATAGAGAAAACATAGATCCAAGGTATTTAGGGTTGCATGTACACTTAGGAAGTGTTAGAATGCTCAAAACCCAACAGTTATGACCTTGAGTGGTGAGATTTGTTGATAATTCTCCATATATTGTCATATAGAGGTTGTTTATGCACCAAGTCTGGGGCTTTACGTGGTGAATCAGTCTAGGAGGGCCAGATATATGAATTGTTGGAGTAGATCTAACCTTAGAAGCAAGTTTGAGTGATTGCATGGCATGGACTCGCCGAGTCCGATGAGCAGACTCGGCGAGTAGCTTGAAGATTGCCTTGGACCGGCCAGTGAGTGGTCCAGTCGAGTCAGGGGTTGACTCAGTGAGTCAGGGTGAGTTAGAGAGGGTTGTCAAAAGTGGACTGAGTCGAGCTGGGACTCGCCGAGTCGTTCTTGAGACTCGGCGAGTTGAGTCGAGGTGGCCCCGCGATTTCTGCCAGGTGAAACTCGTCGAGTCAGGGGGGAGTACTCGACGTGTAGAAAGGGAATCCTAGAGAGTTGGTGAGAACGTCTAGACTCGCTGAGTTGCCGTGTGCACTCGCCGAGTCCAGTCAAAGTTGACCATTGACCGTTGACCTGTGTTGACTTCTTTAGGGATAGTCAACCTTAGAGATAAAAAGTGTTAATTAGAGTCTTGTGATGTTATAGGAGGATTAGAGCTCGGAGGATCGAGCACGAGGGATTTCCAAGGATCGTGAGATACCGAGACACGCGAGGTGAGTCTTCTCGCTATACCTTACCTTGAGTAGGTAATCAGAGTTATGTGTTAGTGTATGTATGTTATGTGTATGCCATATGTTGTACTGCATTATTTCTATGTGATTTATGCTGTGCATGATTACAGAGTTGGAACCGAAAGGTTCCTAGAGTTAGAACCTGAGGGTTCACAGAGTTGGGTGCACGGACCCATAGAGTTATAGCCTCGAGTGGCTAATATGTGTTTTATGTGGTATTTGGGGAACTCACTAAGCTTCGTGCTTACAGTGTTAGTGTTGTTGTTTCAGGTACTGGCGATGACCGTGGGAAGGCGCCGACTTGATCTGTACACACGCAGGGGACTTTGATATATTTATGTGATATTGGGATTTGTATGATACAGATTTGAATTTGAAACTTATTGTTTTTATGAAATTAAATGAGAAATGTTTTTTTTATATTGCGAAAAATTATTTTGAAATTCACGGTGTTACACCGAACCAGTTATCAGATAATTCGATAAAAACCATGGGATTACTATCCCGAAGGTAGATATAAGATAGTTTGATAAACCATGGGATCACTAACCCAAAACTAGAATTAAGATAACTTGATAAACCATGGGATCACTATCCCGAAACTAGATATAAGATAGCTTGATAATCATGGGATTATCATCCCGTATAAGATTTAGTTTCAAAACCATGGGATTGCCATCCCGAACGAAATACAGACACAAGATCATGGGATTATCATCCCGAACGAGATATAGACATAAAACCCTGGGATTACCATCCCGAACGAGATATAGATACAAAACCATGGGATTACCATCCCGAACAAGATATAGATTCTAAACAAACCCTAGCTGTGAATAAGTTTATATTAATACGTATTGTGAGTCGGGTAACCATGCTGATATGACAACGAGACCTCCTTGACGTTAGTCAGACGTCGAATGATATCCAGAATTTGTCACCCCAGGCGTGCCCGCCTAACTGTAGCTACCAGTTAAGGTGTGGGATTGTCAGTCCCGAATAGATCTATTCACAAATTCCTCGCTCTCCCTCCAGGAGACTCTGGTTACACCTCCGGAGAGGATTTACTTGATCATCCATAAAGGGTAGTGACTATCTCACAAGCTAGTATTAACTATTCACAGGGTTCCAATACGATATCAAACATACAAAGATTTCAAGACATGATACAGTGAAAATAGATATATACAATGAAACTATCTGGCAAAACATTCGAATGATACGGAGATAAACTGAATCAGACATAGTTTATCTAATAACTTAATACAGATATCAGTAAGTGATATAAAGAGAGACATAGAACCCCAAATTATTCCCATAATAATTTGATTAGTTTGATTATTTTCTTAACTAAAATACATTTAGTTGTAATTGATAAATCATTCCTTATGCTCAACATAATACATAAGGAGTAAAAGAGTTTATATATTTGCCAGATATTATTTGAAACACATAAATATTAAGATTTGAAAACAGTTTTGGTTTGCTTGTATTCCCCCCTGAAAACAGTTAAAAACAGTGAAAAGGCGTAGGGGTATGAACTTACCGGACGAGAAGTATGACGATTTGGATGCTAAGAGTTGATTCGGGGCTTGTAAATACACGAGGTTCCTAATTATAATGTAAAGATACACATTTTTATCTAATTAGGACTTAGATTGATTGTTGGATAGGGACAATTGCTTCTAGTCGCGAAAACACTCCGATACGAGTGTTTGGAGGGACCCGGGTGGCGTTTAAGGATGTGAAATAACACTAGGGACTTGGGACTTGAGTTTACTCCCCATGAGTAAAATTTTAAATGAGTTTACAACCACAAAACACACACATACATGAGTTTACGGCCGTAAACTCATGTGGGTGTGGTTTTGGGTGTTTAAATGGCTTAAATGGCTTACATGGACATGGGAAATGTTTCTAGGTTTTGTTCTAAATGCTTGGAATGGATTAAAATCACCTAATTGATTAATTTATGGGAGTTTACGGCCTAGCATAGGCTCCTGGCCTTAAACTCCTTAATCCTTATGAAAATGATGCTAAATGTTGTTAAAACCAATCACATGTGATTCTAAAAATTCCCACAAGCCTAGAAATGAGTTTGCAAGTGACATATGAGGGATTTATGGAGTTTACGGCCCATGAAAACCCCTTCATGGCCGTAAACTCTAATATGACAAGCTCCAATGTGTTTCAAGGTCTTAAACTTGCATAGAATGGCTTCTAAAATTCATCTAAAGGCTGTAGGGGTGTTTAGTTTGCATTCTAACACCAAAAATTTTGGAGTTTACGGCCCAAGAACAGGTCTTGGCTGTAAACTCTTAGAAACCCCATAAAAGATGTGTTTAAGGCCTTCAAAGTATTTTTGGTTGGTCCCTTGATTTATTCCAAAGCTTTTGGTGGTGTTGGATGGCTTTCTAACACCTTAGAATTGGATTTATGTCAAGTTTTGGGGAGTTTACGGCCCAAGCATATGCCTTGGCCGTAAACTCATCTAAATCCCCCAAAAATCATGTTTCAAGTGTCCAAATGCTAAAACCAAGGTCCTATAATTCATATCTACGCCATAGAAGTGATTTGGAAGGGTTTAAAGGCATGAAAAACCCCATTAACATGAGTTTACGGCCTAAGCTTATGCCTTGGCCGTAAACTCCTTCAATGTCCTCAAAATCAAAGATTTACATGTTCTAAGTCCATATCTTGAAGTCCCTTAGCCATATCTAAAGTCCAAATGAGTTAAGGAAGGAGTTTAAGGGCTAAAAACCCTTCAAAATGGTGTTTACGGCCTAGGCTGCCTCCTAGGCCGTAAACTCACATATAATGTCCAATTTCATGATTAAGTGTCTAATTTGGAAGCTAAACATGCTATAGATTAAGGCTAGGAAGGTACCTTAAGGATTTGAAGCCTTAAATTTGAGTTTTGGACACTTAATCCTTGGATTTAGGAGAGAGGTTAGAGAGAGAGTAGAGAGAGAAGGAAAAAGCTTCAAATGAGTGTTTAAACATGTTTATATAGTCCCTAAAACTTGGACACGGTGGAATTCTACCCGATACCGGCCTTAAACGATGCTTTGGGTCGCACCCGATTGAGTTTTCGTCACCCGACGAGGATATTTCTAAAACTTAAGAAATAAATGTTTTGGGCTAAATTCATGAGTTCTTAAATGATTTGGACCCTCATTGAATGAAAATAAATATATAATTTTAGTTAACTAAGCCCAAAAACGAAATTTCGCATCGAAATTTCGCGTTTTACGATTAATCGGTGATGCCGGTTTTTCCGAGAATCTTCGGTTGGTCATAACTTCTTCGTTATAACTCGGATTTTAGGGTTCTTTATATGTACGAAAACCTTGATACGATTCCTACTACTTTATTTAACTCAAACAAGATTTTAGGAAAGTTATATTTTGACCTAAATTTGATTGGTTTACATTACATTGTCTCGAAATATCGGGTTGTCACATCATCCCCCCGTTAAAGGGAATTTCGTCCCGAAATTAGAATTTAAGCAAGGAAGTGTGCACGAATGATCGAGTCGTGAGGAGGAAACTTCCTAATCGATTGGTTCTAGCGCACCTAAGTGATAATGGGTTCTCGGTTGGCATTCCAACGAACCTTCACTAACTGGCGATGGCGTTTCCTCGTCCGCTTGACCTCTCGGTCGAGGGTCACTACGGTTCTAATACGAAGGCGAGGATCTCGACGAGTGGACTTGCAAGAGTCCTAACGGAAAGGTATGGTTTCACGATCGAGATGCGAAGAGTAGAAAGTACGTTACTGAGTTCGCGGAGTAGGTCTTGTTTGTGTGAGGCACAGGACCGATTCTGATAAGAATCTCGGAGGTCCTGTCTAACTTGGATTTAGATTTCCATGCTTTACGAAGCGTATTAAGCCATTCCCAGAGTGAGTCATCCTAAAGAACTTGGTCACTCACTTGGAATCTCAAAGGTTCCTTTTCTTACGTAACTCCTCAGTCAAAGGCCACCCCTTGCTGGGTCAAAGTCGTACGAGTTTCTGTAGCTTGCGAGGAGTTCTGAATGAACTAATGCGGTGGGTTGGTAAGACCTAGAATCTGGTGAAAAACTGTTGGCGTCTCTGGTGTCGATAATGCTCAACGGTTTTGTCAAATTGAAAGAGTACTCAAAATTTCACACATTACTATCAGTGTGTCCTAGAAATTTGACTCTTCAATTTCAAAACTCGTGCCTAGAGAACTTTGCTAAAAGTTCCACTGTAGGATTGTTACCATGGGCTTTCTTCTTACTACGAGGGTAGATAAGTAAGTCATCTCATGGGGAAAATGACGAATTGATCCAAGTAAGAAAGACGTAACCCTTCATTTAACTCATGAAAACCTTGGGCGTATTGGTCCTATCCGAAAGGTATCACTACGAACTCGAAGTGTCCGTATCGGGTTCAGGAGATAGTCTTCCGGACATCCTCCCCTAACACTCGAACTGGTGATATTCGGATTCCAGATCCATTCCTAGAAGTAGATTCTTTCCTTACGTTTGCTCAACCATTTTGTCTATGTGAGGTAGAGATAACGATTTCTATGAAAATCTTGACGGATTCCTCGATAACCGAGGCACATACGATGCGATCCATCGATCTCTGGAAGAATCTGACCGGGGTTCTCTAGGGTGAGAAACCTAGTCTTCTAATTCTATTTCTGTGTGGTTCGCCAAGTTGCTCGTGCTGTTCTTGTATCTCCGTGGGTGTTTAAACTATAGGGTGATCTGTTTTCGGGAGTCGTACTGGGTTCTAAGTCTATTCACATGACGATGTGATTACTCGTATACTTAGGCAGTTTCTCCGTCCTGAAGTCCATTTGAGAATTCATATAGGGCTTCACGATCACCATTTCGTGTATACGAGGCGTATATAATTAAGATTGAAAAGGTAGTCGAATAACTGATTCTTCCTTACCCTCACATCCCAAGGAGGAAAAGAGTTAAGGCGAAATCATTAATTCTAAACCTGTAGAACCTTGATTATATAACACTCTTATGTATACCTTTCGTCAGTGATAGATCATCCGTATGAATTTTCCTAGATTGCACTTGACGTACTGCACGAGTGGTACATCGGGGATTTCTTTGGAAAGAAACTATCTAAGAGGTAATCCTGGAATGAGCACTTCGACGTTCTGATAAGACGGCTTCGTTGGAAAAGTGATCTAGAAGATAGGGACGTACGTATGAAGCTGTTTTCGCGTCGATCAAATTGAATCTAATTGTATGATAATGTCGGAATCATACAGAAACTTTAAAGACATTAGAATTAAACATGGACGATTACAGACAAAACACAACTGTGCAACCATGAACAGAGTTACAGTACTTTAGGTTTACCACAAGACTATCGCTGCGAATAAGATATACTACAAAAGACAAGTATACGCAGCACGAGAATTCCTATACAGACAGGATCTCGCAAAAGGTAAGACTCTAGTTGCACTAGTTCTAGATAGTTTATAAGTCTGTTACAACGAAACGCCTTAAATACATTAACGTGGTTCCTGAGCAGGCTCCCCTGCAGCTGTAATCCTGAGAATCTTCCCGTCTGCGCCAGAGTTCTGCGTTATCGGGCAATTCTTCTTGAAGTGCCCTATCTCACTGCATTGGTGGCATGACTGGCTAGTACCCACATCAGTGGAGGAAGTGAAGTGTCGGGTAGGAGTTATGGGAACACGGGTGCTTTACTTGTTTTCCTTCTTTGGGCAATCTCTTTTTTAGTGCCCAAACTCACCACAGTTATAACAATTTAGGCTGGCCCTAGTGGTGGAGGTAGCTCTACAGAAACGGGCGATGTGCCCTTTCTTGTTGCAGTTCACGCACTGCAAGACTCGGCACATTCCCTCGTGGTGGAAATTGCACCGGTTGCACTTCGGGAGTGTTCCCTCATATGGTCTGCTCGGTACTGAGATGGCAGAGGTTTGTGGCTGCTGTCTGGCAATTTTCTGAAACTGTTTGCGTTCCACTTTGGCTTGACGTTTTCTTTTCTTGTTCTCTGCTTTCTGGCTTTGCGAGCCTGTGGCTGTTACTGTCGGACGACTTCCTGGATGGATATTGCGATTGGAAACTTTATTCCCATTAGCAGCATTGACTGTGCTGATAGCGCTACGGTGCGCCATGACCGTGGTTACGGCAGCCACTACGGCAGCTGTAACTGCCGTTTGAAAGGTGGCGGCGTCCATCGGAAAAGTAGAGGTCTCGTTGCTTGGCTGGTTGTTTTCCGGATGACGCCATGATTCTGTAACATGAAAGAGTAAAGATTTGTAAGAGATTCTGGTTGACCCTGATGTACTCAGATTGTTCATGAAAAGAGTAAGAGTATGATCTCTAAAGTTTGACCTGCATCCCTATGATGCAGTCCTGGTACAGAATGGAAGTATGTTCGTAGAATGGTCACAAGACGTTTGTCGTTCGAACTGAGGTATCGTGGGTTGGTGAATAACAAGATCCAACCCTTGAAGGAGACTTGGAAGTGTCGCCGGAGAGAAATCACTATAGTCCAATGACTTGACTAAAGTATGATTTAAATAGACTCTAATGAAAGTAAGATAAAAGTACTTGAAATGAAGAATGACGCAACAGTTAGTCGGCTGTCAATATTTTTGATATTCAAGATTTAAAGATTCGGGAAGATGACCTTGTAAAGGTCTTACATCATATCCACAGAAGATAGTTCCTGACAGCATAAAGACCTAACTAAAGTTCGTACCGAACAAGATAATTTCATAGAAAATGCCACATCGGGCATAGACAGAAAACGATTCCTTTTTATAAGGGAAATAAGTAAAGCGTCTACTACGGGCGGCGATCATTCCTCTGGTGCACTCTTAGTTCAACCAATTGACGTTCCATTGTCAAGTAGGTGTCTTTCGCACACCATCTGGCGTACTCGGAGTCCTATGACTTCGGCTTGTGATTCAGCTAGTGCTTGCAGCCGGGTTTCGTGGTTTCTCTCTGATCTCTCGTGAGCATCCTCTAGAAGAAGGGTGTGGAGGGTATGCATTCTAGCATAGGCGACTTCTTCTGAAATCTGATGTAGGGCTGTCCTGCCTTGAATCTCATTTATGGCCTCTCTGCGGACCAAGATTGGCAAGACTATATCTGCTAAGCCCTCATTGCTCAAGTCGTAAAAGTTTCGGTTGCCAATAAATGGCATGGGCTGATCTTGTTCTTGGCTCCATGTTTCCAAGCATTCCACTCACTCAGGGTCAGGCCATGAAAAGCCGGAAGAGGGTTAGGAATTTGAAACGGGAGCTACTCGGGGTAGGTTCTCAACCTCTGGCTCGGGGTTAGCATCGTACGAAAAGTCTTCATTACGGTGATCATCCAAGGGGATAGGATGATCATTCTCTGGTTCTTCTCCAAACCAACCAGCTATGACTTCATTCGGAAGGTACTGGTTGTCAAGGGAATGGAGTCCAACTATGATTTTTATGCGAGAATTTAGGGTAAGAGGATAATTATTAGACGAACTATCTAGATAATTATTTAGAAAACCTTCATTAGTTACATCGCTAATTGTGAAGTGCATACCAGCTATGTGTAATCTAAACAGGATAGACCTTCGAATAAGTGACCTTATTTCCAAATTCACACAGAATAGGGGTAAGGCAAAATTACCACTGATTCTAAGTCTATAACATCCTAATTACATGTAGCCTTAGTGTATCCACTTAGCAACTATCAACTTAGTAATGAGGATTCCGTTTTAATTCTCAAGTATAAAGTACTTATAGTAACACCAAATACTCCTATAGTATTTTAAATTTTTATGTTATGTTCTATTGTTCTCATTGTGGTAGGGTTGGTAAGATTTTAGCATTGTTGCAACCACACACTTAAACTTAGGCACATGCTAGTCAACCCTCGGATAATATAGGCGATCAGGCTATATCTTCCCAGTTTTGACCATATGTCTCTAAGCACACTTGTGTTGCCCAACAATCGTAATTCTTTTGTACTGTCCTAGTGACACTGATTTTAGTATGAATGCAGGCACGTATACTTACTTAAATATTTTATTTAAAGTATAAACTCTAAATCAGAGTATTTTTAATCCCATTGTATTTATAGTTAGTATATCTTTTATGGGTTGATATACTCAATTCACTATAAACAATGCTCTGATACCAATCTGTCACACCCCAAAACCGAGAACGGCGGAAACGTTCTGGGGCGGAGGACGTCATGTATAATATCAACAACAATGTAAAGTAGTAAACAAGCAACAACATCATCCATTGCATTAATAAAATAATTATTATACAATTGTATTCTGACAAATTTTGATAAACACTAGAGCATAAATCAAAATGAAAGATAAGTCTTGAATAAACTCCATCTTCCGTTTTCCTTGCATCGGTACCTGTCTATGATGACCTGAGGATACAAGTAATTTTGAAAGCGAGTATCAGCTTTAAAGCTGGTGAGATCATAAGTATTAATGTGTCTTAATTTGTGAAAACTTATAATTTCTAAGACTTGACATTGCTTTGAAAGAAAACGAGTATAAGTATGAAAATATTTGTATCTCAACTGTATATGTTTGAAAATCCCTAGAAATCCCTATGATTCCTATTAGTAACAAAAGGAGTCTTCTACCAAGACTTAACTGTTCTGTGTGTGTGTCTCTTGTAAGAGTATGTATTTTTCCAAAGTATAACTATCATTACTCAAAATATAGATTGTATATTTATGTTTAAGTGAGGTTATCACTGAAATATGTACTGGAAAAATTAACGTAGTACTAAATCGTAGCTCTAAAAGGGCTACTATTTATCAACAGATAGCATCTACATTATCGCGTTTCCTATGAAAAATTCACGAAGTGAATGTAATGGGAAAGAAATGGTACTATGGTGTAGTGTCGAACTACAACCATACCTATTACCTTAAATCTAGGGTAATACTACCAAGTACCACAGTATTTGGATATATATAAATATATATCAATACACCGATACTCAACTTGCCTTATTTGATGGATAAGGTATAATGTGATGTCTAGATCCCAGACTGTTTCGCTCCCCTATCAAAGGGATTTTAGGACCTACACACGACCCCTGCATGAATGCAAGCCGTGAGCATCACATTACCTGCGATCATGTATACTCGATATAACAATCACAATCGTAGTGTGTTTTATCAGTATAGTTAGATCCTAAACTGGTTCTGAGCTATAGCCCCTAGTGACGTCTATCCTATGTATATGAAAGCGTACTCATGTAAGTGTGATCATGTAATTGTACTTATGGTGTACTGAAATGTTCTACGTGTGCTAGCTGTAATGTGTGTTCTCTCTATCTAGCAAGTATTGTCATGTAAGCGTTCTAGTATAATTGTATATGTTCTCGTCCTAGTATAGATGTATATGTATTGTACAGCAATGTTCTAGGAAGTATTGACTCATGAATGAACTGACTCGTTGTATGATATCGCGTTCTAGTAATGGTTCTAGTATCTTCCTGAACTACCCATATGGTAGCTTACTAGTGATCTAAGTGGTACGTATGGACATGGATGTATACCCTTGCTACCCAAGGGCATAGGATGAACTGGAAGGACCTTTTATGACTTTATATGTACACATGATATATAACTAATATTTAAACGACTTTCGGACGAGTATCCAATATCCCACCAGACCACATCTCAAGGCGCGAAAAGGAAATAGTGTGGATAGCCTTCCTAAGTCTTTTAAACATTTCTTATATAACTATACATATAGAGGCATGCAATTTATAATATAAAAGCATAAATAAATTTGGTAAAACATTTGAAACATAAATATTAGTTTAAGGAAAGATCGACTTGATGTCAATCTATAAAAACAATTTGAAGGCATAAGTTTGATAAAACAATATAAGTATAAGGAACATTTGTTTGAAATACAGTTGTAAATAAGTTTGAAATATGATAAACAGAGTAAGAGGTACAGTGTAATAAGGAGTTTAAAACATATAAAATGTTTATAAAAAATCATTTGAAGGAAACTGTTTGGTAAAACGGCTAATGAGTAGCCAAATCTTTTGAATGTTGTATATTAATCACATGTGATTGATGTAATAAGTACTATGATTATACTTGTATCCCCCCCATAAAGCATTTAAAAGTAGTTTAAAACATTATTTAAGGGGTATGAACTCACATGAAAGTTTGAAGATAGCGAGATGGAAAACCGGGCAGAGTTTCGTCTCGGGAAACGGATTTTTCTCGGGATTCTCGGGAGTAAAATCGACCCTCGGGACTTGAGCAAAAAGGCCAGAGCTTCGGGTTATAACGGGCACGGAAAACGAGGCAAGATCGAGAGAGAAATGAGAGAATTGAGCAACTTTTTCGGAAAGCCTCGCATCCTATTTATAGGAAGGCTGAACCGCCTCCGTACGCGGGGCGTACGCTCGTACGCAGCGCGTACGCGTACGTCATGCGTGACCGAAGCCTCGACTGCCTCGGTTCGGATGGGATGGGTTGCTGGGTATGCGGGTCGGATGGGACGGCGGGTCGGACGGGACAGCGGGTCGGACGGGTCAGACAGGTCGGATTCCTCGGATATTGGCGACGTGGACGATCCGAAGCCCTTGATCGCAGTACGCGGGGCGTACGAAGGTACGCAGGGCGTACTTCGGCCCTATCCGATGACTCTCCTTCGGATAATACCGGGAATTTATAATTAAATTTATATTTATTTTAATTAAACTTCTAAAATTCATATCTCCCTCATACGAACTCCGTTTTTGACGTTCTTTATATCCACGCGAAGGTGAGACCATGATCTACAACTTTCGTTTAGATTCCGTTGGCAAATTCCGAAAGTATTTTTATTATTTATTTATTAAAATGACGTGATTAAGGAATTTCTTCAAAAATTCATAACTTTCACATCCGAAGTCAGATTTGGACGTTCTTTTTATGTACGATCATAGATTGAGGTTGTCTTTAACTTCAATTTAGATACTTAAGGCTAAAAACTATCGCATCGAAATTTCGCGTTTTATGATTAATCGCTGATGCCGGTTTTTCCGAGAATCTTCGGTTGGTCATAACTTCTTCGTTATAACTCGGATTTTAGGGTTCTTTATATGTACGAAAACCTTGATACGATTCCTACTACTTTATTTAACTCAAACAAGATTTTAGGAAAGTTATATTTTGACCTAAATTGGATTGGTTTACATTACATTGTCTCGAAATATCGGGTTGTCACACTAAAGATGATTAAAATCTCAATCTAAGCTTATAGAATTGAAATGAAGCATAATTTCCTCTCCCTTATTTATAGCAAAACAACTTTTCAACTCCTGCAACTTCACGAATTGAAAATTTGTTTTCTATCATTAACATTGCTAACTTGGAACACTAAACGTAATAATCATGCTCCCACTAACATGATGATTATCAGCATAACACTTATGGTCCCACTAGCTCTGACATATTTCCAGAAATTTGCTGGACTTCTGAAATTTAGATTCATACACCCTATCTTAGATAGGTCACATGTGTGTCTAAACAATTTTCGGAACTATGAAAAGGGATGCCGTAATCATAGTCTCAATTGCTTGGGCATTTGCCATTTCTCACAAGTCCATGTTAGTGTGCCGGTTAACCAAACGCGCTCCACTAACGACTTTTGAAAATGCAAATAACACAATTGATATCTACGTAAAATCTACTTAGTGAAAGCGTTTCCTCACCATCATTTTCATGAATCGGAGGGAAACCTTATGACACTTAGATTTTATAGTGTATGAGTTCCTATCCATGTGAATTTGTCAAAACTATAATCACAAGATAAAGTTAGTGACAAATTCAGCATTACATGGATTAAACTTGTTCAGTCTTAGTTTCTTGTCACCTTGGTAGCACAACGCCCACCAATGCTTCCAAGTTGAACTCTGATAACTCACATGCAAATTCAACTTATTTGAAGTAGGTAAAGAAATAAGAATTATGTCAACACGATAGGTTGCAAACCTTAAGTCGTGTGCTAGTGATAAATTACAGGTTTTACTCTTGATTAAATCTTGAAACTCTTTCAGGATCTGTAAGGCTCCCACTGTCCCCTTGACATATACGTTTCCCCAGTCAAGAACCATTCCTTGACAAAACAAATATTCAAGGGACAATGCGGATTCTTATCAAGACTAACACTTCACACAATTGGTCTTAGTTGGTCTTTGTCTTATCCAAGACATCACAACTTACCAATCTCAAATGTAAAAGAGTAAAAAACATTTTACTCTTACATTTGACTAGTGTTAAAAAATCTTACTTTATGTCACTCAAGGTTACAATCTTGGAGTATGACTCTAAGAATTGTTTTGGAACGAAGTATGACTCATTGTCTTAATTTTAACCAATCCAACAATTCATGACCTCTCTTCTTAGCCATAACAATGCACTAAGACGTCCTTAGAGTATGAATTTGTGATATGGTTTCATAATCATTAAGATGATCATGAAATACGATACTAAAGTACTCTCCCATCCTTTCAGATTTGAGAAACTTTTATCTTTCTGCCTAATTTGATTCTTATCATTTGTTTTGTCATACATTGTAACCTTTCCAATGTTACAGAATTGTACTTAACCTTATAAGTATAATCATATTTACTAATCTTTAGTAAATCATGACAATTCAATCTTTGTGGTGGACCTTGACCAGCACACACCTAGTGTACCTAATTCCTTAGTCCTTCAATTGACTCACATATACATGTGATCAAAGAATTAGTCTTAATTTTCAAAGATGAAAATTCTCATTCATCATACAATACAACTTGTATGATTCCAAGTTTCTGTCCAATTGAAACTTGGGTGATGAAAAACTTTCTTCATTCGGTAAATTCAGACACTACCACAAATGAAGGAATCAAATCCACTTTCCAATATTGCTATTACTGGAAACATATAAGCAACAATTTTCCACAGATGCCACTGTAAGGATATTTTTAAAATAAATAAAATTAAAACCCTTTTTTCTTTTATTTTAAAATCTTTGCGGAAAAACTTATCCTTACAATCCACATGAAAACCTTGTTGTTATCTATTCATAAGCAATATATTATAACTCTTAAGCAACAGCTCAAAATTCTGATTGCCAAACCATGCGATCGAAACCCACCTTCGCAATCAGAATCAACATATACTTACTTTAAGCTTCCTATCTTTTCTTTGATTCTTAAAACATCAGCATGTGACCCATTCACATTATGTAATAAGAATCTCCAAATAGGAACTTAATAGAGTTAGTCATTGGACTTTAACTGAAGTAGAGTCAAACTTTTTGACTAGATCAATCTTATGACCTTTCAGGTGAATAGGGCAGCTTTGCAATCAGTGTCCCTCCCTTTGGCAACAAAACACATGGACCCTTTGGTAATGGCACATGAGACTATCTCAGACTTAGCCTTTCTCTTTACCATTTGGTCAACCGAGTTGACTATGGCCGATCCCTTTCTATTGGGAAGAGAAATCTTTTTCTAGATATCCAATGCTACCATTGTCAATATCCATTTAAGACTTAGGAAGTTGTTCTTTTAATCAAATTTAATTTACTGGTGCTCCAAATCATTGCTGATTCCACAACACCAAGCAAATAGATAAGATCATTAAGGTTCATGTCATAGTCTGTCTCATAGTAGTCCCAAAGAGACTCACTATGTTACCAAGAAAGTGATTGAACATCCAACTTTCACGAGACTTTGACACCCAACTCTCCCGGCTTGTCAATATGTGACTTTATCTCCAAGATGTGAGCACACATAGACTATGCTTGTTAATAGGGATTGAGTGACTTTAAACTTTTCAAGAACTTGTGGGTGAGGGAGAATAATTAGAGGAGGTGGAGGAAGTGAAGCATGATGTTGAGGGACACCATCTTCAAGAGATTTGGGAAGATCATAATTGTCTGAACCAAACATCTATAATGGGAGAAAATCAAGTTAGTTGATTCAAAGTCCTTAATATAACACCCAATATGAAATATTAAGGCTAGGACCCAACACAATATTTTATAATTTGGAAGAGGGATGCCGTAATCCAAACTATAAAATATTTGAAGGTAGGCGAATGATGATTCACCAAATTCCACCATGAAAAACGAAATAATTTATTAGGTTTTAATTGGATTTGAAATTCCTAGATCTTTTGAGATTCATTGAACTTTTCAATGGCATGTTTCAATCTCGAGTGTGCCCTCTCAAATTTTGTGACTGGGATGCCGAGGATCACAAAACAAGGTGTGAATAACCATACCAATTCACTTGGTACCCTTAATATTATCACCTAATCAATGTGCCGGTTAACCACACACGCTCCATTGATCTATGACAAACATTAAGTCACCCTTCGTGATCCTTACTAGTTTAGTGTGTCGGTTAACCACACACACTCCACCAACGACTTGGTAAGGTACAAAGTGTGAGTTCCATGGGCTAGCACCAAATTCACATTCTTCCTAAAGTAACTAAGATTGAGAATTAAATAAAAATATTTAGTTACTTTATAATAATCATTATACTTTTAATGAGAATTTAAAGTCATTGTCCTACCCGTTCGGCTAACGACCCTCCACCAGTCAAGCAAGCGGTGGGTGAGAGTGGACACCCATTAAGTTGCCATTTTATAGGCAATAAGCTTATACCCACCTTATAGACCGGCTTCGTGAATGAGGCCTACTAACGGTAGAACGACTTATTCTTATACATATATATAATAATTAACCATTAATGTTATAAATAGTATAAGGGTTGAATTTTAACTATTAAAACTCTAAGGGTTGGAATTAAAGTTTATTAAAGTGTGTGAAACTTTACAAATTCCAAAACTTGAGGACAAGTTTTGTAACTATCCAAAACTTTTCATTTCATAACTTATGAATTAAAGGTTCATAAAAATGAAGACTCTTCATTTTCATGTAACTTATGTGTTTAAATGTGTGTTAAAGAAAGTGACCTTTGGATATCCATAACTTGAGGACAAATTATGGACTCCATTAAAACACATAAATGATCAAGAATTAATTCTAAACAATTCAGCAAATAATTCCTATCATCTTCTAAATTCATAAGAAAATGAACATGATCATCAAAATTTCAAGAGTTATATGAACACATAAAAATCATGGAATTTTGATATATGCTATTCTAAATGGATTAGAACAACCATTACACCAACAAAAACAAGTTTTAAAACACCAAAACAGTTTAGGGTAATGTTTCTAGTCCATCTCCAGCAGCAAAAGTCGAAATTCTGCATTCTGATCATTCTACTCGCCGAGTGCACGAACCTACTCCCCGAGTAGGATGAATTTTGCCTTGAACTCGGCGAGTCCCCCCATGGACTCGGCGAGTCCATCAGCCAGACAACAACAATTTCAACTTTTTTCACTATTTTGCTGATGGGTTTTGAGCATTCTAACACTTCCTAAGTGTACATGCAACCCTAATAACCTTGGATCTATGTTTGTCTAATTATCATGCAAAGTTGAATTCCAAGGCTATATTCCTATCTAGCATACATGGGGAACAATTTTAACTTGAATAATAGATAGAATAACTTACCTTGTTGTTGCTTGTGTTCCTTGAAACCTTGTGAGCCTAGCACCCCAAGTGTGATGCCTCAAATGCTTCATACAACACCAAATGCTCTTGGAAAGACTCTTGAGATAATACACACTTCTAAAAATCAGCCAAGCCCTCCAGTTTCTTAGTGTAGCCGATTTTGGTGGAGAATATGATTCTTATATAGTGTTGACACATCTAGGGTTACACCATGTAAACCCTAATGTGTCATGACTCTTCATTTCCATGACCCATGGGTTTGTAACTCCCATGGAGCATCCATGGAGCATCCTATGGGTAGAACCCAACTTGATAATCCATGGAGCCTCTTAGCCCACTATACAAGATATGGATGATTTACATAATCAACCCATATATTTAATTAGTTCTCTTTTGACCACTTAATTAATTCTAAATTAATTATTGATCAAACTAATCAAATAATATTATTAATATATTAGAACTTATAATATATTAATAATCTCCAAGTGTTATTTCTCTCATTTAGTCTATCCAATTGCATGGTGCCATGCAACCCAAATGGACCATGCCGGGTTGGGTCAAGTACACACCCGAAATAGTTATGGACTTAGACACCTTATCCAACAGTCTCCCACTTGGATAAGTCTAATAACTATATCTCTAGTACTTCAGGAACCGACCGACAATCGTAGCTCTTTCAAGGTCTTTCGGAACTGAGAAGATGATGGTACGCCATTTAAGATAAGTGATCATATAATCCTCCGTTCTAGATATCAGCCGGACAAATACATGGAACATTGTCTTGCTTATTGTCCAGCATTTGTTTCCCGATTTCCGATTTGTTTGACAAAGAACTTAATTGAACACATCAACTTAGTTCTGACCGGGCCCGGTACATAGGTCAAAACAAAATCATCGAGGGGCCCAGATATCAGCTTCTAATCCAAGAAGGAACAGATAAACTTCGACTCATATGTTTGTTCTACCACTCATTGAATTACACACAAAAGCACGTTTTATAACATCGAGTTACCAATGCGTTTTTCGTACAACCAATGCATAACCAACTTGTAAGTAACAAATCATATCTCTAGGTTTGAAGACTTATATGATATTACCGTCTCACGATCACTCGAGATAGAATTCCATGAAGTGATTCCAGTGAGCGTGGGTTGAGTCCAATGCTCAGAACTTATGAGCACTCATGATTGCTGTAGCCTTGTCCAAGACCTCTACAACCAAACATGACAGTCTTGATTCATACCTACTTCCGACATATGACTGACTGTGGAGGTTTGAATAATATGTTATACCAAAAAAAATTATTCTGGAAGTCAAAACATGCAAAAGAAATATAGTAAACGACCGACAAGAGATAGCAACACCTTACTCATAAATAAAACATTTTTATTCATCATCAAATGTCAATTACACTTTACAAATTTCGAGGTTATCTAACTACTAAATCTAATATCATCCTTCAGCCCTATGCTCCGAGCATGCTGAAGATGCTTAACCCGGGTCAGTCCCTTTGTGAGGGGATCTGCCGGATTCTCATCTGATGATACCCTCTTTGCCACGAGGTGTCCTTCTTCGATTTGATGTCTGATGAAATGGTATTTTCTGTCGATGTGTCTGGATCTCCCGTGATCCCTTGGTTCCTTGGCTAAGGCAACATCACTTTCACTATCATAGAAAATTTCCATTGGCTCTTTAATAGCTGGTACAACTCCAAGGTCTCCAATGAAGTTCTTCAGCCATATCGCCTCCTTTGCTGCCTCGCTAGCTGCAATATACTCTGATTCACAAGTAGAATCTGCCACTGTCTCTTGCTTGGAACTCTTCCAAGAAATTGATCCTCCGTTTAGGGTAAAGACCCAGCCTGACTGAGAGCGGAAATTATCCCTATCAGTCTGGAAGCTAGCATCACTGTACCCTACTACTCTCAAGTCATCACTCCCATCGTAGGTAAGAACCCAGTCCTTAGTCCTCCGTAGGTACTTGAGGATATTCTTTACCGCAGTCCAGTGTGCCTTGCCAGGGTTTGCCTGATACCTGCTAACCATGCTCTAGGAAAAAGCTACATCGGGTCGAGTACACGTCATAGCATACATGATCGATGCTACAGCCGAAGCATAAGGTGTTCGACTCATTTCTGCTATCTCAGCCTCAGTGCTAGGGATTTGTGTCTTACTCAATCTGGTGTTACTCTGGATGGGTAACTCTCCTTTCTTGGAATCCTGCATGCTGAATCTCTTCAGCACCTTATCCAAGTAGGTACTCTGACTAAGTCCAATTAGTCTTTTGCTCCGATCTCTCAAGATCCTTATCCCTAAAATATAGGCAGCTTCACTAAGGTCCTTCATAGAGAAACACTTCCCAAGCCAGGACTTTACTTCCTGCAGGGTTGGAATGTCGTTTCCTATGAGTAGTATGTCATCCACATACAATACCAAAAAGCTAACTATGCTCCCACTAGCCTTGACATACACACAAGATTCATCTTCACTCCTAGTAAAGCCAAATTCCTTGACCTTCTCATCAAAGCAAAGATTCCATCTGCGAGGTGCTTGCTTTAATCCATAAATGGATTTCTCAAGCTTACACACTATATTAGGGTACTCGTTGCTGACAAAACCTTCTGGCTGACTCATGTAAACATCTTCAGCCAACTTTCCATTAAGGAAAGCGGTTTTGACATCCATCTGCCATATTTCATAGTCATGAAATGCAGCTATGGCTAACAGAACCCGAATAGACTTAATCTTGGCTACCGGAGAAAAGGTCTCATCATAATCCACTCCAGGAATTTGAGAGAAGCCCTTTGGAACCAATCTAGCCTTATAAGTGTGTACTTTACCATCCATGTCGGTCTTTTTCTTGAAGACCCATTTGCACCCTACTGTCTTACGACCTGGTACATTTTCAACCAAGTTCCAAACTTGATTGTCATACATGGATTGTATCTCGCTATCCATAGCCTCTTTCCATTTAGCAGATTCGGGGCCTGCCATGTCTTCCTCGTAGCTGTTAGGGTCATCTTGACTTACTAGTGTCCCATTACTAATAAGTGTCTCACCCTCTACAGTAATATGGAATCCATAGTAATGCTCAGGTGCACTCCTAACTCTCGTGGAACGCCTCAGAGGTACAGATTTGTCAATTGGCTCAACAGGAGTTTCCTCCTCAAGTTGAGGGCTAGAGTTTGAAGTTCCTTCACCACTTGATTCTTGAATTTCTTCAAGATCAATTTGTCTCCCACTGTCTCTTTGGCTTATAAACTCTCTTTCTAGAAAGACTCCTCTTCTTGCTACAAAGACCACATTGTCACTGGGTCTGTAGAAGAGGTAACCAAAGGATCGTTGTGGGTAACCGATGAAAATACACCTCTCGCTTCGAGGTTCGAGCTTATCATGAGTCTCACGTCTCACGAAAGCCTCGCAACCCCAAATCTTGATGTGGTCTAGTTTAGGTACTTTACCAGTCCACATCTCGTGAGGAGTTTTGGCAACTTTCTTTGTAGGAACTAGATTAAGGATATGGGCGGCAGTCTCTAAGGCATACCCCCAGAATGAGATTGGTAGCGAAGCTCGACTCATCATGGAACGAACCATATCTAACAAGGTTCGATTACGCCTCTCAGCCACACCATTCAACTGTGGTGTCCTGGGAGGTGTCAATTGTGAGACTATCCCACATTCCCATAGATAGTCAAGCAACTCTGAACTAAGATACTCACCTCCTCGATCGGATCGAAGCATCTTAATGTTCCTGCCCAATTGATTCTCGACTTCCTGTTTAAATTCCTTAAACCTTTCGAAAGTCTCTGACTTATGCTTGATCAAGTAGACATATCCATATCTACTATAATCATCAGTAAAAGTCAAATAATAACGATTAGCATCCCTTGTGGCATGTTTGAATGGTCCACACACATCCGTGTGTATAAGGTCCAACAAACCTTCACCCCTTTCACACGAGCCTGTGAAGGGTGACTTTGTCATTTTTCCAAGTAAGCATGATTCGCAACTATCATCTGACTTTAGGTCAAACGACTCCAAGACTCCATCCTTTTGGAGTTGGCCTATGCGTTTCTTGCTTATATGTCCAAGACGACAATGCCATAATGATGCTTTATCCAAGTTATTATTAGTAGTAGAATCAATACACAAAACATTATTTCCTAAGTTATCTACAACATACACAGCTTCATACACACCATCACAAGGTAATGCTTTAAAATAAAGAACATTATTAAAGAAAGCATCAATAGAACCAACTTCATTATTAAATGAAAAGGTAAACCCTTGTTTGTACAACGAATGAAAGGAAATAATATTTCTTGCCATTCCTGGCGAATAACAACATTTATTCAAATCTAAACTAAACCCACTACTTAGCGATAAAGTATAAACTCCAATCTTGGTAACAGGTAAAGCTTTCCTATTCCCCATGATCAAGTTTATTCTTCCTTGCTCCACATCCTCACTTCTTCTTAGTCCCTGCAAGTCACAACAAATATGAATACCACAACCGGTATCAAGGACCCAAGAATTAGAATGGGGTGAGTTATTAGAAATGATAGTGTAAATACCTGCATGGTTGGGTTTGACTTTCCCATCCTTCACATCCTGCTGGTACTTTGGGCAGTTCCGATTCTAATGAGCCTTTTCATGGCAATAGAAGCATTCAGCCTCTTTTGGGTCAGAAGAAGGAGTAATGAAACCTTTCTTGGTTCCACTTGAAGAAGATCCATCAAGGATCCGAGCCTTGGTACCCTTCGAAGATCTCTTTCTCTTCCTCCCTCGACTTTTCCCGATTGCCAAAACCGGAGTAGAGTTTTGAGTAGGAGTGATAGCAACCGACTTCCCCTTAAGACCTGATTCTGTGGTCTTGAGAAGTCCCTGAAGTTTGCTGAGGGTGACTTCTTCCTTGTTCATGTGATATGTCATGCGGAATTGATCATAGCACGATGGTAAGGAATGCAAAATGATATCTATTGCAAGATCCTCCGAGAAGTTCACATTAAGCTTCAGCAAACGATCCACATACCTTTGCATTTTTCTGCATGTGGCTCGTGACGGATTCCCCGTCCTTCATCATGGTTGTTATCATGGAGCAGATGATTTCATACCTCTCTTGTCTTGCACTTTGATGGTATCTTTCCATCAAATCTTGGTGCATTTCATAAGGGTAGAAATCCTCATAAGACTTTTGGAGTTCCGCTGTCATCGTGGCCATCATGATGCAAGCCACTTTCGTAGCATCCCTTTCATGTGCCCGAAATTCAGCGATCTCCTGAGGAGTTGCAGTGGTCTCATCAATCTCCTTAAGCTCCTTGTCAAGGACATATTCTTTGTCCTCGTAGCGGGTAATCATCCTGATGTTTCTGATCCACTCATTGAAGTTGGATCCATCAAAGGTGACTTACCCACACAAGTTCATAAGGGTAAAGGAGCCATTAGGATTAGAGCCAGAAGCATTGTTGAAAGACATCTGAAGAAAAGAGAACAAGATTAGTTTAGATATAAGAGAGTCCTTAATAAAACACCCAAATGTAATATTAAGGCTAGGATCCAATCACAATATAATATAACTTAGAAGAGGTATGCCGTAATCTAAGCTATATCATATTTGAAAGGTAGGTGAATGACGATTCACCAATTTCCACCACGAAAACCGCAATATTTTAGTATTAGGTTTTTGAATGGTTCTTAGAAATTCCTAGATTCTTTGAGATTCAATGAACTTTTCAAAGGCATGTTTCAATCTCGAGTGTGCCCTCCAAGTTTTGTGACTGGGATACCGAGGATCACAAAACGAGGTGTGAAGTAACCATGCAAATCACTTGGTACCCTTAAAGTTTATCACTCAATCGATGTGACGGTAAACCACACACGCTCCATCGATACTATAATAAACCCTAAGTCACCCTTTACCTACCTTGTTAAGTCCAAGTTAGTGTGCCGGTTAACCACACACGCTCCACCAACGACTTAATCAAAGTGTAAAGTGAAATTTCATGGAATAGCACCTTATTCACATTTTTCCTAAAGTAACTAAGATTGGGAATTTAACAACATTTAGTTACTTTATAATATTCATCACACTTTGAATGAGAATTAATAAGTCCTTGTCTTACCCGTTCGGCTAACGACCCTCCACCGATCAAGCAAGCGGTGGGTGAGAGTGGAGACCCATTAAGTCACCATTTTATAGGCAACAACCTTATACCCACCTTATAGACCGGCTTCGTGAATGAGGCGTACTAGCGGTAAGACGACTTTGTTCTTATACATATATATATATATATATATATATATATATATATATATATATATATATATATAATTATTAAATCATAATAATATAAGTGTAAGGGTTGAATTTTAACTTTTAAGGGGTTGGAACTAAAGTTTTAACTTAACTTTACTTGTTCCAAATCTTGAGGGCAAGTTTTGTAAACTTTCAAAACTTTTCATTTCTTGTAACTTATGAGTTTAATAGAGTAATAAAATGAGGACTTTTCATTTTTCCTAACTCTTGTGTTCTTTTAATGGTTTTTAATCCAAGGGACTTTTGGTTTTCCATAACTTGAGGACAAGTTATGGACTCCATTAAAACACATTATGATCATGAATTAATCTACCACATAGCTTACAAATAATTCCTATGATCATCTAAACATCATAAGAACAAGAATATGAATATGAACACCTTCAAGAATCAAAATTACATTTAATCTTTGTAATTTTGATAACTAGTTGTTGTAAATGAGTTAGAAAAGACATTACACCTTCTAAAACAAGTTTTCAAGTACCAAAACAATTTAGGGTAATGTTTCTAATCCACTTCCAGCAACTGAAGTCAAAATTCTGCACTCTGTCGACCCTACTCGCCGAGTGCATAAACCTACTCGCCGAGTAGGTTGAAGATACAAGTGAACTCGACGAGTCCTCCCCATGGACTCACCGAGTCCATCAGTCAGACAGCAAGATTTTCGACTTTCTTCAACTTTTAAGCACAAATAACAAACAAACAAGCCTAGGCTCTAATACCACTGATGGGTTTTGAGCATTCTAACACTTCCTAAGTGTTCATGCAACCCTAATAACCTTGGATCTATGATTGTCTAATTATCATGCAAAGTTGAATTCCAAGGCTATATTCCTATCTAGCATACATGGGGAACAATTTTAACTTGAATAATAGATAGAATAACTTACCTTGTTGTTGCTTGTGTTCCTTGAAACCTTGTGAGCCTAGCACCCCAAGTGTGACGCCTCAAATGCTTCACACAACACCAAATGCTCTTGGAAAGACTCTTGAGATAATAAACACTTCTAAAAATCGGCCAAGCCCTCCAGTTTCTTAGTGTAGCCGATTTTGGTGGAGAATATGATTCTTATATAGTGTTGACACATCTAGGGTTACACCATGTAAACCCTATTGTGTCATGACTCTTCATTTCCATGACCCATGGGTTTGTAACTCCCATGGAGCATCCATGGAGCATCCTATGGGTAGAACCCAACTTGATAATCCATGGAGCCTCTTAGCCCACTATACAAGATATGGATGATTTACATAATCAACCCATATATTTAATTAGTTCTCTTTTGACCACTTAATTAATTCTAAATTAATTATTGATCAAACTAATCAAATAATATTATTAATATATTAGAACTTATAATATATTAATAATCTCCAAGTGTTATTTCTCTCATTTAGTCTATCCAATTGCATGGTGCCATGCAACCCAAATGGACCATGCCGGGTCGGGTCAAGTACACACCCGAAATAGTTATGGACTTAGACACCTTATCCAACATTTGCATCAAGTATCAAACAAGCAAGCCTAGGCTCTTATACCACTGTTGGGTTTTGAGCAATCTAAAACTTCCTAAGTGTGCATGCAACCCTAATAAACCTTGGATCTATGTTTGTCTAAATACATGCAAAATAATAATTTTCCAAGGTTCATGACCTATCTAACATGGCATGGGGTACTTTTAAACATAAAAGAATTAGATGAGATTACATACCTTTTGATGATGAGTTCAATTCCTAAGGAGTTTGAGGGCCAAGCACCAATAGTGTGAATGCCTCAAATGGAATCACAAATCACCACAAACTCATGGAAAACTTTGAGAGAGTATACACACTTGTATTTTTGGCCACACACAAGCACACACACACTAGTTCACTAGTTACCATTTCATGCTCCATAAGCATGCTTATATAGTGTGCATGGTTAGGGTGAAACCCTAATAACCCATGACCTTTCCTTTCCAAGGATCCATGGGTTAAAAGCTCCATGGATCATCCATGGACTTCCATACAAGCCTAGCCCATTAACAAATGAGTGTTAGCCCATACTATATAAAATCAATAGCCCACAATCTAATTAGTCTTCCTTTTAATCTCTAAATTAATTCATAATTAATGTAAGGCTAAGACTAATTAAATAACATGACTTCATATTAATATATTATAACTTATAATATATTAATAAACATATGTGTATAACTCTCATAAAATTATCCATAAATAGTTTGGATGAAATGCAACCCAAATGGACCATGCCGGGTCGGGTCAAGTATATACCAAATAAGTTATGGACTTTGACACCTTATCCAACATGTCTGATGACCTGGTACATTCTCAACCAAGTTCCAAACTTGATTGTCATACATGGACTGTATTTCGCTGTCCGTTGCCTCTTTCCACTTGGCTGAGTCAGGGCCTGCCATGGCTTCCGCGTAACTGTTAGGTTCATCCAGACCTATCAGTGTCTTATCACTGATAAGTGTATCTCCTTCTGCAGTAATATGGAATTCATAGTAATGCTCAGGAGCATTCCTAACCCTTATGGAACGCCTCAGAGGTAGAGACTTGTCAATTGGCTCAACAGGAGTTTCCTCCTCAAGTTGAGTGCTAGAGTTTGAAGTTCCTTCACCGCTTGACTCTTGAATTTCTTCAAGATCAACTTGCCTCCCAGTGTTTCCTTGGCTTATGAACTCTTTCTCTCTAAAGAAATCCCTCCTAGCTACAAAGACCACATTTTCACTAGGTCTGTAGAAGAGGTAACCAAAGGATTGCTGTGGGTAGCCGATGAAAATACACCTCTCGCTTCGGGGTTCGAGCTTATCATGAGTCTCGCATCTCACGAAAGCCTCAGAACCCCAAATCTTGATGTGGTCTTGTTTGGGTACTTTACCAGTCCACATCTCATGAGGAGTTTTGGCAACTTTCTTTGTAGGGACTAGATTAAGGATATAGGCGGCAGTCTCTAAGGCATACCCCCAGAATGAGATTGGTAGCGAAGCTCGACTCATCATGGAACGAACCATATCCAACAAGGTTTGATTACGCCTCTCAGCCACACCATTCAACTGTGGTGTCCTGGGAGGTGTCAATTGTGAGACTATCCCACATTCCCTTAGATATTCAAGGAACTCTGAACTAAGATACTCACCACCATGATCGGATCGAAGCATCTTAATGTTCCTGCCCAATTGATTCTCGACTTCCTGTTTAAATTCCTTAAACCTCTCGAAAGTCTCTGACTTATGCTTGATCAAGTAGACATATCCATATCTACTATAATCATCAGTAAAAGTCAAATAATAACGATTAGCATCCCTTGTGGCATGTTTGAATGGTCCACACACATCCGTGTGTACAATGTCCAACAAACCTTCACCCCTTTCACAAGAACCTGTGAAGGGTGACTTTGTCATTTTTCCAAGTAAGCATGATTCGCAACTATCATCTGACTTTAGGTCAAATGACTCCAAGACTCCATCCTTTTGGAGTTGGGCTATGCGTTTCTTGCTTATATGTCCAAGACGACAATGCCATAATGATGCTTTATCCAAGTTATTATTATTAATAGAATCAATACACAAAACATTATTTCCTAAGTTATCTACAACAGATACAACTTCACACACACCATCACAAGGTAATGCTTTAAAATAAAGAACATTATTAAAGAAAGCATCAATAGAACCAACTTCATTATTAAATGAAAAGGTAAACCCTTGCTTGTACAAAGCATGAAAGGAAATAATATTTCTTGCCATTCCTGGCGAATAACAATATTGATTCAAATCTAAATTTAACCCACTACTTAGCGACAAAGTATAAACTCCAATCTTGGTGACAGGTGTAACTTTCCTATTCCCCATGATTAAGTTTATTCTTCCTTGCTCCACATTCTCACTTCTTCTTAGTCCCTGCAAGTCACAACAAATATGAATACCACAACCGGTATCAAGGACCCAAGATTTAGAATGGGGTGAGTTATTAGAAATGATAGTGTAAATACGTGCATGGTTGGGTTTAACTTTCCCATCCTTCACATCTTGCTGGTATTTTGGGCAGTTCCGCTTCCAATGAGATTTTTCATGGCAATAGAAGCATTCAGCCTCTTTTGGGTCAGAAGAAGGAGTGACGAAACATTTCTTGGTTCCACTTGAAGAAGAGCCATCAAGGGTCCGAGCCTTGGTACCGTTAGAAGAGATCCTTCTCTTCTTCCCTCGACTTTTCCCGATTGCCAGAACCGAAGTAGAGTTTGGAGTAGGAGTGTTAACAACCGACTTCCCCTTAAGACCTGTTTCTGTGGTCTTGAGAAATCCCTGAAGTTTGCTGAGTGTGACCTCTTCCTTATTGTCACAACTAGAAATTTTGTGTCTTGTAATCACTATACCTAAGTAAAATGTTGAATCAAAAACTTAAAAGCATGTGTGATACCTATTATTATGACATCAAAAACTTCAATCAAATACATCATACAAATACTACAAATAGTCAACAGGCAATTGGAAACCCTAGAAGTTCTTGTTTAGGTCCATTTTGGACTAGGACTTCCTTATTGGACTCAATGGACCAATAAGCTTCCAATTTGACTATCATGGGCTTAGAACCCTTAATTGGGCTCTAATTGGACCCACATTAATTTATTTCAACATTATGGGCCATATTGGGCCTAGAATGAAATAAATTAAGAGTTTTGAACCATGAATAACCTAAATTAGCCCAACAAAGTGCAAAAATCATGTTATATTTCTTTTGGGCCAACAACCATCAAACTTAGCTATAATATGGGCTTGAGGGCCATAAAGCCCAAAAACCCTTTTTCCTTCCATATTTTCGGCCCAAGACCAAGCCCAAGAGGAGAAGTTGACTTAATGCATGCCACCTCATTATTACATGGTGGTTATCCAAGCTAATACTCCTCAAATATTAATGCTAATCTCATTTCTCCATGCAACTCTCTCTCTCTCCCTCTCTCTTCTTATTTCGGCCGTGGGTAACACACACACACACACCTCACAAAAGTCTCTCTAAATCACTCAAGACTTCTCTCTTCTTCCTCACCCAAGGATCTCGAAATTTGCTTGTGTTTCAAGAAGATTTCACAAGATAATCATCATCCTTTGGTAAGTTTTCCATGTCTAAGTTACAAAACTCCCCTCTCATATAAGATCACTTATTCTAAACAAGTTTCTTTGGTGATCATACTCCTTGAAAACTCCTTAAACTCGAGATCTTCATCAAGGGGAGCTAGGGCCAAAAATCACCAAGTTTTCTTCCATCCTTTCTTCAAAAACCGAAACCACACCTTAAGGTGAGCTTCATACTCCCTATTTTTCTGTTTTATAAGTTTTCTGGGGGGGGGGGGGAATACAAGTGAAAGTGTAGATCTATATGTGTTTTGTATGTCTTGTATGATTTCTATGCTTATATGTGTGTTTTTGTGTGATTATGATGTTGGATCTAGCCATAAACTCCTAAAAAATCGAGATATATTTTATGTTAAATGATACTAGCATAAACTTTATTATTACATACAAAGTATTCCAAGAAAAATTGCTAAGTGGCTTAATAACATCTCCTTTGGGCTAAAAACTCATTTTTTTGGACACAAAATGTTAAAAAAAATAAAATTAAAGGGCCCAAAATGACATATTACGAATTCTGATGGATGAGAAGAGTCAAAACAGTTTCAATAAAGTATTTTCTGGAAATATACTCTTTTGGAGGGTTAAAAATATAAATTTCAAGCTTAATGGGCTAAAAATGACATTTTTGGCCCAATAGGGCCCAATATGCGAAATTTTCTGTTTTGAAGGGCCAAAACTGTATTTTTCTACAAAACAGTGGACTACTAGTGTCCCAAGTCCTTTTCTAAGGTTAAAAATGCTTTTCATAATTAAAAAGGACCAAAGTTGCAAAAAATTTCCAATTTGGGCCAAAAATGTAAAATTGCAAAAAAGGAAGGTTTCAACCGAGAAAACTGGATTTTCAGGGACTAAAACTGTTTTCAACTAAAAATGTGCTGAAAAATATCAATTCCAATAAGTTTTGATGTTAAAATGCCAAGAAAAATAGTTTAAGGACTAAACCGGAAATTTATTTATGCAAAGGGTTGAAAAAGTAAATTTACAAAATAAAGAGGGGCTGAAAACAGAAAAATTTCCATGCTAATTTGATACATCCGTTGTGATCAAATATTGGCACTACGACTACCGACGAATTTCAATACACATCAACACCAAAAATTCGTTACCTAACGAATTGATTCGGTCTCGAATCAATAACAAACCCGAAACTACTAACACGACTACAACTCGATTCGTACACAGAAAATTTGGGAATTCAATACACACGTGAGAGTGCACAGACGTCGACGCACCATCTTTGGGCCCCAAAGTGTAAAATCTTGTTTGTTGGGCCTAGCTAGCCCAATGGCTTGATCTTTAGGCCCGAAGACTTCAACCTTACGAGTTGTTGAGTCTTACATGATCCAACACAACGTAAAAGGACTTTCAATGGCTATTATACTATTGGTCCCCAAGGGTCCTTTGGTACTGCTAGTAAAGTCAGTTATGCTAATGCGAATCGGGTCAAGGGGCCTTCGCACTCTTTTTTTTTTATCCCCAACCGACTAACGGAGTTATCGAGGTCTTCGTGCCCTCTTTCTCTTCGGATGTGGGACTACAAGAAGTCAGGGCGGTTGGATTACATGAATAGTACGGACGACGCCTACGGGATCGTTAGTATAGTTGTAAACTGGCCGTTTGTGTAACACGTGTTTATAGCAATTCACCATGCGCAATAATCCGATGTCGCCTGGAATCAATGACTTCACACGCCGCGATGGTTCTACAACTACATGGAATTCAAAGTATTAGGAAAACTTCGGGTTTTCCTAGGGTTTTTCAATACATACAGTTTCGAAATGTACACAAGTTTAATGAACACTTTTTACAACTATAGAAACAAACAAGCATACTTATGGATCTTCACAAACTTTTTCAGAAATTCTTTTCAGAAAATATCGGATTTTCTGGTGGTTTTCAAAATAATACAAAACGTTGCTTTTCAAATACCGCTTATGAACTCACCAACATTTCATATGTTGACATTTTTCAAAATACTTGTATTCTCAGGTAACAAGTGAACCAAAGGAAAACGTACTCAGTGATGGCTTGCCGTTTGTTTATGTATGTACCGAACAATTTATTTTTGGGAATGTAATGCTAAAACATTGTACTCAGTGTAAACCTTATCAGTTGTACTATATTAATGCATGGTGACGAATGATGTTATGTTTCATATATATTCAATGTTATGGTATTCAATTGAGTCACAACAGCCGTCGGACGTTTCCGCCATCTGGTTCGGGGGTGTGACAGGTTGGTATCAGAGCTTTGTTTATAGTGAACTAGCATATCTAGCCACACATTGATATGCAACTATAAACCAAAAAGAGGGAGTAACATAACTCTGAACAAAACGAGTAAATGGAACACCCTTGCTTGCATTAGGAATAAGAACATAACGCCGAACCAAACAAAATAATGCTAGTATCTCGGTTAATTCAGGACTGTTCTTAGTGGTACCACGGAGTGGATGTAGCCTGATCAACTACATTCTCTCCAAAGTACAACTAACACACGTTTTGATGAGATCGGGATAGCTAGGGAACCTAAAACTATACCCTTTTAGCACCAAAAAGAGGACATCTATTTAGTATATATCATAGTCGTGGGAGTGATGACAGTTTATACTTTCCCCCAGTCGTCATGGAGGGAGATCAGTTAGGTATTCAGTTCCATCAAGTCCTAGTGGCTCACAGGATGCTTGAAGATGAACCAGAAGGGAATCCAGAGGAAGCACACGACGTCGGACCTGACGAATACATAGACACCGACTACGAATTTGGTGAGACCGACGACGACGTCGAGGAAGGCCAAGACAGGGACAAGGACCATATCCCTCCGTGTGAGAACGAGGCGCAACCAGACCACCTCGCTCCACCAGTGAACCCCCCAAGGGAGAACCGTTCCCCCGAAGCTGAGATCACCGCACTGTGACAACAGCTGTATGCTATGGAAGCTAGGGCAGTGCGAGCTGAGCATCAGAGGGATGAGGTTATTGGAGACATGGCGGAGATGGCTCAGTTACTGGCGCAACATTTCGGCATATGACCTCGTCACTACGTAGGACGTAGCTCATCGCGGTTAGGGATAGACTTATCTTAGTAGATCGTTAGGAACTATGCTATGTACCCCAACTCTATGTTTAAGTGACTACACTACTCATAGAGCCGTTATGCTGTCGAATTAGTGCCACTCATGTATGCTCTTACGAGTAAAATTTTCTTGTATCAAATGCGGATAATATTAATAAACTTTTACGTGCTTTGTTATGATATTACAAATTGCTATGTGTTGAGAAATTATGATTGAATGTCCAATGGTAGTAGTGTTCAAGTTCGTACCATGCACCTAGTCAGTAGGATCACAACCTCACAGAAACCACATACACTCAACATCTTTCCGTTTCATGACAGAAAGATGCCTCTCCGACCTACTTGCGGAAACCCAGGACCAACTCCACCCGAAGTTGACTCAGCCGCGTTCCAGGCAGCTGTATCTGCTGCGCTCACTGCAGCGATTGCGCAAATTCATCAAGGGAACAATGGAGGAGTCAATGGGCAAGGAGCCGGAAGTTCGAACAACGGAATGAATCAAGGACCCACCAAAACGTGTACCTACAAGGACTTCACAAACGCCAAACCACGAACTTTTAACGGAACTGGAGGAGTGATCGCTCTGAAGTGATGGATCGAGAAGGTGGAGTCGGTATTCGAGATATGCGATTGTCCTGAGCAGATGAAAGTGAAGTTCGCGGCCTGTACTTTTGTGGATCAAGCACTCACCTGGTGAAACAGACACGTGGAAGCCATGACGCTCCCTGTAGCCAACTCTATGCCGTGGGCAGAGATGAAAGAAATGTTAATGGCTGAATACTGCCCGCGAGGCGAAATACAGAAGATGGAGCAAGAGCTATGGAACCTCACTGTGTAGAATGTGAATATCGATGCTTACATATCGAGATTTAGTGAACTATCTGAAGGGTTTTGAGCATTCTAACACTTCCTAAGTGTACATGCAACCCTAATAACCTTGGATCTATGTTTGTCTAATTATCATGCAAAGTTGAATTCCAAGGTTATATTCCTATCTAGCATACATGGGGAACAATTTTAACTTGAATCATAGATAGAATAACTTACCTTGTTGTTGCTTGTGTTCCTTGAAACCTTGTGAGCCTAGCACCCCAAGTGTGATGCCTCAAATGCTTCACACAACACCAAATGCTCTTGGAAAGACTCTTGAGATAATATACACTTCTCAAAATCGGCCAAGCCCTCTAGTTTCTTAGTCTCTAACTTGTGTAGCCAATTTTGTGGAGAATGGGTCTCTTATATAGTGTTGACACATCTAGGGTTACACCATGTAAACCCTAATGTGTCATGACTCTTCATTTCCATGACCCATGGGTTTGTAACTCCCATGGAGCATCCATGGAGCATCCTATGGGTAGAACCCAACTTGATAATCCATGGAGCCTCTTAGCCCACTATATAAGATATAGATGATTTACATAATCAACCCATATATTTAATTAGTTATCCTTTGATCACTTAATTAATTCCAAATTAATTCTTTGATCAACTAATCAAATAATATTATTAATATATTAGAACTTATAATATATTAATAATCTCCAAGTGTTATTTCTCTCATTTAGTCTATCCAATTGCATGGTGCCATGCAACCCAAATGGACCATGCCGGGTCGGGTCAAGTACAAGCCCGAAATAGTTATGGACTTAGACACCTTATCCAACAGTCTCCCACTTGGATAAGTCTAATAACTATATCTCTAGTACTTCAGGAACCGACCGGCAATCGTAGCTCTTTCAAGGTCTCTCGGAACTGAGAAGATGATGGTACGCCATTTAAGATAAGTGATCATATAATCCTCCGTTCTAGATATCAGCCGGACAAATACATGGAACAATGTCTTACTTATTGTCCAGCAGTTTGTTTCCCGATTTCCGATTTGTTTGACATAGAACTTAATTGAACACATCAACTTAGTTCTGACCGGGACCCGGTACATGGGTCAAAACAAAATCATCGAGGGGCCCAGATATCAGCTTCTAATCCAAGAAGGAACAGATAAACTTCGACACATATGTTTGTTCTACCACTCATTGAATTACACACAAAAGTACGTTTTATAACATCGAGTTACCAATGCGGTTTCGTACAGTCAATGCATAACCAACTTGTAAGTAACAAATCATATCTCTAGGTTTGAAGACTTATATGATATTACCGTCTCACGATCACTCGAGATAGAATTCCATGAAGTGATTCCAGTGAGCGTGGGTTGAGTCCAATGCTCAGAACTTATGAGCACTCATGATTGTTGTAGCCTTGTCCAAGACCTCTACAACCAACCATGACAGTCTTGATTCATATCTACGTCCAACATATGACCGACTGTGGAGGTTTGAATAATATGTTATACCAAACAAAATTATTTTGGAAGTCAAAACATGCAAAAGAAATATAGTAAATGATCGACAAGAGATAGCAACACTTTACTCATAAATAAAACTCCTTTTATTCATCATCAAATGTCAATTACACTTTACAAATTTCGAGGTTATCTAACTACTAAATCTAATATCATCCTTCAGCCCTATGCTCCGAGCATGCTGGAGATGCTTAACCCAAGTCAGTCCCTTCGTGAGGGGATCTGCTGGGTTCTCATCCGATGATACCCTCTTTGCCACGAGGTGTCCTTCTTCGATCCGATGTCTAATGAAATGGTATTTTCTGTCGATGTGTCTGGATCTCCCATGATCCCTTGGTTCCTTGGCTAAGCCAACAACACTTTCACTATCACAGAAAATTTCCATTGGCTCTTTAATAGCTGGTACAACTCCAAGGTCTCCAATGAAGTTCTTCAGCCATATCGCCTCCTTTGCTGCTTCGCTAGCTGCAATATACTCTGATTCACAAGTAGAATCTGCCACTGTCTCTTGCTTGGAACTCTTCCAAGAAAGTGCTCCTCCGTTTAGGGTAAAGACCCAGCCCGACTGAGAGCGGAAATTATCCCTATCAGTCTGGAAGCTAGCATCACTATACCCTACAACTCTCAAGTCATCACTCCCACCGAGGGTAAGAACCCAGTCCTTAGTCCTCCGTAGGTACTTGAGGATATTCTTTACCGCAGTCCAGTGTGCCTTGCCACGGTTCGCCTGATTTCTGCTATCTCAGCCTCAGTGCTAGGGCTTTGTGTCTTACTCAACCTGGTGTTACTCTAGATGGGTAACTCTCCATTCTTGGAATTCTGCATGCTGAATCTCTTCAGCACCTTATCCAAGTAGGTACTCTGACTAAGTCCAATTAGTCTTTTACTCCAATCTCTCAAGATTCTTATCCCTAAAATATAGGCAGCTTCACCAAGGTCCTTCATAGCGAAACACTTCCCAAGCCAGGACTTTACTTCCTGCAGGGTTGGAATGTTGTTTCCTATGAGTAGTATGTCATCCACATACAATACCAAAAAGCTAACTATACTCCCACTAGCCTTGACATACACACAAGATTCATCTTCACTCCTAGAAAAGCCAAATTCCTTGACCTTTTCATCAAAGCAAAGATTCCATCTGCGAGGTGCTTGCTTCAATCCATAAATGGATTTCTCAAGCTTACACACTCTATTAGGGTACTCGTTGCTGACAAAACCCTCTGGCTGACTCATGTAAACATCTTCAGCCAACTTCCCATTAAGGAAAGCGGTTTTGACATCCATCTGCCATATTTCATAATCATGAAATGCAGCTATGGCTAACAGAACCCGAATAGACTTAATCTTGGCTACTGGAGAAAAGGTCTCATCATAATCCACTCCAGGAATTTGAGAGAAGCCCTTTGCAACCAGTCTAGCCTTATAAGTGTGCACTTTACCATCCATGTCGGTCTTCTTTTTGAAGACCCATTTGCACCCTACTGTCTTACGACCTGGTACATTTTCAACCAAGTTCCAAACTTGATTGTCATACATGGATTGTATCTCGCTATCCATAGCCTCTTTCCATTTAGCAGACTCGGGGCCTGCCATGGCTTCCTCGTAGCTATTAGGGTCATCTTGACTTACTAGTGTCCCATCACTAATAAGTGTCTCACCTTCTGCAGTAATATGGAATCCATAGTAATGCTCAGGTGCACTCCTAACTCTCGTGGAACGTCTCAGAGGTACAGATTTGTCAATTGGCTCAACAGGAGTTTCCTCCTCAAGTTGAGGGCTAGAGTTTGAAGTTCCTTCACCGCTTGATTCTTGAATTTCTTCAAGATCAATTTGCCTCCCACTGTCTCCTTGGCTTATAAACTCTCTTTCTCGAAAGACTCCTCTTCTTGCTACAAAGACCACATTGTCACTAGGTCTGTAGAAGAGGTAACCAAAGGATCGTTGTGGGTAACCGATGAAAATACACCTCTCGCTTCGAGGTTCGAGCTTATCATGAGTCTCGCGTCTCACGAAAGCCTCACAACCCCAAATCTTGATGTGGTCTAGTTTAGGTACTTTACCAGTCCACATCTCGTGAGGAGTTTTGGCAACTTTCTTTGTAGGGACTAGATTAAGAATATGGGCGGCAGTCTCTAAGGCATACCCCCAGAATGAGATTGGTAGCGTAGCTCGACTCATCATGGAACGAACCATATCCAACAAGGTTCGATTACGCCTCTCAGCCACACCATTCAACTGTGGTGTCCTGGGAGGTGTCAATTGTGAGACTATCCCACATTCCCTTAGATAGTCGAGGAACTCTGAACTAAGATACTCACCACCACGATCGGATCAAAGCATCTTAATGTTCCTGCCCAATTGATTCTCGACTTCCTGTTTAAATTCCTTAAACCTCTCGAAAGTCTCTGACTTATGCTTGATCAAGTAGACATATCCATATCTACTATAATCATCAGTAAAAGTCAAATAATAACGATTAGCATCCCTTGTGGCATGTTTGAATGGTCCACACACATCCGTGTGTATAAGGTCCAACAAACCTTCACCCCTCTCACACGAACCTGTGAAGGGTGACTTTGTCATTTTTCCAAGTAAGCATGATTCGCAACTATCATCTGACTTTAGGTCAAACGACTCCAAGACTCCATCCTTTTGGAGTTGGCCTATGCGCTTCTTGCTTATATGTCCAAGACGACAATGCCATAATGATGCTTTATCCAAGTTATTATTAGTAGAATCAATACACAAAACATTATTTCCTGAGTTATCTACAACAGATACAGCTTCATACACACCATCACAAGGTAATGCTTTAAAATAAAGAACATTATTAAAGAAAGCATCAATAGAACCAACTTCATTATTAAATGAAAAGGTAAACCCTTGTTTGTACAAAGCATGAAAGGAAATAATATTTCTTGCCATTCCTGGCGAGTAACAATATTTATTCAAATCTAAACTAAACCCACTACTTAGCGATAAAGTATAAACTGCAATCTTGGTAACAGGTATAGCTTTCCTATTCCCCATGATCAAGTTTATCCTTCCTTGCTCCACATCCTCACTTCTTCTTAGTCCCTGCAACTCACAACAAATGTGAATACCACACCCGGTATCAAGGACCCAAGAATTAGAATGGGGTGAGTTATTAGAAATGATAGTGTAAATACCTGCATGGTTGGGTTTAACTTTCCCATCCTTCACATCTTGCTGGTATTTTGGGCAGTTCCACTTCCAATGAGATTTTTCATGGCAATAGAAGCATTCAGCCTCTTTTGGGTCAGAAGAAGGAGTAATGAAACCTTTCTTGGTTCCACTTGAAGAAGAGCCATCAAGGGTCCGAGCCTTGGTACCCTTAGAAGAGCTCTTTCTCTTCCTCCCTCGACTTTTCCCGATTGCCAAAACCGGAGTAGAGTTTGGAGTAGGAGTGATAGCAACCGACTTCCCCTTAAGACCTGTTTCTGCGGTCTTGAGAAGTCCCTGAAGTTTGCTGAGGGTGACTTCTTCCTTGTTCATGTGATATGTCATGCGAAATTGATCATAGCACGATGGTAAGGAATGCAAAATAATATCTATTGCAAGATCCTCCGGGAAGTTCACATTAAGCTTCAGCAAACGATCCACATACCTTTGCATTTTCTGCATGTGGCTCGTGACGGATTCTCCGTCCTTCATCATGGTTGTTATCATGGAGCAGATGATTTCATACCTCTCTTGTCGTGCACTTTGATGGTATCTTTCCATCAAATCTTGGTGCATTTCATAAGGGTAGAAATCCTCATAAGACTTTTGGAGTTCCGCTGTCATCGTGGCCATGATGATGCAAGCCACTTTCGTAGCATCCCTTTCATGTGCCCGAAAGTCAGCGATCTCCTGAGGAGTTGCAGTGGACTCATCAATCTCCTTAAGCTCCTTGTCAAGGACATATTCTTTGTCCTCGTAGCGGGTAATCATCCTAATGTTTCTGATCCACTCATTGAAGTTGGATCCATCAAAGGTGACTTTCCCACACAAGTTCATAAGGGTAAAGGAGCCATTAGGATTAGAGCCAGAAGCATTGTTGAAAGACATCTGAAGAAAAAGAGGACAAGATTAGTTTAGATATAAGAGAGTCCTTAACAAAACACCCATATGTAATATTAAGGCTAGGATCCAATCACAATATAATATAACTTAGAAGAGGTATGCCGTAATCTAAGCTATATCATATTTGAAAGGTAGGTGAATGACGATTCACCAATTTCCACCACGAAAACCACAATATTTTAGTATTAGGTTTTTGAATGGTTCTTAGAAATTCCTAGATTCTTTGAGATTCAATGAACTTTTCAAAGGCATGTTTCAATCTCGAGTGTGCCCTCCAAGTTTTGTGACTGGGATACCGAGGATCACAAAACGAGGTGTGAAGTAACCATGCAAATCACTTGGTACCCTTAAAGTTTATCACTCAATCGATGTGCCGGTTAACCACACACGCTCCACCGATACTATAATAAACCCTAAGTCACCCTTTACCTACCTTGTTAAGTCCAAGTTAGTGTGCCGGTTAACCACACACGCTCCACCAACGACTTAATCAAAGTGTAAAGGGTAATTTCATGGAATAGCACCTTATTCACATTCTTCCTAAAGTAACTAAGATTGGGAATTTAATAAAAACATTTAGTTACTTTATAATATTCATCATACTTTGAATGAGAATTAATAAGTCCTTGTCTTACCCGTTCGGCTAACGACCCTCCACCGATCAAGCAAGCGGTGGGTGAGAGTGGACACCCATTAAGTCACCATTTTATAGGCAACAACCTTATACCCACCTTATAGACCGGCTTCGTGAATGAGGCGTACTAGCGGTAAGACGACTTTGTTCTTATACAAATATATATAATTATTTAAATCATAATAATATAAGTATAAGGGTTGAATTTTAACTTTTAAAATTCTAGGGGTTGGAACTAAAGTTTTAACTTAACTTTACTTGTTCCAAAACTTGAGGGCAAGTTTTGTAAACTTTCAAAACTTTTCATTTCTTGTAACTTATGAGTTTAATAGAGTAATAAAATGAGGACTTTTCATTTTTCTAACTCTTGTGTTCTTTTAATGGTTTTTTAATCCAAGAGACTTTTGGTTTTCCATAACTTGAGGACAAGTTATGGACTCCATTAAAACACATTATGATCATGAATTAATCTACCACATAGGTTACAAATAATTCCTATGATCATCTAAACATCATAAGAACAAGAATATGAATATGAACACTTTCAAGAATCAAAATCACATTTAATCTTTGTAATTTTGATAACTAGTTGTTGTAAATGAGTTAGAAAAGACATTACACCTTCTAAAATAAGTTTTCAAGTACCAAAACATTTTAGGGTAATGATTCTAATCCATTTCCAGCAACTCAAGTCGAAATTCTGCACTTTGTCGACCCTACTCGCCGAGTGCATAAACCTACTCGCCGAGTAGGTTGAAGATACACATGAACTCGACGAGTCCTCCCCATGGACTCGCCGAGTCCATCAGTCAGACAGCAGAATATTCGACTTTCTTCAACTTTTAAGCACAAATAACAAACAAACAAGCCTAGGCTCTGATACCACTGAAGGGTTTTGAGCATTCTAACACTTCCTAAGTGTACATGCAACCCTAATAACCTTGGATCTATGTTTGTCTAATTATCATGCAAAGTTGAATTCCAAGGTTATATTCCTATCTAGCATACATGGGGAACAATTTTAACTTGAATCATAGATAGAATAACTTACCTTGTTGTTGCTTGTGTTCATTGAAACCTTGTGAGCCTAGCACCCCAAGTGTGATGCCTCAAATGCTTCACACAACACCAAATGCTCTTGGAAAGACTCTTGAGATAATATACACTTCTCAAAATCGGCCAAGCCCTCTAGTTTCTTAGTCTCTAAGTTGTGTAGCCAATTTTGTGGAGAATGGGTCTCTTATATAGTGTTGACACATCTAGGGTTACACCATGTAAACCCTAATGTGTCATGACTCTTCATTTCCATGACCCATGGGTTTGTAACTCCCATGGAGCATCCATGGAGCATCCTATGGGTAGAACCCAACTTGATAATCCATGGAGCCTCTTAGCCCACTATATAAGATATAGATGATTTACATAATCAACCCATATATTTAATTAGTTATCCTTTGATCACTTAATTAATTCCAAATTAATTCTTTGATCAACTAATCAAATAATATTATTAATATATTAGAACTTATAATATATTAATAATCTCCAAGTGTTATTTCTCTCATTTAGTCTATCCAATTGCATGGTGCCATGCAACCCAAATGGACCATGCCGGGTCGGGTCAAGTACAAGCCCGAAATAGTTATGGACTTAGACACCTTATCCAACAGTCTCCCACTTGGATAAGTCTAATAACTATATCTCTAGTACTTCAGGAACCGACCGGCAATCGTAGCTCTTTCAGGACCCCTTAGTTGTTACCGGTACGTTTCCCCTAAACCACACTTATGCATGCATCCTATTTGACACCGGAGCGGAGCGAAGTTACGTAAGCGATAAGTTTAAACATTTATTAAAACAACAACCCCAAAAGCTAAATGAAACCTATACGGTGGAAATGGCCAATGGGAAAACCGAATCCACTGGGGAAATCTACATCGGATGTACCCTAACCCTTAATCAACACGTCTTTTGAATAGATCTAATGCCAGTATCAATTAGGAGTTTCGAAGCGATCATCGGCATGGACTGGTTAAGCCCCCACCATGCTGAAATTATGTGCCACGAGAAAGCCATTCATCTTCGTCTCCCAAATCACGAAACCCTAGTAATTTACGGAGACAAACCTAGCATGAACCTTCGCCTCATCTCGTGCATCAAGGCACAAAAGCACCTACGAAAGAAGGATTCGGCATTTCTGGCCCACATAGTGGATAAAACAAAGGAGGGAACTAACATTCAAGATATTCCGGTAGCGTGTGAATTTCCAGACGTGTTTCCTGAAGATCTTCCAGGAGTACCCCCAGAGAGACAGGTTGAGTTTCGAATCGACCTTGTACCAGGAGCAACTCCTCTCGCTAAATCACCCTATCGGCTGGCTCCTGCCGAAATGCAGGAATTGTCCAGCCAACTCAGTGAGCTTCTGGACAAGGGATTTATTCGACCTAGTTACTCGCTGTGGGGAGGTCCAGTGCTCTTTGTCAAAAAGAAGGACGGATCCTTTAGGATGTGCATCAATTACAGAGAGTTAATTAAACTCACTGTCAAGAATCGCTACCCACTCCCACGAATCGATGATCTATTCAACCAGCTCCAAGGAGTTAGTTATTTTTCAAAAATAAATCTACGGTCCGGATACCACCAACTCAAAGTCCGGGAAGAGGATATTCCAAAAACCGCTTTCCGAACCCGCTACGGACATTATGAATTTGTCGTAATGCCCTTCGGTCTGACAAATTCCACTGCAGCATTTATGGACCTAATGAACCGAATCTGTCGACCATTCCTCGACAACTTTTTCATTGTCTTCATTGATGACATTCTCGTTTATTCTAGAAGCAAAGAAGAGCATGGCCAACATCTCCGACAAATCCTAGAAACGCTGCGATCGGAGAAGCTATACGCAAAACTCTCCAAGTGTGAGTTCTGGCTCCGGAGTGTGAACTTCCTAGGTCACGTAGTTAGCCAAGATGGAATTCATGTGGATCCCTCTAAGGTCAAAGCTGTTGAAGGATGGGCAACCCCGACGACACCCACATAAATTTGCCAATTTTTGGATCTAGCGGGATTCATTCAAAACTTCTCTAAGATCGCCAAACCACTTACCTTGCTTACGCAAAAGGGCGTACCATTCAAATGGATAGACAAACAAGAAATTGCGTTTCGGACCTTGAAGCAAGCTCTCTGTAGTGCTCCTGTACTATCTCTACCAGAAGGCACAGAAGATTTTGTAGTCTACTGTGACGCGTCAAACCAAGGTTTAGGTTGCGTCCTCATGCAACGTGGAAGAGTGATAGCATACGCATCCCGCCAATTAAAGACGCACGAAGTAAATTATACGACCCATGACCTAGAATTGGGAGCTGTAGTCTTTGCCCTAAAGATTTGGAGGCATTACCTTTATGGTACGAAGTGCACCGTCTTCACGGATCACAAGAGTCTCCAACACATCTTGAACCAGAAGGAGCTGAACATGAGGCAACGAAGATGGGTCGAATTGCTAAACGATTATGAGTGTGAGATCAAGTACCACCCAGGCAAGGCCAACGTGGTAGTTGATGCATTAAGTCAGAAGGAGTACTCTAATCGCCGTGCGAAAACTCTCTCGATAACCATTCAATCTCATCTGGCCACCCAAATTGCAACAGTCCAGTCAGAGGCCATGAAGACGGAAAATCGAGCAAGCGAAGCATTACGCGGGATGGAGAAGAACCTAGAGGCAAGGGAGAATGGAGTATACTACTTCATGAACCAAATTTGGGTCCCTAAAATCGGAGGATTTAGGGAGGTTGTTATGAAGGAAGCCCACAAGACACGATACTCCATTCATCCCGGTTCAGACAAGATGTATTTGGACATTAAACAACACTATTGGTGGCCTAACATGAAGGCGGAAATTGCGACCTATGTTAGTAAGTGCCTTACGTGCGCCAAGGTAAAGGTGGAGTACCAGAAACCCTCAGGATTGTTACAACAACCGGTAATCCCTAAGTGGAAATGGGAGGGGATTTCTATGGATTTCGTGACCAAGCTACCCAAGACGTCGGACGGACTGGACACCATATGGGTAATAGTCGACCGACTGACGAAATCTGCCCATTTCCTGCCTATAAAAGAATCCTGCAAGATGGAAAGATTGACACGATTGTACATTCGAGAGATCGTGAGACTCCACGAAGTACCAGTGTCTATTATCTCGGATAGGGACAGTAGATTCACCTCGCATTTTTGGCAATCTCTCCATAAGGCACTAGGAACTCATCTCGACATGAGCACCGCGTATCACCCACAAACGGACGGTCAAAGCGAACGAACCATTCAAACGCTTGAAGACATGCTTTGCACATGTGTGATAGACTTTGAGAAGTCATGGGATACCCATTTACCTTTAGTCGAATTCTCGTATAACAACAATTATCATTCAAGCATTAAGGTCGCTCCTTTCGAAGCACTGTACAGGCGTAAGTGTAGATCACCGTTATGTTGGGCTGAAGTAGGTGACGCCCAGCTAGCAAAAGCACTCACGTCGAATCAGGCGCTAACGGGACCAGAAATCATTCGTGAAACCAAGGAAAAGATCGTTCAAATCAGAGCTCGACTGCAAGCATCGCGCAACCGACAAAAAAGCTATGCCGATAAACGGCGAAAGCCCTTAGAATTTCAAGTCCGAGATCGAGTATTGTTAAAAGTCTCGCCCTGGAAAGGAGTTATTCATTTTGGGAATCGGGGAAAATTGAACCCACGATACATTGGACCTTTCGAAATCGTCGCCCGAATAGGTCCGGTAGCATACAGACTGCAACTACCCGCAGAGCTAAACGGTGTACACCCCGTGTTTCATGTCTCTAATCTGAAGAAGTGCCTATCAGATGAAACCCTCGTCATTCCTCTTGACGAAATCGAAATCAACGAGAATCTCCTGTTCATTGAAGAACCAATTGAAATCATGGACAGGGAGGTGAAGCGTACTAAGCAAAGTCGCATCCCGATCGTGAAAGTACGGTGGAACGCAAAGCGTGGACCAGAATTCACGTGTGAACGCGAAGACCAAATGAAGCAAAAGTACCCTCACCTATTCTAGCATACTCAAATCTAGCTTTCAAACAGAATTTCGGGACAAAATTCCCTCTAACGGGGGGATGATGTCACAACTAGAAAATTTGTGTCTTGTAATCACTATACCTAAGTAAAATATTGAATCAAAAACTTAAGAGCATGTGTGATACCTATTATTATGACATCAAAAGCTTCAATCAAATACATCATACAAATACTACAAATAGTCAACAGGCAATTGGAAACCCTAGAAGTTCTTGTTTAGGTCCATTTTGGACTAGGACTTCCTTATTGGACTCAATGGACCAATAAGCTTCCAATTTGACTATCATGGGCTTAGAACCCTTAATTGGGCTCTAATTGGACCCACATTAATTTATTTCAACATTATGGGCCATATTGGGCCTAGAATGAAATAAATTAAGAGTTTTGAACCATGAATAACCTAAACTAGCCCAACAAAGTGTAAAAATCATGTTATATTTCTTTTGGGCCAACAATCATCAAACTTAGCTATAATATGGGCTTGAGGGCCATAAAGCCCAAAAACCCTTTTTCCTTCCATATTTTCGGCCCAAGACCAAGCCCAAGAGGAGAAGTTGACTTAATGCATGCCACCTCATTATTACATGGTGCTTATCCAAGCTAATACTCCTCAAATATCAATGCTAATCTCTTTTCTCCATGCAACTCTCTCTCTCCCTCTCTCTTCTTGTTTCGGCCGTGGGTAACACACACACACACACCTCACAAAAGTCTCTCTAAATCACTCAAGACTTCTCTCTTCTTCCTCACCCAAGGATCTCGAAATTTGCTTGTGTTTCAAGAAGATTTCACAAGATAATCATCATCCTTTGGTAAGTTTTCCATGTCTAAGTTACAAAACTCCCCTCTCATATAAGATCACTTATTCTAAACAAGTTTCTTTGGTGATCATACTCCTAGAAAACTCCTTAAACTCGAGATCTTCATCAAGGGGAGCTAGGGCCAAAAATCACCAAGTTTTCTTTCATCCTTTCTTCAAAAACCGAAACCACACCCTAAGGTGAGCTTCGTACTCCCTATTTTTCTGTTTTATAAGTTTTGTGGGGGGGGGGGGGGGAATACAAGTGAAAGTGTAGATCTATATGTGTTTTGTATGTCTTGTATGATTTCTATGCTTATATGTGTGTTTTTGTGTGTTTATGATGTTGGATCTAGCCATAAACTCCTAAAAAATCGAGATATATTTTATGTTAAATGATACTAGCATAAACTTTATTATTACATACAAAGTATTCCAAGAAAAATTGCTAAGTGGCTTAATAACATCTCCTTTGGGCTAAAAACTCATTTTTTTGGACACAAAATGTTAAAAAATATAAAGTTAAAGGGCCCAAAATGACATATTACGAATTCTGATGGATGAGAAGAGTCAAAACAGTTTCAATAAAGTATTTTCTGGAAATATACTCTTTTGGAGGGTTAAAAATATAAATTTCAAGCTTAATGGGCTAAAAATGACATTTTTGGCCCAATAGGGCCCAATATGCGAAATTTTCTGTTTTAAAGGGCCAAAACTGAATTTTTCTGCAAAACAGTGGACTACTAGTGTCCCAAGTCCTTTTCTAAGGTTAAAAATGCTTTTCATAATTAAAAAGGACCAAAGTTGCAAAAAAGTTCCAATTTGGGCCAAAAATGTAAAATTGCGAAAAAGGAAGGTTTCAACCGAGAAAACTGGATTTTCAGGGACTAAAACTGTTTTCAACTAAAAATGTGCTGAAAAATATCAATTCCAATAAGTTTTGATGTTAAAATGCCAAGAAAAATAGTTTAAGGACTAAACCGGAAATTTATTTATGCAAAGGGTTGAAAAAGTAAATTTACAAAATAAAGAAGGGCTGAAAACAGAAAAATTTCCATGCTAATTCGATACATCCGTTCTGATCAAATATTGGCACTACGACTACCGACGAATTTCAATACACATCAACACCAAAAATTCGTTACCTAACGAATTGATTCGGTCTCGAATCAATAACAAACCCGAAACTACTAACACGACTACAACTCGATTCGTACACAGAAAATTTGGGAATTCAATACACACGTGAGAGTGCACAGACGTCGACGCACCATCTTTGGGCACCAAAGTGTAAAATCTTGTTTGTTGGGCCTAGCTAGCCCAATGGCTTGATCTTTAGGCCCGAAGACTTCAACCTTACGAGTTGTTGAGTCTTACATGATCCAACACAACGTAAAAGGACTTTCAATGGCTATTATACTATTGATCCCCAAGGGTCCTTTGGTACTGCTAGTAAAGTCAGTTATGCTAATGCGAATCGGGTCAAGGGCCCTTCGCACTCTTTTTTTTATCCCCAACCGGCTAACGGAGTTATCGAGGTCTTCGTGCCCTCTTTCTCTTCGGATGTGGGACTACAAGAAGTCAGGGCGGTTGGATTACGTGAATAGTACGGACAACGCCTACGGGATCGTTAGTATAGTTGTAAACTGGCCGTTTGTGTAATGCGTGTTTATAGCAATTCACCATGCGCAATAATCCGACGTCGCCTGGAATCAATGACTTCACACGCCGCGATGGTTCTACAACTACATGGAATTCAAAGTATTAGGAAAAAATCGGGTTTTCCTAGGGTTTTTCAATACATACAGTTTCGAAATGTACACAAGTTTAATGAACACTTTTTACAACTATAGAAACAAACAAGCATACTTATGGGTCTTCACAAACTTTTTCAGAAATTCTTTTCAGAAAATATCGGATTTTCTGGTGGTTTTCAAAATAATACAAAACGTTGCTTTTCAAATACCGCTTATGAACTCACCAACATTTCATATGTTGACGTTTTTCAAAATACTTGTATTCTCAGGTAACAAGTAAACCAAAGGAAAACGTACTCAGTGATGGCTTGCCGTTTGTTTATCTATGTACCGAACAATTTATTTTTGGGAATGTAATGCTAAAACATTGTACTCACTGTAAACCTTATCAGTTGTAGTATATTAATGCATGGTGACAAATGATGTTATGTTTCATATATATTCAATGTTATGGTATTCAATTGAGTCACGACAGCCCTCGGACGTTTCCGCCGTCTGTTTCGGCGGTGTCACACTTATTCATGTGATATGTCATGCAGAATTGATCATAGCACGATGGTAAAGAGTGCAAAATGATATCTATTGCAAGCTCCTCAGGGAAGTTCACATTAAGCTTCAGCAACTCCATCGGGGATGGTGGAGGAAATAAGGCGGTGAATGAGGCGGTGAGTTGGGGATCGGATGCTCCCTTCTTGTGCAGACTTTGGGATGTAAACTTTATTTCCTATGGTATTCCACCAACCCGTGCTTGTAACTCCATCGGGGAACACCATGTGAGTGTTTCCCAAGAAGGCCCGAAAGATGTTTGTTGACACCATGGGTTGATCATAGATCCCTAGTCGGCAGGCAAGGTCCACCACCGAGCATTGACGATACTCTCCACCAAGGCAAAAACTGAAGCTTGTTGGGTGAAAGACATCCACTCCCCCGGTAAAAGATACCGTAGAGAAAAACTCCCAGCAAAGCTCTAAATAGACCGGCTCTTGTATGCGGAAGACCCGGCTCCACCCATCGCAGATCATTGTCTTGCCTTCATGTTGGAACTCCTTCAAAAGGTAAGGAGCTAGTTCTTCTTCGTATCTAACACTTTGCAGCCATTCCCAATCAATTCTGTTCGGCACATACACCTCCTTCTTCTTAATGTCGGAGAGCTTCTTCTTCCACTTCCTCATTGTTGAAGCGGATTCAATTTGCGGGAAGTTTAACCATGGAAACTCCCCTTGGTTGCCACTTGAAGTTTGTCCCCTTCTGAACATGATGTCTACAAAATAAACACACAAAACCTAGAAAACACAGAATATAATTAAAAAATGTCTCATGTCTGTAACTCGACTGGACTCGTTGAGTCCAGGCCCGACTCGGCGAGTCGCGCAACCTGCACGAGTCGGTCGACGGGTCGCATGAAATTGGACCATAAAACCTGTAATTTCTGTCAAGGGTTTTGTTCAGGGACTTCCTACTAAGTAATAAGGCCAAAATAAACGTTCAAAACAACAATATTCATGAAAAATCGAAACCCTAGAATTTCATTACTTTTCAAAAATGGGTTTTTCATGCAATTGTAGATATAGATGGCCTTATAATCACATTCTTACTAAAAATCAAGAAGAAAGTTGTTACCTTTTGAGTTTAAACCTTGAGAAATTGGAAGGAAATTTGAAGAAAACTTGAATGCTTGAAAGAGAGTTTGAGAAAGAGGTACCCGGAAAGTGTGGTGTGGAAACTGAATCTTAGGGTTAAAACCTTATTTACCAGATGTAAAAGTAATTTCGAAATTATTATGTTTTTCTGTAAATAAAACCGACTCGTCGAGTCAGGGTCAGACTCGGCGAGTCTAGTCGCGCAGTCAAAGATTTTCTGAAATCAATATATACTCGTCGAGTCAGGGTCAGACTCGGCGAGTCTCTTGTAAAACATTACTGATTTTCAAAATTTTGTTATTTATTCAAAATCTTTTCACCCGAACCTTAAGCTAGGCACACTCTCAAGCAGACATGTCCGATGATTTGGAAGATTAAAATTGTGAAACGAAACAAAAACTAAAAAAAAACTAAAGAGTAAAAGAAAGCAAACTCTAACGACGGGTTGCCTCCCGCCAAGCGCTTCTTTTTAAGGAGTCATTAGCTAGACTCCTTCCCATTTACGTTTTGTCATCTTCAAGCATCGGGAATGTACACCTCACTTTTTGTGGTTTATACTTGGTCTTGTAGGCGTGAATCTTTTTCTTGTAAGCCCTCTTCAATTCGTCTCTTCTCCTTTTCTCAGTATCATCCTCAGCTGTTTGGGCTTCTCTTTTCCTCTTCTTCTTTTTCAACCCATTCTTCTTTACCTTTTCTTGCACTTCCCTCTTTTTGAATGTAATCCTTTCATATTTTGTAATGGTTCGTGCTTTAGGTTTAGTAGTGAATGGTTGATTAACTTCCACTCTGCTTCCCTTTATGTCTTCATCCTCTTTTGTGCTCATCTCTTCTCCAAATGGCATCGTATCAAGGCATGCCACATCGGCGTGTTGGACCTCCATTCCTTTTACTTCTTCTGCCGATTGTTCTTCCAAAGAATCAAAAACAGTAACTGAACCCAGGGTATGTGAAGAACTATCAACAAACAAATCAGCTTTGGTCAAGTTTTTATCCAAATCGACTGGACTCGTCGAGTCCATTATGGTGACTCGGCAAGTCTGATCGGGTTCCATCAATCCTGGAGTGTTTTCTGAGTTGGCTCCTTCCAGTAGCTTTTCTAGCTCCTCCAAGTCTTTGTTAGCATCTTCAATTCCTTCAGAGTGTAGCGTGAACTTACTTGGGTCTTTTTTTAGTAAAATTTCAAGCTCTTTTTGTAATACCTCATCATCCAATTGGATAAATGAGATTTCTTCTCTCTTTTCTTCTTCTTGCTTGACTTCTGGAATAGCTTTAAACATCACCGACTCATCACCCACTCTTAATGTCAATGTAGACTCACATATGTCAATTAGGGCACACGCGGTGTTTAAGAATGATCTTCCCAAAATAATTGGTATTTCGGGGTCTTCTTCCATTTCCACCACCACGAAGTCTAATGGAAAAATAAACTTGTCCACTTTGATAAGGAGATCTTCACAAATGCCTTGTGGATGAATTATTGTTTTGTTTGCCAAATGGATTCTCATATTTACCGGCCTTGGTGCTGGTAAATCCAGCTTCTTAAAGAATGAATAGGGCATCAAATTAATGCTTGCACCTGAATCAGCCAATGCTCGTGTAGAAACTTCATTACCAAATTGGCACGGAATTACTATGTTACCCAGATCACCTTTCTTCTCAGGCAGCTCACTCATCAATATCTCCGCGACTTCAGCCAAATCCTTCCTAGCAGCAAAAAGGCTTTTAAGCAAGTTAAAGTATTTAGGAGTTTGGAGCATTGTTTCCACAAATGGCATATTGACTTGTAAAGCTTTAACATGCTCCATGAAGGTTCTATAGGCTTGAACTTTTTCTGCAGGCATGGCTCTGGTTGGGTATGGCAGTGGAGGCTTATAAGGTTTCGAAGAACTGATGGGTTTCTCAATTTCGCATGGACTCGTCGAGTCCATAGGAGTGACTCGGCGAGTCGGGTTGGGTTTGGCTGGCTTCGATTCTTCTACCTTCTCTTCCTTCTTCTTGGAGATCCTTAGTGCTTCTGTAAGTTTTTCTTCACTGCTGGAGGTTATTACGCTCACGTTCTCCATTCTTGGATTGGGCTCGGTGTCGCTCGGAAGTTGACCGGTCTTCTTTCATTCACTTGATGTGCAAGCTGTCCCAGCTGTTTCTCAATGTTGAGAATGGAAGCTTGCTGATTCCTCAACATGTTTCTGGTTTCTTGCATTGCTACATCGTGATCATTATGTCTTTTCTCGGACGCGGTTATGAACCTTGTGAGTATATCTTCTAAATTTGCCTTCTTTTCCGTCACCGGTTCTTCCTTTTGATAGAATCCCCTCTCCCTCTGTTTGTATTTCTCCTCCTTAGCCTTTTTATACGCTTCGTATGGGAGCCATTCCTTCTTTGGTTTCCTCCAGTCTTCATCGTATCTATCGCCACTGGAATAGAATACTTGAGCCTTTTTATTTCCATTCTCGTCTCGATCACAATCCTTGGTAAGATGGGGGCCGCCACAATTTTCGCATCCTACCCTAATAGCATGGATCGTTTGATCCATTTTCGTCATTCTTCGGTCTAGGCTATCGAGTTTAGCTATTACCGCCGCCATGCCATCGTTCACCGAGTTTACTGCTCCACGACTCACTTCATTCCTCGGATTGTGGTATTCTCTAGAATACTTAGAGAATTCTTCAATTAATTCCTTTATTTCCGGAGGTGGCTTTCGGGTGAGCGGGCCTTGTGAATCGAGTAGTTGCCTTGTGGTGACATTAACTCCATCATAAAAGATGGAGACCTCTTGTTGGCTATTAAGATCATGGTGTGGGCAATTTCTAAGTAGGCTCTTGTACCTTTCCCAAGCTTCATAAAGAGATTCTCCGGGTTGTTGCTCGAAGTTGGCAATGGCTTTCTTTAGCTTGGCTATCTTGGAAGGTGGGCAGAAATGGTCAATGAACTCTTCTTTCATCTTGGCCCATGTGGTGACCGATCCGGGAGGAAGTGATTTTAACCAATCTTTTGCAGCGCCTTTAAACGTGACAGGGAGCATTCGAAGAAGCTGGGTCTCGCGTGGAACATTAGGCACGTTGAAGTAATCGGCCACATCATTTACTTCGTCCAAATGCTTGTAAGGGTCTTCATGATCTCTCCCGTAAAAAGAGATCTCCTTGAGTTGAGCGAGAATATGGCCCTTTAGCTCAAACGTAGCGGTTGCGGGAATTGCGGGTTGCACAAGTCCCGGCCCGGTGTCATCACGCATCCTTTTCTTCCACTCCCCCATGGGGACTTCATCGATGTTAGCCATATTGATAGCTAACTCTTCTTCGGAATCGGTTTCGTGCTCGGAAATATGCTCTTCTTCTTCGGTCTCGTACTCGATATCTTCGTGAATTGGTTCTTCAATTGTTAATGAGGCAATGGATGCTCCTGATTTGCTGCCTTTCTTCTTGCTGAAAACGGATTTCAAGTTCTTGAGTGGTGAGTTCTTTGAAGTTGCAGTTTCTCCTTCGGCTTTTCCCTTGCTTCTCTTTAGTGCGGATTCCGGGTCTTCCAAAGGTGGTACTAGATGTGTGTCCGATCCTCGGGTCATGAAACAGCTGAAAAAAAATGAAACAAAAGAAACGAAACGCGTAAAAGGAATAAAAACGAAATAATAAATAGGGACTAAAACTGCGATGGACTCGCCGAGTCTGCTCGAATGCACTCGGCGAGTTCAAGGCCAAAACAGAAAAGAAAATTTTCTAGTTATTCTAAAAACGGAATTTATTAAAACTAAATCTACTTACTGATTTGCTTTGTAAATAACTTTGTGTAAGATAAATCCCACACAAAGGATCGATTAAACTAGATTTTAATATTAATTTTAGAACCGTTCCCCGGCAACGGTGCCAAAAACTTGATGTGTGTAAAACCCACTAGTTTTAAACCTACTTTTAATTATCAAATAACACACAAAAGGCAGTGAACCTATCAATTGTGGTATAGCTAAATAAGCAGGGTATCGAACATAGGGAACGGCAAATTAAACTAAAAACTAATTTAATCTAAGTTAATTAAAAATCAGGGGTTTTCTCTAGTTTTACAAGACTAGAAACTTACTAATTATTACTAATTTAAGCTAGAAAATAAAGACTTTGACTAGATTCAATAACGGAGAAGTACTTCTATTTAGTTCAACTTAATTGATCCTATGGTTGATTTCAAGGTAAAAGTGCAATGGATTAATTCTTTTGCTAGTTACCGATTCAATTGATTAGTTCCGTATTCACTTCATTAATCCATAGCAAATAAATCAATTTAAACAATGGCCGGTTGTCTATTTCAATTAAATTTACTAGATATAATATTCGGGTTAAGTTAGACTTGCAATAGCTAATTAATTTATCCTTTTAATTAACTTCTTGTTTAATGGTCATCTCACAAGCTTGCACATAAATTTACTTGATTTTCTTATTAATCCTAGTTTCATGTTCACTACACTAGACATATGACAAAAAGTGTTCACTAAGCATATGAGATTGATAACTAATAGATGTTCATGCTAATTAATTATCTCCCTATTAACAGAAAATCAATTATCATTCACACACAAGGTTCTTTAGCAAGCTGAAATAACTAAATTAACCAACATAGAATTAATCCTACCAAGAATCAAACCATACTACCAATTTCGTATCCCCAAATAGAAGTTTAAAGGCTTTAGCTCATCATTGAATTAAAATTCAGCAAACAAACAGAGTCTAAATGTTCAAACATAGTAACTAAACACAACGATTTAAGAAGTATGATAAATTTTGCCTCAATACTCCTTCGGAATTGAACTCTAGCTTGCTTTGATGATCTCTAAGGGTCCTCTGGCTTCTCAATCGCAGCAAAACCTTTTTGAATCGTCCAAGAACTCCCCTCTCTCGATCTGTGGAATTATCTTTAAATAAGCGGTCCGACTCGTCGAGTCAAGTGGTGACTCGTTGAGTCCCTCTCACATTCCCCGTATTGCGATAACTATCTGGGATCCCGAGTCATTATCTTTGAAAATGGATTAGCATGAACATTACCACATCAAAGACAAGTTTATAAGTTCAAAAACAACTTAGGGTAATGTTCCTAGTCCATTTCTAGCCAAAAAAACTCGAAAATATGCTGTCTGGGGGTCCAACTCGTCGAGTGCATGAACAAACTCGGTGAGTTGGATCGAATTGATCACATTTTAGGCATGGACTCGCCGAGTCCTCTGATGGACTCGCCGAGTCTGATGATCAGACAGCACCAGATTCGTTTTTTCAGCTTCTTTTGCAAGTATAACAAGAAAACAAGCCTAGGCTCTGATACCACTGTTGGGTTTTGAGCATTCTAACACTCCTAAGTGTACATGCAACCATAAATACCTTGGATCTATGTTTTCTCTATTATACATGCAAATAAGAACTTCCAAGGTATTATCCTAATCTAGCATACAAAACAATGAATGTAACAAGATAGAATACATACCTCTTGATGTAGAAAGTCTTCATGAAGCTTGAGTGCCTAGTGCCCCAAGTGTGACACCTCAAATGGAATCACACAACATCAAATACAAATGGAATGACTTGAGAGAATTCTACACTTCATGGAAATCGGCTAGCCCTCTCTAGAATAATACTAGTGCCGATTTTGCCAAGAATAGTATCTTTATATAGTGTTACAATTAGGGCAAACCCTAATTGTCATGACTTTCCATTTCCTTGGATCCATGGGTTCAAATACACCATGGAGCATCCATGAACCATCTTATGGGTTTTAGCCCAACTTGATTATCCATGGAGCATTAGCCCACTATACAAGTATGGATGATTTACACAATCAACCCATATATTTAATTAGTCTTCTTTTGATCACTTAATTAATCCTAGATTAATTCTTGATCAATACTAATTAAATAATCTCATTATTCTTATTATTAATATACCAGAACTTATAATATATTAATAACCATAAGTGTCTTATTTCTCTCATTTAGTCTATCCAAGTGCATGATGCCATGCAACCCAAATGGACCATGCCGGGTCGGGTCAAGTCTTACCAATTATAGTTATGGACTTAGACATTAATCCAACAGTCTCCCACTTGGATAAGTCTAAAACTATTATTGCATATGACTTCAGGAACCAACTGGCAATCGTAGCTCTCAAAAGCTTCTGTTGAACTCTGACCTTGTAGATGAACTCTGACCTTTGTCAATGACTTGTCCATTAGATAAGGGATCATATATTCCTCCATTCTAGATATCATATGGACTGAGACATGGATTATAATCATTCTCTCTGTCCATTTGTTGTTTCCCGATTTCCGATTTATGACGACTGACTAATTGAACAAATCAAATCAGTCCTGGCCCGGCCGAGCACTTCCATTTGTCATCATCAAATCATCGAGGGGCCCACAGATATCGCTTTTATCCTGAAGGTAAAAGGAACGGATAAACTTCAACTCATATGGCTTGTTCTACTACTTGTTGAATCATACACAAAGGCACGTTTTATAGCACCAAGTTACCAAATGCGTTTTTGTGCTATCAATGTACAACCAACTCATAGTAACAACTCATATCTCTAGGTTTGAAGAATATAAGATATTATCATCTCATGATCACTCGTGATAAAATCCATGAAGTGATTCCAATGAGCGCGGGTTGAATCCAATACTCAGAACTTATGAGCACTCATGATTGTTGTAGCCCTTTGTCCAACACCTTAGACCTCTACAAGCCAACCCATGACAGTGTTAATTCATATCTACTTCCAACATATGACCGAATGTGGATAGTTTGAATAACTTAGTCATTCCAGAAGAATAACCCAGTTTATTCGGGAAGTCAAAACATGCAAAGTGAAACACAATAATAATAGAATCCAATATGGTATCAAAACCTATCACCATATGATTACACATTATTCATTGTATACTGTTTCAGCTATCAACTTTATTCTTGAATTTAAAACAATAGTTGTCCCATGCTCCAAGCATGTACACTATGTTTTCTAAACACTAGTCATGCCATACACCAAGTATGCATACTATGTTTGTCTGTGATCTTTACTTTGTGAACTAGATCAATTGAACATAACTTCAATGATTCTCTTTTCACACTCCCAAATCCTTACTGCAAATACACGAACTTCAAATTCATGTCATTTACTGAAATCTGTTAGACTCTAAACTTATATGCATTGATCCTCTTGTAATGATTATGCACAAAGTCATAAAGACTTGGCAACAATCATTACAGAGTATTCCAAATGAGATCAACTCCTTGGAAACATCCTTCTTGCATCAAGTTTCCTTAATCTTACACAAATTTAAAATTCTGACTTTGAAACATTTCCAGATTCCATTTTGACTATCACTTCTGAACAAGAGTTGCCTCCTTACAGATTATATCAATATGGTCCTTCCAGAATTATCACTATACTTCCAACTGTCCTTGAGCAACCAATCTTTGGTTAACCTTAGATTGTCCTCGACAATTGTTTAATCCTTTTAGTCATATCCAGTTCTAAACCTTTTCCCATCTTAATGCCCCAGGCATTTGGAAAATTTTAGAACGGATGATTATAGCACATGTAATCGATCCTATATCCGAAGCATATGGGACACGATTCATGATGTCTTACATAAAAACTAAACCAGTCTTTTGCTATAATAATTCCATTTCAATTTGCCAAGTTCTCATAATTCAGATTATGAAAAGGGATGCCGTAATCATAATCGAATTTTAGAACGCAAATAATGGACCCATATACAGAATTTCCTTATGTTGAGCCATTCCAACATGAAATTCATATATATATATATATATATCCTTGACTAAATGATTAAAACCTCACGATCTAAGCTTATAGATTTGAGACGAAGTATAATTTCCTCTCCCTTAATTATAGCAAAACAACTTTTCCAACCCCTGCAACCTCACGAATTGAAACTTTTTGTTTTCTATAATTAACATTGCTAACTTGCAATACTTATCATAATGATCATGCTCCCACTAACATGATGATTATTAGCATAACACTTATGCTCCCACTAGCTTTGACATGTACTCAGAAATCAGCTGGACTTCTAGAAATCAATACTTCATTGACTTTCTTACCAAAGTTCAGATTTCTGATACTAGATTGTTTTGATAAAACTTTATCAAAAATCATACACCTTCCCTTAGATAGCACACTTGTGTGTCTAAACAGTTATGAAGAGGTATGCCGTAATCATAATGGTTAGACCTTTTTGCCACTTCTCACAAGTCCATATTAGTGTGCCGGTTAACCACACACGCTCCACTAACGACTTTGAGAATGCAAATATCACAATTGCTATCTAGATTAAAATCTACTTAGTGAAAGTGTTTCCTCACCATCTGTTTCATGAATCGGAGAGAAACCTTATGACACTTAGATTTTTATGGTGTATGAGTTCCTACCCATATGAATTTGTCAAAACCATAATCACAAGACACAGATAATGACAAATCCAAAACCATATGGATTGAACTCAATTTTAACTTCTTGCCACCTGGCAGCTCAAGGGCCTACCATTGCTTCCAAGTTGTTGTGCAACAAATTGAGAACTCTAAGAACTCATATGCAAAGCCAACTTTAACTGGAATGGGCACAGAATATGTCAACACGATAGGTTATAAACCTCAAGTCGTGTGCTAGTGAAGAACTTTAGGTTCTATTCTTGATTACTTCTTGAGACTTTCAAGACCTTTAAGACTCCCACTGTCCTCTTGACCTATAAGACTCCCTTGTCAAACATCCAAGAGACAGTGTGGATTCTAATCAAGAAAAACACTTCACACAATTGGCCTAAGTTGGTCTTTGTTTTATCCAAAACATCACAACTTACCAATTTCAAATTTACAAGAGTAGAAAACTTTTACTCTTACATTTGACAAGTGTTTTAAACCTTCTTTAAGACATGTCACTCAAGTTACAATCTTCGAGTATGACTCTAAGACTTGTATTGGAACGAAGTATGACTCATCTTCTTGATTTAACCATTTCAACAATTCAAGATCCCTCTTCTTAGTCATAAGAATGCACTAAGATTTCCTTAGAGAACTAATTTTGATATGGTTTCTTAATCATTAAGATGATCACAAAACTAATACTAAAGTACTCTCCCATCTTTTTTGAAATTTGAGAAACTTTTATCCTTCTGCCTAATTTGATTCTTCTTATTCGCTCTGCCATACATTGGAACCTTATCCAATGTCTCAGAGTTACACTTAAGCTTGTAAGTATAATCATATTTACTGAGCTTTAGTAAACTATGACGAATAGTCTTATCAAACTTTTGTGGTGGACTTAATCAGTGCACAAGAATGTGTACTCGATCCCTTAGTCCTTTACTTGACTCACACATCCATGTGAACGAGTAATTAGTCTTAATTTTTCCAATATTTGAAAGTTTTCATTCATCATGCTATACAACTTGCATGATTCCATGTTTCGGTCCAATTGAAACTTGGGTGATGAGAATCTTTCCTTATTTGGTAAATCTAGACATTACCACAAATGAAATAATCAATTTCATATTTCCACTCTTGCTATTATTGGAATCATATAAGCAACAATTTTTCCTCAAAAGCCATTGTAAGGATATTTTAAAATAAATAAAATAAAAAATTTTCGATTATTTTAAAACTTTGCGAAAAACCTAATCCTTACAATCCATATGAAAACTTGTTGTTATCTATTCCTAAGCAAAAATATCATAACTCCTAAGAAGTAGCTCAAGAATCCGATTTTTCAAGCTACGCGATAGAAATTCATCTACGCGATCAGATTCAGCATATTCTTTCTTTAAGTTTCTTCACTTTTCTTTGATTCTTAAACATCACCATGTGACCCAGTCACATCATGTATCAAGAATCTCAGAATAGAAACTTAACAGAGTTAGATAGTGGACTTTACCTGAAGTAGAGTCAAACTCATTGACTTTAACATCCTTAGGTAAATTTGGCAGCTTCGCAACCAATGCCCCTTTCTTTGGCAATATAAACATATGGACCCTTTGATAAAGGTGCACAGGACTATCACAGACTTAGTTTTTCTCTTTACCATTTGGTCAACCGAGTTGACTATGGCCGATCCCTTTCCATTGGGAAGAGAATGCTTTTCTGGATTTCCTGTGTCACTATTGTTAATGTCCATAAAGTTTTTAGGAAGTTGATCTTAGCAAACAGATAAGATCATTAAGGGTCTTGTCACAGTCTGTTTCATAGGTGTTCCAAAAGAACTCACTATGTGACTTAGAAAGTAGTTGAACCACCAACTTTCTCAAGACTTTGACACCCAACTCTCCCGGCTTGTCAATATGTGACTATATCTCCAAGATGTGACCACACCTAGACCTTGCCTTGCCAATAGGGCTTGAGTGACCTTAAACTTTTCAAGAACTTGTGGGTTAGGGAGAATGGTTGGAGGAGGAGAAAGAAGTATGATATCCATGGGACATCATCTTCATTAGGAAACCTTGTTTCAAGAGATTTGGGAAGATTATAGGTGTCTATTACAGACATCTTTTGGGAGATATTCAAGATAGTTGATTTAAAGTCCTTAATATGACACCCAATATGAAATATTAAGGCTAGGACCCAACAAACTATTTTATAACTTAGAAGAGGTATGCCGTAATCCAAGCTATAAAATATTTGAAGGTAGGTGAATGACGATTCACCAATTTCCACCAAGATAAACGAAATGTATTATTAGGTTTTAATTGGTTTTGAAACTCCTAGATCTTTGAGATTCATTGAACTGTTCAAAGGCATGTTTCAATCTCGAGTGTGCCCTTCAGGTTTTGTGACTGGGATGCCGAGGATCACAAAACAAGGTGTGAAGTAACCATGCAAATAATTGGTACCCTTAATAAATTACCCCTCAATCGATGTGCCGGTTAACCACACACGCTCCATCGATACTATGATAAATATTAAGTCACCCTTTACCTACCTTGTTAAGTCCAAGTTAGTGTGCCGGTTAACCACACACGCTCCACTAACGACTTAGACAAAGTGTAAAGTGTAATTTCATGGGTTAGCACCTTATTCACATTTTTCCTAAGTAACTAAGATTGGGTATTATTAGGAGTTTAGTTACTTAGTATTATCATTAATACTTTTAATGAAGGGAGAATTCTAGTCCTGTCAAACCCGTTCGACTAACGACCCTCCACCAGTCAAGCAAGCGGTGGGTGAGAGTGGACACCCATTAAGTTGCCATTTTATAGGCAACAACCTTATACCCACCTTATAGACCGGCTTCGTGAATGAGGCGTACTAGCGGTAAGACTGACTTTACTCTTATACATATATATTATTAACTTATAATATTATAAAGTATAAGGGTTGAATTTTAACTTTTAAAATTCTAAGGGCTAACTTGGAATTAAAGTATTCATAAGGAAAACTTTTCAAATTCCAAAACTTGAGGGCAAGTTTTGAAACTATTCAAAACTAATTAATTCCATAACTTATGTGTTTAAAGTAGTTTTAATCCAAAAACTCTTCAAGTTCCATAACTTGAGGACAAGTTATGGAAGACTTTAAACTAATAAAAGAACTAACTTTTTCTTTATTTTATAACTTATGGATTTAATTATGGTTACATATTTTTCTTTTAATGAAGTGACTCTTGAACTTCCATAACTTGAGGACAAGTTATGGAGTCATAAAAAAAATTATTCAATGACACAAGACTCTTCATTTTGTAACCATTGCCAACTTTTATGAATTTTATGAGTCTTTAATGTGACTCTTCATGTAGCTTGAGGACAAGTTATACAAACACATTTTATACTCAACTCTTAGATTAAAATGGATTGAAAACAACTATTTCAATTAACCTCCGAATCCATCCGCAGAAAACCTCTTTACCCTCAAGGTATTTTTAATTGAGCCACCCAAGCATACATATTCTAGAAAATTACAACTTTTCGATACCACTATGAAATTCTTTGAATTCTTCACTTTCTTGATAATTTGATCTTTGATATCTTTGAATTCACCAACTTGTATTGACTTTTGGCATGTTCAACTTTTTTTTTTTGAATTTCTTGGAATTTTGATCTTTTGATCTTCACTTTATTTGCTCCAAAATTCTTATAACTTTTCTTGTAATTCTCTCTCTTTTTTTTACATGTATTTCTCAATATATTTTTTTTTCACTCAAATCCCTACATGCTTAAGCAGGGGCGCTCAATCTCAACCTTTATTGGCTAATGATAAAAACTTTCCTGGATACATTTCAGGTTTAGGCTGCTAAACATATTGCATCCCTCAGGCTGAGCGAGGTCGTGTTTTTGTCTCATGATTTCACTGAAATAAGGAAGCCACAAATGCACTAGAACGTATATAGGCTCAACTAAACATTTGGGTTTTCATGCAATTATTAACACAATCCTAACATGGAATCCTAATTTTTTACCAAAATTTTCTAAATAAATCCTAAGTAATACTTTTGGTATGCAAATTTTTTTTTTAAAATTGACTATTATGTAACCAACCCCCTACCCCACACTTATGTGATGCAATGCCCTCATTGCATATGATGCATAAAAACATAAAAAGAAACTAAAGAGGGAATTGGAACAAACTCCCCTGGGATAGCAGTCGATAGGCTGATCACACTCATTTAAGCTCCAACATCAATCAACTTTAGATATGGTAACATCTCATCCATGCCTTGGGTGTCAAAACTCGTGTGGGTCGCTCCAAATACGCGGAAATCAGTGTAAGATCTTCAAGAATGGATATGGAAGAATAAGTGAGCAAGTGGGACAAGTAGCAGCATCAAACCAACAGTCCGTCGGTAAAAAAATTGAACGACTCGTCGAGTCTTATGGTGGACTCGTCGAGTACCAGCGCGTCTTCTCAGAATATGTAGAAATACAAGGCGACTCGTCGAGTCAGCTTAGTGCACTCGTCGAGTAGGCCACTGAACGAAAAAAACTTGGTATTTTGCAACTGTTTTAGCCTCTAAAAACTTCTTTAACCCTTCCTCACATTTGGACTCAATTGCTCATACCCCTAGGACCGGACTCGACACTTTGACGTTAAAAAAAAACCGCTTCCTTGACTCGCTCTCGCTCGCGAAAACATCCATGCTTTACATCTCTAAACCATCCTAAGCGAGCAATCATAATTCAATCCTGAAAAATAACTAAAGCAAACAACCATTAAACATAATAAAATCTCAAAGCATACACACGAAATAAAAAAAATAAAACAAAACAAAAAAAAATTAAAATTGTTTGATTAAAAACACATCAATCTTCATCCTCCTCATCATCATTGGCGGCTCCACTTCCCCCGGCTCCGCTTCGTCTCGCAGCAATCCTCTCATCCCAAGATGGAATGAATGGGTAATTCCCTGCATCAATATGTGGAATATTGAAGTGGTCAAAAAGTCGTATGTGGGACTGGTTGCAAAAGTTCAGCCCCCTCGCCATTTGATCCTGCATCCACCTCATCTCTACATTGTACCAATCCATTGGTACGTCTTCATTCTCGACCGGAATCACTGGCGGCTCGTCCTCCACATCCCGTTCTCTTCTTGATCTCACCCTCCTTCCCAGTGCTTCGGGAACAACAACGGGGTCATCGTTTGGAATGGCATAATGGCCACCACCATAGTCTTCAATTATCCGTGCTCTTCGGAAAAGAATGGGATTAAACGGGGGCGTCGGGATCAATGTCATGAAGTTCAAGGCACCGCGGTTCATCAACCCGAATGAATTAGCCAATCGAGTGACAAACATTCCTCCATTGATACGGGAGGTTTTGCGATCTTTGACCGCACCCTCCGAAAGGTATGAAGCTATACACCAAGGGATGTTGCAAAAGACGCCGGGTGTTATTATTGTTGGATTAATGTCTAAGTCTATAACTATATTTGGTAAGACTTGACCCGACCCGGCATGGTCCATTTGGGTTGCATACCATCATGCACTTGAATGAGAGAAATAAGACACTTATGGTTATTAATATATTATAAGTTCTAGTATATTAATAATAAGAATAATAAGATTATTTAATTAGTATTGATCAAGAATTAATCTAGGATTAATTAAGTGATCAAAAGAAGACTAATTAAATATATGGGTTGATAGTGTAAATCATCCATACTTGTATAGTGGGCTAATGCTCCATGGATAATCAAGTTGGGCTAAAACCCATAGGATGGTCCATGGATGCTCCATGGTGTATTTGTACCCATGGATCCAAGGAAATGGAAAGCCATGACAATTAAGAGTTTACCCTAATTGTGTAACTATATAAGCATCTTATTATTGAGGAAAAATTGGCCACTAGTAGTATTCAAGAAAGGGCTAGCCGATTTTGGTGAGTGTAGAATTCTCTCAAGTCATTCTATGTGTTTTGATGATTGTGATTCCATTTGAGGTGTCACACTTGGGGCACTAGGCACTCAAACTTCATGAAGACATTCTACACCAAAGAGGTATGTATTCTATCTTGCTATAGTCATTGTTATGTATGCTAGATTAGGATAATACCTTGGAAGTTCTTATTTGCATGTATAATAGAGAAAACATAGATCCAAGGTATTTAGGGTTGCATGTACACTTAGGAAGTGTTAGAATGCTCAAAACCCAACAGTGGTATCAGAGCCACGGGTTGTTTTCTGTTATATTGATGCAAATATTTTATTTTCAAAGTTGGAAAAAAAAAATGAAAAAAAAACATGAAGTTTGTCAAATTTTAAGATAATTACTTGTTCTTGTGAAAAACTAATTATTTGTAAAATTTGAATAATGTGCTTTATGAGTTGAATTAGGTCAAATTTAATAAAAGATAAAATAATATGATTATTTTATTAGTTTTAAAAGTTTGATCTAAAGAGTTTTATTTTTTTTGAAACCTCCATAAGTTATGGATATGAAAAGGTTTTTAAAAAAAAAATTGATTCAAAGTTTTATGGAGTTACAAAAAATTTGGTGTTAATGTTTTAAAGGATTCCATAACTTAAGAATAAGTTATGGATCACCAAAAGTTTTTTTGTGTTACCTTATTTTATGAGTGAATTTAGATTAATGAATAAAATTATGTGATAGTTGGTTTTAATCCAAATTAATCTAAAAGAAGTTCATAAAATGTGTTTATGTAACTTATAAGTCACATTTATGAATCTTAAAACTCATAAAAGTTGGCAAAGGTTACAAAAATGAAGAGTCTAGTTCTAATTAAATGGTTTTATGACTCCATAACTTGTCCTCAAGTTATGGAGGACCAAGAGTCTCTTCATTTAATAAAATAAAATAAAAAAAAAAGTGTAACCTTAATTAATTCCATAAGTTATAAAATAAAGAAAAGTTAATTCTTTTATTAGTTTAAAGTCTTCCATAACTTGTCCTCAAGTTATGGAACTTGAAGAGTTTTTGGATTAAAACTACTTTAAACACATAAGTTATGGAATTAATTAGTTTTGAATAGTTTCAAAACTTGCCCTCAAGTTTTGGAATTTGTAAAGTTTTCACTTATGAATACTTTAATTCCAAGTTAGCCCTTAGAATTTTTAAAGTTAAAATTCAACCCTTATACTTTATAATATTATAAGTTAATAATATATATATGTATAAGAGTAAAGTCAGTCTTACCGCTAGTACGCCTCATTCACGAAGCCGGTCTATAAGGTGGGTATAAGGTTGTTGCCTATAAAATGGCAACTTAATGGGTGTCCACTCTCACCCACCGCTTGCTTGACTGGTGGAGGGTCGTTAGCCGAACGGGTTTGACAGGACTAGAATTCTCCCTTCATTAAAAGTATTAATGATAATACTAAGTAACTAAACTCTTAATAATACCCAATCTTAGTTACTTAGGAAAAATGTGAATAAGGTGCTAACCCATGAAATTACACTTTACACTTTGTCTAAGTCGTTAGTGGAGCGTGTGTGGTTAACCGGCACACTAACTTGGACTTAACAAGGTAGGTAAAGGGTGACTTAATATTTATCATAGTATCGATGGAGCGTGTGTGGTTAACCGGCACATCGATTGAGGGGTAATTTATTAAGGGTACCAAGTGATTTGCATGGTTACTTCACACCTTGTTTTGTGATCCTCGGCATCCCAGTCACAAAACCTGAAGGGCACACTCGAGATTGAAACATGCCTTTGAAAAGTTCAATGAATCTCAAAGATCTAGGAGTTTCAAAACCAATTAAAACCTAATAATACATTTCGTTTATCTTGGTGGAAATTGGTGAATCGTCATTCACCTACCTTCAAATATTTTATAGCTTGGATTACGACATACCTCTTCTAAGTTATAAAATAGTTTGTTGGGTCCTAGCCTTAATATTTCATATTGGGTGTCATATTAAGGACTTTAAATCAACTATCTTGAATATCTCCCAAAAGATGTCTGGTTTAGACACCTATGATCTTCCCAAATCTCTTGAAACAAGGTTTCCTAATGAAGATGATGTCCCATGGATATCATACTTCTTCACCTCTTCAAATTATTCTCCCTAACCCACAAGTTCTTGAAAAGTTTAAGGTCACTCAAGCCCTATTGGCAAGGCAAGGTCTAGGTGTGATCACATCTTGGAGATGTAGTCACATATTGACAAGCCGGGAGAGTTGGGTGTCAAAGTCCTGAGAAAGTTTGTGGTTCAATCACTTTCTAAGTCACATAGTGAGTTCTTTTGGAACACCTATGAAAAAGACTATGACAAGACCCTTAATGATCTTATATATTTGTTAAGATCAACTTCCTAAAACTTTATGGACATTGACAATGATGACATTGGATATCCAGTAAAGCATTCTCTACCCAATGGAAAGGGATCGGCTATAGTCAACTCGGTTGACCAAATGGTAAAGAGAAAAGCTAAGTCTGTGATAGTCCTGTGTACCATTATCAAAGGGTCCATATGTTTGTATTGCCAAAGAAAGGGCATTGGTTGCGAAGCTGCCAAATTTACCTAAGGATGTTAAAGTCAATAAGTTTGACTCTACTTCAGGTAAATTCCACTATCTAACTCTGTTAAGTTTCTATTCTGAGATTCTTGATACATGATGTGACTGGGTCACATGGAGATGTTTTAAGAATCAAAGGAAAAAAAGTGAAGAAACTTAAAGAAAGAATATGCTGAATCTGATCGCGTAGATGGATTTCTATCGCATAGTTTGAAAAATCGGATTCTTGAGATACTTCTTAGGAGTTATGAGATATTGCCTAGGAATAGATAACAACAAGTTCTCATATGGATTGTAAGGATAACTTTTTTCCGCAAAGTTTTAAAATAAATTTTTTTTTGATTTTATTTATTTTAAAATATCCTTACGATGGCATTTGAGGAAAAATTGTTGCTTATATAATTCCGTTAAGAGCAAGAGTGGAAATATGAAATTGATTCTTTCATTTGCGGTAATGTCTAAATTTACCAAATAAGGAAAGATTCTCATCATCCAAGGTTCAATTGGACCGGAACTTGGAATCATGCAAGTTGTATAGCATGATGAATGAGAACTTTCAAGTTTTGGAAAATTAAGACTAATTACTTGTTCACATGGATGTGTGAATCAAGTAAAGGACTAAGGGATCGAGTACACATTCTTGTGCACTGGTCAAGTCCACCACAAAAAGTTTGATAAGACTATTCGTCATGATTTACTTAAGTTCAGTAAATATGATTATACTTACAAGCTTAAGTGTAACTCTGAGACATTGGAAAAGTTTCTAATGTAAGGCAGAGCGAATAAGAAGAATCAATTTAGGCAGAAGGATAAAAGTTTCTCAAATCTGAAAAGATGGGAGAGTACTTTAGTATCAGTTTTTGTGATCATCTTAATGATTAAGAAACCATAGCACAATTAGTTCTCTAAGGAAATCTTAGTGCATTCTTATGACTAAGAAGAGGGATCTTGAATTGTTGAAGTGGTTAAATCAAGAAGATGAGTCATACTTCGTTCCAATACAAGTCTTAGAGTCATACTCCAAGATTGTAATTTGAGTGACATGTCTCAAAAGAAGGTTAAAACACTTGTCAAATGTAAGAGTAAAAGTTTTTCTACTCTTGTACATTTGAAATTGGTAAGTTGTGATGTTTTGGATAAAACAAAGACCAACTTAGGCCAATTGGGTAAAGTGTTTTTCTTGATTAGAATCCGCACTATCTCTTGGATGTTTGACAAGGGAGTCTTATATGTCAAGAGGACAGTGGGAGTCTTAAAGGTCTTGAAAGTCTCAAGAAATAATCAAGAATAAAACCTGAAGTTCTTCGCTAGCACACGACTTGAGGTTTATAACCTATCGTGTTGACATATCTGTGCCCATTCCAGTTAAAGTTGGCTTTGCATATGAGTTCTTAGAGTTCTCAGTTTGTTGCATAACAACTTGGAAGCAATGGCAGGCCCTTGAGCTGCCAGGTGGCAAGAAGTTAAGATTGAGTTCAATCCATATGGTTTTGGATTTGTCATTATCTTTGTCTTGTGATTATGGTTTGACAAATTCATATGGGTAGGAACTCATACACCATATAAATCTAAGTGTCATAAGGTTTCTCTCCGATTCATGAAAATGATGGTGAGGAAACACTTTCACTAAGTAGATTTTATCTAGATAGCAATTGTGATATTTGCATTCTCAAAGTCGTTAGTGGAGCGCGTGTGGTTAACCGGCACACTAACCTGGACTTGTGAGAAGTGGCAAAAAGGTCTAAACATTATGATTACGGCATCCCTCTTCATAATTGTTTAGATACACAAGTGTGCTATCTAAGGGAAGGTGTATGATTTTGATAAAGACTTATCAAAACAATCTAGTATCAGAAATCTGAACTTTTGTAAGAAAGTCAGCTGATTTCTGAGTACATGTCAAAGCTAGTGGGAGCATAAGTGTTATGCTAATAATCATCATGTTAGTGGGAGCATGATAATTATGATAAGTATTGCAAGTTAGCAATGTTAATTATAGAAAACAAAAAATTTCAATTGGGGAAAAGTTGTTTTGCTATAATTAAGGGAGAGGAAATTATACTTCATATCAAATCTATAAGGTTTAGATCTGAGGTTTTAATCATTTAGTCAAGGATATATATATGAATTTCATGTTGGAATGGCTCAACATAAGGAAATTCTGTATATGGGTCCATTATTTGCGTTCTAAAATTCGATTATGATTACGGCATCCCTTTTCATAATCTGAATTATGAGAACTTGGCAAATAGAAATGGACATATTATAGCAAAAGACTAGTTTAGTCTTTATGTGAGACATCATGAATCGTGTCCCATATGCTTCGGATATAGGATCGATTACATGTGCTATAATCATCCGTTCTAAAATTTTCCAAATGCCCAAGGCATTAAGAAGGGAAAAAGGTTTAGAACTGGATATGACTAAAAGGATTAAACAATTGTCGAGGACAATCTAAGGTTTACCAAAGATTGGTTGCTCAAGGACAGTTGGAAGTATAGTGATAATTCTGGAAGGACCATATTGACATAATCTGTAAGGAGGCAACTCTTGTTCAGAAGTGATAGTCAAAATGGAATCTGGAAATGTTTCAAAGTTAGAATTTTCACTCTGTGTAAGATTAAGGAAACTTAATGCAAGAAGGATGGTTCCAAGGAGTTGATCTCCTTTGGAATGATCTGTAATGTTTGTTGTCAAGTCTTTATGACTTTGTGCATAATCATTACAAGAGGATCAATGCATATAAGTTTAGAATCTGACAGATTCCAGTAAATGGCATGAATTTGGAATTCTTGCATTTGCAGTAAGGATTTGGGAGTGTGAAAAGAGAATCATTGAAGTTATGTTCAATGGATCTAGTTCACAAAGTAAAGATCATAGACAAACATAGTATGCATACTTCGTGTGTGGCATGACTAGTGTTTAGAAAAAAACATAGTGTACATGCTTGGAGCATGGGACAACTATTGTTTTAAATTCAAGAATAAAGTTGATAGCTGAAACAGTATACAATGAATAATGTGTAATCATATGGTGATAAATAAAAGGTGTTTTATTTATATTCATAAGTTCTGAGACCATATTGGATTCAATTATTATTGTGTTTCACTTTGCATGTTTTGACTTCCCAAATAAACTGGGTTATTCTTCCGGAATGACTAAGTTATTCAAACCATCCACAGTCGGTCATATTTTGGAAGTAGATATGAATTAAGACTGTCATGATGGGTTGTAGAGGTCTAAGGTGTTGGACAAGGCTACAACAATCATGAGTGCTCATAAGTTCTGAGTATTGGATTCAACCCGCGCTCATTGGAATCACTTCATGGATTTTATCACGAGTGATCATGAGACGATAATATCTTATATTCTTCAAACCTAGAGATATGAGTTGTTACTATGAGTTGATAGTACATTGATAGCACGAAAACGCATTTGGTAACTCGGTGCTATAAAACGTGCCTTTGTGTATGATTCAACAAGTAGTAGAACAAGCCATATGAGTCGAAGTTTATCCGTTCCTTTTACCTTCGGGATAAAAGCGATATCTGTGGGCCCCTCGATGATTTGATGATGACAAATGGAAGTGCTCGGCCGGGCCAGGACTGATTTGATTTGTTCAATTAGTCAGTTGTCATAAATCGGAAATCGGGAAACAACAAATGGACAGAGAGAATGATTATAATCCATGTCTCAGTCCATATGATATCTAGAATGGAGGAATATGTCACACCCCCAAACCTGAACGGCGGAAACGTTCGGGGGCGGATGACTTCATGTGGTAACGTAACAAATGAATACATAGTAAAGAAAGCAATACAACCATCATATATATAATTGAAAGTTTACATTTGTCCAAAAGTTACATGTTCAAAACTCAATTACAATATGATGTCAAAATACGAGATTAAACTGGCGCCGCAGCATCCCTTCATCAAAAGCGAAATGAATACCTGAAATTACTGATTTCCTGGGACATACAAGTAATTTTGAAAGAGTAGATCAGCATTTAAGCTGGTGAATTTCATAAGTATTGAAGTGACAATGTTTGAATGAACTGAAATGTTTTATCTTCGTTTGTTTGTGGTTAGAAAATCCAATATTTTCTACTAGTATGAAAGTAGCCTTCACTCAAGACCAATGTTTGTTTCTAAAATGTATGTAAATGTAAAAGAACCAATGAATTTGAAAACCTTGTAAATCAATGCATTTTAATACCCCTTGTGAGTTTTATAACCATACTATTGACTCTGAATGCCTATACACAACGTTCTTCAGGCGTTGAAATGTTATGACGTTTGTCACCCCAAACGGTGGACTGCAGCTAACAGTCAGGGCGCGGGTTTGTCAAGCCCGTATAGATCTATACACAAACACCATGCTCCCCCTCCAAGGGATTCTGGTATATAATACAGGACTTGAAATGTGTACTCGAACGTACATGAAGTTAGTGTCTCACAAATCCGTGGTATAAAAACAGATCTACTTGTTAAAATGTTACGTTTGTTCTTGTACACGAAAGTGAACTTCTTGAAATATGTGATTCTACTACATAAGAGTTAGAAATTTGTTTCGTAAAACCATACCTATTATAGTTTCCAAAAAACGTGTCTTGTTTGTTTAGAAACATTGAGAAAGGAATCGCTTGTTTATGAAAGTATAGATTTTTGGTGTAGAGTCTAGGATAGACAAGAAAAATCTAAGAACAGTTTAGTTTATACATGTATTACAACAACATTATATTTTAAAAGGTAAGATGCTATTGTGACATATGTTATATATATATAAAAGTTCCTTTAAATGTTTATAAATCGCATGATATTTGAATATATAACAGTATATAAAAGAGTTTCCTTATGGAACACACGATAATACTCGTGTGTTTTACTTGTAATCCCCCCCTTGAAAGCATATAAAAGTATTTAGAATAATTAAAACGGTTGATTAAGGGGTATGAAACTCACTTGAAAGTTTGAAGATAGCGAGATGGAAAACCGGGCAGAGTTTCGTCTCGGGAAACGGATTTTCCTCGGGATTCTCGGGAATCTCGGGAGTAAAATCGACCTTCGGGACTTGAGCCAAAAAGACCAGAGCTTCGGGTTTGAACGGACACGGAAAACGAGGCAAAGTTGGGAGAGAGAGAAGAGAAATGAACCCTTTCTTTGGAAACCCTCGCATTCTATTTATAGGAAGGCTGGTCTGCCTCGGTACGCGGGGCGTACGCTCGTACGCGCTGCGTACGCGCACGTCATGCATGACCGAAGCCTCGACTGCCTCGGTTCGGATGGGACGGGTTGTTGGGTTCTCGGGTCGGATGGGACGGGTTGCTGGGGAGGTGGGTCGGATGGGACGCCGGGTCGGATGGGACGTCGGGTCGGACGGGTCGGATGGATCGGATTCCTCGGATATGGCGACGTGGACGATCCGAGGCCAATCCTCTCGGTTACGCGGGGCGTACAGGAGTACGCAGCGCGTACTTCGGAGGAGGATGCTGACTCCCCTTCGGATAATATCCGAATTTTGAATTAAATAAATAATTAATTTATTTAATAAACTTCAAAAATCCATATCTTCTTCATACGAACTCCGTTTTCGATGGTCTTTATATCCTCGCGTAGGTGAGACTACGCTCTACAACTTTCGTTTAGACTCCGTCGGCAAATTCCAAAATTATATTTTTATTATTTATTAAAAATCCATCGTGTTTAAGGAATTTCTTAGAAAATTCATAACTTCTTTATCTGATGTCGGTTTTTGCCAGACTTTTTACCGCTGGAATACCATTGTCGAGACCTTCGATTCTCGTTTAGGTCATTCCGGCCAAAAGTCGCTCGATCTCCGATTCGAGTTTTTAGCGGTCTGTTGCTAAGCCGAACTTGGAAAATCACATCTTCGTTATATGAAGTCGGATTTGGGCGTTCTTTTCACGTACGATCATGGTTCAAAGACATTTAATCATAGAAGGAAATTAAATAGAACTATTTGTACGTTTTATTATGAAAGTAAATTTTATTACTTAGAAGCGGTTACAATACTTGACCCATTTTGGTCCTTACAAGGAGTTGAAATATCGGGTTGCCACATCATCCCCCCGTTAGAGAGAATTTCGTCCCGAAATTTAAAGTAGTAAAGATACTAGTGAACATGAAAGAGATGAGGGTACTTTTGTTTCATCTGATCTTCGCGTTCCCATGTGAATTCGGGTCCCCGCTTGGCGTTCCAGCGAACCTTCACGATGGGTATGCGACTTTGTTTTGTTTGTTTGACCTCTCGATCCATGATTTCTACTGGTTCTTCCACAAAGTTGAGGCTCTCGTTGATCTCGATCTCGTCGAGTGGAATAACAAGAGTCTCGTCGGATAGACACTTTTTCAAGTTTGAGACGTGGAAGGTTGGATGGATGTTACTAAGTTCGCGCGGTAGGTTAAGCTTGTAAGCCACATGGCCGATTCTGGCAAGAATCTCGAAAGGCCCTATGTATCTTGGATTTAGTTTCCCACGCTTTCCAAATCGTATTAAACCCTTCCACGGTGAGACCTTTAATAAGACGTGGTCTCCTACCTGGAATTCTAAAGGTTTCCTCCTTTGGTCAGCGTAGCTTTTCTGTCGGTCTCTTGAGGCCTTCAATCGTTCACGAATCTGAACGATCTTCTCTGTTGTTTCACGTATGATCTCCGGACCTGTGAGAGTGCTTTCAGGAACTCTTCCTCTAGCTAACTGGGTATCGCCAACTTCAGTCCAGCACAGAGGGGATCTGCACTTTCGACCATAGAGGGCTTCAAACGGAGCAGCCTTTATGCTTGTATGATAACTATTGTTGTATGAAAATTCGACAAGGGGTAAATGAATATCCCATGCCTTTCCAAAGTCAATCACGCAGGCTCTCAGCATGTCTTCTAAAGTTTGTATTGTTCTCTCACTTTGTCCGTCTGTCTGTGGGTGGTAGGCTGTACTCATGTCTAGCCTAGTTCCCAGGGAACTTTGTAGTGATTGCCAGAACCTTGAAGTGAATCTACTATCTCGATCGGAGATAATGGATATCGGAACACCATGCAGTCGCACTACTTCCCTTAAGTAAGTTCTTGTCAGCTTCTCCATTTTGTCAGTCTCCTTGATGGGTAGGAAATGTGCGGATTTGGTCAATCTGTCGACAATGACCCATATGGTATCGAGTCCACTTGTCGTCTTGGGTAACTTGGTTATGAAGTCCATAGTAATCCGCTCCCATTTCCATTCCGGTATCTCTGGTTGTTGTAGTAGTCCTGACGGTTTCTGATACTCGACCTTAACCTTAGCGCAAGTAAGACATTTACTTACGAAGGTAGCAATTTCTGCTTTCATGTTAGGCCACCAGTACAGTTTCTTAAGATCCAGATACATTTTATCTGAACCCGGGTGAACGGAATATCTTGAATTGTGAGCCTCGGTCATGACTACGTTTCTGAAACCACCATGATTTGGGGTCCAGATTCGGTCCATGAGATAGTAGGCTCCGCCACCCTTGACTTCTAAATTCTTCTCCATTCCTCGCAGGGATTCACCCGCCACATTTTCAGGTTGCAAAGCTTCCATTTGTGCTTCTTTAATTTGTGTGGATAGGTGGGAATGGATAGTCATGGTCAGAGATTTGACCCTCCGACCAGTGTATTCCTTTCGACTGAGGGCGTCGGCTACTACGTTGGCCTTGCCAGGATGATAACGAATTTCGCATTCGTAGTCATTCAGTAACTCAACCCATCGTCGTTGTCGCATGTTGAGTTCCTTCTGATCGAAAATGTGTTGAAGGCTCTTGTGATCGGTGAATATAGTACTCTTTGTTCCGTATAAGTAGTGCCTCCAGATCTTCAGAGCAAATACCACTGCTCCTAACTCGAGGTCGTGTGTCGTATAGTTCACTTCGTGTGTCTTAAGCTGTCGGGAGGCATAAGCGATAACCTTCCCTCTTTGCATAAGAACACAACCAAGTCCTTGATTTGAAGCATCGCAATACACTACGAAGTCTTCTATCCCTTCGGGGAGGGATAGTATCGGTGCGGTGCACAAGGCCTGTTTTAGTGTCTGGAATGCCTTCTCTTGTTTCGCTTCCCAGTCAAAGGCCACTCCTTTCTGGGTTAATGAAGTAAGAGGTTTCGCAATGCTCGAAAAGTTCTTTATGAATCTACGATAGTAGCCAGCTAGACCTAGAAATTGACGAATTTCTGTAGGTGTCTTTGGTGCAGACCAGTTCTCAATAGCCTTAATTTTGGAGGGGTCCACGTGTATACCTTTCTCGCTAACAACGTGACCTAAAAATTCGACTCTTCGAATCCAAAATTCGCATTTAGAGAACTTCGCATATAGTTTCTCCGTTCGCAGTGTTTCTAGGACTTTTCGTAGGTGTTGACTATGCTCTTCCTCACTTCGAGAGTAGATAAGTATATCATCGATAAAGACGATGACGAACTGATCCAAGTAAGGGCGACATACCCTATTCATTAGGTCCATAAATACTGCTGGTGCATTGGTTAATCCGAACGGCATCACTACGAATTCGTAGTGTCCATAACGAGTTCGGAAGGCTGTCTTTGGAATGTCCCCCTCTAGAACTCGTAATTGATGATATCCGGATCGTAGGTCTATTTTGGAGAAGTAGTTCGCCCCTTGAAGTTGATCGAATAGGTCGTCGATACGGGGTAGAGGATAGCGGTTCTTGACAGTAAGTTTGTTCAGCTCTCTGTAGTCGATGCACATACGGAACGATCCGTCTTTCTTCTTTACAAACAAGACTGGTGCTCCCCAAGGTGAGAAACTTGGTCTTATGAATCCTTTGTGAAGGAGTTCATTAAGTTGACTGGAAAGTTCCTGCATCTCTGCTGGTGCAAGACGATAAGGCGACTTCGCTACTGGGGTAGCTCCTGGAATTAAGTCGATTCTGAACTCGACTTGACGTTGCGGTGGTAATCCTGGTAGTTCTTCTGGAAAGATATCGGGAAAGTCGCGTACTACCGAGATGCTCTTGATGTCCTTCAGTTCTTGACTTGTATCGACGATGTGCGCTAAGAATGCTCGACAATCCTTCCGCAAGCACTTTCGAGCTTGGATGCACGAAATGATGCGAAGGTTTGTACTAGATTTGTCGCCGTAGACAACTAATGTTTCGTTGTTTGGGAGGTTAAGACGGACTGCTTTCTCAAAGCACATGATGTCGGCGCGAAGAAGGCTCAACCAATCCATGCCGACTATGACGTCGAAACTTTTAATTTGAACCGGCATGAGATTGATTGGGAAAGAATGGCCGTCTAATGTTAACGTACAGCCCATGTATATGCAATTTGTGTTTTCGGTTTTTCCATTGGCCATCTCTATAGTGAATGATTTTTCTAACTTGCTAGGTTTAGGTTTAAGTAAATGAATAAAGTTTTGACTCACGAAACTTCTCTCCGCTCCACTATCGAATAATATGCATGCGTATGAATTATCGAGAAGGAACGTACCAGCAACAATAGTTGGGTCAGCTACAGCTTCGTTGTGGCCTATTGCCAAAACTCGTCTCACACCTCCGGTGCCTGCTGCCTTAGGACAGTTTCTCTGGTAGTGGCCCACCTCGCCACAACCGTAGCAAGCCTGCCCTACACCCGCACCGGGAATTTGAGTGATCGGCTTTGCGGGTTCCTTGCAGAAACGGGCTGTGTGCCCTTTCTGGCTGCAGTTGGCGCACTGCATAGCTCGACAAAGTCCATGGTGGTGGTAATTGCATTTGGTGCATTTTGGGAGGTTGCCTATATAAGGCTTTGTTGGGTAGGTATTTGTAGGGGCTGTAGCAGGTACAGTGGCCGCATTTACTGACACCAGCTGTTTCTTTGCGGATTCTTGGGAAGATCCACCCTTCCCTTTAATCCATGCCCTCTTCCTGCCATTGTTGTTGTTGTAGTTGTTGTTTGCTTTCTGTGGGGCTGGTGCAGAAGTGGTTGAGTTCTGATGACCTCCGTAGTCGATCAGAGATTGTGCCAGTTCCTTAGCACTTTCAAAGGTGTCAGGTTTAGAAGCTAACACGCTTGATCGCATTTGGGGCGTCAGTCCCCAGATGTACCTTTCTATCTTCTTGCTCTCGGGAGCAATCATATCTGGACAAAGGATTGCCAGCTCGCAGAATCTGTTGGTATAAGTAGCGATGTCGGTACCAACCATTCCGAGAGTCCATAGCTCGTGTTCAAGCTTTTGAATCTCTCCCCGTGGGCAGTATTCTCTCATCATCATGGCCTTCAAGTTCTCCCAGCTTATGGAGTTTGCCACGATTAGGGTGAGTACTTTAACGTGGCCATTCCACCAAGTTAAAGCTTTATCGAGAAGGGTGAAAGTTGCAAATTTGACCTTGCTGTGCTCGGGGCAGGAGCATATTTCAAAGACTGCCTCCGTCCTTTCGATCCACTGCCTCAGGGCCATCACACCACCAGTACCATAAAACATCCGGGGCTTGGCATTAGTGAAGTCCTTATAGGTGCATTCTCGAGGTGGTCCATGACTCTCGCCATGGTTGGATAGGTGTGTGCCAGATCCCGAGCCATTAGTACTCGAGTTATTGATCTGTGACATGGCAGCTGCCACTGCCGCGGTGACTGCTGCTTGAAACATAACAGCATCAAATTGAGGTGGTGGAGGTGGTGGTGGTATAGGTGCTTCCTCACCGTTGTTTCGCCTTGGATTCCTACGCGGAGGCATCCTTCAACTATAGATTGAATAGACAAGGATAAGAATTTCATAGAATGGAAAAAATGTATGTGTCTCATGAACTAAATCGCTATAGTTCAACAACAGATGAAAGTATAAGTCTTAAAATAGAAAAATGAAAGTTATTTGTAAGACTGAAGGTATGAAACGAGTGTTTGGGTTCACAAAGACCATTCAATGTTCGAACGAAATACTCAACATAGTAGTAATAGTGCCACTTATATTAATATAAAAGTTGTTACAACGATCATGAAAATTTGACCCCCATAAGGGTCTCCGATTACAAAGTTCGAGAAATTTAAAGACTTTTAGCCGAGGTCCTAAGCTATAACAAAATTTGAGTCCTAGACAAGCACTACTTGCGTCGAAGGTTGCGCTTGGAGCTTGACTCCGTATCTGATTGCTTTGACTCCATTAGACGCCTATCGAAAGCGGCTTGTTGTTCCCTTAGTTCGGCGAGGGCTGCAATCATTTGCGCTTGAAACGATTCAGCTTGGAATTGGGCGTTGTCTTGCATCTTGTCCAGCCTACGGATGTCAGAAGTGTGAACCTGCACTTCCACGTTGATATCCCGGAGTCGACTAGCTTGTACTCCAGACTGATAGGACTGATTGGCTAACTTACCCACCATTACCGGGAGTGCTCGATCAGCCGAACCTCCGCCGCGGACATCATAGAATTCCCGGCACATGCCGTAGGGAGGGCGTAGGTTTTGCTGTTGGCTCCAATGGTGGAGGTGACTTCCCCAGACGGGAGTCGGTCCTTGAAAGTTCCTTATGAAGACGGGAGGTTGAATGGGTGGTGGATCGATAACTTCCGGCTCTGAGTCGGTACCGGAGTCATCACCCACTTCTATGGGTTCCTCGTCCTCTTCGGGATCATCTTCGATCCATCCTCCGTTCCCTTGGTTGGGAAAGTAGGGGTCGCCAGGGTGGTGAAATCCAGCCATTTGACTGTACGAGAAAAAGGGGTTATAAGAATTGAGTAAAGCCGGAACATGTAAAACATGTAAGTTAAACTAGTTTAGATAGCAAATACTCCTATAGTATTTAAGTGCTTGTGTTTGATTCTTGTAATGGTTTGGTAAGTTTTGACTTGTTGCTTACTACGATCATTCCTCGATATACGTTGGTCCAATCTTGGGCAAATATAGTTGATCACGCTATATTTGTCCAAAATCTGATTACATATATCGAGTCCCAATCGTAGTGTCAACTTGTCTAAATACTTGTATAGTTGTATAACATGAAAATAGTTCGTGGTAGGCATGTATTTGTACTTAAATGAACTACCAATTTAAGTTGAACGAAATGCTGCTTAAGTGTAAAAAGAAAATTTGTTTTGTCAGAGAGTATTAGTCCCCTAAGCATTTATAGTTTGTATATCTTATGTGGTTCGATATACTTAGTTCACTATAAACATTGCTCTGATACCAATCTGTCACACCCCCAAACCTGAACGGCGGAAACGTTCGGGGGCGGATGACTTCATGTGGTAACGTAACAAATGAATACATAGTAAAGAAAGCAATACAACCATCATATATATAATTGAAAGTTTACATTTGTCCAAAAGTTACATGTTCAAAACTCAATTACAATATGATGTCAAAATACGAGATTAAACTGGCGCCGCAGCATCCCTTCATCAAAAGCGAAATGAATACCTGAAATTACTGATTTCCTGGGACATACAAGTAATTTTGAAAGAGTAGATCAGCATTTAAGCTGGTGAATTTCATAAGTATTGAAGTGACAATGTTTGAATGAACTGAAATGTTTTATCTTCGTTTGTTTGTGGTTAGAAAATCCAATATTTTCTACTAGTATGAAAGTAGCCTTCACTCAAGACCAATGTTTGTTTCTAAAATGTATGTAAATGTAAAAGAACCAATGAATTTGAAAACCTTGTAAATCAATGCATTTTAATACCCCTTGTGAGTTTTATAACCATACTATTGACTCTGAATGCCTATACACAACGTTCTTCAGGCGTTGAAATGTTATGACGTTTGTCACCCCAAACGGTGGACTGCAGCTAACAGTCAGGGCGCGGGTTTGTCAAGCCCGTATAGATCTATACACAAACACCATGCTCCCCCTCCAAGGGATTCTGGTATATAATACAGGACTTGAAATGTGTACTCGAACGTACATGAAGTTAGTGTCTCACAAATCCGTGGTATAAAAACAGATCTACTTGTTAAAATGTTACGTTTGTTCTTGTACACGAAAGTGAACTTCTTGAAATATGTGATTCTACTACATAAGAGTTAGAAATTTGTTTCGTAAAACCATACCTATTATAGTTTCCAAAAAACGTGTCTTGTTTGTTTAGAAACATTGAGAAAGGAATCGCTTGTTTATGAAAGTATAGATTTTTGGTGTAGAGTCTAGGATAGACAAGAAAAATCTAAGAACAGTTTAGTTTATACATGTATTACAACAACATTATATTTTAAAAGGTAAGATGCTATTGTGACATATGTTATATATATATAAAAGTTCCTTTAAATGTTTATAAATCGCATGATATTTGAATATATAACAGTATATAAAAGAGTTTCCTTATGGAACACACGATAATACTCGTGTGTTTTACTTGTAATCCCCCCCTTGAAAGCATATAAAAGTATTTAGAATAATTAAAACGGTTGATTAAGGGGTATGAAACTCACTTGAAAGTTTGAAGATAGCGAGATGGAAAACCGGGCAGAGTTTCGTCTCGGGAAACGGATTTTCCTCGGGATTCTCGGGAATCTCGGGAGTAAAATCGACCTTCGGGACTTGAGCCAAAAAGACCAGAGCTTCGGGTTTGAACGGACACGGAAAACGAGGCAAAGTTGGGAGAGAGAGAAGAGAAATGAACCCTTTCTTTGGAAACCCTCGCATTCTATTTATAGGAAGGCTGGTCTGCCTCGGTACGCGGGGCGTACGCTCGTACGCGCTGCGTACGCGCACGTCATGCATGACCGAAGCCTCGACTGCCTCGGTTCGGATGGGACGGGTTGTTGGGTTCTCGGGTCGGATGGGACGGGTTGCTGGGGAGGTGGGTCGGATGGGACGCCGGGTCGGATGGGACGTCGGGTCGGACGGGTCGGACGGGTCGGATGGATCGGATTCCTCGGATATGGCGACGTGGACGATCCGAGGCCAATCCTCTCGGTTACGCGGGGCGTACAGGAGTACGCAGCGCGTACTTCGGAGGAGGATGCTGACTCCCCTTCGGATAATATCCGAATTTTGAATTAAATAAATAATTAATTTATTTAATAAACTTCAAAAATCCATATCTTCTTCATACGAACTCCGTTTTCGATGGTCTTTATATCCTCGCGTAGGTGAGACTACGCTCTACAACTTTCGTTTAGACTCCGTCGGCAAATTCCAAAATTATATTTTTATTATTTATTAAAAATCCATCGTGTTTAAGGAATTTCTTAGAAAATTCATAACTTCTTTATCTGATGTCGGTTTTTGCCAGACTTTTTACCGCTGGAATACCATTGTCGAGACCTTCGATTCTCGTTTAGGTCATTCCGGCCAAAAGTCGCTCGATCTCCGATTCGAGTTTTTAGCGGTCTGTTGCTAAGCCGAACTTGGAAAATCACATCTTCGTTATATGAAGTCGGATTTGGGCGTTCTTTTCACGTACGATCATGGTTCAAAGACATTTAATCATAGAAGGAAATTAAATAGAACTATTTGTACGTTTTATTATGAAAGTAAATTTTATTACTTAGAAGCGGTTACAATACTTGACCCATTTTGGTCCTTACAAGGAGTTGAAATATCGGGTTGCCACAGAATATATGATCCCTTATCTAATGGACAAGTCACTGACAAAGGTCAGAGTTCATCTACAAGGTCAGAGTTCGACAGAAGCTTTTGAGAGCTACGATTGCCGGTTGGTTCCTGAAGTCATACGCAATAATAGTTTTAGACTTATCCAAGTGGGAGACTGTTGGATTAATGTCTAAGTCCATAACTATATTTGGTAAGACTTGACCCGACCCGGCATGGTCCATTTGGGTTGCATACCATCATGCACTTGAATGAGAGAAATAAGACACTTATGGTTATTAATATATTATAAGTTCTAGTATATTAATAATAAGAATAATAAGATTATTTAATTAGTATTGATCAAGAATTAATCTAGGATTAATTAAGTGATCAAAAGAAGACTAATTAAATATATGGGTTGATAGTGTAAATCATCCATACTTGTATAGTGGGCTAATGCTCCATGGATAATCAAGTTGGGCTAAAACCCATAGGATGGTCCATGGATGCTCCATGGTGTATTTGTACCCATGGATCCAAGGAAATGGAAAGCCATGACAATTAAGAGTTTACCCTAATTGTGTAACTATATAAGCATCTTATTATTGAGGAAAAATTGGCCACTAGTAGTATTCAAGAAAGGGCTAGCCGATTTTGGTGAGTGTAGAATTCTCTCAAGTCATTCTAAGTGTTTTGATGATTGTGATTCCATTTGAGGTGTCACACTTGGGGCACTAGGCACTCAAACTTCATGAAGACATTCTACACCAAAGAGGTATGTATTCTATCTTGCTATAGTCATTGTTATGTATGCTAGATTAGGATAATACCTTGGAAGTTCTTATTTGCATGTATAATAGAGAAAACATAGATCCAAGGTATTTAGGGTTGCATGTACACTTAGGAAGTGTTAGAATGCTCAAAACCCAACAATTATGCTCCATAAGTAGAAAACGTCAAGGATGGAGACCTTGTCATCGTCTTTCCTTTGGTTGATGGTGGAGGAAATAAGGCGGTGAATGAGGCGGTGAGTTGGGGATCGGATGCTCCCTTCTTGTGCAGACTTTGGGATGTAAGCTTTATTTCCTATGGTATTCCACCAACCCGTGCTTGTACCTCCATCGGGGAACACCATGTGAGTGTTTGCCAAGAAGGCCCGAAAGATGTTTGTTGACACCATGGGTTGATCATAGATCCCTAGTCGGCAGGCAAGGTCCACCACCGAGCATTGACGATACTCTCCACTAAGGCAAAAACTGAAGCTTGTTGGGTGAAAGACATCCACTCCCCCGGTAAAAGATACCGTAGAGAAAAACTCCCAGCAAAGCTCTAAATAGACCGGCTCTTGTATGCGGAAGAGCCGGCTCCACCCATCGCAGATCGTTGTCTCGCCTTCATGTTGGAACTCCTTCAAAAGGTAAGGAGCTAGTTCTTCTTCGTATCTAACACTTTGCAGCCATTCCCAATCAATTCTGTTCGGCACATACACCTCCTTCTTCTTAATGTCGGAGAGCTTCTTCTTCCACTTCCTCATTGTTGAAGCGGATTCAATTTGCGGGAAGTTTAACCATGGAAACTCCCCTTGGTTGCCACTTGAAGTTTGTCCCCTTCTGAACATGATGTCTGCAAAATAAACACACAAAACCCAGAAAACACATAATATAATTAAAAAATGTCTCCTGTCTGTAACTCGACTGGACTCGTCGAGTCCAGGCCCGACTCGGCGAGTCGCGCAACCTGCACGAGTCGGTCGACGGGTCGCATGAAATTGGACCATAAAACCTGTAATTTCTGTCAAGGGTTTTGTTCAGGGACTTCCTACTAAGTAATAAGGCCAAAATAAACGTTCAAAACAACAATATTCATGAAAAATCGAAACCCTAGAATTTCATTACTTTTCAAAAACGGGTTTTTCATGCAATTGTAGATATAGATGGCCTTATAATCACATTCTTACTAAAAATCAAGAAGAAAGTTGTTACCTTTTGAGTTTAAACCTTGAGAAATTGGAAGGAAATTTGAAGAAAACTTGAATGCTTGAAAGAGAGTTTGAGAAAGAGGTACCCGGCAAGTGTGGTGTGGAAACTGAATCTTAGGGTTAAAACCTTATTTACCAGATGTAAAAGTAATTTCAAAATTATTATTTTTTTCTGTAAATAAAACCGACTCGTCGAGTCAGGGTCAGACTCGGCGAGTCTAGTCGCGCAGTCAAAGATTTTCTGAAATCAATATATACTCGTCGAGTCAGGGTCAGACTCGGCGAGTCTCTTGTAAAACATTACTGATTTTCAAAATTTTGTTATTTATTCAAAATCTTTTCACCCGACCCTTAAGCTAGGCACACTCTCAAGCAGACATGTCCGATGATTTGGAAGATTAAAATTGTGAAACGAAACAAAAACTAAAAAAAAACTAAAGAGTAAAAGAAAGCAAACTCTAACGACGGGTTGCCTCCCGCCAAGCACTTCTTTTTAAGGAGTCATTAGCTAGACTCCTTCCAATTTATGTTTTGTCATCTTCAAGCATCGGGAATGTACACCTCACTTTTTGTGGTTTATACTTTGTCTTGTAGGCGTGAATCTTTTTCTTGTAAGCCCTCTTCAATTCGTCTCTTCTCCTTTTCTCAGTATCATCCTCAGCTGTTTGGGCTTCTCTTTTCCTCTTCTTCTTTTTCAACCCATTCTTCTTTACCTTTTCTTGCACTTCCCTCTTTTTGAATGTAATCATTTCATATTTTGTAATGGTTCGTGCTTTAGGTTTAGTAGTGAATGGTTGATTAACTTCCACTCTGCTTCCCTTTATGTCTTCATCCTCTTTTGTGCTCATCTCTTCTCCAAATGGCATCGTATCAAGGCATGCCACATCGGCGTGTTGGACCTCCATTCCTTTTACTTCTTCTGCCGATTGTTCTTCCAAAGAATCAAAAACAGTAACTGAACCCAGGGTATGTGAAGAACTATCAACAAACAAATCAGCTTTGGTCAAGTTTTTATCCAAATCGACTGGACTCGTCGAGTCCATTATGGTGACTCGGCGAGTCTGATCGGGTTCCATCAATCCTGGAGTGTTTTCTGAGTTGGCTCCTTCCAGTAGCTTTTCTAGCTCCTCCAAGTCTTTGTTAGCATCTTCAATTCCTTCAGAGTGTAGCGTGAACTTACTTGGGTCTTTTTTTAGTAAAATTTCAAGCTCTTTTTGTAATACCTCATCATCCAATTGGATAAATGAGATTTCTTCTCTCTTTTCTTCTTCTTGCTTGACTTCTGGAATAGCTTTAAACATCACCGACTCATCACCCACTCTTAATGTCAATGTAGACTCACATATGTCAATTAGGGCACACGCGGTGTTTAAGAATGATCTTCCCAAAATAATTGGTATTTCGGGGTCTTCTTCCATTTCCACCACCACGAAGTCTAATGGAAAAATAAACTTGTCCACTTTGATAAGGAGATCTTCACAAATGCCTTGTGGATGAATTATTGTTTTGTTTGCCAAATGGATTCTCATATTTACCGGCCTTGGTGCTGGTAAATCCAGCTTCTTAAAGAATGAATAGGGAATCAAATTAATGCTTGCACCTGAATCAGCCAATGCTCGTGTAGAAACTTCATTACCAAATTGGCACAGAATTACTATGTTACCCAGATCACCTTTCTTCTCAGGCAGCTCACTCATCAATATCTCCGCGACTTCAGCCAAATCCTTCCTAGCAGCAAAAAGGCCTTTAAGCAAGTTAAAGTATTTAGGAGTTTGGAGCATTGTTTCCACAAATGGCATATTGACTTGTAAAGCTTTAACATGCTCCATGAAGGTTCTATAGGCTTGAACTTTTTCTGCAGGCATGGCTCTGGTTGGGTATGGCAGTGGAGGCTTATAAGGTTTCGAAGAACTGATGGGTTTCTCAATTTCGCATGGACTCGTCGAGTCCATAGGAGTGACTCGGCGAGTCGGGTCGGGTTTGGCTGGCTTCGATTCTTCTACCTTCTCTTCCTTCTTCTTGGAGATCCTTAGTGCTTCTGTAAGTTTTTCTTCACTGCTGGAGGTTATTACGCTCACGTTCTCCATTCTTGGATTGGGCTCGGTGTCGCTCGGAAGTTGACCGGTCTTCTTTCATTCACTTGATGTGCAAGCTGTCCCAGCTGTTTCTCAATGTTGAGAATGGAAGCTTGCTGATTCCTCAACATGTTTCTGGTTTCTTGCATTGCTACATCGTGATCATTATGTCTTTTCTCGGACGCGGTTATGAACCTTGTGAGTATATCTTCTAAATTTGCCTTCTTTTCCGTCACCGGTTCTTCCTTTTGATAGAATCCCCTCTCCCTCTGTTTGTATTTCTCCTCCTTAGCCTTTTTATACGCTTCGTATGGGAGCCATTCCTTCTTTGGTTTCCTCTAGTCTTCATCGTATCTATCGCCACTGGAATAGAATACTTGAGCCTTTTTATTTCCATTCTCGTCTCGATCACAATCCTTGGTAAGATGGGGGCCGCCACAATTTTCGCATCCTACCCTAATAGCATGGATCGTTTGATCCATTTTCGTCATTCTTCGGTCTAGGCTATCGAGTTTAGCTATTACCGCCGCCATGCCATCGTTCACCGAGTTTACTGCTCCACGACTCACTTCATTCCTCGGATTGTGGTATTCTCTAGAATACTTAGAGAATTCTTCAATTAATTCCTTTATTTCCGGAGGTGGCTTTCGGGTGAGCGGGCCTTGTGAATCGAGTAGTTGCCTTGTGGTGACATTAACTCCATCATAAAAGATGGAGACCTCTTGTTGGCTATTAAGATCATGGTGTGGGCAATTTCTAAGTAGGCTCTTGTACCTTTCCCAAGCTTCATAAAGAGATTCTCCGGGTTGTTGCTCGAAGTTGGCAATGGCTTTCTTTAGCTTGGCTATCTTGGAAGGTGGGCAGAAATGGTCAATGAACTCTTCTTTCATCTTGGCCCATGTGGTGACCGATCCGGGAGGAAGTGATTTTAACCAATCTTTTGCAGCGCCTTTAAACATGACAGGGAGCATTCGAAGAAGCTGGGTCTCGCGTGGAACATTAGGCACGTTGAAGTAATCGGCCACATCATTTACTTCGTCCAAATGCTTGTAAGCGTCTTCATGATCTCTCCCGTAAAAAGGGATCTCCTTGAGTTGAGCGAGAATATGGCCCTTTAGCTCAAACGTAGCGGTTGCGGGAATTGCGGGTTGCACAAGTCCCGGCCCGGTGTCATCACGCATCCTTTTCTTCCACTCCCCCATGGGGACTTCATCGATGTTAGCCATATTGATAGCTAACTCTTCTTCGGAATCGGTTTCGTGCTCGGAAATATGCTCTTCTTCTTTGGTCTCGTACTCGATATCTTCGTGAATTGGTTCTTCAATTGTTAATGAGGCACTGGATGCTCCTGATTTGCTGCCTTTCTTCTTGCTGAAAACGGATTTCAAGTTCTTGAGTGGTGAGTTCTTTGAAGTTGCAGTTTCTCCTTCGGCTTTTCCCTTGCTTCTCTTTAGTGCGGATTCCGGGTCTTCCAAAGGTGGTACTAGAGGTGTGTCCGATCCTCGGGTCATGAAACAGCTGAAAAAAAATGAAACAAAAGAAACGAAACGCGTAAAAGGAATAAAAACGAAATAATAAATAGGGACTAAAACTGCGATGGACTCGCCGAGTCTGCTCGAATGCACTCGACGAGTTCAAGGCCAAAACAGAAAAGAAAATTTTCTAGTTATTCTAAAAATGGAATTTATTAAAACTAAATCTACTTACTGATTTGCTTTGTAAATAACTTTGTGTAAGATAAATCCCACACAAAGGATCGATTAAACTAGATTTTAATATTAATTTTAGAACCGTTCCCCGGCAACGGCGCCAAAAACTTGATGTGTGTAAAACCCACTAGTTTTAAACCTACTTTTAATTATCAAATAACACACAAAAGGCAGTGAACCTATCAATTGTGGTATAGCTAAATAAGCAGGGTATCGAACACAGGGAACGGCAAATTAAACTAAAAACTAATTTAATCTAAGTTAATTAAAAAGCAGGGGTTTTCTCTAGTTTTACAAGACTAGAAACTTACTAATTATTACTAATTTAAGCTAGAAAATAAAGACTTTGACTAGATTTAATAACGGAGAAGTACTTCTATTTAGTTCAACTTAATTGATCCTATGGTTGATTTCAAGGTAAAATTGCAATGGATTAATTCTTTTGCTAGTTACCGATTCAATTGATTAGTTCCGTATTCACTTCATTAATCCTTAGCAAATAAATCAATTTAAACAATGGCCGGTTGTCTATTTCAATTAAATTTACTAGATATAATATTCGGGTTAAGTTAGACTTGCAATAGCTAATTAATTTATCCTTTTAATTAACTTCTTGTTTAATGGTCATCTCACAAGCTTGCACATAAATTTACTTGATTTTCTTATTAATCCTAGTTTCATGTTCACTACACTAGACATATGACAAAAAGTGTTCACTAAGCATATGAGATTGATAACTAATAGATGTTCATGCTAATTAATTATCTCCCTATTAACAGAAAATCAATTATCATTCACACACAAGGTTCTTTAGCAAGCTAAAATAACTAAATTAACCAACATAGAATTAATCCTACCAAGAATCAAACCATACTACCAATTTCGTATCCCCAAATAGAAGTTTAAAGGCTTTAGCTCATCATTGAATTAAAATTCAGCAAACAAACAGATTCTAAATGTTCAAACATAGTAACTAAACACAAAGATTTAAGAAGTATGATAAAATTTGCCTCAATACTCCTTCGGAATTGAACTCTAGCTTGCTTTGATGAGCTCTAAGGGTCCTCTGGCTTCTCAATCGCAGCAAAACCTTTTTGAATCGTCCCAGAACTCCCCTCTCTCGATCTGTGGAAGTATCTTTAAATAAGCGGTCCGACTCGTCGAGTCAAGTGGTGACTCGTCGAGTCCCTCTCACATTCCCCGTATTGCGATAACTATCTGGGATCCCGAGTCATTATCTTTGAAAATGGATTAGCATGAACATTACCACATCAAAGACAAGTTTATAAGTTCAAAAACAACTTAGGGTAATGTTCCTAGTCCATTTCTAGCCAAAAAACTCGAAAATATGCTGTCTGGGGGTCCAACTCGTCGAGTGCATGAACAAACTCGGCGAGTTGGATCGAATTGATCACATTTTAGGCATGGACTCACCGAGTCCTCTGATGGACTCACCGAGTCTGATGATCAGACAGCACCAGATTCGTTTTTTCAGCTTCTTTTGCAAGTATAACAAGAAAACAAGCCTAGGCTCTGATATCACTGTTGGGTTTTGAGCATTCTAACACTCCTAAGTGTACATGCAACCCTAAATACCTTGGATCTATGTTTTCTCTATTATACATGCAAATAAGAACTTCCAAGGTATTATCCTAATCTAGCATACAAAACAATGAATGTAACAAGATAGAATACATACCTCTTGATGTAGAAAGTCTTCATGAAGCTTGAGTGCCTAGTGCCCCAAGTGTGACACCTCAAATGGAATCACACAACATCAAATACAAATGGAATGACTTGAGAGAATTCTACACTTCATGGAAATCGGCTAGCCCTCTCTAGAATAATACTAGTGTCGATTTTGCCAAGAATAATATCTTTATATAGTGTTACAATTAGGGCAAACCCTAATTGTCATGACTTTCCATTTCCTTGGATCCATGGGTTCAAATACACCATGGAGCATCCATGAACCATCTTATGGGTTTTAGCCCAACTTGATTATCCATGGAGCATTAGCCCACTATACAAGTATGGATGATTTACACAATCAACCCATATATTTAATTAGTCTTCTTTTGATCACTTAATTAATCCTAGATTAATTCTTGATCAATACTAATTAAATAATCTCATTATTCTTATTATTAATATACTAGAACTTATAATATATTAATAACCATAAGTGTCTTATTTCTCTCATTTAGTCTATCCAAGTGCATGATGCCATGCAACCCAAATGGACCATGCCGGGTCGGGTCAAGTCTTACCAATTATAGTTATGGACTTAGACATTAATCCAACAGTCTCCCACTTGGATAAGTCTAAAACTATTATTGCATATGACTTCAGGAACCAACTGGCAATCGTAGCTCTCAAAAGCTTCTGTTGAACTCTGACCTTGTAGATGAACTCTGACCTTTGTCAATGACTTGTCCATTAGATAAGGGATCATATATTCCTCCATTCTAGATATCATATGGACTGAGACATGGATTATAATCATTCTCTCTGTCCATTTGTTGTTTCCCGATTTCCGATTTATGACGACTGACTAATTGAACAAATCAAATCAGTCCTGGCCCGGCCGAGCACTTCCATTTGTCATCATCAAATCATCGAGGGGCCCATAGATATTGCTTTTATCCCGAAGGTAAAAGGAACGGATAAACTTCGACTCATATGGCTTGTTCTACTACTTGTTGAATCATACACAAAGGCACGTTTTATAGCACCAAGTTACCAAATGCATTTTTTTGCTATCAATGTACAACCAACTCATAGTAACAACTCATATCTCTAGGTTTGAAGAATATAAGATATTATCGTCTCATGATCACTCGTGATAAAATCCATGAAGTGATTCCAATGAGCACGGGTTGAATCCAATACTCGGAACTTATGAGCACTCATGATTGTTGTAGCCCTTTGTCCAACACCTTAGACCTCTACAAGCCAACCCATGACAGTCTTAATTCATATCTACTTCCAACAGATCACCGACTGTGGATAGTTTGAATAACTTAGTCATTCCAGAAGAATAACCCAGTTTATTCGGGAAGTCAAAACATGCAAAGTGAAACACAATAATAATAGAATCCAATATGGTATCAAAACCTATCACCATATGATTACACATTATTCATTGTATACTGTTTCAGCTATAAACTTTATTCTTGAATTTAAAACAATAGTTGTCCCATGCTCCAAGCATGTACACTATGTTTTCTAAACACTAGTCATGCCATACACCAAGTATGCATACTATGTTTGTCTGTGATCTTTACTTTGTGAACTAGATCAATTGAACATAACTTCAATGATTCTCTTTTCATACTCCCAAATCCTTACTGAAAATACACGAACTTCAAATTCATGTCATTTACTGAAATCTGTTAGACTCTAAACTTGTATGCATTGATCCTCTTGTAATGATTATGCACAAAGTCATAAAGACTTGGCAACAATCATTACAGAGTATTCCAAATGAGATCAACTCCTTGGAAACATCCTTCTTGCATCAAGTTTCCTTAATCTTACACAGATTTAAAACTCTGACTTTGAAACATTTCCAGATTCCATTTTGACTATCACTTCTGAACAAGAGTTGCCTCCTTACAGATTATGTCAATATGGTCCTTCCAGAATTATCACTATACTTCCAACTGTCCTTGAGCAACCAATCTTTGGTTAACCTTAGATTGTCCTCGACAATTGTTTAATCCTTTTAGTCATATCCAGTTCTAAACCTTTTCCCTTCTTAATGCCCCAAGCATTTGGAAAATTTTAGAACGGATGATTATAGCACATGTAATCGATCCTATATCCGAAGCATATGGGACACGATTCATGATGTCTTACATAAAGACTAAACCAATCTTTTGCTATAATAATTCCATTTCAATTTGCCAAGTTCTCATAATTCAGATTATGAAAAGGGATGCCGTAATCATAATCGAATTTTAGAACGCAAATAATGGACCCATATACAGAATTTCCTTATGTTGAGCCATTCCAACATGAAATTCATATATATATATATCCTTGACTAAATGATTAAAACCTCACGATCTAAGCTTATAGATTTGAGACGAAGTATAATTTTCTCTCCCTTAATTATAGCAAAACAACTTTTCCAACCCCTGCAACCTCATGAATTGAAACTTTTTGTTTTCTATAATTAACATTGCTAACTTGCAATACTTATCATAATGATCATGCTCCCACTAACATGATGATTATTAGCATAACACTTATGCTCCCACTAGCTTTGACATGTACTCAGAAATCAGCTGGACTTCTAGAAATCAATACTTCATTGACTTTCTTACCAAAGTTCAGATTTCTGATACTAGATTGTTTTGATAAAACTTTATCAAAAATCATACACCTTCCCTTAGATAGCACACTTGTGTGTCTAAACAGTTATGAAGAGGTATGCCGTAATCATAATGGTTAGACCTTTTTGCCACTTCTCACAAGTCCATATTAGTGTGCCGGTTAACCACACGCGCTCCACTAACGACTTTGAGAATGCAAATATCACAATTGCTATCTAGATTAAAATCTACTTAGTGAAAGTGTTTCCTCACCATCTGTTTCATGAATCGGAGAGAAACCTTATGACACTTAGATTTTTATGGTGTATGAGTTCCTACCCATATGAATTTGTCAAAACCATAATCAGAAGACATAGATAATGACAAATCCAAAACCATATGGATTGAACTCAATTTTAACTTCTTGCCACCTGGCAGCTCAAGGGCCTACCATTGCTTCCAAGTTGTTGTGCAACAAATTGAGAACTCTAAGAACTCATATGCAAAGCCAACTTTAACTGGAATGGGCACATAATATGTCAACACGATAGGTTATAAACCTCAAGTCGTGTGCTAGTGAAGAACTTTAGGTTCTATTCTTGATTAGTTCTTGTGCCTTTCAAGACCTTTAAGACTCCCACTGTCCTCTTGACCTATAAGACTCCCTTGTCAAACATCCAAGAGACAGTGTGGATTCTAATCAAGAAAACCACTTCACACAATTGGCCTAAGTTGGTCTTTGTTTTATCCAAAACATCACAACATACCAATTTCAAATTTACAAGAGTAGAAAACTTTTACTCTTACATTTGACAAGTGTTTTAAACCTTCTTTAAGACATGTCACTCAAGTTACAATCTTCGAGTATGACTCTAAGACTTGTATTGGAACGAAGTATGACTCATCTTCTTGATTTAACCATTTCAACAATTCAAGATCCCTCTTCTTAGTCATAAGAATGCACTAAGATTTCCTTAGAGAACTAATTTTGATATGGTTTCTTAATCATTAAGATGATCACAAAACTAATACTAAAGTACTCTCCCATCTTTTCAGATTTGAGAAGCTTTTATCCTTCTGCCTAATTTGATTCTTCTTATTCGCTCTGCCATACATTGGAACCTTATCCAATGTCTCAGAGTTACACTTAAGCTTGTAAGTATAATCATATTTACTGAGCTTTAGTAAACTATGACGAATAGTCATATCAAACTTTTGTGGTGGACTTAATCAGTGCACAAGAATGTGTACTCGATCCCTTAGTCCTTTACTTGACTCACACATCCATGTGAACGAGTAATTAGTCTTAATTTTTCCAATACTTGAAAGTTTTCATTCATCATGCTATACAACTTGCATGATTCCAAGTTCCGGTCCAATTGAAACTTGGGTGATGAGAATCTTTCCTTATTTGGTAAATCTAGACATTACCACAAATGAAATAATCAATTTCATATTTCCACTCTTGCTATTATTGGAATCATATAAGCAACAATTTTTCCTCAAAAGCCATTGTAAGGATATTTTAAAATAAATAAAATCAATAATTTTCGATTATTTTAAAACTTTGCGGAAAAACTAATCCTTACAATCCATATGAAAACTTGTTGTTATCTATTCCTAAGCAAAAATATCATAACTCCTAAGAAGTAGCTCAAGAATCCGATTTTTCAAGCTACGCGATAGAAATCCATCTACGCGATCAGATTCAACATATTCTTTCTTTAAGTTTCTTCACTTTTCTTTGATTCTTAAACATCACCATGTGACCCAGTCACATCATGTATCAAGAATCTCAGAATAGAAACTTAACAGAGTTAGATAGTGGACTTTACCTGAAGTAGAGTCAAACTCATTGACTTTAACATCCTTAGGTAAATTTGGCAGCTTCGCAACCAATGCCCCTTTCTTTGGCAATATAAACATATGGACCCTTTGATAAAGGTGCACAGGACTATCACAGACTTAGTTTTTCTCTTTACCATTTGGTCAACCGAGTTGACTATGGCCGATCCCTTTCCATTGGGAAGAGAATGCTTTTCTGGATTTCCTGTGTCACTATTGTCAATGTCCATAAAGTTTTTAGGAAGTTGATCTTAGCAAACAGATAAGATCATTAAGGGTCTTGTCACAGTCTGTTTCATAGGTGTTCCAAAAGAACTCATTATGTGACTTAGAAAGTAGTTGAACCACCAACTTTCTCAAGACTTTGACACCCAACTCTCCCGGCTTGTCAATATGTGAGTATATCTCCAAGATGTGACCACACCTAGACCTTGCCTTGCCAATAGGGCTTGAGTGACCTTAAACTTTTCAAGAACTTGTGGGTTAGGGAGAATGGTTGGAGGAGGAGAAAGAAGTATGATATCCATGGGACATCATCTTCATTAGGAAACCTTGTTTCAAGAGATTTGGGAAGATCATAGGTGTCTATTACAGACATCTTTTGGGAGATATTCAAGATAGTTGATTTAAAGTCCTTAATATGACACCCAATATGAAATATTAAGGCTAGGACCCAACAAACTATTTTATAACTTAGAAGAGGTATGTCGTAATCCAAGCTATAAAATATTTGAAGGTAGGTGAATGACGATTCACCAATTTCCACCAAGATAAATGAAATGTATTATTAGGTTTTAATTGGTTTTGAAACTCCTAGATCTTTGAGATTCATTGAACTGTTCAAAGGCATGTTTCAATCTCGAGTGTGCCCTTCAGGTTTTGTGACTGGGATGCCGAGGATCACAAAACAAGGTGTGAAGTAACCATGCAAATCACTTGGTACCCTTAATAAATTACCCCTCAATCGATGTGCCGGTTAACCACACACGCTCCATCGATACTATGATAAATATTAAGTCACCCTTTACCTACCTTGTTAAGTCCAAGTTAGTGTGCCGGTTAACCACACACGCTCCACTAACGACTTAGACAAAGTGTAAAGTGTAATTTCATGGGTTAGCACCTTATTCACATTTTTCCTAAGTAACTAATACTGGGAGAATTCTAGTCTTGTCAAACCCGTTCGGCTAACGACCCTCCACCAGTCAAGCAAGCGGTGGGTGAGAGTGGACACCCATTAAGTTGCAATTTTATAGGCAACAACCTTATACCCACCTTATAGACCGGCTTCGTGAATGAGGCGTACTAGCGGTAAGACTGACTTTACTCTTATACATATATATATTATTAACTTATAATATTATAAAGTATAAGGGTTGAATTTTAACTTTTAAAATTCTAAGGGCTAACTTGGAATTAAAGTATTCATAAGGAAAACTTTTCAAATTCCAAAACTTGAGGGCAAGTTTTGAAACTATTCAAAACTAATTAATTCCATAACTTATGTGTTTAAAGTAGTTTTAATCCAAAAACTCTTCAAGTTCCATAACTTGAGGACAAGTTATGGAAGACTTTAAACTAATAAAAGAACTAACTTTTTCTTTATTTTATAACTTATGGATTTAATTATGGTTACATATTTTTCTTTTAATGAAGTGACTCTTGAACTTCCATAACTTGAGGACAAGTTATGGAGTCATAAAAAAAATTATTCAATGACACAAGACTCTTCATTTTGTAACCATTGCCAACTTTTATGAATTTTATGAGTCTTTAATGTGACTCTTAATGTAGCTTGAGGACAAGTTATACAAACACATTTTATACTCAACTCTTAGATTAAAATGGATTGAAAACAACTATTTCAATTAACTTTTCTATTAATCTAAGCAACTCATAAGAACAACATAATTCAAATCAAACTTTTTCATGTAATTAGTCTAAACCTTAAACTAATACAAAATATGAATCTATTGACAATTATCTTTGAAAATGGATTAGCATGAACATTACCACATCAAATAACACGTTTATAAGTTCAAAAATAACTTAGGGTAATGTTCCTAGTCCATTTCTAGCCAAAAAACTCGAAAATATGCTGTCTGGGGGTCCAACTCGTCGAGTGCATGAACAAACTCGGCGAGTTGGATTGAATTGATCACATTTTAGGCATGGACTCGCCGAGTCCTCGGATGGACTCGCCGAGTCTGATGATCAGACAGCACCAGATTCGTTTTTTCAGCTTCTTTTGCAAGTATAACAAGAAAACAAGCCTAGGCTCTGATACCACTGTTGGGTTTTGAGCATTCTAACACTCCTAAGTGTACATGCAACCCTAAATACCTTGGATCTATGTTTTCTCTATTATACATGCAAATAAGAACTTCCAAGGTATTATCCTAATCTAGCATACAAAACAATGAATGTAACAAGATAGAATACGTACCTCTTGATGTAGAAAGTCTTCATGAAGCTTGAGTGCCTAGTGCCCCAAGTGTGACACCTCAAATGGAATCACACAACATCAAATACAAATGGAATGACTTGAGAGAATTCTACACTTCATGGAAATCGGCTAGCCCTCTCTAGAATAATACCAGTGCCGATTTTGCCAAGAATAATATCTTTATATAGTGTTACAATTAGGGCAAACCCTAATTGTCATGACTTTCCATTTCCTTGGATCCATGGGTTCAAATACACCATGGAGCATCCATGAACCATCTTATGGGTTTTAGCCCAACTTGATTATCCATGGAGCATTAGCCCACTATACAAGTATGGATGATTTACACAATCAACCCATATATTTAATTAGTCTTCTTTTGATCACTTAATTAATCCTAGATTAATTCTTGATCAATACTAATTAAATAATCTCATTATTCTTATTATTAATATACCAGAACTTATAATATATTAATAACCATAAGTGTCTTATTTCTCTCATTTAGTCTATCCAAGTGCATGATGCCATGCAACCCAAATGGACCATGCTGGGTCGGGTCAAGTCTTACCAATTATAGTTATGGACTTAGGCATTAATCAAACAAGTTTGTGTTCTAGCTTCTGAAGTTCGCCCCAAGGGCAATACTCTGCGAGAAGAAGCTCCTTCATAGCTTCCCAACCCATAGCATTGGCTACAGGTAAAGTTAAGGATTTGACTCGGCCATTCCACCAAGTCAGGGCTTTGTCTAGGAAGGTGCAGGCAGCAAACTTGACTCTACAGACTCCGAACAGCTGCATATTTCAAAGATTGATTCGATTCTCTCGAACCATCGGGTTAAGGCAATGACACCCCCTGTGCCATCGAAGAATGTCGGTTTTGCGTTCATGAAGTCTTTATAAGAACCCTATTTTTGGTGTCCTTGGCTATCATCTGAGTTTTGGGTTTGGGGACCACCTCTTGAATTACCAGAGTTCATTTGTGACATGGCTGCTACCATTGCAGCAGTCAGAACTGTTTGAAGTGATGCAAGATCAAGTTGAAGAGGAGGTGGTGGCGGAGGAGGATTGTTGTTGTTCGTTGAGCTGGGTCTCTTTCTTGGAGGCATCTTGATCTAAAAAGATCAGGAAAGAGAGGATCATAAGTCCTCTGAATTGAATCAAGAGATATGGGACAGGAGATATCTCATCAAGGCAAATATAGCATCATACTAAGCGATAAAGCAGAAAGGAGTTATCAAGATAGAACATTTTATCGCTGGAGGAATAATCAAGGAATAACACGTATACGAGAATTTCTACAAAGGATCGGCTCGAGAAATACTCCCATAGTATTTTCATGGTTCACTGCAGCGACGATTCGTTGTTCGGGATATTGGGTAAGTTTTAGGTATGCCGCATGCCACAGTCACTCCCGAGCACATGTTGGCCGTGTCTCGAATGAATATAGTTGGCCAGGCTATATTGACCCTAGACACGACTACATAACTGCCCAGGTTTAACCGCAGTGTACAACACCCATTTACTTATGTTTTGTTCTACTTGTAGGTACGGATTTCGACGGCTCGGCATACTTAAATACTTTTGAAAATACTTATATTTTGTAGTATACTTTTAGTTCAGAGCACTTAGGCCCCTTAATGTTTATAGTTTTATACCATGTAAGGTTTGGTATACTCTGTTCACTATAAACAAGGGCTCTGATACCAATCTGTCACACCCCGAAAACCAAAGGTGGAAACGTTCTCGGGGTTGACTCCATGTTGTGTATCAAATCCAATGTACATAGTAATCACAGTAAGCAACCATTACATTACATATATATGAAAGTTTACATTTGGTTCAAAAGTAAATTGTACAAAGTTATACATATATCATATGAACAAAAGAGACGAGTCTTCGGAGCACTCCGTCTTCACCAAAAGATATCGCCGGGTACCTGTCTAACTTGGACCTGAGAATACAAGCAGTTTGAAAATCAGCATAAAGCTGGTGAGTTCATAAGCGGTTTTGTTTTGTGAAATGCATCGATTTCCTTTAGTTTTCTAAAAAAATTTGATATCCAAGAAAATCCCATATTTTCTTATGTTAAGTAGTTAAGTTATCTTTCGTTACAGTTCTGTTACAGATATAAATTAACCCCAGGAAAATCCCATATTTTCCTAATTGTAAGATTGATTGGATAACACATAGTATAGTTTAATTCACAAAACTATAATTTAGACGAACTGTAAATAGAAAGTATTTTGAAAACCTTGGGACTACATCCCGAACCAGTTATCAGATAATTCGATAAAAACCATGGGATTACTATCCCGAAGGTAGATATAAGATAGTTTGATAAACCATGGGATCACTAACCCGAAACTAGAATTAAGATAACTTGATAAACCATGGGATCACTATCCCGAAACTAGATATAAGATAGATTGATAATCATGGGATTATCATCCCGTATAAGATTTAGTTTCAAAACCATGGGATTGCCATCCCGAACGAAATACAGGCACAAGATCATGGGATTATCATCCCGAACGAGATATAGACATAAAACCCTGGGATTACCATCCCGAACGAGATATAGATACAAAACCATGGGATTACCATCCCGAACAAGATATAGATTCTAAACAAACCCTAGCTGTGAATAAGTTTATATTAATACGTATTGAGAGTCGGGTAACCATGCTGATATAACAACGAGACCTCCTTGACGTTAGTCAGACGTCGAATGATATCCAGAATTTGTCACCCCAGGCGTGCCCGCCTAACTGTAGCTAGCAGTTAAGGTGTGGGATTGTCAGTCCCGAATAGATCTATTCACAAATTCCTCGCTCTCCCTCCAGGAGACTCTGGTTACACTTCCGGAGAGGATTTACTTGATCATCCATAAAGGGTAGTGACTATCTCACAAGCTAGTATTAACTATTCACAGGGTTCCAATACGATATCAAACATACAAAGATTTCAAGACATGATACAGTGAAAATAGATATATACAATGAAACTATCTGGCAAAACATTCGAATGATACGGAGATAAACTGAATCAGAAATAGTTTATCTAATAACTTAATACAGATATCAGTAAGTGATATAAAGAGAGACATAGAACCCCAAATTATTCCCATAATAATTTGATTAGTTTGATTATTTTCTTAACTAAAATCCATTTAGTTGTAATTGATAAATCATTCCTTATGCTCAACATAATACATAAGGAGTAAAAGAGTTTATATATTTGCCATATATTATTTGAAACACATAAATGTTAAGATTTGAAAACAGTTTTGGTTTGCTTGTATTCCCCCCTGAAAACAGTTAAAAAACAGTGAAAAGGCATAGGGGTATGAACTCACCGGACGAGAAGTATGACGATTTGGATGCTAAGAGTTGATCCGAGGCTTGTAAATACACGAGGTTCCTAATTATAATGTGAATATACATATTTGTATCTAATTAGGACTTAGATTGATTGTTGGATAGGGACAATTGCTTCTAGTCGCGAAAACACTCCGATACGAGTGTTTGGAGGGACCCGGGTGGCGTTTAAGGACATGAAATGACACTAGGGACTTGGGACTTGAGTTTACTCCCCATGAGTAAACTAATATAAGAGTTTTTGGTCTAAAACACCCATTCCCCATGAGTTTACGGCCGTAAACTCATGGTAGGGTGGTTTATGGTGCAAATTTGGGTTATAAATGGATATGGACACTTGGAAATGCTTGGATTAATTTTTCTTAAGGCTTGGATTGAATTAAAAACATCATTTACAATACATAAGGGAGTTTACGGCCTAGGCATGGGATCTTTGGCCGTAAACTCTCAATTCTCCAAGATTTAGTGTTTTTAAGGTGTTAAAATCGATCACATGTGATTCTAAAAATTTCCACAAGCCTAGAAATGAGTTTGTATGGTACTTATGAGGGATTTATGGAGTTTACGAACCATGAAACCCCCTTCATGGCCGTAAACTCTAATATGTCAAGCTACAATGTGTTTCAAGGTCTAAAACTTGCATGAATGGACTTCTAAAATTCATCTAAAGGCTGTAGGGGTGTTTAGTTTGCATTCTAACACCAAATATTTTGGAGTTTACGGCCCAAGAACAGGTCTTGGCCGTAAACTCTTAGAAACCCCATAAAAGATGTGTTTAAGGCCTTCAAAGTATTTTTGGTTGGTCCCTTGATTTATTCCAAGGCTTTTGGTGGTGTTGGATGGCTTTCTAACACCTTAGAATTGGATTTATGCCAAGTTTTGGGGAGTTTACGGCCCAAGCACTATCCTTGGCCGTAAACTCATCTAAGTCCCTTAAAAATCATGTTTCAAGTGTCCAAATGCTAATACCAAGGTCCTATAATTCATATCTAAGCCATAGAGGTGATTTGGAAGGGTTTAAGGGCATGAAAAACCCCATTAACATGAGTTTACGGCCTAAGCTTATGACTTGGCCGTAAACTCCTTCAAAGTCCTCAAAATCAAAGATTTACATGTTCTAAGTCCATATCTTGAAGTCCCTTAGCCATATCTAAAGTCTAAATGAGTTAAGGAAGGAGTTTAAGGGCTAAAAACCCTTCAAAATGGTGTTTACGGTCTAGGCTGCCTCCTGGGCCGTAAACTCACATATAATGTCCAATTTCATGATTAAGTGTCTAATTTGGAAGCTAAACATGCTATAGATTAAGGCTAGGAAGGTACCTTAAGGATTTGAAGCCTTAAATTTGAGTTTTGGACACTTAATCCTTGGATTTAGGAGAGAGGTTAGAGAGAGAGTAGAGAGAGAAGGAAAAAGCTTCAAATGAGTGTTTAAACATGTTTATATAGTCCCTAAAACTTGGACAAGGTGGAATTCTACCCGATACCGGCCTTAAACGATGCTTTGGGTCGCACCCGATTGAGTTTTCATCACCCGACGAGGATATTTCTAAAACTTAAGAAATAAATGTTTTGGGCTAAATTCATGAGTTCCTAAATGATTTGGACCCTCATTGAATGATAATAAACATATAATTTTTGTTAACTAAGCCCAAAAACGATAACAAGACATTTCGATTTCCGACGAGTTATACGGGTAGAATGGGTTTTCGGCGATGAACAACTTCGGGTTGTTACACCTCTTAGCCCACTATACAAGATATGAATGATTTACATAATCAACCCATATATTTAATTAGTTATCTTTTGATCACTTAATTAATTCCAAATTAATTCTTTGATCAAACTAAATAAATAATATTATTAATATATTAGAACTTATAATATATTAATAATCTCCAAGTGTTATTCCTCTCATTTAGTCTATCCAATTGCATGGTGCCATGCAACCCAAATGGACCATGCCGGGTCGGGTCAAGTACACGCCTTAAATAGTTATGGACTTAGACACCTTATCCAATAAGATCTTGTTCTCGTTCCCAACTGGAGTCGCTATCGGGTAGTCCCTTCCATCGAACATAATATTCTGTCCAATTGGGTAAGCCTCGTTTACGAACTGTTCTATCTGCTAGGATTTCATCCACCTCCTTGTCATATGAGACCACGTTTGCTACTGGGGCTCGATGTGATTTGCTCCTCGATGGATCTTCTTCATCGCGGTTGTAAGTTTTGAGAAGACTTACATGGAATACAGAATGGATCTTTAAGTAGGATGGTAATTTTGTTGGATTAATGTCTAAGTCCATAACTATAATTGGTAAGACTTGACCCGACCCGGCATGGTCCATTTGGGTTGCATACCATCATGCACTTGGATAGACTATAATTGGTAAGACTTGCTTTCTCTTATACTTGTAATTAAAAGTTGGAAAAAGTCGAAAACTTGCTGTCTGACGAATGGACTCGGCGAGTCCATGGGGGGGACTCGGCGAGTTCATGTGTATCTTCAACCTACTCGGCGAGTAGGTTCGTGCAACTCGGCGAGTAGGGTCGACAGAGTGCAGATTTTCGACTTTAGTTGCTGGAAATGGATTGGAAACATTACCCTAAACTGTTTTGGTACTTGAAAACTTGTTTTAGCTGGTGTAATGTTTTTGCTAATTCATTTACAACAACTAGTTATCAAAATTACAAAGTTTAATGTGGTTTTGATTCTTGAAAGTGTTCATATTCATGTTCTTGTTCATATGAAGTTTAGATGATCATAGAGATTATTTGTAACCTATATGGTAGTTTAATTCTTGATCATAAGTGTTTTAATGGAGTCCATAACTTGTCCACAAGTTATGGAAAACCAAAAGTCTCTTGGATTAAAAAAAAACCATTAAAAGAACACCAGAGTTAGAAAAATGAAAAGTCCTCATTTTATTACTCTATTAAACTCATAAGTTACAAGAAATAAAAAGTTTTGAATAGTTTCAAAACTTGCCCTCAAGTTTTGGAATTTGAAAAGTTTTCACTTATGAATACTTTAATTCCAAGTTAGCCCTTAGAATTTTAAAAGTTAAAATTCAACCCTTATACTTTATAATATTATAAGTTAATAATATATATATGTATAAGAGTAAAGTCAGTCTTACCGCTAGTACGCCTCATTCACGAAGCCGGTCTATAAGGTGGGTATAAGGTTGTTGCCTATAAAATGGCAACTTAATGGGTGTCCACTCTCACCCACCGCTTGCTTGACTGGTGGAGGGTCGTTAGCCGAACGGGTTTGACAAGACTAGAATTCTCCCTTCATTAAAAGTATTAATGATAATACTAAGTAACTAAACTCTTAATAATACCCAGTATTAGTTACTTAGGAAAAATGTGAATAAGGTGCTAATCCATGAAATTACACTTTGCACTTTGTTTAAGTCGTTAGTGGAGCGTGTGTGGTTAACCGGCACACTAACTTGGACTTAACAAGGTAGGTAAAGGGTGACTTAATATTTATCATAGTATCAATGGAGCGTGTGTGGTTAACCGGCACATCGATTGAGGGGTAATTTATTAAGGGTACCAAGTGATTTGCATGGTTACTTCACACCTTGTTTTGTGATCCTCGACATCCCAGTCACAAAACCTGAAGGGCACACTCGAGATTGAAACATGCCTTTGAAAAGTTCAATGAATCTCAAAGATCTAGGAGTTTCAAAACCAATTAAAACCTAATAATACATTTCGTTTATCTTGGTGGAAATTGGTGAATCGTCATTCACCTACCTTCAAATATTTTATAGCTTGGATTACGGCATACCTCTTCTAAGTTATAAAATAGTTTGTTGGGTCCTAGCCTTAATATTTCATATTGGGTGTCATATTAAGGACTTAAGATCAGCTATCTTGAATATCTCCCAAAACATGTCTGGTTTAGACATTTATGATCTTCCCAAATCTCTTGAAACAAGGTTTCCTAATGAAGATGATGTCCCATGGATATCATACTTCTTTCTCCTCCTCTGATTATTCTCCCTAACCCACAAGTTCTTGAAAAGTTTAAGGTCACTCAAGCCCTATTGGCAGGGCAAGGTCTAGGTGTGGTCACATCTTGGAGATGTAGTCACATATTGACAAGCCGGGAGACTTGGGTGTCAAAGTCTTGAGAAAGTTGGTGGTTCAACTACTTTCTAAGTCACATAGTGAGTTCTTTTGGAACACCTATGAAACAGACTATGACAAGACCCTTAATGATCTTATCTATTTGCTAAGATCAACTTCCTTTAAACTTGATGGACATTGACAATAGTGACACAGGAAATCCACGAAAAGCATTCTCTTCCCAGTGGAAAGGGATCGGCCATAGTCAACTCGGTTGACCAAATGGTAAAGAGAAAAGCTAAGTCGATGATAGCCCCGTGTACCATTATCAAAGGCTCCATATGTTTATATTGACAAAGGAAGGGACATTGGTTGTGAAGCTGCCAAATTTACCTAAGGATGTTAAAGTCAATAAGTTTGACTCTACTTCAGGTAAATTCCACTATCTAACTCTGCTAAGTTTCTATTATGAGATTCTTGATACATGATGTGACTGGGTCACATGGTGATGTTTTAAGAATCAAAGAAAAGTGAAGAAACTTAACGAAAGAATATGCTGAATCTGATGGCGTAGATGGATTTCTATCGCATAGTTTGAAGATCGGATTCTTGAGCTACTTCTTAGGAGTTATGAGATATTGCTTAAGGAATAGATAACAACAAGTTTTCATATGGATTGTAAGGATAAGTTTTTCCGCAAAGTTTTAAAATAAAAGAAAATTTTTTTGATTTTATTTATTTTAAAATATCCTTACAATGGCATTTGAGGAAAAATTGTTGCTTATATAATTCCATTAAGAGCAAGAGTGGAAATATGAAATTGATTCTTTCATTTGTGGTAATGTCTAAATTTACCAAATAAGGAAAGATTCTCATCACCCAAGTTTCATTTGGACCGGAACTTGGAATCATGCAAGTTGTATAGCATGATGAATGAGAACTTTCAAGTATTGGAAAAATTAAGACTAATTACTCGATCACATGGATGTGTGAGTTAAGTAAAGGACTAAAGGATCGAGTACACATTCTTGTGCACTGATTAAGTCCACCACAAAAGTTTGATAAGACTATTCGTCATAGTTTACTAAAGCTCAGTAAATATGATTATACTTACATGCTTAAGTATAACTCTGAGACATTGGAAAAAGGTTCCAATGTAAGGCAGAGCGAATAAGAAGAATCAACTTAGGTAGAAGGATAACAGTTTCTCAAATCTGAAAAGATGGGAGAGTACTTTAGTATCAGTTTTGTGATCATCTTAATGATTAAGAAACCATAGCACAATTAGTTCTCTAAGGAAATCTTAGTGCATTCTTATGACTAAGAAGAGGGATCTTGAATTGTTGAAGTGGTTAAATCAAGAAGATGAGTCATACTTTGTTCCAATACAAGTCTTAGAGTCATACTCCAAGATTGTAATTTGAGTGACATGTCTTAAAGAAGGTTTAAAACACTTGTCAAATGTAAGAGTCAAAGTTTTCTACTCTTGTACATTTGAAATTGGTAAGTTGTGATGTTTTGGATAAAACAAAGACCAACTTAGACCAATTGTGTGAAGTGTTTGTCTTGATTAGAATCGACACTATCTCTTGGATATTTGACAAGGGAGTCTTATATGTCAAGAGGACAGTGGGAGTCTTAAAAGGTCTTGAAAGTCTCAAGAACTAATCAAAAATAGAACCTGAAGTTCCTCACTAGCACACGACTTGAGGTTCATAACCTATCGTGTTGACATATTCTGTGCCCATTCCAGTTAAAGTTGGCTTTGCATATGAGTTCTTAGAGTTCTCAATTGGTTGCATAACAACTTGGAAGCAATGGCAGGCCCTTGAGCTGCTAGGTGGCAAGAAATTAAGATTGAGTTCAATCCATATGAGTTTGGGTTTGTCAGTATCCTTGTCTTGTGACTATGATTTTGACCATTCACATGGATAAGAACACATACACCAGTAAATCTAAGTGTCGCAAGGTTTCTCTCCGATTCATGAAAATGATGGTGAGGAAACGCTTTCACTAAGTAGATTTTATCTAGCTAGCAATTGTGATATTTGCATTCTCAAAGTCGTTAGTGGAGCGCGTGTGGTTAACCGGCACACTAATATGGACTTGTGAGAAGTGGCAAAAAGGTCTAACCATTATGATTACGGCATACCTCTTCATAACCGTTTAGACACACAAGTGTGCTATCTAAGGGAAGGTGTATGATTTTTTGATAAAGTTTTATCAAAACAATCTAGTATCAGAAATTTGAACTTTGGTAAGAAAGTCAATGAAGTATTGATTTCTAGAAGTCCAGGTGATTTCTGAGTACATGTCAAAGCTAGTGGGAGCATAAAAGTTATGCTAATAATCATCATGTTAGTGGGAGCATGATAATTATGATAGGTATTGCAAGTTAGCAATGTTAATTATAGAAAAACAAAAAGTTTCAATTGGGAAAGAGTTGTTTTGCTATAATTAAGGGAGAGGAAATTATACTTCATCTCAAATCTATAAGCTTAGATCGTGAGGTTTTAATCATTTAGTCAAGGATATATATGAATTTCATGTTGGAATGGCTCAGCATAAGGAAATTCTGTATATGGGTCCATTATTTGCGTTCTAAAATTCGATTATGATTACGGCATCCCTTTTCATAATCTGAATTATGAGAACTTGGCAAATTGAAATTGACATATTATAGCAAAAGACTGGTTTAGTCTTTATGTGAGACATCATGAATCGTGTCCCATATGCTTCGGATATAGGATCGATTACATGTGCTATATTCATCCGTTCTAAAATTTTCCAAATACCAGGGGCATTAAGAAGGAAAAAGGTTTAGAACTGGATATGACTAAAAGGATTAAACAATTGTCGAGGACAATCAAAGGTTTACCAAAGATTGGTTACTCAAGGACAATTGGAAGTATAGTGATAATTCTGGAAGGACTATATTGACATAATCTGTAAGGAGGCAACTCTTGTTCAGAAATGATAGTCAAAATGGAATCTGGAAATGTTTCAAAGTTAGAATTTTCAATCTGTGTAAGATTAAGGAAACTTAATGCAAGAAGGATATTTCCAAGGAGTTGATCTCCTTTGGAATACTCTGTAATGATTGTTGCCAAGTCTTTGTGAGTTTGTGCATAATCATTACAAGAGGATCAATGCATATAAGTTTAAAATCTAACAGATTTCAGTAAATGGCATGGATTTGGAATTCTTGCATTTGCAGTAAGGATTTGGGAGTGTGAAAAGAGAATCATTGAAGTTATGTTCAATTGATCTAGTTCACAAAGTAAAGATCATAGACAAACATAGTATGCATAGTTGGTGTATGGCATGACTAGTGTTTAGAAAACATAGTGTACATGGGATTACTATTGTTTTAAATTCAAGAATAAAGCTGATAGCTGAAACAATATACATGAATAATGTGTAATCATATGGTGATAAATAAAAGGTGTTTTATTTATGTTCATAGGTTTTGATACCATATTGGATTCAATTATTATTGTGTTTCATTTTGCATGTTTTGACTTCCCGAATAAACTAGGTTATTCTTCCGGAATGACTAAGTTATTCAAACCATCCACAGTCGGTCATATGTTGGAAGTAGATATGAATTAAGACTGTCATGGGTTGGCTTGTAGAGGTCTAAGGTGTTGGACAAAGGGCTACAACACTCATGAGTGCTCATAAGTTCTGAGTATTGGATTCAACCCGCGCTCATTGGAATCACTTCATGGATTTTATCACGAGTGATCATGAGACGATAATATCTTATATTCTTTAAACCTAGAGATATGAGTTGTTACTATGAGTTGATAGTACATTGATAGCATGAAAACGCATTTGGTAACTCGGTGCTATAAAACGTGCCTTTGTGTATGATTCAACAAGTAGTAGAACAAGCCATATGAGTCGAAGTTTATCCGTTCCTTTTACCTTCGGGATAAAAGCGATATCTGTGGGCCCCTCGATGATTTGATGATGACAAATGGAAGTGCTCGGCCGGGCCAGGACTGATTTGATTTGTTCAATTAGTCAGTCGTCATAAATCGGAAATCGGGAAACAACAAATGGACAGAGAGAATGATTATAATCCATGTCTCAGTCCATATGATATCTAGAATGGAGGAATATATGATCCCTTATCTAATGGACAACTCATTGACAAAGGTCAGAGTTCATCTACAAGGTCAGAGTTCGACAGAAGCTTTTGAGAGCTACGATTGCCGGTCGGTTCTTGAAGTCATTCGCAATAATAGTTTTAGACTTATCCAAGTGGGAGACTGTTGGATTAATGTCTAAGTCCATAACTATAATTGGTAAGACTTGACCCGACCCGGCATGGTCCATTTGGGTTGCATACCATCATGCACTTGGATAGACTATAATGAGAGAAATAAGACACTTATGGTTATTAATATATTATAAGTTCTAGTATATTAATAATAAGAATAATAAGATTATTTAATTATTATTGATCAAGAATTAATCTAGGATTAATTTAGTGATCAAAAGAAGACTAATTAAATATATGGGTTGATTGTGTAAATCATCCATACTTGTATAGTGGGCTAATGCTCCATGGATAATCAAGTTGGGCTAAAACCCATAGGATGGTCCATGGATGCTCCATGGTGTATTTGTACCCATGGATCATGGAAATGAAAGACCATGTCAATTAGGGTTTACATGGTGTAACGCTTACTATATAAGCATCTTATTCTTGACCAAATCGGCCACAAGAACGGACTAGAGATAGTGAAGAAAGGGCTAGCCGATTTTGAAGAGTGTAGAATTCTCTCAAGTCATTCCAAGTGTTTTGATGATTGTGATTCCATTTTAGGTGTCACACTTGGGGCACTAGACACTCAAGCTTCATGAAGACTTTCTTCTCCAAAGAGGTATGTATTCTATCTTGCTATAGTCATTGTTTTGTATGCTAGATTAGGATAATACCTTGGAAGTTCTTATTTGCATGTATAATAGAGAAAACATAGATCCAAGGTATTTAGGGTTGCATGTACACTTAGGAGTGTTAGAATGCTCAAAACCCAACAAATTTGAGCTTGTATGATCGGGTCCCAACCTTTTTGAGAACTTTGTATGGCCCCTCGTATCTTCGTGTTAAGACTTTGTGTACCTTTCGGGTAGATTTGAACATCCTTTGTGGGAGTTTTACCATCACCTCGTCCCCTACTATGAACTCTCTTGGCTGCCTCTTTTCGTCCGCCCATTTCTTCATTCGCTTGGCTGCCTTGTGTAAGTAAGACTTTGCTATGTCGAGTTCCTCATCCCATGCTTTGACAAACTTGTATGCAGGTGGGCTTGATCCTTTGTAACCATTTATTAGCTCTTGGGGCGTCAATGGTTGTTGGCCTGTTACAATCTCGAAGGGACTCTTCCCCGTAGCCTCACTCTGTTGTAAGTTATATGAAAATTGGGCCACATCAATTAGCTTGGCCCAATCCCGTTGGTTTGCACTGACAAAGTGCCTCAAATAAATCTCGAGCAAGTGATTCACCCTTTCAGTTTGGCCATCGGTTTGAGGGTGGAAACTAGTCGAGAAGTGGAGTTCTGATCCCATTAGCTTAAATAGCTCCCTCCAAAACATCCCTGTAAAGCGGGGATCTCTATCACTTATAATGCTTCGAGGAAGTCCCCAATACTTCACGAAATGCTTGAAGAATAGTCGCCCTACTTCTTCAGCTGTGCAATCTCGAGGGGCTAGAATAAACGTTCCATATTTGGAAAATCGATCTACAATCACCATTATTGATCCGCACCCTTCGGACGTCGGTAATGCTGAAATAAAATCCATCGATATGCTTTCCCATGGTCTTTCAGGGATCGGTAGTGGTTCCAATAATCCCGCCGGTTTGGCTTGTTCGACCTTATCTTGTTGACAAATAAGGCAAGTCCTCACATAGGCGTCTATGTCACTTCGCATATTAGGCCAATAATAGGATCGTTCTATAATTGCCTTCGTACGATGAGTACCTGGATGTCCAGCCCATTTGGAATCATGACATTCCTTTAGGTGTAACAGCCCGGAATCTCAGGTATTGTTAAATTATGTTTTTGGGGTGATTTAAGGGGGGACTCGGCGAGTTGGAACCTAGACTCGCCGAGTAGGATCGCAGACTTGGTCGTGGGTTCGCGACTGGACTCGACGAGTCCGATATGGACTCGGCGAGTCTACGCTGTTTAGCAAAAACCCTAACCGTTCAGGTTTGGGTCGTATATAATGCACTTATAGGCCGTCATTGTCCATTTTTAGTCGACTGAGAAGAACCCTAAACGGCTGTGGGCATCTAGAGCAAGATTGAAGGATATTAGGGCTTTGAAGAAATTGTTGTGCAAGAAGGAGAAGAGCTTTGGCTAAAGGAACAGCAAAGGATTCGAGTTCTGCGGTTTGGGGACTCAGTGAGTGCATATTTCAGGTAATATTTCGGATTCCTTTCTGTTATGTTGATGTGTGCATGGATTTAGGGTTTATGGAACCCATTTGATGATTAGATGAATTAGTACCTTGTTACCCAACGACTATAATCCTGTATTAGGACCTTTAGAGGTCCAGAAGGTCCCATGCTTGTGTATTTCGGGACGAAACTTATCTCAGGAAGCAGTTTGATCGACTGCATGGCGTGGACTCGCCGAGTCCGATGAACAGACTCGGCGAGTAGCTTGGAGATTGACTGGAACTCGTCGAGCTGTTCTTCAGCCTCGGCGAGTGGAGTCGGGGTGGCCCCGCGATTCTTCCAGGAGTAACTCGTCGGGTCAAGGAGGATACTCGACGAGTAGATAGGGACTCTCAGAGAGTTGGAGAACATCTAGACTCGCCGAGTCGCCATGGCACTCGCCGAGTCCGGTCGAGTTAACCATTGACCAGAGTTGACCTAAGTCTGACTTATTAGGGATAGTCACACTTAGAAGATATAAGTGTTAATGAGAGATATGTGATGTTATAGGGAGGTTGTAGCTCGTCGGATTGGGCACGAGTGATTTCAGGACTTGCTAGCTTTCAGCATTTACGAGGTGAGTCTTCTCACTACACTATACCCGGAAGGGTTTGACTGTGTGACCGGAAGGTCAGATATGATATGTGATATGTATGCTATATGTGGTAAGTTATTTGTTATATGTGCTATGTATGTTATGTGGGCCGGAAGGCAATATGTTATGGGCCGGAAGGCGATTATGTTATGGGCCGGAAGGCGTTGTGTCGAGGACCGGAAGGTCAGGGCCTGGAAAGGCGTATGTGCGTAAGTGTATATTGGGGGACTCACTAAGCATTTATGCTTACAGTGGTTATGTATGTGTTTCAGGTACTAGCGAGGACCGTGGGAAGGCGCCGGCGTGATCGATACACACTGAAGAATGTTTTTATGATCTTGGGATTTAGACAGTTTGTATTTTACATGACATTTAAATTATTTATGCCTTGTTTTGAATGAAATTACTCTATTTATAAAAAGAAAATTTTGTTTGAAAATTTGAGTTGTTACAATTGGTATCAGAGCCTTGGTTTGAGGGATTCGGGTGCGCCTTCGGGAGTAACTGAACTCAAACCGAGGATTTGAGGAAAACTTTTTAAATAAAGGCATAAACTTTTGTAAATGGTTTTGTGGTAAGCAAGAAAGAAGCAGTGTGTACGATCAGTCAGCGCCCGAACGGTAAAGATCCCCAAAATACCTTACAATGTTATATAATGTAAATTGTTATGCATGCTAGAAGACTAGGTATTCATGATAGGACTAGAGTGGCCTGATTTGTGATGCCTTAGTCTAGGGAAGTTTGCCGATATGAGATGCTTTGCTAGTATGCGGGTAGATAGTGCATATTAGAAGTAGAGTACTCACTATCCGGGGTTTGGGGAGGAAGACTTGGGGTGAATGCTGATGCGGTGTGGTCGGTAGTATTGGGCCCGTACTACCGAAGACACCGGGTCAGTGGGAGACCCAAGTACGAATCCCTGGATATCGGGGACTGAGTAGGGTTGCGTTATCGAGTGCAATTACACTCGATGGAGTTTCTGATAGTTTTATGTTGTATTTCAGAGACATCATGGTTAGACCACGCCACGGAGCGAGTATGAGCGGTGTGGGTGACGAGGAGATTCGTCAGATGATTCACGAGGAGGTGGCGGCGGCGATCCGGGCTGAGATTCCGGAGATGTTTGGGTCTATTAAGACCACCCTGATGGAGACATTCGATGAGCGGTACGCCGCATTAACTGAGGCTGCAACCGCTGCAGCTACCGCAGCTGTGGCCGCTGCTAGGCCACAAGGGGATGACTCGTTGCTGTTCCGAGAGTTCAGCAACACGAAGCCACCGGAGTTCGATGGGATGCAGGATCCGATTGCTGCGATGAGGTGGATCGCGGACATAGAGGGGTGCTTCTACACTTGTTCATGCCTGGAGCACCTGAGGGTACGGTTCGCTTTGAACCAGCTCCGTCTGGGAGCGAAGGACTGGTGGAAGTTCGTGACGGCGAACTTCACTTTGGCAGAGACGACGGCGGTGACATGGGAGGGGTTTACTGCCATGTTCAGGGATGAGTACGTTCCCCCGGTGGAGCGGGAACGATTGGTTCAGGAGTTCTTAACCCTCAAGCAGGGTACAGATTCGGTGGCGGTGATCACGCAGAAGTTTCATGAGAGGGCGATGTTTTGCCCCGAGCTGGTGTCCACAGAGCAGGCTCGGATAAGCCGGTACTTGGGTGTCTTGAGGAGGGATATTCGGGAGTTTGTGTCGAACTCCACCTATCATATGTTTACGGAGCTTCAGGCGAATGCCAGGAAGCGTGAGATCGAGTTGGAGACTCAGGCCAGGGAGGAGGCCGAGTCTCAACAGGCAGACCGGCGGCCGGCTCAGTCTCAGCTGGCAGCCAAGCGGATCAAGTCCGCCGATTCGAGGACGGGAGGTCCGAAGAGCCGCACTTGCGGAAAGTGCGGCAAGGGTCACGATGGGGCGTGTCGAGCCGGTGCTTGCTACAAGTGCGGCAAGGAGGGGCACATTGCTAGGGAGTGCCCCAAGGGGTTTATGGTTTGCTTTCATTGCAACCAGACCGGCCATCGGAAGGCCGAGTGTCCGCAGCTTCGTCAGGGATCTGCACCTATTGCCAGGACTACTGAGGCTCGACCGGTGAAAGTCGAGGCCCCGAAGGCTCATGGGAGAGCCTTTCAGCTAACTGCGGAGGAGGTCCGCGCTGCGCCCGATGTCGTGGCAGGTATGTTGTAATTCATGTATTTATTTTAATGTCGAGATGTTATGCTTATGTTATTATATGCGTAGGTACTTTCCTTGTGAACTCTGTGCCTGCCTTAGTGTTATTTGACTCGGGTGCGAGTAGGTCCTTTGTGTCCTTAGCCTTTAGTCAGCATATCAACGCTAGTCGTGAGTCGTTGAGTCGACCTTTAAGAGTTGCTATAGCTGACAAGAAAGTAATTTGTGCCACGGAGGTTCTTCGGGGATGCGTGCTAGAGATTTTCGGGGTCGAATTCCCGATTGACCTGATTCCTATTGCGATGGGTGATGTCTGTGTCATCGTAGGCATGGATTGGTTGAGCCGATTCGGCGCTGTCATCGACTGTGAGCGTCAGTTGGTGACCATACGAGATCATAGTGGGGGAGTTCTTTCGGTATACGGCGAGGGTACCCGTTCAGGATCAGCTTTTTGTTCGGCCGCTAGGGCGAGGCAGTGTCTACAGCAGGGCTGTAAGGGTTTTGTGGCGTATGTGATGGATACGCGGGTGGTTTCCGAGAGACCGAAGTCAGTTGAGGAGGTCCCTGTGGTGCGTGAGTTTCCAAATGTTTTCCCCGAGGAGCTGCCGGGAGTACCTCCTGTGAGGCAAGTAGAGTTTGGTATCGATCTGGTTCCGGGGGCCGCGCCTATTGCTAAAGTGCCTTATCGTCTTGCACCTCCAGAGATGCAAGAGTTGTCCTCGCAGCTCCAGGAGTTGCTGGGGAAGGGATTCATTCGGCCGAGCAGCTCGCCGTGGGGAGCACCTATTCTGTTCGTCAAGAAGAAGGATGGTTCACACCGGATGTGCATTGATTACCGGGAGTTGAAAAAGTTGACGGTCAAGAACCGTTACCCGTTACCGAGGATCGATGATTTATTCGATCAGTTGCAGGGAGCGTCTTGGTTTTCCAAGATCGATCTGAGGTCAGGGTACCATCAGGTGAGGGTGCGGGATGAGGATGTCCAGAAGACAACGTTTAGGACGCGATATGGGCATTATGAGTTTGTGGTGATGCCTTTCGGGCTCACCAATGCCCCGGCTGTGTTCATGGATCTCATGAACAGGGTATGCAGGCCGATGTTGGATCCGTCAGTGATTGTATTTATCGACGACATTCTGGTGTATTCTAGATCTAGAGAGCAGCATGAGGAACATTTTGTTGGGTTTTGAGCATTCTAACACTTCCTAAGTGTACATGCTACCCTAAATACCTTGGATCTATGTTTTCTCTATTATACATGCAAATAAGAACATTCAAGGTATTATCCTAATCTAGCATACAAAAACTATGAATGTAACAAGATAGAATACATACCTCTTGATGTAGCTTGATGTCTTCAAGCTTTAAGAGCTTAGCCCCAATAGTGTGGAAGCCTCAAGTGGAATCACAAATCACCAAGACACCTTGGAATACTTTAGAGAATACGATTACTTGGTTCTCTCTAGTGAAATTGGCTAGCCCTTCTTTAGTGTATCCACACTAGTGCCAATTTCACCAACCAAAGACATCTTTATATAGTATGGAGGATTAGGGTTAAACCCTAATACTCATGACCTTTCATTTCCTAGGATCCATGGGTTAAACACTCCATGGACTATCCATGAAAGCTTAGCCCAACCTAAATGAACTTGGCCCATTCCATATATATAAGAGTCCATATTTAATTAGTTCCTTTTGATCACTTAATTAATTATAGATTAATTCTTGATCAATACTAATTAAATAATATGATTCCATATTAATATATTAGAACTTATAATATATTAATATTAATCATAAACATACTATTCTCAAAAGATTATCCATATAAATTGTGTCGGTGAAGTGCAACCCAAATAAACCATGCCGGGTCGAGTCAAGTACATACCAAATATAGTTATGGACTTAGACATTAATCCAACAGTCTCCCACTTGGATAAGTCTAAAACTATTATTGCGTATGACTTCAAACCTAACTGGCAATCGTAGCTCTTAAAGCTGCTGTCGAACTCTGATCTTGTCAACGAACTTGTCCATTAGATAAGGGATCATATATTCCTCCATTCTAGATATCATATGGACCGAGACATGGATTATGATCATTCTCTCTGTCCATTTGTTGTTTCCTGATATCCGATTTATGACGACTGACTAATTGAACAAATCAAATCAGTCCTGGCCCGGCCGAGCACTTCCATTTGTCATCATCAAATCATCGAGGGGCCCACAGATATCGCTTTTATCCCGAAGGTAAAAGGAACGGATAAACTTCGACTCATATGGCTTGTTCTACTACTTGTTGAATCATACACAAAGCCACGTTTTATAGCACCGAGTTACCAAATGCGTTTTCGTGCAATCAATGTACTATCAACTCATAGTAACAACTCATATCTCTAGGTTTGAAGAATATAAGATATTATCGTCTCATGATCACTCGTGATAAAATCCATGAAGTGATTCCAATGAGCGCGGGTTGAATCCAATACTCAGAACTTATGAGCACTCATGAGTGTTGTAGCCCTTTGTCCAAAACCTTAGACCTCTACAAGCGAACCCATGACAGTCTTAATTCATATCTACTTCCAACATATGACCGACTGTGGATGTTTGAATAACTTAGTCATTCAGGAAGAATAACCCAGTTTATTCGGGAAGTCAAAACATGCAAAATAAAACACAATAATAATTGAATCCAATATGGTATCAACCCTTTGAACATAAATAAAACACCTTTTATTTATCACCATATGATTACACATTATTCATTGTATACTGTTTCAGCTATCAACTTTATTCTTGAATTTAAAATAATACTTGTCCCATGCTCCAAGCATGTACACTATGTTTTCTTAAACACTAGTCATGCCACACACCAAGTATGCATACTATGTTTGTCTATGATCTTTACTTTGTGAACTAGATCAATTGAACATAACTTCAATGATTCTCTTTTCACACTCCCAAATCCTTACTGCAAATGCAAGAATTCCAAATTCATGCCATTTACAGAAATCTGTTAGATTCTAAACTTATATGCATTGATCCTCTTGTAACGATTATGCACAAAGTCACAAAGACTTGGCAACAATCATTACAGAGTATTCCAAAGGAGATCAACTCCTTGGAAATATCCTTCTTGCATTAAGTTTCCTTAATCTTACACAGATTGAAAATTCTAACTTTGAAACATTTCCAGATTCCATTTTGACTATCACTTCTGAACAAGAGTTGCCTCCTTACAGATTATGTCAATATGGTCCTTCTAGAATTATCACTATACTTCCAATTGTCCTTGAGTAACCAATCTTTGGTAAACCTTAGATTGTCCTCGACAATTGTTTAGTCCTTTTAGTCATATCCAGTTCTAAACCTTTTCCCTTCTTAATGCCCCAGGCATTTGGAAAATTTTAGAACGGATGAATATAGCACATGTAATCAATCCTATATCCGAAGCATATGGGACACGATTCATGATGTCTTACATAAAGACTAAACCAGTCTTTTGCTATAATATTTCCATTTCAATTTGCCAAGTTCTCATAATTCAGATTATGAAAAGGGATGCCGTAATCATAATCGAATTTTAGAACGCAAATAATGGACCCATATACAAAATTTCCTTATGTTGAGCCATTCCAACATGAAATTCATATATATCCTTGACTAAATGATTAAAACCTCACGATCTAAGCTTATAGATTTGAGATGAAGCATAATTTCCTCTCCCTTAATTATAGCAAAACAACTTTTTCCCAATTGAAACTTTTGTTTTCTATAATTAACATTGCTAACTTGCAATACTTATCATAATTATCATGCTCCCACTAACATGATGATTATTAGCATAACACTTATGCTCCAACTAGCTTTGACATGTACTCAGAAATCAGCTGGACAGTCTGAAATTTAGATTCATACACCCTTTCTGTAGATAGCTCACCTGTGTGTCTAAGCAATTTCAAGAACCATGAAAAGGGATACCGTAATCATGGTCTCAATTGCTTAGGCATTTGCCATTTCTCACAAGTCCATGTTAGTGTGCCGGTTAACCACACGCGCTCCACTAACGACTTTTGAAAATGCAAATAACACAATTGATATCTTCGTAAAATCTACTTAGTGAAAGCGTTTCCTCACCATCATTTTCATGAATCGGAGAGAAACCTTATGACACTTAGATTTATATGGTGTATGAGTTCCTACCCATATGAATTTGTCAAACCATAATCACAAGACAAAGATAATGACAAATCCAAAACCATATGGATTGAACTCAATCTTAACTTCTTGCCACCTGGCAGCTCAAGGGCCTGCCATTGCTTCCAAGTTGTTATGCAACAAACTGAGAACTCTAAGAACTCATATGCAAAGCCAACTTTAACTGGAATGGGCACAGATATGTCAACACGATAGGTTATAAACCTCAAGTCGTGTGCTAGTGAAGAACTTCAGGTTTTATTCTTGATTATTTCTTGAGACTTTCAAGACCTTTAAGACTCCCACTGTCCTCTTGACATATAAGACTCCCTTGTCAAACATCCAAGAGATAGTGCGGATTCTAATCAAGAAAAATACTTTACCCAATTGGCCTAAGTTGGTCTTTGTTTTATCCAAAACATCACAACTTACCAATTTCAAATGTACAAGAGTAGAAAACTTTTACTCTTACATTTGACAAGTGTTTTAAACCTTCTTTAAGACATGTCACTCAAATGACAATCTTGGAGTATGACTCTAAGACTTGTATTGGAACGAAGTATGACTCATCTTCTTGATTTAACCATTTCAACAATTCAAGTTCCCTCTTCTTAGTCATAACAATGCACTAAGACTTCCTTAGAGAACTAATTTTGCTATGGTTTCTTAATCATTAAGATGATCACAAAACTGATACTAAAGTACTCTCCCATCTTTTCAGATTTGAGAAACTTTTATCCTTCTGCCTAATTTGATTCTTCTTATTCGCTCTGCCATACATTGAAACTTTTCCAATGTCTCAGAATTACACTTTAGCCTGTAAGTATAACCATATTTACTAAGCTTTAGTAAATTATGACGAATAATCTTATCGATCTTTTGTGGTGGACTTAATCAGTGCACAAGAATGTGTACTCGATCCCTTAGTCCTTTACTTGACTCACACATCCATGTGAACAAGTAATTAGTCTTAATTTTTCCAATACTTGAAAGTTCTCATTCATCATGCTATACAACTTGCATGATTCCAAGTTCCGATCCACTTGAAACTTGGGTGATGAGAATTTTTCCTTATTTGGTAAATTTAGACATTACCACAAATGAAAGAATCAATTTCATATATCCACTCTTGCTATTAATGGAATCATATAAGCAACAATTTTTCCTCAAATGCCATTGTAAGGATATTTTAAAATAAATAAAATCAAAAATTTTTCTTTTATTTTAAAACTTTGCGGAAAAACTTATCCTTACAATCCATATGAAAACTTGTTGTTATCTATTCCTTAAGCAATATCTCATAACTCCTAAGAAGTAGCTCAAGAATCCGATTTTTCAAACTATACGATAGAAATCCATCTATGCGATCAGATTCAACATATTCTTTCTTTAAGTTTCTCCACTTTTTCTTTGATTCTTAAAACATCACCATGTGACCCAGTCACATCAAGTATCAAGAATCTCAGAATAGAAACTTAACAGAGTTAGATAGTGGACTTTACCTGAAGTAGAGTCAAACTTATTGACTTTAACATCCTTAGGTAAATCTGGCAGCTTCGCAACCAATGCCCCTTCCTTTGGCAATATAAACATATGGACCCTTTGATAAAGGTACAAGGGACTATCACAGACTTAGCTTTTCTCTTTACCATTTGGTCAACCGAGTTGACTATGGTCGATCCCTTTACCATTGGGAAGAGAATGCTTTTCTGGATTTCCTGTGTCACTATTGTCAATGTCCATCAAGTTTTAAGGAAGTTGATCTTAACAAATAGATAAGATCATTAAGGGTCTTGTCATAGTCTGTTTCATAGGTGTCCCAAAGGAACTCACTATGTGACTTAGAAAGTGATTGAACCAGCAACTTTCTCAAGACTTTGACACCCAACTCTCCCGGCTTGTCAATATGTGACTACATCTCAAAGATGTGATCACACCTAGACCTTGCCTTGCCAATAGGGATTGAGTGACCTTGAACTTGTGGGTTAGGGAGAATAATTGGAGGAGGTGAAAGAAGTATGATTTCCATGAGACATCATCTTCATTTAGGAAAGCTTGTTTCAAGAGATTTAGGAAGATCATAAATGTCTAAACCAGACATCTTTTGGGAGATATTCAAGATAGTTGATCTTAAGTCCTTAATATAACACCCAATATGAAATATTAAGGCTAGGACCCAACAAACTATTTTATAACTTAGAAGAGGGATGCCGTAATCCAAGCTATAAAATATTTGAAGGTAGGTGAATGACGATTCACCAATTTCCACCAAGATAAACGAAATGTATTATTAGGTTTTAATTGGTTTTGAAACTCCTAGATCTATTGAGATTCATTGAACTGTTCAAAGGCATGTTTCAATCTCGAGTGTGCCCTTCAGGTTTTGTGACTGGGATGCCGAGGATCACAAAAAAAGGTGTGAAGTAACCATGCAAATCACTTGGTATCCTTAATAAATTACCCCTCAATCGATGTGCCGGTTAACCACACACGCTCCATCGATACTATGATAAATATTAAGTCACCCTTTACCTACCTTGTTAAGTCCAAGTTAGTGTGCCGGTTAACCACACACGCTCCACTAACGACTTAGACAAAGTGTAAAGTGTAATTTCATGGGTTAGCGCCTTATTCACATTTTTCCTAAGTAACTAAGATTGGGTATTATTAACACTTTAGTTACTTAGTATTATCATTAATACTTTTAATGAAGGAGAATTATAGTCTTGTCAAACCCGTTCGGCTAACGACCCTCCACCGGTCAAGCAAGCGGTGGGTGAGAGTGGACACCCATTAAGTTGCCATTTTATAGGCAACAACCTTATACCCACCTTATAGACCGGCTTCGTGAATGAGGCGTACTAGCGGTAAGACTGACTTTACTATTATACATATATATATATATATATATATATATATATATATATATATATATATTATTAACTTATAATATTATAAAGTATAAGGGTTGAATTTTAACTTTTAAAATTCTAAGGGCTAACTTGGAATTAAAGTATTCATAAGAGAAAACTTTACAAATTCCAAAACTTGAGGGCAAGTTTTGAAACTATTCAAAACTAATTAATTCCATAACTTATGTGTTTAAAGTAGTTTTAATCCAAAAACTCTTCAAGTTCCATAACTTGAGGACAAGTTATGGAAGACTTTAAACTAATAAAAGAATTAACTTTTCTTTATTTTATAACTTATGGAATTAATTAAGGTTACACCTTTTTTTTTTATTTTATTAAATGAAGAGACTCTTGATCCTCCATAACTTGAGGACAAGTTATGGAGTCATAAAACCATTTAATTAGAACTAGACTCTTCATTTTTGTAACATTTGCCAATTTTTATGAGTTTTATGATTCTTAAATGTGACTTTTCATATAACTTGAGGACAAGTTACAAAAACACATTTTAGAATCAATTCTTAGATTAATTTGGATTAAAACCAACTATCACATAATTTTATTCATTAATCTAAATTCACTCATAAAACAAGGTAACACAAAAAACTTTTGGTGATCCATAACTTATTCTTAAGTTATGGAATCCTTTAAAACATTAACACCAAATTTTGTAACTCCATAAAAACTTTGAATCAATTTTTTTTTAAAACCTTTTCATATCCATAACTTATGGAGGTTTCAAAAAATAAAACTCTTTAGATCAAACTTTTAAAACTAATAAAATAATCATATCATTTTATCTTTTATTAAATTTGACCTAATTCAACTCATAAAGCAAATTATTCAAATTTTACAAATAATTAGTTTTTCACAAGAACAAGTAATTATCTTAAAATTTGACGAACTTCATGTTTTTTTTCTTTTTTTTTTCAACTTTGAAAATAAAATATTTGCATCAATATAACAGAAAACAACCCGTGGCTCTGATACCACTGTTGGGTTTTGAGCATTCTAACACTTCCTAAGTGTACATGCTACCCTAAATACCTTGGATCTATGTTTTCTCTATTATACATGCAAATAAGAACATTCAAGGTATTATCCTAATCTAGCATACAAAAACTATGAATGTAACAAGATAGAATACATACCTCTTGATGTAGCTGTTGGATTAATGTCTAAGTCCATAACTATATTTGGTAAGACTTGACCCGACCCGGCATGGTCCATTTGGGTTGCATACCATCATGCACTTGAATGAGAGAAATAAGACACTTATGGTTATTAATATATTATAAGTTCTAGTATATTAATAATAAGAATAATAAGATTATTTAATTAGTATTGATCAAGAATTAATCTAGGATTAATTAAGTGATCAAAAGAAGACTAATTAAATATATGGGTTGATTGTGTAAATCATCCATACTTGTATAGTGGGCTAATGCTCCATGGATAATCAAGTTGGGCTAAAACCCATAGGATGGTCCATGGATGCTCCATGGTGTATTTGTACCCATGGATCCAAGGAAATGGAAAGCCATGACAATTAAGAGTTTACCCTAATTGTGTAACTATATAAGCATCTTATTATTGAGGAAAAAATCGGCCACTAGTGTGTGTGAAGAAAGGGCTAGCCGATTTTGGTGAGTGTAGAATTCTCTCAAGTCATTCTAAGTGTTTTGATGATTGTGATTCCATTTGAGGTGTCACACTTGGGGCACTAAGCACTCAAGCTTCATGAAGACTTTCTACATCAAGAGGTATGTATTCTATCTTGTTACATTCATTGTTTTGTATGCTAGATTAGGATAATACCTTGGATGTTCTTATTTGCATGTATAATAGAGAAAACATAGATCCAAGGTATTTAGGGTTGCATGTACACTTAGGAAGTGTTAGAATGCTCAAAACCCAACAGTGGTATCAGAGCCAGGTTGTTTTCTGTTATATTGATGCAAATATTTTATTTTCAAAGTTGAAGAAAAAAAAATGAAAAAAAAAACATGAAGTTTGTCAAATTTTAAGATAATTACTTGTTCTTGTGAAAAACTAATTATTTGTAAAATTTGAATAATGTGCTTTATGAGTTGAATTAGGTCAAATTTAATAAAAGATAAAATAATATGATTATTTTATTAGTTTAAAGTTTGATCTAAAGAGTTTTATTTTTTTTTTGAAACCTCCATAAGTTATGGATATGAAAAGGTTTTTAAAAAAAAATTGATTCAAAGTTTTATGGAGTTACAAAAAATTTGGTGTTAATGTTTTAAAGGATTCCATAACTTAAGAATAAGTTATGGATCACCAAAAGTTTTTTTGTGTTACCTTATTTTATGAGTGAATTTAGATTAATGAATAAAATTATGTGATAGTTGGTTTTAATCCAAATTAATCTAAAAGAAGTTCATAAAATGTGTTTATGTAACTTATAAGTCACATTTATGAATCTTAAAACTCATAAAAGTTGGCAAAGGTTACAAAAATGAAGAGTCTAGTTCTAATTAAATGGCTTTATGACTCCATAACTTGTCCTCAAGTTATGGAGGACCAAGAGTCTCTTCATTTAATAAAATAAAATAAAAAAAAAAAGTGTAACCTTAATTAATTCCATAAGTTATAAAATAAAGAAAAGTTAATTCTTTTATTAGTTTAAAGTCTTCCATAACTTGTCCTCAAGTTATGGAACTTGAAGAGTTTTTGGATTAAAACTACTTTAAACACATAAGTTATGGAATTAATTAGTTTTGAATAGTTTCAAAACTTGCCCTCAAGTTTTGGAATTTGTAAAGTTTTCACTTATGAATACTTTAATTCCAAGTTAGCCCTTAGAATTTTAAAAGTTAAAATTCAACCCTTATACTTTATAATATTATAAGTTAATAATATATATATGTATAAGAGTAAAGTCAGTCTTACTGCTAGTACGCCTCATTCACGAAGCCGGTCTATAAGGTGGGTATAAGGTTGTTGCCTATAAAATGGCAACTTAATGGGTGTCCACTCTCACCCACCGCTTGCTTGACTGGTGGAGGGTCGTTAGCCGAACGGGTTTGACAGGACTAGAATTCTCCCTTCATTAAAAGTATTAATGATAATACTAAGTAACTAAACTCTTAATAATACCCAATCTTAGTTACTTAGGAAAAATGTGAATAAGGTGCTAATCCATGAAATTACACTTTACACTTTGTCTAAGTCGTTAGTGGAGCGTGTGTGGTTAACCGGCACACTAACTTGGACTTAACAAGGTAGGTAAAGGGTGACTTAATATTTATCATAGTATCGATGGAGCGTGTGTGGTTAACCGGCACATCGATTGAGGGGTAATTTATTAAGGGTACCAAGTGATTTGCATGGTTACTTCACATCTTGTTTTGTGATCCTCGACATCCCAGTCACAAAACCTGAAGGGCACACTCGAGATTGAAACATGCCTTTGAAAAGTTCAATGAATCTCAAAGATCTAGGAGTTTCAAAACCAATTAAAACCTAATAATACATTTCGTTTATCTTGGTGGAAATTGGTGAATCGTCATTCACCTACCTTCAAATATTTTATAGCTTGGATTACGGCATACCTCTTCTAAGTTATAAAATAGTTTGTTGGGTCCTAGCCTTAATATTTCATATTGGGTGTCATATTAAGGACTTTAAATCAACTATCTTGAATATCTCCCAAAAGATGTCTGGTTTAGACACCTATGATCTTCCCAAATCTCTTGAAACAAGGTTTCCTAATGAAGATGATGTCCCATGGATATCATACTTCTTCACCTCTTCAATTTATTCTCCCTAACCCACAAGTTCTTGAAAAGTTTAAAGTCACTCAGGCCCTATTAGGCAAGGCAAGGTCTAGGTGTGGTCACATCTTGGAGATGTAGTCACATATTGACAAGCCGGGAGAGTTGGGTGTCAAAGTCTTGAGAAAGTTGGTGGTTCAACTACTTTCTAAGTCACATAGTGAGTTCTTTTGGAACACCTATGAAAAAGACTATGACAAGACCCTTAATGATCTTATCTATTTGTTAAGATCAACTTCCTAAAACTTTATGGACATTGACAATGATGACATTGGATATCCAGTAAAGCATTCTCTACCCAATGGAAAGGGATCGGCTATAGTCAACTCGGTTGACCAAATGGTATAGAGAAAAGCTAAGTCTGTGATAGTCCTGTGTACCATTATCAAAGGGTCCATATGTTTGTATTGCCAAAGAAAGGGCATTGGTTGCGAAGCTGCCAAATTTACCTAAGGATGTTAAAGTCAATAAGTTTGACTTTACTTCAGGTAAATTCCACTATCTAACTCTGTTAAGTTTCTATTCTGAGATTCTTGATACATTATGTGACTGGGTCACATGGAGATGTTTTAAGAATCAAAGGAAAAAAAGTGAAGAAACTTAAAGAAAGAATATGCTGAATCTGATCGCGTAGATGGATTTCTATCGCATAGTTTGAAAAATCGGATTCTTGAGCTACTTCTTAGGAGTTATGAGATATTGCCTAGGAATAGATAACAACAAGTTCTCATATGGATTGTAAGGATAAGTTTTTTCCGCAAAGTTTTAAAATAAAAGAGAATTTTTTGATTTTATTTATTTTAAAATATCCTTACGATGGCATTTGAGGAAAAATTGTTGCTTATATAATTCCGTTAAGAGCAAGAGTGGAAATATGAAATTGATTCTTTCATTTGTGGTAATGTCTAAATTTACCAAATAAGGAAAGATTCTCATCATCCAAGGTTCAATTGGACCGGAACTTGGAATCATGCAAGTTGTATAGCATGATGAATGAGAACTTTCAAGTTTTGGAAAATTAAGACTAATTACTTGTTCACATGGATGTGTGAATCAAGTAAAGGACTAAGGGATCGAGTACACATTCTTGTGCACTGGTCAAGTCCACCACAAAAAGTTTGATAAGACTATTCGTCATGATTTACTTAAGTTCAGTAAATATGATTATACTTACAAGCTTAAGTGTAACTCTGAGACATTGGAAAAGGTTCCAATGTAAGGCAGAGCGAATAAGAAGAATCAATTTAGGCAGAAGGATAAAAGTTTCTCAAATCTGAAAAGATGGGAGAGTACTTTAGTATCAGTTTTTGTGATCATCTTAACGATTAAGAAACCATAGCACAATTAGTTCTCTAAGGAAATCTTAGTGCATTCTTATGACTAAGAAGAGGGATCTTGAATTGTTGAAGTGGTTAAATCAAGAAGATGAGTCATACTTCGTTCCAATACAAGTCTTAGAGTCATACTCCAAGATTGTAATTTGAGTGACATGTCTCAAAAGAAGGTTAAAACACTTGTCAAATGTAAGAGTAAAAGTTTTTCTACTCTTGTACATTTGAAATTGGTAAGTTGTGATGTTTTGGATAAAACAAAGACCAACTTAGGCCAATTGGGTAAAGTGTTTTTCTTGATTAGAATCCGCACTATCTCTTGGATGTTTGACAAGGGAGTCTTATATGTCAAGAGGACAGTGGGAGTCTTAAAGGTCTTGAAAGTCTCAAGAAATAATCAAGAATAAAACCTGAAGTTCTTCGCTAGCACACGACTTGAGGTTTATAACCTATCGTGTTGACATATCTGTGCCCATTCCAGTTAAAGTTGGCTTTGCATATGAGTTCTTAGAGTTCTCAGTTTGTTGCATAACAACTTGGAAGCAATGGCAGGCCCTTGAGCTGCCAGGTGGCAAGAAGTTAAGATTGAGTTCAATCCATATGGTTTTGGATTTGTCATTATCTTTGTCTTGTGATTATGGTTTGACAAATTCATATGGGTAGGAACTCATACACCATATAAATCTAAGTGTCATAAGGTTTCTCTCCGATTCATGAAAATGATGGTGAGGAAACACTTTCACTAAGTAGATTTTATCTAGATAGCAATTGTGATATTTGCATTCTCAAAGTCGTTAGTGGAGCGCGTGTGGTTAACCGGCACACTAACCTGGACTTGTGAGAAGTGGCAAAAAGGTCTAAACATTATGATTACGGCATCCCTCTTCATAATTGTTTAGATACACAAGTGTGCTATCTAAGGGAAGGTGTATGATTTTGATAAAGACTTATCAAAACAATCTAGTATCAGAAATCTGAACTTTGGTAAGAAAGTCAGCTGATTTCTGAGTACATGTCAAAGCTAGTGGGAGCATAAGTGTTATGCTAATAATCATCATGTTAGTGGGAGCATGATAATTATGATAAGTATTGCAAGTTAGCAATGTTAATTATAGAAAACAAAAATTTTAATTGGGAAAAAGTTGTTTTGCTATAATTAAGGGAGAGGAAATTATACTTCATATCAAATCTATAAGGTTTAGATCTGAGGTTTTAATCATTTAGTCAAGGATATATATGAATTTCATGTTGGAATGGCTCAACATAAGGAAATTTTGTATATGGGTCCATTATTTGCGTTCTAAAATTCGATTATGATTACGGCATCCCTTTTCATAATCTGAATTATGAGAACTTGGCAAATTGAAATGGAAATATTATAGCAAAAGACTGGTTTAGTCTTTATGTAAGACATCATGAATCGTGTCCCATATGCTTCGGATATAGGATCGATTACATGTGCTATAATCATCCGTTCTAAAATTTTCCAAATGCCTGGGGCATTAAAAAGGGAAAAGGTTTAGAACTGGATATGACTAAAAGGATTAAACAATTGTCGAGGACAATCTAAGGTTTACCAACGATTGGTTGCTCAAGGACAGTTGGAAGTATAGTGATAATTCTGGAAGGACCATATTGACATAATCTGTAAGGAGGCAACTCTTGTTCAGAAGTGATAGTCAAAATGGAATCTGGAAATGTTTCAAAGTTAGAATTTTCACTCTGTGTAAGATTAAGGAAACTTAATGCAAGAAGGATGGTTCCAAGGAGTTGATCTCCTTTGGAATGATCTGTAATGTTTGTTGTCAAGTCTTTATGACTTTGTGCATAATCATTACAAGAGGATCAATGCATATAAGTTTAGAATCTGACAGATTCCAGTAAATGGCATGAATTTGGAATTCTTGCATTTGCAGTAAGGATTTGGGAGTGTGAAAAGAGAATCATTGAAGTTATGTTCAATGGATCTAGTTCACAAAGTAAAGATCATAGACAAACATAGTTTGCATACTTAGTGTGTGGCATGACTAGTGTTTTGAAAAAAACATAGTGTACATGCTTGGAGCATGGGACAACTATTGTTTTAAATTCAAGAATAAAGTTGATAGCTGAAACAGTATACAATGAATAATGTGTAATCATATGGTGATAAATAAAAGGTGTTTATTTATGTTCAAAGAGTTGATACCATATTGGATTCAATTATTATTGTGTTTCACTTTGCATGTTTTGACTTCCCGAATAAACTGGGTTATTCTTTCGGAATGACTAAGTTATTCAAACTATCCACAGTCGGTCATATGTTGGAAGTAGATATGAATTAAGACTGTCATGATGGGTTGTAGAGGTCTAAGGTGTTGGACAAGGCTACAACAATCATGAGTGCTCATAAGTTCTGAGTATTGGATTCAACCCGCGCTCATTGGAATCACTTCATGGATTTTATCACGAGTGATCATGAGACGATAATATCTTATATTCTTCAAACCTAGAGATATGAGTTGTTACTATGAGTTGATAGTACATTGATTGCACGAAACCGCATTTGGTAACTCTGTGCTATAAAACGTGCTTTTGTGTATGATTCAACAAGTAGTAGAACAAGCCATATGAGTCGAAGTTTATCCGTTCCTTTTACCTTCGGGATAAAAGCGATATCTGTGGGCCCCTCGATGATTTGATGATGACAAATGGAAGTGCTCGGTCGGGCCAGGACTGATTTGATTTGTTCAATTAGTCAGTTGTCATAAATCGGAAATCGGGAAACAACAAATGGACAGAGAGAATGATTATAATCCATGTCTCAGTCCATATGATATCTAGAATGGAGGAATATATGATCCCTTATCTAATGGACAAGTCACTAACAAAGGTCAGAGTTCATCTACAAGGTCAGAGTTCGACAGAAGCTTTTGAGAGCTACGAATGCCGGTTGGTTCCTGAAGTCATACGCAATAATAGTTTTAGACTTATCCAAGTGGGAGACTGTTGGATTAATGTCTAAGTCCATAACTATATTTGGTAAGACTTGACCCGACCCGGCATGGTCCATTTGGGTTGCATACCATCATGCACTTGAATGAGAGAAATAAGACACTTATGGTTATTAATATATTATAAGTTCTAGTATATTAATAATAAGAATAATAAGATTATTTAATTAGTATTGATCAAGAATTAATCTAGGATTAATTAAGTGATCAAAAGAAGACTAATTAAATATATGGGTTGATTGTGTAAATCATCCATACTTGTATAGTGGGCTAATGCTCCATGGATAATCAAGTTGGGCTAAAACCCATAGGATGGTCCATGGATGCTCCATTGTGTATTTGTACCCATGGATCCAAGGAAATGGAAAGCCATGACAATTAAGAGTTTACCCTAATTGTGTAACTATATAAGCATCTTATTATTGAGGAAAAAATCGGCCACTAGTGTGTGTGAAGAAAGGGCTAGCCGATTTTGGTGAGTGTAGAATTCTCTCAAGTCATTCTAAGTGTTTTGATGATTGTGATTCCATTTGAGGTGTCACACTTGGGGCACTAAGCACTCAAGCTTCATGAAGACTTTCTACATCAAGAGGTATGTATTCTATCTTGTTACATTCATTGTTTTGTATGCTAGATTAGGATAATACCTTGGATGTTCTTATTTGCATGTATAATAGAGAAAACATAGATCCAAGGTATTTAGGGTTGCATGTACACTTAGGAAGTGTTAGAATGCTCAAAACCCAACAGTAGCTTGATGTCTTCAAGCTTTAAGAGCTTAGCCCCAATAGTGTGGAAGCCTCAAGTGGAATCACAAATCACCAAGACACCTTGGAATACTTTAGAGAATACGATTACTTGGTTCTCTCTAGTGAAATTGGCTAGCCCTTCTTTAGTGTATCCACACTAGTGCCAATTTCACCAACCAAAGACATCTTTATATAGTATGGAGGATTAGGGTTAAACCCTAATACCCATGACCTTTCATTTCCTAGGATCCATGGGTTAAACACTCCATGGACTATCCATGAATGCTTAGCCCAACCTAAATGAACTTGGCCCATTCCATATATATAAGAGTCCATATTTAATTAGTTCCTTTTGATCACTTAATTAATTATAAATTAATTCTTGATCAATACTAATTAAATAATATGATTCCATATTAATATGTTAGAACTTATAATATATTAATATTAATCATAAACATACTATTCTCAAAAGATTATCCATATAAATTGTGTCGGTGAAGTGCAACCCAAATGGACCATGCCGGGTCGGGTCAAGTACATACCAAATATAGTTATGGACTTAGACATTAATCCAACACATTTGAGGGAGGTCCTCGAGGTATTGAGGTCGGAGAAGCTTTATGCAAAGTTCTCCAAATGTGACTTCTGGCTGCGGGAGGTCCAATTTCTAGGACATGTCGTTAATCAGAAAGGGATATTGGTCGATCCGGCCAAGGTTGAGGCGGTGATGAGTTGGGAAGTGCCGAAGTCACCTTCTGAGATCAGGAGCTTCCTTGGGTTGGCAGGGTATTATCGGAGATTCATCAAGGATTTCTCCAAGATCGCAGTGCCACTCACCAGATTGACCCGGAAGGGTGTTGCATTCTCATGGGGGCCCGAGCAGCAGACCTCCTTTGAGACACTTCGCCAGAGGTTGTGCGAAGCCCCGGTGTTAGCTCTCCCAGAAGGGATGGAAGATTTTGTGGTATATTGCGACGCATCGATTTCGGGACTGGGTGCAGTGTTGATGCAAAGGGGTCATGTGATAGCTTACGCGTCGAGGCAGCTGAAGCCTCATGAGGCGAGATATCCCACGCATGATTTAGAGTTGGGAGCAGTAGTGTTCGCTCTCAAGATTTTGCGTCACTACCTGTATGGGGTTCGATGTACAATATATACGGACCATAAGAGCTTGAAGTATTTGATGGATCAGCCCAACCTAAATATGCGGCAGAGGAGGTGGTTGGATGTGGTCAAGGATTATGATTGTGAGATCCTGTACCACCCAGGTAAGGCTAATGTGGTAGCCGACGCGTTGAGCCGCAAGGCGGAGAGCACTCCATTGCGAGATGTATGCTTGAGACTGACTGTGATGACTCCTGTATTGGATGCTATTCGTGGGGCACAGGCCGAAGCTGTGCGACCAGAAATGCAGAAGAAAGAGCGGGTTGTGGGGTTAGTTTCAGAGTTCGTTAAGGATGGGCGAGGGCTTATGACGTTTCAGGGTCGGATCTGGGTACCGTTTGTGGGCGGTACGCGTATTACTTTGATGGAAGAGGCTCATAGGTCGAAATTCTCGATCCATCCCGGTGCTACGAAGATGTATTTGGACTTGAGAAAAGAGTATTGGTGGCCCTGTATGAAGAGGGACGTTGCATGGTTCGTTGAGAGGTGCTTGACCTGCCGTAGGGTTAAGGCCGAGCACCAGAGACCGCACGGCAAGTTACAGCCATTGGAGATCCCCGAGTGGAAGTGGGAACAAATCACTATGGATTTCATCACCAAATTGCCGAGGACTGCCAGGGGAGTTGATGCAATTTGGGTGATTGTGGATAGGTTGACGAAGAGTGCACACTTCCTTGCCATCAGTGAGAGTTATTCAGCGGAGAAGTTGGCGGAGATATATGTGAGAGAGGTAGTATCTCGGCATGGGGTACCGATCTCGATTGTTTCAGACCGTGATGTGCGTTTCACTTCCAGGTTCTGGAAGAAATTTCATGAGGAGCTGGGTACTAAATTGCATTTTAGTACCGCATACCATCCCCAGACAGACGGTCAGAGCGAGCGGACGATTCAGACGCTGGAGGACATGCTCCGGGCGTGTGTGTTAAACTTCGGGGGTAGTTGGGATGCGTATTTACCATTGGCAGAGTTTTCCTACAACAACAGCCATCATTCGAGCATTGGTATGCCACCTTTTGAGCTGTTGTATGGTAGAAGATGTCGGACCCCTATTTGCTGGGGAGAGGTGGGACAGAGAGTGATGGGCAACATAGAGATCGTGCTTCAGACGACAGTGCAGATTCAGCAAGTTAGACAGAGGTTATTGACCGCCCAGAGCCGACAGAAGAGTTATGCAGACAAGCGCCGATCCGAGCTTGAGTTTCAAGTCGGCGACTTCGTTCTCCTGAAGGTTTCTCCTTGGAAAGGAGTGATTCGATTCAGGAAGAGGGGCAAGTTGGGGCCCCGGTATATTGGGCCATTTCGTGTGATTGCAAGGATAGGCCGGGTAGCCTATCGGTTGGAGTTGCCAGCGGAGTTGGGACAGATCCACGACACTTTTCATGTGTCGCAATTAAGGAAGTGCATAGCCGATGAGTCGGCAGTGGTTCCATTGGAGGATATTCAGGTGGATGCGAGCCTGAATTATGCCGAGAGACCAGTGGCCATCAGGGATCGGAAGATCAAGGTTCTGAGGAACAAGGAAGTACCTCTGGTGTTGGTTCAGTGGCAACACTGTAAGGGGTCGGAAATGACTTGGGAGCCGGAACGTGAGATGCGGGAGCAGCATCCGAAACTATTTTCAGAGTGAGACTTCGAGGGCGAAGTCTAATCCAAGTGGGGGAGAGTTGTAACAGCCCGGAATCTCAGGTATTGTTAAATTATGTTTTTGGGGTGATTTAAGGGGGGACTCGGCGAGTTGGAACCTAGACTCGCCGAGTAGGATCGCAGACTTGGTCGCGGGTTCGCGACTGGACTCGACGAGTCCGATATGGACTCGGCGAGTCTACGCTGTTTAGCAAAAACCCTAACCGTTCAGGTTTGGGTCGTATATAATGCACTTATAGGCCGTCATTGTCCGTTTTTAGTCGACTGAGAAGAACCCTAAACGGCTGTGGGCATCTAGAGCAAGATTGAAGGATATTAGGGCTTTGAAGAAATTGTTGTGCAAGAAGGAGAAGAGCTTTGGCTAAAGGAACAGCAAAGGATTCGAGTTCTGCGGTTTGGGGACTCAGTGAGTGCATATTTCAGGTAATATTTCGGATTCCTTTCTGTTATGTTGATGTGTGCATGGATTTAGGGTTTATGGAACCCATTTGATGATTAGATGAATTAGTAACTTGTTACCCAACGACTATAATCCTGTATTAGGACCTTTAGAGGTCCAGAAGGTCCCATGCTTATGTATTTCGGGACGAAACTTATCTCAGGAAGCAGTTTGATCGACTGCATGGCGTGGACTCGCCGAGTCCGATGAACAGACTCGGCGAGTAGCTTGGAGATTGACTGGAACTCGTCGAGCTGTTCTTCAGACTCGGCGAGTGGAGTCGGGGTGGCCCCGCGATTCTTCCAGGAGTAACTCATCGGGTCAAGGAGGATACTCGACGAGTAGATAGGGACTCTCAGAGAGTTGGAGAACGTCTAGACTCGTCGAGTCGCCATGGCACTCGCTGAGTCCGGTCGAGTTGACCGTTGACCAGAGTTGACCTAAGTCTGACTTATTAGGGATAGTCACACTTAGAAGATATAAGTGTTAATGAGAGATATGTGATGTTATAGGGAGGTTGTAGCTCGTCGGATTGGGCACGAGTGATTTCAGGACTTGCTAGCTTTCAGCATTTACGAGGTGAGTCTTCTCACTACACTGTACCCGGAAGGGTTTGACTGTGTGACCGGAAGGTCAGATATGATATGTGATATGTATTCTATATGTGGTAAGTTATTTGTTATATGTGCTATGTATGTTATGTGGGCCGGAAGGCAATATGTTATGGGCCGGAAGGCGATTATGTTATGGGCCGGAAGGCGTTGTGTCGAGGACCGGAAGGTCAGGGCCTGGAAAGGCGTATGTGCGTAAGTTTATATTGGGGGACTCACTAAGCATTTATGCTTACAGTGGTTATGTATGTGTTTCAGGTACTAGCGAGGACCGTGGGAAGGCGTCGGCGTGATCGATACACACTGAAGAATGTTTTTATGATCTTGGGATTTAGACAGTTTGTATTTGACATGACATTTAAATTATTTATGCCTTGTTTTGAATGAAATTACTCTATTTATAAAAAGAAAAATTTGTTTGAAAATTTGAGTTGTTACATTAGGATTTCTCTTCTGAAGTTGTTCCATCTTGGGACATACATTCGATTGCCGACCGTGAATAATAATTCGCCTTCGACCCAAAATTTTCTGGTCTTGCCTTCTCTAGCCATTTCCATTAAGTTCTTCGTTAACGGATCGTGATTTAGCCCTTCCTTGATCCGGTCAGCAAAATCGCATGTTACTCGAGAGAGTGTTGCTAGTTCGGCCTTTCAACTCAGGGCATCCGCAATTACATTGGTTTTTCCCGGCTTATATTCCATGATATAATCGAATTCTGCTAAGAAATCTTGCCAATGAGCTTGCTTAGGACTTATCTGTTGGGTTTTGAGCAATCTAACACTTCCTAAGTGTGCATGCAACCCTAATAAACCTTGGATCTATGTTTTTCTAAATACATGCAAAATAATAATTTTCCAAGGTTCATAACCTATCTAACATGGCATGGGGTAATTTTAAACATAAAAGAATTAGATGAGATTACATACCTTTTTGATGAGTTTGATTCTTAAGGAGTTTGAGGGCCAAGCACCAATAGTGTGAATGCCTCAAATGGAATCAAAAATCACCACAAACTCTTGGAAAACTTTGAGAGAGTGTATACACACTATAAAATCGGCCACACACAAGCACACACACTAGTGGCTATTTCATGCAACATAAGCATGCTTATATAGTGTACATGATTAGGGTGAAACCCTAATAACCCATGACCTTTCCTTTTCCAAGGATCCATGGGTTAAAAGCTCCATGGATCATCCATGGACTTCCATATAAGCCTAGCCCATTAACTAATGAGTATTAGCCCACACCATATAAAACAATAGCCCACAATTTAATTAGTCTTCCTTTTAATCTCTAAATTAATTCATAATTAATTTAAGACTAAAACTAATTAAATAACATGACTTCATATTAATATATTATAACTTATAATATATTAACAAATCGTAAGTATACAATTCTCATAAAATTATCCATAAATCGTTTGAGTGAGTGCAACCCAAATGGACCATGTCGGGCCAGGTCAAGTATTTACCAAATAAGTTATGGACTTAGACACCTTATCCAACAGACCCCCACTTGGATAAGTCTAATAACTATATTTGCGTATGTTACTTCAGGAACCAACCAGCAATCGTAGCTCTCAAAAACTCTGTTGAACTATGAAGCGCCATTTTAGATAAGTGATCATATAATCCTCTGTTCTCATGATATCAGCCGGACAAATACATTGAACAACGTCGTACTTATTGTCCAACAGTTTGTTTCCCGATTTCCGATTTGTTTGACAAAGAACTTAATCGAACACATCAATTTACTTCTGACCGGCCGGTACATAGGTCACAACAATATCATCGAGGGGTCTAGATATCGCTTCTATTTCTAGAAGGAACATATAAACTTTGACTCATATGCTTGTTCACTACTTGTTGAATTGTACATAAAGGCACGTTTTATAACATCAAGTTACTGATGCGTTTACGTGCAATCAATGCACAACCAACTCATAGGTAACAACTCATATCTCTAGGTTTAAAGATTTATATGATATTACCATCTCACGATCACTCGAGATAAATTCCATGAAGTGATACAAGTGAGCGTAGGTTTATTCCAATACTCATAACTTATGAGCACTCATGAATGTTGTAGCAACCATTGCTATGACTAAACTCATTTAGCCATCTACAAACTCGATTCATGACAGTCTTGATTCATACCTACTTCCAACATATGAACGACTGTGGAGTGTTTAAATAACTTAGTCATTCGGAAAGAATAAATTAGCTATTTTGAAAGTCAAAACATGCGAAGTGAAACACAATAATAATCAAATCCAATATGGTCTCAGAACCCTTTTGAATATAAATAGAACCACCTTTTATTTATCACCATATTAATTACACATTATTCATTGTATAATGTTTCAAACAATCAACTTAAGACTTGAATAAAAACAATAGTTGTCCCATGCTCTTAGCATGTACACTTTGTTTTTTCTAAACAATAGTTATGCCATACTCCAAGTATGCACACTATGTTTGTCTATGATCCTTACATTGTGATGTAGATCAATTGAACATGATTCCATTGATACTCATTTCACAATCCCAAATCCTTATTGTAAATGTGAGAATCCCCGATTCCTATCATTTACCAAAAAAACTATTACATTTTAAACTTTTATGCAATGTTCCTCTTGTAATGATTATGCACAAAGTCACCAAAACCTTGTCACCAGTCATTACAGAGTATTCCAAAGAAGGTCAACCTCTATGGAACAGAAGTCTCATATTCAAAGTACATTGCTTTGAACATCCTTCTTGCATTAAGGTTTTCTAATCTTACATAGATTGAATAACTTCCACCTATGGAGACATTTCCATAGTCCCATTTTGACTATCACTTCCGAACAAGAGTTTACTTCTTTTCAGACTATGTCAATATGGTCCTTTCCGACAACTTACATCATACTTCCAACTTTCCCTGAGCAACCAATCTTTGGCGAACCTCAGATTGTCCTCAACAATTGCTTAATCACTTTAGTCATATCCAGTTCTAGACTTTTCCCTTCTCAATGCCTTAAGCATTTGGAAAATTTAGAAAAGATGAATATTATAGCACATGCAATCGATCCTATATCCGAAGCATATGGGACACGATTCATGATGTTTGACATAAAGACATGATACTAGACAAGTCTTTTGCTACAATATTTTTTATTTGCCATGTTTTCAAAATTTAACTATGAAGAGGGATGCCATAGTCATAATTGAATTTTTGAGAACACAATATATATAGAATTTCCTTAAGTCGAACCATTCAGACATAAAATTCATACATATATTCTTGACTAAAGATGATTAAAATCTCAATCTAAGCTTTAAAATTGAAATGAAGTATAATTTCCTCTCCCTTAATTATAGCAAAACAACTTTTCAACCCCTGCGACTTCACGAATTGAGACTTTGTTTTCTATAATTAACATTGCTAACTTGCAACACTAAACGTAATAATCATGCTCCCACTAACATGATGATTATCAGAATACACTTATGCTCCCACTAGCTCTGACATATTGCTAGAAATCTGCTGGACTTCTGAAATTTAGATTCATACACCCTTTCTTAGATAGCTCACATGTGTGTCTAAACAATTTTCAGAACTATGAAAAGGGATACCGTAATCATAGTCTCAATTTCTTAGACCTTTTCCATTTCTCACAAGTCCATGTTAGTGTGCCGGTTAACCACACACGCTCCACTAACGACTTTTGAAAATGCAAATAACACAATTGATATCTACGTAAAATTTACTTAGTGAAAGCGTTTCCTCACCATCATTTTCATGAATCGGAGAGAAACCTTATGACACTTAGATAGTGTATGAGTTCCTATCCATGTGAATTTGTCAAAACCATAATCACAAGATAAGGTTAGTGACAAATTCAGCCTTAAATGGATTAAACTTGTTCAATCTTAGTTTCTTTTCACCTTGGTAGCACAAGGCCCACCAATGCTTCCAAGTTGAACTCTGATAACTCACATGCAAATTCAACTTATTTGAAGTAGGTACAGAAATAAGAATTATGTCAACACGATAGGTTGCAAACCTTAAGTCGTGTGCTATTGATAAATTACAAGTTTTACTCTTGATTAAATCTTGAAACTCTTTCAGGATATTTAAGGCTCCCACTGTTCCCTTGACATATAAGTTTCCCCAGTCAAGAACCATTCCTTGACAAAACAAATATTCAAGGGATAGTGCGGATTCTTATCAAGACTAACACTTCACACAATTGGTCTTAGTTGGTCTTTGTCTCATCCAATACATCACAACTTACCAATCTCAAATGTACAAGAGTAGAAAACATTTTACTCTTACATTTGACTAGTGTTAATAAATCTTCCTTTATGTCACTCAAAGTTACAATCTTGGAGTACGACTCTAAGAATTGTTTTGGAACGAAGTATGACTCATCTTCTTGATTTTAACCAATCCAACACTTCATGACCTCTCTTCTTAGCCATAACAATGCACTAAGACATCCTTAGAGCATGAATTTGTGATATGGTTTCATAATCATTAAGATGATCATGAAATATGATACTAAAGTACTCTTCCATCCTTTCAGATTTGAGAAACTTTTATCTTTCTGCCTAATTTGATTCTTCTCATTTGTTTTGTCATACATTGTATCCTTTCCAATGTTACAGAATTATACTTAACTTCATAAGTATAATCATATTTACTAATCTTTAGTAAATCATGACAAATCAATCTTTGTGGTGGACCTTGACCAGCGCACACCCAGTGTACCTAATTGTTGGGTTTTGAGCATTCTAACACTCCTAAGTGTACATGCAACCCTAAATACCTTGGATCTATGTTTTCTCTATTATACATGCAAATAAGAACTTCCAAGGTATTATCCTAATCTAGCATACAAAACAATAACTATAGCAAGATAGAATACATACCTCTTTGGTGTAGAAAGTCTTCATGAAGCTTGAGTGCCAAGTGCCCCAAGTGTGACACCTCAAATGGTTCACACAACACCAAATACACATGGATTAACTTTAGAGAATTCTACACTTCATGAAAATCGGCTAGCCCTTTCACTTCACACACTAGTGGCCGATTTTGGTCAAGAATAAGATGCTTATATAGTTAGGGTTACACAATGTAAACCCTATTTGACATGGCCTTTCATTTCCATGATCCATGGGTACAAATACACCATGGAGCATCCATGGACCATCCTATGGGTTTTAGCCCAACTTGATTATCCATGGAGCATAAGCCCACTATACAAGTATGGATGATTTACACAATCAACCCATATATTTAATTAGTCTTCTTTTGACACTTAATTAATCCTAGATTAATTCTCGATCAATACTAATTAAATAATCTTATTATTCTTATTATTAATATACTAGAACTTATAATATATTAATAACCATAAGTGTCTTATTTCTCTCATTTAGTCTATCCAAGTGCATGATGCCATGCAACCCAAATGGACCATGCCGGGTTGGGTCAAGTCTTACCAATTATAGTTATGGACTTAGACATTAATCCAACACTAATTCCTTAGTCCTTTAATTGACTCACATATACATGTGATCAAAGAATTAGTCTTAATTTTCAAAGATGAAAATTCTCATTCATCATACAATACAACTTGTATGATTCCAAGTTTCTGTCCAATTGAAACTTGGGTGATGAAAAACTTTCTTCATTTGGTAAATTCAGACACTAACACAAATGAAAGAATCAAATCCACTTTCCAATATTGCTATTACTGGAAACATATAAGCAACAATTTTCCACAGATGCCATTGTAAGGATATTTTTAAAATAAATAAAATTGAAACCTTTTTTTTTCTTTTATTTTAAACCTTTGCGGAAAAACTTATCCTTACAATCCACATGAAAACCTTGTTGTTATCTATTCATAAGCAATATATTATAACTCTTAAGCAACAACTCAAAATTCTGATTACCGAACCATGAGATCGAAACCCACTGTAACAACCCGAAGTTGTTCATCGCCGAAAACCCGTACAACCCGAATAACTCGTCGGAAATTGAAATGTCTTGTTATCGTTTTTGGGCTTAGTTAACTAAAATTATATATTTATTTTCATTCAATGAGGGTCCAAATCATTTAAGAACTCATGAATTTAGCACAAAACATTTATTTCTTAAGTTTTAGAAATATCCTCGTTGAGTGACGAAAACTCAATCGGGTGCGACCCAAAGCATCGTTTAAGGCCGGTATCGGGTAGAATTCCACTGTGTCTGTAACATCCCGAAATATCAAGAGTAGAGTTGAAGGGCTAAAAGAGTAAGTTGTGAAAGAGTGACTCGGCGAGTCCATGGATGGACTCGGCGAGTAGAGTCGCGACTGGGTCGCGTGCTAAGTAGCCGACTCGGCGAGTCAGTGAGGAGGACTCGGCGAGTAGGCGCTGATTGGAGAAAACCCTAATTCTCGGGGTTGAGCCCTATATAAAGAACATTATGTTTTCCTCCCAGCCTCCTTATCACCCCTTGAGCCCCAGAAAACCCTAAATCGCGGAGAAGCACCATTGTTGAGTGGATTGGAGCTTGGAGAAGTAATTGTTGAAGGAATTTTAGGAGATTGAAGGCTTGGAGCAAGGGGCTTTGCTTGGATTCAAATTACATTGCAGTTGGGGCATCTCTTGGAGGTAATATCTCGTTCTTGGGCTGTTATTATTTGTTTCTTCATTTTGGGGTTTGTGGGAACTTGTCTATGGATGTAATGGGAAGTCTAGAGGTTAGATCTGAGGTTGCTACCTCAGATCTAGAAGGGAGAAGAATCAGAGAGCATGAAAGTCCCTGTGTTGGAGTGTTTAGTGAAGCTTTCATGTCCCAAACCCTAGCCCAATGTGCAAATGGCCTAGATCTCTTTGGATTCACGTAAAGTTTGCCACTTTACGTGATGGATGAGTGGTAGGAGGCTAGATCTATGTTTTGAAGCAATTGCATGGCATGGAATGCTTCCGAATGGATTCAGACCGGTGGTACTCGGCGAGTCACATGGGTGTACTCGACGAGTTGGATGAAGATGGCCTGGAACTCGGCGAGTTGTATGAACAACTCGACGAGTAGGTTGATGATAGTCTTGGACTCGGCGAGTCTGTTCTTGGACTCGACGAGTCTTGTCGAAGAGTCCCGATATTCCCTGGTTGAGTCGAGAATCGGTGAGTCAAGGGATGACTCGGTGAGGTGTGTGCGAGTGGACTCAGAGTTGTTGGACTCGGCGAGTCTCGGAGTGACTCGGCGAGTTAGGTCGCGGATTAAGTGAAGTTCTGATTATAGAAACTCGGCGAGTCATAGAGTTGACTCGGCGAGTAGGGTCAGTCAGGGGTTGACTTTGACTGAGGACTTTGATTTTGACCAAGGGTTGACCGTTGACTTTTAGGGTTTGGTCAGCGATGTGGCCTTTGGGCCAAGAGAGGGGTAAAATAGTCTTTTACCCTTAAGAGGGTGCATTGAGAGGATTGATTCTAGTCTCGAGAGTTATAGTCATGAGAGTTTTGCCTTACGTGTTAGGCGGTGGCGAGTTCGAGATCCGAGTATGGAGATATCTGCTTTTTGCTTGCCAGGTGAGTCTTCTCACTATACTTTACCTTGAGTAGGTAACCAGAGTTATGTGACAGAGTATTTGTATGCTATGTATGTTATGTGTTGTACTGCATTATTTCTATGTGATTTATGCTGTGCATGTTTGCAGAGTTGGAACCGAAGGGTTCCTAGAGTTAGAACCGGAAGGTTCACAGAGTTAGAACCTGAGGGTTCACAGAGTTTGGGTGCACGGACCCATAGAGTTATAGCCTCGAGTGGCTTATATGTGTTATGTGTGTGGTATTTTGGGGAACTCACTAAGCTTCGTGCTTACAGTGTTTTGTGTTATGTTGTTTTCAGGTTTCTTTCAGTATCACGGTACGGCACCGGCTTGATTGTACACACCAGAGCAAGAGTCATATTTTGGAGGATCCTGGTTTTCTATGCAAGTGAAAATGGAGCTATGTTTTGTAATTTGATTATGAATGAGATTTTTAACAAGTGTTCTAAGAATAAAATGATTATTTAAAATGAAAATTTTGTCTTGAAATTTACGGTGTTACAGTGTCCAAGTTTTAGGGACTATATAAACATGTTTAAACACTCATTTGAAGCTTTTTCCTTCTCTCTCTACTCTCTCTCTAATCTCTCTCCTAAATCCAAAGATTAAGTGCCCAAAACTCAAATTTAAGGCTTCAAATCCTTAAGGTACCTTCCTAGCCTTAATCTATAGCATGTTTAGCTTCCAAATTAGACACTTAATCATGAAATTGGACATTATATGTGAGTTTACGGCCCAGGAGGCAGCCTAGGCCGTAAACACCATTTTGAAGGGTTTTTAGCCCTTAAACTCCTTCCTTAACTCATTTGGACTTTAGATATGGCTAAGGGACTTCAAGATATGGACTTAGAACATGTAAATCTTTGATTTTGAGGACATTGAAGGAGTTTACGGCCAAGGCATAAGCTTAGGCCGTAAACTCATGTTAATGGGGTTTTTCATGCCTTTAAACCCTTCCAAATCACTTCTATGGCTTAGATATGAATTATAGGACCTTGGTTTTAGCATTTGGACACTTGAAACATGATTTTTTGGGGGATTTAGATGAGTTTACGGCCAAGGCATATGCTTGGGCCGTAAACTCCCCAAAACTTGACATAAATCCAATTCTAAGGTGTTAGAAAGCCATCCAACACCACCAAAAGCTTTGGAATAAATCAAGGGACCAACCAAAAATACTTTGAAGGCCTTAAACACATCTTTTATGGGGTTTCTAAGAGTTTACGGCCAAGACCTGTTCTTGGGCCGTAAACTCCAAAATCTTTGGTGTTAGAATGCAAACTAAACACCCCTACAGCCTTTAGATAAATTTTAGAAGCCATTCTATGCTAGTTTCAGGCCTTAAAACACATTGTAGCTTGTCATATTAGAGTTTAGGGCCATGAAGGGGGTTTCATGGGCCGTAAACTCCATAAATCCCTTATATTTCACTTGCAAACTCATTTATAGGCTTGTGGGAATTTTTAGAATCACATGTGATTGGTTTTAACAACATTTAGCATCATTTTCATAAGGATTAAGGAGTTTATGGCCAGGAGCCTATGCTAGGCCGTAAACTCCCATAAATTAATCATTTTGGTGATTTTAATCCATTCCATGCATTTAGATCAAAGCCTAGAATCATTTCCCATGTCCATGTATGCCATTTAAGCCATTTAAACACCCAAAACCACACCCACATGAGTTTACGGCCGTAAACTCATGTATGTGTGTGTTTTGTGGTTGTAAATTCATTTAAAAGTTTACTCATGGGGAGTAAACTCAAGTCCCAAGTACCTAGTGTCATTTTCCATCCCTAAACGCCACCCGGGTCCCTCCAAACACTCGTATCGGAGTGTTTTCGCGACTAGAAGCAGTTGTCCCTATCCAACAATCAATCTAAGTCCTAATTAGATACAAATGTGTATCTTTACATTATAATTAGGAACCTCGTGTATTTACAAGCCCCAGATCAACTCTTAGCATCCAAATCGTCATACTTCTCGTCCGGTGAGTTCATACCCCTACGTCTTTTTCACTGTTTTTAACTGTTTTCAGGGGGGAATACAAGCAAACCAAAACTGTTTTTAAATCATAACATTTATGTGTTTCAAATAGTATCTGGCAAACTTATAAACTCTTATTCTCCTTATGTATTATGTTGAGCATAAGGAATGATTTATCAATTACAACTAAATGGATTTTAGTTCAGAAAATAATCAAACTAATCAAATTATTATGGGAATAATTTGGGGTTCTATATCTCTCTTTATATCACTTACTGATATATGTATTAAGTTATTAGATAAACTATGTCTGATTCAGTTTATCTCCGTATCATTCGAATGTTTTGCCAGATAGTTTCATTGTATATATCTATTTTCATTGTATCATGTTTTGAAATCTTTGTATGTTTGGTATCGTATTGGAACCCTGTGAATAGTTAATACTAGCTTGTGAGATAGTCACTACCCTTTATGGATTATCAAGTAAATCCTCTCCGGAAGTGTAACCAGAGTCTTCTGGAGGGAGAGCGAAGAGTTTGTGAATAGATCTATTCGGGACTGACAATCCCACACCTTAACTGCTAGCTACAGTTAGGCGGGCACGCCTGGGGTGACAAATTCTGTATATCATTCGACGTCTGACTAACGTCAAGGAGGTCTCGTTGTCATATCAGCATGGTTACCCGACTCACAATATGTATTAATATAAACTTATTCACAGTTAGGGTTTGTTTAGAATCTATATCTCGTTCGGAATGGTAATCCCATGGTTTTATGTCTATATTTCGTTCGGGATGATAATCCCATGATTTTGTGTCTATATCTCGTTTGGGATTGGAAATCCCATGGTTTTAAAACTAAATCTTATACGGGATGATAATCCCATGATTTTATCAAACTACTATATGTCTAGTTTCGGGATAGTGATCCCATGGTTTATCAAGCTATCTTATATCTACTTTCGGGATAGTGATCCCATGGTCTTTATCGAATTATCTTATAACTGGTTCGGGATGTAGTCCCAAGATTTTCAAATACTAATTGGTTTGGGATGCTAGTCCCAAGGTTTTCAAAATACTTTCTATCTACAGTTCGTCTAAATTATAGTTTTGTACATTAAACTATACTATGTGTTAATTGACCAATCTTACAATTAGGAAAATATGGGATTTTCCTAGGGTTAACTTATATCTGTAACAGAACTGTAACGAAAGATAACTTAACTACTTTACAAAAGAAAATATGGGATTTTCTTGGATATCAAATCTTTTCAGAAATCTAAAGGAAACCGAAACGTTTTCACAAAACAAAACTGCTTATGAACTCACCAGCTTTATGCTGATTTTTAAACTGCTTGTATTCTCAGGTCCAAGTTAGACAGGTACCCGGCGATACCTTTTGGTGAAGATGGAGTGCTCCGAAGACTCATCTCTTTTGTTCATATGATATATGTATAACTTTGTACAATTTACTTTTGAACCAAATGTAAACTTTCAAATATATGTAATGTAATGGTTGTTTACTGTGATTACTATGTACATTGGATTTGATACACAACATGGAGTCAATCCCGGGAACGTTTCCGCCTTTGGTTTTCGGGGTGTGACACCCACCTTCGCAATCAGAATCAACATATACTTACTTTAAGCTTCCTATCTTTTATTTGATTCTTAAAACATCAGCATGTGACCCATTCACATTATGTAATAAGAATCTCTAAATAGGAACTTAATAGAGTTAGTCATTGGACTTTAACTGAAGTAGAGTCAAACTTTTTGACTTGATCAATCTTATGACCTTTCAGGTGAATAGGGCAGCTTTGCAATCAGTGTCCCTCCATTTGGCAACAAAACACATGGACCCTTTGGTAATGGCACATGAGACTATCTCAGACTTAGCCTTTCTCTTTACCATTTGGTCAACCAAGTTGACTATGGCCGATCCCTTTCCATTGGGAAGAGAAATCTTTTTCTAGATATCCAATGCTACCATTGTCAATGTCCATTTAATACTTAGGAAGTTGTTCTTTTAATCAAATTTACTTTACTGGTGTTCCAAATCATTGCTGATTCCACAACACCAAGCAAATAGATAAGTGTTGGGTTTTGAGCATTCTAACACTCCTAAGTGTACATGCAACCCTAAATACCTTGGATCTATGTTTTCTCTATTATACATGCAAATAAGAACTTCCAAGGTATTATCCTAATCTAGCATACAAATCAATGAATGTAACAAGATAGAATACATACCTTTTGATGTAGCTTGATGTCTTCAAGCTTTAAGAGCTTAGCCCCAATAGTGTGGAAGCCTCAAATGGAATTACAATCACCAAAACACTTAGAATAACTTGAGAGAATTCTACAACTCATGAAATCGGCTAGCCCTTTTACTTCACACTCTAGTGGCCGATTTTGGTCAAGAATAAGATGCTTATATAGTTAGGGTTACACCATGTAAACCCTAATTGACATGGCCTTTCATTTCCATGATCCATGGGTACAAATACACCATGGAGCATCCATGGACCATCCTATGGGTTTTAGCCCAACTTGATTATCCATGGAGCATTAGCCCACTATACAAGTATGGATGATTTACACAATCAACCCATATATTTAATTAGTCTTCTTTTGATCACTTAATTAATCCTAGATTAATTCTTGATTAATACTAATTAAATAATCTTATTATTCTTATTATTAATATACTAGAACTTATAATATATTAATAACCATAAGTGTCTTATTTCTCTCATTATAGTCTATCCAAGTGCATGATGGTATGCAACCCAAATGGACCATGCCGGGTCGGGTCAAGTCTTACCAATTATAGTTATGGACTTAGAAATTAATCAAACAATGTCACACCCCAAAACCGAGAACGGCGGAAACGTTCTGGGGCGGAGGACGTCATGTATAATATCAACAACAATGTAAAGTAGTAAACAAGCAACAACATCATCCATTGCATTAATAAAATAATTATTATACAATTGTATTCTGACAAATTTTGATAAACACTAGAGCATAAATCAAAATGAAAGATAAGTCTTGAATAAGCTCCATCTTCCGTTTTCCTTGCATCGGTACCTGTCTATGATGACCTGAGGATACAAGTAATTTTGAAAGCGAGTATCAGCTTTAAAGATGGTGAGATCATAAGTATTAATGTGTCTTAATTTGTGAAAACTTATAATTTCTAAGACATGACATTGCTTTGAAAGAAAACGAGTATAAGTATGAAAATATTTGTAGCTCAACTGTATATGTTTGAAAATCCCTAGAAATCCCTATGATTCCTATTAGTAACAAAAGGAGTCTTCTACCAAGACTTAATTGTTCTGTGTGTGTGTCTCTTGTAAGAGTATGTATTTTTCCAAAGTATAACTATCATTACTCAAAATATAGATTGTATATTTATGTTTAAGTGAGGTTATCACTGAAATATGTACTGGAAAAATTAACGTAGTACTAAATCGTAGCTCTAAAAGGGCTACTATTTATCAACAGATAGCATCTACATTATCGCGTTTCCTACGAAAAATTCACGAAGTGAATGTAATGGGAAAGAAATGGTACTATGGTGGAGTGTCGAACCACAACCATGCCTATTACCTTAAATCTAGGGTAATACTACCAAGTACCACAATATTTGGATATATACAAATATATATATATCAATACACCGATACTCAACTTGCCTTATTTGATGGATAAGGTATAATGTGATGTCTAGATCCCAGACTGTTTCGCTCCCCTATCAAAGGGATTTTAGGACCTACACACGACCCCTGCATGAATGCAAGCTGTGAGCATCACATTACCTGCGATCATGTATACTCGATATAACAATCACAATCGTTGTGTGTTTTATCAGTATAGTTAGATCCTAAACTGGTTCTGAGCTATAGCCCCTAGTGACGTCTATCCTATGTATATGAAAGCGTACTCATGTAAGTGTGATCATGTAATTGTACTTATGGTGTACTGAAATGTTCTACGTGTGCTAGCTGTAATGTGCGTTCTCTCTATCTAGCAAGTATTGTCATGTAAGCGTTCTAGTATAATTGTATATGTTCTCGTCCAAGTATAGATGTATATGTATTGTACAACAATGTTCTAGGAAGTATTGACTCATGAATGAACTGACTCGTTGTATGATATCGCGTTCTAGTAATGGTTCTAGTATCTTCCTGAACTACCCATATGGTAGCTTACTAGTGATCTAAGTGGTACGTATGGACATGGATGTATACCCTTGCTACCCAAGGGCATAGGATGAACTGGAAGGACCTTTTATGACTTTATATGTACACATGATATATAACTAATATTTAAACGACTTTCGGACGAGTATCCAATATCCCACCAGACCACATCTCAAGGCGTGAAAAGGAAATAGGGTGGATAGCCTTCCTAAGTCTTTTAAACATTTCTTATATAACTATACATATAGAGGCATGCAATTTATAATATAAAAGCATAAATAAATTTGGTAAAACATTTGAAACATAAATATTAGTTTAAGGAAAGATCGACTTGATGTCAATCTATAAAAACAATTTGAAGGCATAAGTTTGATAAAACAATATAAGTATAAGGAACATTTGTTTGAAATACAGTTGTAAATAAGTTTGAAATATGATAAAGAGAGTAAGAGGTACAGTGTAATAAGGAGTTTAAAACATATAAAATGTTTATAAAAAATCATTTGAAGGAAACTGTTTGGTAAAACGGCTAATGAGTAGCCAAATATTTTGAATGTTGTATATTAATCACATGTGATTGATGTAATAAGTACTATGATTCTACTTGTATCCCCCCCATAAAGCATTTAAAAGTAGTTTAAAACATTATTTAAGGGGTATGAACTCACATGAAAGTTTGAAGATAGCGAGATGGAAAACCGGGCAGAGTTTCGTCTCGGGAAACAGATTTTTCTTGGGATTCTCGGGAGTAAAATCGACCCTCGGGACTTGAGCAAAAAGGCCAGAGCTTCGGGTTATAACGGGCACGGAAAACAAGGCAAGATCGAGAGAGAAATGAGAGAATTGAGCAACTTTTTCGGAAAGCCTCACATCCTATTTATAGGAAGGCTGAAGCGCCTCCGTACGCGGGGCGTACGCTCGTATGCAGCGCGTACGTGTACGTCATGCGTGACCGAAGCCTCGACTGCCTCGGTTCGGATGGGACGGGTTGCTGGGTACGCGGGTCGGATGGGACGGCGGGTCGGACGGGACAGCGGGTCGGACGGGTCGGAGCTTCGGACGGGTCGGACGGGTCGGATTCCTCGGATATTGGCGACGTGGACGATACGAAGCCCTTGATCTCAGTACGCGGGGCGTACGAAGGTACGCAGGGCATACTTCGGCCCTATCCGATGACTCTCCTTCGGATAATACCGGGAATTTATAATTAAATTTATATTTATTTTAATTAAACTTCTAAAATTCATATCTCCCTCATACGAACTCCGTTTTTGACGTTCTTTATATTCACGCGAAGGTGAGACGATGATCTACAACTTTCGTTTAGATTCCGTTGGCAAATTCTGAAATTATTTTTATTATTTATTTATTAAAATGACGTGATTAAGGAATTTCTTCAAAAATTCATAACTTTCACATCCGAAGTCAGATTTGGACGTTCTTTTTATGTACGATCATAGATTGAGGTTGTCTATAACTTCAATTTAGATACTTAAGGCTAAAAACTATCGCATCGAAATTTCGCGTTTTACGATTAATCGCTGATGCCGGTTTTTCCGAGAATCTTTGGTTGGTCATAACTTCTTCGTTATAACTCGGATTTTAGGGTTCTTTATATGTAAGAAAACCTTGATACGATTCCTACTACTTTATTTAACTCAAACAAGATTTTAGGAAAGTTATATTTTGACCTAAATTTGATTGGTTTACATTACATTGTCTCGAAATATCGGGTTGTCACATCATCCCCCCGTTAAAGGGAATTTCGTCCCGAAATTAGAATTTAAGCAAGGAAGTATGCACGAATGATCGAGTCGTGAGGAGGAAACTTCCTAATCGATTGGTTCTAGCGCACCTACGATGCACATCCATCGATAACCGAGGCACATACGATGCAATCCATCGATCTCTGGAAGAATCTGACCGGGGTTCTCTAGGGTGAGAAACCTAGTCTTCTAATTCTATTTCTGTGTGGTTCGCCAAGTTGCTCGTGCTGTTCTTGTATCTCCGTGGGTGTTTAAACTATAGGGTGATCTGTTTTCGGGAGTTGTACTGGGTTCTAAGTCTATTCACATGATGATGTGATTACTCGTATACTTAGGCAGTTTCTCCGTCCTGAAGTCCATTTGAGAATTCATACAGGGCTTCACGATCACCATTTCGTGTATACGAGGCATATATAATTAAGATTGAAAAGGTAGTCGAATAACTGATTCTTCCTTACCCTCACATCCCAAGGAGGAAAAGAGTTAAGGCGAAATCATTAATTCTAAACCTGTAGAACCTTGATTATATAACACTCTTATGTATACCTTTCGTCAGTGATAGATCATCCGTATGAATTTTCCTAGATTGCACTTGACGTACTGCACGAGTGGTACATCGAGGATTTCTTTGGAAAGAAACTATCTAAGAGGTAATCCTGGAATGAGCACTTCGGCGTTCTGATAAGACGGCTTCGTTGGAAAAGTGATCTAGAAGATAGGGACGTACGTATGAAGCTGTTTTCGCGTCGATCAAATTGAATCTGATTGTATGATAATGTCGGAATCATACAGAAACTTTAAAGACATTAGAATTAAACATGGACGATTACAGAAAAAACACAACTGTGCAACCATGAACAGAGTTACAGTACTTTAGGTTTACCACAAGACTATCGCTGCGAATAAGATATACTACAAAAGACAAGTATACGCAGCACGAGAATTCCTATACAGACAGGATCTCGCAAAAGGTAAGACTCTAGTTGCACTAGTTCTAGATAGTTTATAAGTCTGTTACAACGAAACGCCTTAAATACATTAACGTGGTTCCTGAGCAGGCTCCCCTACAGCTGTGATCCTGAGAATCTTCCCGTCTGCACCAGAGTTCTGCGTTATCGGGCAATTCTTCTTGAAGTGCCCTATCTCACTGCATTGGTGGCATGACTGGCTAGTACCCACATCAGTGGAGGAAGTGAAGTGTCGGGTAGGAGTTATGGGAACACGGGTGCTTTCCTTGTTTTCCTTCTTTGGGCAATCTCTTTTTTAGTGCCCAAACTCACCACAGTTATAGCAATTTAGGCTGGCCCTAGTGGTGGAGGTAGCTCTACAGAAACGGGTGATGTGCCCTTTCTTGTTGCAGTTCACGCACTGCAAGACTCGGCACATTCCCTCGTGGTGGAAATTGCACCGGTCGCACTTCGGGAGTGTTCCCTCATATGGTCTGCTCGGTACTGGGATGGCAGAGGTTTGTGGCTGCTGTCTGGCAATTTTCTGAAACTGTTTGCGTTCCACTTTGTCTTGACGTTTTATTTTCTTGTTCTCTGCTTTCTGGCTTTGCGAGCCTGTGGCTGTTACTGTCGGACGACTTCCTGGATGGATATTGCGATTGGAAACTTTATTCCCATTAGCAGCATTGACTGTGCTGATAGCGCTACGGTGCGCCATGACCGTGGTTACGACAGCCACTACGGCAGCTATAACTGCCGTTTGAAAGGTGGCGGCGTCCATCGGAAAAGTAGAGGTCTCGTTGCTTGGCTGGTTGTTTCCGGATGACGCCATGATTCTGTTGATGGGTTTTGAGCATTCTAACACTTCCTAAGTGTACATGCAACCCTAATAACCTTGGATCTATGTTTGTCTAATTATCATGCAAAGTTGAATTCCAAGGTTATATTCCTATCTAGCATACATGGGGAACAATTTTAACTTGAATCATAGATAGAATAACTTACCTTGTTGTTGCTTGTGTTCCTTGAAACCTTGTGAGCCTAGCACCCCAAGTGTGATGCCTCAAATGCTTCACACAACACCAAATGCTCTTGGAAAGACTCTTGAGATAACACACACTTCTCAAAATCGGCCAAGCCCTCTAGTTTCTTATGTCTAACCGATTTTGGTGGAGAATATGATTCTTATATAGTGTTGACACATCTAGGGTTACACCATGTAAACCCTAATGTGTCATGACTCTTCATTTCCATGACCCATGGGTTTGTAACTCCCATGGAGCATCCATGGGGCATCCTATGGGTAGAACCCAACTTGATAATCCATGGAGCCTCTTAGCCCACTATACAAGATATGGACAACCCATATATTTAATTAGTTATCCTTTGATCACTTAATTAATTCCAAATTAATTCTTTGATCAACTAATCAAATAATATTATTAATATATTAGAACTTATAATATATTAATAATCTCCAAGTGTTATTTCTCTCATTTAGTCTATCCAATTGCATGGTGCCATGCAACCCAAATGGACCATGCCGGGTCGGGTCAAGTACAAGCCCGAAATAGTTATGGACTTAGACACCTTATCCAACAGTCTCCCACTTGGATAAGTCTAATAACTATATCTCTAGTACTTCAGGAACTGACCGACAATCGTAGCTCTTTCAAGGTCTCTCGGAACTGAGAAGATGATGATACGCCATTTAAGATAAGTGATCATATAATCCTCCGTTCTAGATATCAGCCGGACAAATACATGGAACATTGTCTTGCTTATTGTCCAGCATTTGTTTCCCGATTTCCGATTTGTTTGACATAGAACTTAATTGAACACATCAACTTAGTTCTGACCGGGCCCGGTACATGGGTCAAAACAAAATCATCGAGGGGCCCAGATATCAGCTTCTAATCCAAGAAGGAACAGATAAACTTCGACTCATATGTTTGTTCTACCACTCATTGAATTACACACAAAAGTACGTTTTATAACATCGAGTTACCAATGCGGTTACGTACAGTCAATGCATAACCAACTTGTAAGTAACAAATCATATCTCTAGGTTTGAAGACTTATATGATATTACCGTCTCACGATCACTCAAGATAGAATTCCATGAAGTGATTCCAGTGAGCGTGGGTTGAGTCCAATACTTAGAACTTATGAGCACTCATGATTGTTGTAGCCTTGTCCAAGACCTCTACAACCAAACATGACAGTCTTGATTCATATCTACTTCCAACATATGACCGACTGTGGAGGTTTGAATAATATGTTATACCAAACAAAATTATTCTGGAAGTCAAAACATGCAAAAGAAATATAGTAAATGATTGACAAGAGATAGCAACACTTTTCTCATAAATAAAACTCCTTTTATTCATCATCAAATGTCAATTACACTTTACAAATTTCGAGGTTATCTAACTACTAAATCTAATATCATCCTTCAGCCCTATGCTCCGAGCATGCTGAAGATGCTTAACCCGAGTCAGTCCCTTTGTGAGGGGATCTGCCGGATTCTCATCTGATGATACCCTCTTTGCCACGAGGTGTCCTTCTTCAATCCGATGTCTAATGAAATGGTATTTTCTGTCGATGTGTCTGGATCTCCCATGATCCCTTGGTTCCTTAGCTAAGGCAACAGCACTTTCACTATCACAGAAAATTTCCATTGGCTCTTTAATAGCTGATACAACTCCAAGGTCTCCAATGAAGTTCTTCAGCCATATCGCCTCCTTTGCTGCCTCGCTAGCTGCAATATACTCTGATTCACAAGTAGAATCTGCCACTGCCTCTTGCTTGGAACTCTTCCAAGAAATTGCTCCTCCGTTTAGGGTAAAGACCCAGCCCGACTGAGAGCGGAAATTATCCCTATCAGTCTGGAAGCTAGCATCACTATACCCTACAACTCTCAAGTCATCACTCCCACCGAGGGTAAGAACCCAGTCCTTAGTCCTCCGTAGGTACTTGAGGATATTCTTTACCGCAGTCCAGTGTGCCTTGCCAGGGTTTGCCTGATACCTGCTAACCATGCTCAGGGCGAAGGCTACATCGGGTCGAGTACACGTCATAGCATACATGATCGATCCTACAGCCGAAGCGTAAGGTGTTCGACTCATTTCTGCTATCTCAGCCTCAGTGCTAGGGCTTTGTGTCTTACTCAATCTGGTGTTACTCTGGATGGGTAACTCTCCTTTCTTGGAATCCTGCATGCTGAATCTCTTCAGCACCTTATCCAAGTAGGTACTCTGACTAAGTCCGATTAGTCTTTTGCTCCGATCTCTCAAGATCCTTATCCCTAAAATATAGGCAGCTTCACCAAGGTCCTTCATAGCGAAACACTTCCCAAGCCAGGACTTTACTTCCTGCAGGGTTGGAATGTCGTTTCCTATGAGTAGTATGTCATCCACATACAATACCAAAAAGCTAACTATACTCCCACTAGCCTTGACATACACACAAGATTCATCTGCACTCCTAGAAAAGCCAAATTCCTTGACCTTTTCATCAAAGCAAAGATTCCATCTGCGAGGTGCTTGCTTCAATCCATAAATGGATTTCTCAAGCTTACACACTCTATTAGGGTACTCGTTGCTGACAAAAACCCTCTGGCTGACTCATGTAAACATCTTCAGCCAACTTTCCATTAAGGAAAGCGGTTTTGACATCCATCTGCCATATTTCATAATCATGAAATGCAGCTATGGCTAACAGAACCCGAATAGACTTAATCTTGGCTACCGGAGAAAAGGTCTCATCATAGTCCACTCCAGGAATTTGAGAGAAGCCCTTTGCAACCAGTCTAGCCTTATAAGTGTGTACTTTACCATCCATGTTGGTCTTCTTCTTGAAGACCCATTTGCACCCTACTGTCTTACGACCTGGTACATTTTCAACCAAGTTCCAAACTTGATTGTCATACATGGATTGTATCTCGCTATCCATAGCCTCTTTCCATTTAGCAGACTCGGGGCCTGCCATGGCTTCCTCGTAGCTGTTAGGGTCATCTTGACTTACTAGTGTCCCATCACTAATAAGTGTCTCACCTTCTGCAGTAATATGGAATCCATAGTAATGCTCAGGTGCACTCCTAACTCTCGTGGAACGTCTCAGAGGTACAGATTTGTCAATTCGCTCAACAGGAGTTTCCTCCTCAAGTTGAGGGCTAGAGTTTGAAGTTCCTTCACCGCTTGATTCTTGAATTTCTTCAAGATCAATTTGCCTCCCACTGTCTCCTTGGCTTATAAACTCTCTTTCTCGAAAGACTCCTCTTCTTGCTACAAAGACCACATTGTCACTAGGTATGTAGAAGAGGTAACCAAAGGATCGCTGTGGGTAACCGATGAAAATACACCTCTCGCTTCGAGGTTCGAGCTTATCATGAGTCTCGCGTCTCACGAAAGCCTCGCAACCCCAAATCTTGATGTGGTCTAGTTTAGGTACTTTACCAGTCCACATCTCGTGAGGAGTTTTGGCAACTTTCTTTGTAGGGACTAGATTAAGAATATGGGCGGTAGTCTCTAAGGCATACCCCCAGAATGAGATTGGTAGCGTAGCTCGACTCATCATGGAATGAACCATATCCAACAAGATTCGATTACGCCTCTCAGCCACACCATTCAACTGTGGTGTCCTGGGAGGTGTCAAATGTGAGACTATCCCACATTCCCTTAGATAGTCGAGGAACTCTGAACTAAGATACTCACCACCACGATCGGATCGAAGCATCTTAATGTTCCTACCCAATTGATTCTCGACTTCCTGTTTAAATTCCTTAAACCTCTGGAAAGTCTCTGACTTATGCTTGATCAAGTAGACATATCCATATCTACTATAATCATCAGTAAAAGTCAAATAATAACGATTAGCATCCCTTGTGGCATGTTTGAATGGTCCACACACATCCGTGTGTATAAGGTCCAACAAACCTTCACCCCTCTCACACGAACCTGTGAAGGGTGACTTTGTCATTTTTCCAAGTAAGCATGATTCGCAACTATCATCTGACTTTAGGTCAAACGACTCCAAGACTCCATCCTTTTGGAGTTGGCCTATGCGTTTCTTGCTTATATGTCCAAGACGACAATGCCATAAAGATGCTTTATCCAAGTTATTATTAGTAGAATCAATACACAAAACATTATTTCCTAAGTTATCTACAACAGATACAGCTTCATACACACCATCACAAGGTAATGCTTTAAAATAAAGAACATTATTAAAGAAAGCATCAATAGAACCAACTTCATTATTAAATGAAAAGGTAAACCCTTGTTTGTACAAAGCATGAAAGGAAATAATATTTCTTGCCATTCCTGGCGAGTAACAACATTTATTCAAATCTAAACTAAACCCACTACTTAGCGATAAAGTATAAACTCCAATCTTGGTAATAGGTATAGCTTTCCTATTCCCCATGATCAAGTTTATTCTTCCTTGCTCCACATCCTCACTTCTTCTTAGTCCCTGCAAGTCACAACAAATATGAATACCACACCCGGTATCAAGGACCCAAGAATTAGAATGGGGTGAGTTATTAGAAATGATAGTGTAAATACCTGCATGGTTGGGTTTAACTTTCCCATCCTTCACATCTTGCTGGTATTTTGGGCAGTTCCGCTTCCAATGAGATTTTTCATGGCAATAGAAGCATTCAACCTCTTTTGGGTCAGAAGAAGGAGTAATGAAACCTTTCTTGGTTCCACTTGAAGAAGAGCCATCAAGGGTCCGAACCTTGGTACCCTTAGAAGAGCTCTTTCTCTTCCTCCCTCGACTTTTCCCAATTGCCAAAACCGGAGTAGAGTTTTGAGTAGGAGTGATAGCAACCGACTTCCCCTTAAGACCTGATTCTGTGGTCTTGAGAAGTCCCTGAAGTTTGCTGAGGGTGACTTCTTCCTTGTTCATGTGATATGTCATGCGGAATTGATCATAGCACGATGGTAAGGAATGCAAAATAATATCTATTGCAAGATCCTCCGGGAAGTTCACATTAAGCTTCAGCAAACGATCCACATACCTTTGCATTTTCTGCATGTGGCTCGTGACGGATTCCCCGTCCTTCATCATGGTTGTTATCATGGAGCAGATGATTTCATACCTCTCTTGTCGTGCACTTTGATGGTATCTTTCCATCAAATCTTGGTGCATTTCATAAGGGTAGAAATCCTCATAAGACTTTTGGAGTTCCGCTGTCATCGTGGCCATCATGATGCAAGCCACTTTCGTAGCATCCCTTTCATGTGCCCGAAATTCAGCGATCTCCTGAGGAGTTGCAGTGGACTCATCAATCTCCTTAAGCTCCTTGTCAAGGACATATTCTTTGTCCTCGTAGCGGGTAATCATCCTGATGTTTCTGATCCACTCATTGAAGTTGGATCCATCAAAGGTGACTTTCCCACACAAATTCATAAGGGTAAAGGAGCCATTAGGATTAGAGCCAGAAACATTGTTGAAAGACATCTGAAGAAAGGAGAACAAGATTAGTTTAGATATAAGAGAGTCCTTAATAAAACACCCAAATGTAATATTAAGGCTAGGATCCAATCACAATATAATATAACTTAGAAGAGGTATGTCGTAATCTAAGCTATATCATATTTGAAAGGTAGGTGAATGACGATTCACCAATTTCCGCCACGAAAACCGCAATATTTTAGTATTAGGTTTTTGAATGGTTCTTAGAAATTCCTAGATTCTTTGAGATTCAATGAACTTTTCAAAGGCATGTTTCAATCTCGAGTGTGACCTCTAAGTTTTGTGACTGGGACACCGAGGATCACAAAACGAGGTGTGAAGTAACCATGCAAATCACTTGGTACCCTTAAAGTTTATCACTCAATCGATGTGCCGGTTAACCACACACGCTCCATCGATACTATAATAAACCCTAAGTCACCCTTTACCTACCTTGTTAAGTCCAAGTTAGTGTGCCGGTTAACCACACACGCTCCACCAACGACTTAATCAAAGTGTAAAGTGTAATTTCATGGGATAGCACCTTATTCACATTTTTCCTAAAGTAACTAAGATTGGGAATTTAATAAAACATTTAGTTACTTTATAATATTCATCATACTTTGAATGAGAATTAATAAGTCCTTGTCTTACCCGTTCGACTAACGACCCTCCACCGATCAAGCAAGCGGTGGGTGAGAGTGGACACCCATTAAGTCACCATTTTATAGGCAACAACCTTATACCCACCTTATAGACCGGCTTCGTGAATGAGGCGTACTAGCGGTAAGACGACTTTGTTCTTATACATATATATATAATTATTAAATCATAATAATATAAGTATAAGGGTTGAATTTTAACTTTTAAAATTCTAGGGGTTGGAACTAAAGTTTTAACTTAACTTTACTTGTTCCAAAACTTGAGGGCAAGTTTTGTAAACTTTCAAAACTTTTCATTTCTTGTAACTTATGAGTTTAATAGAGTAATAAAATGAGGACTTTTCATTTTTTCCTAACTCTTGTGTTCTTTTAATGGTTTTTAATCCAAGAGACTTTTGATTTTCCATAACTTGAGGACAAGTTATGGACTCCATTAAAACACATTATGATCATGAATTAATCTACCACATAAGTTACAAATAATTCCTATGATCATCTAAACATCATAAGAACAAGAATATGAATATGAATACTTTCAAGAATCAAAATCACATTTAATCTTTGTAATTTTGATAACTAGTTGTTGTAAATGAGTTAGAAAAGACATTACACCTTCTAAAACAAGTTTTTCAAGTACCAAAACATTTTAGGGTAATGATTCTAATCCATTTCCAGCAACTCAAGTCGAAATTCTGCACTCTGTCGACCCTACTCGCCGAGTGCATAAACCTACTCGCCGAGTAGGTTGAAGATACACATGAACTCGACGAGTCCTCCCCATGGACTCGCCGAGTCCATCAGTCAGACAGCAGAATTTTCGACTTTCTTCAACTTTTAAGCACAAATAACAAACAAACAAGCCTAGGCTTTGATACCACTGATGGGTTTTGAGCATTCTAACACTTCCTAAGTGTACATGCAACCCTAATAACCTTGGATCTATGTTTGTCTAATTATCATGCAAAGTTGAATTCCAAGGTTATATTCCTATCTAGCATACATGGGGAACAATTTTAACTTGAATCATAGATAGAATAACTTACCTTGATGTTGCTTGTGTTCCTTGAAACCTTGTGTGCCTAGCACCCCAAGTGTGATGCCTCAAATGCTTCACACAACACCAAATGCTCTTGGAAAGACTCTTGAGATAACACACACTTCTCAAAATCGGCCAAGTCCTCTAGTTTCTTATGTCTAACCGATTTTGGTGGAGAATATGATTCTTATATAGTGTTGACACATCTAGGGTTACACCATGTAAACCCTAATGTGTCATGACTCTTCATTTCCATGACCCATGGGTTTGTAACTCCCATGGAGCATCCATGGAGCATCCTATGGGTAGAACCTAACTTGATAATCCATGGAGCCTCTTAGCCCACTATACAAGATATGGACAACCCATATATTTAATTAGTTATCCTTTGATCACTTAATTAATTCCAAATTAATTCTTTGATCAACTAATCAAATAATATTATTAATATATTAGAACTTATAATATATTAATAATCTCCAAGTGTTATTTCTCTCATTTAGTCTATCCAATTGCATGGTGCCATGCAACCCAAATGGACCATGCCGGGTCGGGTCAAGTACAAGCCCGAAATAGTTATGGACTTAGACACCTTATCCAACATCTGTAACATGAAAGAGTAAAGATTTGTAAGCGATTCTGGTTGACCCTGATGTACTCAGATTGTTCATGAAAAGAGTAAGAGTATGATCTCTAAAGTTTGACCTACATCCCTATGATGCAGTCCTGGTACGGATTGGAAGTATGTTCGTAGAATGGTCACAAGACGTTTTTCGTTCGAACTGAGGTATCGTGGGTTGGTGAATAACAAGATCCAACCACTGAAGGAGACTTGGAAGTGTCGCCGGAGAGAAATCACTATAGTCCAATGACTTGACTAAAGTATGATTTAAATAGACTCTAATGAAAGTAAGATAAAAGTACTTGAAATGAAGAATGACGCAACAGTTAGCCGGCTGTCAATATTTTTGATATTCAAGATGTAAAGATTCGGGAAGATGACCTTGTAAAGGTCTTACATCATATACACAGAAGATAGTTCCTGACAGCATAAAGACCTAACTAAAGTTCGTACTGAACAAGATAATTTCATAGAAAATGCCACATCGGGCATAGACAGAAAACGATTCCTTTTTATAAGGGAAATAAGTAAAGCGTCTACTACGGGCGACGGTCATTCCTCTGGTGCACTCTTAGTTCAACCAATTGACGTTCCATTGTCAAGTAGGTGTCTTTCGCACACCATCTGGCGTACTCGGAGTCCTATGACTTCGGCTTGTGATTCAGCTAGTGCTTGCAGCCGGGTTTCGTGGTTTCTCTTTGATCTCTCGTGAGCATCCTCTAGAAGAAGGGTGTGGAGGGTATGCATTCTAGCATAGGCGACTTCTTCTGAAATCTGATGTAGGGCTGTCCTGCCTTGAATCTCATTTATGGCCTCTCTGTGGACCAAGATTGGCAAGACTATATCTGCTAAGCCCTCATTGCTCAAGTCGTAAAAGTTTCGGTTGCCAATAAATGGCATGGGCTGATCTTGTTCTTGGCTCCATGTTTCCAAGCATTCCACTCACTCAGGGTCAGGCCATGAAAAGCCGGAAGAGGGTTAGGAATTTGAAACGGGAGCTACTCGGGGTAGGTTCTCAACCTCTGGCTCGGGGTTAGCATCGTACGAAAAGTCTTCATTACGGTGATCATCCAAGGGGATAGGATAATCATTCTCTGGTTCTTCTCCAAACCAACCAGATATGACTTCATTCGGAAGGTACTGGTTGTCAAGGGAATGGAGTCCAGCTATGATTTTTATGCGAGAATTTAGGGTAAGAGGATAATTATTAGACGAACTATCTAGATAATTATTTAGAAAACCTTCATTAGTTACATCGCTAATTGTGAAGTGCATACCAGCTATGTGTAATCTAAACAGGATAGACCTTCGAATAAGTGACCTTATTTCCAAATTCACACAGAATAGGGGTAAGGCAAAATTACCACTGATTCTAAGTCTATAACATCCTAATTACATATAGCCTTAGTGTATCCACTTAGCAACTATCAACTTAGTAATGAGGATTCTATTTTAATTCTCAAGTATAAAGTACTTATAGTAACACCAAATACTCCTATAGTATTTTAAATTTTTATGTTATGTTCTATTGTTCTCATTGTGGTAGGGTTGGTAAGATTTTAGCATTGTTGCAACCACACACTTAAACTTAGGCACATGCTAGTCAACCCTCGGATAATATAGGCGATCAGGCTATATCTTCCCAGTTTTGACCATATGTCTCTAAGCACACTTGTGTTGCCCAACAATCGTAATTCTTTTGTACTGTCCTAGTGACACTGATTTTAGTATGAATGCAGGCACGTATACTTACTTAAATATTTTATTTAAAGTATAAACTCTAAATCAGAGTATTTTTAATCCCATTGTATTTATAGTTAGTATATCTTTTACGGGTTGATATACTCAATTCACTATAAACAATGCTCTGATACCAATCTGTCACACCCCAAAACCAAGAACGGCGGAAACGTTCTGGGGCGGAGGACGTCATGTGTAATATCAACAACAATGTAAAGTAGTAAACAAGCAACAACATCATCCATTGCATTAATAAAATAATTATTATACAATTGTATTCTGACAAATTTTGATAAACACTAGAGCATAAATCAAAATGAAAGATAAGTCTTGAATAAGCTCCATCTTCCGTTTTCCTTGCATCGGTACCTGTCTTTGATGACCTGAGGATACAAGTAATTTTGAAAGCGAGTATCAGCTTTAAAGCTGGTGAGATCATAAGTATTAATGTGTCTTAATTTGTGAAAACTTATAATTTCTAAGACTAGACATTGCTTTGAAAGAAAACGAGTATAAGTATGAAAATATTTGTAGCTCAACTGTATATGTTTGAAAATCCCTAGAAATCCCTATGATTCCTATTAGTAACAAAAGGAGTCTTCTACCAAGACTTAACTGTTCTGTGTGTGTGTCTCTTGTAAGAGTATGTATTTTTCCAAAGTATAACTATCATTACTCAAAATATAGATTGTATATTTATGTTTAAGTGAGGTTATCACTGAAATATGTACTGGAAAAATTAACGTAGTACTAAATCGTAGCTCTAAAAGGGCTACTATTTATCAACAGATAGCATCTACATTATCGCGTTTCCTATGAAAAATTCACGAAGTGAATGTAATGGGAAAGAAATGGTACTATGGTGTAGTGTCGAACTACAACCATACCTATTACCTTAAATCTAGGGTAATACTACCAAGTACCACAGTATTTGGATATATATAAATATATATATATCAATACACTGATACTCAACTTGCCTTATTTGATGGATAAGGTATAATTTGATGTCTAGATCCCAGACTGTTTCACTCCCCTATCAAAGGGATTTTAGGACCTACACACGACCCCTGCATGAATGCAAGCCGTGAGCATCACATTACCTGCGATCATGTATACTCGATATAACAATCACAATCGTAGTGTGTTTTATCAGTATAGTTAGATCCTAAACTGGTTCTGAGCTATAGCCCCTAGTGACGTCTATCCTATGTATATGAAAGCGTACTCATGTAAGTGTGATCATGTAATTGTACTTATGGTGTACTGAAATGTTCTACGTGTGCTAGCTGTAATGTGCATTCTCTCTATCTAGCAAGTATTGTTATGTAAGCGTTCTAGTATAATTGTATATGTTCTCATCGTAGTATAGATGTATATGTATTGTACAGCAATGTTCTAGGAAGTATTGACTCATGAATGAACTGACTCGTTGTATGATATCGCGTTCTAGTAATGGTTCTAGTATCTTCCTGAACTACCCATATGGTAGCTTACTAGTGATCTAAGTGGTACGTATGGACATGGATGTATACCCTTGCTACCCAAGGGCATAGGATGAACTGGAAGGACCTTTTATGACTTTATATGTACACATGATATATAACTAATATTTAAACGACTTTCGGACGAGTATCCAATATCCCACCAGACCACATCTCAAGGCGCGAAAAGGAAATAGGGTGGATAGCCTTCCTAAGTCTTTTAAACATTTCTTATATAACTATACATATAGAGGCATGCAATTTATAATATAAAAGCATAAATAAATTTGGTAAAACATTTGAAACATAAATATTAGTTTAAGGAAAGATCGACTTGATGTCAATCTATAAAAACAATTTGAAGGCATAAGTTTGATAAAACAATATAAGTATAAGGAACATTTGTTTGAAATACAGTTGTAAATAAGTTTGAAATATGATAAACATAGTAAGAGGTACATTGTAATAAGGAGTTTAAAACATATAAAATGTTTATAAAAAATCATTTGAAGGAAACTGTTTGGTAAAACGGCTAATGAGTAGCCAAATCTTTTGAATGTTGTATATTAATCACATGTGATTGATCTAATAAGTACTATCATTCTACTTGTATCCCCCCCCCCATAAAGCATTTAAAAGTAGTTTAAAACATTATTTAAGGGGTATGAACTCACATGAAAGGTTAAAGATAGCGAGATGGAAAACCGGGCAGAGTTTCGTCTCGGGAAACGGATTTTTCTCGGGATTCTCGGGAGTAAAATCAACCCTCGGGACTTGAGCAAAAAGGCTAGAGCTTCGGTGTTATAACGGGCATGGAAAACGAGGCAAGATCGAGAGAGAAATGAGAGAATTGAGCAACTTTTTCGGAAAGCCTCGGATCCTATTTATAGAAAGGCTGAACCGCCTCCGTACGCGGGGCGTACGCGTACGTCATGCGTGACCGAAGCCTCGACTGCCTCGGTTCGGATGGGACGGGTTGCTGGGTACGCGGGTCGGATGGGACGGCGGGTCGGACGGGACAGCGGGCCGGACGGGTCAGAGCTTCGGACGGGTCGGATTCCTCGGATATTGGCGACGTGGACGATCCGAAGCCCTTGATCTCAGTACGCAGGGCGTACGAAGGTACGCAGGGCGTACTTCGGCCCTATCCGATGACTCTCCTTCGGATAATACCGGGAATTTATAATTAAATTTATATTTATTTTAATTAAACTTCTAAAATTCATATCTCCCTCATACGAACTCCGTTTTTGACGTTCTTTATATCCACGCGAAGGTGAGACCATTATCTACAACTTTCGTTTAGATTCCGTTGGCAAATTCCGAAATTATTTTTATTATTTATTTATTAAAATGACGTGATTAAGGAATTTCTTAAAAAATTCATAACTTTCACATCCGAAGTCAGATTTGGACGTTCTTTTTATGTACGATCATAGATTGAGGTTGTCTATAACTTCAATTTAGATACTTAAGGCTAAAAACTATCGCATCGAAATTTCGCGTTTTACGATTAATCAGTGATGCCGGTTTTTCCGAGAATCTTCGGTTGGTCATAACTTCTTCGTTATAACTCGGATTTTAGGGTTCTTTATATGTACGAAAACCTTGATACGATTCCTACTACTTTATTTAACTCAAACAAGATTTTAGGAAAGTTATATTCTGACCTAAATTTGATTGGTTTACAATACATTGTCTCGAAATATCGGGTTGTCACAAACAATAAGATCATTAAGGTTCATGTCATAGTCTGTCTCATAGTAGTCCCAAAGAGACTCACTATGTTACCAAGAAAGTGATTGAACATCCAAATTTCATGAGACTTTGACACCCAACTCTCCCGGCTTGTCAATATGTAACTTTATCTCCAAGATGTGAGCACACATAGACTATGCTTGCTAATAGGGATTGAGTGACTTTAAACTTTTCAAGAACTTGTGGGTGAGGGAGAATAATTAGAGGAGGTGGAGGAAGTGAAGCATGATGTTGAGGGACACCATCTTCAAGAGATTTAGGAAGATCATAGTTGTCTGAACCAAACATCTATAATGGGAGAAAATCAAGTTAGTTGATTCAAAGTCCTTAATATAACACCCAATATGAAATATTAAGGCTAGGACCCAACACAATATTTTATAATTTGGAAGAGGGATGCCGTAATCCAAACTATAAAATATTTGATGATAGGCGAATGACGATTCACCAATTTCCACCATGAAAAACGAAATAATTTATTAGGTTTTAATTGGATTTAAAATTCCTAGATCTTTTGAGATTCATTGAACTTTTCAATGGCATGTTTCAATCTCGAGTGTGCCCTCTCAAATTTTGTGATTGGGATGCCGAGGATCACAAAACAAGGTGTGAATAACCATACCAATTCACTTGGTACCCTTAATATTATCACCTAATCAATGTGCCGGTTAACCACACACGCTCCATTGATCTATGACAAACATTAAGTCACCCTTCGTGATCCTTACTAGTCCAAGTTAGTGTGTCGGTTAACCACACACGCTCCACCAACGACTTGGTCAGGTACAAAGTGTGAGTTCCATGGGCTAGCACCAAATTCACATTTTTCCTAAAGTAACTAAGATTGGGAATTAAATAAAAAATATTTAGTTACTTTATAATAATCATTATACTTTTAATGAGAATTTAAAGTCATTGTCCTACCCGTTCAGCTAACGACCCTCCACCGATCAAGCAAGCGGTGGGTAAGAGTGGACACCCATTAAGTTGCCATTTTATAGGCAACAACCTTATACCCACCTTATAGACCAGCTTCGTGAATGAGGCCTACTAACGGTAAAACGACTTGTTCTTATACATATATATAATAATTAACCATTAATCTTATAATAGTATAAGGGTAGAATTTTAACTTTTAAAACTTCTAGGGTATGGAATTAAAGTGTATTAAAGTGTGTGAAACTTTTCCAAATTCCAAAACTTGAGGGCAAGTTTTGTAACTCTTCAAAACTTTTCATTTCATAGCTTATGAATTAAAGGTTCATAAAATGAAGACTCTTCATTTTATGTAACTTATGTGTTTTTAATGTGTGTTAAAGAAAAGTGACCTTTGGATACCCATAACTTGAGGAAAAATTATGGACTCCATTAAAACACATAAATGATCAAGACTTAATCCTAAACAATTAGCAAATAATTCCTATCATCTTCTAAATTCATAAGAACATGAACATGATTATCAAAGTTTCAAGAATTATATGAACACATACAAAGCATGAAATTTTGATATATGCTATTGTAAATGGATTAGAACAACCATTACACCAACTAAAATAAGTTTTAAAACATCAAAACAGTTTAGGGTAAAGTTTCAAGTCCATTTCCAGCAGCAAAATTTCCATGGACTCGGCGAGTCCATCATGCAGACAACAAAAATTTCGACTTTTTTCACTATTTTGCATCAAGTATCAAACAAGCAAGCCTAGGCTCTGATACCACTGTTGGGTTTTGAGCAATCTAACACTTCCTAAGTGTGCATGCAACCCTAATAAACCTTGGATCTATTTTTGTCTAAATACATGCAAAATAATAATTTTCCAAGGTTCATAACCTATCTAACATGGCATGGGGTACTTTTAAACATAAAAGAATTAGATGAGATTACATACCTTTTTGATGAGTTTGATTCTTAAGGAGTTTGAGGGCCAAGCACCAATAGTGTGAATGCCTCAAATGGAATCACAAATCACCACAAACTCTTGGAAAACTTTGAGAGAGTGTATACACACTATAAAATCGGCCACACACAAGCACACACACTAGTGACACTAGTGGCTATTTAATGCAACATAAGCATGCTTATATAGTGTACATGATTAGGGTGAAACCCTAATAACCCATGACCTTTCCTTTTCCAAGGATCCATGGGTTAAAAGCTCCATGGATCATCCATGGACTTCCATATAAGCCTAGCCCATTAACTAATGAGTATTAGCCCACACCATATAAAACAATAGCCCACAATTTAATTAGTCTTCCTTTTAATCTCTAAATTAATTCATAATTAATTTAAGACTAAAACTAATTAAATAACATGACTTCATATTAATATATTATAACTTATAATATTGTTGGGCTGAAGATAGTTTTGATGTTGCGTCTTTTGGGCTCGTTAGTTTAGCCTTGTATTCTCCGGTTTGGGCCTGTCCAACCGAGAGCCTTTTATGTATTGTATATAAGTTAATGCTTGCATGCATATTAGGGCAACGTTTTTAGAGATTATCGTGATAGCGATTCATACAGAGTACAATATTTTCTTTAATCGTTCTTGTAATCTTCTAATCCTCTACAGTTGATGTTCTTAATCGAGCTCTTCTGAGGATTTTATTTAATCATTCGACACGTTTGATTCAAGCTGCTTTGTTCTTATTATTACGTTCTTACTGTTTTATATTCATATACTTGTTCAAGATCTAATCGATCTTCATAGATTAAAAGTTGTTTTAATCCCATCAATTGGTATCAGAGCAGGAGGCTGTGTAATCGATACACATCTTTTCTGTGAAAAAGATTTCCATTAGGGTTTTCCGCAATCATCGATATTTATTGAGCCGTCATCTTAATTGGCGTATCTTAATATTTATTGTTTTGCCCTAATCTGCTTTATTACAAGTCTGATCTTTGAACAGGTTTTTACGATCATAATGGACGCGACGCAATCAAACCCTATTAATATTTCCAACAGCATCGGTTCGACGACAAAGATTCCAATCTTATACACCCATGACTATGAAGTATGGGCGCATCATTTTGAAGATTACGTGATTGGATTGGAGGACAATGGTTATCTCATATGGGAAGCCATCATCAATGGACCGTTTTCTCATTCTGCTACATCCAGAATCATCAAGACACAAAAAGAGTACAACGATCTGCTTAAGGACGTGAAGGATATTGCACAAGACGAGAAAGACAAATTCCAGTGTAATATTAAGGCGTTAAGGTTGATCAGATTCGCCCTTCAGTCAGACACATTCAGACTGGTCAGCTCATGTACTACGGCGAAGGAAGTATGGGATAGACTTCGCGAACTGTATTCCACAGACGAAGATCTTGAACATTCTATCCAAACCTTGCTTCTATCTGAGTTTGGAGAATTCAGGCAAGGGGCCGAAGAAACGGTGACCCAGACGTTTGATCGCTTCAATCATCTTCTCAGCAAGATGATTAAACACGACATTGAAAGAAAGCTTATCGAACAGAAGGTTACTTTCTTGAACGGACTAAGGTCTGAGTGGAGAGCAGTGGTTTCCACAGTCAAAGCCCATGAGCAGTTTAAATCATACTCTTTGGTGAAACTGGTAGGTATTCTAAAGTCTCAAGAGAAGATTGTGGTACAAGAGAAGAACGCTGTTTCTAGTCTTGGTTCGTTGGCCCTCCTATCTAAAAGTAAAGATGTGATGGAGGATGAAGAGCTTAACTTGGAGGAATATGACCTCACGTATGAGGATTATGCCATGATGGTGTTCAATCCTAAGAGGTTCATAAAGAAGAGATTCCCCAGCAACAAAAACCGAAACTGGCAGGGGAGTTACAGCTCTGAAAAAGTGAACAATGAACCGAAGGCTGAGGAGCCCAAGAAGGAACCGAAGGCAGGTGGCGATTCCGGAGTAAGCTGTTTCTACTGTGGTGGCAAGAACCACTATGCTAAGGACTGTGTTCTTAAGAAGATGGCTGAAAAGGACGATGGAAATGATGAGGAAGTCGTGCTGCAGAAGAGATTGGATGAGTTGAGAAAGAAGAAGTCTACAGCTAACCCTTCTATTAATGCTCTTATTGTGCAAGGTTCGGTTAATGACGATGAGTTCGGTAGCACAGAAGTTTGGTCTACTGACTCAGAAGATGAAGAAGTAAGGAAGCCTACCCATGGAAAGGCGTATGTGACTAAGGAGGAAAGCAGTGGAGGAAAATGCTTCATGGTGACTAACGTATCACAAATGAGGGGATACAACACCGATGGAGGAAGCGATGGACCGAAGGTACAGGAAGATATGTGCTTTACGGCCAAACCACTCAGCCAACAGTTCAATGAGCTCGATGAACTGATAAAGAAGGTACAATCTGTTTTTATTTCATCTAAGGTACCACCATCCTCATATGAGAAAGAACTAAAAAATGTTAATACAAGAATTAGATAGTAGCTTAACTCAAACTCGAGTCACCAATTCTAACCTGACTGATCAATTAAGCAGGGTGGCGTCGAAGAGTGAGGAGCGGCGAATGTGGATTGAGTTAAAAGAGTCGGAATTAGTTAAAGTCAAAGACGAAAACATTTATTTGCAGAGAGACAATTTAAAATTGTTAAAACAACGAAATGTTTTTTGTTTAATTGCTAAACGTTTATATTCCAATATTACTCAACTTCACTTAGACTGTGAGATAGGCCAAAAGATCCATCGCATGATTTTGCCCTTCCTAGAGTTTAAGGAGGATGAAATCGATGCCGAAGCCTACAACTGTGAGAGTGTGATATCGTCTGATGATGTCAATCCAACCTATATGTATGGACTGGACAAAATTGAGTCCTTCATCAAATCCAAAGACCACAAGGACATGCTCAAAAATCTTTTGGACGAAAATGACAGACTTAAACTGAGAACCGAAACCATGCAAAAATTTGACTCTCTAAACGCCAACGTAAGTTCAGAAAATAAAATCGATGTTGAAAATGCATCTGAGCTTAACGAGGACGAAAACATGAGTGAAATTTCTATAGAGGATACGGTTGACTGCTCAGAATTTGTTAAAAGCGAAACTGAAAACCACAAAAATCTTATTTCTGAAAATTATGTGGAATTCGCTAGATTGTCCCAACAAAAGTCCCCGAAATTAGTAGAAAAAGCTGTTGTGTATCAAAAGGTCAGGACCACTCCGAATCAGGTATACAAGGTGACTGGAGTAACCGAACATCAAACAACTGAACTCACAGCTATTGTTAATGAAGACAATGCTGATGGCTGTGATGAGTACTTCTGGGAAGCTCCTATTGATAATGCAAACGAAACCGTTGGCTTGTCTGAAAGAACCTCCTGGATGAGCAAAGGAAGATACATCCCTGAACCATTAAATAAGCCGGATAACTTCAATGAGCCAAGTACCAGTGGTACGAAAGATATTCCTCAGGTGAATGATCATTCAGCAAAAGAAGACATTCCCTCTACTCCAACAGCTCAAAGTGAAACTTCATCAGATATTCCTTCCACTTCATCAGTGCAAACTAAATCTTCTTCGGATATTCCCTCTGCTCCCTCGGCTCAAAGTAAAACTCCTGAAGTTCAAAAGGAACCAGCCAAGGTGACAACAAAAACGAAAGCGAACGTTCATCATCAACCTAAGCAGATGAGGGATAAGAAGATAGAAAGGAACCAAAGATACAGGAAAAACCTTTCTGAAAGGAAACAATTCTGGCACTCCCAGAATGCATACTATTCACACAAAGACAAGAATCTGAAGTATGAAAACAATCCTGTAAGAAAGCCTGAAAGTTCCAACAACCGAAAGCCAAGGTTCGGTTCACAAGAAAATACCAACCGAAAGCCAAGGTTCGGTTCACAAGAAGATACCAACCGAAGGCAAAGGTTCGGGTCTGAAAAGGACTTCAACCGAAACCAAAGGTTCGGTTCCAAGAACAACTCCAACCAAACGCAGAGGTTCAGTTCTGAAGTCAAAGGAGAACAAGACTCTAAGGTCAGTCCCTCCAATGATCAAAAGCAAAAGAGTCACCTAGAGTCACCAGCCAGGAAGTCCTCTCCATCCAAAACCTCTCATTCTAACTCTTCTCGTTCTTCTAATTCTTCTACTTCCACCAATTCATCTCCATCTTGCTCTAAAGGTAATCCCGCTTGTTCTCAAAAACCTCATTCATCAGCTGAACAGAAGGGAAAGCGGAAGGTCAATGAATCCAAACCAGAGTCCAAAACGAACACACCCAATCCTAACAAAATAAAAGTCTTTACCATTAAAAAGAAAGATGAAACAACTCTAATAAAACGAACATATCTAGTTGACATCTCTCTTACTATTCTCGTTCCCATGAAAAGCTCACATGGACCCAAGAAACTTTGGGTTCCTAAATCTGCTTAATTTTTGCAGGTTATAAGTGACGAGCAGTTTGACGAAGAATGGTACATCGGGCTCGCGTCACATGACAGGGAGGAAAGAGGAGCTCAGGGAATACAGATCTCTTGCAAATGGTGGCAGCGTTAAGTTTGGAAATAACTCTTTCGGCACAATAAAGGGATACGGGATGATAACGAATGGTGACTTTACAATAAGGAAGGTAGCTTATGTAGAAGGACTCCAACACAACCTCATCAGTGTATCTCAGCTTGTTGGAGGTATAGGTCTCAAAGTCTCATTCGATGATGAAGGTTCTGAAATCATAGAGAAAAAGACAAAGAAAGTGATTCTAAAGTCAGAGCGAAAGGGTGAAATGTTTCCTCTGAACATGAAACCCATCAAAGGAAACCCAACCATATGTCTGTTATCAAAAGCTCAATCCGACGAAAGCTGGTTGTGGCACAGAAGACTCTCTCATCTCAATTTCAAAGATATCAACCGACTTGTCACTGGAGGTCATGTTAGGGGTCTTCCATTGCTCATGTTCGACAAAGAGCATTTGTGTGCTGCATGCGAAATGGGAAAGCAGAGTCGTCAAAGTCACCCATCTGTAATCAACACAAAAGTTGTTGAACCACTCGAATTGCTTCATATCGATTTGTGTGGTCCTTCATCTATCAAAAGCATCGGTGGTAGCAAGTATATTCTTCTTATCGTTGATGACTTTTCACGATTTACATGGGTGTTCTTTCTAAAGCTCAAATCTGAAGCGACTCAAAAGCTGAAAGTGTTTATCAAGCAAATTGAAGTCCAGCTCAAGAAGGTCGTTCGCAACATCAGGAGCGACAATGGTCTTGAATTCAAGAACAGGGAGTTTGAAGAGTTTCTTGCAGAAAAGGGAATTAGTCACAATTTCTCAGCTCCCTACACACCACAACAAAACGGAATAGTCGAAAGACGAAACCGATCCTTGTGTGAAGCTGCCCGAACTATGCTAAGTTTCGCTTCCTTACCTCTTTATTTTTGGGCTGACGCTATTTCTGCTGCTTGTTATACACAGAACTGGTCCTATCTCAATAAGCGATTCACGCTCACACCATATGAGATAATAAATAACAGAAAACCCAATGTGAAATTTTTCCATGTGTTTGGCTCAAGGTGTTTCATCTTTAACTCTAAAGAACACCGCAACAAGTTTGATGTCAAAGCCGACGAGGGAATCTTTCTGGGTTACTCACTCACATCCAAGGCGTACAGGGTCCTAAACAAACGTTCAAGAAGGAATGAAGAGACATACTATGTGACCTTTGATGATAGCTATGTCAAGAAGCTACAGGCCATAGAAGACACTGCCGGGGAAATCTTTCCTCAAACTGGCCAAGTCACAGTCTCGATCGCCAATTTATACGAGAAATTTATGGAACTCTTTGACGAACCGGAAAAAGCTTCTCTCTCAGAAGCAGGTGCAGCTGACAACAAAGTTGATCATATGAAGCAGATTGTCGAAGATGCTGCAAGAAGAATGCATGAAGGAGAATCGCCCACTGATGAATCTCCATCCATCAATGCTTCAGTCGAGGGGGAGCCAAGTTCTCATGTCGAGGGGGAGCCAAGCTCACAAGTCCAGGGGGAGCCAAACTCTACATCTTCAACCGAAGGTCCTTCACCAACCAAAGGTGCCTCTCCTACCGAAGATGCCCCTCCAAACGAAGGTGCTTCAACGTCTGAAAGTACAGCACCACAAGAAACCCCTGAACCTCATGTTTCTCAAGACTCATCAATTGAGGGGGAGCATGATGATATGACGCTTGATTACGATAGCCAATCTGAGCCAGAAGAGATGATCAACGCTGAACTAGATCCAACCTTCGATCCGAATTACCCTCCTCTTACCAAATGGACCAGAGATCATCCTATCTCTTAAGTAGTTGGTGATGTATCTGAAAAAGTTCTAACCCGATCTCAACTGAAGGCAAAACAGACATCCTTATTTTCAAAGGTTGAGTTTTGTATGTTTAACTCATTCGTATCAAAAGTTGAACCGAAGACAGTGAACACTGCCCTCGATCACTCTGATTGGGTTCAAGCAATGCAAGACAAACTGAACGAGTTTGAAAGGAATAAAGTCTGGCGCCTTATTCCAACTCCTCCAGATGCTTCGGTTGTTGGTCTCAAATGGGTTTTTAGGAACAAAATGGACAAGGAAGGAAATGTCATAAGGAACAAGGCTCGTCTGGTGGTCAAGGGATACTGTCAGGAGGAAGGAATTGATTACGAAGAGACGTTCACTCCAGTAGCTAGGCTAGAATCTGTTAGAATATTTCTGGCCTATGCTGCTCACAAAAACTTTGAGGTTTTCCAAATGGACGTCAAGTGTGCATTTCTCAATGGAGAACTCGAAGAAATTGTGTATGTGGAGCAACCTCCTGGGTTTGTGAACGAAAAGTATCTAAATCATTGCTATATTCTGGATAAAGCTGTGTACGGCCTCAAACAAGCTCCGAGAGCCTGGTATGAAACGCTTACAAAATTTTTAAAGATGTCTAAATTCAAACAAGGTTCGGTTGACCCAACCTTCTTTCGCAAAAAGGAAGGTAACCACCTTATGATAGTTCAAATTTATGTCGATGACATCATCTTTGGCTCCACGAATCCCAGCTTAACAGCTGAATTCAGAAAGTTGATGGAGACTAAGTTTGAAATGAGCTTAATGGGTCCTATTAATTTTTTCCTTGGTTTAAATATAAGACAGGGACCAGAAGGCATCTTTATCAATCAGGAAGCTTACACGAAGACTCTCCTAGCGAAGTTTGGAATGATGGGCGACTCAAAAGTCAAAGTCCCAATGGCATTCGGCACCAAGCTTACCCCTTCACTAGATAAACCGGCTGTCGATATCACGCTCTATCGTCAAATGATAGGCTCACTGATGTATTTAACTGCTAGCAGGCCTGATATCATGTTTTCTGTGTGTTATTGTGCTCGATTTCAGGCTAACCCACGCGAACCTCACATGCTGGCAGTAAAGAACATCCTACGCTATCTCAAGCGAACCACCTCCTTAGGTCTATGGTATCCATCCAATTCAGGCTTCTTCGTTCAAGCCTATTCTGATGCTGACCTTGGAGGATGTGGACTCGACCGTAAAAGCACAACTGGTGGCTGTCAATTTCTTGATGGGAAGTTGGTCAGCTGGCAATCCAAGAAACAAACATGTGTGTCGCTGTCTACTGCCGAAGCGGAATACATTGCCGCTGCATCCTGCACATCCCAAGTGATTTGGATCCAGAGTCAACTTCGAGACTATGGACTCAATATGAAGAAGATCCCACTATATTGTGACTCTGAAAGTGCAATTAGGATCTGTCATAACCCAGTGCAACATTCTAAAACCAAACACATAACACTGAGGTATCACTTCATCAAAGATCATGTGGAAGATGGAAATGTCGAAGTTCACTTCGTAAGAACCACTGATCAACTGGCTGACGTCTTTACCAAAGCTCATCCTGAAGCATCATTCAATAAAATATTGCAAGGGCTAGGTATGATGGAATCAGAGTCAGTACCTCACACTACCTCTCAAACTCAAACGTAAGAAGCGAAACCAACCGAACGTTCGGGTTCGGTTCAACCATCTGACTCGCTCATTACTTCAAAGGTAGTTTTTCTGAGTTGTATATTTTCTTTTTACAAAATTTGTTTTTCTTTGTGTAAAAAGTTTTTCCAAATTGCATATCTAAATTCCTTGGTTTCTTAAAATTTTCCAAAACCAAAACCTCCAGAAGGTTCGGGTTCGGTTTTCCAAAATTTTCCTGAACCGAAACCAACCGAATGTTCGGGTTCGGTTTTCCAAAATTTTCCTGAACCGAAACCAACCGAAGGTTTGGGTTCGGTTTTCAAAATTTTCCTGAACCGAAACCAACCGAAGGTTCGGGTTCGGTTTTTCAAAATTTTCCTGAACCGAAACCAACCGAACGCTCGGGTTCGGTTTTTCAACTTTTTCCCAACCGAAACCAACCGAACGTTCGGGTTCGGTTTTTCAATTTTTTCCAAAGTTTTTTTTAAATCGTATTTTTTTCTTTTAACTCTTTTATAATTTTTTTTTAAATATCAAAACTCCAAAAATATTTTATTTTTTGTGTGTGCTTATTTGTTTATGGGGATATATTTGATGACTTACTTAAGTGTCCCTAGAAGCATGCTGTTGTATGTGTCCCAAGCCTCATAAGATTTTGAATAATAGCCTTCATGACCTGGTATACACAAACCTTGTCTTCCCAATAAGGCTAACATATTTATTCTAATCGTGAGCTACCTCACTCTTTTCTCACATGAGTTAAGAGTTTCCTGCTTGGTCCTTATGTTCGCAGCAGAGATACTATGTTTTCTTACACCATCCCCATTACCCTTCTCCATTACATTCGTTTCATCAACGTAACCCTTGAGACTCTCAGAACCTACCACTGAGGTTTATGGTTACACAACATCTGTGTTTATGATCTTAGTTTCGTGCCACTACGAGCTGAGTGAAACCCAAAATTCAACACCAACGAATTGACGGTGACCAATTAATTTGATCAAGATTTCACCAATGAATTGACGAATGTACCCTCATAAAATCTCAAATTTTCTTTTGAGTGATTCCCATGAAATTGTTACACACCATAACATTTCTTCCCAAGGGATCCAATTTTAAATTTTCATATGAGATTTCATATTAATCAAAGCCAAAACAAAATCAACTCCAACCTACTTCTTCAACAGACTACACCGGTCTCACAAGTACTTTGTTCACTTTCTTTCTTATATCAAGAATAGAATTGATGAATCAAAGCAAAACCACCTTTAATTAGCCTTATTAAAAGAAGCCTTTCAACATTTATTAATAAATGTTTGATCGTAATTCAACGGGATTCCAAACTAACACTTTGAGGACTCTCTTGACCTTGAAGGAAGAGATTCGTGCCCGGGATCATCAGTTTCGTGTCATTATTGACATCACAGAATATCCTAAAAAGAGTTGCTTTATTTCTTTTTCTTTTACACTCTTTGCACGAAAATCCTAGATTTTCCAAAATTCCGTTACTAATTATTTTACAGGTTGGATTATTACTGGATGGTAAATAATGAAATTGTGGTCAGAAACTATCCACGTGGTTCATTTATTCTACAATGCCATTTAAAAGGGATAAGTCGAAAGGTTGCTGACGCGGCGGGAGTTCAAAGGATAAAAATTCAAACGACGGTAAAAAGGAGGGCGCATGAATTTGAAACGGCCGCGCTTTTTCTGACACTTAAAGGACGCGTGTGCGATATTGAAGCGTCATCACTCTGGCATTAGAGGCGCGTGTGGAAATGGAAACGGTTCCTTTCTCTGAACCGACACTTATTGGGCGGCGTAATCCTAGGAATCTGACACTCTCTCTCCTACGTGATCATCGCACGCCCCAACTGTCACCAATCAGTCACTCAAAAAAAACCCGCTTCGTATTTCCAAAAGAGATTTGCAACGATTTTTCTCTCACCTATCACCCACTATAAAAAGCCATAAACACAACCTTTTACCTCTTTACTGCCTCCATAATTTCCAAAGCAAAAACACTCCCAAACACTCTCCCGTTCATCTTCCTCTCCAAACCTGCAACAATGGCTGAATCTTCTTTTGTTCATGCAACTTCTCAGATCCTTCCCATCCGGCCCCAACAATGCCTAGTCATTGATCTGAACCCACTGGCGTATGATTCCTACATGTCGCCGGTCATAGAATGCCTCAAGTACTCCCAACTTGCTCCTGCACTGTCACGGATCGAAACGGTGCCAATGGTGGCCTTATCTCAGGTCTATGCGACGGTTTACTACGACAAGGCCGTCGACAGGGTATTCTTTGAAGTGGCAGAACACAAGACCTCGATTTCTCGCCCCCGTTTCTGCACTATGTTAGGGTTTGCTGCTGACCCATCGCGAGTTCACCCGGAGACGATTCCGGTTGGGATGTTGTACAACATGTTTTACAACATGGGCTACACAGAGGTTCTCACCTCCGTCGCCAAGTTTAAGAAGTCCTGCCTAGCGCCCCAGTGGAATGGGTTATTTACAGTTCTCTTCAAGGGACTGTCAGAGAGGAGCTCAGAATCTGACGGTGCAAGTCGTCTTTTCCTTTCGATAATGTATGGGGTGTACAATGGGATAAACCTGGACTATGGGTTTGTCCTTTGGCAACAGCTGATTCAGAGCCTCTCTTCCTCTTCCCGACACTCTGAGGTGTCGTTGGCCCGGTTCTGGATCTTGATCACAAGATGGGCCATGGACAAGTTCAATGTTCCAACAGCCGATGGTGCATCGATGTCTTCTATTGGTACGTTTCATACCAAGAAGATCATCGTATCCGATGCATCAAAATTCTCATTCATTGGCTCTATCCCGGAGTCGATGTATGCCGATGTGCCCGCCGATAGCAGACTGATCAGGACGATCAAGGAGTTTAGGCCAACTGGTCCGAGGGAACTGACACCGGACATGCTGCGATCGATTCATGATGCCGATAAACCGGTGGCCAGGGGCAAAAAGGCAGAGAAGGGGAAGCAAGTGTCCAAAGCTCCAAATGGACCTTCTCCCAAGAAGCGAAAACAACCGAAGGCTGCTTCATCCCCACAGCCGAAAAGGAGGAAGACCCAACATAAGTGAAAGCTCGTTATTCCCTCCTCTTCAAGCGAATCCGAAGGTGGGAGTTCGGACTCTGAAGGATCACAAGGAGACGAATCTCGTCAACGAGGCAACACACCACCTCGGTCCCCAACCCCAGAGATGGAACTTCATTAATCCCCAGTTCCTTCACCTCCACCCACAATTCCTATTTCCATTCCCACCATAAACCCCACTATTCCCCCAACCTCATTCCCTATACCCCCACCCATATTCACCACATCAACCGAAACACCACCAGTTACCGAAACCCCTCCTGTAACCGAACCACCACAAACTCAAACACATACAACCGACCCTAACCATACACAACCACCACCCGAAACTAACCCCCCACCCACTCAACCTGAACCAACCAAACCCATAACACCCCCAGCTTCACCACCACCTCAATCTCCAGAAGACGCCTCCGATGGCGACGATCAGTACCTTGGTGGTGATCACATGAACTTCGATTCGGTCTACTATAGTCCGTTTCAAGTTCAGAGTGATGAGGAGGATGACGCTCCTGTAACAAAGAAGCATCTTCGCGAGCTTAACGAGAAGGTTGATCAACTTCTCGCCTCCTCTTCCAACCAGCAGTCATCTTTGTCTGAAGCTGCCCTTCAGAAGATCGTTGACGCCTTCTCCAGGGCTCAACATGATTCCGTGGCCTCAGCAACTGCTGCTATTGACGCCTCCACCCGAGCCTGTGAGGCAGCGACCGAAAAAGTCGATAAACTATTCAATGACGCTTCTGTCCTGCTGCAGCCCTTGCAGGAGAGCGCCGAAGCCACTAAGACAACTCTGGAACCAGTTGTTCAACAATTGGCCAAGTTTGTCTTGACGGAGCTGTCTTCGTTCGCTACTCTCAGATAACATCTTAGCGACGACAACTCGGCACTTCGTGCCTCCATCGATGCCCGCCTGGCAAAGCTACAAGAGGATCTTGCGGCAAAAAATTCTCTGATGGACGTCTTGGCGAGTAAGACTACCGCCCTTAAGGTCAAGAGCACACAGCTTTCCAACTCCCAGCAACAATTGGAAGCTCTTCGATCCGAGAGGGAGGTCATAAAGACGTGTGTTTCGGATGTCCACGCAGCTCTATCAAACATCCTGGAAGCACACGACCCCATCCTTAACCACTCAGTGAGGCGTACCCTCGCTGAAAAACTCTCTCCGACCATGGACCTTTTAAGCAAAATTGAAGGCCTACCGAGTTTTGTGTCCATTCCGAAACAAGGGGGAGATGAGAAGAAAGGATCGAAACCACCTCCTTCCTCCAAAGCTACTCACACAACCGAACTACCCCCAACAGGTCATGCCTCGGGTTCGGGTGTGAAGAACAAGGGCAAAAATATAGCTGAGGGAGGAGATGAAGATGAAGATGAAGATGAAGACAAGGAGACCATTGCTGACATGTTAAAAAGAAAGAACAGTCGCAATGCTGAAGACGATGTCAATCGTGTGGCGCGTGAGGCTGAAGAAGCCGAACGAAAGCAAAAAGAAGCCCACGATCTCCTTGAGAGCCGAAAGTTGCTCTTCCCTGCCTGGACCAGGGATCGTATGATAAAAGAGGCCATAGAGACTCCAAGCATACTATGGCTCGAGCCGGTGATATCATTTGACTGCAACAACTCCATCGATTCGCAGTTTGATATGCCGCTGACTCGAAAAGCGTTCATCTTCCACGTCTTCTCTAACATTTTTGAAGTCCCGCATCTGAACGATGAGCTTGACAGGGAGCTCATTGACTTCTACCTGGAGGCCGCTCGCCCTCAATACCTTACATGGAGCGCCCAGAAGATTGTTAATGTTCGGGTGCTGAAGCCTTATGCCGTGGGGAGATTCACAAACGTTAAGTTCAAGCTTATTCGTGGATCTGCAAGAACTGCTCACATTATCACCCTGGCGGATCTGCCGAATCTGAATCCTCATGACTGGATAGTCTTGTACAATATCCTACTGACAGATGAATCTGAATATGGTCCCATCATAGACCATGTCAAAAGGATGTTGGCTTGCTACATCATGGAGGTTGCCCTAATGGATCAGGAGGTCGCCACAGTTTTTAAGAAGAAACCGAAAGTAGCACCTGTGGGATCGGCCAGCGATCTAAATCAAATGCAAATGGGCAAGATAGATCCGAGGCGAAACTCAGTGATGTTCACTAGAGCTGGAGGACAGAAATGTCTCTTCGCTTTAGCTGATAAGCACCTTTACACCACAGCTTGCTTGGAACATGTCTTATCAATCATCAAGCGGTGTAAGGAGAATTCGACTGATGACATCAAGTACTTCAATGATATGATCAATTGGTACATCCGGTTTAGACAGACCATCCTTTCCATAACCAAGTGTTTGTTTAAAACCGTGAAGAAGAAGGTACCAGCTTCAGCTGCTGGGCCAAGTCACAAGTGAAGGTCTCGCTCCAAATTGACGCAAAGGGGGAGATTGTTGGGCTGAAGATAGTTTTGATGTTGCGTCTTTTAGGCTCGTTATTTTAGCCTTGTATTCTCCGGTTTGGGCCTGTCCAACCGAGAGCCTTTTATGTATTGTATATAAGTTAATGCTTGCATGCATATTAGGGCAACGTTTTTAGAGATTATCGTGATAGCGATTCATACAGAGTACAATATTTTCTTTAATCGTTCTTGTAATCTTCTAATCCTCTACAGTTGATGTTCTTAATCGAGCTCTTCTGAGGATTTTATTTAATCATTCGACACGTTTGATTCAAGCTGCTTTGTTCTTATTATTACGTTCTTACTGTTTTATATTCATATACTTGTTCAAGATCTAATCGATCTTCATAGATTAAAAGTTGTTTTAATCCCATCAAATATATTAATAAATCGTAAGTATACAATTCTCATAAAATTATCCATAAATCGTTTGAGTGAAGTGCAACCCAAATGGACCATGTCGGGCTGGGTCAAGTATGTACCAAATAAGTTATGGACTTAGACACCTTATCCAACATTATCTTCTTCTGATTTTGGAAGTAACTAGTCGCCACATTGTCGGTTTGGATAACGAACCGGCTCCCAAGCAAATAGTGTCTCCATATTCGAAGGCAATGTACGATTGATGTCATTTCTTTGTCATGTACCGAGTATCTTCGTTCTGTCTCGTTTAGTTTTCGACTTTCATACGCCACATGGTGGTCGTCCTGTATTAATACTCCTCCAATGGCAAAGTCAGAAGCATCAGTTTGTACCTGGAATTGTTTGGAATAATCTGGTAGCTTCAAGATTGGTTCTTCCATGACAACGTTCTTCAGGTCATCGAAGGTCTTTTGGCACTTTTCCGTCCACTGTCAAGTCACTTTTTTCTTTAGGAGCTCCGTCAGCGGTGTAGCTCTGGCCGAGTAGTTGGGTATGAACCTTCGATAATAATTTATTAAGCCTAGGAACGAGCGTAGTTCGGACACATTCTTTGGTGCCTCCCATTCTCTGATACCACTTGTCACGGGATGACTCTTTTAGACTAGTCAATACCGTGTGCCACTTAGTGCTTCTTCGACTAAGTCAGGCTTGGAACGCTTCCTTACGATGTACTAACGACTAGGATAGCAAGAGATGCAATAAGGAATGCTACGAAGTAAGGAATAAAGCTTATATATAAGACTCGACTACTTTACAAGGCAACTTTCCAATGATTCCTACAAATGAGACATCCTTCCTATTTATAGGCACCTTACACCTCCTCAAATGGAAGTTTCTAGGTCCCGATCTTTCTTGACTAATCTATATTCTTCTTATTATTTACATGGCCTTTACATGACTCTAGAAAATGGTATACTTGTCTACGATGCTCTAGAAGGTTCTAGGTTGTTCTTACATTATCCAGATTGCTCTTGTATGATCTATGTTGGATTAATGTCTAAGTCCATAACTATAATTGGTAAGACTTGACCCGACCCGGCATGGTCCATTTGGGTTGCATGGCATCATGCATTTGGATAGACTATAATGAGAGAAATAAGACACTTATGGTTATTAATATATTATAAGTTCTAGTATATTAATAATAAGAATAATAAGATTATTTAATTAGTATTGATCAGGAATTAATCTAGGATTAATTAAGTGATCAAAAGAAGACTAATTAAATATATGGGTTGATTGTGTAAATCATCCATACTTGTATAGTTGGCTAATGCTCCATGGATAATCAAGTTGGGCTAAAACCCATAGGATGGTCCATGGATGCTCCATGGTGTATTTGAACCCATGGATCCAAGGAAATGGAAAGTCATGAAAATTAGGGTTTACCCTAATTTTAACACTATATAAAGATCTTATTCTTGACAAAATCGGCCACTAGAGAGAAAAAGGAAGGGCTAGCTGTCACACCCCGAAAACCGAAGGCGGAAACATTTCCGAGGTTGACTCCACGTTGAGTATCAAATCCAATGTACATAGTAAGTAAAGTGAAACAAACATTACATTACATATTAAAAGTTTTACAATTTGTTTCAAAAGACACAGTTAATACAGTTGTGATACATAATATAGACATAATCAAAATGAACGAGCCTTGCACGCACACGATCCTGAACCAAGTAAGTCTTCGGGTACCTGTACTATCTTTGACCTGAGAACACAAGCAGTTTGAAAATCAGCATAATGCTGGTGAGTTCATAAGCAGTTTTGTGAAAAAGTTTATGTTTCCTTTCTGTTTCTGAAAATGTAACACACACCAAGAAAATCCCATATTTTCTTAAAAGTTGGTTGTTGTTTCATAAAAGTAAAGTATGGTTTAGTTATCCAATTCATTTTTTTATGTCTTTAATGTATCAGTGTATTCCCAGGAAAGTCCCATACTCTCCTGAAGGGTAGTTATTGTAAAAGATGTAATGTTATTCAGTTGGTTACTCGTTTCTGATTATGTGTATGTTACCCAGGAATGTCCCATGTTTTCCTGTATGTCGGTTTTCAGTGTAGAAGATGTATTATGTTAGACCTGGTTGTGTACAAGATTTCCCAGGAAGGTCCCATACCTTCCTGAAGGTTGGTTATCATATGTAAAAGATGTAAAAGATATAAACTGAATCCTGGTTATCTGTAAAATGTAGTATGTGATTCATTATTACTATTAGTAAATCTCTGTTATTCTAGTTGCAAGTTCCATAACCATACTAAAGACTGAACCTGTGGCAATAAGTAGTCCATAGCCTTGTGGCAATAAGTAGTCCACAATTCTTATGACTTTCGTCACCCTTGAACCATTTCGGTTCGGCTGTAGCTAGCAGCCAGGTGTGGGGTAGTCAGCCCCGTATAGATTTATACACTCAAGTCACACTCTCTAAATCCCAGAGATTCTGGTTACGGGTGTAGTCCTCCACTCGCGTATCTCTGTGGAGTGTTCGCCGACGACGTGTCTCCAATCATACGGAATAACAAATTTACTGGTAATTATAGGATAATCCTCCATTCGCGTATCTCTGTGGAATGTTACCGAGGACAAGACAGTGTACGAATTATATTGTTCATATGTTATAATGTCATGCTTTTAACTGATAAAATGTAGAAACCATTTGTGAAATATATAAAACATAACCGTTTATAAAATCCATTTCACAAATAAATGTTTAAGTGAGCTGTATGTTCTACTGGTTATCAGTTACGTATATCAGTATTAAAAGCATATGGAATGTGAAACACACACACACAGGAAAATAATTTTTGAGTACAAGAAAACCCTTGTACTTTGCTTGTGTTCCCCCCCCCCTGAAAACAGTGAAAAACAATGAAAAAGGTAGGGGTATGAACTCACCGGACTCGGAAACGTGTCGGTTTTGGATACTAGACGTTGGTTCGGGGTTTGATTACTCGCGATGTCCCTATGTAAAATGAAATAATGTCCATATATATACAATTAGGGATACATTCACTAATCATATGGAACATTACACTCCAACGAGGTTAAACACCTCAAAATGAGCGTTTGGAGTGACCCGAGTGACATCTTCGGACGTGTAATGGCATTAGGGACTTGGGACTTGAGTTTACTCTCCATAAGTAAACATTTGAATGAGTTTACAACCACAAAACACACCCACACATGAGTTTACGGCCGTAAACTCATGTTGGTGTGATTTTGATGGTTTAAGTGTTTAAATGGACATGGGGATTGCTAGAATGAATTATCTAAAATGCCTTGGGACACTTGGAATGAATTTACAACATTTAAACATGAGTTTACGGCCACACTCTTAGAGTTTACAGCCGTAAACTCACCCATGGCTAAGAATGGTTAGTTTAAGCTACAAAGGACAATCACATGTGATTTTAGTTAATTTTCCAAGCCTTGAAATGAATTTAGAACACCATTTAACACACTTTTTGGAGTTTACGGCCTAGAGGTATGTTCTAAGGCCGTAAACTCTCCTTTACCCATGAAAAAGATAGTTTTTGATGCTTAAAACAATCACATGTGATTCTAGAAATTTATACAAGCCATTTGAGTGTATTTGATGCATCATTAACATGGTTTTATGAGTTTACGGCCAAGGGTGTGTTCCTAGGCTGTAAACTCCTATAAATGACACTTTTGATATGTTTTAAACCCTTAAACTATTTTTAGATGCATCTAGATTTTACCACAAGGCCATTGGTTGAGTTTCAAAGCATTTGGACATGTTTTAAGGCATTAAATCCCCTTTTAAGAGGAGTTTACGGCCCAAGAATATGTCTTGGCCGTAAACTCTCTTTTGTCCCCCAAAAATTATGTTTAAGGTGTTTAGATGCTAAAACCAATGTCCCACAAGTCATATCTAAGTCCCAACTATGATTTGGAAGGGTTAATTGGCTCAAAAACCCTTTGAATATGAGTTTACGGCCCAAGAATGTGTCTTGGCTGTAAACTCACTTTTGTCACTTAAAATCAAGGTTTTAATTGTTGTAAGTCCCTTCCATTAAGTCATTAAGCCATTACTAATGTCTAACATTGCTTAGGAGAGGGTTTTAGGGCATAAAAAACCCATTGATAGGAGTTTACGGCCCAAGCTAGTTCCTTGGCCGTAAACTCATGTTCTTGGTCCCAAATCACAAACTAAACACTAGATTGAAGGCTAATGAGGTTGAATAACAAGTTAGGGGTGTTACCTCTTTGATTTCAAGCCTTAATTCTTTGTTTTGGACCTTGATTTTTGGGTTGAGGAGAGAGGTTGTGAAAGTTTAGTGAGAGATTGGCCAAAGGCTTCAAATGAAGTCTTAATACACTTTATATAGTGTTCGGGAATTGGACACGACGGAATTCTACCCGATACTGACGTTAAGTGAGGCTTTTGGTCATACCCGACCAAATTGTCGTGACTTGATATGGCCGATTCTATAATTATCCCGATCACTAAAGTGGGGTGTTAAAGTGATTTCTAAACGTATTAAGACACCCATTAAGTCATTTTAGGTCAATATAATCTAATGACTTAATAAAATGGCGAAATTGGAAACGAAATTAAAAATGACGTTTGGTTGATCGGATTGGATTACAAGTTGTGGTACAAGAAGTGACATGAAATTTCGGGTTGTTACAGTAGCCGATTTCATGAAGTGTAGATTTCTCTCAAGTTATTCCAAGTGTATTTGGTGTTGTGTGAACCGTTTCAGGTGTCACACTAGGGGCACTAGGCACTCAAGATTCATGAAGACTTTCTACATCAAAGAGGTATGTATTCTATCTTGTTATATTGATAGTTTTGTATGTTAGATTAGGATAATACCTTGGATGTTCATATTTGCATGTATAATAGAGAAAACATAGATCCATGGTATTTAGGGTTGCATGCACACTTAGGAGTGTTAGAATGCTCAAAACCCAACAGTGGTATCAGAGCCTAGGCTGGTTTTCTTGTTATACTTGCAAAAGAAGCTGAAAAATCAAGTTTTGATGCTGTCTAGCCAGCAGACTCGCTGAGTCCATGAATGGACTCGCCGAGTCCAAGGGAAAAAGCATCCAACTCACCGAGTTGGTTCGTGGACTCGACGAGTTGGAACCCCAGACAGCATAAATTCGACTTTTTTGGCTGGAATTGGACTAGGAACATTACCCTAAGATGTTTTTGAACTTATGAACTTGTTTTTGATGTGTTAATGTCCATGCTAATCCAATTTCAGAGATAATTGTCAATAGATTCATGTTTTGTATGAGTTTAAGGTTTAGACTAATTACATGAAAAAGTTTGATTTGAATTATCTTGTTCTTATGAGTTGCTTAGATTAATAGAAAAGTTGAGTGAAATAGTTGTTTTCAATCCAAATTAATCTAAGAGTTGATTCTAAAATGTTTTTTTGTAACTTGTCCTCAAGTTATATGAAAAGTCACATTTAAGTTTCATAAAACTCATAAAAGTTGGCAAAGGTTACAAAAATGAAGAGTCTAGTTCTAATTAATTGGTGTTATGACTCCATAATTTGTCCTCAAGTTATGGAGGACCAAGAGTCTCTTCATTAAATAATAAATAATTAAAAAAGGTGTAATCTTATTTAATTCCATAAGTTATAAAATAAAGAAAAGTTAATTCTTTTATTAGTTTAAAGTCTTCCATAACTTGTCCTCAAGTTATGGAACTTGAAGAGTTTTTGGATTAAAACTACTTTAAACACATAAGTTATGGAATTAATTAGTTTTGAATAGTTTCAAAACTTGCCCGCAAGTTTTGGAATTTGAAAAAGTTTTCACTTATGAATACTTTAATTCCAAGTTAGCCCTTAGAATTTTAAAGAGTTAAAATTCAACCCTTATACTTTATAATATTATAAGTTAATAATATATATATGTATAAGAGTAAAGTCAGTCTTACCGCTAGTACGCCTCATTCACGAAGCCGGTCTATAAGGTGGGTATAAGGTTGTTGCCTATAAAATGGAAACTTAATGGGTGTCCACTCTCACCCACCGCTTGCTTGACTGGTGGAGCGTCGTTAGCCGAACGGGTTTGACAGGACTATAATTCTCCCTTCATTAAAAGTATTAATGATAAATACTAAGTAACTAAACTTTTATAAATACCCAATCTTAGTTACTTAGGAAAATGTGAATAAGGTGCTAATCCATGAAATTACACTTTGCACTTTGTTTATGTCAGTTAGTGGAGCGTGTGTGGTTAACCGGCACACTAACTTGGACTTAACAAGGTAGGTAAAGGGTGACTTAATATTTATCATAGTATCGATGGAGCGTGTGTGGTTAACCGGCACATCGATTGAGGTTTAAACACTTAAGGGTACCAAGTAATTTGCATGGATACTTCACACCTTGTTTTGTGATCCTCGACATCCCAGTCACAAAACCTGAAGGGCACACTCGAGATTGAAACATGCCATCGAAAAGTTCAATGAATCTCAAAGATCTAGGAGTTTCAAATCCAATTAAAACCTAATAACACATTTCGTTTATCTTGGTGGAAATTGGTGAATCATCATTCACCTACCTTCAAATATTTTATAGCTTGGATTACGGCATACCTCTTCTAAGTTATAAAATAGTTTGTAGGATCCTAGCCTTAATATTTCATATTGGGTGTCATATTAAGGACTTAAGATCAACTATCTTGAATATCTCCCAAAAGATGTCTGGTTTAGACATTTATGATCTTCCCAAATCTCTTGATACAAGCTTTCCTAATGAAGATGATGTCCCATGGATATCATACTTCATTCACCTCTTCAAATTATTCTCCCCAACCCACAAGTTCTTGAAAAGTTTAAGGTCACTCAGGCCCTATTGGCAAGGCAAGGTCTAGGTGTGGTCACATCTTGGAGATGTAGTCACATATTGACAAGCCGGGAGAGTTGGGTGTCAAAGTCTTGAGAAAGTTGGTGGTTCAATCACTTTCTAAGTTACATAGTGAGTTCCTTTGGGACACCTATGAAACAGACTATGACAAGACCCTTAATGATCTTATCTATTTGTTAAGATCAACTTCCTTAAAACTTGATGGACATTGACAATAGTGACACAGGAAATCCAGGAAAGCATTCTCTTCCCAATGGAAAGGGATCGGCCATAGTCGACTCAGTTGACCAAATGGTAAAGAGAAAAGCTAAGTCTGTGATAGTCCCGTGTACCATTATCAAAATGGTCCATATGTTTATATTTCCAAAGAAAGGGGCATTGGTTGCGAAGCTGCCAAATTTACCTAAGGATGTTAAAGTCAATAAGTTTGACTCTACTTCAGGTAAAGTCCACTATCTAACTCTGTTAAGTTCTATTCTGAGATTCCTGATACATGATGTGACTGGGTCACATGGTGATGTTTTAAGAATCAAAGAAAAGTGAAGAAACTTAAAAAGAATATGTTGAATCTGATCGCATAGATGGATTTCTATCGCGCAGTTTGAAGATCGGATTCTTGAGCTACTTCTTAGGAGTTATGAGATATTGCTTAGGAATAGATAACAACAAGTTTTCATATGGATTGTAAGGATAAGTTTTCCGCAAAGTTTTTAAAATAAAAGGAAAATTTTGATTTTATTTATTTTAAAATATCCTTACAATGGCATATGTGGAAATTTTTGTTGCTTATATGATTCCATTAATAGCAAGAGTGGAAATATGAAATTGATTCTTTCATTTGTGGTAATTTTACCAAATAAGGAAGGATTCTCATCACCCAAGTTTCACTTGGACCGAAACTTGGAATCATGCAAGTTGTATAGCATGATGAATGAGAACTTTCAAGTATTGGAAAAATTAAGACTAATTACTCAGTCACATGGATGTGTGATTCAAGTAAAGGACTAAGGGATCGAGTACACATTCTTGTGCACTGGTCAAGTCCACCACAAAAGATCGATAAGATTATTCTTCATAATTTACTAAAGCTTAGTAAATATGGTTATACTTGTTGGAATAGTGTCTAAGGCTGCAACTATATTAGGCAAGTATTTGACCCGGTTGTGCATGGTCCTTTTGGGTTGCCTTCACCATAGCAACTTGATAGGATGATTTATTAAGAGAGAGTAAATATTATTAATATATTATGAGAATAATATAATGAATAATATATTTGTTATTTGATTAATATAAGTCATAAAATTAATTAGAATTAATTTGGTGACTTAAAGAGATTAATTAAATAAAGGGGTATAACTGTCAATTGTTTGATAGTTAAACTTTAGACTGTAAATCCTTATTGATGTAGGATTGGACGATTTCTAGGGCTAGGATAAGCCAAAATCGTCCAATGGGTTATCAAGGAAAGGATATGGATTAACTTAAAGTCTAAGTTATCCAATTAGGGTTTAGGTTGTAACCCTTAAGGAGTCTACAAGTATAAATAGACCCCATGGCATAGGGAATTTGATACATCTCCTAAAGTAAGAGAACCCTGGCTGAATTCCTTCCCTATCCTCTCTCCTAAATCATTCTTCTTGCTATTGGTGTTTGTAAGCCATTAGAGGAATGACATTTGTGACTCTAGAAGCTCCAAGACCTCAAGATCAACAAGGAACTCAAAGGTATGATTCTAGATCTGTTTCAATGCTGTTATTTAACCTAATTAGTCATTAGAAGACTTGGATTCAAAGCATGTTTATTAGAAAGCCTAGATCCAAGCATTAGGGTTTTGCATGCGCACATAGGAAAGTTCTTATGGCTAAAACCCATCAGTGGTATCAGAGCCTAGCTTGGTTTTCTTTAAATTGTTTCTTGATTAACTGAAACAAACCTGCAAAATTCGATTTTTAGATTTCTGAGTCACTGACTCGGCGAGTCCCAAGGTGGACTCGGCGAGTAGGCCTGACTCGGTGAGTTCCCTTGTGCACTCGGCGAGTCCAGGCGTCAGGAATGACCAGATTCGGGATTTTTTCATAATTATCTTATGGAAACTTACCTTAATCATAATAGATCAATCTAAATCCGATTTTTCGATATATATATATATGACTATTATCTTGATCTATTTAAAGGTATTTATCAACTAATAAAATATTTAATTTCCTTATATGATAATTAATTAATTATTTTAATTATTTTGGTAATTATCTTGAATAAAATCAAATATAGATAATTAGGATATTAATTGTTAATTGGAATTATTTGTTATTTGATCCTCCATGTTTTAAATGTTTAAAACTTGCCCTCAAGTTTTGAAATTTATATTTGTGATTAAAAGTTTTAATTTAGACAACTTAAATTTCAAACCCTAGATTTTAAAAGTTTTAAAATACAACCCTATACTAATATGATATTACTAGAATAATATATATATATATATATATATATATATATATATATATATATATATATATATATATATATATATATATATGTATAACTAAATGCTAGTCTTACCGTTAGTAGGCCTCATTCACGAAGCCAATCTATAAGGTGGGTATAAGGTTGCGGCCTATAAAATGGCGCTTAATGGGTGTACACTCACACCTACCGCTTGCTTGATTGGTGGAGGGTCGTTAGCCGAACGGGTAGGATAGGGCAACCTCATCCTCTCATTAAAAGTATAATAAGAAATATAAAGTAACTACACATATTTTTTAAAATTATTCAATCCTAGTTACTTTAGGAAAAGTGAATTGATGCAATCCCATGAAATTACACTTTGCACCTTGCTAAGAAGTTAGTGGAGCATGTGTGGTTTACCGGCACACTAATTGGTTCTAAGCGAAGGTGGCAAAGGGTGATTCATTGTTTATCATAGTTCGATGGAGTGTGTGTAGTTTACCGGCACATCGAATAGGTGATCGTTACAATGAAGGCACCATGTGAATTTGCATGGTAATTCACACCCGCTTTGTGATCCTCGACATCCCAGTCACAAACAAGAGTGGCATATCGAGATTTAAACATGCCATTGAATAGTTTCAATGAATCTCATCCGAACCTAGGAATTCTCAAAAACACTTAGGACTAATAGTTTAGGTTTTTGTGATGGAGAATTAGTGAATCGTCATTCACTTACCTTCAATTTATTTGCATGTTAGATTACGGCATCCCTTTTCTAGTATGTAAATGTTATTGTTGGATCCTAGCCCTAATTTTCTTATTGGGTGATAATTAGGGATTCTTATTCTAATCTATCTTTGTCCTTTTCTAATTGTAGATGTCGAACGCTAACAACGCTGCTGCTAGTTCTTTCACGTTGATGAGCCTTTGCCAAAAGGTCACCTTCGATGGAGCGAAATTTAGCGAATGGATAAGATACATTCGCACCATTGCTCGCTATGAGGACAAGGAGTATGTCCTTGATGAGAAGCTCGAGAAAATCAACCCCGAAATCGCTACTCCGGCCGAAATCACCGCTTTTGAGACTCATGAGCGAGATGCAACGAAGGTACATTGCATCATGATCGCCACCATGAACTCTGAATTCCAAAAGTCCTACGAGGACATGTACCCGTACGAGATGCACCAAGACTTATTGGAGAGATACCATCAAAACGCAAGACAAGAGCGTTATGAGATTTTCACCAACATGATTTCCGCGAAGATGGGTCATGGAGAATCTCTTACCGTGCACCTGCAAAAGATGCAAAGGTATGTCGACCGCCTTCGCAAGTTAAATGTTTACTTCGGTGAGGACTTGGCGATCCACATGGTGCTTCACTCTTTGCCTCCGATGTACAACCAATTTAGGATGACCTACCACATGAACAAAGAAGAGGTCACCCTAAGCAAACTCCAAGGTCTCTTGAGGGTCGCTGAGAGCAACTTCAAGGACAAGTCTGTTGCACCTACTCCCAATCCGCCCGCTGCTCCTGTCTTGGCTATTGGTCAAGGAAAGGGAAAGAAGAGGAAAGCTTCATCGAAGAACTATCGCAAGGTGAAAGCCCGAGATGGTGCCTCTTCTAGTGGGACCAAAGTTGATCCCGCTAAGCCCTGTTCTAACCCGAAGGAGGCAGAGTGCCACCACTGCCACAAGATAGGACATTGGAAGAGAAGCTACCCGGATTACCTGCAAGCAATCAAAGAGGGAAAGATCAAGCCATCTTTCGCAGGTATATACACAATCAAATCTAACGATTCTAATCATGCTATTTCTTGGGTTCTTGATACCGGTTGTGGTTATCACATTTGTTCTAATGTGCAGGGACTAAGAAGAAGTATGGATGTGGAGCAAGGAAGGATCAATCTAATCATGGGGAACAGAAGATCGTCGCCTGTGACCAAGATTGGAGTGTATTCTTTAGTGCTTAGGAAAAGTTTGGTTTTAGATTTGAACAATTGTTGCTATTCGCCAGAAATGGCTAGAAACATCATTTCATTTCATGGTTTATATAGACAAGGATTTAGATTTTCTTTTAATAATGAGAATGGTTCTATTTTGGCTTATCTAAATGGTGTCTTTTACTTTGAAGCTATATCATGTAATGGAATATATGAAACTGTTATGATTGTTGATAACTTAAGAAATGATGTTTTGAATATTGATTCCTCCAATAGTATGGATAAAGCATCCTTATGGCATTGTCGTCTTGGACATGTCAACAAGAAACGCATAGCCCAACTCCAAAAGGATGGAGTGTTGGAGTCATTCGACCTTAGGGAAGATGACACATGCGAGTCTTGTTTGCTTGGAAAGATGACTAAGTCACCATTCACGAGTACATGTGAAAGGGGCGAGGGTCTATTGGACCTAATACATACCGATGTATGTGGACCGTTTAGATCAACCACAAAGGATGGGAACCGCTTCTATGTGACTTTTACCGATGACTATAGTGTTGGGTTTTGAGCATTCTAACACTCCTAAGTGTACATGCAACCCTAAATACCTTAGATCTATGTTTTCTCTATTATACATGCAAATAAGAACTTCCAAGGTATTATCCTAATCTAGCATACAAAACAATAACTATAGCAAGATAGAATACATACCTCTTTGATGTAGAAAGTCTTCATGAAGCTTGAGTGCCTAGTGCCCCAAGTGTGACACCTCAAATGGAATCACAATCATCAAAACACTTGGAATGACTTGAGATAATTCTACACTCATCAAAATCGGCTAGCCCTTTCACTTCACACACTAGTGGCCGATTTGGTCAAGAATAAGATGCTTATATAGTTAGGGTTACACCATGTAAACCCTAATTGACATGGCCTTTCATTTCCATGATCCATGGGTACAAATACACCATGGAGCATCCATGGACCATCCTATGGGTTTTAGCCCAACTTGATTATCCATGGAGCATTAGCCCACTATACAAGTATGGATGATTTACACAATCAACCCATATATTTAATTAGTCTTCTTTTGATCACTTAATTAATCCTAGATTAATTCTTGATCAATACTAATTAAATAATCTTATTATTCTTATTATTAATATACTAGAACTTATAATATATTAATAACCATAAGTGTCTTATTTCTCTCATTATAGTCTATCCAAGTGCATGATGGTATGCAACCCAAATGGACCATGCCGGGTCGGGTAACCAATTATAGTTATGGACTTAGACATTAATCCAACAGTCTCCCACTTGGATAAGTCTAAAACTATTATTGCGTATGACTTCAGGAGCCAACTGGCAATCGTAGCTCTCAAAAGCTTCTGTCGAACTCTGACCTTGTAGATGAACTCTGACCTTTGTTAGTGACTTGTCCATTAGATAAGGGATCATATATTCCTCCATTCTAGATATCATATGGACTGAGACATGGATTATAATCATTCTCTCTGTCCATTTGTTGTTTCCCGATTTCCGATTTATGACGACTGAATAATTGAACAAATCAAATCAGTCCTGGCCCGGCCGAGCACTTCCATTTGTCATCATCAAATCATCGAGGGGCCCACAGATATCGCTTTTATCCCGAAGGTAAAAGGAACGGATAAACTTCGACTCATATGGCTTGTTCTACTACTTGTTGAATCATACACAAAGGCACGTTTTATAGCACAGAGTTACCAAATGCGGTTTCGTGCAATCAATGTACTATCAACTCATAGTAACAACTCATATCTCTAGGTTTGAAGAATATAAGATATTATCGTCTCATGATCACTCGTGATAAAATCCATGAAGTGATTCCAATGAGCGCGGGTTGAATCCAATACTCAGAACTTATGAGCACTCATGATTGTTGTAGCCTTGTCCAACACCTTAGACCTCTACAACCCTTCATGACAGTCTTAATTCATATCTACTTCCAACATATGACCGACTGTGGATGGTTTGAATAACTTAGTCATTCCGAAAGAATAACCCAGTTTATTCGGGAAGTCAAAACATGCAAAGTGAAACACAATAATAATTGAATCCAATATGGTCTCAGAACTTATGAATATAAATAAAACACCTTTTATTTATCACCATATGATTACTCATTATTCATTGTATACTGTTTCAGCTATCAACTTTATTCTTGAATTTAAAACAATAGTTGTCCCATGCTCCAAGCATGTACACTATGTTTTCTAAACACTAGTCATGCCACACACCAAGTATGCATACTATGTTTGTCTATGATCTTTACTTTGTGAACTAGATCCATTGAACATAACTTCAATGATTCTCTTTTCACACTCCCAAATCCTTACTGCAAATGGAAGAATTCCAAATTCATGCCATTTACTGGAATCTGTTAGATTCTAAACTTATATGCATTGATCCTCTTGTAACGATTATGCACACACTCACAAAGACTTGGCAACAATCATTACAGAGTATTCCAAAGGAGATCAACTCCTTGGAAACATCCTTCTTGCATTAAGTTTCCTTAATCTTACACAGATTGAAAAAACCTTAACTTTGAAACATTTCCCGATTCCAATCTGACTTATCACTTCTGAACAAGAGTTGCCTCCTTACAAATTATGTCAATATGGTCCTTCCAGAATTATCACTATACTTCCAATTGTCCTTGAGTAACCAATCTTTGGTAAACCTTAGATTGTCCTCGACAATTGTTTAATCCTTTTAGTCATATCCAGTTCTAAACCTTTTCCCTTCTTAATGCCCCAGGCATTTGGAAAATTTTAGAACGGATGATTATAGCACATGTAATCGATCCTATATCCGAAGCATATGGGACACGATTCATGATGTCTCACATAAAGACTAAACCAGTCTTTTGCTATAACATTTCCATTTCAATTTGCTAAGTTCTCATAATTCAGTAATCATAATCGAATTTTAGAACGCAAATAATGGACTCATATACAGAATTTCCTTATGTTGAGTCATTCCAACATGAAATTCATATATATATCCTTGACTAAATGATTAAAACCTCAGATCTAAACCTTATAGATTTGATATGAAGTATAATTTCCTCTCCCTTAATTATAGCAAAACAACTTTTTCCCAATTGAAACTTTTGTTTTCTATAATTAACATTGCTAACTTGCAATACTTATCATAATTATCATACTCCCACTAACATGATGATTATTAGCATAACACTTATGCTCCCACTAGCTGTGACATGTACTCAGAAATCAGCTGACTTTCTTACCAAAGTTCAGATTTCTGACACTAGATTGTTTTGATAAGACTTTATCAAAATCATACACCTTCCCTTAGATAGCACACTTGTGTGTCTAAACAATTATGAAGAGGTATGCCGTAATCATAATGGTTAGACCTTTTTTGCCACTTCTCACAAGTCCAGGTTAGTGTGCCGGTAAACCACACACGCTCCACTAACGACTTTGAGAATGCAAATATCACAATTGCTATCTAGCTAAAATCTACTTAGTGAAAGTGTTTCCTCACCATCATTTTCATGAATCGGAGAGAAACCTTATGACACTTAGATTTAATGGTGTATGTGTTCTTATCCATGTGAATTTGTCAAAACCATAATCACAAGACACAGATAATGACAAATCCAAAACCATATGGATTGAACTCAATCTTAATTTCTTGCCACCTGGCAGCTCAAGGGCCTACCATTGCTTCCAGGTTGTTGTTCAACAAATTGAGAACTCTAAGAACTCATATGCAAAGCCAACTTTAACCGGAATGGGCACAGATATGTCAACACGATAGGTTATAAACCTCAAGTCGTGTGCTAGGGAAGACCTTCAGGTTTTGTTCTTGATTAGTTCTTGAGACTTTCAAGACCTTTAAGACTCCCACTGTCCTCTTGACATATAAGACTCCCTTGTCAAATATCCAAGAGATAGTGAGGATTCTAATCAAGACAAACACTTCACACAATTGGCCTAAGTTGGTCTTTGTTTTATCCAAAACATCACAACTTACCAATTTCAAATGTACAAGAGTAGAAAAACTTTTACTCTTACATTTGACAAGTGTTTTAACCTTCTTTTGAGACATGTCACTCAAGTTACAATCTTGGAGTATGACTCTAAGACTTGCATTGGAACGAAGTATGACTCATCTTCTTGATTTAACCACTTCAACAATTCAAGTTCCTCTTCTTAGTCATAAGAATGCACTAAGATTTTCCTTAGAGAACTAATTGTGCTATGGTTTCTTAATCATTAAGATGATCACAAAACTGATACTAAAGTACTCTCCCATCTCTTCAGATTAGGGAAACTTTTATCCTTCTGCCTTATTTGATTCTTCTTATTCGCTCTGCCATACATTGGAACCTTATCCAATGTCTCAAAGTTACACTTAAGCTTGTAAGTATAATCATATTTACTGAACTTAAGTAAATCATGACGAATAGTCTTATCAGTCTTTTGTGGTGGACTTAATTAGTGCACAAGAATGTGTACTCGATCCCTTAGTCCTTTACTTGACTCACACATCCATGTGAACAAGTAATTAGTCTTAATTTTCCAAAACTTGAAAGTTCTCATTCATCATGCTTTACAACTTGCATGATTCCAAGTTCTGGTCCAATTGAAACTTGGGTGATGAGAATCTTTCCTTATTTGGTAAATCTTGACATTACCACAAATGTAAGAATCAATTTCATATTTCCACTCTTGCTATTATTGGAATCATATAAGCAACAATTTTTTTCTCAAATGCCATTGTAAGGATATTTTAAAATAAATAAAATCAAAAATTTCCTTTTATTTTAAAATTTTTTGCGGAAAAGCTTATCCTTACAATCCATATGAAAACTTGTTGTTATCTATTCCTAAGCAATATCTCATAACTCCTGAGAAGTAGCTCAAGAATCCGATTTTTCAAACTATGCGATAGAAATCCATCTATGCGATCAGATTCAGCATATTCTTTCTTTAAGTTTCTTCACTTTTTCTTTGATTCTTAAAACATCACCATGTGACCCAGTCACATCATGTATCAAGAATCTCAGAATAGAAACTTAACAGAGTTAGATAGTGGAATTTACCTGAAGTAGAGTCAAACTTATTGACTTTAACATCCTTAGGTAAATTTTGGCAGCTTCGCAACCAATGCCCCTTTCTTTGGCAATACAAACATATGGACCCTTTGATAATGGTACACAGGACTATCACAGACTTAGCTTTTCTCTTTACCATTTGGTCAACCGAGTTGACTATGGCCGATCCCTTTCCATTGGGAAGAGAATGCTTTTTCTGGATTTCCTGTGTTACTATTGTCAATGTCCATAAAGTTTTTAGGAAGTTGATCTTAGCAAACAGATAAGATCATTAAGGGTCTTGTCATAGTCTGTTTCATAGGTGTCCTAAAGGAACTCACTATGTGACTTAGAAAGTGATTGAACCACCAACTTTCTCAAGACTTTGACACCCAACTCTCCCGGCTTGTCAATATGTGACTACATCTCCAAGATGTGACCACACCTTGACCTTGCCTTGCCAATAGGGCTTGAGTGACCTTAAACTTTTCAAGAACTTATGGGTTAGGGAGAATAATTGGAGGAGGAGAAAGAAGTATGATATCCCTGGGACATCATCTTCATTAGGAAACCTTGTTTCAAGAGATTCGGAAGAGCATAGGTGTCTAAACCAGACATCTTTTGGGAGATATTCAAGATAGTTGATTTTAAGTCCTTAATATGACACCCAATATGAAATATTAAGGCTAGGACCCAACAAACTATTTTATAACTTAGAAGAGGTATGCCGTAATCCAAGCTATAAAATATTTGAAGGTAGGTGAATGACGATTCACCAATTTCCACCAAGATAAACGAAATGTATTATTAGGTTTTAATTGGTTTTGAAACTCCTAGATCTTTGAGATTCATTGAACTTTTCAAAGGCATGTTTCAATCTCGAGTGTGCCCTCCAAGTTTTGTGACTGGGATGCCGAGGATCACAAAACGAGGTGTGAAGTAACCATGCAAATCACTTGGTACCCTTAATAAATTACCCCTCAATCGATGTGCCGGTTAACCACACACGCTCCATCGATACTATGATAAATATTAAGTCACCCTTTACCTACCTTGTTAAGTCCAAGTTAGTGTGCCGGTTAACCACACACGCTCCACTAACGACTTAAACAAAGTGCAAAGTGTAATTTCATGGATTAGCACCTTATTCACATTTTTCCTAAGTAACTAAGATTGGGTATTATTAAGAGTTTAGTTACTTAGTATTATCATTAATACTTTTAATGAAGGGAGAATTATAGTCCTGTCAAACCCGTTCGGCTAACGACCCTCCACCGGTCAAGCAAGCGGTGGGTGAGAGTGGACACCCATTAAGTTGCCATTTTATAGGCAACAACCTTATACCCACCTTATAGACCGGCTTCGTGAATGAGGCGTACTAGCAGTAAGACTGACTTTACTCTTATACATATATATATTATTAACTTATAATATTATAAAGTATAAGGATTGAATTTTAACTTTTAAAATTCTAAGGGCTAACTTGGAATTAAAGTATTCATACTTGAAAACTTTTCAAATTCCAAAATTTGAGGGCAAGTTTTGAGACTATTCAAAACTAATTAATTCCATAACTTATGTGTTTAAAGTAGTTTTAATCCAAAAACTCTTCAAGTTCCATAACTTGAGGACAAGTTATGGAAGACTTTAAACTAATAAAAGAACTAACTTTTCTTTATTTTATAACTTATGGATTTAATTATGGTTACATATTTTTCTTTAATGAAGTGACTCTTGAACTTCCATAACTTGAGGACAAGTTATGGAGTCATAAAAAGTTATTCAATGACACAAGACTCTTCATTTTGTAACCATTGCCAACTCTTACGAATTTTATGAGTCTTTAATGTGACTCTTCATGTAACTTGTGGACAAGTTACACAAACACATTTTATACTCAACTCTTAGATTAAAATGGATTGAAAACAACTATTTCACTCAACATTTCTATTAATCTAAGCAACTCATAAGAACAAGATAATTCAAATCAAACTTTTTCATGTAATTAGTCTAAACTTTAAACTAATACAAAACATGAATCTATTGACAATTATCTTTGAAAATGGATTAGCATGAACATTACCACATCAAAAACAAGTTTATAAGATCAAAAACAACTTAGGGTAATGTTCCTAGTCCATTTCTAGCCAAAAAACTCGAAAATATGCTGTCTGGGGGTCCAACTCGTCGAGTGCATGAACCAACTCGGCGAGATGGATCGAATTCATCACTTTTTAGGCATGGACTCGCAGAGTCTCCTGATGGACTCGCCGAGTCTGATGGCCAGACAGCACCAGATTCGTTTTTTCAGCTTCTATTGCAGGTATAACAAGAAAACAAGCCTAGTCTCTGATACCACTGTTGGGTTTTGAGCATTCTAACACTCCTAAGTGTACATGCAACCCTAAATACCTTGGATCTATGTTTTCTCTATTATACATGCAAATAAGAACTTCCAAGGTATTATCCTAATCTAGCATACAAAACAATAACTATAGCAAGATAGAATACATACCTCTTTGATGTAGAAAGTCTTCATGAAGCTTGAGTGCCTAGTGCCCCAAGTGTGACACCTCAAATGGAATCACAATCATCAAAACACTTGGAATGACTTGAGATAATTCTACACTCATCAAAATCGGCTAGCCCTTTCACTTCACACACTAGTGGCCGATTTGGTCAAGAATAAGATGCTTATATAGTTAGGGTTACACCATGTAAACCCTAATTGACATGGCCTTTCATTTCCATGATCCATGGGTACAAATACACCATGGAGCATCCATGGACCATCCTATGGGTTTTAGCCCAACTTGATTATCCATGGAGCATTAGCCCACTATACAAGTATGGATGATTTACACAATCAACCCATATATTTAATTAGTCTTCTTTTGATCACTTAATTAATCCTAGATTAATTCTTGATCAATACTAATTAAATAATCTTATTATTCTTATTATTAATATACTAGAACTTATAATATATTAATAACCATAAGTGTCTTATTTCTCTCATTATAGTCTATCCAAGTGCATGATGGTATGCAACCCAAATGGACCATGCCGGGTCGGGTAACCAATTATAGTTATGGACTTAGACATTAATCCAACATATAGTAGATATGGGTATATCTACTTAATCAAGCAAAAGTCAGACACCTTTGAAAAGTTCAAAGAGTTCAAGAATGAAGTGGAGAATCAATTGGGCAGGAAAATCAAGATGCTTCGATCCGATCGAGGAAGAGAGTACCTAAGTCTTGAATTCCACGATTATCTCAAGGAGTGTGGAATAGTTTCACAATTGACGCCTCCTAGGACACCGCAGTTGAATGGGGTGGCATAAAGGTGTAATCGAACCTTATTGGATATGGTTCGCTTTATGATGAGTCGTGCTTCACTACCAATCTCTTTTTGGGGGTATGCCTTAGAGACTGCCGCCCATATCCTTAACCGAGTCCCTACTAAGAAGGTTGCCAAAACACCTCACGAGATGTGGACAGGGAAAGCTCCCTCGTTGACACATATCAAGGTTTGGGGTTGCGAGGCTTTCGTAAGACAAGATACTCACGACAAGCTTGAACCTCGAAGTGAGCGATGTATTTTCATCGGCTACCCGCAGACATCCTTTGGATATCTCTTCTATAGACCGAAGGACAATGTTGTCTTCGTTGCGAGGACAGGAGTTTTCCGAGAGCGAGAACTCATAAGCCAAGGAGACAGTGGGAGGCAAATCGAACTTGAAGAGATTCAAGAGTCGATAGGTGAAGGAACCTCTACCGCTGGCATTCAACCCGAGGAGGAAACTCTGGTTGAAACGATTGACGAATCCTTACCTCTTAGACGTTCCGATAGAGTTAAAGTTCATCCCCAGTTTTATGGCTTTCATATTACTACCGAATGGGACACGTATACTAGTGATGGTACACTAGTAAACCTTCATGAACCTAATAGCTATAAGGAAGCCATGGCAGGCCCGGAGTCTGCAAAGTGGAAAGAGGCAATGGATAGCGAGATCCAATCCATGTATGATAACCAAGTTTGGAATTTGGTTGATTACATGCCCGAACGTAAGACCGTTGGGTGCAAATGGATCTTCAAGAAGAAGACGGACGTGGATGAGAATGTACACACATATAAAGCGCGATTGGTCGCAAAGGGCTTTACTCAAACTCTCGGAGTTGACTATGATGAGACCTTCTCACCAGTTGCGAAGATTAAATCTATTAGAGTGATGCTAGCAATTGCCACATTTCATGCTTATGAGATTTGGCAAATGGATGTCAAGACCGCTTTCCTTAACGGAAAGTTGGCTGAGGATGTTTACATGGCTCAGCCAGAGGGGTTTGTGGATCCGAAGCATCCGAATAGAGTGTGTAAGCTTGAGAAGTCTATTTATGGACTTAAGCAAGCGTCTCGCAGATGGAATCTTTGCTTCGATGAGAAAGTCAAAGAGTTTGGATTTGTACGAAGCGAAGCCGAATCTTGTGTATATGTCAAAGCCAGTGGGAGTATAGTAAGCTTCCTCATTCTATATGTCGATGACATATTACTCATAGGAAACGACATCCCGACTTTGCAGGAGGTCAAGTCCTGGCTCGGGAAGTGCTTCGCTATGAAGGACCTCGGAGAGGCTTCTTACATTTTGGGAATAAGGATAGTAAGAGAAAGAAGTAAGAGACTAATTGGACTTAGTCAGAATGCTTACTTAGAGAAGGTACTAAAACGTTTTAGTATGGAAAACTCAAAGAAGGGAGAACTACCGATACAAAGTAATGCCAAATTGAGTAAGACTCAAAGTCCGAGTACCGAAGCTGAGATAGCAGAAATGAGCCGAGTACCATACGCTTCCGCAGTTGGCTCAATCATGTACGCTATGACTTGTACTCGCCCTGATGTAGCCTTCGCTTTGAGCATGGTTAGCAGATATCAAGGGAATCTTGGCAAAGCACATTGGATTGCGGTGAAAAACATCCTTAAGTACCTTCGGAGGACGAAGGAATGGTTCTTAGTACTCGGAGGAAGTGATGACTTGAAGGTGCGAGGGTATAGTGACACCAGTTTTCAGACCGACAGGGACAACTACCGTTCGCAGTCGGGCTGGGTCTTTACCCTAAATGGAGGAGCAGTGACATGGAAGAGTTCCAAGCAGGAAACCGTAACTGATTCAACGTGCGAATCAGAGTACATTGCAGCGAGCGAAGCGTCGAAGGAGGCAATATGGCTAAAGAACTTCATCGGTGATCTTGGAGTTGTACCTGCCATAAAGGAGCCAGTGGAGATTTTCTGTGATAACGGAGGCGCGGTTGCCTTGACCAAGGAACCGAGGGATCATGGTAGATCAAGACATATCGACAGAAAGTATCACTTCATTAGACATCGTGTAGAAGAAGGACAACTCGTAGTGAAGAGGATATCATCAGAAGATAACCCAGCAGATCCACTTACGAAGGGACTGAGTAGGATTAAGCACTTGCAGCATGCTAGGAGTATTGGGCTGAAGGATGATATTAGCATAGATTAGATTGTATTAGAAACGTGTAATAGATAAATGTAATTGACATTTGATGATTAAATAAAGGAGTTTTATTTATGAGTAATGTTACTATCTTATGTTAATTGTTTAGCTATTGTTTCACTTTGCATGTTTTGACTTCCAGAATAATTGAGTTTATTAGGAATAATCGAATTGTTCAAATGGTCCACAATCGTTCATATGTTGGGAGTAGATATGAATGAAGATTGTCATGAATTGGTGTGTAGAATGTCTAAATGGTGTTAGACATAGCAAAGGATTGCTGCAACGTTCATGAGTGCTTATGAACTAGTTTTGAGCATTGGAATAAACCCACGCTTGCTGGAATCACCTTATGGAATACGATATAAAAGGTGATCGCAAGACGATAATATCATATAGTCTTAAAACCTAGATATATGGTTTGTTATTTGTTAATTGATTGTACATTGATAATATGAAAACACATCAGTAACTTGGTGTTATAAAACGTATTGTTGTGTATAGTTGGTTAATGAATAAGTAAATGCATATAAGTCGAAGTTTATATGTAACTTTTATCTAAGAAAGTAAAAGCGATATCTCGGCCGCTCGATGATTTGATTTGACTTATGTGCCGGGCCCGGTCAGAACTGAATTGATGTGTTCGATTAAGTTCTATGTCAAATAAATCAGAGATCGAGAAACCTAAATGCTTGACTAACCATTCCATAGGATTGTCAGCATGATATCTAACAGAGGACTGTACGTTCCCTTATCTAAAGGACAAGATTGATTAGATCAGAGTTGACAGCGTCTTTGAGAGCTACGAATGCAAACCGAATTGTACATGTAAATATAGTAACTAGACTTATCCAAGTGGGAGACTGTTGGAATAGTGTCTAAGGCTGCAACTATATTAGGCAAGTATTTGACCCGGTTGTGCATGGTCCTTTTGGGTTGCCTTCACCATAGCAACTTGATAGGATGATTTATTAAGAGAGAGTAAATATTATTAATATATTATGAGAATAATATAATGAATAATATATTTGTTATTTGATTAATATAAGTCATAGAATTAATTAGAATTAATTTGGTGACTTAAAGAGATTAATTAAATAAAGGGGTATAAACTGTCAATTGTTTGATAGTTAAACTTTAGACTGTAAATCCTTATTGATATAGGATTGGACGATTTCTAGGGCTAGGATAAGCCAAAATCGTCCAATGGGTTATCAAGGAAAGGATATGGATTAACTTAAAGTCTAAGTTATCCAATTAGGGTTTAGGTTGTAACCCTTAAGGAGTCTACAAGTATAAATAGACCCCATGGCATAGGGAATTTGATACATCTCCTAAAGTAAGAGAACCCTGGCCGAATTCCTTCCCTATCCTCTCTCCTAAATCATTCTTCTTGCTATTGGTGTTTGTAAGCCATTAGAGGAGTGACATTTGTGACTCTAGAAGCTCCAAGACCTCAAGATCAACAAGGAACTCAAAGGTATGATTCTAGATCTGTTTCAATGCTGTTATTTAACCTAATTAGTCATTAGAACACTTGGATTCAAAGCATGTTTATTAGAAAGCCTAGATCATAGCATTAGGGTTTTGCATGCGCACATAGGAAAGTTCTTATGGCTAAAACCCATCAATACTTACAAGCTTAAGTGTAACTCTGAGACATTGGAAAAATGTTCCAATATATGACAGAGTGAAGAAGAAGAATCAACTTAGGCAGAAGGATAAAAGTTTCTCAAATCTGAAAAGATGGGAGAGTACTTTAGTATCAGTTTTTGTGATCATCTTAATGATTAAGAAACCATATCAAAGTCAGTTCTCTAAGGAAATCTTAGTGTATTCTTATGACTAAGAAGAGGAACTTGAATTGTTGAAATGGTTAAATCAAGAAGATGAGTCATACTTCATTCCAATACAAGTCTTAGAGTCATACTCTAATATTGTAATTTGAGTGACATGTCTTAAAGAAGGTTTAAAACACTTGTCAAATGTAAGAGTAGAAGTTTTCTACTCTTGTACATTTGAAATTGGTAAGTTGTGATGTTTTGGATAAAACAAAGACCAACTAAGGCCAATTGTGTGAAGTGTTTGTCTTGATTAGAATCCGCACTATCTCTTGGATGTTTGACAAGGGAGTCTTATAGGTCAAGACGACAGTGGGAGTCTTAAAGGTCTTGAAAGTCTCAAGAACTAATCAAGAATAAAACCTGAAGTTCTTCACTAGCACACGACTTGAGGTTTATAACCTATCATGTTGACATATTCTGTGCCCATTCCAGTTAAAGTTGGCTTTGCATATGAGTTCTTAGAGTTCTCAGTTAGTTGCACAACAACTTGGAAGCAATGGCAGGCCCTTGAGCTGCCAGGTGGCAAGAAATTAAGATTGAGTTCAATCCATATGAGTTTGGATTTGTCATTATCCTTGTCTTGTGACTATGGTTTTGAAAATTCACATGGATAAGAACACATACACCAAAAAAATCTAAGTGTCATAAGGTTTCTCTCCGATTCATGAAAATGATGGTGAGGAAACACTTTCACCAAGTAGATTTTAGCTAGATAGCAATTGTGATATTTGCATTCTCAAAGTCGTTAGTGGAGCGTGTGTGGTTTACCGGCACACTAACCTGGACTTGTGAGAAGTGGCAAAAAGGTCTAACCATTATGATTACGGCATCGCTCTTCATAATTGTTTAGACACACAAGTGTGCTATCTAAGGGAAGGTGTATGATTTTGATAAAGTCTTATCAAAACAATCTAGTATCAGAAATCTGAACTTTGGTAAGAAAGTCAGCTGATTTCTGAGTACATGTCAAAGCTAGTGGGAGCATAAGTCTTATCCTAATAATCATCATGTTAGTGGGAGCATGATAATTATGATAAGTATTGCAAGCTAGCAATGTTAATTATAGAAAACAAAAGTTTCAATTAGGAAAGAGTTGTTTGGCTATAATTAAGGGAGAGGAAATTATACTTCATCTCAAATCTATAAGCTTAGATCATGAGGTTTTAATCATTTAGTCAAGGATATATATGAATTTCATGTTGGAATGGCTCAAGATAAGGAAATTTTGTATATGAGTCCATTATTTGCGTTCTAAAATTCGATTATGATTACAGCATCCCTTTTCATAATCTGAATTATGAGAACTTGGCAAATTGAAATGGAAATGTTATAGCAAAAGACTGGTTTAGTCTTTATGTGAGACATCATGAATCGATTCCCATATGCTTCGGATATAGGATCAATTACATGTGCTATATTCATCCATTCTAAAATTTTCCAGATGCCTGGGGCATTAAGAAGGGAAAAGGTTTAGAACTGGATATGACTAAAAGGATTAAACAATTGTCGAGGACAATCTAAGGTTTTTCAAAGATTAGTTGCTCAAGGACAGTTGGAAGTATAGTGATAATTCTGGAAGAACCATATTGACATAATCTGTAAGGAGGCAACTCTTGTTCAGAAGTGATAGTCAAAATGGAATCTGGAAATGTTTCAAAGTTAGAATTTTCAATCTGTTTAAGATTAGGAAACTTAATGCAAGAAGGATCTTTCCAAGGAGCTGATCTCCTTTGGAATACTCTGTAATGATTGTTGTCAAATCTTTCTGACTTTGTGCATAATCATTACAAGAGGTTCAATGCATATCAGTTTAGAATCTGACAGATTCCAGTAAATTGCATGAATTTGGAATTCTTGCATTTGCAGTAAGGATTTGGGAGTGTGAAAAGAGAATCATTGAAGTTATGTTCAATTGATCTAGTTCACAAAGTAAACATCATAGACAAACATAGTATGCATACTTGGTGTGTGGCATGACTAGTGTTTAGAAAACATAGTGTACATGATTGGAGCATGGGACAACTATTGTTTTAAATTCAAGAATAAAGTTGATAGCTGAAACAGTATACAATGAATAATGTGTAATCATATGGTGATAAATAAAAGGTGTTTTATATATGTTCATAGGTTTTGATACCATATTGGATTCAATTATTATTGTGTTTCACTTTGCATGTTTTGACTTCCCGAATAAACTGGGTTATTCTTCCGGAATGACTAAGTTATTCTAACTATCCACAGTCGGTCATATGTTGGAAGTAGATATGAATTAATACTGTCATGGGTTGGCTTGTAGAGGTCTAAGGTGTTGGACAAAGGGCTACAACACTCATGAGTGCTCATAAGTTCTGAGTATTGGATTCAACCAGCGCTCATTGGAATCACTTCATGCATTTTATCACGAGTGATCATGAGACGATAATATCTTATATTCTTCAAACCTAGAGATATGAGTTGTTACTACGAGTTGGTTGTACATTGATTGCATGAAAACGCATTTGGTAACTCGGTGCTATAAAACGTGTCTTTGTGTATGATTCAACAAGTAGTAGAACAAGCCATATGATTCGAAGTTAATCCATTCCTTTTACCTTTGGGATAAAAGCGATATCTGTGGGCCCCTCGATGATTTGATGATGACAAATGGAAGTGCTCAGCCGGGTCAGGACTGATTTGATTTGTTCAATTAGTCAGTCGTCATAAATCAGAAATCGGGAAACAACAAATGGACAGAGAGAATGATTATAATCCATGTCTCAGTCCATATGATATCTAGAACGGAGGAATATATGATCCCTTATCTAATGGACAAGTCATTGACAAAGGTTAGAGTTCATCTACAAGGTCAGAGTTCAACAGAAGCTTTTGAGAGCTACGATTGCCAGTTGGTTCCTGAAGTCATACATAATAATAGTTTTAGACTTAGCCAAGTGGGAGACTGTTGGATTAATGTATAAGTCCATAACTATAATTGGTAAGACTTGACCCGACCCGGCATGGTCCATTTGGGTTGCATGGCATCATGCATTTGGATAGACTATAATGTTTCAGTCGAGGGGGAGCCAAGCTCACATGTTGAGGGGGAGCCAAGCTCTACAACTGCTACCGAAAGTCCAACTGCAACCGAAAGTGCTTCTCCAACCGAAGGTGCATCAACGCCTGAAAGTCCAGCACCACAAGAAACCTCTGGACCTCAAGTTTCTCCAAACATTCCAAAAAGCTCATCTGTCGAGGGGGAGCAAGCTGATATGACGCTTGACTACAAAAGCCAATCCGAACCAGAAGAAATGATAAACGCTGAACTGGACCCCACCTTTGATCCAAACTACCCTCCTCTTGTCAAATGGACCAGAGATCATCATATCTCTCAAGTGGTTGGTGATGTCTCCGAAAAGGTTCTGACCCGATCACAACTGAAGGCAAAACAGACATCCTTATTTTCAAAGGTTGAGTTTTGTATGTTTAACTCATTCGTATCAAAAGTTGAACCGAAGACAGTTAACACTGCTCTCGATCACTCCGATTGGGTTCAAGCAATGCAAGACGAACTGGACGAATTTGAAAGGAACAAAGTCTGGCGCCTCATTCCAACTCCTCCAGATGCCTCGGTTGTTGGTCTCAAATGGGTCTTTAGGAATAAAATGGACAAGGAAGGGAATGTTATAAGGAACAAAGCTCGTCTGGTAGTAAAGGGATATTGTCAGGAGGAAGGGATTGATTATGAAGAGACTTTCGCTCCCGTAGCTAGGCTGGAATCTGTTAGAATATTTCTTGCTTACGCTGCCCACAAAAGCTTTGAAGTTTTCCAAATTGACGTCAAGTGTGCATTTCTTAATGGAGAACTCGAAGAAACCGTGTATGTGGAGCAACCTCCTGGGTTCGTGAACGAAAAATATCCAAATCATTTCTACATTCTGGATAAAGCTATGTATGGCCTCAAACAAGCTCCGAGAGCCTGGTGTGAAACGCTAACTAAATTCTTAAAGATGTCTAAATTCAAACAAGGTTCGGTTGACCCAACCTTCTTTCACAAAAAGGAAGGTAACCACCTTATGATAGTTCAAATTTATGTCGATGACATCATCTTTGGCTCTACGAATCCCAGCCTAACAGCTGAATTCAGAAAGCTGATGGAGACTAAATTTGAAATGAGCTTAATGGGTCTTATTAACTTTTTCCTTGGTTTAAATATTAGACAGGGACCCGAAGGCATCTTTATCAATCAGGAAGCTTACACGAAGACTCTCCTAGCAAAGTTTGGTATGATGGGAGACTCCAAAGTCAAAGTCCCAATGGCATTCGGCACCAAGCTAACTCCATCTCTAGACAAACCGGCTGTTGATATCACGCTCTATCGTCAAATGATAGGCTCACTAATGTATCTTACTGCTAGCAGGCCTGACATCATGTTTTCTGTGTGTTATTGTGCTCGATTTCAGGCAAACCCACGCGAACCTCACATGCTTGCAGTAAAGAACATTTTACGCTATCTCAAGTGAACCACCTCCTTAGGTCTATGGTATCCTTCCAACTCAGGCTTCTTCGTTCAAGCCTATTCAGATGTTGACCTTGGAGGATGTGGACTCGACTGAAAAAGCACCACTGGTGGCTGTCAATTCCTTGACGGGAAGTTGGTTAGCTGGAATTCCAAGAAACAAATGTGCGTGTCGTTGTCTACTGCCGAAGCAGAATACATAGCCGCTGCATCCTGCACCTCTCAAGTGATTTGGATCCAGAGTCAACTTCGAGACTATGTACTCAATATGAAGAAGATCCCATTATATTGTGACTCTGAAAGTGCAATTAGGATCTGTCATAACCCAGTGCAACACTCTAAAACCAAACACATAGCACTGAGGTATCACTTCATCAAAGATCACGTGGAAGATGGAAACGTCGAAGTTCACTTTGTAAGAACCACTGATCAACTGGCTGACGTCTTTACCAAAGCTCTTCCTGAAGCATCATTCAACAGAATACTGCAAGGGCTAGGTATGATGGAATCAGAGTCAGTACCTCACACTACCTCTCAACCTCAAACGTAAGAAGCGAAATTGACCGAACATTCAGGTTCGGTTAAATCATATGACTCGCTCATCACCACAAAGGTAGTTTTCTTGGTTGTCTATTTCTTGTACACAGTTGTTTATCTTATTGTTTATAAGTATTTTCTGATTCCATGTCTAAATTCCTTGGTTTTCTAAAATTTTCCAAAACCGAAACCTACCGAAGGTTCGGGTTCGGTTTTTCAAAATTTTATTGAACCGAAACCAACCGAACGCTCGGGTTCGGTTTTTCAAAATTTTCTTGAACCGAAACCAACCGAACGCTCGGGTTCGGTTTTTCAAAATTTTCTTGAACCGAAACCAACCGAACGCTCGGGTTCGGTTTTTCAAAATTTTCTTCAACCGAAACCAACCGAACGTTCGGGTTCGGTTTTTCAAAGTTTTCCAAAGTTTTTTTTTCTTACTCTTTCCAAGTCTTATTTTTTTTGCTTATTTTTTTATCTTTTCATTTTTTTATTATTTTTCTTATTATCTATTTCAAAAACTCCAAAAATATTTTTCTCTTTTAATTTTGGTTGTGTTCGTTCGTTTATGGGGATATAATTTAAGCATGTTGTTGTATGTGTCTCAAGCCTCATAAGATTTTGAATAATAGCCTTCATGACCTGGTATAAACAAACCTTGTCTTCCCAATAAGGCTACCACATTTATTCTAATCGTGAGCTACCTCACTCTCTTCTCACATGAGTTAAGAGTTTTCTGCTTGGTCCTTATTTTCGCAGTAGAGGTACTTTAATTTCTTACACCATCTCCATTACATTTCTCCATTACATTCGTTTCATCAACGTAACCCTTGAGACTCTCAGAATTTACCACTGAGGTTTATGGTTACACAACATCTGTGTTTATGATCTTAGTTTCGTGCCACTACGAGCTGAGTGAAACCCCAAATTCAACACCTAATCTGAATTGACGGTGAACAATTAATTTGCTCAAGTTTTCACCAAAAGAATTGACGGATGTACCCAGCTGAAATCTCAAATTTTATTTTGTGTGATTCCTATGAAATTGTTAAACACCATAACATTTCTTCCCTTGGAATCTAGCTTTAATTTTTTTTTTTTGAGATTTTATATTTTCCAAGCCAATTTAAACTTAATTGCTACCTACTTATTCAACAGACTACACCGGTCTCACAAGTACTTTGATCACTTTCTTTCTTATTTCAAGATTAGAATTGTTGCATCAAAGCGAAAGCCACCCTGAAGTAGCCTAATTAAAAGAAGCGTTTCAACATTTCTTAATAAGTGTTTGATCGTAATTCAACGGGAATCCACATTAACACTTTAAGGTCTCTCTTGACCTTGAAGGAAGAGATTTGTGCCCGGGATCATTTGTTTCGTGTCATTATTGACATCACAGTCATTCCTAAGAATAGTTGCTTTATTTCTTTTCCTTTTACACTCTTCGCACGAAAATCTTTGATTTTCCAAAATTCCGTTACTAATTATTACAGGCTGTATTATTGCTTTGGTGGTTCATTATCAAGCTGTGGTCAAAAATCATCCACGTGGGCAATTTATTCAAAAGATGTGATTCAAAAGATAAGACGAAGGGTTGCTGACTCAGGCGGGAAATAAAAGGATTGAATTTCAACCAGTGGTAAAAAAGGGGCGCGTGTGAATTTGAAACGCCCACTCTTTTACTGACATAATGGACGCGTGTGCAAATTTCAAGCGATTCCTCTCTGGCACTTAAAGGCGCGTGAGGATTTGAAACGGTTTGTTCTGAAACGGCGCTTGTTGGGCGGCGTGTTCCTAGGAATCTGAAAATCTCTCTCCTACGTGATCATCGCATGCCTTGACTGTCACGCATCTGTCATTCCGGGAAACCTTTTCGTATTTCCATAGAAGATTTGAACATATTTTTCTCTCTCCTTACAATCACTATAAAATGCAGCCTCCACTCCCATTTACCTCTTTACTGCATCCGGATTTCCAAGAGAGCAAAAATTTCCTTAAAGCTTTCCTGTTCATCTTCTTCTTCCTACCTTCAACAATGGCAGAATCATCATCTGTCCATGCCACCTTACACATCCTTCCCATTCGTCCTCAACAGTGCTTGGTGATTGACCTAACACCTCAGGCGTATGATTCTTACATGTTTCCGATCATCGAGTGCCTGAAGTACTCGCAAATCGCTCCTGCACTATCTCGGGTTGAGTCTGTACCCATGGTGCTCCTATCGCAGGTGTATGCGACTGCTCATTACGATAAAGCAGTCGACAGGGTGTTCTTCGAGGTGTCTGATCACAAGACCTCGATTTCAAGGCAACGATTTGGTACACTGCTACGGTTTGCTGCTGACCCTTCAAGAATCAATCCAGAGACGATTCCGGTGGGCTATCTTTACAACATGCTTGCCGCCGCAGTGGAACGGCATGTTCACAGTCCTTTTCAAGGGCTTATCTGAACGGAGCTCAGGATCCGATGGTTCTAGTCGACTGTTCTTGTCGATTATGTATGGCGTCTACAACGGAGTCAATCTTGACTATGGGTTTGTTCTCTGGCAACAACTCATCCAGAGCCTCTCTTCTTCTTCAAGACATTCTGAGGTGTCGTATGCCCGGTTCTGGACTCTCATCACAAAGTGGGCAATGGATAAGTTCGACGTCCCCACTGCTGCTGGTGCATCGATGTCTTCGATCGGTACGTTTCATACCACGAAGATCATCGTCTCCGATGCATCCAAGTTTTCTTTCATTGGCTCTATTCCAGAGACAATGTATGGCGATGTTCCTTCTGATAGCAGAATCATCAGGACGATTAAGGAGTTCAAACAGTCAGGACCGAGGGAACTCACACAGGAAATGCTCAAGTCCATCCATGATGCTGACGAACCTGTTCATAGGGGTAAAAAGGCGGATAAAGGGAAGCAAGTGACCAAAGCTGCTAAAGGTCCTTCTCCCAGGAAGAGGAAACCAACCAAACCTGCAACATCCCCGCAGCCGAAGAGAAGGAAGACTCAACCGAAGCGAAAGCTTATCATCCCTTCCTCTTCGAGTGACTTAGAAGGCGAGAGTTCGGATTCGGACGACTCTCAATGAGGCGAAACCCCTCCAAGAGGCAACACCCCACCCCGATCTCCTACCCCAGACATGGAAATCTATAATTCACCCATTTCTTCACCCACGCAAACAATCCCTACTTCCATTCCCACCATAACCCCCACTACCACTATTCCTCCAATCTCTTTCCCTATACCACCACCCATTTTCACAGATACAACTACAACCACTGCAAAGGTTACAACCAACGTATCTGATACGGGGGTTCATACCAGTGCAACCGAAACACCACCCGTAACCGAACCACCTCAAACCGAAACCCAGCATACAACCGAACCTACCCACACTCAACCACCACCCGAAACTACCCCTACCAACACTCAACTTGAACCTACAAAAACCACCACACCCCCAGCTTCACCACCCCCACCATCTCCAGATCATGCCTTTGATGGAGATAACCCGTTTCTTGGCGGTGAAAACATGACCTTCGATTCGGTCTACTTTAGTCCGTTTCAGGTTCAAACTGGCGATGAGGACGATTCTCCAATAACAAAGAAGCATCTTAAGGAGCTAAACGAGAAGGTTGACTTACTTCTTGCTTCATCTTCCAACAACCAGTTCTCTCTCTCTGAAGCCGCTCTTCAGAAGATTGTTGATGCCTTCTACAGGGCTCATCATGATTCTGTAGCTTCAGCCACAGCCGCCATAGATGCATCCACAAAAGCCTGTGAGGCTGCGACTGCAAAAGTCGATAAACTATTCTCAGACGCTTCTTCCCAGTTGAAGTCCTTACAGGAGAGCGCTGATGCCACCAAGACAACTTTGGAACCAATCGTTTAGCAATTGGCCAATTTCGTCTCAACGGAGTTACAGTCATTCGCTACCCTTCGCCAATCCATAAGAGACGACAACTCGGCCCTTCGTGCCTCCATTGATGAGCGCCTCGCTAAGCTTCAATAGGATCTTGCAGCTGCAAACTCATTAATGGACGTTCTGGCAAGCAAAACCACCGCCCTCAAGGTCAAGAGCACTCAGCTTTCAAACTCACAGCAACAGCTTGAAGCTCTTCGATCCGAACGGGAGGTTATAAAAACTTGTGTTTCGGATGTACACGCTGCCCTATCTAACATCCTGGAAGCACACGGTCCGATTCTCAATCATTCGGTGAGGCGAACCCTTGCTGAAAAACTTTCTCCTTCCATGGACCTTCTCAGCAAAATCGAAGGCTTACCTAGTTTCGTGTCTGATCCGAAACAAGGGGGAGAAGTGAAGTCCGGATCGAAACCACCTCTTTCCTCCAAAGCTACTCACACAACCGAACCACCTCCGACTGGTCAAACTTCGGGTTCGGGTGTGAAGGATAAAGGAAAGAACATAGCTGAGGAAGAAGATGAAGATGAAGATAAAGAAACCATTGCGGACATGTTGAAACGTAAAAACAGTCGCAATGTTGATGATGATATCAATCGTGTGGCGCGAGAGGCTGAAGAAGCCGAACGCAAGAAGAAAGAAGCCCACGATCTCCTTGAGAGCAGGAAGACTCTCTTCCCTGCCTGGACTCGGGAGCGAATGATTAAGGAGGCCATAGATACTCCTAGCATCCTATGGCTCGAGCCGGTGATCTCGTTCGACTGTTATAACTCTGTCTATTCGTAGTTCGACATGCCATTGACTCGAAAGGTGTTTATCTTCCACGCCTTCTCCAATATTTTTAAAGTCCCTCATCCGAACCCTGAGGTGGATAGGGAGTTAATCGACTTCTATCTGAAGGCTGCTCGTCCTCAGTATCAAACATGGAGCGCCCAGAAGATAGTGAATGTTCGGGTTTTGAAGCCTTATACCGAAGGAAGATTTATCAATGTTCGGTTCAGGGTGATTCGAAGGTCTGCAAGAACTGAACATCTTATATCCCTGGCAGATCTACCGAACCTAAATCCTCATGATTGGATCGTTTTGCATAACATCCTCTTGACGAATGAAGCTGAATATGGTCCGATTATAGACCATCTCAAAAGGATGTTAGTCTGTTACATCATGGAGGTAGCCCTAATGGATCAGGAGGTAGCCACAGTCTTCAAGAAGAAACCGAAGATAGCTCCTGTGGGATCGGCCAGTGATCTCAATCAAATGAAAATGGGCAAGATCTACCCGAGACGCAATTCGGTCATGTTCACTAGAGCAGAAGGACAAAAATGTCTCTTTGCTTTAGCTGACAAACATCTTTACACCACTGCTTGTCTAGAGCACGTGTTGTCGATCATCCGAAGGTGTAATGAGAATGCAGCGGATGATGTTAAATACTTCAACGACATGATCCAATGGTACATCAGGTTTAGACAGACGATACTGGCTCTTATCTCGCGTCTGTTTAATACCGTGAAGAAGAAAGTACCTGCTACCGCTGCTGGCCCAAGTAACAAGTGAAGATCTCGCTCCAACTGATGCAAAGGGGGAGATTTTTGGGTTAGAGATTCGTTTGAAGATTGCGTCATTGGGCTTGACTTTTAATCCATTTATTTTGTGCTCCGGTTTGGGCCTGTCCAACCGTGAGCCTGTTAGGTTTATTATATAAGTATATGCTTGCATGCATATTAAAAAATCGATCTAGAGAATAACGATTATTACGATAGCTTTGATTTTCTTTATCGTTCTTGTAAACCTCTAACCCTCTACAGTTGATGTTCTTGATCGAGCTCTTCTGAGGGTTATTTTATAATCATTCGACATGTTTGATTCATTCTTGACTTGTTCTTTATTTTCATGTTCTTGCTGTTTAATATTTATTTACCTGTTTAAGATCTAATCGATCTTCAAGATTAAGTTATAATCTCATCATTATATTGATAGTTTTGTATGCTAGATTAGGATAATACCTTGGATGTTCATATTTGCATGTATAATAGAGAAAACATAGATCCAAGGTATTTAGGGTTGCATGCACACTTAGGAGTGTTAGAATGCTCAAAACCCAACAATCTAGCGTATTCTAGATCATTCCAAAGTCTTCCAGGTCGTTCTAGCTTCGTCTAGCATTCTCTTGATTATTCCGGATCGTTCTCCTTTGTTCCACGGACATCTAAAATATTCTAGCATCTTCCAGGGTCTCGTAGAGCATTCATGATCTCTCCGGAGACTTCTCGAATATACTTGATCGTTCCGGAGTTCTCTAGACGATCGTGGAATTTTCCAGAAACTTGGTCCGTGACACCCTCCCCCACTTAAACCCTTGACGTCCTCGTCAAGTCTTCTATACATATGTCTCGATGTTGTCATGGGGCTACTTTGTGTATTTTCTTTTTCTTAAAAGTATCTCTTCGAGTAAGGCGTGCTTTTATTTCTCAATGTACTTTGAATCCTATTTCTTCTCTCAGCCTCGTAAAACCTTGAGTAACTCTTCATGTGGGATATGGATCCCTGTTCCTTCAAACGTGCCTCGCTTATTCGAACTTCCCCTTTTGGCTTCATATTCTTCTTGATTATATTGCTCTGGTCATAACACATCTTCATAGTTGAAAGGGATCGAGCTGTTGTCTTTCTTCTTTCAAAGGGAATCATATGGATAGTTGATCCCTTGGTTATACGCAGGGTGTTGTCTCTTTCGAACAACCAAGGACATACCATATCCAGGAAATCCATTCCTAGTACCATGCGATAGTCGTCCATCAGAACCACTATTAAGTCGATGGCCCCTTCCCATTATGCAATCTTCATGGGTATTCCACGAGAAACTCCGAGGATCAGATTAGATGGAGATTTGACAACCTTCAACCGACCTAACTCCTTTGTATAATGAATACCCAACTTCCTTGCTTCTTCCTCTGCGATGAAACTATGTGTTGCTCCAGAATCTACTAGCGCCTTAGAGTTCCTTACATTCACTTTAACTTCGAGGAACATAAGACTCCCTCCTTTATTTTCTTCCTTCTTAGAAGATTTTATCTCATCTTTCGATATTGAGTTCAAAAACGCATTGAGCTTATTTGTGCTTCATCTTATTCTTCTTGCAAAACCATCACATAGAAAGTCTTTTTCTTCGGATAGTCTCAGATCAAGTGAGGACCATCACACAAGTAGCACTTGATCTCCTTTCGCTCTTCTCTTCGGTTTCTTCCTTCAATTTCTTTTCCTTTTGTACTTAAAGGTTAGGGTGTGTTTTGTTTTGGTTCTGGTTCCGTCATAGTCCATAACTATATTTGGTAAGACTTGACCCGACCCGGCATGGTCCATTTGGGTTGCATACCATCATGCACTTGAATGAGAGAAATAAGACACTTATGGTTATTAATATATTATAAGTTCTAGTATATTAATAATAAGAATAATAATATTATTTAATTAGTATTGATCAAGAATTAATCTAGGATTAATTAAGTGATCAAAAAGAAGACTAATTAAATATATGGGTTGATTGTGTAAATCATCCATACTTGTATAGTGGGCTAATGCTCCATGGATAATCAAGTTGGGCTAAAACCCATAGGATGGTCCATGGATGCTCCATGGTGTATTTGTACCCATGGATCCAAGGAAATGGAAAGCCATGACAATTAAGAGTTTACCCTAATTGTGTAACTATATAAGCATCTTATTATTGAGGAAAAATCGGCCACTAGAGATAGTGAAGAAAGGGCTAGCCGATTTTGAAGAGTGTAGAATTCTCTCAAGTCATTCCAAGTGTTTTGATGATTGTGATTCCATTTGAGGTGTCACACTTGGGGCACTAGGCACTCAAGCTACATGAAGATTGTCTACACCAAAGAGGTATGTATTCTATCTTGCTTTAGTTATTGTTTTGTATGCTAGATTAGAATAATACCTTGGAAGTTCTTATTTGCATGTATAATAGAGAAAAACATAGATCCAAGGTATTTAGGGTTGCATGTACACTTAGGAAGTGTTAGAATGCTCAAAACCCAACAGTGGTATCAGAGCCACGGGTTGTTTTCTGTTATATTGATGCAAATATTTTATTTTCAAAGTTGGAAAAAAAAAAACCATGAAGTTTGTCAAATTTTAAGATAATTACTTGTTCTTGTGAAAAACTAATTATTTGTAAAATTTGAATAATTTGCTTTATGAGTTGAATTAGGTCAAATTTAATAAAAGATAAAATAATATGATTATTTTATTAGTTTTAAAAGTTTGATCTAAAGAGTTTTATTTTTTGAAACCTCCATAAGTTATGGATATGAAAAGGTTTAAAAAAAAAAATTTGATTCAAAGTTTTTTTGGAGTTACAAAAGTTGGTGTTAATCCAAATTAATCTAAGAATTGATTCTAAAATGTGTTTTTGTAACTTGTCCTCAAGTTATATGAAAAGTCACATTTAAGAATCATAAAACTCATAAAGATTGGCAAAGGTTACAAAAATGAAGAGTCTAGTTCTAATTAAATGGTTTTATGACTCCATAACTTGTCCTCAAGTTATGGAGGACCAAGAGTCTCTTCATTTAATAAAATAAAATAAAATAAAATAAAAAGGTGTAACCTTAATTAATTCCATAAGTTATAAAATAAAGAAAAGTTAATTCTTTTATTAGTTTAAAGTCTTCCATAACTTGTCCTCAAGTTATGGAACTTGAAGAGTTTTTGGATTAAAACTACTTTAAACACATAAGTTATGGAATTAATTAGTTTTGAATAGTTTCAAAACTTGCCCTCAAGTTTTGGAATTTGTAAAGTTTTCACTTATGAATACTTTAATTCCAAGTTAGCCCTTAGAATTTTAAAAGTTAAAATTCAACCCTTATACTTTATAATATTATAAGTTAATAATATATATATGTATAAGAGTAAAGTCAGTCTTACCGCTAGTACGCCTCATTCACGAAGCCGGTCTATAAGGTGGGTATAAGGTTGTTGCCTATAAAATGGCAACTTAATGGGTGTCCACTCTCACCCACCGCTTGCTTGACTGGTGGAGGGTCGTTAGCCGAACGGGTTTGACAGGACTAGAATTCTCCCTTCATTAAAAGTATTAATGAAAAATACTAAGTAACTAAACTCTTAATAATACCCAATCTTAGTTACTTAGGAAAAATGTGAATAAGGTGCTAATCCATGAAATTACACTTTACACTTTGTCTAAGTTGTTAGTGGAGCGTGTGTGGTTAACCGGCACACTAACTTGGACTTAACAAGGTAGGTAAAGGGTGACTTAATATTTATCATAGTATCGATGGAGCGTGTGTGGTTAACCGGCACATCGATTGAGGGGTAATTTATTAAGGGTACCAAGTGATTTGCATGGTTACTTCACACCTTGTTTTGTGATCCTCGGCATCCCAGTCACAAAACCTGAAGGGCACACTCGAGATTGAAACATGCCTTTGAAAAGTTCAATGAATCTCAAAGATCTAGGAGTTTCAAAACCAATTGAAACCTAATAATTCATTTCGTTTATCTTGGTGGAAATTGGTGAATCTTCATTCACCTACCTTCAAATATTTTATAGCTTGGATTACGGCATACCTCTTCTAAGTTATAAAATAGTTTGTTGGGTCCTAGCCTTAATATTTCATATTGGGTGTCATATTAAGGACTTTAAATCAACTATCTTGAATATCTCCCAAAAGATGTATGTAATAGACACCTATGATCTTCCCAAATCTAGTGAAACAAGGTTTCCTAAATGAAGATGATGTCCTTTGGAAATCATACTTCTTTCACCTCCTCCAATTATTCTCCCCAACCCACAAGTTCTTGAAAAGTTTAAGGTCACTCAAGCCCTATTGGCAAGGCAAGGTCTAGGTGTGAACACATCTTGGAGATGTAGTCACAGATTGACAAGTCGGGAGAGTTGGGTGTCAAAGTCTTGAGAAAGTTGGTGGTTCAATCACTTTCTAAGTCACATAGTGAGTTCCTTTGGGACACCTATGAAACAGACTATGACAAGACCCTTAATGATCTTATCTATTTGCTAAGATCAACTTCCTAAAACTTTATGGACATTGACAATGATGACATTGGATATCCAGTAAAGCATTCTCTTCCCAATGGAAAGGGATCGGCCATAGTCAACTCGGTTGACCAAATGGTAAAGAGAAAAGCTAAGTTTGTGATAGTCTCGTGTACCATTATCAAAGGGTCCATATGTTTATATTGCCAAGGGAAGGGGCATTGGTTGCGAAGCTGCCAAATTTACCTAAGGATGTTAAAGTCAATAAGTTTGACTCTACTTCAGGTAAAGACCACTATCTAACTCTGTTAAGTTTCTATTCTGAGATTCCTGATACATGATGTGACTGGGTCACATGGTGATGTTTTAAGAATCAAAGAAAAGTGAAGAAACTTAAAGAAAGAATATGATGAATCTGATGGCGTAGATGGATTTCTATCGCATAGTTTGAAGATCGGATTCTTGAGCAACTTCTTAGGAGTTATGAGATATTGCTTAGGAATAGATAACAACAAGTTTTCATATGGATTGTAAGGATAAGTTTTTCCGCAAAGTTTTAAAATAAAAGAAAAATTTTTGATTTTATTTATTTTAAAATATCCTTACAATGGCTTTTGAGGAAAATTTGTTGCTTATATGATTCCATTAAGAGCAAGAGTGGAAATATGAAATTGATTCTTTCATTTGTGGTAATGTCTAGATTTACCAAATAAGGAAAGATTCTCATCACCCAAGTTTCAATTGGACTGGAACTTGGAATCATGCATGTTGTATAGCATGATGAATGAGAACTTTCAAGTTTTGGAAAATTAAGACTAATTACTCGGCCACATGGATGTGTGAGTCAAGTAAAGGACTAAGGGATCAAGTACACATTCTTGTGCACTGATTAAGTCCACCACAAAAGATTGATAAGACTATTCGTCATAGTTTACTAAAGCTCAGTAAATATGATTATACTTACAAGCTTAAGTGTAACTCTGAGACATTGGAAAAGGTTCCAATGTATGGCAGGGCGAATATGAAGAATCAAATTAGGCAGAAGGATAAAAGTTTCTCATATCTGAAAAGATGGGAGAGTACTTTAGTATCAGTTGTGATCATCTTAATGATTAAGAAACCATATCAAAATTAGTTCTCTAAGGAAATCTTAGTGCATTCTTATGACTAAGAAGAGGAACTTGAATTTTTGAAATGGTTAAATCAAGAAGATGAGTCATACTTCGTTCCAATACAAGTCTTAGAGTCATACTCCAAGATTGTCATTTGAGTGACATGTCTTAAAGAAGGTTTAAAACACTTGTCAAATGTAAGAGTAAAAGTTTTCTACTCTTGTACATTTGAAATTGGTAAGTTGTGATGTTTTGGATAAAACAAAGACCAACTTAGGCCAATTGGGTAAAGTGTTTTTCTTTATTAGAATCCGCACTACCTCTTGGATGTTTGACAAGGGAGTCTTATAGGTCAAGAGGACAGTGGGAGTCTTAAAGGTCTTGAAAGTCTCAAGAACTAATCAAGAATAAAACCTGAAGTTCTTCACTAGCACACGACTTGAGGTTTATAACCTATCGTGTTGACATATTCTGTGCCCATTCCAGTTAAAGTTGGTTTTGCATATGAGTTCTTAGAGTTCTCAATTTGTTGCACAACAACTTGGAAGCAATGGCAGGCCCTTGAGCTGCCAGGTGGCAAGAAGTTAAGATTGAGTTCAATCCATATGAGTTTGGATTTGTCATTATCCTTGTCTTGTGACTATGATTTTGACAATTCACATGGATAAGAACACATACACCATTAAATCTAAGTGTCATAAGGTTTCTCTCCGATTCATGAAAATGATGGTGAGGAAACACTTTCACTAAGTAGATTTTAGCTAGATAGCAATTGTGATATTTGCATTCTCAAAGTCGTTAGTGGAGCGTGTGTGGTTAACCGGCACACTAATATAGACTTGTGAGAAGTGGCAAAAAGGTCTAACCATTATGATTACGGCATACCTCTTCATAATTGTTTAGACTCACAAGTGTGCTATCTAAGGGAAGGTGTATGATTTTGATACAACTTTATCAAAACAATCTAGCATCAGAAATCTGAACTTTGGTAAGAAAGTCAATGAAGTATTGATTTCTATAAGTCCAGCTGATTTCTGAGTACATGTCAAAGCAAGTGGGAGCATAAGTGTTATGCTAATAATCATCATGTTAATTATGATAAGTATTGCAAGTTAGCAATGTTAATTATAGAAAACAAAAGTTTCAATTGGGAAAGAGTTGTTTTGCTATAATTAAGGGAGAGGAAATTATACTTCATCTCAAATCTATAAGCTTAGATCGTGAGGTTTTAATCATTTAGTCAAGGATATAGGATCGATTACATGTGCTATAATCATCCGTTCTAAATTTTTCCAAATGCCTAGGGCATTAAGAAGGGAAAAGGTTTAGAACTGGATATGACTAAAAGGATTAAACAATTGTCGAGGACAATCTAAGGTTTACCAAAGATTGGTTGCTCAAGGACAGTTGGAAGTATAATGATAATTCTGGAAGGACCATATTGACATAGTCTGTAAGGAGGCAACTCCTGTTCAGAAGTGATAAGTCAGAATGGAATCTGGAAATGTTTCAAAGTTAGAAATTTCAATCTGTGTAAGATTAAGGAAACTTAATGCAAGAAGGATATTTCCAAGGAGTTGATCTCCTTTGGAATGCTCTGTAATGATTGTTGTCAAGTCTTTATGACTTTGTGCATAATCATTACAAGAGTATCAATGCATATAAGTTTAGAATCTAACAGATTTCAGTAAATGGCATGAATTTGGAATTCTTGCATTTGCAGTAAGGATTTGGGAGTGTGAAAAGAGAATCATTAAAGTTATGTTCAATGGATCTAGTTCACAAAGTAAAGATCATAGACAAACATAGTATGCATACTTGGTGTGTGGCATGACTAGTGTTTAAGAAAACATAGTGTACATGCTTGGAGCATGGGACAACTATTGTTTTAAATTCAAGAATAAAGTTGATAGCTGAAACAATATACAATGAATAATGTGTAATCATATGGTGATAAATAAAAGGTGTTTTATTTATGTTCAAAGAGTTGATACCATATTGGATTCAATTATTATTGTGTTTCACTTTGCATGTTTTGACTTCCCGAATAAACTGGGTTATTCTTCCGGAATGACTAAGTTATTCAAACCATCCACAGTCGGTCATATGTTGGAAGTAGATATGAATTAAGACTGTCATGATGGGTTGTAGAGGTCTAAGGTGTTGGACAAGGCTACAACAATCATGAGTGCTCATAAGTTCTGAGTATTGGATTCAACCCGCGCTCATTGGAATCACTTCATGGATTTTATCACGAGTGATCATGAGACGATAATATCTTATATTCTTCAAACCTAGAGATATGAGTTGTTACTATGAGTTGATAGTACATTGATTGCATGAAAATGCATTTGGTAACTCGGTGCTATAAAACGTGCTTTTGTGTATGATTCAACAAGTAGTAGAACAAGCCATATGAGTCGAAGTTTATCCATTCCTTTTACCTTCGGGATAAAAGCGATATCTGTGGGCCCCTCGATGATTTGATGATGAAAAATGGAAGTGCTCGGCCGAGCCAGGACTGATTTGATTTGTTCAATTAGTCAGTCGTCATAAATCGGAAATCGGGAAACAACAAATGGACAGAGAGAATGATTATAATCCATGTCTCAGTCCATATGATATCTAGAATGGAGGAATATATGATCCCTTATCTAATGGACAAGTCACTGACAAAGGTCAGAGTTCATCTACAAGGTCAGAGTTCGACAGAAGCTTTTGAGAGCTACGATTGCCAGTTGGTTCCTGAAGTCATACGCAATAATAGTTTTAGACTTATCCAAGTGGGAGACTGTTGGATTAATGTCTAAGTCCATAACTATATTTGGTAAGACTTGACCCGACCCGACATGGTCCATTTGGGTTGCATACCATCATGCACTTGAATGAGAGAAATAAGACACTTATGGTTATTAATATATTATAAGTTCTAGTATATTAATAATAAGAATAATAAGATTATTTAATTAGTATTGATCAAGAATTAATCTAGGATTAATTAAGTGATCAAAAAGAAGACTAATTAAATGTATGGGTTGATTGTGTAAATCATCCATACTTGTATAGTGGGCTAATGCTCCATGGATAATCAAGTTGGGCTAAAACCCATAGGATGGTCCATGGATGCTCCATGGTGTATTTGTACCCATGGATCCAAGGAAATGGAAAGCCATGACAATTAAGAGTTTACCCTAATTGTGTAACTATATAAGCATCTTATTATTGAGGAAAAATCGGCCACTAGAGATAGTGAAGAAAGGGCTAGCCGATTTTGAAGAGTGTAGAATTCTCTCAAGTCATTCCAAGTGTTTTGATGATTGTGATTCCATTTGAGGTGTCACACTTGGGGCACTAGGCACTCAAGCTACATGAAGATTGTCTACACCAAAGAGGTATGTATTCTATCTTGCTTTAGTTATTGTTTTGTATGCTAGATTAGAATAATACCTTGGAAGTTCTTATTTGCATGTATAATAGAGAAAAACATAGATCCAAGGTATTTAGGGTTGCATGTACACTTAGGAAGTGTTAGAATGCTCAAAACCCAACATATTCTTCTTAACCGTGCTTTCTTTTCGAAATTCCATTAGATCTTCTGCCATGGCAATAGCTTCGTCAATGTCTTTGACATTTCTCCTCTTAAGCTCGTTGTAGGCCCAAGATTGTAGTCCTTCCATGAAATAGAAAAGTTTGTCCTTCTCCTGCATGTCGGGTAACTCTAGCATCAAGCTCGTGAACTCGACTATATAGTCTCGGATGGATCCCGTATGCTTTAGCCCACAAAGTTTCTAATGGGTTTTGAGCATTCTAACACTTCCTAAGTGTACATGCAACCCTAATAAACCTTGGATCTATGTTTGTCTAAGATACATGCAAATAATTATTTTTCCAAGGATTATATCCTAACTAGCATGGCATGGGGAACTTGAATCAAATAAAGCTAGTAGAAACACTTACCTTGTAGTTGTAGTTGATTGCTTGGAGTTTTTAGAGCCTAGCACCAATAGTGTGGATGCCTCAAATGAAAGTCACAAATCACCACAAACTTGGAACTTTGAGAGAATAGTCACCACTTCTCTTGAAATCGGCCCTCACCTTAACATGTGTCAACTAGTATGATTTCAAGAACCAAGACCTCCTTTATATAGTGTGGTGGATTAGGGTTACATCCATGTAAACCCTAATACCCATGTCTCTTCGTTTCCATGAGATCCATGGGTTAAAGCTCCATGGAGTATCCATGGACTTCTCCAAGCAAGCCTAGCCCATTCCAAATAAGCATAAGCCCACACTATATAAATATAGAAGTCCATATTTAATTCGTAATATCTTTGATCACTAAATTAATCCTAGATTAATTATAGATCACTACTAATTAAATAATATGATCTTATATTAATATATTAGAACTTATAATATATTAATAAATCATAACTTGTACTATTCTCAAATATTATCCATAAATTGTTCGGGTGAAGTGCAACCCAAATGGACCATGCCGGGTCGAGTCAAGTACATACCAAATATAGTTATGGGCTTAGACACTATATCCAACAGTCTCCCACTTGGATAAGTCTAGTAACTATATTTGCAAGTATAACTTCAGGAACCGATCAGCAATCGTAGCTCTTTAAAATCTGTTGAACTAGAACGCGCCATTTAGATAAGTGATCATATAATCCTCTATTCTAGATATCAGCCGGACAAATACATGGAACATTGTCTTACTTATTGTCCAGCATTTGTTTCCCGATTTCCGATTTGTTTGACATAGAACTCAACTAAACACATCAATTTAGTTCTGACCGGGCCCGGTACATAGGTCAAAACAAAATCATCGAGGGGCCCAGATATCAGCTTCTAATCCAAGAAGGAACAGATAAACTTCGACTCATATGTTTGTTCTACCACTCATTGAATTACACACAAAGGCACGTTTTATAACATCGAGTTACCTATGCGTTTACGTACAATCAATGCATAACCAACTCGTAAGTAACAAATCATATCTCTAGGTTTGAAGACTTATATGATATTACCGTCTCACGATCACTCGAGATAAAATTCCATGAAGTGATTCCAGTGAGTGTGGGTTGAGTCCAATGCTCAGAACTTATGAGCACTCATGATTGTTGTAGCCATGTCCAACACCTTAGACCTCTGCAACCAATCATGACAGTCTTGATTCATACCTACTTCCGACATATGACCGACTGTGGAGGTTTGAATAATATGATATACCAAACATAATTATTCTGGAAGTCAAAACATGCAAAAGAAATATAGTAAAAGATCGACAAGAGATAGCAACACTTTACTCATAAATAAAACACCTTTTATTCATCATCCAATGTCAATTAAACTTTACAAATTTCATAATTTATCTAACTACTAAAACTTATATCATCCTTTAGCCCTATGCTCCGAGCATGTTGGAGATGCTTAACCCTACTCAGTCCCTTCGTGAGGGGATCTGCTGGGTTCTCATCCAATGATACCCTCTTCGCCATGAGGAGTCCTTCTTCGATTCGATGTCTGATAAAATGGTATTTTCTGTCGATGTGTCTAGATCTCCCGTGATCCCTTGGTTCCTTGGCTAAGGCAACCGCACTATTGCTATCACAGAAAATCTCCATTGGCTCTTTTATAGCTGGTACAACTCCAAGGTCTCCGATGAAGTTCTTTAGCCATATCGCCTCCTTTGCTGCCTCGCTTGCTGCTATATACTCTGATTCACAAGTGGAATGTCGCACCCCGAAAACCAAAGGCGGAAACGTTCCCGGGGTTGACTCCATGTTGTGTATCAAATCCAATGTACATAGTAATCACAGTAAACAACCATTACATTACATATATGTGAAAGTTTACATTTGGTTCAAAAGTAAATTGTACAAAAGTTATACATATATCATATGAACAAAAGAGACGAGTCCTCGGAGCACTCCGTCTTCACCAAAAGATATCGCCGGGTACCTGTCTAACTTGGACCTGAGAATACAAGCGGTTTGAAAATCAGCATAAAGCTGGTGAGTTCATAAGCGGTTTTGTTTTGTGAAAATGTATCGATTTCCTTTAGTTTTCTGAAAAGATTTGATATCCAAGAAAATCCCATATTTTCTTATGTGAAGTAGTTAAGTTATCTTTCATTACAGTTCTGTTACAGATATAATGTTAACCCCAGGAAAATCCCATATTTTCCTAATTGTAAGATTGATTAGATAGCACATAGTATAGTTTAATACACAAAACTATAATTTAGACGAACTGTAAATAGAAAGTATTTTGAAAACCTTGGGACTACATCCCGAACCAGTTATAAGATAATTCGATAAAAACCATGGGATCATTATCCCGAAAGTAGATATAAGATAACTTGATAAACCATGGGATCACTATCCCGAAACTAGATATAAGATAATTTGATAAAATCATGGGATTATCATCCCGTATAAAATTTAGTTTCAAAACCATGGGATTGCCATCCCGAACGAAATATAGACTCAAGATCATGGGATTATCATCCCGAACGAGATATAGATATAAAACCATGGGATTACCATCCCGAACGAGATATAGACTACAAGACCATGGGATTACCATCCCGAACAAGATATAGATTCTAATCAGATTCTAGCTGTGAATAAGTTTATATTAATACGTATTGTGAGTCGGGTAACCATACTGATACGACAACGAGACCTCCTTGACGTTAGTCAGACGTCGAATGATATCCAGAATTTGTCACCCCAGGCGTGCCCGCCTAACTATAGCTAGCAGTTAAGGTGTGGGATTGTCAGTCCCGAATAGATCTATTCACAAACTCTTCGCTCTCCCTCCAGGAGACTCTGGTTACACTTCCGGAGAGGATTTACTTGATCATCCATAAAGGGTAGTGACTATCTCACAAACTAGTATTAAACTATTCACAGGATTCTCATACGATAACAAACATATAAAGACTTTAAGACATGATACAGTGAAAATAGTTACATACAATAAGACTATCTGGCAAAACATTTAAACGATACAGAGATAAACTGAATCAGACATAGTTTATCTAATAACTTAATACAGATATCAATACTTGATATAAAGAGTAACATAGAACCCCAAATTATTCCCATAATAATTTGATTAGATTGGTTATTTTCTTAACTAAAATCCATTTAGTTGTAATTGATAATCATTCCTTATGCTCAATATAATACATAAGGAGTAAAAAGAATTTATAAGATTGCCAGATATTATTTGAAACACATAGTTTATGATTTGTAAACAGTTTTTGGTTTGCTTGTATTCCCCCCTGAAAACAGTTAAAAACAGTGAAAAAGGCGTAGGGGTATGAACTCACCGGACGAGAAGTATGACGAGTTGGATGCTAAGAGTTGATCCGGGGCTTGCAAATACACGGGATTCCTAATTATAATGTAAAGATACACATTTGTATCTAATTAGGACTTATATTGATTGTTGGATAGGGACAATTGCTTCTAATCGCGAAAACACTCCGATACGAGTGTTTGGAGGGACCCGGGTGGCATTTAGGGATGGGAAATGACACTAGGGACTTGGGACATGAGTTTACTCCCCATGAGTAAACTCTTAAATGAGTTTACAACCACAAAACACACACATACATGAGTTTACGGCCGTAAACTCATGTGGGTGTGGTTTTGGGTGTTTAAATGGCTTGAATGGCTTATATGGACATGGGAAATGATTCTAGGCTTTGTTCTAAATGCATGGAATGGATTAAAATCACCAAAAATTTTTAATTTATGGGAGTTTACGGCCTAGCATAGGCTCCTGGCCGTAAACTCCTAATTACTCAAGGAAGTGGTGCTAAATGGTGCTAGAACAAATCACATGTGATTGGTAAAATTAATCCAAGGCCTAACTTGAGTTTGCATGGGATTTTTGGGGGATTTGTGGAGTTTAAGGCCCATGAAACCCCCTTCATGTCCGTAAACTCTTGTGTGTGGTGTTCCAAGGTGTTTCAAGGTCTAGAACATGCATGAAAGGACTTCTAAAATTCATCTAAGGGCCTTAGGGGTGTGTAGTTTGCATTCTAACACCAAAAATTTTGGAGTTTACGGCCCAAGAACATGTCTTGGCCGTAAACCCTTAGAAACCCCATAAATGTTGTGTTTTAGGCCCTCAAAGTATTTTTGGTTGGTCCCTTGATTTATTCCAAGGCTTTTGGTGGTGTTGGATGGCTTTCTAACACCTTAGAATGAGATTTATGCCAAGTTTTGTGGAGTTTACGGCCCAAGAACTCTCCTTGGCCTTAAACTCATCTAAGTCCCTCAAAATTAATGTTTCAAGTGTCCAAATGCAAGAATCAAAGTCCTATAATTCATATCTAAGCTGTAGGGGTGATTTGGAAGGGTTTAAAGGCTTGAAAAACACCATTTTCATGAGTTTACGGCCCAAGCTTATGCCTTGGCCGTAAACTCCTTCAAAGTCCACAAAATTATAGTTTTAGGTGTTCTAAGTCCATATCTTGAAGTCCCTAAGCCATATCTATAGTCCATTTGAGTCTAGGAAGGAGTTTAAGGGCTAAAAACACTTCAAAATGGTGTTTACGGCCTAGGCTGCCTCCTGGGCCATAAACTCACATATATGGTCCAATTTCATGATTAAGTGTCTAATTTGGAAGCTAAACATGCTATAGATTAAGGCTAGGAAGGTACCTTAAGGATTTGAAGCCTTAAATTTGAGTTTTGGACACTTAATCTTTGGATTTAGGAGAGAGGTTAGAGAGAGAGTAGAGAGAGAAGGAAAAAGCTTCAAATGAGTGCTAAAACATGTTTATATAGTCCCTAAAACTTGGACACGGAGGAATTCTACCCGATACTGGCCTTAAACGATGCTTTGGGTCGCACCCAATTGAGTTTTCGTCACCCGACGAGGATATTTGTAAAACTTAAGAAATAAATGTTTTGGGCTAAATTCATGAGTTCCTAAATGATTTGGACCCTCATTGAATGAAAATAAATATATAACTTTTAGTTAACTAAGCCCAAAAACGATATCGGGACATTTCGATTTCCGACAAGTTATTCGGGTAGAACGGGTTTTCGGCGATGAACAACTTCGGGTTGTTACATTATCCCCCCGTTAGAGGGAATTTCGTCCCGAAATTCAAAGAATAAGATATAGGTTATGGATTGGAATGAGATACGAATGGATTTGTTATGATGGATCTTCACTTTCTCAAGTGGAATCTGGTCTCTGTTGGGCGATCTAACGAATTCTCATTATCGGGACATGTCTTGGTTTCGTATCTTGACTCTCTCTCAATTCACGATATCAATCTGCTTTCTCGTGGAAGCTCCAACCCTGAATGACTTCGGTTTCCTCAAAGGAATCACTAGGGTTTCGTTGGGCAGACACTTCTAAGGATTCGAGACGTGATGATCTAGATAGATATTACCAAGCTCTAAGGGCATCCGAAACTCGAAGGTTACATAATCGATCTCTACGAAGATCTCGAAAGGTTTGGTGTGAGACTAAACTAGGTGCTCGAAAGAAACTCCCGGAAATCCTTCGGGATAGACATTTAGAGGGAATAGTTGCTAACTTCCCGTTTCTCAATAATTACAGAAACGAGGGATGCGTGGTAACTCATATTGGGAAAACTTTTGAGTTCTAAGGCATAGAATGATACGAAAGTTTGATGCCGAAGATCACGAGAATCGGGTCGAGAAAAAGATCTAACGAGCGGCCCTTTCGAAAGTAAAGATAACAACGCGAACGAAAACTCGGTCATTTCTGGTTAAACATGGCATCAAAGTATTTTCATAGAAAGTTTCCCCCTTTATAAATCGAATGGAATAGAATAGTCCTCCGGACCGAGGATTCAATCTATAGATACGAAGTTAGTGTTCTCTATCTCACTAGTTAGTCGTCTCGACGGTATACATTTCGATTACATATAAAGGATTGAGTTTAGAATATGTTCGAATAGATAGATAACAGGTTTCCCTTTTTGCACCCAAAATCGAAAAGAGTTGCAAGTATAAGAATTATCAAAGAGAGATATACATGCGGCAGCAGAGGGATTTGTGGTTGTAGCTGTCTTGGGACAATTCCTTTTGAAGTGCCCAGCTTCACCACAATTATAGCAGGCCGGACTGATTCCCGTTCCAGATGATTGGTTCGTTGGCTTGGCTGGTTTTCTGCAGGTTCGCGCAAGATGGCCCTTATTGCCACAGTTGTCGCAGATCCTTTCGCGACATGGTCCAGGAATGCGATGGTGGTAGTTGCACTTACCACACCAAGGAAGGGTACAAGTGTATCCACTGGCGGGAGTTTGGGCTGTGGAACCTACAGCTGAGACAGCAACAGGGGCAGTAGCAGCATGGACTGCTACCGTTTGCTGTTTCTTAGAAGACCCTTGCGTACTCTGAGCCTTCCTTTTGTTCCAGGATTTCTTTTTACATCCGCCTCCACTAGTGACTGGCTCAGGGGTAGTAGCTTCTTCATCAGAGTTGTCTTCGTGATCTATCAGGATTTTCGCAAGACATTTGGCACTGTCATATGTGTCTGGCTTCGCAGCCAAGACATTCCCCTTTGTTGGCTGGGTCAATCCCCAGATGAACCTCTCTATCTTTTTACTCTCCGGGGTAACCATCCCCGGACAAAGTAACGCCAGATCATCGAATCTTGAGGTATAAGCAGTTATGTCAGAACCCTTCATCTTAAGGTTCCATAGTTCATGTTCTAGCTTCTGAAGTTCGCCCCGAGGGAAATATTCTGCGAGAAGAAGCTCCTTCATAGCTTCCCAACCCATAGCATTGGCTACAGGTAAAGTTAAGGATTTGACTCGGCCATTCCACCAAGTCAGGGCTTTGTCTAGGAAAGTACAGGCGGCAAACTTGACTCTATCAGACTCCGAACAGCCACATATTTCAAAGATTGATTCGATTCTCTCGAACCATCGGGTTAAGGCAATGACACCCCCTGTGCCATCGAAGAATGTCGGTTTTCCGTTCATGAAATCCTTATAGGAACCCCCTTTTTGGTGTCCCTGGCTATCTTCTGGGTTTTGGTGTTGGGGATCACCTCCTGAATTTCTAGAGTTCATTTGCGACATGGCTGCTACCATTGCAGCAGTCAGAACTGTCTGAAGTGATGCAAGATCAAGTTGAAAAGGAGGATTTTTGTTGTTCGTTGAGTTGGGTCTCTTTCTTGGAGGCATCGTGATCTAACAAGATCAGGAAAGAGAGGATCATAAGTCCTCTGAATTGAATCAAGAGATATGGGACAGGAGATATCACATCATGGAAAATATAGTATCATACAAAGCGATAAAGCAGAAAGGAGTTATAAAGATAGAGCATTTTATCGCTAGAGGAATGATTAAGGAATAACGCGTATACGAGAATTTCTACAAAGGATCGGCTCGAGAAATACTCCCATAGTATTTCATGGTTCGCTGCAGCGTCGATTTATTGTTTGGGATATTGGGTAAGTTTTAGGTATGCCGCATGCCACAGTCACTCCCAAGCACATGTTGGCCGTGTCTCGAATGAATATAGTTGGCCAGGCTATATTTGTTGGATTAATGTCTAAGTCCATAACTATATTTGGTAAGACTTGACCCGACCCGGCATGGTCCATTTGGGTTGCATACCATCATGCACTTGAATGAGAGAAATAAGACACTTATGGTTATTAATATATTATAAGTTCTAGTATATTAATAATAAGAATAATAAGATTATTTAATTAGTATTGATCAAGAATTAATCTAGGATTAATTAAGTGATCAAAAGAAGACTAATTAAATATATGGGTTGATTGTGTAAATCATCCATACTTGTATAGTGGGCTAATGCTCCATGGATAATCAAGTTGGGCTAAAACCCATAGGATGGTCCATGGATGCTCCATGGTGTATTTGTACCCATGGATCCAAGGAAATGGAAAGCCATGACAATTAAGAGTTTACCCTAATTGTGTAACTATATAAGCATCTTATTATTGAGGAAAAATCGGCCACTAGTAGTATTCAAGAAAGGGCTAGCCGATTTTGGTGAGTGTAGAATTCTCTCAAGTCATTCTAAGTGTTTTGATGATTGTGATTCCATTTGAGGTGTCACACTTGGGGCACTAAGCACTCAAGCTTCATGAAGACTTTCTACACCAAGAGGTATGTATTCTATCGTGTTACATTATTGTTTTGTATGCTAGATTAGGATAATACCTTGGAAGTTCTTATTTGCATGTATAATAGAGAAAACATAGATCCAAGGTATTTAGGGTTGCATGTACACTTAGGAAGTGTTAGAATGCTCAAAACCCAACAGTGGTATCAGAGCCACGAGTTGTTTTCTGTTATATTGATGCAAATATTTTATTTTCAAAGTTGAAAAAAAAAACATGAAGTTTGTCAAATTTTAAGATAATTACTTGTTCTTGTGAAAAAACTAATTATTTGTAAAATTTGAATAATTTGCTTTATGAGTTGAACTAGGTCAAATTTAATAAAAGATAAAATAATATGATTATTTTATTAGTTTTAAAAGTTTGATCTAAAGAGTTTTATTTTTGAAACCTCCATAAGTTATGGATATGAAAAGGTTTTAAAAAAAAAAATTGATTCAAAGTTTTGTTGGAGTTACAAAATTTGGTGTTAATGTTTTAAAGGATTCCATAACTTAAGAATAAGTTATGGATCACCAAAAGTTTTTTTGTGTTACCTTGTTTTATGAGTGAATTTAGATTAATGAATAAAATTATGTGATAGTTGGTTTTAATCCAAATTAATCTAAGAATTGATTCTAAAATGTGTTTTTGTAACTTGTCATCAAGTTATATGAAAAGTCACATTTAAGAATCATAAAACTCATAAAAATTGGCAAAGGTTACAAAAAATGAAGAGTCTAGTTCTAATTAAATGGTTTTATGACTCCATAACTTGTCCTCAAGTTATGGAGGACCAAGAGTCTCTTCATTTAATAAAATAAAAAAAAAATAAAAAAAAGGTGTAACCTTAATTAATTCCATAAGTTATAAAATAAAGAAAAGTTAATTCTTTTATTAGTTTAAAGTCTTCCATAACTTGTCCTCAAGTTATGGAACTTGAAGAGTTTTTGGATTAAAACTACTTTAAACACATAAGTTATGGAATTAATTAGTTTTGAATAGTTTCAAAACTTGCCCTCAAGTTTTGGAATTTGTAAAGTTTTCACTTATGAATACTTTAATTCCAAGTTAGCCCTTAGAATTTTAAAAAGTTAAAATTCAACCCTTATACTTTATAATATTATAAGTTAATAATATATATATATGTATAAGAGTAAAGTCAGTCTTACCGCTAGTACGCCTCATTCACGAAGCCGGTCTATAAGGTGGGTATAAGGTTGTTGCCTATAAAATGGCAACTTAATGGGTGTCCACTCTCACCCACCGCTTGCTTGACCGGTGGAGGGTCGTTAGCCGAACGGGTTTGATAGGACTATAATTCTCCCTTCATTAAAAGTATTAATGAAAATACTAAGTAACTAAACTTTTAATAATACCCAATCTTAGTTACTTAGGAAAAATGTGAATAAGGTGCTAATCCATGAAATTACACTTTACACTTTGTCTAAGTCGTTAGTGGAGCGTGTGTGGTTAACCGGCACACTAACTTGGACTTAACAAGGTAGGTAAAGGGTGACTTAATATTTATCATAGTATCGATGGAGCGTGTGTGGTTAACCGGCACATCGATTGAGGGGTAATTTATTAAGGGTACCAAGTGATTTGCATGGTTACTTCACACCTTGTTTTGTGATCCTCGGCATCCCAGTCACAAAACCTGAAGGGCACACTCGAGATTGAAACATGCCTTTGAACCGAAAGGTTCCTAGAGTTGGAACCTGAGGTTCCTAGAGTTATGCTGTGCATGATTACAGAGTTGGAACCGAAAGGTTCCTAGAGTTGGAACCTGAGGGTTCACAGAGTTGGGTGCACGGACCCATAGAGTTATAGCCTCGAGTGGCTAATATGTGTTTTATGTGGTATTTGGGGAACTCACTAAGCTTCGTGCTTACAGTGTTAGTGTTGTTGTTTCAGGTACTAGCGATGACCGTGGGAAGGCGCCGGCTTGATCTGTAGACACGCAGGGGACTTTGATATATTTATGTGATCTTGGGATTTGTATGATACAGATTTGAATTTGAAACTTACTGTTTTTATGAAATTAAATGAGAAATGTTTTTTTTATATTGCGAAAAATTATTTTGAAATTCACGGTGTTACAAGTTGGTATCAGAGCCTTGGTTTGAGGGATTCGAGTACACCTTCGGGCGTATTTGAACTCAAACTGAGGATTGAAATGTATCTTAAAAAAAAATATAAAATAATAAAAGATTTTTGAAAAACGCAGAGCAAGAGATGTGTGTACGATCAGTCAGCGCCCGAACGGTGATTTCCCAAAATGCCTTTATATATTATTATGTGATATTGATATTGATATGATGTACCCGCATGATAGAGTAGGCCAGGTATTGCTATTAGGACTAGAGTGGCCTGATTTGTGATATCTTAGCCTAGGGAGAGGTGAGCTGCTATGAGATGCTTGAGAGTGAGTAGGTAGCAGCGAGGGGCTTATGAGAGACCTATTGGAGAGTGGTCTATGCATGATAGAGTACTTGAGACCTGGCATCCAAAGGGGAGGACTTGGGGTGTATTCTGGTGCGGTGCGGACAGTAGTATTGGGCCCGTACTACTGGAAGCACCGGAGCGGTGTGCAGCCCAAGTCAGAATCTTTGGAATGCCAAGAATCAAGGAGGAAAGAGTTGATGAGTGTGAGCATACTCGTGTGGATTCTAATTTATCGTATGTTGTATTTCAGAGGTAGACCATGGTGAGGACACGTTTGATGCCCGAGAGCAGTGGTACCAGTGAGGAGGAGATCCGCCGGATCATTCAGGAGGAGGTGGCTGCGGCCATCAGGGCAGAGATACTGGAGATGTTTGGGTCTATAAAGACCACATTGATTGAGACGTTTGATGAGCGTTATGCCGCTCTTTCTGAGGCTGCTGCTGCAGCGGCTACCGCAGCGATTACTGCTGCGAGGCCGCAGGGTGGGGATGCGTTGCTGTTCCGTGAGTTCAGCAACACAAAACCACTAGAGTTTGATGGTACTCAGGATCCAGTGGCAGCTATGAGGTGGATATCTGATATTGAGGGTTGTTTCTTCACTTGCTCGTCTCCTGAGCATTTGAAGGTCCGGTTCGCGCTGAACCAGCTTCGCTTGGGAGCGAAGGACTGGTGGAAGTTTGTGACGGCGCATTATACGCCTGCTGAGCTGTCTGCGGTGACCTGGGAGAGGTTCACCACCATGTTTCAGGATGAGTACGTTCCCCAGGTGGAGAGGGAGCGTTTAGCACAGGAGTTTCTGACCCTCAAGCAGGGTACTGAGTCTGTTACAACGATCACGAGGATGTTCCATGAGAGGGCGATGTTCTGCCCTGAGCACGTGTCCACTGAGTAGGCACGTATGAGCCGCTACTTGAGCATCTTGAGGCGGGATATTCGGGAGTTCGCTGCGAACTCCTCGTACCGGACATTTGCCGAGCTTCAGGCAAATGCCCGGAAGAGGGAGATTGAGCTTGAGACTCAGGCCGGGGAGGAGGCGGAGTCTCAGGGGAGGGATCGGCGACCGACACAGTCGCAGCCGGCTGCCAAGCGGGCCAAGCCTGCTGATCCCAGACCAGGGAGCCAGAAGGGCCGCACTTGCGGAAAGTGCGGCAAGGGTCATGACGGAGTTTGCCGAGCGGGGTCTTGCTACAAATGTGGCAAGGAGGGGCACATGGCCAAGGACTGCCCCAAGGGGTTTGCAGTGTGTTTTCACTGCAACCAGACCGGACACCGGAAGGCCGAGTGTCCGCAGTTGCGCGGAGCATCTCAGGGGTCTGCTCCTGCCGCCATCAGAGCTACAGAGAGTCGACCTGTGAAGGTCGAGACGCCGAGAGCTCGAGGGAGAGCCTTCCAGCTGACTGCGGAGAAGGTCCGCGCTGCGCCCGATGTTGTGGCTGGTATGTTTCCTTTCGTGTATTTATTTTGATATATGATGTTATGCTTATATTATGTTATGTGTAGGTACCTTTCTTGTGAATTCCATACCTGCTTTAGTGTTATTTGACTCGGGTGCGAGTCGGTCTTTTGTATCTTTGGCCTTTAGTCAGCATATCAGTGTTAGTCGCGAGGCACTGAGTCGGCCTATGAGAGTTTCTATAGCTGATGATAGAGTGATTAGTGCCACGGAGGTTTTCCGGGGATGTGTGTTAGAGATTTTCGGGGTTGAGTTTCCGATTGATCTGATTCCTATTGCGATGGGTGATGTTTATGTCATTGTGGGCATGGACTGGTTGAGTCGATTCGGTGCGGTTATCGACTGTGAGCGTCAACTGGTGACTATACGAGACCCTAGCGGGGGAGTTCTTACGGTGTACGGCGAGGGTACCCGTTCGGGATCAGCCTTTTGTTCGGCCGCTAGGGCGAGGCAGTGTCTACAGCAGGGCTGTAAGGGTTTTGTGGCGTATGTGTTGGATACGCGGGCGACTTCTGAGAGACCGAGTTCAGTTGAGGAGGTACCGGTGGTGCGTGAGTTTCCAAATGTCTTTCCCGAGGAGCTGCCGGGAGTACCTCCTGTGAGGCAAGTGGAGTTTGGTATTGATTTGGTTCCGGGGGCTGCGCCTATAGCTAAGGTGCCTTATCGTCTTGCACCTCCAGAGATGCAAGAGTTATCCTCGCAGCTTCAGGAGTTGTTGGGGAAGGGATTCATTCGGCCGAGCAGCTCGCCGTGGGGAGCACCTATTCTGTTCGTCAAGAAGAAGGATGGTTCACACCGGATGTGTATTGATTACCGGGAGTTGAACAAGCTGACGGTCAAGAACCGTTACCCGTTGCCGAGGATCGACAATTTATTTGATCAGTTACAGGGAGCATCTTGGTTTTCCAAGATCGACTTGAGGTCGGGATATCATCAGGTGAGAGTGCGGGATGAGGACGTCCAGAAGACAGCATTCAGGACGCGATATGGGCATTATGAGTTTGTGGTGATGCCTTTTGGGCTCACCAATGCCCCGGCGGTGTTCATGGATCTCATGAACAGGGTATGCAGGCCGATGTTGGACCGGTCGGTGATTGTATTTATCGATGATATTCTGGTGTATTCGAGATCTAGAGAGCAGCATGAGGAGCATTTGAGGGAGGTCCTTGGGGTACTGAGATCGGAGAAGCTTTATGCAAAGTTCTCCAAGTGTGATTTCTGGTTACGGGAGGTCCAGTTCCTAGGACATCTCGTTAACCAGGAAGGAATTATGGTCGATCCGGCCAAGGTTGAGGCGGTGATGGGTTGGGAGGTGCCAAAGTCACCCTCTGAGATCAGGAGTTTCCTTGGATTAGCAGGGTATTATCGGAGATTTATCAAGGATTTCTCCAGGATCGCAGCGCCGCTCATCAGATTGACCCGGAAGGGTGTCGCATTCTCATGGGGTCCTGAGCTGCAGACCTCCTTTGAGACACTTCGCCAAAGGTTGTGCGAAGCCCCGGTATTAGCTCTCCCGGAAGGGATGGAGGATTTTGTAGTATATTGTGATGCATCGATTTTGGGGTTGGGTGCGGTATTGATGCAGAGGGGTCATGTGATAGCATATGCATCGAGGCAGCTGAAGCCTCATGAGACGAGAGATCCCACGCATGATCTAGAGTTGGGGGCAGTAGTGTTCGCCCTCAAGATTTGGCGACACTACTTATATGGGGTTCGGTGTACGATATACACGGACCATAAGAGCTTGAAGTACCTGATGGATCAGCCCAATCTAAATATGCGTCAGAGGAGGTGGTTAGACGTGGTCAAGGATTATGATTGTGAGATCCTGTACCACCCGGGCAAGGCCAATGTGGTGGCCGATGCATTGAGCCGTAGGGCGGAGAGCACTCCATTACAAAATGTATGTTTGAGATTGACCATGATAGCTCCGATATTGGATGCCATTCGTGGGGCACAGGCCGAGGCTGTGCAGCCGGAGATGCAGAAGAAGGAACGGATTGTTGGTTTGGTTTCAGAGTTCGTTACGGATGGTCGAGGGCTTATGACTTTTCAGGGTCAGATTTGGGTACCGTTTGTGGGTGGTACGCGCACTTCCTTGATGGAGGAGGCTCATCGGTCGAAATTTTCGATCCATCCGGGGGCTACGAAGATGTATTTGGATTTGAGGAAAGAGTATTGGTGGCCCTGTATGAAGAGGGACGTCGCATGGTTCGTTGAGAGGTGCTTGACCTGTCGTAGGGTTAAGGCCGAGCACCAGAGACCGCATGGCAAGTTGCAGCCATTGGAGGTTCCCGAATGGAAGTGGGAACAGATCACTATGGATTTCATCACCAAATTGCCGAGAACTGCCAGAGGAGTTGATGCAATTTGGGTGATTGTGGATAGGTTGACGAAGAGCGCTCACTTCCTTGCCATCAGTGAGAGTTCTTCAGCAGAGAAGTTGGCAGAGTTATATGTGAGAGAAGTGGTATCTCGGCATAGGGTGCCGATCTCGATTGTTTCAGACCGTGATTTGCGCTTTACTTCCAGATTCTGGAAGAAATTTCATGAGGAGTTGGGTACTAGATTGCATTTTAGTACCGCATATCATCCCCAGACAGACGGTCAGAGTGAGCGGACGATTCAGACACTTGAGGACATGCTTCGAGCATGTGTGTTGGATTTCGGGGGTAGCTGGGATGCATATTTACCCTTGGCAGAGTTTTCCTACAACAACAGCCATCATTCGAGCATTGGTATGCCACCCTTTGAGCTGTTGTATGGTAGGAGGTGTCGGACCCCCATTTGCTGGGGAGAGGTTGGGCAGAGAGTGATGGGCAGTACAGAGATCGTGCTTCAGACGACAGAGCAGATTCAGCAGGTCAGACAAAGGTTATTGACCGCCCAGAGCCGACAGAAGAGTTATGCAGACAGACGCCGGTCCGAGCTTGAGTTTCAGGTCGGCGACTTCGTTCTCCTGAAGGTCTCTCCTTGGAAAGGAGTGATTCGATTCAGGAAGAGGGGCAAGTTGGGGCCCCGGTATATTGGGCCATTTCGTGTGATTGTGAGGGTAGGCCGGGTAGCCTATCGGTTGGAATTGCCAGCAGAGTTGGGGCAAATCCACGACACTTTTCATGTGTCGCAATTGAGGAAATGTATTGCCGATGAGTCGGCAGTAGTTCCATTAGAGGATATTCAGGTGGATGCGAGCCTGAATTATGCTGAGAGGCCAGTAGCCATCAGAGATCGGAAGATCAAGGTTCTGAGGAGCAAGGAGGTACCTCTGGTGTTGGTTCAGTGGCAACACCGGAAGGGATCAGAGATGACCTGGGAGCCGGAGCGCGAGATGCGGGAGCAGCATCCGGAGCTATTTTTAGAGCGAGACTTCGAGGGCGAAGTCTAGTTCTAGTGGGGGAGAGTTGTAACAGCCCGGATTTCCAGGTATTTTATTGTTTTGAATTTTTTTTGAGTTTTGAGAGGGGACTCGGCGAGTTGGAGCTCAGACTCGCCGAGTAGGGTCGCGATTCTGGACGCGGGATTCGTCTGGACTCGGCGAGTCCAGGATATGGACTCGGCGAGTCCACGCTGTCTAATGAAACCCTAATTTCTCGGGTTTGGGACCTATTTAAAGGGCCTTATGGCCATCATTTGCATCCAACAGTCCATAGAGAGGAACCCTAGAGTTCTTTAGCGATTTGAGAGAGAAAGGAAGCATTTCTTGACATTTGCGTGTTGTTTAGCAAAGAAGAGGGAGGCTCTAGCCAAGAGGAGGCAAAGGAGACTGCTATTTGGTGGATTTGAAGCTTAGCCCTTCAATCTAAAGGTATGATTTCGGCTCATCTCCTGTTTTGTGAAGTATAATTGCTTTTAGGGTTTCTTGTGACCTTGTTGAGTTGATTGTATGGCCAAATAGTCCCATGCTAGTGATGAGACTTCGGATCTGGATCCATAGAGGTCCAGAGAGCCTCATTCATCAAGCTTTATAGAGAACAATGGAGGTTATTGTTGGATTAATGTCTAAGTCCATAACTATATTTGGTAAGACTTGACCCGACCCGGCATGGTCCATTTGGGTTGCATACCATCATGCACTTGAATGAGAGAAATAAGACACTTATGGTTATTAATATATTATAAGTTCTAGTATATTAATAATAAGAATAATAAGATTATTTAATTAGTATTGATCAAGAATTAATCTAGGATTAATTAAGTGATCAAAAGAAGACTAATTAAATATATGGGTTGATAGTGTAAATCATCCATACTTGTATAGTGGGCTAATGCTCCATGGATAATCAAGTTGGGCTAAAACCCATAGGATGGTCCATGGATGCTCCATGGTGTATTTGTACCCATGGATCCAAGGAAATGGAAAGCCATGACAATTAAGAGTTTATCCTAATTGTGTAACTATATAAGCATCTTATTATTGAGGAAAAATTGGCCACTAGTAGTATTCAAGAAAGGGCTAGCCGATTTTGGTGAGTGTAGAATTCTCTCAAGTCATTCTAAGTGTTTTGATGATTGTGATTCCATTTGAGGTGTCACACTTGGGGCACTAAGCACTCAAGCTTCATGAAGACTTTCTACATCAAGAGGTATGTATTCTATCTTGTTACATTATTGTTTTTGTATGCTAGATTAGGATAATACCTTGGAAGTTCTTATTTGCATGTATAATAGAGAAAACATAGATCCAAGGTATTTAGGGTTGCATGTACACTTAGGAAGTGTTAGAATGCTCAAAACCCAACAGTGGTATCAGAGCCATGGGTTGTTTTCTGTTATATTGATGCAAATATTTTATTTTCAAAGTTGAAAAAAAAAAACATGAAGTTTGTCAAATTTTAAGATAATTACTTGTTCTTGTGAAAAACTAATTATTTGTAAAATTTGAATAATGTGCTTTATGAGTTGAATTAGGTCAAATTTAATAAAAGATAAAATAATATGATTATTTTATTAGTTTTAAAAGTTTGATCTAAAGAGTTTTTTTTTTTTTTTTTGAAACCTCCATAAGTTATGGATATGAAAAGGTTTTTAAAAAAAAAATTGATTCAAAGTTTTATGGAGTTACAAAAAATTTGGTGTTAATGTTTTAAAGGATTCCATAACTTAAGAATAAGTTATGGATCACCAAAAGTTTTTTGTGTTACCTTATTTTATGAGTGAATTTAGATTAATGAATAAAATTATGTGATAGTTGGTTTTAATCCAAATTAATCTAAAAGAAGTTCATAAAATGTGTTTATGTAACTTATAAGTCACATTTATGAATCTTAAAACTCATAAAAGTTGGCAAAGGTTACAAAAATGAAGAGTCTAGTTCTAATTAAATGGCTTTATGACTCCATAACTTGTCCTCAAGTTATGGAGGACCAAGAGTCTCTTCATTTAATAAAATAAAATAAAAAAAAAGTGTAACCTTAATTAATTCCATAAGTTATAAAATAAAGAAAAGTTAATTCTTTTATTAGTTTAAAGTCTTCCATAACTTGTCCTCAAGTTATGGAACTTGAAGAGTTTTTGGATTAAAACTACTTTAAACACATAAGTTATGGAATTAATTAGTTTTGAATAGTTTCAAAACTTGCCCTCAAGTTTTGGAATTTATAAAGTTTTCACTTATGAATACTTTAATTCCAAGTTAGCCCTTAGAATTTTAAAAGTTAAAATTCAACCCTTATACTTTATAATATTATAAGTTAATAATATATATATGTATAAGAGTAAAGTCAGTCTTACCGCTAGTACGCCTCATTCACGAAGCCGGTCTATAAGGTGGGTATAAGGTTGTTGCCTATAAAATGGCAACTTAATGGGTGTCCACTCTCACCCACCGCTTGCTTGACTGGTGGAGGGTCGTTAGCCGAACGGGTTTGACAGGACTAGAATTCTCCCTTCATTAAAAGTATTAATGATAATACTAAGTAACTAAACTCTTAATAATACCCAATCTTAGTTACTTAGGAAAAATGTGAATAAGGTGCTAATCCATGAAATTACACTTTACACTTTGTCTAAGTCGTTAGTGGAGCGTGTGTGGTTAACCGGCACACTAACTTGGACTTAACAAGGTAGGTAAAGGGTGACTTAATATTTATCATAGTATCGATGGAGCGTGTGTGGTTAACCGGCACATCGATTGAGGGGTAATTTATTAAGGGTACCAAGTGATTTGCATGGTTACTTCACACCTTGTTTTGTGATCCTCGGCATCCCAGTCACAAAACCTGAAGGGCACACTCGAGATTGAAACATGCCTTTGAAAAGTTCAATGAATCTCAAAGATCTAGGAGTTTCAAAACCAATTAAAACCTAATAATACATTTCGTTTATCTTGGTGGAAATTGGTGAATCGTCATTCACCTACCTTCAAATATTTTATAGCTTGGATTACGGCATACCTCTTCTAAGTTATAAAATAGTTTGTTGGGTCCTAGCCTTAATATTTCATATTGGGTGTCATATTAAGGACTTTAAATCAACTATCTTGAATATCTCCCAAAAGATGTCTGGTTTAGACACCTATGATCTTCCCAAATCTCTTGAAACAAGGTTTCCTAATGAAGATGATGTCCCATGGATATCATACTTCTTTCTCCTCCTCCAACTATTCTTCCTAACCCACAAGTTCTTGAAAAGTTTAAGGTCACTCAAGCCCTATTGGCAAGGCAAGGTCTAGGTGTGATCACATCTTGGAGATGTAGTCACATATTGACAAGCCGGGAGAGTTGGGTGTCAAAGTCTTGAGAAAGTTGGTGGTTCAATCACTTTCTAAGTCACATAGTGAGTTCCTTTGGGACACCTATGAAACAGACTATGACAAGACCCTTAATGATCTTATCTATTTGCTAAGATCAACTTCCTAAAACTTTATGGTCATTGACAATGATGACATTGGATATCCAGTAAAGCATTCTCTTCCCAATGGAAAGGGATCGGCTATAGTCAACTCGGTTGACCAAATGGTAAAGAGAAAAGCTAAGTCTGTGATAGTCCTGTGTACCATTATCAAAGGGTCCACATGTTTGTATTGCCAAAGAAAGGGCATTGGTTGCGAAGCTGCCAAATTTACCTAAGGATGTTAAAGTCAATAAGTTTGACTCTACTTCAGGTAAAATCCACTATCTAACTCTGTTAAGTTTCTATTCTGAGATTCTTGATACATGATGTGACCGGGTCGCATGGTGATGGTTTAAGAATCAAAGGAAAGTGAAGAAACTTAAAGGAAGAATATGCTGAATCTGATCGCATAGATGGATTTCTATCGCATAGTTTGAAAAATCGGATTCTTGAGCTACTTCTTAGGAGTTATGAGTTATTGCTTAGGAATAGATAACAACAAGTTTTCATATGGATTGTAAGGATAGTTTTTCCGCAAAGTTTTAAAATAAAAGAAATTTTTTTGATTTTATTTATTTTAAAATATCCTTACAATGGCATTTGAGGAAAAATTGTTGCTTATATAATTCCGTTAAGAGCAAGAGTGGAAATATGAAATTGATTCTTTCATTTGTGGTAATGTCTAAATTTACCAAATAAGGAAAGATTCTCATCATCCAAGGTTCAATTGGACCGGAACTTGGAATCATGCAAGTTGTATAGCATGATGAATGAGAACTTTCAAGTTTTGGAAAATTAAGACTAATTACTTGTTCACATGGATGTGTGAGTCAAGTAAAGGACTTAGGGATCGAGTACACATTCTTGTGCACTGATTAAGTCCACCACTAAAGATCGTTAAGAAGAATCAAATTAGGCAGAAGGATAAAAGTTTCTCATATCTGAAAAGATGGGAGAGTACTTTAGTATCAGTTTTGAGATCATCTTAATGATTAAGAAACCATATCAAAATTAGTTCTCTAAGGAAATCTTAGTGCATTCTTATGACTAAGAAGAGGAACTTGAATTGTTGAAATGGTTAAATCAAAAAGATGAGTCATACTTCGTTCCAATACAAGTCTTAGAGTCATACTCCAAGATTGTCATTTGAGTGACATGTCTTAAAGAAGGTTTAAAACACTTGTCAAATGTAAGAGTAAAAGTTTTCTACTCTTGTACATTTGAAATTGGTAAGTTGTGATGTTTTGGATAAAACAAAGACCAATTTAGGCCAATTGTGTGAAGTGTTTGTCTTGATTAGAATCCACACTATCTCTTGGATATTTGACAAGGGAGTCTTATAGGTCAAGAGGTCAGTGGGAGTCTTAAAAGTCTTGAAAGTCTCAAGAACTAATCAAGAATAAAACCTAAAGTTCTTCACTAGCACACAACTTGAGGTTCATAACCTATCGTGTTGACATATTATGTGCCCATTCCAGTTAAAGTTGGTTTTGCATATGAGTTCTTAGAGTTCTCAATTTGTTGCACAACAACTTGGAAGCAATGGTAGGCCCTTGAGCTGCCAGGTGGCAAGAAATTAAGATTGAGTTCAGTCCATACGAGTTTGGATTTGTCATTATCCTTTTCTTGTGACTATGATTTTGACAATTCACATGGATAAGAACACATACACCATTAAATCTAAGTGTCATAAGGTTTCTCTCTGATTCATGAAAATGATGGTGAGGAAACACTTTCACTAAGTAGATTTTAGCTAGATAGCAATTGTGATATTTGCATTCTCAAAGTCGTTAGTGGAGCGCGTGTGGTTAACCGGCACACTAATTTGGACTTGTGAGAAGTGGCAAAAAGGTCTAAACATTATGATTACGGCATCCCTCTTCATAATTGTTTAGATACACAAGTGTGCTATCTAAGGGAAGGTGTATGATTTTGATACAGCTTTATCAAAACAATCTAGCATCAGAAATCTGAACTTTGGTAAGAAAGTCAATGAAGTATTGATTTCTAGAAGTCCAGCTGATTTCTGAGTACATGTCAAAGCTAGTGGGAGCATAAGTGTTATGCTATTAATCATCATGTTAGTGGGAGCATGATAATTATGATAAGTATTGCAAGTTAGCAATGTTAATTATAGAAAACAAAAGTTTCAATTGGGAAAGAGTTGTTTTGCTATAATTAAGGGAGAGGAAATTATACTTCATATCAAATCTATAAGGTTTAGATTTGAGGTTTTAATCATTTAGTCAAGGAAATATATGAATTTCATGCTGGAATGGCTCAACATAAGGAAATTCTGTATACGGGTCCATTATTTGCGTTCTAAAATTCGATTATGATTACGACATCCCTTTTCATAATCTGAATTATGAGAACTTGGCAAATTGAAATGGAAATGTTATAGCAAAACACTGGTTTAGTCTTTATGTGAGACATCATGAATCGTGTCCCATATGCTTCGGATATAGGATCGATTACATGTGCTATAATCATCCGTTCTAAAATTTTCCAAATGCCTGGGGCATTAAGAAGGGAAAAGGTTTAGAACTGGATATGACTAAAACGATTAAACAATTGTCGAGGACAATCTAAGGTTTACCAAAGATTGGTTGCTCAAGGACAATTGGAAGTATAGTGATAATTCTGGAAGGACCATATTGACATAATCTGTAAGGAGGCAACTCTTGTTCAGAAGTGATAGTCAAAATGGAATCTGGAAATGTTTCAAAGTTAGAATTTTCAATCTGTGTAAGATTAAGGAAACTTAATGCAAGAAGGATATTTCCAAGGAGTTGATCTCCTTTGGAATACTCTGTAATGATTGTTGCCAAGTCTTTGTGACTTTGTGCATAATCGTTACAAGAGGATCAATGCATATAAGTTTAGAATCTAACAGATTTCAGTAAATGGCATGAATTTGGAATTCTTGCATTTGCAGTAAGGATTTGGGGGTGTGAAAAGAGAATCATTGAAGTTATGTTCAATGGATCTAGTTCACAAAGTAAAGATCATAGACAAACATAGTATGCATACTTAGTGTGTGGCATGACTAGTGTTTAGAAAAACATAGTGTACATGCTTGGAGCATGGGACAACTGTTGTTTTAAATTCAAGATTAAAGTTGATAGCTGAAACAGTATACAATGAATAATGTGTAATCATATGGTGATAAATAAAAGGTGTTTTACTTATGTTCAAAGAGTTGATACTGAAGGGTTTTGAGCATTCTAACACTTCCTAAGTGTACATGCAACCCTAATAACCTTGGATCTATGTTTGTCTAATTATCATGAAAAGTTGAATTCCAAGGTTATATTCCTATCTAGCATACATGGGGAACAATTTTAACTTGAATCATAGATAGAATAACTTACCTTGTTGTTGATTGTGTTCCTTGAAACCTTGTGAGCCTAGCACCCCAAGTGTGATGCCTCAAATGCTTCACACAACACCAAATGCTCTTGGAAAGACTCTTGAGATAACACACACTTCTCAAAATCAGCCAAGCCCTCTAGTTTCTTAGTGTTCAACTTGTGTAGCCAATTTTGTGGAGAATGGGACTCTTATATAGTGTTGGCACATCTAGGGTTACACCATGTAAACCCTAATGTGTCATGACTCTTCATTTCCATGACCCATGGGTTTGTAACTCCCATGGAGCATCCATGGAGCATCCTATGGGTAGAACCCAACTTGATAATCCATGGAGCCTTTTAGCCCACTATACAAGATATGGATGATTTACATAACCAACCCATATATTTAATTAGTTATCCTTTGATCACTTAATTAATTCCAAATTAATTCTTTAATCAACTAATTAAATAATATTATTAATATATTAGAACTTATAATATATTAATAATCTCCAAGTGTTATTTCTCTCATTTAGTCTATCCAATTGCATGGTGCCATGCAACCCAAATGGACCATGCCGGGTCGGGTCAAGTACAAGCCCGAAATAGTTATGGACTTAGACACCTTATCCAACAGTCTCCCACTTGGATAAGTCTAATAACTATATCTCTAGTACTTCAGGAACCGACCGGCAATCGTAGCTCTTTCAAGGTCTCTCGGAACTGAGAAGATGATGATACGCCATTTAAGATAAGTGATCATATAATCCTCCGTTCTAGATATCAGCCGGACAAATACATGGAACATTGTCTTACTTCTTGTCCAGCATTTGTTTCTCGATTTCCGATTTGTTTGACATAGAACTTAATTGAACACATCAACTTAGTTCTGACCGGGCCCGGTACATGGGTCAAAACAAAATCATCGAGGGGCCCAGATACCAGCTTCTAATCCAAGAAGGAACAGATAAACTTCGACTCATATGTTTGTTCTACCACTTATTGAATTACACACAAAAGTACGTTTTATAACATCGAGTTACCAATGCGGTTTCGTACAGTCAATGCATAACCAACTTGTAAGTAACAAATCATATCTCTAGGTTTGAAGACTTATATGATATTACCGTCTCACGATCACTCGAGATAAAATTCCATGAAGTGATTCCAGTGAGCGTGGGTTGTGTCCAATGCTCAGAACTTATGAGCACTCATGATTGTTGTAGCCTTGTCCAAGACCTCTACAACCAAACATGACAGTCTTGATTCATATCTACTTCCAACATATGACCGACTGTGGAGGTTTGAATAATATGTTATACCAAACAAAATTATTCTGGAAGTCAAAACATGCAAAAGAAATATAGTAAACGATTGACAAGAGATAGCAACACTTTACTCATAAATAAGACACCTTTTATTCATCATCAAATGTCAATTACACTTTACAAATTTCCGGGTTATCTAACTACTAAAACTTATATCATCCTTCAGCCCTATGCTCCGAGCATGCTGAAGATGCTTAACCCTACTCAGTCCCTTCGTGAGGGGATCTGCTGGGTTCTCATCCGATGATACCCTCTTTGCCACGAGGAGTCCTTCTTCGATCTGATGTCTGATGAAATGGTATTTTCTATCGATGTGTCTGGATCTCCCGTGATCCCTTGGTTCCTTGGCTAAGGCAACAGCACTTTCACTATCACAGAAAATTTCCATTGGCTCTTTAATAGCTGGTACAACTCCAAGGTCTCCAATGAAGTTCTTCAGCCATATCGCTTCCTTTGCTGCTTCGCTAGCTGCAATATACTCTGATTCACAAGTAGAGTCTGCCACTGTCTCTTGCTTGGAACTCTTCCAAGAAATTGCTCCTCCGTTTAGGGTAAAGACCCAGCCCGACTGAGAGCGGAAATTATCCCTATCAGTCTGGAAGCTAGCATCACTATACCCTACTACTCTCAAGTCATCACTCCCACCGAGGGTAAGAACCCAGTCCTTAGTCCTCCGTAGGTACTTGAGGATATTCTTTACCGCAGTCCAGTGTGCCCTGCCAGGGTTCGCCTGATACCTGCTAACCATGCTCAAGGCAAAAGCTACATCGGGTCGAGTACACGTCATAGCATACATGATCGATCCTACAGCCGAAGCGTAAGGTGTTCGACTCATTTCTGCTATCTCAGCCTCAGTGCTAGGGCTTTGTGTCTTACTCAATCTGGTGTTACTCTGGATGGGTAACTCTCCTTTCTTGGAATCCTGCATGCTGAATCGCTTCAGCACTTTATCCAAGTAGGTACTCTGACTAAGTCCAATTAGTCTTTTACTCCGATCTCTCAAGATCCTTATCCCTAAAATATAGGCAGCTTCACCAAGGTCCTTCATAGCGAAACACTTCCCAAGCCAGGACTTTACTTCCTGCAGAGTTGGAATGTCGTTTCCTATGAGTAGTATGTCATCCACATACAATACCAAAAAGCTAACTATACTCCCACTAGCCTTGACATACACACAAGATTCATCTTCACTCCTAGAAAAGCCAAATTCCTTGACCTTTTCATCAAAGCAAAGATTCCATCTGCGAGGTGCTTGCTTCAATCCATAAATGGATTTCTCAAGCTTACACACTCTATTAGGGTACTCGTTGCTGACAAAACCCTCTGGCTGACTCATGTAAACATCTTCAGCCAACTTTCCATTAAGGAAAGCGGTTTTGACATCCATCTGCCATATTTCATAGTCATGAAATGCAGCTATGGCTAACAGAACCCGAATAGACTTAATCTTGGCTACCGGAGAAAAGGTCTCATCATAATCCACTCCAGGAATTTGAGAGAAGCCCTTTGCAACCAGTCTAGCCTTATAAGTGTGTACTTTACCATCCATGTCAGTCTTCTTCTTGAAGACCCATTTGCACCCTACTGTCTTACGACCTGGTACGTTTTCAACCAAGTTCCAAACTTGATTGTCATACATGGATTGTATCTCGCTATCCATAGCCTCTTTCCATTTAGCAGACTCGGGGCCTGCCATGGCTTCCTCGTAGCTGTTAGGGTCATCTTGACTTACTAGTATCTCATCACTAATAAGTGTCTCACCTTCTGCAGTAATATGGAATCCATAGTAATGCTCAGGTGCACTCCTAACTCTCGTGGAACGTCTCAGAGGTACAGATTTGTCAATTGGCTCAACAGGAGTTTCCTCCTCAAGTTGAGGGCTAGAGTTTGAAGTTCCTTCACTGCTTGATTCTTGAATTTCTTCAAGATCAATTTGCCTCCCACTGTCTCCTTGGCTTATAAACTCTCTTTCTCGAAAGACACCTCTTCTTGCTACAAAGACCACATTGTCACTAGGTCTGTAGAAGAGGTAACCAAAGGATCGCTGTGGGTAACTGATGAAAATACACCTCTCGCTTCAAGGTTCGAGCTTATCATGAGTCTCGCGTCTCACGAAAGCCTCACAACCCCAAATCTTGATGTGGTCTAGTTTAGGTACTTTACCAGTCCACATCTCGTGAGGAGTTTTGGCAACTTTCTTTGTAGGGACTAGATTAAGAATATGGGCGGCAGTCTCTAAGGCATACCCCCAGAATGAGATTGGTAGCGTAGCTCGACTCATCATGGAACGAACCATATCTAGCAAGGTTCGATTACGCCTCTCAGCCACACCATTCAACTGTGGTGTCCTGGGAGGTGTCAATTGTGAGACTATCCCACATTCCCTTAGATAGTCGAGGAACTCTGAACTAAGATACTCACCACCACGATCGGATCGAAGCATCTTAATGTTCCTGCCCAATTGATTCTCGACTTCCTGTTTAAATTCCTTAAACCTCTCGAAAGTCTCTGACTTATGCTTGATCAAGTAGACATATCCATATCTACTATAATCATCAGAAAAAAGTCAAATAATAACGATTAGCATCCCTTGTGGCATGTTTGAATGGTCCACACACATCCGTGTGTATAAGGTCCAACAAACCTTCACCCCTCTCACACGAACCTGTGAAGGGTGACTTTGTCATTTTTCCAAGTAAGCATGATTCGCAACTATCATCTGACTTTAGGTCAAACGACTCCAAGACTCCATCCTTTTGGAGTTGGCCTATGCGCTTCTTGCTTATATTTCCAAGACGACAATGCCATAATGATGCTTTATCCAAGTTATTATTAGTAGAATCAATACACAAAACATTATTTCCTAAGTTATCAACAACAGATACAGCTTCATACACACCATCACAAGGTAATGCTTTAAAATAAAGAATATTATTAAAGAAAGCATCAATAGAACCAACTTCATTATTAAATGAAAAGGTAAACCCTTGTTTGTACAAAGCATGGAAGGAAATAATATTTCTTGCCATTCCTGGCGAATAACAACACTTATTCAGATCTAAACTAAACCCACTACTTAGCGATAAAGTATAAACTCCAATCTTGGTAACAGGTATAGCTTTCCTATTCCCCATGATCAAGTTTATCCTTCCTTGCTCCACATCCTCACTTCTTCTTAGTCCCTGCAAGTCACAACAAATGTGAATACCACACCCGGTATCAAGGACCCAAGAATTAGAATGGGGTGAGTTATTAGAAATGATAGTGTAAATACCTGGATGGTTGGGTTTAACTTTCCCATCCTTCACATCTTGCTGGTATTTTGGGCAGTTCCGCTTCCAATGAGCTTTTTCATGGCAATAGAAGCATTCAGCCTCTTTTGGGTCAGAAGAAGGAGTAATGAAACCTTTCTTGGTTCCACTTGAAGAAGAGCCATCAAGGGTCCGAGCCTTGGTACCCTTCGAGGATCTCTTTCTCTTCCTCCATCGATTCTTCCCAATTGCCAAAACCGGAGTAGAGTTTTGAGTAGGAGTGATAGCAACCGACTTCCCCTTAAGACCTGATTCTGCGGTCTTGAGAAGTCCCTGAAGTTTGCTGAGGGTGACTTCTTCCTTGTTCATGTGATATGTCATGCGGAATTGATCATAGCACGATGGTAAGGAATGCAAAATAATATCTATTGCAAGATCCTCCGGGAAGTTCACATTAAGCTTCAGCAAACGATCCACATACCTTTGCATTTTCAGCATGTGGCTCGTGACGGATTCCCCGTCCTTCATCATGGTTGTTATCATGGAGCAGATGATTTCATACCTCTCTTGTCTTGCACTTTGATGGTATCTTTCCATCAAATCTTGGTGCATGTCATAAGGGTAGAAATCCTCATAAGACTTTTGGAGTTCCGCTGTCATCGTGGCCGTCATGATGCAAGCCACTTTCGTAGCATCCCTTTCATGTGCCCGAAATTCAGCGATCTCCTGAGGAGTTGCAGTGGACTCATCAATCTCCTTAAGCTCCTTGTCAAGGACATATTCTTTGTCCTCGTAGCGGGTAATCATCCTGATGTTTCTGATCCACTCATTGAAGTTGGATCCATCAAAGGTGACTTTCCCACACAAGTTCATAAGGGTAAAGGAGCCATTAGGATTAGAGCCAGAAGCATTGTTGAAAGACATCTGAAGGAAAGAGGACAAGATTAGTTTAGATATAAGAGAGTCCTTAATAAAACACCCAAATGTAATATTAAGGCTAGGATCCAATCACAATATAATATAACTTAGAAGACGTATGCCGTAATCTAAGCTATATCATATTTGAAAGGTAGGTGAATGACGATTCACCAATTTCCACCACGAAAACCGCAATATTTTAGTATTAGGTTTTTGAATGGTTCTTAGAAATTCCTAGATTCTTTGAGATTCAATGAACTTTTCAAAGGCATGTTTCAATCTCGAGTGTGCCCTCCAAGTTTTGTGACTGGGATACCGAGGATCACAAAACGAGGTGTGAAGTAACCATGCAAATCACTTGGTACCCTTAAGGTTTATCACTCAATCGATGTGCCGGTTAACCACACACGCTCCATCGATACTATAATAAACCCTAAGTCACCCTTTACCTACCTTGTTAAGTCCAAGTTAGTGTGCCGGTTAACCACACACGCTCCACCAACGACTTAATCAAAGTGTAAAGTGTAATTTCATGGAATAGCACCTTATTCACATTTTTCCTAAAGTAACTAAGATTGGGAATTTAATAAAACATTTAGTTACTTTATAATATTCATCATACTTTGAATGAGAATTAATAAGTCCTTGTCTTACCCGTTCGGCTAACGACCCTCCACCGATCAAGCAAGCGGTGGGTGAGAGTGGACACCCATTAAGTCACCATTTTATAGGCAACAACCTTATACCCACCTTATAGACCGGCTTCGTGAATGAGGCGTACTAGCGGTAAGACGACTTTGTTCTTATACATATATATAATTATTAAATCATAATAATATAAGTATAAGGGTTGAATTTTAACTTTTAAAATTCTAGGGGTTGGAACTAAAGTTTTAACTTAACTTTACTTGTTCCAAAACTTGAGGGCAAGTTTTGTAAACTTTCAAAACTTTTCATTTCTTGTAACTTATGAGTTTAATAGAGTAATAAAATGAAGACTCTTCATTTTTCTAACTCTTATGTTCTTTTAATGGTTTTTAATCCAAGAGACTTTTGGTTTTCCATAACTTGAGGACAAGTTATGGACTCCATTAAAACACATTATGATCAAGAATTAAATTACCACATAGGTTACAAATAATTCCTATGATCATCTAAACATCATAAGAACAAGAATATGAATATGAACACTTTCAAGAATCAAAATCACATAAAACTTTGTAATTTTGATAACTAGTTGTTGTAAATGAATTAGCAAAAACATTACTCCATCTAAAACAAGTTTTCAAGTACCAAAACAGTTTAGAATAATGTTTCCAATCCATTTTCCAGCAACGAAAGTCGAAATTCCGTTTTTTTTTTTTTTTTTTTTTTTTAAACTTTCGACTTTCTTCAACTTTTAAGCACAAATAACAAACAAACAAGCCTATGCTCTGATACCACTGAAGGGTTTTGAGCATTCTAACACTTCCTAAGTGTACATGCAACCCTAATAACCTTGGATCTATGTTTGTCTAATTATCATGAAAAGTTGAATTCCAAGGTTATATTCCTATCTAGCATACATGGGGAACAATTTTAACTTGAATCATAGATAGAATAACTTACCTTGTTGTTGATTGTGTTCCTTGAAACCTTGTGAGCCTAGCACCCCAAGTGTGATGCCTCAAATGCTTCACACAACACCAAATGCTCTTGGAAAGACTCTTGAGATAACACACACTTCTCAAAATCGGCCAAGCCCTCTAGTTTCTTAGTGTTCAACTTGTGTAGCCAATTTTGTGGAGAATGGGACTCTTATATAGTGTTGGCACATCTAGGGTTACACCATGTAAACCCTAATGTGTCATGACTCTTCATTTCCATGACCCATGGGTTTGTAACTCCCATGGAGCATCCATGGAGCATCCTATGGGTAGAACCCAACTTGATAATCCATGGAGCCTTTTAGCCCACTATACAAGATATGGATGATTTACATAACCAACCCATATATTTAATTAGTTATCCTTTGATCACTTAATTAATTCCAAATTAATTCTTTAATCAACTAATTAAATAATATTATTAATATATTAGAACTTATAATATATTAATAATCTCCAAGTGTTATTTCTCTCATTTAGTCTATCCAATTGCATGGTGCCATGCAACCCAAATGGACCATGCCGGGTCGGGTCAAGTACAAGCCCGAAATAGTTATGGACTTAGACACCTTATCCAACAGATACCATATTGGATTCAATTATTATTGTGTTTCACTTTGCATGTTTTGACTTCCCGAATAAGCTAGGTTATTCTTCTGGAATGACTAAGTTATTCAAACCATCCACAGTCGGTCATATTTTGGAAGTAGATATGAATTAAGACTGTCATGATGGGTTGTAGAAGTCTAAGGTGTTGGACAAGGCTACAACAATCATGAGTGCTCATAAGTTCTGAGTATTGGATTCAACCCGCGCTCATTGGAATCACTTCATGGATTTTATCACGAGTGATCATGAGACGATAATATCTTATATTCTTCAAACCTAGAGATATGAGTTGTTACTATGAGTTGATAGTACATTGATTGCACGAAACCGCATTTGGTAACTATGTGCTATAAAACGTGCTTTTGTGTATGATTCAACAAGTAGTAGAACAAGCCATATGAGTCGAAGTTTATCCGTTCCTTTTACCTTCGGGATAAAAGCGATATCTGTGGGCCCCTCGATGATTTGATGATGACAAATGGAAGTGCTCGGCCGGGCCAGGACTGATTTGATTTGTTCAATTAGTCAGTCGTCATAAATCGGAAATCAGGAAACAACAAATGGATAGAGAGAATGATTATAATCCATGTCTCAGTCCATATGATATCTAGAATGGAGGAATATATGATCCCTTATCTAATGGACAAGTCACTGACAAAGGTCAGAGTTCATCGACAAGGTCAGAGTTCGACAGAAGCTTTTGAGAGCTACGATTGCCGGTTGGTTCCTGAAGTCATACGCAATAATAGTTTTAGACTTATCCAAGTGGGAGACTGTTGGATTAATGTCTAAGTCCATAACTATATTTGGTAAGACTTGACCCGACCCGGCATGGTCCATTTGGGTTGCATACCATCATGCACTTGAATGAGAGAAATAAGACACTTATGGTTATTAATATATTATAAGTTCTAGTATATTAATAATAAGAATAATAAGATTATTTAATTAGTATTGATCAAGAATTAATCTAGGATTAATTAAGTGATCAAAAGAAGACTAATTAAATATATGGGTTGATTGTGTAAATCATCCATACTTGTATAGTGGGCTAATGCTCCATGGATAATCAAGTTGGGCTAAAACCCATAGGATGGTCCATGGATGCTCCATGGTGTATTTGTACCCATGGATCCAAGGAAATGGAAAGCCATGACAATTAAGAGTTTACCCTAATTGTGTAACTATATAAGCATCTTATTATTGAGGAAAAATCGGCCACTAGTAGTATTCAAGAAAGGGCTAGCCGATTTTGGTGAGTGTAGAATTCTCTCAAGTCATTCTAAGTGTTTTGATGATTGTGATTCCATTTGAGGTGTCACACTTGGGGCACTAAGCACTCAAGCTTCATGAAGACTTTCTACACCAAGAGGTATGTATTCTATCGTGTTACATTATTGTTTTGTATGCTAGATTAGGATAATACCTTGGAAGTTCTTATTTGCATGTATAATAGAGAAAACATAGATCCAAGGTATTTAGGGTTGCATGTACACTTAGGAAGTGTTAGAATGCTCAAAACCCAACAATATTGACCCTAGACACGACTACATAACTGCCCAGATTTAACCGCAACGTACAACACCCATTTACTTATGTTTTGTTCTACGTATACTTACGGATTTCGACGGCTCGACATACTTAAATACTTTTGAAAATACTTATATATTGTAGGATACTTTTAGTTCAGAGCACTTAGGCCCCTTAATGTTTATAGTTTTAGACCATGTAAGGTTTGGTATACTCTGTTCACTATAAACAAGGGATCTGATACCAATCTGTCGCACCCCGAAAACCAAAGGCGGAAACGTTCCCGGGGTTGACTCCATGTTGTGTATCAAATCCAATGTACATAGTAATCACAGTAAACAACCATTACATTACATATATGTGAAAGTTTACATTTGGTTCAAAAGTAAATTGTACAAAAGTTATACATATATCATATGAACAAAAGAGACGAGTCCTCAGAGCACTCCGTCTTCACCAAAAGATATCGCCGGGTACCTGTCTAACTTGGACCTGAGAATACAAGCGGTTTGAAAATCAGCATAAAGCTGGTGAGTTCATAAGCGGTTTTGTTTTGTGAAAATGTATCGATTTCCTTTAGTTTTCTGAAAAGATTTGATATCCAAGAAAATCCCATATTTTCTTATGTGAAGTAGTTAAGTTATCTTTCATTACAGTTCTGTTACAGATATAATGTTAACCCCAGGAAAATCCCATATTTTCCTAATTGTAAGATTGATTAGATAGCACATAGTATAGTTTAATACACAAAACTATAATTTAGACGAACTGTAAATAGAAAGTATTTTGAAAACCTTGGGACTACATCCCGAACCAGTTATAAGATAATTCGATAAAAACCATGGGATCATTATCCCGAAAGTAGATATAAGATAACTTGATAAACCATGGGATCACTATCCCGAAACTAGATATAAGATAATTTGATAAAATCATGGGATTATCATCCCGTATAAAATTTAGTTTCAAAACCATGGGATTGCCATCCCGAACGAAATATAGACTCAAGATCATGGGATTATCATCCCGAACGAGATATAGATATAAAACCATGGGATTACCATCCCGAACGAGATATAGACTACAAGACCATGGGATTACCATCCCGAACAAGATATAGATTCTAATCAGATTCTAGCTGTGAATAAGTTTATATTAATACGTATTGTGAGTCGGGTAACCATACTGATACGACAATGAGACCTCCTTGACGTTAGTCAGACGTCGAATGATATCCAGAATTTGTCACCCCAGGCGTGCCCGCCTAACTGTAGCTAGCAGTTAAGGTGTGGGATTGTCAGTCCCGAATAGATCTATTCACAAACTCTTCGCTCTCCCTCCAGGAGACTCTGGTTACACTTCCGGAGAGGATTTACTTGATCATCCATAAAGGGTAGTGACTATCTCACAAACTAGTATTAAACTATTCACAGGATTCTCATACGATAACAAACATATAAAGACTTTAAGACATGATACAGTGAAAATAGTTACATACAATAAGACTATCTGGCAAAACATTTAAACGATACAGAGATAAACTGAATCAGACATAGTTTATCTAATAACTTAATACAGATATCAATACTTGATATAAAGAGTAACATAGAACCCCAAATTATTCCCATAATAATTTGATTAGATTGGTTATTTTCTTAACTAAAATCCATTTAGTTGTAATTGATAATCATTCCTTATGCTCAATATAATACATAAGGAGTAAAAAGAATTTATAAGATTGCTGTAACAACTCAAATTTTTCAAACAAATTTTTCATTTTTAAAAATAAGGTATTTCCATTCAGAACAAGGCATAATTAATTAATTGTATTATGTCAGATACAAATAGTCTAAATCCCAAGATCATAAAAACAATCTTCAGTGTGTATCGATCACGCCGGCGCCTTCCCACGGTCCTCGCTAGTACCTGAAACACATACATAACTACTGTAAGCATAAATGCTTAGTGAGTCCCCCAATATACACTTACGCACATACGCCTTTCCAGGCGCTGACCTTCCGGTCCTCAACACAACGCCTTCCGGCCCATAACATAATCGCCTTCCGGCCCACATAACATACATAGCACACATATAACAAATAACTTACCACATATAGCATACATATCACATATCATATCTGACCTTCCGATCACAGTCAAACCCTTCCGGGTACAGTATAGTGAGAAGACTCACCTCGTAAATGCTGAAAACTAGCAACTCCTGAAATCACTCGTGCACAATCCGACGAGCTACAGCTTTCCTATAACATCACATATCTCATTAACACTTATATCTTCTAAGTGTGACTATCCCTAAGAAGTCAGACTTAGGTCAACTCTGGTCAACGGTCAACGGTCAGCTCGACCGGACTCGGCGAGTGCCATGGCGACTCGGCGAGTCTAGACGTTCTCCAACTCTCTGAGAGTCCCTACCTACTCGTCGAGTGTCCTCCTTGACCCGACGAGTTACTCCTGGAAGAATCGCGGGGCCACCCCGACTCCACTCGCCGAGTCTGAAGAACAGCTCGACGAGTTTCAGTAAATCTCCAAGCTACTCGCCGAGTCTGTTCATCGGACTCGACGAGTCCACGCCATGCAGTCGATCAAACTGCTTCCTGAGATAGGTCTCGTCCCGAATACACAAGCATGGGACCTTCTGGACCTCTAAAGGTTCTACTACAAGATTATAGTCATTGGGTAACAAGGCACTAATTCATCTAATCACCAAATGGGTTCCATAAACCCTAAATCCATGCACACATCAACATAACAGAAGGGAATCCGAAATATTACCTGGAATATGCCCTCTCTGTGTCTCCAAACCGCAGAACTCGAATCCCTTGCTGTTCCTTTAGCCAAAACCCTTCTCCTCCTTGCACAACAATTTCTTCAAACCCTAATATCCTCCAATCTTGCTCTAGATGCCCACAGCCGTTTAGGGTTCTTCTCAGTCGACTAAAGACGGACAATGACGGCCTATAAGTGCATTATATACGATCCAAAACCGAACGGTTAGGGTTTCTGCTGAACAGCGTCGACTCGCCGAGTCCATATCTGAACTCGTCGAGTCCAGTCGCGAACCCGCGACCAAGTCTGCGATCCTACTCGGCGAGTCTAGGCTCCAACTCGCCGAGTCCCCTCATAAATCACCCCCAAAAACATAATTTAATAATACCTGAGATTCCGGGCTGTTACAACTCTCCCCCGCTAGGATTAGACTTCGCCCTCGAAGTCTCATTCTGAAAATAGTTCCGGATGCTGCTCCCGCATCTCACGTTCCGGCTCCCAAGTCATTTCCGATCTCTTACGGTGTTGCCATTGAACCAACACCAGAGGTACCTCCTTGTTCCTCAGAACCTTGATCTTCCGATCCCTGATAGCCACTGGTCTCTCCGCATAATTCAGGCTCACATTCACCTGAATATCCTCTAATGGAACCACCGCCGACTCATCGGCTATGCACTTCCTTAATTGCGACACATGAAAAGTGTCGTGGATCTGTCCCAACTCCGCTGGCAACTCCAACCGATAGGCTACCCGGCCTACCCTTGCGACCACACGAAATGGGCCAATATACCGGGGCCCCAACTTACCCCTCTTCCTGAATCGAATCACTCCTTTCCAAGGAGAGACCTTCAGGAGAACGAAGTCGCCGACCTGAAATTCAAGCTCGGATCGGCGCCTGTCTGCATAACTTTTCTGTCGGCTCTGGGCAGTCAATAACCTATGCCTAACTTGCTAAATCTGCTCTGTCGTCTGAAGCACAATTTCCGTGCTGCCCATCACTCTCTGTCCCACCTCTCCCCAGCAAATGGGGGTCCGACATCTCCTACCATACAACAGCTCAAAAGGTGGCATACCAATGCTCGAATGATGGCTGTTGTTGTAGGAAAACTCTGCCAATGGTAAATACGCATCCCAACTACCCCCGAAGTCTAACACACACGCCCGGAGCATGTCCTCCAGCATCTGAATTGTCCGCTCGCTCTGACCGTCTGTCTGGGGATGGTATGCGGTACTAAAATGCAATTTAGTACCCAGCTCCTCATGGAATTTCTTCCAGAACCTGGAAGTGAAGCGCACATCGCGGTCTGACACAATCGAGATCGGCACTCCATGCCGAGATACCACTTCTCTCACATATATCTCTGCCAACTTCTCCGCTGAAGAACTCTCGCTGATGGCAAGGAAGTGTGCACTCTTCGTCAATCTATCCACAATCACCCGAATTGCATCAACTCCCCTGGCAGTCCTCGGCAATTTGGTGATGAAATCCATAGTGATCTGTTCCCACTTCCACTCGGGGATCTCCAATGGCTGTAGCTTGCCATGCGGTCTCTGGTGCTCGGCCTTAACCCTACGGCAGGTCAAGCACCTCTCAACGAACCATGCTACGTCCCTCTTCATACAGGGCCACCAATACTCTTTCCTCAAATCCAGATACATCTTCGTAGCACCAGGATGGATCGAGAATTTCGATCTATGAGCCTCTTCCATCAAAGTAATACGCGTACCGCCCACGAACAGTACCCAGATCCGACCCTGAAACGTCATAAGCCCTCGACTATCCTTAACAAACTCTGAAATTAACCCCACAACCCGCTCTTTCTTCTGCATTTCTGGTCGCACAGCCTCTGCCTGGGTCCCACGAATAGCGTCCAATACTGGAGTCATCACAGTCAGTCTCAAGCATACATCTCGCAATGGAGTGCTCTCCGCCCTGCGGCTCAACGCGTCGGCTACCACATTAGCCTTGCCTGGGTGGTACAGGATCTCACAATCGTAATCCTTGACCACATCCAACCACCTCCTCTGACGCATATTTAGGTTGGGCTGATCCATCAAATACTTCAAGCTGTTATGGTCCGTATATATCGTACATCGAACCCCATACAGGTAGTGACGCCAAATCTTGAGAGCGAACACTACTGCTCCCAACTCTAAATCATGCGTAGGGTATCTCGCCTCATGAGGCTTCAGCTGCCTCGACGCATAAGCTATCACATGACCCCTCTGCATCAACACTGCACCCAGTCCCGAAATCGATGCGTCGCAATATAGCACAAAATCTTCCATCCCTTCTGGGAGAGCTAATACCGGGGCTTCGCACAACCTCTGGCGAAGTGTCTCAAAGGAGGTCTGCTGCTCGGGCCCCCATGAGAATGCAACACCCTTCCGGGTCAATCTGGTGAGTGGCACTGCGATCTTGGAGAAATCCTTGATGAATCTCCGATAATACCCTGCCAACCCAAGGAAGCTCCTGATCTCAGAAGGTGACTTCGGCACCTCCCAACTCATCACCGCCTCAACCTTGGCCGGATCGACCAATATCCCTTTCTGATTGACAACATGTCCTAGAAATTGGACCTCTCGCAGCCAGAAGTCACATTTGTAGAACTTTGCATAAAGCTTCTCTGACCGCAATACCTCGAGGACTTCCCTCAAATGCTCCTCATGCTGCTCTCTAGATCTAGAATACACCAGAATGTCGTCGATAAATACAATCACTGACCGATCCAACATCGGTCTGCATACTCTATTCATGAGATCCATGAACACAGCCGGGGCATTGGTGAGCCCGAAAGGCATCACCACAAACTCATAATGCCCATAACGCGTCCTAAACGCTGTCTTCTGGACATCCTCATCCCGCACTCTCACCTGATGGTATCCTGACCTCAGATCGATCTTGGAAAACCAAGATGCTCCCTGCAACTGATCGAATAAATCATCAATCCTCGGTAACAGGTAACGGTTCTTGACCGTCAACTTGTTCAACTCCCGGTAATCAATGCACATCCGGTGTGAACCATCCTTCTTCTTGACGAACAGAATAGGTGCTCCCCACGGCGAGCTACTCGGCCGAATGAATCCTTTCCCCAGCAACTCCTGTAGCTGCGAGGACAACTCTTGCATCTCTGGAGGGGCAAGACGATAAGGCACCTTAGCAATAGGCGCGGCTCCCGGAACCAGATCGATACCAAACTCTACTTGCCTCACAGGAGGTACTCCCGGCAATTCCTCGGGAAAAACATCTGAAAACTCACGCACCACAGGGACCTCCTCAACTGACTTCGATCTCTCGGAAACCTCCCGCGTATCCATCACATACGCCACAAAACCCTTACAGCCCTGCTGTAGACACTGCCTCGCCCTAGCGGCCGAACAAAAAGCTGACCCCGAACGGGTACCCTCGCCGTACACCGAAAGAACTCCCCCACTATGGTCTCGTATAGTCACCAACTGACGCTCACAGTCGATGACAGCGCCGAATCGGCTCAACCAGTCCATGCCCACGATGACACAGACATCACCCATCGCAATGGGAATCAGGTCAATCAGGAATTCAATCCCGAAAATCTCTAGTACACATCCCCGAAGGACCTCCGTAGCACAAATCACTTTCTCGTCGGCTATAGAAACTCTCAAAGGTCGACTCAACGACTCACGACTAGCGCTGATATGCTGACTAAAGGCTAAGGACACAAAGGACCTACTAGCACCCGAGTCAAATAACACTAAGGCAGGCACAGAGTTCACAAGGAAAGTACCTACGCATATAATAACATAAGCATAACATCTCGACATTAAAATAAATACATGAATTACGACATACCTGCCACAACATCGGGCGCAGCGCGGACCTCCTCCGCAGTCAGCTGAAAGGCTCTCCCACGAGCCCTCGGGGCCTCGACCTTCACCGGTCGAGCCTCAGTAGTCCTGGCAATAGGTGCAGATCCCTGACGAAGCTGCGGACACTCGGCCTTCCGATGGCCGGTCTGGTTGCAATGGAAGCAAACCATAAACCCCTTGGGGCACTCCCTAGCAATGTGCCCCTCCTTGCCGCACTTGTAACAAGCACCGGCTCGACACACCCCATCGTGACCCTTGCCGCACTTTCCGCAAGTACGGCTCTTCGGACCTCCCGTCCTCGAATCGGCGGACTTGATCCGCTTGGCTGCCGGCTGAGACTGAGCCGGTCGCCGGTCTGCCTGCTGAGACTCGGCCTCCTCCCTAGCCTGAGTCTCCAACTCGATCTCACGCTTCCTGGCATTCGCCTGAAGCTCCGTAAAAGTATGATAGGTGGAGTTCGCCACAAACTCCCGGATATCCCTCCTCAAGACACCCAAGTACCTGCTCATCCGAGCCTGCTCGGTGGACACCAGCTCGGGGCAAAACATCGCCCTCTCATGAAACTTCCGCGTGATCGCCGCCACCGAATCTGTACCCTGCTTGAGGGTTAAGAACTCCTGAACCAATCGTTCCCGCTCCACCGGGGGAACGTACTCATCCCTGAACATTGCAGTGAACCCCTCCCATGTCACCGCTGTGGTCTCTGCCAAGGTGAAGTTCGCCGTCACGAACTTCCACCAGTCCTTCGGTCCCAAACGGAGCTGGTTCAAAGCGAACCGTACCCTCAGGTGCTCCGGGCATGAACAAGTGTAGAAGCACCCCTCTATGTCCGCGATCCACCTCATCGCCGCAATCGGATCCTACGTCCCGTCGAACTCCGGTGGCTTCGTGTTGCTGAACTCTCGGAACAGCAACGAGTCACCCCCCTGTGGCCTAGCAGCGGCCACAGCTGCGGTAGCTGCAGCGGTTGCAGCCTCAGTCAACGCGGCGTACTGCTCATCGAATGTCTCCATCAGGGTGGTCTTAATAGACCCAAACATCTCCGGGATCTCAGCCCGGATCGCCGCCGCCACCTCCTCGTGAATCATCTGACGAATATCCTCGTCACTCACACCGCTCGTACTCACTCCGTGGCGTGGTCTAACCATGATGTCTCTGAAATACAACATAAAACTATCAGAGACTCCATCAAGTGTAACCGCTCTCGATAACGCAACCCTACTCAGTCTCCGATATCCAGGGATTCTTACTTGGGTCTCCCACTGACCCGGTGTCTTCGGTAGTACGGGCCCAATACTACCGGCCACACCGCATCAGTATTCATCCCAAGTCTTCCTCCCCAAACCCCGGATAGTGAGTACTCTATTTCTGATATGCACTATCTACCCGCATACTAGCAAACATCTCATTTCGGCAAACTTCCCTAGACTAAGGCATCACAAATCAGGCCACTCTAGTCCTATCATGATTACCTAGTCTTCTAGCATGCATAACAATTCATATCATACTCATCTCATAACATAACATTGTAAGGTATTTTGGGGATCTTTACCGTTCGGGCGCTGACTGATCGTACACACTGCTCCTTTCTTGTTTACCACAAAATCATTTATAAAAGTTTATGCCTTTATTTTTAAAAATTTTCCTCAAATCCTCGGTTTGAGTTCAGTTTCGCCCGAAGGTGTACCCGAATCCCTCAAACCAAGGCTCTGATACCAATTGTAACAACTCAAATTTTTCAAACAAAATTTTCATTTTTAAAAATAAGGTATTTCCATTCAGAACAAGGCATAATTAATTAATTGTATTATGTCAGATACAAATAGTCTAAATCCCAAGATCATAAAAACAATCTTCAGTGTGTATCGATCACGCCGGCGCCTTCCCACGGTCCTCGCTAGTACCTGAAACACATACATAACTACTGTAAGCATAAATGCTTAGTGAGTCCCCCAATATACACTTACGCACATACGCCTTTCCAGGCCCTGACCTTCCGGTCCTCAACACAACGCCTTCCGGCCCATAACATAATCGCCTTCCGGCCCACATAACATACATAGCACACATATAACAAATAACTTACCACATATAGCATACATATCACATATCATATCTGACCTTCCGATCACAGTCAAACCCTTCTGGGTACAGTATAGTGAGAAGACTCACCTCGTAAATGCTGAAAACTAGCAACTCCTGAAATCACTCGTGCACAATCCGACGAGCTACAACCTTCCTATAACATCACATATCTCATTAACACTTATATCTTCTAAGTGTGACTATCCCTAAGAAGTCAGACTTAGGTCAACTCTGGTCAACGGTCAACGGTCAGCTCGACCGGACTCGGCGAGTGCCATGGCGACTCGGCGAGTCTAGACGTTCTCCAACTCTCTGAGAGTCCCTACCTACTCGTCGAGTGTCCTCCTTGACCCGATGAGTTACTCCTGGAAGAATCGCGGGGCCACCCCGACTCCACTCGCCGAGTCTGAAGAACAGCTCGACGAGTTTCAGTAAATCTCCAAGCTACTCGCCGAGTCTGTTCATCGGACTCGGCGAGTCCACGCCATGCAGTCGATCAAACTGCTTCCTGAGATAGGTCTCGTCCCGAATACACAAGCATGGGACCTTCTGGACCTCTAAAGGTCCTACTACAAGATTATAGTCATTGGGTAACAAGGCACTAATTCATCTAATCACCAAATGGGTTCCATAAACCCTAAATCCATGCACACATCAACATAACAGAAGGGAATCCGAAATATTACCTGGAATATGCCCTCTCTGTGTCTCCAAACCGCAGAACTCGAATCCCTTGCTGTTCCTTTAGCCAAAACCCTTCTCCTCCTTGCACAACAATTTCTTCAAACCCTAATATCCTCCAATCTTGCTCTAGATGCCCACAGCCGTTTAGGGTTCTTCTCAGTCGACTAAAGACGGACAATGACGGCCTATAAGTGCATTATATACGATCCAAAACCGAACGGTTAGGGTTTCTGCTGAACAGCGTCGACTCGCCGAGTCCATATCTGAAATCGTCGAGTCCAGTCGCGAACCCGCGACCAAGTCTGCGATCCTACTCGGCGAGTCTAGGCTCCAACTCGCCGAGTCCCCTCATAAATCACCCCCAAAACATAATTTAATAATACCTAAGATTCCGGGCTGTTACAATTGCCAGATATTATTTGAAACACATAGTTTATGATTTGTAAACAGTTTTTGGTTTGCTTGTATTCCCCCCCCCCTGAAAACAGTTAAAAACAGTGAAAAAGGTGTAGGGGTATGAACTCACCGGACGAGAAGTATGACGAGTTGGATGCTAAGAGTTGATCCGGGGCTTGCAAATACACGAGATTCCTAATTATAATGTAAAGATACACATTTGTATCTAATTAGGACTTAGATTGATTGTTGGATAGGGACAATTGCTTCTAATCGCGAAAACACTCCGATACGAGTGTTTGGAGGGACCCGGGTGGCGTTTAGGGATGGGAAATGACACTAGGGACTTGGGACATGAGTTTACTCCCCATGAGTAAACTTTTAAATGAGTTTACAACCACAAAACACACACATACATGAGTTTACGGCCGTAAACTCATGTGGGTGTGGTTTTGGGTGTTTAAATGGCTTAAATGGCTTATATGGACATGGGAAATGATTCTAGGCTTTGTTCTAAATGCATGGAATGGATTAAAATCACCAAAAATGGCTTAAATGCCTAGCATAGGCTCCTCGCCGTAAACTCCTAATTACTCAAGGAAATGGTGCTAAATGGTGCTAGAACAAATCACATGTGATTGGTAAAATTAATCCAAGGCCTAACATGAGTTTGCATGGGATTTTTGGGGGATTTGTGGAGTTTACGGCCCATGAAACCCCCTTCATGGCCGTAAAATCTTGTGTGTGGTGTTCCAAGGTGTTTCAAGGTCTAGAACATGCATGAAAGGACTTCTAAAATTCATCTAAGGGCCTTAGGGGTGTGTAGTTTGCATTCTAACACCAAAAATTTTGGAGTTTACGGCCCAAGAACATGTCTTGGCCGTAAACCCTTAGAAACCCCATAAATGTTGTGTTTTAGGCCCTCAAAGTATTTTAGGTTGGTCCCTTGATTTATTCCAAGGCTTTTGGTGGTGTTGGATGGCTTTCTAACACCTTAGAATGAGATTTATGCCACGTTTTGTGGAGTTTACGGCCCAAGAACTCTCCTTGGTCGTAAACTCATCTAAGTCCCTCAAAATTAATGTTTCAAGTGTCCAAATGCAAGAATCAAAGTCCTATAATTCATATCTAAGCTGTAGGGGTGATTTGGAAGGGTTTAAAGGCTTGAAAAACACCATTTTCATGAGTTTACGGCCCAAGCTTATGCCTTGGCCGTAAACTCCTTCAAAGTCCACAAAATTATAGTTTTAGGTGTTCTAAGTCCATATCTTGAAGTCCCTAAGCCATATCTAAAGTCCATTTGAGTCTAGGAAGGAGTTTAAGGGCTAAAAACCCTTCAAAATGGTGTTTACGGCCTAGGCTGCCTCCTGGGCCGTAAACTCACATATATGGTCCAATTTCATGATTAAGTGTCTAATTTGGAAGCTAAACATGCTATAGATTAAGGCTAGGAAGGTACCTTAAGGATTTGAAGCCTTAAATTTGAGTTTTGGACACTTAATCTTTGGCTTTAGGAGAGATGTTAGAGAGAGAGTAGAGAGAGAAGGAAAAAGCTTCAAATGAGTGCTAAAACATGTTTATATAGTCCCTAAAACTTTGACACGGAGGAATTCTACCCGATACTGGCCTTAAACGATGCTTTGGGTCGCACCCGATTGAGTTTTCGTCACCCGATGAGGATATTTCTAAAACTTAAGAAATAAATGTTTTGGGCTAAATTCATGAGTTCCTAAATGATTTGGACCCTCATTGAATGAAAATAAATATATAACTTTTAGTTAACTAAGCCCAAAAACGATATCGGGACATTTCGATTTCCGACAAGTTATTCGGGTAGAACGGGTTTTCGGCGATGAACAACTTCGGGTTGTTACATGGAATCAGCCACTGTCTCCTGCTTGGAACTCTTCCAAGTGATTGCTCCTCCGTTTAAGGTAAAGACCCAGCCTGACTGAGAGCGGAAATTATCCCTATCAGTCTGGAAGCTAGCATCACTATACCCTACAACTCTCAAGTCATCACTCCCACCGAAGGTAAGGACCCAGTCTTTAGTCCTTCGCAGGTACTTGAGGATATTCTTTACCGCAGTCCAGTGTTCCTTGCCAGGGTTTGCCTGATACCTGCTAACCATGCTCAAAGCAAAGGCTACGTCAGGTCGAGTACACGTCATAGCATACATGATCGATCCTACAGCCGAAGCATAAGGAAAACGACTCATTTCTGCTATCTCAGCCTCACTACTAGGGCTTTGTGTCTTACTCAATCTGGTGTTACACTGAATGGGTAACTCACCTTTCTTGGAGTTATGCATGTTGAATCTTTTCATCACTTTGTCCAAGTAGGTACTTTGGCCAAGTCCAATTAGCTTTTTACTCCTGTTTCTCAAAATCTTTATCCCCAGGATATAGGCAGCTTCACCAAGGTCCTTCATAGCGAAACACTTCCCAAGCCAGGACTTTACTTCCTGCAGGTTTGGGATGTCATTTCCTATGAGTAGTATGTCATCCACATACAGTACCCAAAAACTGACTATGCTCCCACTAGCCTTGATATAGATGCAAGATTCATCTTCACTCCTTGAAAAGCCAAATTCCTTGACTTTATCATCAAAGCAAAGATTCCACCTGCGAGGTGCCTGTTTCAATCCATAAATGGATTTCTCGAGCTAACACACTCTATTAGGGTACTCGCTGCTGACAAAACCCTCTGGCTGACTCATGTCAACATCTTCAGCCAACTTTCCATTAAGGAAAGCGGTTTTGACATCCATTTGCCATATTTCATAGTCATGAAATGCAACTATGGCCAATAGAACCCGAATAGACTTAATCTTGTCTACTGGAGAAAAAGGTCTCATCATAGTCCACTCTAGGAATTTGAGAGAATCCCTTTGCAACCAGTCTAGCCTTATAAGTGTGTACATTACCATCCATGTCGGTCTTCTTCTTGAAGACCCATTTGCACCCTACAGTCTTACGACCAGGTACATTCTCAACCAAGTTCCAAACTTGATTGTCATACATGGATTGTATCTCGCTATCCATGGCCTCTTTCCATTTAGCAGCCTTAGGGCCTACCATGGCTTCCGTGTAGCTGTTAGGTTCATCCAGACCTACTAGTGTCTCATCACTAATAAGTGTCTCACCTTCCACAGTAATATGGAAGCCATAATAATGCTCAGGTGCATTCCTAACTCTCGTGGAACGCCTCAGAGGTACAGGTACATCAATTGGCTCAACAGGAGTTTCCTCCTCAAGTTGAGGGCTAGGGCTTGAAGTTCCTTCACCACTTGACTCTTGAATTTCTTCAAGATCAATTTGCCTCCCACTGTCTCTTTGACTTATAAATTCTATCTCTCGAAAAACTCCTCTTCTTGCTACAAAGACCACATTATCACTAGGTCTGTAGAAGAGGTAACCAAAGGATTGTTGTGCGTAGCCGATGAAAATACACCTCTCGCTTCGAGGTTCGAGCTTATCATGAGTCTCGCGTCTCACGAAAGCCTCGCAACCCCAAATCTTGATGTGGTCTAGCTTAGGTACTTTACCAGTCCACATCTCGTGAGGAGTTTTGGCAACTTTCTTTGTAGGGACAAGATTAAGAATATGGGCGGCAGTCTCTAAGGCATACCCCCAGAATGAGATTGGTCGCGTAGCTCGACTCATCATGGAATGAACCATGTCCAGCAAGGTTCGATTACGCCTCTCAGCCACACCATTCAACTGTGGTGTCCTGGGAGGTGTCAATTGTGAAACAATCCCACATTCCCTAAGATAGTCGAGGAACTCTGAACTAAGATACTCACCTCCTCGATCAGATCGAAGCATCTTAATGTTCCTGCCCAATTGATTCTCGACTTCCTGTTTAAATTCCTTAAACCTCTCGAAAGTCTCTGACTTATGCTTCATTAAGTAGACATATCCATATCTACTGTAATCATCAGTAAAAGTCAAATAATAACGATTAGCTTCCCTTGTGGCATGTTTGAATGGTCCACACACATCCGTGTGTACAAGGTCCAACAAACCTTCACCCCTCTCACACGAGCCTGTGAAGGGTGACTTTGTCATTTTTCCAAGTAAGCATGATTCGCAACTATCATCTGACTTTAGGTCAAACGACTCCAAGACTCCATCCTTTTGGAGTTGGCCTATGCGTTTCTTGCTTATATGTCCAAGACGACAATGCCATAATGATGCTTTATCCAAGTTATTATTAGTAGTAGAATCAATACACAAAACATTATTTCCTAAGTTATCTACAACAGATACAGCTTTATACACACCATCACAAGGTAATGCTTTAAAATAAAAGACATTATTATAGAAAACATCAATAGAACCAACTTCATTATTAAATGAAAAGGTAAACCCTTGTTTGTACAAAGCATGAAAGGAAATAATATTTCTTGCCATTCCTGGCGATAAAGTATAAACTCCAATCTTGGTGACAGGTGAAGCTTTCCTATTCCCCATGATCAAGTTTATTATTCCTTGCTCCACATTCTCACTTCTTCTTAGTCCCTGCAAGTCACAACTAATATGAATACCACAACCGGTATCAAGGACCCAAGATTTAGAATGGGGTGAGTTATTAGAAATGATAGTGTAAATACCTGCATGGTTGGGTTTGACTGTCCCATCCTTCACATTCTGCTAGTACTTTGGGCAGTTCCGCTTCCAATGAGACTTTTCATGGCAATAGAAGCATTCAGCCTCTTTTGGGTCAGAAGAAGGAGTGACGACACCTTTCTTGGTTCCACTTGAAGAAGAGCCATCAAGGGTCCGAGCCTTGGTACCCTTCGAGGATCTCTTTCTCTTCCTCCATCGACTTTTCCCAATTGCCAAAACCGGAGTTGAGTTTGGAGTAGGAGTGATAGCAACCGACTTCCCCTTAAGACCTGATTCTGCGGTCTTGAGAAGTCCCTGAAGTTTACTAAGTGTGACCTCTTCCTTATTCATGTGATATGTCATGCGGAATTGATCATAGCACGATGGTAAGGAGTGCAAAATGATATCTATTGCAAGATCCTCAGGGAAGTTCACATTAAGCTTCAGCAAACGATCCACATACCTTTGCATTTTCTGCATGTGGCTCGTGACGGATTCCCCGTCCTTCATCATGGTTGTTATCATGGAGCAAATGATTTCATACCTCTCTTTCCTTGCACTTTGATGGTATCTTTCCATCAAATCTTGGCGCATTTCATAAGGGTAGAAATCCTCATAAGACTTTTGCAGTTCCGCTGTCATCGTGGCCATCATGATGCAAGCCACTTTCGTAGCATCCCTTTCATGTGCCCGAAAGTCAGCGATCTCCTGAGGAGTTGCAGTGGTCTCATCAATTTCCTTAAGCTCCTTGTCAAGGACATATTCTTTGTCCTCGTAGCGGGTAATCATCCTGATGTTTCTGATCCACTCATTGAAGTTGGATCCATCAAAGGTGACTTTCCCACACAAGTTCATAAGGGTAAAGGAGCCATTAGGATTAGAGCCAGAAGCAGCATTGTTTGAAGACATCTGAAAAGAAAAGAACAAGATTAGTTTAGATATAAGAGAGTCCTTAATAAAACACCCAAATGTAATATTAAGGCTAGGATCCAATCACAATATAATATAACTTAGAAGAGGTATGCCGTAATCTAAGCTATACCATATTTGAAAGGTAGGTGAATGACGATTCACCAATTTCCACCACGAAAACCGAAATATTTAAGTATTAGGTTTTTGATTGGTTCTTAGAAATTCCTAGATTCTTTGAGATTCAATGAACTTTTCAAAGGCATGTTTCAATCTCGAGTGTGCCCTCCAAGTTTTGTGACTGGGATGCCGAGGATCACAAAACGAGGTGTGAAGTAACCATGCAAATCACTTGGTACCCTTAAGGTTTATCACTCAATCGATGTGCCGGTAAACCACACACGCTCCATTGATACTATAATAAACCCTAAGTCACCCTTTACCTACCTTGTTAAGTCCAAGTTAGTGTGCCGGTTAACCACACACGCTCCACCAACGACTTAATCAAAGTGTAAAGTGTAATTTCATGGATTAGCACCTTATTCACATTTTTCCTAAAGTAACTAACATTGGGAATTTAATAAAACATTTAGTTACTTTATAATATTCATCATACTTTAAATGAGAATTTATAAGTCCTTGTCTTACCCGTTCGGCTAACGACCCTCCATCAGTCAAGCAAGCGGTGGGTGAGAGTGGACACCCATTAAGTCACCATTTTATAGGCAACAACCTTATACCCACCTTATAGACCGGTTTCGTGAATGAGGCGTACTAGCGGTAAGACGACTTTGTTCTTATACATATATATATATATATATATATATATATATATATATATATATATATATATATATATATATATAATTATTAAATCATAATAATATAAGTATAAGGGTTGAATTTTAACTTTTAAAATTCTAAGGGTTGGAACTAAAGTTTTAACTTGACTTTACTTGTTCCAAAACTTGAGGGCAAGTTTTGTAAACTTTCAAAACTTTTCATATCTTGTAACTTATGAGTTTAATAGAGTAATAAAATGAAGACTCTTCACTTTTCTAACTCTTGTGTTCTTTTAATGGTTTTCAATCCAAGAGACTTTTGGTTTTCCATAACTTGAGGACAAGTTATGGACTCCATTAAATCACATTATGATCATGAATTAATCTACCACATAGGTTACAAATAATTCCTATGATCATCTAAACATCATAAGAACAAGATCATGAACATGAACACTTTCATATATCAAAATCACACTTAATCTTTGTAATTTTGATAACTAGTTGTTGTAAATGAGTTAGAAAAGACATTACACCTTCTAAAACAAGTTTTCAAGTACCAAAACAGTTTAGGGTAATGTTTCTAATCCATTTCCAGCAACTAAAGTCGAAAAACTGCACTCTGTCGACCCTACTCGCCGAGTGCATGAACCTACTCGGCGAGTAGGTTGAAGATACAAGTTAACTCGGCGAGTCCCCCCATGGACTCGGCGAGTTCAGCAGTCAGACAGCAAGATTTCGACTTTTTCAAGCATATTGCAACAAGTATCAAACAAACAAGCCTGGGCTCTGATACCACTGATGGGTTTTGAGCATTCTAACATTTCCTAAGTGTACATGCAACCCTAATAAACCTTGGATCTATGTTTGTCTAAGATACATGCAAATAATTATTTTTCCAAGGCTTATATCCTAACTTGCATGGCATGGGGAACTTGAATCAAATAAAGCTAGTAGAAACACTTACCTTGTAGTTGTAGTTGATTGCTTGGAGTTTTTGGAGCCTAGCACCAATAGTGTGGATGCCTCAAATGAAAGTCACAAATCACCACAAACTTGGAACTTTGAGAGAATAGTCACCACTTCTTTTGAAATCGGCCCTCACCTCAACATGTGTCAACTAGTATGATTTCAAGAACCAAGACCTCCTTTATATAGTGTGGTGGATTAGGGTTACATCCATGTAAACCCTAATACCCATGTCTCTTCATTTCCATGAGATCCATGGGTTAAAGCTCCATGGAGTATCCATGGACTTCTCCAAGCAAGCCTAGCCCATTCCAAATAAGCATAAGCCCACACTATATAAATATAGAAGTCCATATTTAATTAGTAATATCTTTGATCACTAAATTAATCCTAGATTAATTATAGATCACTACTAATTAAATAATATGATCTTATATTAATATATTAGAACTTATAATATATTAATAAACCATAACTTGTACTATTCTCAAATATTATCCATAAATTGTTCGGGTGAAGTGCAACCCAAATGGACCATGCCGGGTCGGGTCAAGTACATACCAAATATAGTTATGGGCTTAGACACTATATCCAACAGTTTCTTCATCGCTATGTCTTCAGCATTATGTGGGCAGAATTGTCTCTTGAGTTGCCTCTTGAATTCTTCCCATGTGTCTATGGTATATAATCCTTTTTCAATATCACCGTGCTTCCTTCGCCACCATAGAGCTGCACTCTCTTATAGATAAAGTATGGCTGTATCTACCTTCGCCTTGTCTTCCTTCACTTGACTAGCATTGAAGTAGCATTCCATCGACCAAAAGAATTCGTTAAGTTCTTTGGGCTCGCGTTTACCTCCATACTTCACTGGTTTGGGTGCTTCTGTGTGCGGAAACGTTCTTGCAATGGTCCCTCCAGTGATTTCTGCCTTGCACAGGTTTACTTCGGCTTGTAATGCGTCTACCTTCTCACGGAACTCACTCCGCAGGGCGTTGATAATGTTGGATTAATGTCTAAGTCCATAACTATATTTGGTAAGACTTGACCCGACCCGGCATGGTCCATTTGGGTTGCATACCATCATGCACTTGAATGAGAGAAATAAGACACTTATGGTTATTAATATATTATAAGTTCTAGTATATTAATAATAAGAATAATAAGATTATTTAATTAGTATTGATCAAGAATTAATCTAGGATTAATTAAGTGATCAAAAGAAGACTAATTAAATATATGGGTTGATTGTGTAAATCATCCATACTTGTATAGTGGGCTAATGCTCCATGGATAATCAAGTTGGGCTAAAACCCATAGGATGGTCCATGGATGCTCCATGGTGTATTTGTACCCATGGATCCAAGGAAATGGAAAGCCATGACAATTAAGAGTTTACCCTAATTGTGTAACTATATAAGCATCTTATTATTGAGGAAAAATCGGCCACTAGAGATAGTGAAGAAAGGGCTAGCCGATTTTGAAGAGTGTAGAATTCTCTCAAGTTATTCTAAGTGTTTTGATGATTGTAATTCCATTTGAGGTGTCACACTTGGGGCACTAGGCACTCAAGCTTCATGAAGACATTCTACACCAAAGAGGTATGTATTCTATCTTGCTATAGTTATTGTTTTGTATGCTAGATTAGGATAATACCTTGGAAGTTCTTATTTGCATGAATAATAGAGAAAACATAGATCCAAGGTATTTAGGGTTGCATGTACACTTAGGAAGTGTTAGAATGCTGAAAACCCAACAGATAAGTCCAAGGACTTCTTCCTTGATGACACCGATGGTCTCCTTCAATCTATCGCTCGTGTCACTTATCTCAGCAATGAATTGATCGACGGTATCCTTCCATTCAAGGATCTCACCGACGTTGATCTCCGTCCTTGTAAGCTTGGTTTCTAAGCTTGCCAAGGCATCTATCGATTGGTCCCTCTTCTTGGACTTTCTTCCTCTTTCTTCGACAACAGGGGGTAGGTTTGCTATTTCGCTACTTCCTGCTTCTATAGTCATGATCTCTTGCGTGTACGAACCAGTCTCTGATACCACGTGTCACGGGATGACTCTTTAAGACTAGTCAATACCGTGTGCCACTTAGTGCTTCTTCGACTAAGTCAGGCTTGGAACGCTTCCTTACGATGTACTAACGACTAGGATAGCAAGAGATGCGATAAGGAATGCTACGAAGTAAGGAATAAAGCTTATATATAAGGACTCGACTACTTTACAAGGCAACTTTCCAATGATTCCTACAAATGGGACATCCTTCCTATTTAAAGGCACCTTACACCTCCTCAAATGGAAGTTTCTAGGTCCCGATCTTTCTTGACTAATCTAGATTCTTCTTATTATTTACATGGCCTTTACATGACTCTAGAAAATGGTGTACTTGTCTACGATGCCCTAGAAGGTTCTAGGTTGTTCTGGCATTATCCAGATTGCTCTTGTATGATCTAGCGTATTCTAGATCATTCCAAAGTCTTCCAGGTCGTTCTAGCTTCGTCTAGCGTCCACTTGATTATTCCGGATCGTCCTCCTTTGTTCCACGGACATCTACAATATTCTAGCATCTTCCAAGGTCTCGTAGAGCATTCATGATCTCTCCGGAGACTTCTCTAATATACTTGATCTTTTCGGAGTTCTCTAGACGATCGTGGAATTTTCCAGAAACTTGGTCCGTGACACCACACACAGCGAAAAGATAAGCTCTTTAGAAGATGAAGTGAAGCTATGCAAAGCAGCGATAGCCGGAGGATCTGTCACGAAGATGACGCCACACACAGAAGCACCTAAGTGATGGGTTTTGAGCATTCTAACACTCCTAAGTGTACATGCAACCCTAAATACCTTGGATCTATGTTTTCTCTATTATACATACAAATAAGAACATCCAAGGTATAATCGTAATCTAGCATACAAAACAATGAGTGTAACAAGATAGAATACATACCTCTTTGATGTAGAAAGTCTTCATGAAGCTTGAGTGCCTAGTGCCCCAAGTGTGACACCTCAAATGGAATCACAATCACCAAAACAATTAGAATAACTTGAGAGAATTCTACAACTCATGAAATCGGCTAGCCCTTTCACTTCACACACTAGTGGCCGATTTTGGTCAAGAATAAGATGCTTATATAGTTAGGGTTACACCATGTAAACCGTAATTGACATGGCCTTTCATTTCCATGATTCATGGGTACAAATACACCATGGAGCATCCATGGACCATCCTATGGGTTTTAGCCCAACTTGATTATCCATGGAGCATTAGCCCACTATACAAGTATGGATGATTTACACAATCAACCCATATATTTAATTAGTCTTCTTTTGATCACTTAATTAATCCTAGATTAATTCTTGATCAATACTAATTAAATAATCTTATTATTCTTATTATTAATATACTAGAACTTATAATATATTAATAACCATAAGTGTCTTATTTCTCTCATTATAGTCTATCCAAGTGCATGATGGTATGCAACCCAAACGGACCATGCCGGGTCGGGTCAAGTCTTACCAATTATAGTTATGGACTTAGACATTAATCCAACAGTCTCCCACTTGGATAAGTCTAAAACTATTATTGCGTATGTCTTCAGGAACCAACCGGCAATCGTAGCTCTCAAAAGCTTATGTCGAACTCTGATCTTGCAGATGAACTCTGACCTTTGTCAATGACTTGTCCATTAGATAAGGGATCATATATTCCTCCATTCTAGATATCATATGGACTGAGACATGGATTATAATCATTCTCTCTGTCCATTTGTTGTTTCCCGATTTGCGATTTATGACGACTGACTAATTGAACAAATCAAATCAGTCCTGGCCCGGCCGAGCACTTCCATTTGTCATCATCAAATCATGGAGGGGCCCACAGATATCGCTTTTATCCCGAAGGTAAAAGGAACGGATAAACTTCGACTCATATGGCTTGTTCTACTACTTGTTGAATCATACACAAAGGCACGTTTTATAGCACCGAGTTACCAAATGCGTTTTCGTGCAATCAATGTACTATCAACTCATAGTAACAACTCATATATCTAGGTTTGAAGAATATAAGATATTATCGTCTCATGATCACTCGTGATAAAATCCATGAAGTGATTCCAATGAGCGCAGGTTGAATCCAATACTCAGAACTTATGAGCACTCATGAGTGTTGTAGCCCTTTGTCCAACACCTTAGACCTCTACAAGCCAACCCATGACAGTCTTAATTCATATCTACTTCCAACATATGACCGACTGTGGATGGTTTGAATAACTTAGTCATTCAGGAAGAATAACCCAGTTTATTCGGGAAGTCAAAACATGCAAAATGAAACACAATAATAATTGAATCCAATATGGTATCAACCCTTTCAACATAAATAAAACACCTTTTATTTATCACCATATGATTACACATTATTCATTGTATACTGTTTCAGCTATCAACTTTATTCTTGAATTTAAAACAATAGTTGTCCCATGCTCCAAGCATGTACACTATGTTTTCTTAAACACTAGTCATGCCATACACCAAATATGCATACTATGTTTGTCTATGACCTTTACTTTGTGAACTAGATGAATTGAACATAACTTCAATGATTCTTTTTTCACACTCCCAAATCCTTACTGCAAATGCAAGAATTCCAAATTCGTGCCATATACTGAAATCTGTTAGATTCTAAACTTATATGCATTGATCTTTTTGTAATGATTATGTACAAAATCAGAAAGACTTGACAACTATCATTACAGAGCATTCCAAAGGAGATCAACTCCTTGGAAACATCCTTCTTGCATTAAGTTTCCTTAATCTTACACAGATTGAAAATTCTAACTTTGAAACATTTCCAGATTCCATTTTTGACTATCACTTCTGACCAAGAGTTGCCTCCTTACAGACTATGTCAATATGGTCCTTCCAGAATTATCACTATACTTCCAACTGTCCTTGAGCAACCAATCTTTGGTAAACCTTAGATTGTCCTCGACAATTGTTTAATCCTTTTAGTCATATCCAGTTCTAAACCTTTTCCCTTCTTAATGCCCCAGGCATTTGAAAATTTTAGAAAGGATGAATATAGCACATGTAATCGATCCTATATCCGAAGCATATGGGACACGATTCATGATGTCTCACATAAAGACTAAACCAGTCTTTTGCTATAATATTTCCATTTCTATTTGCCAAGTTCTCATAATTCAGATTATGAAAAGGGATGTCGTAATCATAATCGAATTTTAGAACGCAAATAATGGACCCATATACAGAATTTCCTTATGTTGAGCCATTCCAACATGAAATTCATATATATATCCTTGACTAAATGATTAAAACCTCACGATCTAGGCTTATCGATTTGAGATTAAGTATAATTTCCTCTCCCTTAATTATAGCAAAACCACTCTTTCCCAATTGAAACTTTTGTTTTCTATAATTAACATTGCTAACTTGCAATACTTATCATAATTATCATGCTCCCACTAACATGATGATTATTAGCATAACACTTATGCTCCCACTAGCTTTGACATGTACTCAGAAATCAGCTGGACAGTCTGAAATTTAGATTCATACACCCTTTCCGTAGATAGCTCACCTGTGTGTCTAAACAATTTCAAGAACCATGAAAAGGGATACCGTAATCATAGTCTCAATTGCTTAGGCATTTGCCATTTCTCACAAGTCCATGTTAGTGTGCCGGTTAACCACACGCGCTCCACTAACGACTTTTGAAAATGTAAATAACACAATTGATATCTACGTAAAATCTACTTAGTGAAAGCGTTTCCTCACCATCATTTTCATGAATCGGAGAGAAACCTTATGACACTTAGATTTATATGGTGTATGAGTTCCTACCCATATGAATTTGTCAAAACCATAATCACAAGACAAGGATAATGACAAATCCAAACTCATATGGACTGAACTCAATCTTAACTTCTTGCCACCTGGCAGCTCAAGGGCCTGCCATTGCTTCCAAGTTGTTGTGCAACAAATTGAGAACTCTAAGAACTCATATGCAAAGCCAACTTTAACTGGAATGGGCACAGAATATGTCAACACGATAAGTTGTAAACCTCAAGTCGTGTGCAAGTGAAGAACTTCAGGTTTTATTCTTGATTAGTTCTTGAGACTTTCAAGACCTTTAAGACTCCCACTTTCCTCTTGACCTATAAGACTCCCTTGTCAAACATCCAAGAGATAGTGTGGATTCTAATCAAGACAAACACTTCACACAATTGGCCTTAGTTGGTCTTTGTTTTATCCAAAACATCACAACTTACCAATTTCAAATGTACAAGAGTAGAAAACTTTTACTCTTACATTTCACAAGTGTTTTAAACCTTCATTAAGACATGCCACTCAAGTTACAATCTTGGAATATGACTCTAAGACTTGTATTGGAACGAAGTATGACTCATCTTCTTGATTTAACCATTTCAACAATTCAAGATCCCTTTTCTTAGTCATAAGAATGCACTAAGATTTCCTTAGAGAATTAATTGTGCTATGGTTTCTTAATCATTAAGATGATCACAAAAACTAATACTAAAGTACTCTCCCATCTTTTCAGATTTGAGAAACTTTTATCCTTCTGCCTAATTTGATTCTTCTTATTCGCTCTGTCATACATTGGAACCTTTTTCCAATGTCTCAGAGTTACACTTAAGCTTGTAAGTATAATCATATTTACTGAGCTTTAGTAAGCTATGACGAATAGTCTTATCAATCTTTTGTGGTGGACTTAATCAGTGCATAAGAATGTGTACTCGATCCCTTAGTCCATTACTTGACTCACACATCCATGTGAACGAGTAATTAGTCTTAATTTTTCCAATACTTGAAAGTTCTCATTCATCATGCAATACAACTTGCGTGATTCCAAGTCCCGGTCCAATTGAAACTTGCGTGATGAGAATCTTTCCTTATTTGGTAAATTTAGACATTACAACAAATGAAAGAATCAATTTCATATTTCCACTCTTGCTCTTAATGGAATCATATAAGCAACAATTTTTTCCTCAAATGCCATTGTAAGGATATTTTAAAATAAATAAAATGAAAATTTTTTCCTTTTATTTTAAAACTTTGCGGAAAAACTTATCCTTACAATCCATATGAAAACTTGTTGTTATCTATTCCTAAGCAATATCTCATAACTCCTAAGAAGTAGCTCAAGAATCCGATCTTCAAGCTACGCGATAGAAATCCATCTACGCGATCAGATTCAGCATATTCTTTCTTTAAGTTTCTTTACTTTTCTTTGATCCTTAAAACATCACCATGTGACCCAGTCACATCATGTATCAAGAGTCTCAGAATAGAAACTTAACAGAGTTAAATAGTGGACTTTACCTGAAGTAGAGTCAAACTTATTGACTTTAACATCCTTAGGTAAATTTGGCAACTTCGCAACCAATGCCCCTTCCTTTGGCAATATAAACATATGGACCCTTTGATAATGGTACACGGGACTATCACAGCCTTAGCTTTTCTCTTTACCATTTGGTCAACCGAGTTGACTATGGCCGATCCCTTTCCATTGGGAAGAGAATGCTTTACTAGATACCCAATGTCATTATTGTCAATGTCCATCAAGTTTCAAGGAAGTTGATCTTAACAAATAGATAAAATCATTAAGGGTCTTGTCATAGTCTGTTTCATAGGTGTCCCAAAGGAACTCACTATGTGACTTAGAAAGTGATTGAACCACCGACTTTCTCAAGACTTTGACACCCAACTCTCCCGGCTTGTCAATATGTGACTACATCTCCAAGACGTGACCACACCTAGACCTTGCCTTGCCAATAGGGCATGGGTGACCTTAAACTTTTTCAAGAACTTGTGGGTTAGGGAGAATAATTGGAGGAGGAGAAAGAAGTATGATATCCATGGGACATCATCTTCATTAGGAAACCTTGTTTCAAGAGATTTGGGAAGATCATAGGTGTCTAAGCCAGACATCTTTTGGGAGATATTCAAGATAGTTGATTTTAAGTCCTTAATATGACACCCAATATGAAATATTAAGGCTAGGACCCAACAAACTATTTTATAACTCAGAAGAGGTATGTCGTAATCCAAGCTATAAAATATTTGAAGGTAGGTGAATGACGATTCACCAATTTCCACCAAGATAAATGAAATGTATGATTAGGTTTTAATTGGTTTTGAAACTCCTAGATCTTTGAGATTCATTGAACTGTTCAATGGCATGTTTCAATCTCGAGTGTGCCCTTCAGGTTTTTTGACTGGGATGCCGAGGATCACAAAACAAGGTGTGAAGTAACCATGCAAATCACTTGGTACCCTTAATAAATTACCCCTCAATCGATGTGCCGGTTAACCACACACGCTCCATCGATACTACGATAAATATTAAGTCACCCTTTACCTACCTTGTTAAGTCCAAGTTAGTGTGCCGGTTAACCACACACGCTCCACTAACGACTTTGACAAAGTGTAAAGTGTAATTTCATGGATTAGCACCTTATTCACATTTTCCTAAGTAACTAAGATTTGGTATTATTAAGAGTTTAGTTACTTAGTATTTATCATTAATACTTGTAATGAAGGAAGAATTATAGTCTTGTCAAACCCGTTCGGCTAACCACCCTCCACCAGTCAAGCAAGTGGTGGGTGAGAGTGGACACCCATTAAGTTGCCATTTTATAGGCAACAACCTTATACCCACCTTATAGACCGGCTTCGTGAATGAGGCGTACTAGCGGTAAGACTGAATTTACTCTTATACATACATATATATATATATATATATATATTATTAACTTATAATATTATAAAGTATAAGGGTTGAATTTTAACTTTTAAAATTCTAAGGGCTAACTTGGAATTAAAGTATTCATAAGTGAAAACTTTACAAACTCCAAAACTAGAGGGCAAGTTTTGAAACTATTCAAAACTAATTAATTCCATGACTTATGTGTTTAAAGTAGTTTTACTCCAAAAACTCTTCAAGTTCCATAACTTGAGGACAAGTTATGGAAGACTTTAAACTAATAAAAGAACTAACTTTTCTTTATTTTATAACTTATGGATTTAATTATGGTTACATATTTTTCTTTAATGAAGTGACTCTTGAACTTCCATAACTTGAGGACAAGTTATGGAGTCATAAAAATTATTCAATGACACAAGACTCTTCATTTTGTAACCATTGCCAACTTTTATGAATTTTATGACTCTTTAATGTGACTCTTCATGTAACTTGAGGACAAGTTACACAAACACATTTTATACTCAACTCTTAGATTAAAATGGATTGAAAACAACTATTTCAATTAACTTTTCTATTAATCTAAGCAACTCATAAGTACAAGATAATTCAAATCAAACTTTTTCATGTAATTAGTCTAAACCTTAAACTAATACAAAACATGAATCTATTGACAATTATCTTTGAAAATGGATTAGCATGAACATTACCACATCAAAGACAAGTTTATAAGTTCAAAAACAACTTAGGGTAATGTTCCTAGTCCATTTCTAGCCAAAAAACTCGAAAATATGCTGTCTGGGGGTCCAACTCGTCGAGTGCATGAACCAACTCGGCGAGTTGGATCGAATTGATCACATTTTAGGCATGGACTCGCCGAGTCCTTTGATGGACTCACCGAGTCTGATGATCAGACAGCAACAAATTCGTTTTTTTTTTCAGCTTCTATTGCAGGTATAACAAGAAAACAAGCCTAGGCTCTGATACCACTGATGGGTTTTGAGCATTCTAACACTCCTAAGTGTACATGCAACCCTAAATACCTTGGATCTATGTTTTCTCTATTATACATACAAATAAGAACATCCAAGGTATAATCCTAATCTAGCATACAAAACAATGAGTGTAACAAGATAGAATACATACCTCTTTGATGTAGAAAGTCTTCATGAAGCTTGAGTGCCTAGTGCCCCAAGTGTGACACCTCAAATGGAATCACAATCACCAAAACACTTAGAATAACTTGAGATAATTCTACAACTCATGAAATCGGCTAGCCCTTTCACTTCACACACTAGTGGCCGATTTTGGTCAAGAATAAGATGCTTATATAGTTAGGGTTACACCATGTAAACCCTAATTGACATGGCCTTTCATTTCCATGATCCATGGGTACAAATACACCATGGAGCATCCATGGACCATCCTATGGGTTTTAGCCCAACTTGATTATCCATGGAGCATTAGCCCACTATACAAGTATGGATGATTTACACAATCAACCCATATATTTAATTAGTCTTCTTTTGATCACTTAATTAATCCTAGATTAATTCTTGATCAATACTAATTAAATAATCTTATTATTCTTATTATTAATATACTAGAACTTATAATATATTAATAACCATAAGTGTCTTATTTCTCTCATTATAGTCTATCCAAGTGCATGATGGTATGCAACCCAAATAGACCATGCCGGGTCGGGTCAAGTCTTACCAATAATAGTTATGGACTTAGACATTAATCCAACACTAAGCCCTCGAAATATGGAGGTAAGCGTGATCCTAAACTACTTGAAGAATTTTTCTGGTCCCTAGAATGTTATTTCAATGTCGTCGGAGTAAAGGAAGACAAGTACAAAATAGACACGGCTGTTCTATACTTGAGTGAAAATGCGGCACTATGGTGGAGGCAGTAGCATGGTGACATTGAAAAGGGCTTGTATGTCATAGACACGTGGGACGAGTTTAAGAGACAACTCAAGAAACAATTTTGTCCCCATAATGCTGAAGACGTGGCCATGAAGAAGCTACGAGGATTGAAACATGTCGGGTCTACTAAAGATTACGTGGCAGAATTTACCGCCTTGATGTTGGAGTTATCCGATTTACAAGAAAAAGATAAGTTATTTTATTTCCAAGACGGACTACAATCTTGGGCTTATAACGAGCTCAAGAGGAGAAACGTACAAGACGTGGACGAAGCTATAGCAGTAGCGGAAGACCTTATGGACTTCCGAAGAGATACCCCGGCTAGGAAAACTAGTGGGGGAGAAAGACCAACGACAAGGCCGTTACAAAAGGACGATAAACCCGCTGCAAGATCGGCAACCTTCAAAAGGAAGGCGATTGAAGTAGGTCCTCGAAAGGAAGTCAAGTGCTATTTATGTGACGACCTTCATCTAATCAGAGATTGTCCCAAAACGAAAAGTTTCAACGCAATGGTTTTCGAAAAAGAAAAGGAAGGAAGAGACGAGGCACAACTAGGCTCCATGCGACTCCTTAATTTGGTGGCAAAAGAAGACGGCCACACGATGAAAGAAAAAGGACTCATGTTTGTGAAAGTTGACATAAACAACCAAGTCACTAAAGCCCTAATAGACACAGGTGCGTCCCATAATTTCCTTTCTAAAAACGAAGCTGAAAAGATGAACGTTCAATACACAAAAGAAATAGGCTGGTTGAAAGCTGTCACCTCTCCTTCCAAACCTATCCTTGGAGTCGCTTATGGAGTAATTGTCGAGATCGGAGGATGGAAGGGCCCTATCGATCTAACCGTAGTTCCCATGGATGATTATCACATGGTCTTGGGGATGGAGTTCTTTGACCAGGTACGCCGTTTCTCGTTCGAAAATCAAACCATGCGTATCACTAAAGATTCAACGATACACATCGTACCCGTGGAAAGAAGCAAAACAGATTCCCGGATCTTATCAGCCATACAACTCAACAAGGGACTAAAGAAGAGAGAGGTGACATACTTAGCTACATTAAAAGAAGAAACTGAACTCTCCAAGTCAGAAGTTCCTAAAGAAATCAAGAAGGTACTAGAAGCATTCAAAGACGTAATGCCACCAGAGTTGCCAAAGAAGTTACCACCAAGAAGGGAGGTAGATCACGAAATAGAGCTTGAACCCAGAGCCAAGCCACCAGCAATGCGTCCGTATAGAATGGCTCCACCGGAGTTGGAAGAACTAAGGCGACAGTTGAAAGAGTTACTGGACGCTGGGTTCATTAGACCTTCCAAAGCCCCGTTTGGTGCACCAGTACTATTCCAAAAGAAACACGATGGTAGCTTGAGAATGTGCATCAACTATCGAGCACTAAACAAAGTGACGGTGAAGAACAAGTACCCCATACCCTTGGTCGCCGATCTGTTTGATCGACTAGTGAAGGCACGATGGTTTTCAAAGCTGGATTTGCGATCAGGATATTGGCAAGTGCGTATAGCAGCAGGAGACGAACCAAAGACAACGTGCGTTATGAGGTATGGCTCTTTTGAGTTTTTAGTAATGCCCTTTGGGTTAACCAACGCACCTGCCACATTTTGCACCTTGATGAATAAAATATTCCACCCGTTCTTGGACAAATTTGTGGTGGTATATTTGGACGATATCGTAGTGTACTCAGAGTCAATCGAAGAACACGTCGAACACCTACGATCGGTTTCCAAAGTACTTAAAGAAACCCAACTATATGTGAAAGCAGAGAAGTGTTCCTTTTCCCAAACTGAAGTATCGTTTCTAGGGCATAAAATTATGGGTGGAAAGATCCATATGGACAAAGACAAACTACGTGCTATCAAAGAATGGGAGGCACCAAAGAACGTGTCTGAAATACGTTCGTTCCTAGGCTTAATTAATTATTATCGAAGGTTCATACCTAGCTACTCGGCCAGAGCTACAGGGTGGTCGACTTTCATACGCCATAGGGTGGTCATCCTGTATTAATACTCCTCCAATGGCAAAGTCAGAAGCATCAGTTTGTACCTGGAATTGTTTGGAATAATTTGGTAGCATCAAGATTGGTTCTTCCATGACAACGTTCTTCAGGTCATCGAAGGTCTTTTGGCACTTTTCCGTCCACTGCCAAGTCGCGACATGTTGCCTTGGTTCCTTGAGTTTGTTGCCTTGATTTTTTGAACGATGACCTGAAAACTATCCTAATACACAACTTGTGGGCTGTTCCTTATTGCCTTGTTAGCTAGTCCCCCGTTGCCTTGATTTCTCCAACACGTTTCCTTGATATGTCGGACGATGGCCTGAAAACTAGCCCTGTTGCCTAGATTTCTTGAACGACGAAATGGAAACTAGCCTCGCTGCCTTGATTGCTCGAACACGTTGCCTTGATATCCCTAATGACGACCTGAAAACTTGCAGCGTTGCCTTGATTACTCGCACACGTTGCATGGAAACTAGCCACGATGCCTTGATTTTCCCCGACGTCGTGTGCATACGAAAAATTATGCAACCTCAGGGAAATCAATGTATGTTCCTGTCACCAAGCTCTTTGTGCAATATGTATATATATGGGAGGGCATGGTTGCTGAATCCACCATCGAGCATCGCAAAGGCAAGCCCCAAGACCCGTGAAAAGAGCCCTCCCCCAACACGTTGCCTTGATTGCTCGAACGACGACCCAAAAACTAGCCGCGTTGCCTTGATTCCTCGAACATGTTGCCTTTATTTATGGAACGATGACCGGATGACAAGAAGCGTTGCCTAGATTTGTCGAACGACGACATTGAAACGAGCCCGGTTGCCTTGATTCCTTGAGCATGTAGCCTTCATTTTTTGAACGATGACCTGAAAACTAGCCTAATGGAAAACATGGGTTCTATTCCTCATTGCCTTGACGTATATATTGGGGGGGCCATAGGGACGAAGCAACCATTGAGTACCGACAAGGCAAGCCCCAAGACCCGTGAAGGAGCCCACCCCCAAACACGTTGCCTTGTTTGCTCGAACGACGACCTAAAGAAAGCCCTGTTTCCTTGATTCCTCGAACATGTTGCCTTAATGTGTCGGACGATGACATGATGAATAGCATTTTTGCCTAGATTTGTCGAACGACGACCTTGAAAGTATCCATGTTGCCTTGATTTTTAGAATGATGGCCTGAACACAAGCCTTGTGGCCTTGCTTTCTAGAACATGTAGTCTTGATATCTAAAACAACATCCGGATACCTATACCCATTGCCTTAATGTAAAAATAGGGGGACCGTAGAGACGAAGAAACCACCGAGAAGTGACAAGGCGAGCCCGAAGACCCTTGAAAGAAGCACACAACAAACATGTTGCCTTTGTTGCTCGAACGACGACCTGAAAACATGCTATGTATCCTTGATTCCTCTAACCTGTGGCATTAATTTTATGAACGATGACCTGATTACACGCCTTGCTGCCTAGATGTGTCGAACGATGGCCTTGAAAGATGCCTACCCGAACACGTTGCCTTGTTAACTAGTTCCATGTTGACTTGATTTCTCCAACATGTTGCCTTGATATGTTTAAGTAAATCCTGAAAACTAGCCATGTCGCCTTGTTTTCTCGAACGACGACCTGGAAACTAGCCTCGTTGCCTTGGCTGCTGGAACATGCTGCCTTGCTTTCTCTAACGACGACCAGAAAACTTGCATTGTTGCCTTTTGTTTTTAGAACGATGACATGCCATGTATCCGTGATTCCTCTAACATGTTGCATTAATTTTATGAATGATGACCTGATTACAGGCCTTGGTGCCTACATCTGTCGAACGATGGCCTTGAAAGTTGCCTACCCGAACACGTTACCTTGTTGACAAGTTCCATGTTGCCTTGGTTTCTCCAACATGTTGCCTTGATTGATATGTTTAAGAAAATCCTGAAAAATAGCCATGTCGCCTTGTTTTCTTGAGCGACGACCAGGAAACTAGCCTCGTTGCCTTGGCTGAGGGAACATGTTGCCTTGTTTTCTCTTACGACGACCATAAAACTTGCATTGTTGCTTTGGCTGCTCGAACGACGACCTGAAAACATGCCATGTATCCTTGATTCCTCTAACATGTTGCATTAATTTTATGAACGATGACCTGATTACAGGCCTTGGTGCCTAGATCTGTCGAACGATGGCCTTGAAAGTTGCCTACCCGAACACGTTGCCTTGTTGACTAGTTCCATGTTGCCTTGATTTCTCCAACATGTTGCCTTGATATGTTTAAGAAAAACTTGAAAACTAGCCATCTCGCCTTGTTTTCTTGAACGACGACCAGGAAACTAGCCTCGTTGCCTTGGCTGATGGAACATGTTGCCTTGTTTTCGCTTACGACGACCATAAAACTTGCATTGTTGCCTTGGCTGCTCGATCGGCATCCTGAAAACATGCCATGTATCCTTGATTCCTCTAACAAGTTGCATTAACTTTATGAACGATGGCCTGATTACAAGCCTTGCTGCCTATATCTGTCGAACGATGGCCTTGAAAGTTGCCTACCGGAACACGTTGCCTTGTTGACTAGTTCCATGTTGCCTTGATTTCTCCAACATGTTGCCTTGATATGTTTAAGAAAATCCTGAAAACTAGCCATGTCGCCTTGTTTTCTTGCACGACGACCAGGAAGCTAGCCTCGTTGCCTTGGCTGATGGAACATGTTGCCTTGTTTTCTCTTACGACGACCATAAAACTTGCATTATTGCCTTTGCTGCTCGATCGACGTCCTGAAAACATGCCTTGTATCCTTTGATTCCTCTAACAAGTTGCATTGATTTTATGAACATATCAAGGATTAATTAAGAATAATAAGATTATTTAATTAGTATTGATCAAGAATTAATCTAGGATTAAATAAGTGATCAAAAGAAGACTAATTAAATATATGGGTTGATTGTGTAAATCATCCATACTTGTATAGTGGGCTAATGCTCCATGGATAATCAAGTTGGGCTAAAACCCATAGGATGGTCCATGGATGCTCCATGGTGTATTTGTACCCATGGATCATGGAAATGAAAGGCCATGTTAATTAGGGTTTACATGGTGTAACCCTAACTATATAAGCATCTTATTCTTGACCAAAATCGGCCACTAGTGTGTGAAGTGAAAGGGCTAGCCGATTTCATGAGTTGTAGAATTCTCTCAAGTTATTCCAAGTGTTTTGGTGATTGTGATTCCATTTGAGGCGTCCACACTATTGGGGCTAGGCACTCAAGCTTCATGAAGACTTTCTACATCAAAGAGGTATGTATTCTATCTTGTTACACTCATTGTTTTGTATGCTAGATTAGGATAATACCTTGGATGTTCTTATTTGCATGTATAATAGAGAAAACATAGATCCAAGGTATTTAGGGTTGCATGTACACTTAGGAGTGTTAGAATGCTCAAAACCCAACAGTGGTATCAGAGCCTAGGCTTGTTTTCTTGTTATACTTGCAAAACTGCTTAAAAAATCGAATTTCTTGCTGTCTGATCATCAAACTCGGCGAGTCCATCAGGAGACTCGGCGAGTCCATGCCTAAAAAGTGATGAATTCGATCCAACTTGCCGAGTTGGTTCATGCACTCGACGAGTTGGACCCCCAGACAGCATAAACTCGACTTTTTGGCTGGAATTGGACTAGGAACGTTACCCTAAGTTGTTTTTGATCTTATAAACTTATTTTTAATGTGGTAATGTTCAAGCTAATCAAATTTCAAAGATAATTGTCAATAGATTCATGTTTTGTATTAGTTTAAGGTTTAGACTAATTACATGAAAAAGTTTGATTTGAATTATCTTGTTCTTATGAGTTGCTTAGATTAATAGAAAAGTTGAGTGAAATAGTTGTTTTCAATCCAAATTAATCTAAGATTTGATTCTAAAATGTGTTTTTGTAACTTGTCCTCAAGTTATATGAAAAGTCACATTTAAGTTTCATAAAACTCATAAAAGTTGGCAATGGTTACAAAAGATGAAGAGTCTTGTCCTTAAGTTATGGAAGTTCAAGAGTCACTTCATTAAAGAAAAATATGTAACCATAATTAAATCCATAAGTTATAAAATAAAGGAAAAGTTAGTTATTTTATTAGTTTAAAGTCTTCCATAACTTGTCCTCAAGTTATGGAACTTGAAGAGTTTTTGGATTAAAACTACTTTAAACACATAAGTTATGGATTTAATTAGTTTTGAATAGTTTCAAAACTTGCCCTCAAGTTTTGGAATTTGAAAAGTTTTCCTTATGAATACTTTAATTCCAAGTTAGCCCTTACAATTTTAAAAGTTAAAATTCAACCCTTATACTTTATAATATTATAAGTTAATAATATATATATATATATATATATATATATATATATATATATATATATATATGTATGTATAAGAGTAAAGTCAGTCTTACCGCTAGTACGCCTCATTCACAAAGCCGGTCTATAAGGTAGGTATAAGGTTGTTGCCTATAAAATGGCAACTTAATGGGTGTCCACTCTCACCCACCGCTTGCTTGACTGGTGGAGGGTCGTTAGCCGAACGGGTTTGACAGGACTAGAATTCTCCCTTCATTAAAAGTATTAATGATAATACTAAGTAACTAAACTCTTAATAATACCCAATCTTAGTTACTTAGGAAAAATGTGAATAAGGTGCTAATCCATGAAATTACACTTTGCACTTTGTTTAAGTCGGTTAGTGGAGCGTGTGTGGTTAACCGGCAGACTAACGCGTATTTAACAAGGTAGGCAAAGGGTAACTTAATGTTTATCATAGTATCGATGGAGCGTGTGTGGTTAACCGGCACATCGATTAAGGGGTAAACACTTAAGGGTACCAAGTGTTGGATTAATGTCTAAGTCCATAACTATAATTGGTAAGACTTGACCCGACCCGGCATGGTCCATTTGGGTTGCATACCATCATGCACTTGGATAGACTATAATGAGAGAAATAAGACACTTATGGTTATTAATATATTATAAGTTCTAGTATATTAATAATAAGAATAATAAGATTATTTAATTAGTATTGATCAAGAATTAATCTAGGATTAATTAAGTGATCAAAAGAAGACTAATTAAATATATGGGTTGATTGTGTAAATCATCCATACTTGTATAGTGGGCTAATGCTCCATGGATAATCAAGTTGGGCTAAAACCCATAGGATGGTCCATGGATGCTCCATGGTGTATTTGTACCCATGGATCATGGAAATGAAAGGCCATGTCAATTAGGGTTTACATGGTGTAACCCTAACTATATAAGCATCTTATTCTTGACCAAAATCGGCCACTAGTGTGTGATATGAAAGGGCTAGCCGATTTTGTTGAGTGTAGAATTCTCTCAAGCTATTCCAAGTGTTTTGATGATTGTGATTCCACTTGAGGTGTCACACTTGGGGCACTAGGCACTCAAGCTTCATGAAGACTTTCTACACCAAAGACGTATGTATTCTATCTTGCTATAGTTATTGTTTTGTATGCTAGATTAGGATAATACCTTAGAAGTTCTTATTTGCATGTATAATACAGAAAACATAGATCCAAGGTATTTAGGGTTGCATGTACACTTAGGAGTGTTAGAATGCTCATAACCCAACAGTGGTATCAAAGCCTAGGCTTGCTTTCTCTTATACTTGATGCAAATTGCTGAAAAATGCTGAAAAACTCGATTTTCTGGACTTCTGGGCACTGTACTCGCCGAGTCCACTGATGAACTCGCCGAGTACATGAGTAAAATCATCCTACTCGCCGAGTAGGTTGATGCCACTCGCCGAGTAGGAGCCCCAGACAGCATATATTCGAGGTTTTTGGCTAGAAATGGACTAGGAACATTACCCTAAGTTGTTTTTGAACTTATAAACTTGTTTTTGGTGTGGTAATGTTCATGCTAATCCATTTTCAAAGATAATTGTCAATAGATTCATGTTTTGTATTAGTTTAAGGTTTAGACTAATTACATGAAAAGGTTTGATTTGAATTATCTTGTTCTTATGAGTTGCTTAGATTAATAGAAATGTTGAGTGAAATAGTTGTTTTCAATCCATTTTAATCTAAGAGTTGAGTATAAAATGTGTTTGTGTAACTTGTCCTCAAGTTACATGAAGAGTCACATTAAAGACTCATAAAATTCATAAGAGTTGGCAATGGTTACAAAATGAAGAGTCTTGTGTCATTGAATAATTTTTATGACTCCATAACTTGTCCTCAAGTTATGGAAGTTCAAGAGTCACTTCATTAAAGGAAAATATGTAACCATAATTAAATCCATAAGTTATAAAATAAAGAAAAAGTTAGTTCTTTTATTAGTTTAAAGTCTTCCATAACTTGTCCTCAAGTTATGGAACTTGAAGAGTTTTTGGATTAAAACTACTTTAAACACATAAGTTACGGAATTAATTAGTTTTGAATAGTTTCAAAACTTGCCCTCAAGTTTTGGAATTTGAAAAAGTTTTCAAGTATGAATACTTTAATTCCAAGTTAGCCCTTAGAATTTTAAAAGTTAAAATTCAACCCTTATACTTTATAATATTATAAGTTAATAATATATATATATATATATATATATATATATATATATATATATATATATATATATGTATAAGAGTAAAGTCAGTCTTACCGCTAGTACGCCTCATTCACGAAGCCTGTCTATAAGGTGGGTATAAGGTTGTTGCCTATAAAATGGCAACTTAATGGGTGTCCACTCTCACCCACCGCTTGCTTGACTGGTGGAGGGTCGTTAGCCGAACGGGTTTGACAAGACTATAATTCTCCCTTCATTAAAAGTATTAATGATAATACTAAGTAACTAAACTCTTAATAATACCCAATCTTAGTTACTTAGGAAAATGTGAATAAGGTGCTAATCCATGAAATTACACTTTACACTTTGTCAAAGTCGTTAGTGGAGCGTGTGTGGTTAACCGGCACACTAACTTGGACTTAACAAGGTAGGTAAAGGGTGACTTAATATTTATCATAGTATCGATGGAGCGTGTGTGGTTAACCGGCACATCGATTGAGGGGTAATTTATTAAGGGTACCAAGTAATTTGCATGGTTACTTCACACCTTGTTTTGTGATCCTCGACATCCCAGTCACAAAACCTGAAGGGCACACTCGAGATTGAAACATGCCTTTGAACAGTTCAATGAATCTCAAAGATCTAGGAGTTTCAAAACCAATTAAAACCTAATAATACATTTCGTTTATCTTGGTGGAAATTGGTGAATTGTCATTCACCTACCTTCAAGTATTTTATAGCTTGGATTACAGCATACCTCTTCTAAGTTATAAAATAGTTTGTTGGGTCCTAGCCTTAATATTTCATATTGGGTGTCATATTAAGGACTTAAAATCAACTATCTTGAATATCTCCCAAAAGATGTCTGGTTTAGACACCTATGATCTTCCCGAATCTCTTGAAACAAGGTTTCCTAATGAAGATGATGTCCCATGGATATCATACTTCTTTCTCCTCCTCCAACCATTCTCCCTAACCCACAAGTTCTTGAAAAGTTTAAGGTCACTCAAGCCCTGTTGGCAAGGCAAGGTCTAGGTGTGATCACATCTTGGAGATGTAGTAACATATTGACAAGCCGGGAGAGTTAGGTGTCAAAGTCTTAAGAAAGTTGGTGGTTCAATCACTTTCTCAGTCACATAGTGAGTTCCTTTGGGACACCTATGAAACAGACTATGACAAGACCCTTAATGATCTTATCTATTTGCTAAGATCAACTTCCTAAAACTTTATGGACATTGACAATGATGACATTGGATATCTAATAAAGCATTCTCTTCCTAATGGAAAGGGATCGGCCATAGTCAACTCGGTTGACCAAATGGTAAAGAGAAAAGCTAAGTCTGTGATAGTCTCGTGTACCATTATCAAAGGGTCCATATATTTATATTGACAAAGGAAGGGGCATTGGTTGCGAAGCTGGCAAATTTACCTAAGGATGTTGAAGTCAATAAGTTTGACTCTACTTCAGGTAAAGTCCACTATCTAACTCTACTAAGTTTCTATTCTGAGATTCTTGATACATGATGTGACTGGGTCACATGGTGATGTTTAAGAATCAAAGAAAAGTGAAGAAACTTAAAGAAAGAATATGCTGAATCTGATCGCGTAGATGGATTTCTATCGCATAGCTTGAAAAATCGGATTCTTGAGCTACTTCTTAGGAGTTATGAGATATTGCTTAAGGAATAGATAACAACAAGTTTTCATATGGATTGTAAGGATAAGTTTTTCCGCAAAGTTTTTAAAATAGAAGGAAAATTTTGATTTTATTTATTTTTAAAATATCCTTACAATGCCATTTGAGGAAAAATTGTTGCTTATATGATTCCATTAATAGCAAGAGTGGAAATATGAAATTGATTCTTTCATTTGTGGTAATGTCTAAATTTACCAAATAAGGAAAGATTCCCATCACCCAAGTTTCAATTGGACCGGAACTTGGAATCATGCAAGTTGTATAGCATGATGAATGAGAACTTTCAAGTTTTGGAAAAATTAAGACTAATTACTTGTTCACATGGATGTGTGAGTCAAGTAAAGGACTAAAGGATCGAGTACACATTCTTGTGCACTGATTAAGTCCACCATAAAAGTTTGATAAGACTATTCGTCATAGTTTACTAAAGCTCAGTAAATATGATTATACTTACATGCTTAAGTGTAACTCTAAGACATTGAAAAAAAAGGTTCCAATGTATGGCAGAGCGAATAAGAAGAATCAAATTAGGCAGAAGGATAAAAGTTTCTCAAATCTGAAAAGATGGGAGAGTACTTTAGTATCAGTTTTGTGATCATCTTAATGATTAAGAAACCATAGCACAATTAGTTCTCTAAGGAAATCTTAGTGCATTCTTATGACTAAGAAGAGGGATCTTGAATTGTTGAAATGGTTAAATCAAGAAGATGAGTCATACTTCGTTCCAATACAAGTCTTAGAGTCATACTCCAAGATTGTCATTTGAGTGGCATGTCTTAAAGAAGGTTTAAAACACTTGTCAAATGTAAGAGTAAAAGTTTTCTACTCTTGTACATTTGAAATTGGTAAGTTGTGATGTTTTGGATAAAACAAAGATCAACTTAGGCCAAATGGGTGAAGTGTTTGTCTTGATTAGAATCCACACTATCTCTTGGATATTTGACAAGGGAGTCTTATTGTTGGATAAGGTGTCTAAGTCCATAACTATTTCGGGCTTGTACTTGACCCGACCCGGCATGGTCAATTTGGGTTGCATGGCACCATGCAATTGGATAGACTAAATGAGAGAAATAACACTTGGAGATTATTAATATATTATAAGTTCTAATATATTAATAATATTATTTGATTAGTTGATCAAAGAATTAATTTGGAATTAATTAAGTGATCAAAGGATAACTAATTAAATATATGGGTTCATTATGTCAATCATCCATATCTTGTATAGTGGGCTAAGAGGCAACATGGATTATCAAGTTGGGCTCTACCCATAGGATACTCCATGGATGCTCCATGGGAGTTACAAACACATGGGTCATGGAAATGAAGAGTGATGACACATTAGGGTTTACATGGTGTAACCCTAGATGTGTCAACACTATATAAGAAGCATATTCTCCACCAAAATCGGGACTACTAAGAAACTAGAGGGCTTGGCCGATTTTGAGAAGTGTGTGTTATCTCAAGAGTCTTTCCAAGAGCATTTGGTGTTGTGTGAAGCATTTGAGGCATCACACTTGGGGTGATAGGCTCACAAGGTTTCAAGGAACACAAGCAACAACAAGGTAAGTTATTCTATCTATGATTCAAGTTAAAATTGTTCCCCATGTATGCTAGATAGGAATATAACCTTGGAATTCAACTTTGCATGATAATTAGACAAACATAGATCCAAGGTTATTAGGGTTGCATGTACACTTAGGAAGTGTTAGAATGCTCAAAACCCTTCAGTGGTATCAGAGCCTAGGCTTGTTTGTTTGTTATTTGTGCTTAAAAGTTGAAGAAAGTCGAAAATAATTATATAAAAAAAAACGGAATTTCGACTTTCGTTGCTGGAAAATGGATTGGAAACATTATTCTAAACTGTTTTGGTACTTGAAAACTTGTTTTAGATGGAGTAATGTTTTTTGCTAATTCATTTACAACAACTAGTTATCAAAATTACAAAGTTTTATGTGATTTTGATTCTTGAAAGTGTTCATATTCATATTCTTGTTCTTATGATGTTTAGATGATCATAGGAATTATTTGTAACCTATGTGGTAATTTAATTCTTGATCATAATGTGTTTTAATGGAGTCCATAACTTGTCCTCAAGTTATGGAAAACCAAAAGTCTCTTGGATTAAAAACCATTAAAAGAACATAAGAGTTAGAAAAATGAAGAGTCTTCATTTTATTACTCTATTAAACTCATAAGTTACAAGAAATGAAAAGTTTTGAAAGTTTACAAAACTTGCCCTCAAGTTTTGGAACAAGTAAAGTCAAGTTAAAACTTTAGTTCCAACCGTTAGAATTTTAAAAGTTAAAATTCAACCCTTATACTTATATTATTATGATTTAATAATTATATATATATATATATATATATATATATATATGTATAAGAACAAAGTCGTCTTACCGCTAGTACGCCTCATTCACGAAGCCGGTCTATAAGGTGGGTATAAGGTTGTTGCCTATAAAATGGTGACTTAATGGGTGTCCACTCTCACCCACCGCTTGCTTGATCGGTGGAGGGTCGTTAGCTGAACGGGTAAGACAAGGACTTATTAATTCTCATTCAAAGTATGATGAATATTATAAAGTAACTAAATGTTTTATTAAATTCCCAATCTTAGTTACTTTAGGAAAAATGTGAATAAGGTGCTATTCCATGAAATTACACTTTACACTTTGACTAAGTCGTTGGTGGAGCGTGTGTGGTTAACCGGCACACTAACTTGGACTTAACAAGGTAGGTAAAGGGTGACTTAGGGTTTATTATAGTATCGATGGAGCGTGTGTGGTTAACCGGCACATCGATTGAGTGATAAACCATAAGGGTACCAAGTGATTTGCATGGTTACTTCACACCTCGTTTTGTGATCCTCGGCATCCCAGTCACAAAACTTGGAGGGCACACTCGAGATTGAAACATGCCTTTGTAAAGTTCATTGAATCTCAAAAGAATCTAGGAATTTCTAAGAACCAATCAAAAACCTAATATTTAATCATTTCGGTTTTCGTGGTGGAAATTGGTGAATCGTCATTCACCTACCTTTCAAATATGGTATAGCTTAGATTACGGCATACCTCTTCTAAGTTATATTATATTGTGATTGGAACCTAGCCTTAATATTACATTTGGGTGTTTTATTAAGGACTCTCTTATATCTAAACTAATCTTGTTCTCTTCTCTTCAGATGTCTTCCAACAATGCTTCTGGCTCTAATCCTAATGGCTCCTTTACCCTTATGAACTTGTGTGGGAAAGTCACCTTTGATGGATCCAACTTCAATGAGTGGATCAGAAACATCAGGATGATTACCCGCTACGAGGACAAAGAATATGTCCTTGACAAGGAGCTTAAGGAGATTGATGAGTCCACTGCAACTCCTCAGGAGATCGCTGAATTTCGGGCACATGAAAGGGATGCTACGAAAGTGGCTTGCATAATGATGGCCACGATGACAGCGGAACTCCAAAAGTCTTATGAGGATTTCTACCCTTATGAAATGCACCAAGATTTGATGGAAAGATACCATCAAAGTGCAAGACAAGAGAGGTATGAAATCATCTGCTCCATGATAACAACCATGATGAAGGACGGGGAATCCGTCACGAGCCACATGCAGAAAATGAAAAGGTATGTGGATCGTTTGCTGAAGCTTAATGTGAACTTCCCGGAGGATCTTGCAATAGATATTATTTTGCATTCCTTACCATCGTGCTATGATCAATTCCGCATGACATATCACATGAACAAGGAAGAAGTCACCCTCAGCAAACTTCAGGGACTTCTCAAGACCGCAGAAACAGGTCTTAAGGGGAAGTCGGTTGCTATCACTCCTACTCAAAACTCTACTCCGGTTTTGGCAATCGGGAAAAGTCGAGGGAGGAAGAGAAAGAGCTCTTCTAAGGGTACCAAGGTTCGGACCCTTGATGGCTCTTCTTCAAGTGGAACCAAGAAAGGTTTCATTACTCCTTCTTCTGACCCAAAAGAGGCTGAATGCTTCTATTGCCATGAAAAAGCTCATTGGAAGCGGAACTGCCCAAAATACCAGCAAGATGTGAAGGATGGGAAAGTTAAACCCAACCATGCAGGTATTTACACTATCATTTCTAATAACTCACCCCATTCTAATTCTTGGGTCCTTGATACCGGGTGTGGTATTCACATTTGTTGTGACTTGCAGGGACTAAGAAGAAGTGAGGATGTGGAGCAAGGAAGAATAAACTTGATCATGGGGAATAGGAAAGCTATACCTGTTACCAAGATTGGAGTTTATACTTTATCGCTAAGTAGTGGGTTTAGTTTAGATTTGAATAAGTGTTGTTATTCGCCAGGAATGGCAAGAAATATTATTTCCTTTCATGCTTTGTACAAACAAGGGTTTACCTTTTCATTTAATAATGAAGTTGGTTCTATTGATGCTTTCTTTAATAATGTTCTTTATTTTAAAGCATTACCTTGTGATGGTGTGTATGAAGCTGTATCTGTTGTAGATAACTTAGGAAATAATGTTTTGTGTATTGATTCTACTAATAATAACTTGGATAAAGCATCATTATGGCATTGTCGTCTTGGACATATAAGCAAGAAGCGCATAGGCCAACTCCAAAAGGATGGAGTCTTGGAGTCGTTTGACCTAAAGTCAGATGATAGTTGCGAATCATGCTTACTTGGAAAAATGACAAAGTCACCCTTCACAGGTTCATGTGAAAGGGGTGAAGGTTTGTTGGACCTTATACACACGGATGTGTGTGGACCATTCAAACATGCCACAAGGGATGCTAATCGTTATTATTTGACTTTTACTGATGATTATAGTAGATATGGATATGTCTACTTGATCAAGCATAAGTCAGAGACTTTCGAGAGGTTTAAGGAATTTAAACAGGAAGTCGAGAATCAATTGGGCAGGAATATTAAGATGCTTCGATCCGATCGTGGTGGTGAGTATCTTAGTTCAGAGTTCCTCGACTATCTAAGGGAATGTGGGATAGTCTCACAATTGACACCTCCCAGGACAACACAGTTGAATGGTGTGGCTGAGAGGCGTAATCGAACCTTGTTGGATATGGTTCGTTCCATGATGAGTCGAGCTTCGCTACCAATCTCATTCTGGGGGTATGCCTTAGAGACTGCCGCCCATATTCTTAATCTAGTCCCTACAAAGAAAGTTGCCAAAACTCCTCACGAGATGTGGACTGGTAAAGTACCTAAACTAGACCACATCAAGATTTGGGGTTGCGAGGCTTTCGTGAGACGCGAGACTCATGATAAGCTCGAACCTCGAAGCGAGAGGTGTATTTTCATCGGTTACCCACAGCGATCCTTTGGTTACCTCTTCTACAGACCTAGTGACAATGTGGTTTTTGTAGCAAGAAGAGGAGTCTTTCGAGAAAGAGAGTTTATAAGCCAAGGAGACAGTGGGAGACAAATTGATCTTGAAGAAATTCAAGAATCAAGCGGTGAAGGAACTTCAAACTCTAGCCCTCAACTTGAGGAGGAAACTCCTATTGAGCCAATTGACAAATCTGTACCTCTGAGACGTTCCACGAGAGTTAGGAGTGCACCTGAGCATTACTATGGATTCCATATTACTGCAGAAGGTGAGACACTTATTAGTGATGAAACACTAGTAAGTCAAGATGACCCTAACAGCTACGAGGAAGCCATGGCAGGCCCCGAGTCTGCTAAATGGAAAGAGGCTATGGATAGCGAGATACAATCCATGTATGACAATCAAGTTTGGAACTTGGTTGAAAATGTACCAGGTCGTAAGACAGTAGGGTGCAAATGGGTCTTCAAGAAGAAGACTGACATGGATGGTAAAGTACACACTTATAAGGCTAGACTGGTTGCAAAGGGCTTCTCTCAAATTCCTGGAGTGGATTATGATGAGACCTTTTCTCCGATAGCCAAGATTAAGTCTATTCGGGTTCTGTTAGCCATAGCTGCATTTCATGACTATGAAATATGGCAGATGGATGTCAAAACCGCTTTCCTTAATGGAAAGTTGGCTGAAGATGTTTACATGAGTCAGCCAGAGGGTTTTGTCAGCAACGAGTACCCTAATAGAGTGTGTAAGCTTGAGAAATCCATTTATTGATTGAAGCAAGCACCTCGCAGATGGAATCTTTGCTTTGATGAAAAGGTCAAGGAATTTGGCTTTTCTAGGAGTGAAGATGAATCTTGTGTGTATGTCAAGGCTAGTGGGAGTATAGTTAGCTTTTTGGTATTGTATGTGGATGACATACTACTCATAGGAAACGACATTCCAACTCTGCAGGAAGTAAAGTCCTGGCTTGGGAAGTGTTTCGCTATGAAGGACCTTGGTGAAGCTGCCTATATTTTAGGGATAAGGATCTTGAGAGATCGGATTAAAAGACTAATTGGACTTAGTCAGAGTACCTACTTGGATAAAGTGCTGAAGCGATTCAGCATGCAGGATTCCAAGAAAGGAGAGTTACCCATCCAGAGTAACACCAGATTGAGTAAGACACAAAGCCCTAGCACTGAGGCTGAGATAGCAGAAATGAGTCGTACACCTTACGCTTCGGCTGTAGGATCGATCATGTATGCTATGACGTGTACTCGACCCGATGTAGCTTTTGCCTTGAGCATGGTTAGCAGGTATCAGGCGAACCCTGGCAAGGCACACTGGACTGCGGTAAAGAATATCCTCAAGTACCTGCGGAGGACTAAGGACTGGGTTCTTACCCTCGGTGGGAGTGATAACTTGAGAGTTGTAGGGTATAGTGATGCTAGCTTCCAGACTGATAGGGATAATTTCCGCTCTCAATCGGGCTGGGTCTTTACCCTAAACGGAGGAGCAATTTCTTGGAAGAGTTCCAAGCAAGAGACAGTGGCAGATTCTACTTGTGAATCAGAGTATATTGCAGCTAGCGAAGCAGCAAAGGAAGCGATATGGCTGAAGAACTTCATTGGAGACCTTGGAGTTGTACCAGCTATTAAAGAGCCAATGGAAATTTTCTGTGATAGTGAAAGTGCTGTTGCCTTAGCCAAGGAACTAAGGGATCACGGGAGATCCAGACACATCGACAGAAAATACCATTTCATTAGACATCGGATCGAAGAAGGACACCTCGTGGCAAAGAGGGTATCATCGGATGAGAACCCAACAGATCCCCTCACGAAGGGACTGAGTAGGGTTAAGCATCTTCAGCATGCTCGGAGCATAGGGCTGAAGGATGATATAAGTTTTAGTAGTTAGATAACCCAGAAATTTGTAAAGTGTAATTGACATTTGATGATGAATAAAAGGAGTTTTATTTATGAGTAAAGTGTTGCTATCTCTTGTCGATCGTTTACTATATTTCTTTTGCATGTTTTGACTTCCAGAATAATTTTGTTTGGTATAACATATTATTCAAACCTCCACAGTCGGTCATATGTTGGAAGTAGATATGAATCAAGACTGTCATGTTTGGTTGTAGAGGTCTTGGACAAGGCTACAACAATCATGAGTGCTCATAAGTTCTGAGCATTGGACTCAACCCACGCTCACTGGAATCACTTCATGGAATTCTATCTCGAGTGATCGTGAGACGGTAATATCATATAAGTCTTCAAACCTAGAGATATGATTTGTTACTTACGAGTTGGTTATGCATTGACTGTACGAAACCGCATTGGTAACTCGATGTTATAAAACGTACTTTTGTGTGTAATTCAATGAGTGGTAGAACAAACATATGAGTCGAAGTTTATCTGTTCCTTCTTGGATTAGAAGCTGATATCTGGGCCCCTCGATGATTTTGTTTTGACCCATGTACCGGGCCCGGTCAGAACTAAGTTGATGTGTTCAATTAAGTTCTATGTCAAACAAATCGGAAATCGGGAAACAAATGCTGGACAATAAGCAAGACAATGTTCCATGTATTTGTCCGGCTGATATCTAGAACGGAGGATTATATGATCACTTATCTTAAATGGCGTACTATCATCTTCTCAGTTCCGAGAAACCTTGAAAGAGCTACGATTGCCGGTCGGTTCCTGAAGTACTAGAGATATAGTTATTAGACTTATCCAAGTGGGAGACTGTTGGATAAGGTGTCTAAGTCCATAACTATTTCGGGCTTGTACTTGACCCGACCCGGCATGGTCCATTTGGGTTGCATGGCACCATGCAATTGGATAGACTAAATGAGAGAAATAACACTTGGAGATTATTAATATATTATAAGTTCTAATATATTAATAATATTATTTTATTAGTTGATCAAAGAATTAATTTGGAATTAATTAAGTGATCAAAGGATAACTAATTAAATATATGGGTTGATTATGTAAATCATCCATATCTTGTATAGTGGGCTAAGAGGCTCCATGGATTATCAAGTTGGGCTCTACCCATAGGATACTCCATGGATGCTCCATGGGAGTTACAAACCCATGGGTCATGGAAATGAAGAGTCATGACACATTAGGGTTTACATGGTGTAACCCTAGATGTGTCAACACTATATAAGAAGCATATTCTCCACCAAAATCGGGACTACTAAGAAACTAGAGGGCTTGGCCGATTTTGAGAAGTGTGTGTTATCTCAAGAGTCTTTCCAAGAGCATTTGGTGTTGTGTGAAGCATTTGAGGCATCACACTTGGGGTGCTAGGCTCACAAGGTTTCAAGGAACACAAGCAACAACAAGGTAAGTTATTCTATCTATGATTCAAGTTAAAATTGTTCCCCATGTATGCTAGATAGGAATATAACCTTGGAATTCAACTTTGCATGATAATTAGACAAACATAGATCCAAGGTTATTAGGGTTGCATGTACACTTAGGAAGTGTTAGAATGCTCAAAACCGGCACACTAATATGGACTTATGAGAAGTGGCAAAAAGGTCTAACCATTATGATTACGGCATACCTCTTCATAATTGTTTAGACACACAAGTGTGCCATCTAAGGGAAGGTGTATGATTTTGATAAAGTCTTATCAAAACAATCTAGTATCAGAAATCTGAAACTTTGGTAAGAAAGTCAATGAAGTATTGATTTCTAGAAGTCCAGCTGATTTCTGGGTACATGTCAAAGCTAGTGGGAGCATAAGTGTTATAATAATAATCATCATGTTAGTGGGAGCATGATAATTATGATAAGTATTGCAAGTTAGCAATGTTAATTATAGAAAACAAAAGGTTTCAATTGGGAAAAGTTGTTTTGCTATAATTAAGGGAGAGGAAATTATACTTCATCTCAAATCTATAAGCTTAGATCGTGAGGTTTTAATCATTGAGTCAAGGATATATATATGAATTTCATGTTGGAATGGCTCAACATAAGGAAATTCTGTATATGGGTCCATTATTTGCGTTCTAAAAATCGATTATGATTACGGCATCCCTTTTCATAATCTGAATTATGCGAACTTGGCAAATTGAAATGGACATATTATAGCAAAAGACTGGTTTAGTCTTTATGTGAGACATCATGAATCGTGTCCCATATGCTTCGGATATAGGATCGATTACATGTGCTATAATCATCCGTTCTAAAATTTCCAAATGCCTGGGGCATTAAGAAGGGAAAAGGTTTAGAACTGGATATGACTAAAAGGATTAAACAATTGTCGAGGACAATCTAAGGTTTACCAAAGATTGGTTACTCAAGGACAATTGGAAGTATAGTGATAATTCTGGAAGGACCATATTGACATAATCTGTAAGGAGGCAACTCTTGTTCAGAAGTGATAGTCAAAATGGAATCTGGAAATGTTTCAAAGTTAGAATTTTCAATCTGTTTAAGATTAGGAAACTTAATGCAAGAAGCATGTTTCCAAGGAGCTGATCTCCTTTGGAATACTCTGTAATGGTTGTTGTCAAGTCTTTATGACTTTGTACATAATCATTACAAGAGGATCAATGCATATAAGTTTAGAATCTAACAGATTTCAGTAAATGGCATGAATTTGGAATTCTTGCATTTGCGGTAAGGATTTGGGAGTGTGAAAAGAGAATCATTGAAGTTATGTTCAATTGATCTAGTTCACAAAGTAAAGATCATAGACAAACATAGTATGCATACTTGGTGTATGGCATGACTAGTGTTTAGAAAACATAGTGTGCATGCTTGAAGCATGGGACAACTATTGTTTTAAATTCAAGAATAAAGTTGATAGCTGAAACAGTATACAGTGAATAATGTGTAATCATATGGTGATAAATAAAAGATGTTTTATTTATATTCATAAGTTCTGAGACCATATTGGATTCAATTATTATTGTGTTTCACTTTGCATGTTTTGACTTCCCGAATAAACTGGGTTATTCTTCCGGAATGACTAAGTTATTCAAACCATCCACAGTCGGTCATATGTCGGAAGTAGATATGAATTAAGACTGTCATGGGTTGGCTTGTAGAGGTCTAAGGTGTTGGACAAAGGGCTACAACACTCATGAGTGCTCATAAGTTCTGAGTATTGGATTCAACCCGCGCTCATTGGAATCACTTCATGGATTTTATCACGAGTGATCATGAGACGATAATATATTATATTCTTCAAACCTAGAGATATGAGTTGTTACTATGAGTTGGTAGTACATTGATAGCACGAAAACGCATTTGGTAACTCGGTGCTATAAAACGTGCCTTTGTGTATGATTCAACAAGTAGTAGAACAAGCCATATGAGTCGAAGTTTATCCGTTCCTTTTACCTTCGGGATAAAAGCGATATTTGTGGGCCCCTCGATGATTTGATGATGACAAATGGAAAGTGCTCGGCTGGGCCAGGACTGATTTGATTTGTTCAATTAGTCAGTCGTCATAAATCGGAAATCGGGAAACAAAAAATGGACAGAGAGAATGATTATAATCCATGTCTCAGTCCATATGATATCTGGAATGGAGGAATATATGATCCCTTATCTAATGGACAAGTCATTGACAAAGGTCAGAGTTCATCTACAAGGTCAGAGTTCGACAGAAGCTTTTGAGAGCTACGATTGCCAGTTGGTTCCTGAAGTCATACGCAATAATAGTTTTAGACTTATCCAAGTGGGAGACTGTTGGATTAATGTCTAAGTCCATAACTATAATTGGTAAGACTTGACCCGACCCGGCATGGTCCATTTGGGTTGCATACCATCATGCACTTGGATAGACTATAATGAGAGAAATAAGACACTTATGGTTATTAATATATTATAAGTTCTAGTATATTAATAATAAGAATAATAAGATTATTTAATTAGTATTGATCAAGAATTAATCTAGGATTAATTAAGTGATCAAAAGAAGACTAATTAAATATATGGGTTGATTGTGTAAATCATCCATACTTGTATAGTGGGCTAATGCTCCATGGATAATCAAGTTGGGCTAAAACCCATAGGATGGTCCATGGATGCTCCATGGTGTATTTGTACCCATGGATCATGGAAATGAAAGGCCATGTCAATTAGGGTTTACATGGTGTAACCCTAACTATATAAGCATCTTATTCTTGACCAAAATCGGCCACTAGTGTGTGATATGAAAGGGCTAGCCGATTTTGTTGAGTGTAGAATTCTCTCAAGCTATTCCAAGTGTTTTGATGATTGTGATTCCACTTGAGGTGTCACACTTGGGGCACTAGGCACTCAAGCTTCATGAAGACTTTCTACACCAAAGAGGTATGTATTCTATCTTGCTATAGTTATTGTTTTGTATGCTAGATTAGGATAATACCTTGGAAGTTCTTATTTGCATGTATAATACAGAAAACATAGATCCAAGGTATTTAGGGTTGCATGTACACTTAGGAGTGTTAGAATGCTCATAACCCAACACCAAGTAATTTGCATGGTTACTTCACACCTTGTTTTGTAATCCTCGGCATCCCAGTCATAAAACCTGAAGGGCACACTCGAGATTGAAACATGCCTTTGAACAGTTCAATGAATCTCAAAGATCTAGGAGTTTCAAAACCAATTAAAACCTAATAATACATTTCGTTTATCTTGGTGGAAATTGGTGAATCGTCATTCACCTACCTTTAAATATTTTATAGCTTGGATTACGGCATACCTCTTCTAAGTTATAAAATAGTTTGTTGGGTCCTAGCCTTAATATTTCATATTGGGTGTCATATTAAGGACTTAAAATCAACTATCTTGAATATCTCCCAAAAGATGTCTGGTTTAGATACCTATGATCTTCCCAAATCTCTTGAAACAAGGTTTCCTAATGAAGATGATGTCCCATGGATATCATACTTCTTTCTCCTCCTCCAACTATTCTCCCTAACCCACAAGTTCTTAAAAAGTTTAAGGTCACTCAAGCCCTATTGGCAAGGCAAGGTCTAGGTGTGATCACATCTTAGAGACGTAGTCACATATTGACAAGCCAGGAGAGTTGGGTGTCAAAGTCTTGAGAAAGTTGGTGGTTCAATCACTTTCTAAGTCACATAGTGAGTTCCTTTGGGACACCTATGAAACAGACTATGACAAGACCCTTAATGATCTTATCTGTTTGCTAAGATCAACTTCCTAAAACTTTATGGACATTGACAATAGTGACACAGGAAATCCAGAAAAGCATTCTCTTCCCAATGGAAAGGGATCGGCCATAGTCAACTCGGTTGACCAAATGGTAAAGAGAAAAGCTAAGTCTGTGATAGTCTCGTGTACCATTATCAAAGGGTCCATATGTTTATGTTGCAAAAGGAAGGGGCATTGGTTGCGAAGCTGCCAAATTTACCTAAGGATGTTAAAGTCAATAAGTTTGACTCTACTTCAGGTAAAGTCCACTATCTAACTCTGTTAAGTTTCTATTCTGAGATTCTTGATACATGATGTGACTGGGTCACATGGTGATGTTTTAAGAATCAAAGAAAAGTGAAGAAACTTAAAGAAAGAATATGCTGAATCTGATCGCGTAGATGGATTTCTATCGCGTAGTTTGAAGATCGGATTCCTGAGTTACTTCTTAGGAGTTATGAGATATTGCCTATGAATAGGTAACAACAAGTTTTCATATGGATTGTAAGGACAAGTTTTTCCGCAAAGTTTTAAAATAAAAGAAAAACATTTTTGATTTTATTTATTTTAAAATATCCTTACAATGCCATTTGAGGAAAAATTGTTGCTTATATGATTCCATTAATAGCAAAAGTGGAAATATGAAATTGATTCTTTCGTTTGTGGTAATGTCTAAATTTACCAAATAAGGAAAGATTCTCATCACTCAAGTTTCAATTGGACCGGAACTTGGAATCATGGAAGTTGTATAGCATGATGAATGAGAACTTTCAAGTATTGGAAAATTAAGACTAATTACTTATTCACATGGATGTGTGAGTCAAGTAATGGACTAAGGGATCGAGTACATAGTCTTGTGCACTGGTCAAGTCCACCATAAAAGATTGATAAGACTATTCGTCATAGTTTACTAAAGCTCAGTAAATATGATTATACTTACAAGCTTAAGTGTAACTCTGAGACATTGGAAAAGGTTCCAATGTATGGCAGAGCGAATAAGAAGAATCAAATTAGGCAGAAGGATAAAAGTTTCTCAAATCTGAAAAGATGGGAGAGTACTTTAGTATCAGTTTTGTGATCATCTTAATGATTAAGAAACCATAGCACAATTAGTTCTCTAAGGAAATCTTAGTGTATTCTTATGACTAAGAAGAGGAACTTGAGTTGTTGAAATGGTTAAATCAAGAAGATGAGTCATACTTCGTTCCAATACAAGTCTTAGAGTCATACTCCAAGATTGTAATTTGAGTGACATGTCTTAACAGAAGGTTTAAAACACTTGTCAAATGTAAGAGTAAATGTTTTGTACTCTTGTACATTTGAAATTGGTAAGTTGTGATGTTTTGGATAAAACAAAGACCAACTAAGGCCAATTTTGTGAAGTGTTTGTCTTGATTAGAATCCACACTATCTCTTGGATGTTTGACAAGGGAGTCTTATAGGTCAAGAGGACAGTGGGAGTCTTAAAGGTCTTGAAAGTCTCAAGAACTAATCAAGAATAGAACCTGAAGTTCTTCACTAGCACACGACTTAAGGTTTATAACCTATTGTGGTGACATATTCTGTGCCCCTTCCAGTTAAAGTTGGCTTTGCATATGAGTTCTTAGAGTTCTCAATTTGTTGCACAACAACTTGGAAGCAATGGCAGGCCCTTGAGCTGCCAGGTGGCAAGAAATTAAGATTGAGTTCAGTCCATATGAGTTTGGATTTGTCATCATCCTTGTCTTGTGTCTATGGTTTTGACAATTCACATGGATAAGAACACATACACCATTAAATGTAAGTGTCATAAGGTTTCTCTCCAATTCATGAAAATGATGGTGAGGAAACACTTTCACTAAGTAGATTTTATCTAGATACCAATTGTGATATATGCATTCTCAAAGTCGTTAGTGGAGCGTGTGTGGTTTACCGGCACACTAACCTGGACTTGTGAGAAGTGACAAAAAGGTCTAACCATTATGATTACGGCATCCCTCTTCATAATTGTTTAGACACACAAGTGTGTTATCTAAGGGAAGGTGGATGATTTTGATAAAGTTTTATCAAAACAATCTAGTGTGAGAAATCTAAACTTTGGTAAGAATGTCAGCTGATTTCTGAGTACATGTCAAAGCTAGTGGGAACATAAGTGTTATGCTAATAATCATCATGTTAGTGGGAGCATGATAATTATGATAAGTATTGCAAGTTAGCAATGTTAATTATAGAAAACAAAAGTTTCAATTGGGAAAGAGTTGTTTTGCTATAATTAAGGGAGAGGAAATTATACTTAATCTCAAGTCTATAAGCTTAGATCGTGAGGTTTTAATCATTTAGTCAAGGATATATATATATGAATTTCATGTTGGAATGGCTCAACATAAGGAAATTCTGTATATGGGTCCATTATTTTTGTCGCACCCCAAAACCAAGAACGGCGGAAACGTTCTGGGGCGGAGGACGTCATGTTTAATATCAACAACAATGTAAAGTAGTAAACAAGCAACAACATCATCCATTGCATTAATAAAATAATTATTATACAATTGTATTCTGTCAAATTTTGATAAACACTAGAGCATAAATCAAAATGAAAGATAAGTCTTGAATAAGCTTCATCTTCCTTTCTCCTTGCATCGGTAACTGTCTATGATGACCTGAGGATACAAGTAATTTTGAAAGCGAGTATCAGCTATAAAGCTGGTGAGATCATAAGCATTTAGTGTCGTAATTTGTATGTAAGTATTTGTAAGTCTATGCATTGTAAGAATTTGTAAATGTATATGAATTGTAAGCGTTTGAAAAACCCTAGAATCCCTATGATTCCTTCTAGTATGTGAAGATGTCTTCTACCAAGACCTAACTGTTCTGTGTGTGTGTCTCTTGTAAGAGTATGTGTTTTTCCAAAGTATAACTATCATTATTCAAAAATATAGTTTGTACAATTTTGTTTAAGTGAGGTTATCACTAACATATGTATTGGAAAAATTAACGTAGTACTAAATTGTAGCTCTAAAAGGGCTACTATTTATCAACAGGTAGTAACTACATTACCGTGCTCCCTATGAAGAATTCACTAAGTGAATGTAATAGGAAAGAAATGGTACTATGGTGTAGTGTCGAACTACAACCGTACCTATTACCATAAGTCTAGGGTAATACTTCCAAGTACCACAGTATTTGGATATATATATATGAGTATATATATCAGTACACCGATACTCAACTTGCCTTATTTGAGGGATAAGGTATAATGTGATGTCTAGATCCCAGACTGTTTCGCTCCCCTATCAGAGGGATTTTAGGACCTACTCACGACCTCTGCATGAATGCAAGCCGTGGGCATCCACATTACTATGATCATGTATACCCGATATACCAATCACAATTGTAGTGTGATTTATCAGTATAGTTAGATCCTGAATTGGTTCTGAGCTATAGCCCCTAGTGACGTCTGTTCTATGTATATGTATATGTATATGTATATGTATATGTAAGCGTATTCATGTAAGTGTGATCATGAAATTGTACACTGGTGTACTAGAATGTTCTACGTGTGCTAGCTGAAATATGTGTTCTCTCTATCTAGCAAGTATTGTTACGTAAGCGTTCTAGTATATCTGTATATGTATTGTTTCTAGTATATCTGTATATGTATTGTTTCTAGTATATCTGTATATGTATTGTTTCTAGTATATCTGTATATGTATTGACTCATGAATGAACTGACTCATTGTATGATATCGCGTTCTAATAATGGTTCTAGTATCTTCCTGAACTACCCATATGGTAGCTTACTAGTAATCTAAGTAGTACGTATGGACGTGGATGTATACCCTTGCTACCCAAGGGCATAGGATGAATTGGAAGGACCTTTTATGACTTTATAAGTACACATGATATATAACCAATATTTAAACGACCTTCGGACGAGTATCCGATATCCCACCAGACCACATCTCAAGCGCGAAAAGGAAATAGGGTGGATAGCCTTCCTAAGCCTTTTAAACATTCCTTATATAACTATACATATAGAGGCATGCAATTTTATAATATCAAAGCATAAATAAATTTAGTAACATTTGAAATATAAATATTAGTCTAAAGAAAGATCGACTTGATGTCAATCTATAAAACAATTTGAGGCATAAGTTTGATAAAACAGTATAAGTACAAAGAACATTTGTTTGAAAACACAGTTGTAAATGAGTTTGAAATATGATGACAGAGTAAGAAGTACAGTGTAATAAGTAGTTGAAAACATATAAGATGTTTATAAAAATTATTTGAAGGAAAACTATTTGGTAAAACGGCTAATGAGTAGCCAAATCTTTTGAATGCTGTATATTAATCACATGTGATTGATGTAATAAGTAATATAATCCAACTTACTAATCACATGTGATTGACATAATAAGTAGCATGATTCTACTTGTATCCCCCCCATAAAACATTTGAAATAGTTTATAACATTAGTTAAGGGGTATGAACTCACCTGCAGTATGTGACTGGAAATGAACGGGCTGTTATCGTACGGAAGGATCGGACAAGTGCTTGGTGTCAAGTGATGACTTAGACACACACAATGATCCTAATTACATATGAAGACATATGTATATAAATAATTAGTGATTATTCTTGGGTTTTGAGCATTCTAACACTTCCTAAGTGTACATGCAACCCTAAATACCTTGGATCTATGTTTTCTCTATTATACATGCAAATAAGAACTTCCAAGGTATTATCCTAATCTAGCATACATAACAATGACTATAGCAAGATAGAATACATACCTCTTTGGTGTAGAATGTCTTCATGAAGTTTGAGTGCCTAGTGCCCCAAGTGTGACACCTCAAATGGAATCACAATCATCAAAACACTTAGAATGACTTGAGAGAATTCTACACTCACCAAAATCGGCTAGCCCTTTCTTGAATACTACTAGTGGCCAATTTTTCCTCAATAATAAGATGCTTATATAGTTACACAATTAGGGTAAACTCTTAATTGTCATGGCTTTCCATTTCCTTGGATCCATGGGTACAAATACACCATGGAGCATCCATGGACCATCCATGGACCATCCTATGGGTTTTAGCCCAACTTGATTATCCATGGAGCATTAGCCCACTATACAAGTATGGATGATTTACACTATCAACCCATATATTTAATTAGTCTTCTTTTGATCACTTAATTAATCCTAGATTAATTCTTGATCAATACTAATTAAATAATCTTATTATTCTTATTATTAATATACTAGAACTTATAATATATTAATAACCATAAGTGTCTTATTTCTCTCATTCAAGTGCATGATGGTATGCAACCCAAATGGACCATGCCGGGTCGGGTCAAGTCTTACCAAATATAGTTATGGACTTAGACATTAATCCAACAGTCTCCCACTTGGATAAGTCTAAAACTATTATTGCGTATGACTTCAGGAACCAACCGGCAATCGTAGCTCTCAAAAGCTTCTGTCGAACTCTGACCTTGTAGATGAACTCTGACCTTTGTCAGTGACTTGTCCATTAGATAAGGGGTCATATATTCCTCCATTCTAGATATCATATGGACTGAGACATGGATTATAATCATTCTCTCTGTCCATTTGTTGTTTCCCGATTTCCGATTTATGACAACTGACTAATTGAACAAATCAAATCAGTCCTGGCCCGGCCGAGCACTTCCATTTGTCATCATCAAATCATCGAGGGGCCCACAAATATCGCTTTTATCCCGAAGGTAAAAGGAACGGATAAACTTCGACTCATATGGCTTGTTCTACTACTTGTTGAATCATACACAAAGGCACGTTTTATAGCACCGAGTTACCAAATGCGTTTTCGTGCTATCAATGTACTATCAACTCATAGTAACAACTCATATCTCTAGGTTTGAAGAATATAAGATATTATCATCTCATGATCACTCGTGATAAAATCCATGAAGTGATTCCAATGAGCGCGGGTTGAATCCAATACTCAGAACTTATGAGCACTCATGATTGTTGTAGCCTTGTCCAACACCTTAGACCTCGACAACCCATCATGACAGTCTTAATTCATATCTACTTCCAACATATGACCGACTGTGGATAGTTTGAATAACTTAGTCATTCCGAAAGAATAACCCAGTTTATTCGGGAAGTCAAAACATGCAAAGTGAAACACAATAATAATTGAATCCAATATGGTATCAACTCTTTGAACATAAATAAACACCTTTTATTTATCACCATATGATTACACATTATTCATTGTATACTGTTTCAGCTATCAACTTTATTCTTGAATTTAAAACAATAGTTGTCCCATGCTCCAAGCATGTACACTATGTTTTTTTCAAAACACTAGTCATGCCACACACTAAGTATGCATACTATGTTTGTCTATGATCTTTACTTTGTGAACTAGATCCGTTGAACATAACTTCAATGATTCTCTTTTCACACTCCCAAATCCTTACTGCAAATGCAAGAATTCCAAATTCATGCCATTTACTGGAATCTGTCAGATTCTAAACTTATATGCATTGATCCTCTTGTAATGATTATGCACAAAGTCATAAAGACTTGACAACAAACATTACAGATCATTCCAAAGGAGATCAACTCCTTGGAACCATCCTTCTTGCATTAAGTTTCCTTAATCTTACACAGAGTGAAAATTCTAACTTTGAAACATTTCCAGATTCCATTTTGACTATCACTTCTGAACAAGAGTTGCCTCCTTACAGATTATGTCAATATGGTCCTTCCAGAATTATCACTATACTTCCAACTGTCCTTGAGCAACCAATCTTTGGTAAACCTTAGATTGTCCTCGACAATTGTTTAATCCTTTTAGTCATATCCAGTTCTAAACCTTTTCCCTTCTTAATGCCCCAGGCATTTGAAAATTTTAGAAAGGATGAATATAGCACATGTAATCGATCCTATATCCGAAGCATATGGGACACGATTCATGATGTCTCACATAAAGACTAAACCAGTCTTTTGCTATAATATTTCCATTTCTATTTGCCAAGTTCTCATAATTCAGATTATGAAAAGGGATGTCGTAATCATAATCGAATTTTAGAACGCAAATAATGGACCCATATACAGAATTTCCTTATGTTGAGCCATTCCAACATGAAATTCATATATATATCCTTGACTAAATGATTAAAACCTCACGATCTAGGCTTATCGATTTGAGATTAAGTATAATTTCCTCTCCCTTAATTATAGCAAAACCACTCTTTCCCAATTGACAAATCCAAAACCATATGGATTGAACTCAATCTTAACTTCTTGCCACCTGGCAGCTCAAGGGCCTGCCATTGCTTCCAAGTTGTTATGCAACAAACTGAGAACTCTAAGAACTCATATGCAAAGCCAACTTTAACTGGAATGGGCACAGATATGTCAACACGATAGGTTATAAACCTCAAGTCGTGTGCTAGCGAAGAACTTCAGGTTTTATTCTTGATTATTTCTTGAGACTTTCAAGACCTTTAAGACTCCCACTGTCCTCTTGACATATAAGACTCCCTTGTCAAACATCCAAGAGATAGTGCGGATTCTAATCAAGAAAAACACTTTACCCAATTGGCCTAAGTTGGTCTTTGTTTTATCCAAAACATCACAACTTACCAATTTCAAATGTACAAGAGTAGAAAAACTTTTACTCTTACATTTGACAAGTGTTTTAACCTTCTTTTGAGACATGTCACTCAAATTACAATCTTGGAGTATGACTCTAAGACTTGTATTGGAACGAAGTATGACTCATCTTCTTGATTTAACCACTTCAACAATTCAAGATCCCTCTTCTTAGTCATAAGAATGCACTAAGATTTCCTTAGAGAACTAATTGTGCTATGGTTTCTTAATCATTAAGATGATCACAAAAACTGATACTAAAGTACTCTCCCATCTTTTCAGATATGAGAAACTTTTATCCTTCTGCCTAATTTGATTCTTCTTAACGATCTTTAGTGGTGGACTTAATCAGTGCACAAGAATGTGTACTCGATCCCTAAGTCCTTTACTTGACTCACACATCCATGTGAACAAGTAATTAGTCTTAATTTTCCAAAACTTGAAAGTTCTCATTCATCATGCTATACAACTTGCATGATTCCAAGTTCCGGTCCAATTGAACCTTGGATGATGAGAATCTTTCCTTATTTGGTAAATTTAGACATTACCACAAATGAAAGAATCAATTTCATATTTCCACTCTTGCTCTTAACGGAATTATATAAGCAACAATTTTTCCTCAAATGCCATTGTAAGGATATTTTAAAATAAATAAAATCAAAAAAAAATTTCTTTTATTTTAAAACTTTGCGGAAAAACTATCCTTACAATCCATATGAAAACTTGTTGTTATCTATTCCTAAGCAATAACTCATAACTCCTAAGAAGTAGCTCAAGAATCCGATTTTTCAAACTATGCGATAGAAATCCATCTATGCGATCAGATTCAGCATATTCTTCCTTTAAGTTTCTTCACTTTCCTTTGATTCTTAAACCATCACCATGCGACCCGGTCACATTATGTATCAAGAATCTCAGAATAGAAACTTAACAGAGTTAGATAGTGGATTTTACCTGAAGTAGAGTCAAACTTATTGACTTTAACATCCTTAGGTAAATTTGGCAGCTGCGCAACCAATGCCCTTTCTTTGGCAATACAAACATATGGACCCTTTGATAATGGTACACAGGACTATCACAGACTTAGCTTTTCTCTTTACCATTTGGTCAACCGAGTTGACTATAGCCGATCCCTTTCCATTGGGTAGAGAATGCTTTACTGGATATCCAATGTCATCATTGTCAATGACCATAAAGTTTTAGGAAGTTGATCTTAACAAATAGACAAGATCATTAAGGGTCTTGTCATAGTCTTTTTCATAGGTGTTCCAAAAGAACTCACTATGTGACTTAGAAAGTAGTTGAACCACCAACTTTCTCAAGACTTTGACACCCAACTCTCCCGGCTTGTCAATATGTGACTACATCTCCAAGATGTGACCAAACCTAGACCTTGCCTTGCCAATAGGGCCTGAGTGACCTTAAACTTTTCAAGAACTTGTGGGTTAGGGAGAATAATTTGAAGAGGTGAAGAAGTATGATATCCATGGGACATCATCTTCATTAGGAAACCTTGTTTCAAGAGATTTGGGAAGATCATAGGTGTCTAAACCAGACATCTTTTGGGAGATATTCAAGATAGTTGATTTAAAGTCCTTAATATGACACCCAATATGAAATATTAAGGCTAGGACCCAACAAACTATTTTATAACTTAGAAGAGGTATGCCGTAATCCAAGCTATAAAATATTTGAAGGTAGGTGAATGACGATTCACCAATTTCCACCAAGATAAACGAAATGTATTATTAGGTTTTAATTGGTTTTGAAACTCCTAGATCTTTGAGATTCATTGAACTTTTCAAAGGCATGTTTCAATCTCGAGTGTGCCCTTCAGGTTTTGTGACTGGGATGCCGAGGATCACAAAACAAGGTGTGAAGTAACCATGCAAATCACTTGGTACCCTTAATAAATTACCCCTCAATCGATGTGCCGGTTAACCACACACGCTCCATCGATACTATGATAAATATTAAGTCACCCTTTACCTACCTTGTTAAGTCCAAGTTAGTGTGCCGGTTAACCACACACACTCCACTAACGACTTAGACAAAGTGTAAAGTGTAATTTCATGGATTAGCACCTTATTCACATTTTTCCTAAGTAACTAAGATTGGGTATTATTAAGAGTTTAGTTACTTAGTATTATCATTAATACTTTTAATGAAGGGAGAATTCTAGTCCTGTCAAACCCGTTCGGCTAACGACCCTCCACCAGTCAAGCAAGCGGTGGGTGAGAGTGGACACCCATTAAGTTGCCATTTTATAGGCAACAACCTTATACCCACCTTATAGACCGGCTTCGTGAATGAGGCGTACTAGCGGTAAGACTGACTTTACTCTTATACATATATATATTATTAACTTATAATATTATAAAGTATAAGGGTTGAATTTTAACTTTTAAAATTCTAAGGGCTAACTTGGAATTAAAGTATTCATAAGTGAAAACTTTACAAATTCCAAAACTTGAGGGCAAGTTTTGAAACTATTCAAAACTAATTAATTCCATAACTTATGTGTTTAAAGTAGTTTTAATCCAAAAACTCTTCAAGTTCCATAACTTGAGGACAAGTTATGGAAGACTTTAAACTAATAAAAGAATTAACTTTTCTTTATTTTATAACTTATGGAATTAATTAAGGTTACACTTTTTTTTATTTTATTTTATTTTATTAAATGAAGAGACTCTTGGTCCTCCATAACTTGAGGACAAGTTATGGAGTCATAAAACCATTTAATTAGAACTAGACTCTTCATTTTGTAACCTTTGCCAATTTTTATGAGTTTTATGATTCTTAAATGTGACTTTTCATATAACTTGAGGACAAGTTACAAAAACACATTTTTGAATCAATTCTTAGATTAATTTGGATTAAAACCAACTATCACATAATTTTATTCATTAATCTAAATTCACTCATAAAATAAGGTAACACAAAAAACTTTTGGTGATCCATAACTTATTCTTAAGTTATGGAATCCTTTAAAACATTAACACCAAATTTTGTAACTCCAAAAAAAACTTTGAATCAATTTTTTTTTTTTTTAAAACCTTTTCAAATCCATAACTTATGGAGGTTTCAAAAAAATAAAACTTTTTAGATCAAACTTTTAAAACTAATAAAATAATCATATTATTTTATCTTTTATTAAATTTGACCTAATTCGACTCATAAAGCAAATTATTCAAATTTTACAAATAATTAGTTTTTCACAAGAACAAGTAATTATCTTAAAATTTGACAAACTTCATGTTTTTTTTTCGTTTTTTTTTTCAACTTTGAAAATAAAATATTTGCATCAATATAACAGAAAACAACCCGTGGCTCTGATACCACTGTTGGGTTTTGAGCATTCTAACACTTCCTAAGTGTACATGCAACCCTAAATACCTTGGATCTATGTTTTCTCTATTATACATGCAAATAAGAACTTCCAAGGTATTATCCTAATCTAGCATACATAACAATGACTATAGCAAGATAGAATACATACCTCTTTGGTGTAGAATGTCTTCATGAAGTTTGAGTGCCTAGTGCCCCAAGTGTGACACCTCAAATGGAATCACAATCATCAAAACACTTAGAATGACTTGAGAGAATTCTACACTCACCAAAATCGGCTAGCCCTTTCTTGAATACTACTAGTGGCCAATTTTTCCTCAATAATAAGATGCTTATATAGTTACACAATTAGGGTAAACTCTTAATTGTCATGGCTTTCCATTTCCTTGGATCCATGGGTACAAATACACCATGGAGCATCCATGGACCATCCTATGGGTTTTAGCCCAACTTGATTATCCATGGAGCATTAGCCCACTATACAAGTATGGATGATTTACACTATCAACCCATATATTTACTTAGTCTTCTTTTGATCACTTAATTAATCCTAGATTAATTCTTGATCAATACTAATTAAATAATCTTATTATTCTTATTATTAATATACTAGAACTTATAATATATTAATAACCATAAGTGTCTTATTTCTCTCATTCAAGTGCATGATGGTATGCAACCCAAATGGACCATGCCGGGTCGGGTCAAGTCTTACCAAATATAGTTATGGACTTAGACATTAATCCAACAATTATAACACTAATTATACAAGTAACAACATTTAAGCGTGAGGACAACACTTTTGGTCAAGTGCTAGGAGGCAAATGGGTTGCAATAAAGGAGTGCAATGCCCCTAATGAGAGATTAAGGTCAAAAGACCATAATCATTAGAGTTTACGGCCCAGGGGAGTAGGCTCCTGGCCGTAAACTCTCAAACAAGCCATGAAATGGAGTTTAGAAGTACTACAACTTTAGAGGGGAATTGTTTCAAGGCTAGGCAAGAGTTTAAGGCACCATATTGACTCCTAAGGGGAGTTTACGGCCCAAAGACCCTTTTCCCTTGGAGTTTACGGCCGTAAACTCCCTTGGGAGGGTTCTTATTGTCCTTTCAAGTGTCTAACAATTCTAGGAACAAGTCTAGGCTTCAATACTTGGATTAAGGGAGGTTTAAGGCACTAAATGGGACCATTTGATGGAGTTTACGGCCATAGAACTCTTTGGGCCGTAAACTCCCTCACACATGAGGTCCTAAGAATTTTAACTAGTCCATATCTCCTCTAAGTACTTGCCCTAAAAGTTTCTTGGCCTATGGAAGTGTTTAGGGTGTCCTTTGACCCCAATTAAGGAGTTTACGGCCCAAGAAATACTCTTGGCCGTAAACTCTCAAACACTTATGCTTTTTATGTGTTTTCTAGGTCCTAAACACATTAAGGTACATGCCAAAAATGAATACTAAGCCTTAGGAAGAGTTTAAAGGCATTTTGGAACCTAAAACTTGGAGTTTACGGCCCAAGGAGTTTCTTGGCCGTAAACTCCCTTATAGAAATGATTTCTAAGGGTTTTGATGGCATAAATCATGAGTGTAAAGCTTCTAGGTGTTTGTTCTAAGGCTAGGGATCACAAGGCACTCATTTGTGCCCTTTACTTGGAGTTTACGGCCCAAGAGGATGTTCCTTGGCCGTAAACTCCTCAAACTACATGGTTTTGATTTGTTTCTAGCCTCTAATGATCATACACTAGGTCCTTAGTTAGTTGCCAAACACGGAAATGGGACTATGTGGCCTTTAGGATTGATTTTGGAGTTTACTCCCCAAGAACGTTCTTGGGCGGTAAACTCCCGGATCTTGTGTTTTGGACATGCAATCAATGTTATAAAGCATATAACAAGTATTAAAACACATTTAGGGAAGTAGACTCACAATCTGGGATAAAAACCCGAAGATCCGTGAGAGAGTATTTGGCTTTTCTCTAATTGGAAATCAAATAATGAACCAATTTGGTTCAGAATTCTATTTATAGTCCAGAGATTTTTTTGGCAGAAGATATTTCTATTCTCCGAATGGATTCTAATGACCTAGAGTAATGGATTTACAGTGTTGCACAAAATCCTAGTGCAACCACTCTCCCAATAACTCCTTAGGTGTAAAACCCTAAAACTGCCAAACTTATTCCAAAAGTTTGAATTTTCAATGTAACTGCTCTACTACTATTGGATTGCAATGGTTTGATTTGAATGGAAAATTTCGGGTTGTCACATCATCCCCCTGTTAAAGGGAATTTCGTCCCGAAATTAGAATTTAGGCATGGAAGTATACACGAATGATCGAGACGTGAGAAGGAAACTGTTGGATAAGGTGTCTAAGTCCATAACTATTTCGGGCTTGTACTTGACCCGACCCGGCATGGTCCATTTGGGTTGCATGGCACCATGCAATTGGATAGACTAAATGAGAGAAATAACACTTGGAGATTATTAATATATTATAAGTTCTAATATATTAATAATATTATTTGATTAGTTGATCAAAGAATTAATTTGGAATTAATTAAGTGATCAAAGGATAACTAATTAAATATATGGGTTGATTATGTAAATCATCCATATCTTGTATAGTGGGCTAAGAGGCTCCATGGATTATCAAGTTGGGCTCTACCCATAGGATACTCCATGGATGCTCCATGGGAGTTACAAACCCATGGGTCATGGAAATGAAGAGTCATGACACATTAGGGTTTACATGGTGTAACCCTAGATGTGTCAACACTATATAAGAAGCATATTCTCCACCAAAAATCGGCACTACTAAAAAACTAGAGGGCTTGGCCGATTTTGAGAAGTGTGTGTTATCTCAAGAGTCTTTCCAAGAGCATTTGGTGTTGTGTGAAGCATTTGAGGCATCACACTTGGGGTGCTAGGCTCACAAGGTTTCAAGGAACACAAGCAACAACAAGGTAAGTTATTCTATCTATGATTCAAGTTAAAATTGTTCCCCATGTATGCTAGATAGGAATATAACCTTGGAATTCAACTTTGCATGATAATTAGACAAACATAGATCCAAGGTTATTAGGGTTGCATGTACACTTAGGAAGTGTTAGAATGCTCAAAACCCTTCAGTGGTATCAGAGCATAGGCTTGTTTGTTTGTTATTTGTGCTTAAAAGTTGAAGAAAGTCGAAAGTTTAAAAAAAAAAAAAAAAAAACGGAATTTCGACTTTCGTTGCTGGAAAATGGATTGGAAACATTATTCTAAACTGTTTTGGTACTTGAAAACTTGTTTTAGATGGAGTAATGTTTTTGCTAATTCATTTACAACAACTAGTTATCAAAATTACAAAGTTTTATGTGATTTTGATTCTTGAAAGTGTTCATATTCATATTCTTGTTCTTATGATGTTTAGATGATCATAGGAATTATTTGTAACCTATGTGGTAATTTAATTCTTGATCATAATGTGTTTTAATGGAGTCCATAACTTGTCCTCAAGTTATGGAAAACCAAAAGTCTCTTCGATTAAAAACCATTAAAAGAACATAAGAGTTAGAAAAATGAAGAGTCTTCATTTTATTACTCTATTAAACTTATAAGTTACAAGAAATGAAAAGTTTTGAAAGTTTACAAAACTTGCCCTCAAGTTTTGGAACAAGTAAAGTTAAGTTAAAACTTTAGTTCCAACCCCTAGAATTTTAAAAGTTAAAATTCAACCCTTATACTTATATTATTATGATTTAATAATTATATATATGTATAAGAACAAAGTCGTCTTACCGCTAGTACGCCTCATTCACGAAGCCGGTCTATAAGGTGGGTATAAGGTTGTTGCCTATAAAATGGTGACTTAATGGGTGTCCACTCTCACCCACCGCTTGCTTGATCGGTGGAGGGTCGTTAGCCGAACGGGTAAGACAAGGACTTATTAATTCTCATTCAAAGTATGATGAGTATTATAAAGTAACTAAATGTTTTATTAAATTCCCAATCTTAGTTACTTTAGGAAAAATGTGAATAAGGTGCTATTCCATGAAATTACACTTTACACTTTGATTAAGTCGTTGGTGGAGCGTGTGTGGTTAACCGGCACACTAACTTGGACTTAACAAGGTAGGTAAAGGGTGACTTAGGGTTTATTATAGTATCGATGGAGCGTGTGTGGTTAACCGGCACATCGATTGAGTGATAAACTTTAAGGGTACCAAGTGATTTGCATGGTTACTTCACACCTCGTTTTGTGACCCTCGGTATCCCAGTCACAAAACTTGGAGGGCACACTCGAGATTGAAACATGCCTTTGAAAAGTTCATTGAATCTCAAAGAATCTAGGAATTTCTAAGAACCATTCAAAAACCTAATATTTAATCATTTCGGTTTTCGTGGTGGAAATTGGTGAATCGTCATTCACCTACCTTTCAAATATGATATAGCTTAGATTACGGCATACCTCTTCTAAGTTATATTATATTGTGATTGGATCCTAGCCTTAATATTACATTTGGGTGTTTTATTAAGGACTCTCTTATATCTAAACTAATCTTGTCCTCTTCTCTTTAGATGTCTTCCAACAATGCTTTTGGCTCTAATCCTAATGGCTCCTTTACCCTTATGAACTTGTGTGGGAAAGTCACCTTTGATGGATCCAACTTCAATGAGTGGATCAGAAACATCAGGATGATTACCCGCTACGAGGACAAAGAATATGTCCTTGACAAGGAGCTTAAGGAGATTGATGAGACCACTGCAACTCCTCAGGAGATCGCTGAATTTCGGGCACATGAAAGGGACGCTACGAAAGTGGCTTGCATCATGATGGCCACGATGACAGCGGAACTCCAAAAGTCTTATGAGGATTTCTACCCTTATGAAATGCACCAAGATTTGATGGAAAGATACCATCAAAGTGCAAGACAAGAGAGGTATGAAATCATCTGCTCCATGATAACAACCATGATGAAGGACGGGGAATCCGTCACGAGCCACATGCAGAAAATGCAAAGGTATGTGGATCGTTTGCTGAAGCTTAATGTGAACTTCCCGGAGGATCTTGCAATAGATATTATTTTGCATTCCTTACCATCGTGCTATGATCAATTCCGCATGACATATCACATGAACAAGGAAGAAGTCACCCTCAGCAAACTTCAGGGACTTCTCAAGACCGCAGAAACAGGTCTTAAGGGGAAGTCGGTTGCTATCACTCCTACTCAAAACTCTACTCCGGTTTTGGCAATCGGGAAAAGTCGAGGGAGGAAGAGAAAGAGCTCTTCTAAGGGTACCAAGGTTCGGACCCTTGATGGCTCTTCTTCAAGTGGAACCAAGAAAGGTTTCATTACTCCTTCTTCTGACCCAAAAGAGGCTGAATGCTTCTATTGCCATGAAAAAGCTCATTGGAAGCGGAACTGCCCAAAATACCAGCAAGATGTGAAGGATGGGAAAGTTAAACCCAACCATGCAGGTATTTACACTATCATTTCTAATAACTCACCCCATTCTAAATCTTGGGTCCTTGATACCGGGTGTGGTATTCACATTTGTTGTGACTTGCAGGGACTAAGAAGAAGTGAGGATGTGGAGCAAGGAAGAATAAACTTGATCATGGGGAATAGGAAAGCTATACCTGTTACCAAGATTGGAGTTTATACTTTATCGCTAAGTAGTGGGTATAGTTTAGATTTGAATAAGTGTTGTTATTCGCCAGGAATGGCAAGAAATATTATTTCCTTTCATGCTTTGTACAAACAAGGGTTTACCTTTTCATTTAATAATGAAGTTGGTTCTATAGATGTTTTCTATAATAATGTCTTTTATTTTAAAGCATTACCTTGTGATGGTGTGTATGAAGCTGTATCTGTTGTAGATAACTTGGGAAATAATGTTTTGTGTATTGATTCTACTAATAATAAATTGGATAAAGCATCTTTATCGCATTGTCGTCTTGGACATATAAGCAAGAAACGCATAGGCCAACTCCAAAAAGATGGAGTCTTGGAGTCGTTTGACCTAAAGTCAGATGATAGTTGCGAATCATGCTTACTTGGAAAAATGACAAAGTCACCCTTCACAGGTTCGTGTGAGAGGGGTGAAGGTTTGTTGGACCTTATACACACGGATGTGTGTGGACCATTCAAACATGCCACAAGGGATGCTAATCGTTATTATTTGACTTTTACTGATGATTATAGTAGATATGGATATGTCTACTTGATCAAGCATAAGTCAGAGACTTTCGAGAGGTTTAAGGAATTTAAACAGGAAGTCGAGAATCAATTGGGCAGGAATATTAAGATGCTTTGATCCGATCGTGGTGGTGAGTATCTTAGTTCAGAGTTCCTCGACTATCTAAGGGAATGTGGGATAGTCTCACAATTGACACCTCCCAGGACACCACAGTTGAATGGTGTGGCTGAGAGGCGTAATGGAACCTTGTTGGATATGGTTCGTTCCATGATGAGTCGAGCTTCGCTACCAATCTCATTCTGGGGGTATGCCTTAGAGACTGCTGCCCATATTCTTAATCTAGTCCCTACAAAGAAAGTTGCCAAAACTCCTCACGAGATGTGGACTGGTAAAGTACCTAAACTAGACCACATCAAGATTTGGGGTTGCGAGGCTTTCGTGAGACACGAGACTCATGATAAGCTCGAACCTCGAAGCGAGAGGTGTATTTTCATCGGTTACCCACAGCGATCCTTTGGTTACCTCTTCTACAGACCTAGTGACAATGTGGTCTTTGTAGCAAGAAGAGGAGTCTTTCGAGAAAGAGAGTTTATAAGCCAAGGAGACAGTGGGAGGCAAATTGATCTTGAAGAAATTCAAGAATCAAGCGGTGAAGGAACTTCAAACTCTAGCCCTCAACTTGAGGAGGAAACTCCTGTTGAGCCAATTGACAAATCTGTACCTCTGAGACGTTCCACGAGAGTTAGGAGTGCACCTGAGCATTACTATGGATTCCATATTACTGCAGAAGGTGAGACACTTATTAGTGATGAAACACTAGTAAGTCAAGATGACCCTAACAGCTACGAGGAAGCCATGGCAGGCCCCGAGTCTGCTAAATGGAAAGAGGCTATGGATAGCGAGATACAATCCATGTATGACAATCAAGTTTGGAACTTGGTTGAAAACGTACCAGGTCGTAAGACAGTAGGGTGCAAATGGGTCTTCAAGAAGAAGACTGACATGGATGGTAAAGTACACACTTATAAGGCTAGACTGGTTGCAAAGGGCTTCTCTCAAATTCCTGGAGTGGATTATGATGAGACCTTTTCTCCGGTAGCCAAGATTAAGTCTATTCGGGTTCTGTTAGCCATAGCTGCATTTCATGACTATGAAATATGGCAGATGGATGTCAAAACCGCTTTCCTTAATGGAAAGTTGGCTGAAGATGTTTACATGAGTCAGCCAGAGGGTTTTGTCAGCAACGAGTACCCTAATAGAGTGTGTAAGCTTGAGAAATCCATTTATGGATTGAAGCAAGCACCTCGCAGATGGAATCTTTGCTTTGATGAAAAGGTCAAGGAATTTGGCTTTTCTAGGAGTGAAGATGAATCTTGTGTGTATGTCAAGGCTAGTGGGAGTATAGTTAGCTTTTTGGTATTGTATGTGGATGACATACTACTCATAGGAAACGACATTCCAACTCTGCAGGAAGTAAAGTCCTGGCTTGGGAAGTGTTTCTCTATGAAGGACCTTGGTGAAGCTTCCTATATTTTAGGGATAAGGATCTTGAGAGATCGGAGTAAAAGACTAATTGGACTTAGTCAGAGTACCTACTTGGATAAAGTGCTGAAGCGATTCAGCATGCAGGATTCCAAGAAAGGAGAGTTACCCATCCAGAGTAACACCAGATTGAGTAAGACACAAAGCCCTAGCACTGAGGCTGAGATAGCAGAAATGAGTCGAACACATTACGCTTCGGCTGTAGGATCGATCATGTATGCTATGACGTGTACTCGACCCGATGTAGCTTTTGCCTTGAGCATGGTTAGCAGGTATCAGGCGAACCCTGGCAGGGCACACTGGACTGCGGTAAAGAATATCCTCAAGTACCTACGGAGGACTAAGGACTGGGTTCTTACCCTCGGTGGGAGTGATGACTTGAGAGTAGTAGGGTATAGTGATGCTAGCTTCCAGACTGATAGGGATAATTTCCGCTCTCAGTCGGGCTGGGTCTTTACCCTAAACGGAGGAGCAATTTCTTGGAAGAGTTCCAAGCAAGAGACAGTGGCAGACTCTACTTGTGAATCAGAGTATATTGCAGCTAGCGAAGCAGCAAAGGAAGCGATATGGCTGAAGAACTTCATTGGAGACCTTGGAGTTGTACCAGCTATTAAAGAGCCAATGGAAATTTTCTGTGATAGTGAAAGTGTTGTTGCCTTAGCTAAGGAACCAAGGGATCACGGGAGATCCAGACACATCGACAGAAAATACCATTTCATCAGACATCGGATCGAAGAAGGACTCCTCGTGGCAAAGAGGGTATCATCGGATGAGAACCCAGCAGATCCCCTCACGAAGGGACTGAGTAGGGTTAAGCATCTTCAGCATGCTCGGAGCATAGGGCTGAAGGATGATATAAGTTTTAGTAGTTAGATAACCCAGAAATTTGTAAAGTGTAATTGACATTTGATGATGAATAAAAGGAGTTTTATTTATGAGTAAAGTGTTGCTATCTCTTGTCGATCGTTTACTATATTTCTTTTGCATGTTTTGACTTCCAGAATAATTCTGTTTGGTATAACATATTATTCAAACCTCCACAGTCGGTCATATGTTGGAAGTAGATATGAATCAAGACTGTCATGTTTGGTTGTAGAGGTCTTGGACAAGGCTACAACAATCATGAGTGCTCATAAGTTCTGAGCATTGGACTCAACCCACGCTCACTGGAATCACTTCATGGAATTCTATCTCGAGTGATCGTGAGACGGTAATATCATATAAGTCTTCAAACCTAGAGATATGATTTGTTACTTACGAGTTGGTTATGCATTGACTGTACGAAACCGCATTGGTAACTCGATGTTATAAAACGTACTTTTGTGTGTAATTCAATGAGTGGTAGAACAAACATATGAGTCGAAGTTTATCTGTTCCTTCTTGGATTAGAAGCTGATATCTGGGCCCCTCGATGATTTTGTTTTGACCCATGTACCGGGCCCGGTCAGAACTAAGTTGATGTGTTCAATTAAGTTCTATGTCAAACAAATCGGAAATCGAGAAACAAATGCTGGACAAGAAGTAAGACAATGTTCCATGTATTTGTCCGGCTGATATCTAGAACGGAGGATTATATGATCACTTATCTTAAATGGCGTACTATCATCTTCTCAGTTCCGAGAAACCTTGAAAGAGCTACGATTGCCGGTCGGTTCCTGAAGTACTAGAGATATAGTTATTAGACTTATCCAAGTGGGAGACTGTTGGATAAGGTGTCTAAGTCCATAACTATTTCGGGCTTGTACTTGACCCGACCCGGCATGGTCCATTTGGGTTGCATGGCACCATGCAATTGGATAGACTAAATGAGAGAAATAACACTTGGAGATTATTAATATATTATAAGTTCTAATATATTAATAATATTATTTGATTAGTTGATCAAAGAATTAATTTGGAATTAATTAAGTGATCAAAGGATAACTAATTAAATATATGGGTTGATTATGTAAATCATCCATATCTTGTATAGTGGGCTAAGAGGCTCCATGGATTATCAAGTTGGGCTCTACCCATAGGATACTCCATGGATGCTCCATGGGAGTTACAAACCCATGGGTCATGGAAATGAAGAGTCATGACACATTAGGGTTTACATGGTGTAACCCTAGATGTGTCAACACTATATAAGAAGCATATTCTCCACCAAAAATCGGCACTACTAAAAAACTAGAGGGCTTGGCCGATTTTGAGAAGTGTGTGTTATCTCAAGAGTCTTTCCAAGAGCATTTGGTGTTGTGTGAAGCATTTGAGGCATCACACTTGGGGTGCTAGGCTCACAAGGTTTCAAGGAACACAAGCAACAACAAGGTAAGTTATTCTATCTATGATTCAAGTTAAAATTGTTCCCCATGTATGCTAGATAGGAATATAACCTTGGAATTCAACTTTGCATGATAATTAGACAAACATAGATCCAAGGTTATTAGGGTTGCATGTACACTTAGGAAGTGTTAGAATGCTCAAAACCCTTCAGAAACTTCCTAATCGATTGGTTCTAGCGCACTTAAGTGAAATCGGGCTCTCGGTTGGTATCCCAACGAACCTTCACTAATTGGCGACGGCGTTTGCTTCGTCCGCTTGACCTCTCAGTCGAGGGTCACTACGGTTCTGATACGAAGGCAAGGATCTCGACGAATGGACTTGTAGGAGTCCTAACGGAAAGGTATGGTTTCACGATCGAGATGCGAAGAGTAGAAAGTACGCTACTAAGTTCGCGGAGTAGGTCTAGTTTGCGCGAGGCACAGGACAGATTCTGATAAGAATCCCGGAGGTCCTGTCCAAATTGGGATTTAGCTTTTCACGCTTTACGAAGCGTATTAAGCCATTCCTAGCGTGAGTTTATCCGAAAGAACTTGGTCACTCACTCGGAAACTCAAAGGTTCCTTTTCTTGCGTAACTCCCCAGTCAAAGGCCATCCTTTGCTGGGTCAAAGTCGTACGAGTATCTGAAGCTTGCGAGGAGTTCTGAATGAACTAAGGCGGTAGGTCGGTAAGACCTAACATTTGGCGAAAGCTGTCGGCTTCTCTGGTGTCGATGAATACTCAATGTTTTTGGCAAACTGAAAGAGTACCCAAAATTTCTCAAATTACTAACAGTGTATCCTAGAAATTTGACTCTTCAATTTCAAAACTCAAGCCTATAGAACTTCGCTAAAAGTTCCACTGTAGGAAATGTTTTCATCGGTTCTCTTCTTACTACGAGGGTAGATAAGTAAGTCATTTCATGGAGAGACGACGAATCGATCCTAAGTAAGAAAGACGTAACCCTATTCATTTAGCTCATGAAAACCATGGGTGTACTGGTCCTATCCGAAAGGTATCACTACGGTCTCGAGGCGTCCGCATCGAATTCGGAAGATAGTCTCCTAGACATCCTTCCCTAACACATCGAACGGGTGATATTCGGATCTTAGGTCCATTTCTGGAAGTAGTTCTTTCCTTACGTGTGCTCAACCATTTTGTCTATGTCAGGCAGAGATAACGATTTCTATAAAAATCTTGATGGATTCCTCGATAACCGAGGCACATAAGATGCGATCCATCGATCTCTGGAAGAATCTGACCGGGGTTCTCTAGGGTGAGAAACCTAGTCGTCTAATTCTATTTCTGTGTGGTTCGCCAAGTTATTCGTATTGTTCTTGCATCTCCGTGGGTGTTTAAACTATAGGGTGATCTGTTTTCGGGAGTCGTACTGGGTTCTAAGTTTATTCCCATGACGATGTGATTACTCGTATACTTAGGCAGTTTCTCCGTCCTGAAGTCCATTTTAGAATTCATACAGGGCTTCACGATCACAATTTTGTGTATACGAGTCGTATATAATTAAGATTGAAAAGATAGTCGAATAACTGATTTTTCCTTACCCTCACATCCCAAGGAGGAAATGAGTTAAGGCGGAATCATCAATTCTAAACCTGTAGAACCTTGATTATATAACACTCTTATGTATACCTTCCTCAGTGATAGATCATCCGCATGAATCCCTGTATTGAACTTTGATGTACTGCACGAGTGGCACTTCGGGGATTTCTTCGGAAAGAAATTAACTAAGAGGTACTCCGGGAATGAGTACTTCGGCGTTCTGTTATGACGGCTTCGCTGGAAAAGTGATCTAGAAGATAGGGGTGTACATATGAAGCTGTTTTCGTGAGGATCAAATTTTAAATCGAGTCGTATGATAATGTCGGAATCATACAGAAACTTTAAAGACATTAGAATTTAAACATAAGACGTTTACAGACAAAACACAACCGTGCAACCATGAACAAGAGTTACAGTACTTTAGGTTTACCACAAGACTATTGCTGCGAAATAAGGTATACTACAAAAGACAAGTATACGCAGCACGAGAATTCCTACATAGGCCGGATCTCGCAAAAGGTAAGACTCTAGTTGCACTAGTTCTAGATAGTTTATAAGTCTGTTACAACGAAACGCCTTAAATACATTAATGCGGTTCCTGAGCAGGCTCTCCTGCAGCTGTGATCCTGAGAATCTTCCCGTCTGCGCCAGAGTTCTGCATTATCGGGCAATCCTTCTGGAGGTTTCCAATTTCACCGCATTGATGACATATATGGACAGTACCCACATTGGTGGTGGAAGTGAAGTGTCGGGTAGGAGTTATGGGAACACGAGTTCTTTCCTTGTTTTCCTTCTTTGGGCAATCTCTTTTATAGTGCCCAAACTCACCACAGTTATAGCAATTTAGGCTGGCCCTAGTGGTGGAGGTATCTCTACAGAAACGGGCGATGTGCCCTTTCTTGTTGCAGTTCACGCACTGCAAGACTCGGCACATTCCCTCGTGGTGGAAATTGCACCGGTCGCACTTCGAGAGTGTTCCCTTATATGGTCTGCTCGGTACTGGGATGGCAGAGGTTTGTGGCTGCTGCCTGGCCATTTTCTGAAACCGTTTGCGTTCCACTTTGGCTTGACGTTTTCTTTTCTTGTTCTCTATTTTCTGGCTTTGCGAGCCTGTGGCTGTTACTGTTGAACGACTTCCTGGGTGGATATCGCGATAGGAAACTTTATTTCCATCAGCAGTATTGACCGTGCTGTTAGCGCTATGGTGCGCCATGACCGCGGTTACGGCAGCCACTACGGCAGCTGTAACTGTCGTTTGAAAGGTGGCGGCGTCCATCGGAAAAGTAGAGGTCTCGTTGCTTGGCTGGTTGTTTCCGGATGACGACATGATTCTGCAACACGAAAGAGTAAAGATTTGTAAGCGATTCTGGTTGACCCTGATGTACTTAGATTATTCATGAAAAGAGTAAGTGTATGATCTCGAAAGTTTGACCTACATCCCTATGATGCAGTCCCGGTAAAGAAGGAATGTATGTTCGTAGAATGATCTCAAGACGTTTGTTGTTCGAGCTGAGGTATCGTGGGTTGGTGAATAACAAGGTCCAACCATTGAAAGAGACTTGGAAGTGTCTCTTGGAATAAATCACCATAGTCCAATGACTTGACTAAGGTATGATTCAGATAGGCTCCATTGAAAGTAAGATAAAAGTACTTGAATGAAGAATGACACAAAAGTTAGCCGGCTGTCAATACCTTTGATATTTACGATGTAAAGATTCAGGAAAATGACCTTGTAAAGGTCTTACATCATATCCACAGAAGATAGTTCCTGACAGAATAAAGACCTAACTAAAGTACTTACGGAACAAGATAATTTCATAGAAAATGCCACATCTGGCATAGACAGAAAAACATAATTTCCTTTTATAAGGGAAAATAAAGTAAAGCGTCTATTACGGCGACGGTCATTCCTCTGGTGAACTCTTAGTTCAACCAATTGACGTTCCACGTCAAGTAGGTGTCTTTCGCACACCATCTGGCGTACTCGGAGCTCTATGACTACAGCTCGTGATTCAACCAGTGTTTGCAACAGGATTTCATGGTTTCTCTCTGATCTCTCGTGAGCATCCTCTAGATGATTGGTGTGGAGGGTATGCATCCTAGCATAGGCGACTTCTTCTGAAATCTGATGTAGGGCCGTCCTGCCGTGAATCTCATTTCTGGCCTCTCTGTGGACCAAGATTGGCAAGACTATATCTGCTAAGCCCTCATTGCTCAAGTCGTAGAAGCTTCGGTCGCTATTTAAATGGCATAGGTTGATCTTGTCATTTGCTCCCTGTTTCTAAGCATTCCACTCACTCAGGGTCAGGCCATGAAAAGCCGGAAGAGGGTTAGGAATTGAAACGGAAGCTGCTCGAGGTAGGTTCTCAACCTCTGGCTCGGGGTTAGTATCATACGAAAGGTCTTCGTCATGGTGATCATCCAAGGGGATAGGATGATCATTCTCTGCTTCTTCTCCAAACCAACCAGCTATGACTTCATTCGGAAGATACTGGTTGTCAAGGGGATGGAGTCCAGTTATGATTTCTATGCGAGAATTTAGGGTAAGAAGATAATTATTAGACGAACTATCTACATAATTATTTTAGAAAACCTTCATTAGTTACATCGCTATTTGTGAAGTGCATACCAGCTATGTGTAATCTAAACAGGATAGACCTTCGAATAAGTGACCTTAACTCCTTATTCACATAGAATAGGGGTAAGGCAAAATTATCACAGATTCTGAGTCTATGACATCCTAATTACATGTAGCCTTAGTGTATCCACTTAGCAACTATTAACTTAGTAATGAAGATCCCTTTTTAATTCTCAAGTATATAGTATTGCATTATGATTACGGCATCCTTAACTTGTGAGATGTGGCAAAAAGGTCTAACCATTATGATTACGGCATCCTTCTTCATAATTTTTTAGACACACAAGTGTGCTATCTAAGGGAAGGTGTATGATTTTGATAAAGTCTTATCAAAACAATCTAGTATCAGAAATCTGAACTTTGGTAAGAAAGTCAATGAAGTATTGATTTCTAGAAGTCCAGCTGATTTCTGGGTACATGTCAAAGCTAGTGGGAGCATAAGTGTTATGCTAATAATCATCATGTTAGTGGGAGCATGTTAATTTTGATAAGTATTGCAAGTTAGCAATGTTAATTATAGAAAACAAAAGTTTCAATTTGGAAAGAGTTGTTTTGCTATAATTAAGGGATAGGAAATTATACCTCATCTCAAATCTATAAGCTTAGATCGTGAGGTTTTAATCATTTAGTCAAGGATATATATATATATATATATATATATATATATATATATATATATATATATATATATGAATTTCATGTTGGAATGGCTCAACATAAGGAAATTCTGTATATGGGTCCATTATTTGCGTTCTAAAATTCGATTATGGTTACGGCATCCCTTTTCATAATATGAATTATGAGAACTTGGCAAATTGAAATGGAAATGTTATAGCAAAAGACTGGTTTAGTCTTTATGTGAGACATCATGAATCGATTCCCATATGCTTCGTATATAGGATCGATTACATGTGCTATATTCATCCTTTCTAAAATTTTCCAAATGCCTGGGGCATTATGAAGGGAAAAGGTTTAGAACTGGATATGACTAAAAGGATTAAACAATTGTCGAGAACAATCTAAGGTTTACCAAAGATTGGTTGCTCAAGGACAGTTGGAAGTATAGTGATAATTCTGGAAGGACCATATTGACATAATTTGTAAGGAGGAAACTCTTGTTCATAAGTGATAGTCAAAATGGAATCTGGAAATGTTTCAAAGTTAGATTTTTCAATCTGTGTAAGATTAAGCAAACTTAATGCAAGAAGGATGTTTCCAAGGAGTTGATCTCCTTTGGAATGCTCTGTAATGATTATTGTCAAGTCTTTCTGATTTTGTACATAATCATTACAAGAAGATCAATGCATATAAGTTTAGAATCTAACAGATTTCAGTAAACGGCATGAATTTGGAATTCTTGCATTTGCAGTGAGGATTTGGGACTGTGAAAAGAGAATCATTGAAGTTATGTTCAATTGATCTAGTTTACAAAGTAAAGATCATAGACAAACATAGTATGCATACTTGGTGTATGGCATGACTAGTGTTTAGAAAACATAGTGTACATGCTTGGAGCATGGGACAACTATTGTTTTAAATTCAAGAATAAAGTTGATAGCTGAAACAGTATACAATGAATAATGTGTAATCATATGGTGATAAATAAAAGGTGTTTTATTTATGTTCAAAGGGTTGATACCATATTGGATTCAATTATTATTATGTTTCATTTTGCATGTTTTGACTTCCCGAATAAACTGGGTTATTCTTCCGGAATGACTAAGTTATTCAAACCATCCACAGTCGGTCATATGTTGGAAGTAGATATGAATTAAGACTATCATGGGTCTGCTTGTAGAGGTCTAAGGTGTTGGACAAAGGGCTACAACACTCATGAGTGCTCATAAGTTATGAGTATTGGATTCAACCCGCGCTCATTGGAATCACTTCATGGATTTTATCACGAGTGATCATGAGACGATAATATCTTATATTCTTCAAACCTAGAGATATGAGTTGTTACTATGAGTTGATAGTACATTGATTGCACGAAAACGCATTTGGTAACTCGGTGCTATAAAACGTGCCTTCGTGTATGATTCAACAAGTAGTAGAACAAGCCATATGAGTCGAAGTTTATCCGTTCCTTTTACCTTCGGGATAAAAGCGATATCTGTGGACCCCTCGATGATTTGATGATGACAAATGGAAGTGCTCGGCCGGGCCATGACTGATTTGATTTGTTCAATTAGTCAGTCGTCATAAATCGAAAATCGGGAAACAACAAATGGACAGAGAGAATGATTATAATCCATGTCTCATTCCATATGATATCTAGAATGGAGGAATATATGATCCCTTATCTAATGGACAAGTCATTGACAAAGGTCAGAGTTCATCTACAAGGTCAGAGTTCGACAGAAGCTTTTGAGAGCTACGATTGCCAGTTGGTTCCTGAAGTCATACGCAATAATAGTTTTAGACTTATCCAAGTGGGAGACTGTTGGATTAATGTCTAAGTCCATAACTACAATTCCTTTTGAAGTGCCCAGCTTCACCACAATTATAGCAGGCCGGACTGATTCCCGCTCCGGATGATTGGTTCGTTGGTTTGGCTGGTTTTCTGCAGGTTCGCGCAAGATGGCCCTTATTGCCATAGTTGTCGCAGATCCTTTCGCGACATGGTCCAGGAATGCGGTGGTGGTAGTTGCACTTACCACACCAAGGAAGGGTACCAGTGTATCCATTGGCGGGAGTTTGGGCTGTGGAACCTACAGCCGAGACAGCAACAGGGGCAGTAGCAGCATGGACTGCTACCGTTTGCTGTTTCTTAGAAGACCCTTGCGTACTCTGGGCCTTCCGTTTGTTCCAGGATTTCTTTTTACTTCCGCCTCCACTAGCGACTGGCTCGGGGGTAGTAACTTCTTCATCAGAGTTGTCTTCGTGATCTATCAGGATTTTCGCCAGGCATTTGGCACTGTCATAAGTGTCTGGCTTCGCAGCCAAGACATTCCCCTTTGTTGGCTGGGTCAACCCCTAGATGAATCTCTCTATCTTTTTACTTTCCGGGGTAACCATTCCCGGACAAAGTAACGCCAGATCATCGAATCTTGAGGTATAAGCAGCTATGTCAGAACCCTTCATCTTAAGGTTCCATAGTTCGTGTTCTAGCTTCTGAAGCTCGCCCCGAGGGCAATACTCTGCGAGGAGAAGCTCCTTCATAGCTTCCAAACCCATAGCATTGGCTACAGGTAAAGTTAAGGATTTGACTCGGCTATTCCACCAAGTCAGGGCTTTGTCTAGGAAGGTGCAGGCGGCAAACTTGACTCTATCAGACTCCGAACAGCCACATATCTCAAAGATTGATTCGATTCTCTCGAACCATCGGGTTAAAGCAATGACACCCCCTGTGCCATCGAAGAATGTCGGTTTTGCGTTCATGAAGATCAGGATTGTTGTTGTTCGTTGAGCTGGGTCTCTTTCTTGGAGGCATCGTGATCTAACAAGATCAGGAAAGAGAGGATCATAAGTCCTCTGAATTGAATCAAGAGATATGGGACAGGAGATATCTCATCAAGGCAAATATAGCATCATACTAAGTGATAAAGCAGAAAGGAGTTACCAAGATAGAACATTTTATCGCTAGAGGAATGGTTAAGGAATAACGCGTATACGAGGATTTTCTACAAAAGATCGGCTCGAGAAATACTCCCAAAGTATTTCATGGTTCGCTGCAGCGACGATTTGTTGTTTGGGATATTAGGTAAGTTTTAGGTATGCCGCATGCCACAGTCACTCCCAAGCACATGTTGGCCGTGTCTCGAATGAATATAGTTGGCCAGGCTATATTGACCCTAGACACAACTACATAACTGCTCAGGTTTAACCGCAGTGTACAACACCCATTTACTTATGTTTTGTTCTACTTATAGTTACGGATTTCGACGGCTCGGCATACTTAAATACTTTTAAAAATACTTATATATTGTAAGATACTTTTAGTTCAGAGCACTTAGGCCCCTTAATGTTTATAGTCTTATACCATGTAAGGTTTGGTATACTCTGTTCACTATAAACAAGGGCTCTGATACCAATCTGTCACACCCCGAAAACCAAAGGCGGAAACGTTCCCGGGGTTGACTCCATGTTGTGTATCAAATCCAATGTACATAGTAATCACAGTAAAACAACCATTACATTACATATATATATATATGAAAGTTTACATTTGGTTCAAAAGTAAATTGTACAAAAGTTATACATATATCATATGAACAAAAGAGACGAGTCTTCGGAGCACTCCATCTTCACCAAAAGATATCGCCGGGTACCTGTCTAACTTGGACCTGAGAATACAAGCGGTTTGAAAATCAGCATAAAGCTGGTGAGTTCATAAGCGGTTTTGTTTTGTTTTGTGAAAATGTATCGATTTCCTTTAGTTTTCTGAAAAGATTAGATATCCAAGAAAATCCCATATTTTCTTATGTAAAGTAGTTAAGTTATCTTTCGTTTACAGTTCTGTTACAGGTATAAGTTAACCCCGGGAAAATCCCATATTTTCCTAATTGTAAGATTGATTAGATAACACATAATATAGTTTAATTCACAAAACTATAATTTAGACGAACCGTAAATAGAAAGTATTTTGAAAACCTTGGGACTACATCCCGAACTAGTTATAAGATAATTCGATAAAAACCATGGGATCACTATCCCGAAAGTAGATATAAGATAGCTTGATAACCATGGGATCACTATCCCGAAACTAGATATAAGATAGCTTGATAAAATCATGGGATTATCATCCCGTATAAGATTTAGTTTCAAAACCATGGGATTGCCATCCCGAACGAAATATAGACACAAGATCATGGGATTATCATCCCGAACGAGGTATAGACATAAAACCATGGGATTACCATCCCGAACGAGATATAGTTTACAAGACCATGGGATTACCATCCCGAACAAGATATAGATTCTAAACAGATCCTAGCTGTGAATAAGTTTATATTATTACGTATTGTGAGTCGGGTAACCATACTGATACGACAACGAGACCTCCTTGACGTTAGTCAGACGTCGAATGATATGCAAAATTTGTCACCCTAGGCGTGCCCGCCTAACTGTAGCTAGCAGTTAAGGTGTGGGATTGTCAGTCCCGAATAGATCTATTCACAAACTCTTCGCTCTCCCTCCAGGAGACTCTGGTTACACTTCCGGAGAGGATTTACTTGATCATCCATAAAGGGTAGTGACTATCTCACAAACTAGTATTAAACTATTCACAGGATTCTCATACGATTACAAACATACATAGACTTTAAGACATGATACAGTGAAAAATAGATACATACAATGAATTTATCTGGCAAAAACATTCGAATGATACGGAGATAAACTGAATCAGACATAGTTTATCTAATAACTTAATACAGATATCAGTACATGATATAAAGAGAAACATAGAACCCCAAATTATTCCCATAATAATTTGATTATTTTGGTTATTTTCTTAACTAAAATCCATTTAGTTGTAATTGATAAACCATTCCTTATGCTCAACATAATACATAAGGAGTAAAGGAGTTTATAAGATTGCCAGATATTATTTGAAACAGATAAATGTTATGATTTGAAAACAGTTTTGTTTTGCTTGTATTCCCCCCCTGAAAACAGTTAAAAACAGTGAAAAAGGCGTAGGGGTATGAACTCACCGGACGAGAAGTAGGACGATTTGGATGCTAAGAGTTGATCCGGGGCTTGCAAATACACGAGATTCCTAATTATAATGTAAAGATACACATTCGTATCTAATTAGGACTTAGATTGATTGTTGGATAGGGACAATTGTTTCTAGTCGTGAAAACACTCCGATACGAGTGTTTGGAGGGACCCGGGTGGCGTTTAGGGATGGGAAATGACACTAGGGGCATGGGACTTGAGTTTACTCCCCATGAGTAAACTTTTAAATGAGTTTACAACCACAAAACACACACATACATGAGTTTACGGCCGTAAACTCATGTGGGTGTGGTTTTGGGTGTTTAAATGGCTTAAATGGCTTATATGGACATGGGAAATGATTCTAGGCTTTGTTCTAAATGCATGGAATGGATTAAAATCACCAAAATAATTAATTTATGGGAGTTTACGGCCTAGCATAGGCTCCTGGCCGTAAACTCCTTAATCCTTATGAAAATGATGTTAAATGTTGTTAAAACCAATCACATGTGATTCTAAAAATTCCCACAAGCCTAGAAATGAGTTTACAAGTGACATATGAGGGATTTATGGAGTTTACGGCCCATGAAACCCCCTTCATGGCCGTAAACTCTAATATAGGGAGCTACAAGGTGTTTCAAGGCCTAAAACTTGCATGAATGGACTTCTAAAATTCATCTAAAGGCTGTAGGGGTGTTTAGTTTGCATTCTAACACCAAAAATTTTGGAGTTTACGGCCCAAGAACAGGTCTTGGCCGTAAACTCTTAGAAACACCACAAATGATGTGTTTAAGGCCCTTAAAGTATTTTTGGTTGGTCCCTTGATTTATTCCAAGGCTTTTGGTGGTGTTGGATGGCTTTCTAACACCTTAGAATTGGATTTATGCTAAGTTTTGGGGAGTTTACGGCCCAAGCACTATCCTTGGCCGTAAACGCATATAAATCCCCCAAAATTCATGTTTCAAGTGTCCAAATGCTAATACCAAGGCCCTATAATTCATATCTAAGCCATAGAGGTGATTTGGAAGGGTTTAAAGGCATGAAAAACACCATTAACATGAGTTTACGGCCCAAGCTTATGCCTTGGCCGTAAACTCCTTCAAAGTCCACAAAATTATAGTTTTAGGTGTTCTAAGTCCATATCTTGAAGTCCCTTAGCCATATCTAAAGTCCAATTGAGTCTAGGAAGGAGTTTAAGGGCTAAAAACCCTTCAAAAAGTTGTTTACGGCCTAGGCAGCCTTCTGGGCCGTAAACTCACATACTTTGTCCAATTTCTTGATTAAGTGTCTAATTTGGAAGCTAAACATGCTATAGATTAAGGCTAGGAAGGTACCTTAAGGATTTGAAGCCTTAAATTTGAGTTTTGGACACTTAATCTTTGGATTTAGGAGAGAGGTTAGAGAGAGAGTAGAGTGTAACAACCCGAAGTTGTTCATCGCCGAAAACCCGTTCTACCCGTATAACTCGTCGGAGATCGAAATGTCCCGTTATCGTTTTTGGGCTTAGTTAACTATAATTATATGTTTACTTTCATTTAGTGAGGGTTCAAATCATTTAGGAACTCATGAAATTAGCCCAAAACATTTATTTTATAAGTTTTAGAAATATTCTCGTCGGGTGACGAAAACTCAATCGGGTGCGACCCAAAGCATCGTTTAAGGTCGGTATCGGGTAGAATTCCACCGTGTCCAAGTTTTAGGAACTATATAAGAGTGTTTAAGCACTCATTTGAAGCTTTTTCCTTCTCTCTCTACTCTCTCTCTAACCTCTCTCCTAAATCCAAAGATTAAGTGTCCAAAACTCAAATTTAAGGCTTCAAATCCTTAAGGTACCTTCCTAGCCTTAATCTATAGCATGTTTAGCTTCCAAATTAGACACTTAATCAAGAAATTGGACAAAGTATGTGAGTTTACGGCCCAGGAAGCTGCCTAGGCCGTAAACACCATTTTAAAGAGTTTTAAGCCCTTAAACTCCTTCCTTAACTCATTTGGACTTTAGATATGGCTAAGGGACTTCAAGATATGGACTTAGAACATGTAAATCTATGATTTTGAGGACTTTGAAGGAGTTTACGGCCAAGGCATAAGCTTAGGCCGTAAACTCATGTAAATGGAGTTTTTCATGCCCTTAAACCCTTCCAAATCACCTCTATGGCTTAGATATGAATTATAGGACCTTGGTATTAGCATTTGGACACTTGAAACATGATTTTTGGGGGACTTACATGAGTTTACGGCCAAGGATAGTGCTTGGGCCGTAAACTCCCCAAAACTTGGCTTAAATCCAATTCTAAGGTGTTAGAAAGCCATCCAACACCACCAAAAGCCTTGGAATAAATCAAGGGACCAACCAAAAATAATTTGAAGGCCTTAAACACATATTTTATGGGGTTTCTAAGAGTTTACGGCCAAGACCTGTTCTTGGGCCGTAAACTCCAAAATTTTTGGTGTTAGAATGCAACCTAAACACCCCTAAGGCCTTTAGATGAATTTTAGAAGTCCATTCATGCAAGTTTTAGACCTTGAAACACCTTGTAGCTCCCTATATTAGAGTTTACGGCCATGAAGGGGGTTTCATGGGCCGTAAACTCCATAAATCCCTCATATTTCACTTATAAACTCATTTCTAGGCTTGTGGGAATTTTTAGAATCACATGTGATTGGTTTTAACAACATTTAGCATCATTTTCATAAGGATTAAGGAGTTTACGGCCAGGATCCTATGCTAGGCCGTAAACTCCCATAAGTTAATCATTTTGGTGATTTTAATCCATTCCATGCCTTTAGATCAAAGCCTAGAATCATTTCCCATGTCCATATAAGCCATTTAAGTCATTTAAACACCCAAAACCACACCCACATGAGTTTACGGCCGTAAACTCATGTATGTGTGTGTTTTGTGGTTGTAAACTCATTTAAAAGTTTACTCATGGGGAGTAAACTCAAGTCCCAAGTCCCTAGTGTCATTTCCCATCCTTAAACGCCACCCGGGTCCCTCCAAACACTCGTATCGGAGTGTTTTCGCGACTTGAAGCAAGTGTCCCTAACATATGAATAAACTAAGTCCTAATTAGATACAAATGTGTATCTTTACATTATAATTAGGAACCTCGTGTATTTACAAGCCTCGGATCAACTCTTAGCATCCAAATCGTCATACTTCTCGTCCGGTGAGTTCATACCCCTACGCCTTTTTCACTGTTTTTTTTAACTGTTTTCAGGGGGGAATACAAGCAACCAAAAACTGTTTTCAAATCATAACTTTTATGTATTTCAAATAATATCTGGCAATCTTATAAACTCTCTTACTCCTTATGTATTATGTTGAGCATAAGGAATGATTTATCAATTACAACTAAATGGATTTTAGTTAAGAAAATAACCAAACTAATCAAATTATTATGGGAATAATTTGGGGTTCTATGTTTCTCTTTATATCATGTACTGATATCTGTATTAAGTTATTAGATAAACTATGTCTGATTCAGTTTATCTCTGTATCATTCGAATGTTTTTGCCAGATAATTTCATTGTATGTATCTATTTTTCACTATATCATGTCTTAAAGTCTATGTATGTTTGTAATCGTATGAGAATCCTGTGAATAGTTTAATACTAGTTTGTGAGATAGTCACTACCCTTTATGGATGATCAAGTAAGTCCTCTCCGGAAGTGTAACCAGAGTCTCCTGGAGGGAGAGCGAAGAGTTTGTGAATAGATCTATTCGGGACTGACAATCCCACACCTTAACTGCTAGCTACAGTTAGGCGGGCACGCCTGGGGTGACAAATTCTGGATATCATTCGACGTCTGACTAACGTCAAGGAGGTCTCGTTGTCATATCAGCATGGTTACCCGACTCACAAAACGTATTAATATAAACTTATTCACAGCTAGGGTTTGTTTAGAATTTATATCTTGTTCGGGATGGTAATCCCATGGTCTTGTAATCTATATTTCGTTCGGGATGGTAATCCCATGGTTTTATGTCTATATCTCGTTCGGGATGATAATCCCATGATCTTGTGTCTATATTTCGTTCGGGATGGAAATCCCATGGATTTAAAACTAAATCTTATACGGGATGATAATCCCATGATTTTATCAAACTATTATCTAGTTTCGGGATAGTGATCCCATGGTTTATCAAACTATCTTATATCTACTTTCGGGATAGTGATCCCATGATCTTTATCGAATTATCTTATAACTGGTTCGGGATGTAGTCCCAAGGTTTTCAAAATACTTTCTAATTACAGTTTGTCTAAATTATAGTTTGTATATTAAACTATACTCTATGTTATTAATCAATCTTGTATTTAGGAAAATATGGGATTTTCCTGGGGTTATCATATATCACATAACTGAACTGTAATGAAAGTTAACGAAACTAATTAACATAAGAAAATATGGGATTTTCTTGAATATCAAATCTTTTCAGAAAACTAAAGGAAATCGATACATTTTCACAAAACAAAACCGCTTATGAACTCACCAGCTTTATGCTGATTTTCAAACCGCTTGTATTCTCAGGTCCAAGTTAGACAGGTACCCGGCGACATCTTTTGGTGAAGATGGAGTGCTCCGAAGACTCGTCTCTTTTGTTCATATGATATATGTATAACTTTTGTACAATTTACTTTTGAACCAAATGTAAACTTTCATATATATATATATATATATATATATATATATATATATATATATATATATATATATATATGTAATGTAATGGTTGTTTACTGTGATTACTATGTACATTGGATTTGATACACAACATGGAGTCAACCCCGGGAACGTTTCCGCCTTTGGTTTTCGGGGTGTGACATAGAGAGAGAAGGAAAAAGCTTCAAATGAGTGCTAAAACATGTTTATATAGTCCCTAAAACTTGGACACGGTGGAATTCTACCCGATACCGTCCTTAAACGATGCTTTGGTTTGCACCCGATTGAGTTTTCGTCACCCGACGAGGATATTTCTAAAACTTAAGAAATAAATGTTTTGGGCTAAATTCATGAGTTCCTAATTGATTTGGACCCTCATTGAATGAAAATAAATATATAATTTTAGTTAACTAAGCCCAAAAACAATAACGGGACATTTCGATTTCCGACGAGTTATTCGGGTAGAACGGTTTTTCGGCGATGAACAACTTCGGGTTGTTACATTATCCCCCCGTTAGAGGGAATTTCGTCCCGAAATTCAAAGAATAAGATACAGGTCATGGATTGGAATGAGATACGAATGGATTTGTTATGTTGGATCTTCACTTTTCTCAAGTGGAATCAAGTCTCTATTGGGCGTTCTAGTGAATTCTCACTATCGGGACGTGTCCTTGTTTCGTATCTTGACTCTCTCTCAATTCACGTTGTCAATCTGCTTTCTCGTGGAAGTTCCAACCCTGAACGACTTCGGTTTCCTCAAGGAATCACTAGGGTTTCGTTGGGCAGACGTTTCTAAGGATTCGAGACGTGATGGTCTAGATAGATATTACCAAGCTCTAAGGGCTTCCGAAACCAGAAAGCTGCTGAATCGATCTCTACGAAGATCTCGAAAGGTTTGACGTGAGACTAAACTAGATGCTCGAAAGAAACTCCCGGGAATCCTTCGGGATAGACATTTAGAGGGAATAGTTGCTAACTTCCCGTTTCTCAATAATCACAGAAACGAGGGATGCGTGATAATTTACATTGGGAAAACTTTTGAGTTCTAAGGCATAGAATGATACGAAAGTTTGATGCCGAAGATCACGAGAACATGGTCGAGAAAGAAATCTATACGAGCGACTCTTTCGAAAACAAAGATAACAACACGAACGAAAACTCGATCATTTCTGGTTAAACATGGCATCAAAGTATTTTCATGGAAAGTTTCCCCCTTTATAAATTGAAAGGAATAGAATAGTCCTCCGGACCGAGGATTCAATCTATAGGTATGAAATTAGTGTTCTCTATCTCACTAGTTAGTCGTCTCGACGGTACACGTCTCGAATACATACGAAGGATTGAGTTTAGAAAACGTTCGAATAGATAGATAACAGATTTCCCTTTTGCACCCAAAATCAAAAAGAGTTGTAAGTATAAGAATTTTCAAAGAGAGATATACCTGCGGCAGCAGAGGGATCTGTGGTTGTAGCTGTCTTGGGACAATTCCTTTTGAAGTGCCCAGCTTCACCACAATTATAGCAGGCCGGACTGATTCCCGCTCCGGATGATTGGTTCGTTGGTTTGGCTGGTTTTCTGCAGGTTCGCGCAAGATGGCCCTTATTGCCACAGTTGTCGCAGATCCTTTCGCGACATGGTCCAGGAATGCGGTGGTGGTAGTTGCACTTACCACACCAAGGAAGGATACCAGTGTATCCACTGGCGGGAGTTTGGGCTGTGGAACCTACAGCCGAGACAGCAACAGGGGTAGTAGCAGCATGGACTGCTACCGTTTGCTATTTCTTAGAAGACCCTTGGGTACTCTGGGCCTTCCGTTTGTTCCAGGATTTCTTTTTGCTTCCGCCTCCACTGGCGACTGGCTCGGGGGTAGTAGCTTCTTCATCAGAGTTGTCTTCGTGATCTATCAGGATTTTCGCCAGGCATTTGGCACTGTCATAAGTGTCTGGCTTCGCAGCCAAGACATTCCCCTTTGTTGGCTGGGTCAACCCCCAGATGAATCTCTCTATCTTTTTACTTTTCGGGGTAACCATTCCCGGACAAAGTAACTCCAGATCATCGAATCTTGAGGTATAAGCAGCTATGTCAGAACCCTTCATCTTAAGGTTCCATAGTTCGTGTTCTAGCTTCTGAAGCTCGCCCCGAGGGCAATACTCTACGAGGAGAAGCTCCTTCATAGCTTCCAAACCCATAGCATTGGCTACAGGTAAAGTTAAGGATTTGACTCGGCTATTCCACCAAGTCAGGGCTTTGTCTAGGAAGGTGCAGGCGGCAAACTTGACTCTATCAGACTCCGAACAGCCACATATCTCAAAGATTGATTCGATTCTCTCGAACCATCGGGTTAAAGAAATGACACCCCCTGTGCCATCGAAGAATGTCGGTTTTGCGTTCATGAAGTCTTTATAGGAACCCCCTTTTTGGTGTCCCTGGCTATCTTCTGGGTTTTGGGGTTGGGGATCACCTCCTGAATTTCTAGAGTTCATTTGCGACATGGCTGCTACCATTGCAGCAGTCAGAACTGTCTGAAGCGATGCAAGATCAAGTTGAAGAGGAGGATTGTTGTTGTTCGTTGAGCTGGGTCTCTTTCTTGGAGGCATCGTGATCTAACAAGATCAGGAAAGAGAGGATCATAAGTCCTCTGAATTGAATCAAGAGATATGGGACAGGAGATATCTCATCAAGGCAAATATAGCATCATACTAAGTGATAAAGCAGAAAGGAGTTACCAAGATAGAACATTTTATCGCTAGAGGAATGGTTAAGGAATAACGCGTATACGAGGATTTTCTACAAAAGATCGGCTCGAGAAATACTCCCATAGTATTTCATGGTTCGCTGCAGCGACGATTTGTTGTTTGGGATATTAGGTAAGTTTTAGGTATGCCGCATGCCACAGTCACTCCCAAGCACATGTTGGCCGTGTCTCGAATGAATATAGTTGGCCAGGCTATATTGACCCTAGACACGACTACATAACTGCTCAGGTTTAACCGTAGTGTACAACACCCATTTACTTATGTTTTGTTCTACTTATAGTTACGGATTTCGACGGCTCGGCATACTTAAATACTTTTGAAAATACTTATATATTGCAAGATACTTTTAGTTCAGAGCACTTAGGCCCCTTAATGTTTATAGTCTTATACCATGTAAGGTTTGGTATACTCTGTTCACTATAAACAAGGGCTCTGATACCAATCTGTCACACCCCGAAAACCAAAGGCGGAAACGTTCCCGGGGTTGACTCCATGTTGTGTATCAAATCCTATGTACATAGTAATCACAGTAAAACAACCATTACATTACATATATATATATATGAAAGTTTACATTTGGTTCAAAAGTAAATTGTACAAAAGTTATACATATATCATATGAACAAAAGAGACGAGTCTTCGGAGCACTCCATCTTCACCAAAAGATATCGCCGGGTACCTGTCTAACTTGGACCTGAGTGTAACAGCCCGAAATCTCAGGTATTATTTAATTATGTTTTTGGGGTGAGTGAGAGGGGACTCGGCGAGTTGGAGCCTAGACTCGCCGAGTAGGATCGCAGACTTGGTCGCGGGTCCGCGACTGGACTCGACGAGTCCAGATATGGACTCGGCGAGTCGACGCTGTTCAGCAGAAACCCTAACCGTTCAGTTTTGGATCGTATTTAATACTCTTATAGGCCGTCATTGTCTGTCTTTAGTCGATTGAGAGGAACCCTAAACGGCTGTGGGCATCTAGAGCAAGATTGGAGGATATTAGGGCTTGAAGGAAATTGTGGGGCAAGGAAGAGAAGGGTTTAGACTAAAGGAACAGCAAGGGATTCGAGTTCTGCGGTTTGGAGACACAGAGAGGACATATTCCAGGTAATATTTCGGATTCCCTTCTGTTGTTTGATGTGTTTATGAATTTAGGGTTTATAGAACCCATTTGGTGATTAAATGAATTAGTGCCTCGTTACCCAACGACTATAATCTTGTAGTAGGACCTTTAGAGGTCCAGAAGGTCCCATGCATGTGTATTTCGGGACGAGACCTATCTCAGGAAGCAGTTTGATCGACTGCATGGCGTGGACTCGCCGAGTCCGATGAACAGACTCGGCGAGTAGCTTGAAGATTCACTGGGACTCGCCGAGTTGTTCTTCAGACTCGGCGAGTGGAGTCGGGGTGGCCCCGCGATTCTTCCAGGAGTAACTCGTCGGGTCGAGGAGGGTAATCGACGAGTAGATAAGGAATATCAGAAGGTTGGAGGACGTGTAGACTCGCCGAGTCGCCAAGGTACTCGCCGAGTCCGGTCGAGTTGACCGTTGACCGTTGACCAGAGTTGACCTAAGTCTGACTTCTTAGGGATAGTCACACTTAGAAGATATGAGTGCTAATGAGATATGTGATGTTATAGGAGGGTTGTAGCTCGTTGGATTGTGCACGAGTGATTTCAGGAGTTGCTAGCTTTCAGCATTTACGAGGTGAGTCTTCTCACTATACTGTACCCGGAAGGGTTGACTGTGTGACCGGAAGGTCGGATATGATATGTGATATGTATGCTATATGTGGTAAGTTAATTGTTATATGTGCTATGTATGTTATGGGCCGGAGGGCGATTATATTATGGGCCGGAAGGCAATATGTTATGGGCCGGAAGGCGATATGATTGTGTGATGGATCGGAAGGTCGGCGTGGGTAAGGCCGGAAGGTTTACCCAGCAGGGACGGAAGTCCCCTGAGACACATGGACCGGAAGGTCGGGCCTGGAAAGGCGTATGTGCGTAAGTTGTATATTGGGGAACTCACTAAGCATTTATGCTTACAGTTGTTGTGCATGTATTTCAGGTACCAGCGAGGACCGTGGGAAGGCGCCGGCATGATCGATACACACTGAAGATTGTCTTTATGATCTTGGGATTTTGAATATATGTATTTGACAGAATACTTGAACTATTTATGCCTTGTTTTAAATGGAATTAATTATGTTTTAAAAATGAAAAATTTGTTTGAAAAATTTGAGTTGTTACAATTGGTATCAGAGCCTTGGTTTGAGAGATTCGGGTGCACCTTCGGGGGTAACTGAACTCAAACCGAGGATTTGAGGAAACTTTTCAAATAAAGGCATAAACGTTTGTAAATGGTTTTGTGGTAAGCAAGAAAGAAGCAGTGTGTACGATCAGTCAGCGCCCGAACGGTAAAGATCCCCAAAATACCTTACAATATTATATGATGTGAATTGTTATGCATGTTAGAAGACTAGGTATTCATGATAGGACTAGAGTGGCCTGATTTGTGATGCCTTAGTCTAGGGAAGTTTGCTTATATGAGATGCCTTGCTAGTATGCGGGTAGATAGTGCATATCAGAAGTAGAGTACTCACTATCCGAAGTTTGGGGAGGAGGACTTGGGATGAACACTGATGCGGTGTGGTCGGTAGTATTGGGCCCGTACTACCGAGGACACCGGGTCAGTGGGAAACCCAAGTAAGAATCCCTGGATATCGGGGACGGGGTAGGGTCGCGTTATCGAGTGCAATTACACTTGATGGAGTCTCTGATAGTTTTATGTTGTATTTCAGAGACATCATGGTTAGACCACGCCACGGAGCGAGTACGAGCGGTGTGAGTGACGAGGATATTCGTCAGATGATTCACGAGGAGGTGGCGGCGGCGATCCGGGCTGAAATCCCGGAGATGTTTGGGTCTATTAAGACCACCCTGATGGAGACATTTGATGAGCGGTACGCCGCGTTGACTGAGGCTGCAACCGCTGCAGCTACCGCAGCCGTGGCCGCTGCTAGGCCACAGGGAGGTGACTCGTTGCTGTTCCGAGAGTTCAGCAACACGAAGCCACCGGAGTTCGATGGGACGCAGGATCCGATTGCTGCGATGAGGTGGATCGCGGATATAGAAGGGTGCTTCTATACTTGTTCATGCCCGGAGCACCTGAGAGTACGGTTCGCTTTGAACCAGCTCCGCCTGGGAGCGAAGGACTGGTGGAAGTTCGTGACAGCGAATTTCACTTTGGCAGAGACTACAGCGGTGACATGGGAGGGGTTTACTGCCATGTTCAGGGATGAGTACGTTCCCCCGGTGGAGAGGGAACGATTGGTGCAGGAGTTCTTAACCCTCAAGCAGGGTACCGATTCTGTTGCGGTGATTACACGGAAGTTTCATGAGAGGGCGATGTTTTGCCCTGAGCTGGTGTCCTCAGAGCAGGCTCGGATGAGCCGGTACTTGGGAGTGTTGAGGAGGGATATCCGGGAGTTTGTATCGAACTCCACCTACCATACTTTTGCTGAGCTTCAGGCGAATGCCAGGAAGCGCGAGATCGAGTTGGAGACCCAGGCTCGGGAGGAGGCTGAGTCTCAGCGGGTGGACCGGCGACCGGCTCAGTTCCAGCCGGCAGCCAAGCGGACCAAGTCCGCTGATTCGAGGACAGGAGGTTCGAAGGGTCGCACTTGCGGGAAGTGCGGCAAGAGTCATGATGGAGTATGTCGATCTGGTGCTTGCTACAAGTGTGGCAAGGAGGGGCACATTGCTAGGGAGTGTCCCAAGGGGTTTACGGTTTGCTTTCATTGCAACCAGACTGGCCATAGGAAGGCCGAGTGCCCTCAGCTTCTTCAGGGATCTGCACCTGCTGCCGGAGTTACTGCGACTCGACCGGTGAAGGCCGAGGCCCCGAGGGCTCGGGGAAGAGCCTTTCAGCTGACTGCGGAGGAGGTCCGCGCTGCGCCCGATGTTGTGGCAGGTATGTTGTAATTCATGTAATTATTTTAATGTCGATATGTTATGCTTATGTTATTATGCGCGTAGGTACTTTCCTTGTGAACTCTGTGCCTGCCTTAGTGTTATTTGACTCGGGTGCGAGTAGGTCCTTTGTGTCCTTAGCCTTTAGTCAGCATATCGGCGTTAGTGGTGAGTCGTTGAGTCGACCTTTGAGAGTTTCTATAGCTGACGAGAAGGTGATTTGTGCTACAGAGGTTCTTCGGGGATGTGTACTAGAGATTTTCGGGGTTGGATTCCCGATTGATCTGATTCCTATCGCGATGGGGGATGTCTGTGTCATCGTGGGCATGGACTGGCTGAGCCGATTCGGCGCTGTCATCGACTGTGAGCGTCAGTTGGTGACTATACGAGACCCTAAAGGGGGAGTTCTTTCGGTGTACGGTGAGGGTACCCGTTCAGGATCAGCTTTTTGTTCGGCCGCAAGGGCGAGGCAGTGTCTACGGCAGGGCTGTAAGGGTTTTGTGGCGTATGTGATGGATACGCGGGAGGTTTCCGAGAAACCGAAGTCAGTTGAGGAAGTTCCGGTGGTGTGCGAGTTTTCAGATGTTTTTCCCGAGGAGTTGCCGGGAGTACCTCCTGTGAGGCAAGTAGAGTTTGGTATCGATCTGGTTCCGGGGGCCGCGCCTATTGCCAAAGTGCCCTATCGTCTTGCACCTCCAGAGATGCAAGAATTGTCCTCGCAACTCCAGGAGTTGCTGGGGAAGGGATTCATTCGGCCGAGCAGCTCGCCATGGGGAGCACCCATTCTGTTCGTCACGAAGAAGGATGGTTCACACCGGATGTGCATTGATTACCGGGAGTTGAACAAGCTAACGGTCAAGAACCGTTACCCGTTGCCGAGGATCGATGATTTATTCGATCAGTTGCAGGGAGCATCTTGGTTTTCCAAGATCGATCTGAGGTCAGGATACCATCAGGTGAGGGTACGGAATGAGGACGTCCAGAAGACAGCGTTTAGGACGCGATATGGGCATTATGAGTTTGTGGTGATGCCTTTTGGACTCACCAATGCCCCGGCTGTGTTCATGGATCTCATGAACAGGGTATGCAGGCCGATGTTGGATCGGTCAGTGATCGTATTTATCGACGACATTCTGGTGTATTCGAGATCTAGAGAGCAGCATGAGGAGCATTTGAGGGAGGTCCTGGAGGTATTGAGGTCGGAGAAGCTTTATGCAAAGTTCTCCAAATGTGACTTCTAGTTGCGGGAGGTCCAGTTTCTAGGACATGTGGTTAATCAGAAAGGGATATTGGTCGATCCGACCAAGGTTGAGGCGGTGATGAGTTGGGAGGTGCCGAAGTCACCCTCTGAGATCAGAAGTTTCCTTGGGTTGGCAGGGTATTATCGGAGGTTTATCAAAGATTTCTCCAAGATCGCAGTGCCACTCACCAGATTGACCCGGAAGGGTGTTACATTCTCATGGGGGCCCGAGCAGCAGACCTCCTTTGAGACACTTCGCCAGAGATTGTGCGAAGCCCCGGTATTAGCTCTCCCAGAAGGGATGGAAGATTTCGTGGTATATTGCGACGCATCGATTTCGGGATTGGGTGCAGTGTTGATGCAGAGGGGTCATGTGATAGCTTATGCGTCGAGGCAGCTGAAGCCTCATGAGGCGAGATATCCCACGCATGATTTAGAGTTGGGGGCAGTAGTGTTCGCTCTCAAGATTTGGCGTCACTACTTGTATGGGGTTCGATGTACGATTTACACGGACCATAAGAGTTTGAAGTATTTGATGGATCAGCCCAACCTAAATATGCGTCAGACGAGGTGGTTGGATGTGGTCAAGGATTATGATTGTGAGATCCTGTACCACCCAGGCAAGGCTAATGTGGTAGCCGATGCATTGAGCCGCAGGGCGGAGAGCACTCCATTGCGAGACGTATGCTTGAGACTGACTGTGATGACTCCTGTATTGGATGATATTCGTAGGGCACAGACTGAGGCTGTACGACCAGAAATGCAGAAGAAAGAGCGGGTTGTGGGGTTAATCTCAGAGTTTGTTAAGGATAGTCGAGGGCTTATGACGTTTCAGGGTCGGGTCTGGGTACCGTTCGCGGGCGGTACGCGTACTACTTTGATGGAAGAGGCTCATATATCGAAATTCTCGATTCATCCCGGTGCTACAAAGATGTATTTGGATTTGAGGAAAGAATATTGGTGGCCCTGTATGAAGAGGGACGTGGCATGGTTCGTTGAGAGGTGCTTGACCTGCCGTAGGGTTAAGGCTGAGCACCAGAGACCGCATGGCAAGTTACAGCCATTGGAGATCCCCGAGTGGAAGTGGGAACAGATCACTATGGATTTTATCACCAAATTGCCGAGGACTGCTAGGGGAGTTGACGCAATTTGGGTGATCGTGGATAGGTTGACGAAGAGTGCACACTTCCTTGCCATCAGTGAGAGTTCTTCAGCGGAGAAGTTGGCGGAGATATATGTGAGAGAGGTGGTATCTCGGCACGGGGTGCCGATCTCGATTGTGTCAGACCGTGATGTGCGCTTTAATTCCAGATTCTGGAAGAAATTCCATGAGGAGCTGGGTACTAAATTGCGTTTTAGTACCGCATACCATCCCCAGACAGATGGTCAGAGCGAGCGGACGATTCAGACGCTGGAGGACATGCTCCGAGCGTGTGTGTTAGACTTCGGGGGTAGTTGGGATGCGTATTTACCATTGGCAGAGTTCTCCTACAACAACAGCCATCATTCGAGCATTGGTATGCCACCTTTCGAGCTGTTGTATGGTAGGAGGTGTCGGACCCCCATTTGCTGGGGAGAGGTGGGACAGAGAGTGATGGGCAGCACGGAGATCGTGCTCCAGACGACAGAGCAGATTCAGCAAGTGAGACAAAGGTTATTGACTGCCCAGAGCCGACAGAAGAGTTATGCAGACAGGCGCCGATCCGAGCTTGAATTTCAGGTCGGCGACTTTGTTCTCCTGAAGGTCTCTCCTTGGAAAGGAGTGATTCGATTCAGGAAGAGGGGCAAATTGGGGCCCCGGTATATTGGACCCTTTCATGTGATCGCGAGGATAGGCCAGGTAGCCTATCGGTTGGAGTTACCAGCGGAGTTGGGTCAGATCCATGACACTTTTCACGTGTCGCAGTTGAGGAAGTGCATAGCCGATGAGTCGGCAGTGATTCCATTGGAGGATATCCAGGTGGATGCGAGCCTGAATTATGCGGAGAGACCAGTGGCTATCAGAGATCGGAAGATCAAGGTTCTGAGGAACAAGGAGGTACCTCTGGTGTTGGTTCAATGGCAACACCGTAGGGGATCAGAAATGACTTGGGAACCGGAGCGCGAAATGCGGGAGCAGCATCCGGAACTATTTGCAGAGTGAGACTTCGAGGGCGAAGTCTAATCCAAGTGGGGGAGAGTTGTAACAGCCCGAAATCTCAGGTATTATTTAATTATGTTTTTGGGGTGAGTGAGAGGGGACTCGGCGAGTTGGAGCCTAGACTCGCCGAGTAGGATCGCAGACTTGGTCGCGGGTCCGCGACTGGACTCGACGAGTCCAGATATGGACTCGGCGAGTCGACGCTGTTCAGCAGAAACCCTAACCGTTCAGTTTTGGATCGTATTTAATACTCTTATAGGCCGTCATTGTCTGTCTTTAGTCGATTGAGAGGAACCCTAAACGGCTGTGGGCATCTAGAGCAAGATTGGAGGATATTAGGGCTTGAAGGAAATTGTGGGGCAAGGAAGAGAAGGGTTTAGACTAAAGGAACAGCAAGGGATTCGAGTTCTGCGGTTTGGAGACACAGAGAGGACATATTCCAGGTAATATTTCGGATTCCCTTCTGTTGTTTGATGTGTTTATGAATTTAGGGTTTATAGAACCCATTTGGTGATTAAATGAATTAGTGCCTCATTACCCAACGACTATAATCTTGTAGTAGGACCTTTAGAGGTCCAGAAGGTCCCATGCATGTGTATTTCGGGACGAGACCTATCTCAGGAAGCAGTTTGATCGACTGCATGGCGTGGACTCGCCGAGTCCGATGAACAGACTCGGCGAGTAGCTTGAAGATTCACTGGGACTCGCCGAGTTGTTCTTCAGACTCGGCGAGTGGAGTCGGGGTGGCCCCGCGATTCTTCCAGGAGTAACTCGTCGGGTCGAGGAGGGTAATCGACGAGTAGATAAGGAATCTCAGAAGGTTGGAGGACGTGTAGACTCGCCGAGTCGCCAAGGTACTCGCCGAGTCCGGTCGAGTTGACCGTTGACCGTTGACCAGAGTTGACCTAAGTCTGACTTCTTAGGGATAGTCACACTTAGAAGATATGAGTGCTAATGAGATATGTGATGTTATAGGAGGGTTGTAGCTCGTTGGATTGTGCACGAGTGATTTCAGGAGTTGCTAGCTTTCAGCATTTACGAGGTGAGTCTTCTCACTATACTGTACCCGGAAGGGTTGACTGTGTGACCGGAAGGTCGAATATGATATGTGATATGTATGCTATATGTGGTAAGTTAATTGTTATATGTGCTATGTATGTTATGGGCCAGAAGGCGATTATATTATGGGCCGGAAGGCAATATGTTATGGGCCGGAAGGCGATATGATTGTGTGATGGACCGGAAGGTCGGCGTGGGTAAGGCCGGAAGGTTTACCCAGCAGGGACGGAAGTCCCTTGAGACACATGGACCGGAAGGTCGGGCCTGGAAAGGCGTATGTGCATAAGTTGTATATTGGGGAACTCACTAAGCATTTATGCTTACAGTTGTTGTGCATGTATTTCAGGTACCAGCGAGGACCGTGGGAAGGCGCCGGCATGATCGATACACACTGAAGATTGTCTTTATGATCTTGGGATTTTGAATATATGTATTTGACAGAATACTTGAACTATTTATGCCTTGTTTTAAATGGAATTAATTATGTTTTAAAAATGAAAAATTTGTTTGAAAAATTTGAGTTGTTACACTGAGAATACAAGCGGTTTGAAAATCAGCATAAAGTTGGTGAGTTCATAAGCGGTTTTGTTTTGTTTTGTGAAAATGTATCGATTTCCTTTAGTTTTCTGAAAAGATTAGATATCCAAGAAAATCCCATATTTTCTTATGTAAAGTAGTTAAGTTATCTTTCGTTTACAGTTCTGTTACAGGTATAAGTTAACCCCAGGAAAATCCCATATTTTCCTAATTGTAAGATTGATTAGATAACACATAATATAGTTTAATTCACAAAACTATAATTTAGACGAACCGTAAATAGAAAGTATTTTGAAAACCTTGGGACTACATCCCGAACTAGTTATAAGATAATTCGATAAAAACCATGGGATCACTATCCCGAAAGTAGATATAAGATAGCTTGATAACCATGGGATCACTATCCCGAAACTAGATATAAGATAGCTTGATAAAATCATGGGATTATCATCCCGTGTAAGATTTAGTTTCAAAACCATGGGATTGCCATCCTGAACGAAATATAGACACAAGATCATGGGATTATCATCCCGAATGAGGTATAGACATAAAACCATGGGATTACCATCCCGAACGAGATGTAGATTACAAGACCATGGGATTACCATCCCGAGCAAGATATAGATTCTAAACAGATCCTAGCTGTGAATAAGTTTATATTATTACGTATTGTGAGTCGGGTAACCATACTGATACGACAACGAGACCTCCTTGACGTTAGTCAGACGTCGAATGATATCCAGAATTTGTCACCCCAGGCGTGCCCGCCTAACTGTAGCTAGCAGTTAAGGTGTGGGATTGTCAGTCCCGAATAGATCTATTCACAAACTCTTCGCTCTCCCTCCAGGAGACTCTGGTTACACTTCCGGAGAGGATTTACTTGATCATCCATAAAGGGTAGTGACTATCTCACAAACTAGTATTAAACTATTCACAGGATTCTCATACGATTACAAACATACATAGACTTTAAGACATGATACAGTGAAAAATAGATACATACAATGAATTTATTTGGCAAAAACATTCGAATGATACGGAGATAAACTGAATCAGACATAGTTTATCTAATAACTTAATACAGATATCAGTACATGATATAAAGAGAAACATAGAACCCCAAATTATTCCCATAATAATTTGATTAGTTTGGTTATTTTCTTAACTAAAATCCATTTAGTTGTAATTGATAAACCATTCCTTATGCTCAACATAATACATAAGGAGTAAAGGAGTTTATAAGATTGCCAGATATTATTTGAAACAGATAAATGTTATGATTTGAAAACAGTTTTGTTTTGCTTGTATTCCCCCCCTGAAAACAGTTAAAAACAGTGAAAAAGGCGTAGGGGTATGAACTCACCGGACGAGAAGTAGGACGATTTGGATGCTAAGAGTTGATCCGGGGCTTGCAAATACACGAGATTCCTAATTATAATGTAAAGATACACATTTGTATCTAATTAGGACTTAGATTGATTGTTGGATAGGGACAATTGTTTCTAGTCGTGAAAACACTCCGATACGAGTGTTTGGAGGGACCCGGGTGGCGTTTAGGGATGGGAAATGACACTAGGGGCTTGGGACTTGAGTTTACTCCCCATGAGTAAACTTTTAAATGAGTTTACAACCACAAAACACACACATACATGAGTTTACGGCCGTAAACTCATGTGGGTGTGGTTTTGGGTGTTTAAATGGCTTAAATGGCTTATATGGACATGGGAAATGATTCTAGGCTTTGTTCTAAATGCATGGAATGGATTAAAATCACCAAAATAATTAATTTATGGGAGTTTACGGCCTAGCATAGGCTCCTGGCCGTAAACTCCTTAATCCTTATGAAAATGATGTTAAATGTTGTTAAAACCAATCACATGTGATTCTAAAAATTCCCACAAGCCTAGAAATGAGTTTACAAGTGACATATGAGGGATTTATGGAGTTTACGGCCCATGAAACCCCCTTCATGGCCGTAAACTCTAATATAGAGAGCTACAAGGTGTTTCAAGGCCTAAAACTTGCATGAATGGACTTCTAAAATTCATCTAAAGGCTGTAGGGGTGTTTAGTTTGCATTCTAACACCAAAAATTTTGGAGTTTACGGCCCAAGAACAGGTCTTGGCCGTAAACTCTTAGAAACACCACAAATGATGTGTTTAAGGCCCTTAAAGTATTTTTGGTTGGTCCCTTGATTTATTCCAAGGCTTTTGGTGGTGTTGGATGGCTTTCTAACACCTTAGAATTGGATTTATTCTAAGTTTTGGGGAGTTTACGGCCCAAGCACTATCCTTGGCCGTAAACTCATCTAAATCCCCCAAAATTCATGTTTCAAGTGTCCAAATGCTAATACCAAGGCCCTATAATTCATATCTAAGCCATAGAGGTGATTTGGAAGGGTTTAAAGGCATGAAAAACACCATTAACATGAGTTTACGGCCCAAGCTTATGCCTTGGCCGTAAACTCCTTCAAAGTCCACAAAATTATAGTTTTAGGTGTTCTAAGTCCATATCTTGAAGTCCCTTAGCCATATCTAAAGTCCAATTGAGTCTAGGAAGGAGTTTAAGGGCTAAAAACCCTTCAAAAAGGTGTTTACGGCCTAGGCAGCCTTCTGGGCCGTAAACTCACATACTTTGTCCAATTTCTTGATTAAGTGTCTAATTTGGAAGCTAAACATGCTATAGATTAAGGCTAGGAAGGTACCTTAAGGATTTGAAGCCTTAAATTTGAGTTTTGGACACTTAATCTTTGGATTTAGGAGAGAGGTTAGAGAGAGAGTAGAGTGTAACAACCCGAAGTTGTTCATCGCCGAAAACCCGTTCTACCCGTATAACTCGTCGGAGATCGAAATGTCCCGTTATCGTTTTTGGGCTTAGTTAACTAAAATTATATGTTTATTTTCATTTAATGAGGGTCCAAATCATTTAGGAACTCATGAAATTAGCCCAAAACATTTATTTTATAAGTTTTAGAAATATTCTCGTCGGGTGAAGAAAACTCAATCGGGTGCGACCCAAAGCATCGTTTAAGGTCGGTATCGGGTAGAATTCCACCGTGTCCAAGTTTTAGGAACTATATAAGAGTGTTTAAGCACTCATTTGAAGCTTTTTCCTTCTCTCTCTACTCTCTCTCTAACCTCTCTCCTAAATCCAAAGATTAAGTGTCCAAAACTCAAATTTAAGGCTTCAAATCCTTAAGGTACCTTCCTAGCCTTAATCTATAGCATGTTTAGCTTCCAAATTAGACACTTAATCAAGAAATTGGACAAAGTATGTGAGTTTACGGCCCAGGAAGCTGCCTAGGCCGTAAACACCATTTTGAAGAGTTTTAAGCCCTTAAACTCCTTCCTTAACTCATTTGGACTTTAGATATGGCTAAGGGACTTCAAGATATGGACTTAGAACATGTAAATCTATGATTTTGAGGACTTTGAAGGAGTTTACGGCCAAGGCATAAGCTTAGGCCGTAAACTCATGTAAATGGAGTTTTTCATGCCCTTAAACCCTTCCAAATCACCTCTATGGCTTAGATATGAATTATAGGACCTTGGTATTAGCATTTGGACACTTGAAACATGATTTTTGGGGGACTTACATGAGTTTACGGCCAAGGATAGTGCTTGGGCCGTAAACTCCCCAAAACTTGGCTTAAATCCAATTCTAAGGTGTTAGAAAGCCATCCAACACCACCAAAAGCCTTGGAATAAATCAAGGGACCAACCAAAAATACTTTGAAGGCCTTAAACACATATTTTATGGGGTTTCTAAGAGTTTACGGCCAAGACCTGTTCTTGGGCCGTAAACTCCAAAATTTTTGGTGTTAGAATGCAACCTAAACACCCCTAAGGCCTTTAGATGAATTTTAGAAGTCCATTCATGCAAGTTTTAGACCTTGAAACACCTTGTAGCTCCCTATATTAGAGTTTACGGCCATGAAGGGGGTTTCATGGGCCGTAAACTCCATAAATCCCTCATATGTCACTTATAAACTCATTTCTCGGCTTGTGGGAATTTTTAGAATCACATGTGATTGGTTTTAACAACATTTAGCATCATTTTCATAAGGATTAAGGAGTTTACGGCCAGGAGCCTATGCTAGGCCGTAAAATCCCATAAGTTAATCATTTTGGTGGTTTTAATCCATTCCATGCCTTTAGATCAAAGCCTAGAATCATTTCCCATGTCCATATAAGCCATTTAAGTCATTTAAACACCCAAAACCACACCCACATGAGTTTACGGCCGTAAACTCATGTATGTGTGTGTTTTGTGGTTGTAAACTCATTTAAAAGTTTACTCATGGGGAGTAAACTCAAGTCCCAAGTCCCTAGTGTCATTTCCCATCCTTAAACGCCACCCGGGTCCCTCCAAACACTCGTATCGGAGTGTTTTCGCGACTTGAAGCAAGTGTCCCTAACATATGAATAAACTAAGTCCTAATTAGATACAAATGTGTATCTTTACATTATAATTAGGAACCTCGTGTATTTACAAGCATCGGATCAACTCTTAGCATCCAAATCGTCATACTTCTCGTCCGGTGAGTTCATACCCCTACGCCTTTTTCACTGTTTTTTTTTAACTGTTTTCAGGGGGGGAATACAAGCAACCAAAAACTGTTTTCAAATCATAACTTTTATGTATTTCAAATAATATCTGGCAATCTTATAAACTCTCTTACTCCTTATGTATTATGTTGAGCATAAGGAATGATTTATCAATTACAACTAAATGGATTTTAGTTAAGAAAATAACCAAACTAATCAAATTATTATGGGAATAATTTGGGGTTCTATGTTTCTCTTTATATCATGTACTGATATCTGTATTAAGTTATTAGATAAACTATGTCTGATTCAGTTTATCTCTGTATCATTCGAATGTTTTTGCCAGATAATTTCATTGTATGTATCTATTTTTCACTATATCATGTCTTAAAGTCTATGTATGTTTGTAATCGTATGAGAATCCTGTGAATAGTTTAATACTAGTTTGTGAGATAGTCACTACCCTTTATGGATGATCAAGTAAGTCCTCTCCGGAAGTGTAACCAGAGTCCCTAAAACTTGGACACGGTGGAATTCTACCCGATACCGGCCTTAAACGATGCTTTGGGTTGCACCCGATTGAGTTTTCGTCACCCGACGAGGATATTTCTAAAACTTAAGAAATAAATGTTTTGGGCTAAATTCATGAGTTCCTAATTGATTTGGACCCTCATTGAATGAAAATAAATATATAATTTTAGTTAACTAAGCCCAAAAACAATAACGGGACATTTCGATTTCCGACGACTTATTCGGGTAGAACGGTTTTTCGGCGATGAACAACTTCGGGTTGTTACAAATATATTATAAGTTCTAGTATATTAATAATAAGAATAATAAGATTATTTAATTAGTATTGATCAAGAATTAATCTAGGATTAATTAAGTGATCAAAAGAAGACTAATTAAATATATGGGTTGATTGTGTAAATCATCCATACTTGTATAGTGGGCTAATGCTCCATGGATAATCAAGTTGGGCTAAAACCCATAGGATGGTCCATGGTGTTGGGTTTTGTGCATTCTAACACTCCTAAGTGTACATGCAACCCTAAATACCTTGGATCTATGTTTTCTCTATTATACATGCAAATAAGAACTTCCAAGGTATTATCCTAATCTAGCATACAAAACAATAATGTAACAAGATAGAATACATACCTCTTGATGTAGAAAGTCTTCATGAAGCTTGAGTGCTTAGTGCCCCAAGTGTGACACCTCAAATGGAATCACAATCATCAAAACACTTAGAATGACTTGAGAGAATTCTACACTCACCAAAATCGGCTAGCCCTTTCTTGAATACTACTAGTGGCCGATTTTTCCTCAATAATAAGATGCTTATATAGTTACACAATTAGGGTAAACTCTTAATTGTCATGGCTTTCCATTTCCTTGGATCCATGGGTACAAATACACCATGGAGCATCCATGGACCATCCTATGGGTTTTAGCCCAACTTGATTATCCATGGAGCATTAGCCCACTATACAAGTATGGATGATTTACACAATCAACCCATATATTTAATTAGTCTTCTTTTGATCACTTAATTAATCCTAGATTAATTCTTGATCAATACCAATTAAATAATCTTATTATTCTTATTATTAATATACTAGAACTTATAATATATTAATAACCATAAGTGTCTTATTTCTCTCATTCAAGTGCATGATGGTATGCAACCCAAATGGACCATGCCGGGTCGGGTCAAGTCTTACCAAATATAGTTATGGACTTAGACATTAATCCAACAGTCTCCCACTTGGATAAGTCTAAAACTATTATTGCGTATGACTTCAGGAACCAACCGGCAATCGTAGCTCTCAAAAGCTTCTGTCGAACTCTGACCTTGTCGATGAACTCTGACCTTTGTCAATGACTTGTCCATTAGATAAGGGATCATATATTCCTCCATTCTAGATATCATATGGACTGAGACATGGATTATAATCATTCTCTCTGTCCATTTGTTGTTTCCCGATTTCCGATTTATGACAACTGACTAATTGAACAAATCAAATCAGTCCTGGCCCGGCCGAGCACTTCCATTTGTCATCATCAAATCATCGAGGGGCCCACAGATATCGCTTTTATCCCGAAGGTAAAAGGAACGGATAAACTTCGACTCATATGGCTTGTTCTACTACTTGTTGAATCATACACAAAGGCACGTTTTATAGCACCGAGTTACCAAATGCGGTTTCGCGCAATCAATGTACTATCAGCTCATAGTAACAACTCATATCTCTAGGTTTGAAGAATATAAGATATTATCGTCTCATGATCACTCGTGATAAAATCCATGAAGTGATTCCAATGAGCGCGGGTTGAATCCAATACTCAGAACTTATGAGCACTCATGATTGTTGTAGCCTTGTCCAACACCTTAGACCTCTACAACCCATCATGACAGTCTTAATTCATATCTACTTCCAAAATACGACCGACTGTGGATGGTTTGAATAACTTAGTCATTCCGGAAGAATAACCTAGTTTATTCGGGAAGTCAAAACATGCAAAGTGAAACACAATAATAATTGAATCCAATATGGTATCAACCCTTTGAACATAAATAAAACACCTTTTATTTATCACCATATGATTACACATTATTCATTGTACACTGTTTCAGCTATCAACTTTATTCTTGAATTTAAAACAATAGTTGTCCCATGCTCCAAGCATGTACACTATGTTTTTTTTCAAAACACTAGTCATGCCACACACTAAGTATGCATACTATGTTTGTCTATGATCTTTACTTTGTGAACTAGATCCATTGAACATAACTTCAATGATTCTCTTTTCACACTCCCAAATCCTTACTGCAAATGCAAGAATTCCAAATTCATGCCATTTACTGGAATCTGTCAGATTCTAAACTTATATGCATTGATCCTCTTGTAATGATTATGCACAAAGTCATAAAGACTTGACAACAAACATTACAGATCATTCCAAAGGAGATCAACTCCTTGGAACCATCCTTCTTGCATTAAGTTTCCTTAATCTTACACAGAGTGAAAATTCTAACTTTGAAACATTTCCAGATTCCATTTTGACTATCACTTCTGAACAAGAGTTGCCTCCTTACAGATTATGTCAATATGGTCCTTCCAGAATTATCACTATACTTCCAACTGTCCTTGAGCAACCAATCTTTGGTAAACCTTAGATTGTCCTCGACAATTGTTTAATCCTTTTAGTCATATCCAGTTCTAAACCTTTTCCCTTCTTAATGCCCCAGGCATTTGGAAAATTTTAGAACGGATGATTATAGCACATGTAATCGATCCTATATCCGAAGCATATGGGACACGATTCATGATGTCTCACATAAAGACTAAACCAGTCTTTTGCTATAACATTTCCATTTCAATTTGCCAAGTTCTCATAATTCAGATTATGAAAAGGGATGCCGTAATCATAATCGAATTTTAGAACGCAAATAATGGACTCATATACAGAATTTCCTTATGTTGAGCCATTCCAACATGAAATTCATATATATATCCTTGACTAAATGATTAAAACCTCACGATCTAAGCTTATAGATTTGAGATGAAGTATAATTTCCTCTCCCTTAAGTATAGCAAAACAACTCTTTCCCAGTTGAAACTTTTGTTTTCTATAATTAACATTGCTAACTTGCAATACTTATCATAATTATCATGCTCCCACTAACATGATGATTATTAGCATAACACTTATGCTCCCACTAGCTTTGACATGTACTCAGAAATCAGCTGACTTTCTTACCAAAGTTCAGATTTCTGATACTAGATTGTTTTGATAAGTCTTTATCAAAATCATACACCTTCCCTTAGATAGCACACTTGTGTATCTAAACAATTATGAAGAGGGATGCCGTAATCATAATGTTTAGACCTTTTTGCCACTTCTCACAAGTCCAAATTAGTGTGCCGGTTAACCACACGCGCTCCACTAACGACTTTGAGAATGCAAATATCACAATTGCTATCTAGCTAAAATCTACTTAGTGAAAGTGTTTCCTCACCATCATTTTCATGAATCGGAGAGAAACCTTATGACACTTAGATTTAATGGTGTATGTGTTCTTATCCATGTGAATTTGTCAAAACCATAATCATAAGACAAAGACAATGACAAATCCAAAACCATATGGATTGAACTCAATCTTAACTTCCTGCCACCTGGCAGCTCAAGGGCCTGCCATTGCTTCCAAGTTGTTATGCAACACAATGAGAACTCTAAGAACTCATATGCAAAGTCAACTTTAACTGGAATGGGCACAGAATATGTCAACACGATAGGTTATAAACCTCAAGTTGTGTGCTAGAGAAGAACTTCAGGTTTTATTCTTGATTAGTTCTTGAAACTTTCAAGACCTTTAAGACTCCCACTGTCCTCTTGATCTATAAGACTCCCTTGTCAAATATCCAAGAGATAGTGTGGATTCTAATCAAGACAAACACTTCACACAATTGGCCTAAGTTGGTCTTTGTTTTATCCAAAACATCACAACTTACCAATTTCAAATGTACAAGAGTAGAAAAACTTTTACTCTTACATTTGACAAGTATTTTAACCTTCTTTTGAGACATGTCACTAAAATTACAATCTTGGAGTATGACTCTAAGACTTGTATTGGAACGAAGTATGACTCATATTCTTGATTTAACCACTTCAACAATTCAAGATCCCTCTTCTTAGTCATAAGAATGCACTAAGATTTCCTTAGAGAACTAATTGTGCTATGGTTTCTTAATCATTAAGATGATCACAAAAACTGATACTAAAGTACTCTCCCATCTTTTCAGATATGAGAAACTTTTATCCTTCTGCCTAATTTGATTCTTCTTATTCGCCCTGCCAGACATTGGAACCTTTTCCAATGTCTCAGAGTTACACTTAAGCTTGTAAGTATAATCATATTTACTGAACTTAAGTAAATCATGACGAATAGTCTTATCAATCTTTTGTGGTGGACTTAATCAGTGCACAAGAATGTGTACTTGATCCCTTAGTCCTTTACTTGACTCACACATCCATGTGGCCGAGTAATTAGTCTTAATTTTCCAAAACTTGAAAGTTCTCATTCATCATGCTATACAACTTGCATGATTCCAAGTTCCAGTCCAATTGAAACTTGGGTGATGAGAATCTTTCCTTATTTGGTAAATTTAGACATTACCACAAATGAAAGAATCAATTTCATACTTCCACTCTTGCTATTAATGGAATCTTATAAGCAACAAAAATTTCCACAGATGCCATTGTAAGGATATTTTAAAATAAATAAAATCAAAAATTTTCTTTTATTTTAAAACTTTGCGGAAAAAAAACTTATCCTTACAATCCATATGAAAACTTGTTGTTATCTATTCCTAAGCAATATCTCATAACTCCTGAGAAGTAGCTCAAGAATCCGATCTTCAAACTATGCGATGGAAATCCATCTACGCCATCAGATTCAACATATTCTTTCTTTAAGTTTCTTCACTTTTCTTTCATTCTTAAAACATCACCATGTGACCCAGTCACATCATGTATCAAGAATCTCAGAATAGAAACTTAACAGAGTTAGATAGTGGAATTTACCTGAAGTAGAGTCAAACTTATTGACTTTAACATCCTTAGGTAAATTTGGCAGCTTCGCAACCAATGCCCCTTCCTTTGGCAATATAAACATATGGACCCTTTGATAATGGTACCCGAGACTATCACAGACTTAGCTTTTCTCTTTACCATTTGGTCAACCGAGTTGACTATGGCCGATCCCTTTCCATTGGGAAGAGAATGCTTTACTAGATATCCAATGTCATCATTGTCAATGTCCATAAAGTTTTAGGAAGTTGATCTTAGCAAATAGATAAGATCATTAAGGGTCTTGTCATAGTCTGTTTCATAGGTGTCCCAAAGGAACTCACTATGTGACTTAGAAAGTGATTGAACCACCAACTTTCTCAAGACTTTGACACCCAACTCTCCCGGCTTGTCAATATGTGACTACATCTCCAAGATGTGATCACACCTAGACCTTGCCTTGCCAATAGGGCTTGAGTGACCTTAACTTTTCAAGAACTTGCGGGTTAGGGAGAATAATTGGAGGAGGAGAAAGAAGTATGATATCCATGGGACATCATCTTCATTAGGAAACCTTGTTTCAAGAGATTTGGGAAGATCATAAGTGTCTAAACCAGACATCTTTTGGGAGATATTCAAGATAGTTGATCTTAAGTCCTTAATATGACACCCAATATGAAATATTAAGGCTAGGACCCAACAAACTATTTTATAACTTAGAAGAGGTATGTCGTAATCCAAGCTATAAAATATTTGAAGGTAGGTGACTGACGATTCACCAATTTCCACCAAGATAAATGAAATGAACTATTAGGTTTTAATTGGTTTTGAAACTCCTAGATCTTTGAGATTCATTGAACTTTTCAAAGGCATGTTTCAATCTCGAGTGTGCCCTTCAGGTTTTGTGACTGGGATGCCGAGGATCACAAAACAAGGTGTGAAGTAACCATGCAAATCACTTGGTACCCTTAATAAATTACCCCTCAATCGATGTGCCGGTTAACCACACACGCTCCATCGATACTATGATAAATATTAAGTCACCCTTTACCTACCTTGTTAAGTCCAAGTTAGTGTGCCGGTTAACCACACACGCTCCACTAACGACTTAGACAAAGTGTAAAGTGTAATTTCATGGGTTAGCACCTTATTCACATTTTTCCTAAGTAACTAAGATTGGGTATTATTAAGAGTTTAGTTACTTAGTATTATCATTAATACTTTTAATGAATGAGAATTATAGTCTTGTCAAACCCGTTCGGCTAACGACCCTCCACCGGTCAAGCAAGCGGTGGGTGAGAGTGGACACCCATTAAGTTGCCATTTTATAGGCAACAACCTTATACCCACCTTATAGACCGGCTTCGTGAATGAGGCGTACTAGCGGTAAGACTGACTTTACTCTTATACATATATATATTATTAACTTATAATATTATAAAGTATAAGGGTTGAATTTTAACTTTTAAAATTCTAAGGGCTAACTTGGAATTAAAGTATTCATAAGTGAAAACTTTACAAATTCCAAAACTTGAGGGCAAGTTTTGAAACTATTCAAAACTAATTAATTCCATAACTTATGTGTTTAAAGTGGTTTTAATCCAAAAACTCTTCAAGTTCCATAACTTGAGGACAAGTTATGGAAGACTTTAAACTAATAAAAGAATTAACTTTTCTTTATTTTATAACTTATGGAATTAATTAAGGTTACACTTTTTTTTATCTTATTTTATTTTATTAAATGAAGAGACTCTTGGTCCTCCATAACTTGAGGACAAGTTATGGAGTCATAAAACCATTTAATTAGAACTAGACTCTTCATTTTTGTAACCTTTGCCAACTTTTATGAGTTTTAAGATTCATAAATGTGACTTATAAGTTACATAAACACATTTTATGAACTTCTTTTAGATTAATTTGGATTAAAACCAACTATCACATAATTTTATTCATTAATCTAAATTCACTCATAAAATAAGGTAACACAAAAAAACTTTTGGTGATCCATAACTTATTCTTAAGTTATGGAATCCTTTAAAACATTAACACCAAATTTTTTGTAACTCCATAAAACTTTGAATCAATTTTTTTTTCAAAACCTTTTCATATCCATAACTTATGGAGGTTTCAAAAAAATAAAACTCTTTAGATCAAACTTTTAAAACTAATAAAATAATCATATTATTTTATCTTTTATTAAATTTGACCTAATTCAACTCATAAAGCAAATTATTCAAATTTTACAAATAATTAGTTTTTTCACAAGAACAAGTAATTATCTTAAAATTTGACAAACTTCATGTTTTTTTTTTCAACTTTGAAAATAAAATATTTGCATCAATATAACAGAAAACAACCCGTGGCTCTGATACCACTGTTGGGTTTTGTGCATTCTAACACTCCTAAGTGTACATGCAACCCTAAATACCTTGGATCTATGTTTTCTCTATTATACATGCAAATAAGAACTTCCAAGGTATTATCCTAATCTAGCATACAAAACAATAATGTAACAAGATAGAATACATACCTCTTGATGTAGAAAGTCTTCATGAAGCTTGAGTGCTTAGTGCCCCAAGTGTGACACCTCAAATGGAATCACAATCATCAAAACACTTAGAATGACTTGAGAGAATTCTACACTCACCAAAATCGGCTAGCCCTTTCTTGAATACTACTAGTGGCTGATTTTTCCTCAATAATAAGATGCTTATATAGTTACACAATTAGGGTAAACTCTTAATTGTCATGGCTTTCCATTTCCTTGGATCCATGGGTACAAATACACCATGGAGCATCCATGGACCATCCTATGGGTTTTAGCCCAACTTGATTATCCATGGAGCATTAGCCCACTATACAAGTATGGATGATTTACACAATCAACCCATATATTTAATTAGTCTTCTTTTGATCACTTAATTAATCCTAGATTAATTCTTGATCAATACTAATTAAATAATCTTATTATTCTTATTATTAATATACTAGAACTTATAATATATTAATAACCATAAGTGTCTTATTTCTCTCATTCAAGTGCATGATGGTATGCAACCCAAATGGACCATGCCGGGTCGGGTCAAGTCTTACCAAATATAGTTATGGACTTAGACATTAATCCAACACATGGATGCTCCATGGTGTATTTGTACCCATGGATCTGTTGGATTAATGTCTAAGTCCATAACTATATTTGGTATGTACTTGACCCGACCCGGCATGGTCCATTTGGGTTGCACTTCACCGACACAATTTATATGGATAATCTTTTGAGAATAGTATGTTTATGAGTAATATTAATATATTATAAGTTCTAATATATTAATATGGAATCATATTATTTAATTAGTATTGATCAAGATTTAATTTATAATTAATTAAGTGATCAAAAGGAACTAATTAAATATGGACTCTTATATATATGGAATGGGCCAAGTTCATTTAGGTTGGGCTAAGCTTTCATGGACAGTCCATGGAGTGTTTAACCCATGGATCCTAGGAAATGAAAGGTCATGGGTATTAGGGTTTAACCCTAATCCTCCATACTATATAAAGATGTCTTTGGTTGGTGAAATAGGCACTAGTGTGGATACACTAAAGAAGGGCTAGCCAATTTCACTAGAGAGAACCAAGTAATCATATTCTCTAAAGTATTCCATGGTGTCTTGGTGATTTGTGATTCCACTTGAGGCTTCCACACTATTGGGGCTAAACTCTTAAAGCTTGAAGACATCAAGCTACATCAAGAGGTATGTATTCTATCTTGTTACATTCATAGTTTTTGTATGCTAGATTAGGATAATACCTTGGATGTTCTTATTTGCATGTATAATAGAGAAAACATAGATCCAAGGTATTTAGGGTTGCATGTACACTTAGGAAGTGTTAGAATGCTCAAAACCCAACAGTGGTATCAGAGCCACGGGTTGTTTTCTGTTATATTGATGCAAATATTTTATTTTCAAAGTTGAAAAAAAAACATGAAGTTTGTCAAATTTTAAGATAATTACTTGTTCTTGTGAAAAACTAATTATTTGTAAAATTTGAATAATTTGCTTTATCAGTTGAATTAGGTCAAATTTAATAAAAGATAAAATAATATGATTATTTTATTAGTTTTAAAAGTTTGATCTAAAGAGGTTTATTTTTTGAAACCTCCATAAGTTATGGATATGAAAAGGTTTTAAAAAAAAAAAAAAAAAAAAAAAAAAAAAAAAAAAAAATTGATTCAAAGTTTTTTTGGAGTTACAAAATTTGGTGTTAATGTTTTAAAGGATTCCATAACTTAAGAATAAGTTATGGATCACCAAAAGTTTTTTGTGTTACCTTGTTTTATGAGTAAATTTAGATTAATGAATAAAATTATGTGATAGTTGGTTTTAATCCAAATTAATCTAAGAATTGATTCTAAAATGTGTTTTTGTAACTTGTCCTCAAGTTATATGAAAATTCACATTTAAGAATCATAAAACTCATAAAAATTGGCAAAGGTTACAAAAATGAAGAGTCTAGTTCTAATTAAATGGTTTTATGACTCCATAACTTGTCCTCAAGTTATGGAGGAGCAAGAGTCTCTTCATTTAATAAAATAAAATAAAAAATAAAAAAAAGGTGTAACCTTAATTAATTCCATAAGTTATAAAATAAAGAAAAGTTAATTCTTTTATTAGTTTAAAGTCTTCCATAACTTGTCCTCAAGTTATGGAACTTGAAGAGTTTTTGGATTAAAACTACTTTAAACACATAAGTTATGGAATTAATTAGTTTTGAATAGTTTCAAAACTTGCCCTCAAGTTTTGGAATTTGTAAAGTTTTCACTTATGAATACTTTAATTCCAAGTTAGCCCTTAGAATTTTAAAAGTTAAAATTCAACCCTTATACTTTATAATATTATAAGTTAATAATATATATATGTATAAGAGTAAAGTCAGTCTTACCGCTAGTACGCCTCATTCACGAAGCCGGTCTATAAGGTGGGTATAAGGTTGTTGCCTATAAAATGGCAACTTAATGGGTGTCCACTCTCACCCACCGCTTGCTTGACTGGTGGAGGGTCGTTAGCCGAACGGGTTTGACAGGACTTGAATTCTCCCTTCATTAAAAGTATTAATGATAAGACTAAGTAACTAAACTCTTAATAATACCCAATCTTAGTTACTTAGGAAAAATGTGAATAAGGTGCTAACCCATGAAATTACACTTTACACTTTGTCTAAGTCGTTAGTGGAGCGTGTGTGGTTAACCGACACACTAACTTGGACTTAACAAGGTAGGTAAAGGGTGACTTAATATTTATCATAGTATCGATGGAGCGTGTGTGGTTAACCGGCACATCGATTGAGGGGTAATTTATTAAGGGTACCAAGTGATTTGCATGGTTACTTCACACCTTGTTTTGTGATCCTCGGCATCCCAGTCACAAAACCTGAAGGGCACACTCGAGATTGAAACATGCCTTTGAAAAGTTCAATGAATCTCAAAGATCTAGGAGTTTCAAAACCAATTAAAACCTAATAGTTCATTTCATTTATCTTGGTGGAAATTGGTGAATCGTCATTCACCTACCTTCAAATATTTTATAGCTTGGATTACGACATACCTCTTCTAAGTTATAAAATAGTTTGTTGGGTCCTAGCCTTAATATTTCATATTGGGTGTCATATTAAGGACTTTAAATCAACTATCTTGAATATCTCCCAAAAGATGTCTGTAATAGACACCTATGATCTTCCCAAATCTAGTGAAACAAGGTTTCCTAAATGAAGATGATGTCCTTTGGAAATCATACTTCTTTCACCTCCTCCAATTATTCTCCCCAACCCACAAGTTCTTGAAAAGTTTAAGGTCACTCAAGCCCTATTGGCAAGGCAAGGTCTAGGTGTGAACACATCTTGGAGATGTAGTCACATATTGACAAGCCGGGAGAGTTGGGTGTCAAAGTCTTGAGAAAGTTGGTGGTTCAATCACTTTCTAAGTCACATAGCGAGTTCCTTTGGGAAACCTATGAAACAGACTATGACAAGACCCTTAATGATCTTATCTATTTGCTAAGATCAACTTCCTAAAACTTTATGGACATTGACAATGATGACATTGGATATCCAGTAAAGCATTCTCTTCCCAATGGAAAGGGATCGGCCATAGTCAACTCGGTTGACCAAATGGTAAAGAGAAAAGCTAAGTCTGTGATAGTCTCGTGTACCATTATCAAAGGGTCCATATGTTTATATTGCCAAGGGAAGGGGCATTGGTTGCGAAGCTGCCAAATTTACCTAAGGATGTTAAAGTCAATAAGTTTGACTCTACTTCAGGTAAAGACCACTATCTAACTCTGTTAAGTTTCTATTCTGAGATTCCTGATACATGATGTGACTGGGTCACATGGTGATGTTTTAAGAATCAAAGAAAAGTGAAGAAACTTAAAGAAAGAATATGCTGAATCTGATGGCATAGATGGATTTCTATCGCATAGTTTGAAGATCGGATTCTTGAGCAACTTCTTAGGAGTTATGAGATATTGCTTAGGAATAGATAACAACAAGTTTTCATATGGATTGTAAGGATAAGTTTTTCCGCAAAGTTTTAAAATAAAAGAAAATTTTTTTGATTTTATTTATTTTAAAATATCCTTACAATGGCTTTTGAGGAAAAATTGTTGCTTATATGATTCCATTAAGAGCAAGAGTGGAAATATGAAATTGATTCTTTCATTTGTGGTAATGTCTAGATTTACCAAATAAGGAAAGATTCTCATCACCCAAGTTTCAATTGGACCGGAACTTGGAATCATGCAAGTTGTATAGCATGATGAATGAGAACTTTCAAGTTTTGGAAAATTAAGACTAATTACTCGGCCACATGGATGTGTGAGTCAAGTAAAGGACTAAGGGATCGAGTACACATTCTTGTGCACTGATTAAGTCCACCACAAAAGATTGATAAGACTATTCGTCATAGTTTACTAAAGCTCAGTAAATATGATTATACTTACAAGCTTAAGTGTAACTCTGAGACATTGGAAAAGGTTCCAATGTATGGCAGGGCGAATAAGAAGAATCAAATTAGGCAGAAGGATAAAAGTTTCTCATATCTGAAAAGATGGGAGAGTACTTTAGTATCAGTTTTGTGATCATCTTAATGATTAAGAAACCATATCAAAATTAGTTCTCTAAGGAAATCTTAGTCCATTCTTATGACTAAGAAGAGGAACTTGAATTGTTGAAATGGTTAAATCAAGAAGATGAGTCATACTTCGTTCCAATACAATTCTTAGAGTCATACTCCAAGATTGTCATTTGAGTGACATGTCTTAAAGAAGGTTTAAAACACTTGTCAAATGTAAGAGTAAAAGTTTTCTACTCTTGTACATTTGAAATTGGTAAGTGGTGATTATTTGGATAAAACAAAGACCAACTTAGGCCAATTGGGTAAAGTGTTTTTCTTGATTAGAATCCGCACTATCTCTTGGATGTTTGACAAGGGAGTCTTATATGTCAAGAGGACAGTGGGAGTCTTAAAGGTCTTGAAAGTCTCAAGAAATAATCAAGAATAAAACCTGAAGTTCTTCACTAGCACACGACTTGAGGTTTATAACCTATCGTGTTGACATATATGTGCCCATTCCAGTTAAAGTTGGCTTTGCATATGAGTTCTTAGAGTTCTCAGTTTGTTGCATAACAACTTGGAAGCAATGGCAGGCCCTTGAGCTGCCAGGTGGCAAGAAGTTAAGATTGAGTTCAATCCATATGGTTTTAGATTTGTCATTATCTTTGTCTTGTGATTATGGTTTGACAAATTCATATGGGTAGGAACTCATACACCATATAAATCTAAGTGTCATAAGGTTTCTCTCCGATTCATGAAAATGATGGTGAGGAAACGCTTTCACTAAGTAGATTTTAGGAAGATATCAATTGTGTTATTTGCATTTTCAAAAGTCGTTAGTGGAGCGCGTGTGGTTAACCGGCACACTAACATGGACTTGTGAGAAATGGCAAATGCCTAAGCAATTGAGACTATGATTACGGTATCCCTTTTCATGGTTCTTGAAATTGCTTAGACACACAGGTGAGCTATCTACGGAAAGGGTGTATGAATCTAAATTTCAGACTGTCCAGCTGATTTCTGAGTACATGTCAAAGCTAGTGGGAGCATAAGTGTTATGCTAATAATCATCATGTTAGTGGGAGCATGATAATTATGATAAGTATTGCAAGTTAGCAATGTTAATTATAGAAAAAAAAAGTTTCAATTGGGAAAAAGTTGTTTTGCTATAATTAAGGGAGAGGAAATTATGCTTCATCTCAAATCTATAAGCTTAGATCGTGAGGTTTTAATCATTTAGTCAAGGATATATATGAATTTCATGTTGGAATGGCTCAACATAAGGAAATTCTGTATATGGGTCCATTATTTGCGTTCTAAAATTCGATTATGATTACGGCATCCCTTTTCATAATCTGAATTATGAGAACTTGGCAAATTCAAATGGAAATATTATAGCAAAAGACTGGTTTAGTCTTTATGTAAGACATCATGAATCGTGTCCCATATGCTTCGGATATATGATTAATTACATGTCCTATATTCATCCGTTCTAAAATTTTCCAAATGCCTGGGGCATTAAGAAGGGAAAAGGTTTAGAACTGGATATGACTAAAAGGATTAAACAATTGTCGAGGACAATCTAAGGTTTACCAAAGATTGGTTACTCAAGGACAATTGGAAGTATAGTGATAATTCTGGAAGGACCATATTGACATAATTTGTAAGGAGGCAACTCTTGTTCAGAAGTGATAGTCAAAATGGAATCTGGAAATGTTTCAAAGTTAGAATTTTCAATCTGTGTAAGATTAAGGAAACTTAATGCAAGAAGAATATTTCCAAGGAGTTGATCTCCTTTGGAATACTCTGTAATGATTGTCGCCAAGTCTTTATGACTTTGTGCATAATCATTACGAGAGGATCAATGCATATAAGTTTAGAATCTAACAGATTTCAGTAAATGGCATGAATTTGGAATTCTTGCATTTGCGGTAAGGATTTGAGAGTGTGAAAAGAGAATCATTGAAGTTATGTTCAAATGATCTAGTTCACAAAGTAAGGATCATAGACAAACATAGTATGCATACTTGGTGTGTGGCATGACTAGTGTTTAAGAAAACATAGTGTACATGCTTGGAGCATGAGACAACTATTGTTTTAAATTCAAGAATAAAGTTGATAGCTGAAACAGTATACAATGAATAATGTGTAATCATATGGTGATAAATAAAAGGTGTTTTATTTATGTTCAAAGGGTTGATACCATATTGGATTCAATTATTATTGTGTTTTATTTTGCATGTTTTGACTTCCCGAATAAACTGGGTTATTCTTCCTGAATGACTAAGTTATTCAAACATCCACAGTCGGTCATATGTTGGAAGTAGATATGAATTAAGACTGTCATGGGTTGGCTTGTAGAGGTCTAAGGTGTTGGACAAAGGGCTACAACACTCATGAGTGCTCATAAGTTCTGAGTATTGGATTCAACCTGCGCTCATTGGAATCACTTCATGGATTTTATCACGGGTGATCATGAGACGATAATATCTTATATTCTTCAAACCTAGAGATATGAGTTGTTACTCTGAGTTGGTTGTACATTGATTGCACGAAAACGCATTTGGTAACTCGGTGCTATAAAACGTGCCTTTGTGTATGATTCAACAAGTAGTAGAACAAGCCATATGAATCGAAGTTTATCCATTCCTTTTACCTTCGGGATAAAAGCGATATCTGTGGGCCCCTCGATGATTTGATGATGACAAATGGAAGTGCTCGGCCGGGCCAGGACTGATTTGATTTGTTCAATTAGTCAGTCGTCATAAATCGGAAATCGGGAAACAACAAATGGACAGAGAGAATGATTATAATCCATGTCTCAGTCCATATGATATCTAGAACGGAGGAATATATGATCCCTTATCTAATGGACAAGTTCGTTGACAAGATCAGAGTTCGACAGCAGCTTTAAGAGCTACGATTGCTAGTTAGGTTTGAAGTCATACGCAATAATAGTTTTAGACTTATCCAAGTGGGAGACTGTTGGATTAATGTCTAAGTCCATAACTATATTTGGTATGTACTTGACCCGACCCGGCATGGTCCATTTGGGTTGCACTTCACCGACACAATTTATATGGATAATCTTTTGAGAATAGTATGTTTATGAGTAATATTAATATATTATAAGTTCTAATATATTAATATGGAATCATATTATTTAATTAGTATTGATCAAGAATTAATTTATAATTAATTAAATGATCAAAAGGAACTAATTAAATATGGACTCTTATATATATGGAATGGGCCAAGTTCATTTAGGTTGGGCTAAGCTTTCATGGATAGTCCATGGAGTGTTTAACCCATGGATCCTAGGAAATGAAAGGTCATGGGTATTAGGGTTTAACCCTAATCCTCCATACTATATAAAGATGTCTTTGGTTGGTGAAATAGGCACTAGTGTGGATACACTAAAGAAGGGCTAGCCAATTTCATTAGAGAGAACCAAGTAATCATATTCTCTAAAGTATTCCAAGGTGTCTTGGTGATTTGTGATTCCACTTGAGGCTTCCACACTATTGGGGCTAAGCTCTTAAAGCTTGAAGACATCAAGCTACATCAAGAGGTATGTATTCTATCTTGTTACATTCATAGTTTTTGTATGCTAGATTAGGATAATACCTTGGATGTTCTTATTTGCATGTATAATAGAGAAAACATAGATCCAAGGTATTTAGGGTTGCATGTACACTTAGGAAGTGTTAGAATGCTCAAAACCCAACAGGATCATGGAAATGAAAGGCCATGTCAATTAGGGTTTACATGGTGTAACCCTAACTATATAAGCTTCTTATTCTTGACCAAAATCGGACACTAGTGTGTGTAGTGAAAGGGCTAGCCGATTTCATGAGTTGTAGAATTCTCTCAAGTTATTCTAAGTGTTTTGGTGATTGTGATTCCATTTGAGGCTTCCACACTATTGGGGCTAGGCACTCAAGCTTCATGAAGACTTTCTACATCAAGAGGTATGTATTCTATCTTGTTACATTCATTGTTTTTGTATGCTAGATTAGGATAATACCTTGGAAGTTCTTATTTGCATGTATAATAGAGAAAACATAGATCCAAGGTATTTAGGGTTTCATGTACACTTAGGAGTGTTAGAATGCTCAAAACCCAACATCAACAAGTAGTAGAACAAGCCATATGAGTCGAAGTTTATCCGTTCCTTTTACCTTCGGGATCAAAGCGATATCTGTGGGCCCCTCGATGATTTGATGATGACAAATGGAAGTGCTCGGCCGGGCCAGGACTGATTTGATTTGTTCAATTAGTCAGTCGTCATAAATCGAAAATCGGGAAACAACAAATGGACAGAGAGAATGATTATAATCCATGTCTCAGTCCATATGATATCTAGAATGGAGGAATATATGATCCCTTATCTAATGGACAGGTCATTGACAAAGGTCAGAGTTCATCTACAAGGTCAGAGTTCGACAGAAGCTTTTGAGAGCTACGATCGCAAGTTGGTTCCTGAAGTCATACGCAATAATAGTTTTAGACTTATCCAAGTGGGAGACTGTTGGATTAATGTCTAAGTCCATAACTATAATTGGTAAGACTTGACCCGACCCGACATGGTCCATTTGGGTTGCATACCATCATGCACTTGGATTGACTATAATGAGAGAAATAAGACACTTATGGTTATTAATATATTATAAGTTCTAGTATATTAATAATAAGAATAATAAGATTATTTAATTAGTATTGATCAAGAATTAATCTAGGATTAATTAAGTGATCAAAAGAAGACTAATTAAATATATGGGTTGATTGTGTAAATCATCCATACTTGTATAGTGGGCTAATGCTCCATGGATAATCAAGTTGGGCTAAAACGCATAGGATGGTCCATGGATGTTCCATGGTGTATTTGTACCCATGGATCATGGAAATGAAAGGCCATGTCAATTAGGGTTTACATGGTGTAACCCTAACTATATAAGCATCTTATTCTTGACCAAAATCGGCCACTAGTGTGTGAAGTGAAAGGGCTAGCCGATTTCATGAGTTGTAGAATTCTCTCAAGTTATTCCAAGTGTTTTGGTGATTGTGATTCCATTTGAGGCTTCCACACTATTGGGGCTAGGCACTCAAGCTTCATGAAGACTTTCTACATCAAAGAGGTATGTATTCTATCTTGTTACACTCATTGTTTTGTATGCTAGATTAGGATAATACCTTGGATGTTCTTATTTGCATGTATAAAAGAGAAAAACATAGATCCAAGGTATTTAGGGTTGCATGTACACTTAGGAGTGTTAGAATGCTCAAAACCCAACAGGAACACCGACAAGGCAAGCCCCAAGACCCATGAAGGTGCCCACCCCCTAACATGTTTACTTGATTGGTCGAACGGCGACCTAAAAAAAGCCATGTTTCCTTGATTCCTCGAACATGTTGCCTTAATTTGTCGAACGATGACATGATGAATAGCATTGTTGCCTAGATTTGTCGAACGATAAACCTGATGACCCGTGAATGAAGCCCACCCCAACATCTTGCCTTGTTTTCTCGAACGACGACGTATAAACTAGCCTTGTTGCCTTGATTATTCGAACTTGCTGCTTAGATTTCTTGAAGGATGACCTTGAAACTAGGCCTGTTACCTTTATTGTTGCCTTGATTTTTAGAACGATGGCCTGAAAACTAGCCTTGTGGCCTTGGTTTCTAGAACATGATGTCTTGATATCTCGAATGACGAGCGGAGAGCAGTGCCCGTTGCCTTGATTTTTCGAACGAAGACCTGAAAAACAAGCCATATTGCCTTGATATCTCGAACCTGATGGCTTGGTTTTTGGAACGAAGGACACGAACGATGCTTTGGTTTAAGTAAAATGTTGGCGGCCTTTCTCGGACGACGGCTGAAAGCTGGCGTGTTGCCTTGATTTATGGAGCGCCTTTGATTTATACAACATGTTGTCCGTGTTTCTCGAACGACGACCTGAAAGCTTGGATTTATTGAACGACGGCCTGAAAACAAGCCTTGCCGCCTTGATCGCTCGAACATGTTGCCTTGAATTATCAAACTACTACCCGAAAGCATGTTGCCTTGAATTATCAAACACCGTCGAAGTCACTACACACGATGCATGCCCACATTAAATGAGTATATGTTGCTCTTTCGGCATTTTTGACGTCTTATGAGAACACAAAGTATAATTGGTGGTCCTAGTAAAGCGAGTCATCAGCTCGGGTTGTTATGTGTTTTTATCGGAGGCCGCGTCACCGTTGTTGGCGAATTACGGCCTGATCACCGGGTTTTATTATTGTAGGGTCCTTCATCCTTGTCCAATTCGTGCCAAACCGGCTTCATTTTGGCGAGTTAAATAGAATTATAGCGTCTGGGATTTATCGACTCGGCCAAGACTAGATACGGCCAAGATTAACCGGTGAGCAGATGACCAAACCCGATGAAACCTGGCCAAAATCATATTTTGCTCGACAACTCGAAATCCATGGACATTTCCTCGATCACGAAAGAAATTTTACCAGGCAAATCAACGATTTCGAGCAACTTTCGTTCAATGGGTTTTTGCGAAATCGAAAGTAAAAGACCACCCGGTGACCAAAGACGACCCAACCCGATGAAAGTTAGCCAAAATCACATCTTGCTCGGTAACTCGAAATCCGTGCACATTTTCTGGATCACGAAAGAAAATTTACCAGGTAAATCAATGATTTCGAGAAACTTTCATTTAGTGGGTTTTCGCTGATTCGGAAGTACAAGATAACCCGGTGACCAAAGACGACAAGACGCGGTGCAAGTTAGCCAAAATCGCATTTTGCTCGGTAACTCGAAATCCGTGCACATTTTCTCGACCATGAAAGGAATTTTGCCCAGTGAATCAAGGTTTCCGAGCAACTTTCATTCAATGGGTTTTCGCTAATTCGGAAGTAAAAGACCACCCGGTGATCGAAGTCGACCCAACCCGATGAAAGTTTGCCGAAATCACATATGGATCGGTAACTCGAAATCCGTGCGCATTTTCTCGATCACGAAAGAAAATTTACCAGGTAAATCAATGATTTCGAGCAACTTTCATTCAATGGTTTTTCGCTAATTCGGAAGTACAAGACCACCCGGTGACCGAAGTCGACCCAACCCGATGAAAGTTAGCCGAAATCACATATGGATCGGTAACTCGAAATCCGTGCACATTTTCTCGATCACGAAAGAAAATTTACCAGGCAAATCAATGATTTCGAGCAACTTTCATTCAATGGGTCTTTGCCAATTCGAAAGTTAAAGTCCGGTAGTGTGTGTGTACAAGTATCGAAGCCTCGGTCCCCCGGGTAATTACGGACCAAAAACATTTTTTTTTTTTGAAACGTACATTATTCGTGTTAATAAAGAGCCATGCAAAATTTCGTCAAAATCCGACTTAATTTGAGGGAGTTATGGACGTTTTTTGCAAAATTATGCATCCTGGGGGAAATCAATGTCTGTTCCTGTCACCAAGCTCTTTGTGCAATATGTATATATAGGGGAAGGGTGGGAGTGACGCCCCACAGGCGTCCCGAAGGCAGGTGGGCGACCAGCGACGTCGAGGCTGCTACGACCAAGGGCAAAGCCAAGGCAAGGCCATCGGCCAAGCTCACCGGTGGTATCCAAGTCGCGATTTGCGTTTGGCTGGTGAAACCAGATCGCGACCAGCCACTCCTCGACGAGATCTTCGCAAGCGACCCATTTTCACCGATGAAAAACCTGATCGCGACCAAAATTGCCCCACGTCGTGCTAGTTCCAAAAAAATTATGCATGATATGGAAAATCAATGTTTGTTCCTGTCACCAAGCTCTTTGCGCAATATGTATATATGGGGGAAGGGTGGGAGTGACGCCCCACAGGTGCCCCAAAGGTGGGTGAGCGACCAGTGACGTCGAGGCTGTTACGACCAAGGGCAAGCCAAGGCAAGGCCATCGGCCAAGCTCACCGGTGATATCCAAGTCGCAATTTGCGTTTGCTTGGCGAAACCAGATCGCGACCAGCCACTCCTCGACGATATCCTCGCAAGCGGCCCATTGTCACCGATGAAAAACCTGATCGCGACCAAATTTGCCCCACGTCGTGCTAGTTCCAAAAAATTATGCATGATATGGGAAATCAATGTCTGTTCCTGTCACCAAGCTCTTTGTGCAATATGTATATATAGGGGAGGGCATGGTTGCTGAATCCACCATCGAGCATCGTAAAGGCAAGCCCCAAGACCCGTGAAAGAGCCCTCCCCCAACACGTTGCCTTGATTGCTCGAACGACGACCCAAAAACTAGCCGCGTTGCCTTGATTCCTCGAACATGTTGCCTTTATTTGTGGAACCATGACCGGATGACTAGAAGCGTTGCCTAGATTTGTCGAACGACGACCTTGAAACGAGCCCGGTTGCCTTGATTCCTTGAGCATGTTGCCTTGATTTTTTGAACGATGACCTGAAAACTAGCCTAATGGAAAACATGGGTGCCATTTCTCATTACCGAGACGCATATATTTGGGGGGAGCATAGAGACGAAGCAACCATCTAGCACCAACAACGCAAGCCCTAAGACCCGTGAAGGAGCCCACCCCCAACGCGTTGCCTTGATTGCTCGAAAGACGAGCCAAAAACTAGCCTCGTTGCCTTGATTCCTCGAACGTGTTGCCTTAATTTGTCGAACGATGACCTGATGGCTAACATTGTTGCCTAGATTTGTCGAACGACGACCATGAAACTTGTCATGTTGCCTTGATTTTTTGAACGATGACCTGAAAACTATCCTAACGCACAACTTGTGGGCTGTTCCTTATTGCCTTGTTAGCTAGTCCCCTGTTGCCTTGATTTCTCCAACACGTTGCCTTGATATGTCGGATGATGGCCTGAAAACTAGCCATGTTGCCTAGATTTCTTGTATGACGACCTGGAAACTAGTCTTGCTGCCTTGATTGCTCGAACACCTTGCCTTGATATCCCTAATGACGACCTGAAAACTTGCAGCGTTGCCTTGATTACTCGCACACGTTGCTTGGAAACTAGCCACGATGGCCTGGAAACTAGCCACGATGCCTTGATTTTCCCTGACGTCGTGTGCATACGAAAAATTATGCATCCTCAGGGAAATCAATGTCTGTTCCTGTCACCAAGCTCTTTGTGCAATATATATATATATATATATAGGGGAGGGCATGGTTGCTGAATCCACCATCGAGCATCGCAAAGGCAAGCCCCAAGACCCGTGAAAGAGCCCTCCCCCAACACGTTGCCTTGATTGCTCGAACGACGACCCAAAAACTAGCCGCGTTGCCTTGATTCCTCGAACATGTTGCCTTTATTTGTGGAACGATGACCGGATGACAAGAAGCGTTGCCTAGATTTGTCGAACGACGACCTTGAAACAAGCCCAGTTGCCTTGATTCCTTGAGCATGTTGCCTTCATTTTTTGAACGATGACCTGAAAACTAGCCTAATAGAAAACATGGGTCCTATTCCTCATTGCCTTGACGTATATATTGGGGGGACCATAGAGACGACGCAACCATCGAGCACCAACAAGGCAAGCCCCAAGACCTGTGAAGGAGCCCGCCCCCCAAAGCGTTGCCTTGATTGCTCGAACGACGAGCCAAAAACTAGCCGTGTTGCCTTGATTCCTCGAACGTGTTGCCTTAATTGGTCGAACGATGACCTGATGACTAAAATTGTTGCCTAGATTTTCCGAACGATGACCATGAAGCTAGTCTTTTTGCCTTGATTCCTTGAGCTTGTTGCCTTGATATTTTGAACGATGACCTGAAAAGTATGATGATGGACAACCGGGGTGTGCTACCCTCGTTTCCTTGACGTCTAATATGGGGTGGACCATAGGGACGAAGCAACCATGGAACACCGACAAGGCAAGCCCCAAGACCCATGAAGGTGCCCACCCCCTAACATGTTTACTTGATTGCTCGAACGGCGACCTAAAAAAAAAGCCATGTTTCCTTGATTCCTCGAACATGTTGCCTTAATTTGTCGAACGATGACATGATGAATAGCATTGTTGCCTAGATTTGTCGAATGATGACCTGATGACTAACGTTGTTGCCTAGATTTGTCGAACGAGGACCTGGAAACTAGTCCTGTTGTCTTGATTCCTTGAGCTTGTTGCCTTGATTTTTTGAACGATGACCTGAAAACTATCGTGAGGGACAACCAGGGTGTGCTATACTCGGTGCCTTGACGTCTAATATTCGGGGGACCATAGGGACAAAGCAACCATCGAGTACCGACAAGGCAAGCCCCAAGACCCGTGAAGGAGCCCTCCCCCAAACACGTTGCCTTGTTTGCTCGAACGACGACCTAAAGAAAGCCCTGTTTCCTTGATTCCTCGAACATGTTGCCTTAATTTGTCGGACGATGACATGATGAATAGCATTTTTGCCTAGATTTGTCGAACGACGACCTTGAAAGTATCCATGTTGCCTTGATTTTTAGAATGATGGCCTGAACACAAGCCTTGTGGCCTTGCTTTCTAGAACATGTAGTCTTGATATCTAAAACAACATCCGGATACCTATACCCATTGCCTTAATGTAAAAATAGGGGGACCGTAGAGACGAAGAAACCACCGAGCAGTGACAAGGCGAGCCCGAAGACCCTTGAAAGAAGCACACAACAAACATGTTGCCTTTGTTGCTCGAACGACGACCTGAAAACATGCCATGTATCCTTGATTCCTCTAACCTGTGGCATTAATTTTATGAACGATGACCTGATTACACGCCTTGCTGCCTAGATGTGTCGAACGATGGCCTTGAAAGATGCCTACCCGAACACGTTGCCTTGTTAACTAGTTCCATGTTGCCTTGATTTCTCCAACATGTTGCCTTGATATGTTTAAGTAAATCCTGAAAACTAGCCATGTCGCCTTGTTTTCTCGAACGACGACCTGGAAACTAGCCTCGTTGCCTTGGCTGCTGGAACATGCTGCCTTGCTTTCTCTAACGACGACCATAAAACTTGCATTGTTGCCTTTTGTTTTTAGAACGATGACATGCCATGTATCCGTGATTCCTCTAACATGTTGCATTAATTTTATGAACGATGACCTGATTACAGGCCTTGGTGCCTACATCTGTCGAACGATGGCCTTGAAAGTTGCCTGCCCGAACACGTTGCCTTGTTGACAAGTTCCATGTTGCCTTGATTTCTCCAACATGTTGCCTTGATATGTTTAAGAAAATCCTGAAAACTAGCCATGTCGCCTTGTTTTCTTGAGCGACGACCAGGAAACTAGCCTCGTTGCCTTCGCTGATGGAACATGTTGCCTTGTTTTCTCTTACGACGACCATAAAACTTGCATTGTTGCTTTGGCTGCTCGAACGACGACCTGAAAACATGCCATGTATCCTTGATTCCTCTAACATGTTGCATTAATTTTATGAACGATGACCTGAGATTACAGGCCTTGGTGCCTTGATCTGTCGAACGATGGCCTTGAAAGTTGCCTACCCGAACACGTTGCCTTGTTGACTAGTTCCATGTTGCCTTGATTTCTCCAACATGTTGCCTTGATATGTTTAAGAAAAACCTGAAAACTAGCCATGTCGCCTTGTTTTCTTGAACGACGACCAGGAAACTAGCCTCGTTGCCTTGGCTGATGGAACATGTTGCCTTGTTTTCGCTTACGGCGACCATAAAACTCGCATTGTTGCCTTGGCTGCTCGATCGACGTCCTGAAAACATGCCATGTATCCTTGATTCCTCTAACAAGTTGCATTAATTGTATGAACGATGGCCTGATTACAAGCCTTGCTGCCTATATCTGTCAAACGATGGCCTTGAAAGTTGCCTACCGGAACACGTTGCCTTGTTGACTAGTTCCATGTTGCCTTGATTTCTCCAACATGTTGCCTTGATATGTTTAAGAAAATCCTGAAAACTAGCCATGTCGCCTTGTTTTCTTGAACGACGACCAGGAAGCTAGCCTCGTTGCCTTGGCTGATGGAACAAGTTGCCTTGTTTTCTCTTACGACGACCATAAAACTTGCATTGTTGCCTTGGCTGCTCGATCGACGTCCTGAAAACATGCCATGTATCCTTTGATTCCTCTAACAAGTTGCATTAATTTTATGAATGATGACCTGATGCCAAGCCTTGCTGTCTATATCTGTCGAACGATGGCCTTGAAAGTTGCCTACCGGAACACGTTGCCTTGTTGACTAGTTCCATGTTGCCTTGATTTCTCCAACATGTTGCCTTGATATGTTTAAGAAAATCCTGAAAACTAGCCATGTCGCCTTGTTTTCTTGAACGACCCACGATGCCTTGAGTTATCGATCGAAGACCAGAGAACTAGCCTCGTATCCTTGATGTGTTTTTATCGGAGGCCGCGTCACCATTGTTGGTGAAATACGGCCCGGTCACCGGGTTTGATTATTGTAAGTTCCTTTATCCTTGTCCAATTCGTGCCAAACCGGCTTCATTTTGGCGAGTTACAGAGAATTATAGCGTCTGAGTTTTTCGACTCGGCGAAGACTAGATACGCCCAAGATTAACCGGTGACGAGATGACCCAGATGAAAACCTGTCCAAAATCATATTTTGCTCAGTAACTCGAAATCCGTGCACATTTTCTCGATCACGAAAGAAATTTTACCATGTAAATCAAGACGACCTGAAAACTAGCCTTGTTGCCTTGATTATTCAAACTTGTTGCTTAGATATTTTGAACGATGAGCTTGAAGCTAGGCTTGTTGCCTTGATTTTTAGACCGATGACCTGAAAACTAGCCTTTTGTGGCCTTGGTTTCTTGAACGATGACCTGAAAACTAGCCACGATGTCTTGATTTCTCCCGACGTCGTGCGCATACTAAAAATTATGCATCCTCGGGCAAATCAATGTCTGTTGCCTTGATTTCTTGAACATGTTGCCTTGATTTCTAGAACGATGACCTGAAAACTAGCCTTGTGGCCTTGAATTGCAGGACATGTTGTCTTGATATCTCAAACGAAAGCCTGATTGCTATCCCCATTGCCTTGATGGCGGCGAAGCCACCGTCGAGCACCGACAAGGCAAGCCTAATGACCCGTGAATGAAGCCCACCCCAACATCTTGCCTTGTTTTCTCGAACGACGACGTATAAACTAGCCTTGTTGCCTTGATTATTCGAACTTGCTGCTTAGATTTCTTGAAGGATGACCTTGAAACTAGGCCTGTTACCTTTATTGTTGCCTTGATTTTTAGAACGATGGCCTGAAAACTAGCCTTGTGGCCTTGGTTTCTAGAACATGATGTCTTGATATCTCGAATGACGAGCGGAGAGCAGTGCCCGTTGCCTTGATTTTTCGAACGAAGACCTAAAAAACAAGCCATATTGCCTTGATATCTCGAACCTGATGGCTTGGTTTTTGGAACGAAGGACACGAACGATGCTTTGGTTTAAGTAAAATGTTGGCGGCCTTTCTCGGACGACGGCTGAAAGCTGGCGTGTTGCCTTGATTTATGGAGCGCCTTTGATTTATACAACATGTTGTCCGTGTTTCTCGAACGACGACCTGAAAGCTTGGATTTATTGAACGACGGCCTGAAAACAAGCCTTGCCGCCTTGATCGCTCGAACATGTTGCCTTGAATTATCAAACTACTACCCGAAAGCATGTTGCCTTGAATTATCAAACACCGTCGAAGTCACTACACACGATGCATGCCCACATTAAATGAGTATATGTTGCTCTTTCGGCATTTTTGACGTCTTATGAGAAAACAAAGTATAATTGGTGGTCCTAGTAAAGCGAGTCATCAGCTCGGGTTGTTATGTGTTTTTATCGGAGGCCGCGTCACCGTTGTTGGCGAATTACGACCTAATCACCGGGTTTTATTATTGTAGGGTCCTTCATCCTTGTCCAATTCGTGCCAAACCGGCTTCATTTTGGCGAGTTAAATAGAATTATAGCGTCTGGGATTTATCGACTCGGCCAAGACTAGATACGGCCAAGATTAACCGGTGAGCAGATGACCAAACCCGATGAAACCTGGCCAAAATCATATTTTGCTCGACAACTCGAAATCCATGGACATTTCCTCGATCACGAAAGAAATTTTACCAGGCAAATCAACGATTTCGAGCAACTTTCGTTCAATGGGTTTTTGCGAAATCGAAAGTAAAAGACCACCCGGTGACCAAAGACGACCCAACCCGATGAAAGTTAGCCAAAATCACATCTTGCTCGGTAACTCGAAATCCGTGCACATTTTCTGGATCACGAAAGAAAATTTACCAGGTAAATCAATGATTTCGAGCAACTTTCATTTAGTGGGTTTTCGCTGATTCGGAAGTACAAGATCACCCGGTGACCAAAGACGACAAGACGCGGTGCAAGTTAGCCAAAATCGCATTTTGCTCGGTAACTCGAAATCCGTGCACATTTTCTCGACCATGAAAGGAATTTTGCCCAGTGAATCAAGGTTTCCGAGCAACTTTCATTCAATGGGTTTTCGCTAATTCGGAAGTAAAAGACCACCCGGTGATCGAAGTCGACCCAACCCGATGAAAGTTTGCCGAAATCACATATGGATCGGTAACTCGAAATCCGTGCGCATTTTCTCGATCACGAAAGAAAATTTACCAGGTAAATCAATGATTTCGAGCAACTTTCATTCAATGGTTTTTCGCTAATTCGGAAGTACAAGACCACCCGGTGACCGAAGTCGACCCAACCCGATGAAAGTTAGCCGAAATCACATATGGATCGGTAACTCGAAATCCGTGCACATTTTCTCGATCACGAAAGAAAATTTACCAGGCAAATCAATGATTTCGAGCAACTTTCATTCAATGGGTCTTTGCCAATTCGAAAGTTAAAGTCCGGTAGTGTGTGTGTACAAGTATCGAAGCCTCGGTCCCCCGGGTAATTACGGACCAAAAACATTTTTTTTTTTGAAACGTACATTATTCGTGTTAATAAAGAGCCATGCAAAATTTCGTCAAAATCCGACTTAATTTGAGGGAGTTATGGACGTTTTTTGCAAAATTATGCATCCTGGGGGAAATCAATGTCTGTTCCTGTCACCAAGCTCTTTGTGCAATATGTATATATAGGGGAAGGGTGGGAGTGACGCCCCACAGGCGTCCCGAAGGCGGGTGGGCGACCAGCGACGTCGAGGCTGCTACGACCAAGGGCAAAGCCAAGGCAAGGCCATCGGCCAAGCTCACCGGTGGTATCCAAGTCGCGATTTGCGTTTGGCTGGTGAAACCAGATCGCGACCAGCCACTCCTCGACGAGATCTTCGCAAGCGACCCATTTTCACCGATGAAAAACCTGATCGCGACCAAAATTGCCCCACGTCGTGCTAGTTCCAAAAAAATTATGCATGATATGGAAAATCAATGTCTGTTCCTGTCACCAAGCTCTTTGCGCAATATGTATATATGGGGGAAGGGTGGGAGTGACGCCCCACAGGTGCCCCAAAGGTGGGTGAGCGACCAGTGACGTCGAGGCTGTTACGACCAAGGGCAAGCCAAGGCAAGGCCATCGGCCAAGCTCACCGGTGATATCCAAGTCGCAATTTGCGTTTGCTTGGCGAAACCAGATCGCGACCAGCCACTCCTCGACGATATCCTCGCAAGCGGCCCATTGTCACCGATGAAAAACCTGATCGCGACCAAATTTGCCCCACGTCGTGCTAGTTCCAAAAAATTATGCATGATATGGGAAATCAATGTCTGTTCCTGTCACCAAGCTCTTTGTGCAATATGTATATATAGGGGAGGGCATGGTTGCTGAATCCACCATCGAGCATCGTAAAGGCAAGCCCCAAGACCCGTGAAAGAGCCCTCCCCCAACACGTTGCCTTGATTGCTCGAACGACGACCCAAAAACTAGCCGCGTTGCCTTGATTCCTCGAACATGTTGCCTTTATTTGTGGAACCATGACCGGATGACTAGAAGCGTTGCCTAGATTTGTCGAACGACGACCTTGAAACGAGCCCGGTTGCCTTGATTCCTTGAGCATGTTGCCTTGATTTTTTGAACGATGACCTGAAAACTAGCCTAATGGAAAACATGGGTGCCATTTCTCATTACCGAGACGCATATATTTGGGGGGAGCATAGAGACGAAGCAACCATCTAGCACCAACAACGCAAGCCCTAAGACCCGTGAAGGAGCCCACCCCCAACGCGTTGCCTTGATTGCTCAAAAGACGAGCCAAAAACTAGCCTCGTTGCCTTGATTCCTCGAACGTGTTGCCTTAATTTGTCGAACGATGACCTGATGGCTAACATTGTTGCCTAGATTTGTCGAACGACGACCATGAAACTTGTCATGTTGCCTTGATTTTTTGAATGATGACCTGAAAACTATCCTAACGCACAACTTGTGGGCTGTTCCTTATTGCCTTGTTAGCTAGTCCCCTGTTGCCTTGATTTCTCCAACACGTTGCCTTGATATGTCGGACGATGGCCTGAAAACTAGCCATGTTGCCTAGATTTCTTGTATGACGACCTGGAAACTAGTCTTGCTGCCTTGATTGCTCGAACACCTTGCCTTGATATCCCTAATGACGACCTGAAAACTTGCAGCGTTGCCTTGATTACTCGCACACGTTGCTTGGAAACTAGCCACGATGGCCTGGAAACTAGCCACGATGCCTTGATTTTCCCTGACGTCGTGTGCATACGAAAAATTATGCATCCTCAGGGAAATCAATGTCTGTTCCTGTCACCAAGCTCTTTGTGCAATATATATATATATATATATATATATATATATAGGGGAGGGCATGGTTGCTGAATCCACCATCGAGCATCGCAAAGGCAAGCCCCAAGACCCGTGAAAGAGCCCTCCCCCAACACGTTGCCTTGATTGCTCGAACGACGACCCAAAAACTAGCCGCGTTGCCTTGATTCCTCGAACATGTTGCCTTTATTTGTGGAACGATGACCGGATGACAAGAAGCGTTGCCTAGATTTGTCGAACGACGACCTTGAAACAAGCCCAGTTGCCTTGATTCCTTGAGCATGTTACCTTCATTTTTTGAACGATGACCTGAAAACTAGCCTAATAGAAAACATGGGTCCTATTCCTCATTGCCTTGACGTATATATTGGGGGGACCATAGAGACGACGCAACCATCGAGCACCAACAAGGCAAGCCCCAAGACCTGTGAAGGAGCCCGCCCCCCAAAGCGTTGCCTTGATTGCTCGAACGACGAGCCAAAAACTAGCCGTGTTGCCTTGATTCCTCGAACGTGTTGCCTTAATTGGTCGAACGATGACCTGATGACTAAAATTGTTGCCTAGATTTTCCGAACGATGACCATGAAGCTAGTCTTTTTGCCTTGATTCCTTGAGCTTGTTGCCTTGATATTTTGAACGATGACCTGAAAAGTATGATGATGGACAACCGGGGTGTGCTACCCTCGTTTCCTTGACGTCTAATATGGGGTGGACCATAGGGACGAAGCAACCATGGAACACCGACAAGGCAAGCCCCAAGACCCATGAAGGTGCCCACCCCCTAACATGTTTACTTGATTGCTCGAACGGCGACCTAAAAAAAAAAGCCATGTTTCCTTGATTCCTCGAACATGTTGCCTTAATTTGTCGAACGATGACATGATGAATAGCATTGTTGCCTAGATTTGTCGAATGATGACCTGATGACTAACGTTGTTGCCTAGATTTGTCGAACGAGGACCTGGAAACTAGTCCTGTTGTCTTGATTCCTTGAGCTTGTTGCCTTGATTTTTTGAACGATGACCTGAAAACTATCGTGAGGGACAACCAGGGTGTGCTATACTCGGTGCCTTGACGTCTAATATTCGGGGGACCATAGGGACAAAGCAACCATCGAGTACCGACAAGGCAAGCCCCAAGACCCGTGAAGGAGCCCACCCCCAAACACGTTGCCTTGTTTGCTCGAACGACGACCTAAAGAAAGCCCTGTTTCCTTGATTCCTCGAACATGTTGCCTTAATTTGTCGGACGATGACATGATGAATAGCATTTTTGCCTAGATTTGTCGAACGACGACCTTGAAAGTATCCATGTTGCCTTGATTTTTAGAATGATGGCCTGAACACAAGCCTTGTGGCCTTGCTTTCTAGAACATGTAGTCTTGATATCTAAAACAACATCCGGATACCTATACCCATTGCCTTAATGTAAAAATAGGGGGACCGTAGAGACGAAGAAACCACCGAGCAGTGACAAGGCGAGCCCGAAGACCCTTGAAAGAAGCACACAACAAACATGTTGCCTTTGTTGCTCGAACGACGACCTGAAAACATGCCATGTATCCTTGATTCCTCTAACCTGTGGCATTAATTTTATGAACGATGACCTGATTACACGCCTTGCTGCCTAGATGTGTCGAACGATGGCCTTGAAAGATGCCTACCCGAACACGTTGCCTTGTTAACTAGTTCCATGTTGCCTTGATTTCTCCAACATGTTGCCTTGATATGTTTAAGTAAATCCTGAAAACTAGCCATGTCGCCTTGTTTTCTCGAACGACGACCTGGAAACTAGCCTCGTTGCCTTGGCTGCTGGAACATGCTGCCTTGCTTTCTCTAACGACGACCATAAAACTTGCATTGTTGCCTTTTGTTTTTAGAACGATGACATGCCATGTATCCGTGATTCCTCTAACATGTTGCATTAATTTTATGAACGATGACCTGATTACAGGCCTTGGTGCCTACATCTGTCGAACGATGGCCTTGAAAGTTGCCTGCCCGAACACGTTGCCTTGTTGACAAGTTCCATGTTGCCTTGATTTCTCCAACATGTTGCCTTGATATGTTTAAGAAAATCCTGAAAACTAGCCATGTCGCCTTGTTTTCTTGAGCGACGACCAGGAAACTAGCCTCGTTGCCTTCGCTGATGGAACATGTTGCCTTGTTTTCTCTTACGACGACCATAAAACTTGCATTGTTGCTTTGGCTGCTCGAACGACGACCTGAAAACATGCCATGTATCCTTGATTCCTCTAACATGTTGCATTAATTTTATGAACGATGACCTGAGATTACAGGCCTTGGTGCCTTGATCTGTCGAACGATGGCCTTGAAAGTTGCCTACCCGAACACGTTGCCTTGTTGACTAGTTCCATGTTGCCTTGATTTCTCCAACATGTTGCCTTGATATGTTTAAGAAAAACCTGAAAACTAGCCATGTCGCCTTGTTTTCTTGAACGACGACCAGGAAACTAGCCTCGTTGCCTTGGCTGATGGAACATGTTGCCTTGTTTTCGCTTACGGCGACCATAAAACTCGCATTGTTGCCTTGGCTGCTCGATCGACGTCCTGAAAACATGCCATGTATCCTTGATTCCTCTAACAAGTTGCATTAATTGTATGAACGATGGCCTGATTACAAGCCTTGCTGCCTATATCTGTCGAACGATGGCCTTGAAAGTTGCCTACCGGAACACGTTGCCTTGTTGACTAGTTCCATGTTGCCTTGATTTCTCCAACATGTTGCCTTGATATGTTTAAGAAAATCCTGAAAACTAGCCATGTCGCCTTGTTTTCTTGAACGACGACCAGGAAGCTAGCCTCGTTGCCTTGGCTGATGGAACATGTTGCCTTGTTTTCTCTTACGACGACCATAAAACTTGCATTGTTGCCTTGGCTGCTCGATCGACGTCCTGAAAACATGCCATGTATCCTTTGATTCCTCTAACAAGTTGCATTAATTTTATGAATGATGACATGATGCCAAGCCTTGCTGCCTATATCTGTCGAACGATGGCCTTGAAAGTTGCCTACCGGAACACGTTGCCTTGTTGACTAGTTCCATGTTGCCTTGATTTCTCCAACATGTTGCCTTGATATGTTTAAGAAAATCCTGAAAACTAGCCATGTCGCCTTGTTTTCTTGAACGACCCACGATGCCTTGAGTTATCGATCGAAGACCAGAGAACTAGCCTCGTATCCTTGATGTGTTTTTATCGGAGGCCGCGTCACCATTGTTGGTGAAATACGGCCTGGTCACCGGGTTTGATTATTGTAAGTTCCTTTATCCTTGTCCAATTCGTGCCAAACCGGCTTCATTTTGGCGAGTTACAGAGAATTATAGCGTCTGAGTTTTTCGACTCGGCGAAGACTAGATACGCCCAAGATTAACCGGTGACGAGATGACCCAGATGAAAACCTGTCCAAAATCATATTTTGCTCAGTAACTCGAAATCCGTGCACATTTTCTCGATCACGAAAGAAATTTTACCATGTAAATCAAGACGACCTGAAAACTAGCCTTGTTGCCTTGATTATTCAAACTTGTTGCTTAGATATTTTGAACGATGACCTTGAAGCTAGGCTTGTTGCCTTGATTTTTAGACCGATGACCTGAAAACTAGCCTTTTGTGGCCTTGGTTTCTTGAACGATGACCTGAAAACTAGCCACGATGTCTTGATTTCTCCCGACGTCGTGCGCATACTAAAAATTATGCATCCTCGGGCAAATCAATGTCTGTTGCCTTGATTTCTTGAACATGTTGCCTTGATTTCTAGAACGATGACCTGAAAACTAGCCTTGTGGCCTTGAATTGCAGGACATGTTGTCTTGATATCACAAACGAAAGCCTGATTGCTATCCCCATTGCCTTGATGGCGGCGAAGCCACCGTCGAGCACCGACAAGGCAAGCCTAATGACCCGTGAATGAAGCCCACCCCAACATCTTGCCTTGTTTTCTCGAACGACGACGTATAAACTAGCCTTGTTGCCTTGATTATTCGAACTTGCTGCTTAGATTTCTTGAAGGATGACCTTGAAACTAGGCCTGTTACCTTTATTGTTGCCTTGATTTTTAGAACGATGGCCTGAAAACTAGCCTTGTGGCCTTGGTTTCTAGAACATGATGTCTTGATATCTCGAATGACGAGCGGAGAGCAGTGCCCGTTGCCTTGATTTTTCGAACGAAGACCTGAAAAACAAGCCATATTGCCTTGATATCTCGAACCTGATGGCTTGGTTTTTGGAACGAAGGACACGAACGATGCTTTGGTTTAAGTAAAATGTTGGCGGCCTTTCTCGGACGACGGCTGAAAGCTGGCGTGTTGCCTTGATTTATGGAGCGCCTTTGATTTATACAACATGTTGTCCGTGTTTCTCGAACGACGACCTGAAAGCTTGGATTTATTGAACGACGGCCTGAAAACAAGCCTTGCCGCCTTGATCGCTCGAACATGTTGCCTTGAATTATCAAACTACTACCCGAAAGCATGTTGCCTTGAATTATCAAACACCGTCGAAGTCACTACACACGATGCATGCCCACATTAAATGAGTATATGTTGCTCTTTCGGCATTTTTGACGTCTTATGAGAAAACAAAGTATAATTGGTGGTCCTAGTAAAGCGAGTCATCAGCTCGGGTTGTTATGTGTTTTTATCGGAGGCCGCGTCACCGTTGTTGGCGAATTACGGCCTGATCACCGGGTTTTATTATTGTAGGGTCCTTCATCCTTGTCCAATTCGTGCCAAACCGGCTTCATTTTGGCGAGTTAAATAGAATTATAGCGTCTGGGATTTATCGACTCGGCCAAGACTAGATACGGCCAAGATTAACCGGTGAGCAGATGACCAAACCCGATGAAACCTGGCCAAAATCATATTTTGCTCGACAACTCGAAATCCATGGACATTTCCTCGATCACGAAAGAAATTTTACCAGGCAAATCAACGATTTCGAGCAACTTTCGTTCAATGGGTTTTTGCGAAATCGAAAGTAAAAGACCACCCGGTGACCAAAGACGACCCAACCCGATGAAAGTTAGCCAAAATCACATCTTGCTCGGTAACTCGAAATCCGTGCACATTTTCTGGATCACGAAAGAAAATTTACCAGGTAAATCAATGATTTCGAGCAACTTTCATTTAGTGGGTTTTCGCTGATTCGGAAGTATAAGATCACCCGGTGACCAAAGACGACAAGACGCGGTGCAAGTTAGCCAAAATCGCATTTTGCTCGGTAACTCGAAATCCGTGCACATTTTCTCGACCATGAAAGGAATTTTGCCCAGTGAATCAAGGTTTCCGAGCAACTTTCATTCAATGGGTTTTCGCTAATTCGGAAGTAAAAGACCACCCGGTGATCGAAGTCGACCCAACCCGATGAAAGTTTGCCGAAATCACATATGGATCGGTAACTCGAAATCCGTGCGCATTTTCTCGATCACGAAAGAAAATTTACCAGGTAAATCAATGATTTCGAGCAACTTTCATTCAATGGTTTTTCGCTAATTCGGAAGTACAAGACCACCCGGTGACCGAAGTCGACCCAACCCGATGAAAGTTAGCCGAAATCACATATGGATCGGTAACTCGAAATCCGTGCACATTTTCTCGATCACGAAAGAAAATTTACCAGGCAAATCAATGATTTCGAGCAACTTTCATTCAATGGGTCTTTGCCAATTCGAAAGTTAAAGTCCGGTAGTGTGTGTGTACAAGTATCGAAGCCTCGGTCCCCCGGGTAATTACGGACCAAAAACATTTTTTTTTTTTGAAACGTACATTATTCGTGTTAATAAAGAGCCATGCAAAATTTCGTCAAAATCCGACTTAATTTGAGGGAGTTATGGACGTTTTTTGCAAAATTATGCATCCTGGGGGAAATCAATGTCTGTTCCTGTCACCAAGCTCTTTGTGCAATATGTATATATAGGGGAAGGGTGGGAGTGACGCCCCACAGGCGTCCCGAAGGCAGGTGGGCGACCAGCGACGTCGAGGCTGCTACGACCAAGGGCAAAGCCAAGGCAAGGCCATCGGCCAAGCTCACCGGTGGTATCCAAGTCGCGATTTGCGTTTGGCTGGTGAAACCAGATCGCGACCAGCCACTCCTCGACGAGATCTTCGCAAGCGACCCATTTTCACCGATGAAAAACCTGATCGCGACCAAAATTGCCCCACGTCGTGCTAGTTCCAAAAAAATTATGCATGATATGGAAAATCAATGTCTGTTCCTGTCACCAAGCTCTTTGCGCAATATGTATATATGGGGGAAGGGTGGGAGTGACGCCCCACAGGTGCCCCAAAGGTGGGTGAGCGACCAGTGACGTCGAGGCTGTTACGACCAAGGGCAAGCCAAGGCAAGGCCATCGGCCAAGCTCACCGGTGATATCCAAGTCGCAATTTGCGTTTGCTTGGCGAAACCAGATCGCGACCAGCCACTCCTCGACGATATCCTCGCAAGCGGCCCATTGTCACCGATGAAAAACCTGATCGCGACCAAATTTGCCCCACGTCGTGCTAGTTCCAAAAAATTATGCATGATATGGGAAATCAATGTCTGTTCCTGTCACCAAGCTCTTTGTGCAATATGTATATATAGGGGAGGGCATGGTTGCTGAATCCACCATCGAGCATCGTAAAGGCAAGCCCCAAGACCCGTGAAAGAGCCCTCCCCCAACACGTTGCCTTGATTGCTCGAACGACGACCCAAAAACTAGCCGCGTTGCCTTGATTCCTCGAACATGTTGCCTTTATTTGTGGAACCATGACCGGATGACTAGAAGCGTTGCCTAGATTTGTCGAACGACGACCTTGAAACGAGCCCGGTTGCCTTGATTCCTTGAGCATGTTGCCTTGATTTTTTGAACGATGACCTGAAAACTAGCCTAATGGAAAACATGGGTGCCATTTCTCATTACCGAGACGCATATATTTGGGGGGAGCATAGAGACGAAGCAACCATCTAGCACCAACAACGCAAGCCCTAAGACCCGTGAAGGAGCCCACCCCCAACGCGTTGCCTTGATTGCTCGAAAGACGAGCCAAAAACTAGCCTCGTTGCCTTGATTCCTCGAACGTGTTGCCTTAATTTGTCGAACGATGACCTGATGGCTAACATTGTTGCCTAGATTTGTCGAACGACGACCATGAAACTTGTCATGTTGCCTTGATTTTTTGAACGATGACCTGAAAACTATCCTAACGCACAACTTGTGGGCTGTTCCTTATTGCCTTGTTAGCTAGTCCCCTGTTGCCTTGATTTCTCCAACACGTTGCCTTGATATGTCGGACGATGGCCTGAAAACTAGCCATGTTGCCTAGATTTCTTGTATGACGACCTGGAAACTAGTCTTGCTGCCTTGATTGCTCGAACACCTTGCCTTGATATCCCTAATGACGACCTGAAAACTTGCAGCGTTGCCTTGATTACTCGCACACGTTGCTTGGAAACTAGCCACGATGGCCTGGAAACTAGCCACGATGCCTTGATTTTCCCTGACGTCGTGTGCATACGAAAAATTATGCATCCTCAGGGAAATCAATGTCTGTTCCTGTCACCAAGCTCTTTGTGCAATATATATATATATAGGGGAGGGCATGGTTGCTGAATCCACCATCGAGCATCGCAAAGGCAAGCCCCAAGACCCGTGAAAGAGCCCTCCCCCAACACGTTGCCTTGATTGCTCGAACGACGACCCAAAAACTAGCCGCGTTGCCTTGATTCCTCGAACATGTTGCCTTTATTTGTGGAACGATGACCGGATGACAAGAAGCGTTGCCTAGATTTGTCGAACGACGACCTTGAAACAAGCCCAGTTGCCTTGATTCCTTGAGCATGTTGCCTTCATTTTTTGAACGATGACCTGAAAACTAGCCTAATAGAAAACATGGGTCCTATTCCTCATTGCCTTGACGTATATATTGGGGGGACCATAGAGACGACGCAACCATCGAGCACCAACAAGGCAAGCCCCAAGACCTGTGAAGGAGCCCGCCCCCCAAAGCGTTGCCTTGATTGCTCGAACGACGAGCCAAAAACTAGCCGTGTTGCCTTGATTCCTCGAACGTGTTGCCTTAATTGGTCGAACGATGACCTGATGACTAAAATTGTTGCCTAGATTTTCCGAACGATGACCATGAAGCTAGTCTTTTTGCCTTGATTCCTTGAGCTTGTTTCCTTGATATTTTGAACGATGACCTGAAAAGTATGATGATGGACAACCGGGGTGTGCTACCCTCGTTGCCTTGACGTCTAATATGGGGTGGACCATAGGGACGAAGCAACCATGGAACACCGACAAGGCAAGCCCCAAGACCCATGAAGGTGCCCACCCCTAACATGTTTACTTGATTGCTCGAACGGCGACCTAAAAAAAAAAGCCATGTTTCCTTGATTCCTCGAACATGTTGCCTTAATTTGTCGAACGATGACATGATGAATAGCATTGTTGCCTAGATTTGTCGAACGATGACCTGATGACTAACGTTGTTGCCTAGATTTGTCGAACGAGGACCTGGAAACTAGTCCTGTTGTCTTGATTCCTTGAGCTTGTTGCCTTGATTTTTTGAACGATGACCTGAAAACTATCGTGAGGGACAACCAGGGTGTGCTATACTCGGTGCCTTGACGTCTAATATTCGGGGGACCATAGGGACGAAGCAACCATCGAGTACCGACAAGGCAAGCCCCAAGACCCGTGAAGGAGCCCACCCCCAAACACGTTGCCTTGTTTGCTCAAACGACGACCTAAAGAAAGCCCTGTTTCCTTGATTCCTCGAACATGTTGCCTTAATTTGTCGGACGATGACATGATGAATAGCATTTTTGCCTAGATTTGTCGAACGACGACCTTGAAAGTATCCATGTTGCCTTGATTTTTAGAATGATGGCCTGAACACAAGCCTTGTGGCCTTGCTTTCTAGAACATGTAGTCTTGATATCTAAAACAACATCCGGATACCTATACCCATTGCCTTAATGTAAAAATAGGGGGACCGTAGAGACGAAGAAACCACCGAGCAGTGACAAGGCGAGCCCGAAGACCCTTGAAAGAAGCACACAACAAACATGTTGCCTTTGTTGCTCGAACGACGACCTGAAAACATGCCATGTATCCTTGATTCCTCTAACCTGTGGCATTAATTTTATGAACGATGACCTGATTACACGCCTTGCTGCCTAGATGTGTCGAACGATGGCCTTGAAAGATGCCTACCCGAACACGTTGCCTTGTTAACTAGTTCCATGTTGCCTTGATTTCTCCAACATGTTGCCTTGATATGTTTAAGTAAATCCTGAAAACTAGCCATGTCGCCTTGTTTTCTCGAACGACGACCTGGAAACTAGCCTCGTTGCCTTGGCTGCTGGAACATGCTGCCTTGCTTTCTCTAACGACGACCATAAAACTTGCATTGTTGCCTTTTGTTTTTAGAACGATGACATGCCATGTATCCGTGATTCCTCTAACATGTTGCATTAATTTTATGAACGATGACCTGATTACAGGCCTTGGTGCCTACATCTGTCGAACGATGGCCTTGAAAGTTGCCTGCCCGAACACGTTGCCTTGTTGACAAGTTCCATGTTGCCTTGATTTCTCCAACATGTTGCCTTGATATGTTTAAGAAAATCCTGAAAACTAGCCATGTCGCCTTGTTTTCTTGAGCGACGACCAGGAAACTAGCCTCGTTGCCTTCGCTGATGGAACATGTTGCCTTGTTTTCTCTTACGACGACCATAAAACTTGCATTGTTGCTTTGGCTGCTCGAACGACGACCTGAAAACATGCCATGTATCCTTGATTCCTCTAACATGTTGCATTAATTTTATGAACGATGACCTGAGATTACAGGCCTTGGTGCCTTGATCTGTCGAACGATGGCCTTGAAAGTTGCCTACCCGAACACGTTGCCTTGTTGACTAGTTCCATGTTGCCTTGATTTCTCCAACATGTTGCCTTGATATGTTTAAGAAAAACCTGAAAACTAGCCATGTCGCCTTGTTTTCTTGAACGACGACCAGGAAACTAGCCTCTTTGCCTTGGCTGATGGAACATGTTGCCTTGTTTTCGCTTACGGCGACCATAAAACTCGCATTGTTGCCTTGGCTGCTCGATCGACGTCCTGAAAACATGCCATGTATCCTTGATTCTTCTAACAAGTTGCATTAATTGTATGAACGATGGCCTGATTACAAGCCTTGCTGCCTATATCTGTCGAACGATGGCCTTGAAAGTTGCCTACCGGAACACGTTGCCTTGTTGACTAGTTCCATGTTGCCTTGATTTCTCCAACATGTTGCCTTGATATGTTTAAGAAAATCCTGAAAACTAGCCATGTCGCCTTGTTTTCTTGAACGACCCACGATGCCTTGAGTTATCGATCGAAGACCAGAGAACTAGCCTCGTATCCTTGATGTGTTTTTATCGGAGGCCGCGTCACCATTGTTGGTGAAATACGGCCCGGTCACCGGGTTTGATTATTGTAAGTTCCTTTATCCTTGTCCAATTCGTGCCAAACCGGCTTCATTTTGGCGAGTTACAGAGAATTATAGCGTCCTAGTTTTTCGACTCGGCGAAGACTAGATACGCCCAAGATTAACCGGTGACGAGATGACCCAGATGAAAACCTGTCCAAAATCATATTTTGCTCAGTAACTCGAAATCCGTGCACATTTTCTCGATCACGAAAGAAATTTTACCATGTAAATCAAGACGACCTGAAAACTAGCCTTGTTGCCTTGATTATTCAAACTTGTTGCTTAGATATTTTGAATGATGACCTTGAAGCTAGGCTTGTTGCCTTGATTTTTAGACCGATGACCTGAAAACTAGCCTTTTGTGGCCTTGGTTTCTTGAACGATGACCTGAAAACTAGCCACGATGTCTTGATTTCTCCCGACGTCGTGCGCATACTAAAAATTATGCATCCTCGGGCAAATCAATGTCTGTTGCCTTGATTTCTTGAACATGTTCCCTTGATTTCTAGAACGATGACCTGAAAACTAGCCTTGTGGCCTTGAATTGCAGGACATGTTGTCTTGATATCTCAAATGAAAGCCTGATTGCTATCCCCATTGCCTTGATGGCGGCGAAGCCACCGTCGAGCACCGACAAGGCAAGCCCAATGACCCGTGAATGAAGCCCACCCCAACATCTTGCCTTGTTTTCTCGAACGACGACGTATAAACTAGCCTTGTTGCCTTGATTATTCGAACTTGCTGCTTAGATTTCTTGAAGGATGACCTTGAAACTAGGCCTGTTACCTTTATTGTTGCCTTGATTTTTAGAACGATGGCCTGAAAACTAGCCTTGTGGCCTTGGTTTCTAGAACATGATGTCTTGATATCTCGAATGACGAGCGGAGAGCAGTGCCCGTTGCCTTGATTTTTCGAACGAAGACCTGAAAAACAAGCCATATTGCCTTGATATCTCGAACCTGATGGCTTGGTTTTTGGAACGAAGGACACGAACGATGCTTTGGTTTAAGTAAAATGTTGGCGGCCTTTCTCGGACGACGGCTGAAAGCTGGCGTGTTGCCTTGATTTATGGAGCGCCTTTGATTTATACAACATGTTGTCCGTGTTTCTCGAACGACGACCTGAAAGCTTGGATTTATTGAACGACGGCCTGAAAACAAGCCTTGCCGCCTTGATCGCTCGAACATGTTGCCTTGAATTATCAAACTACTACCCGAAAGCATGTTGCCTTGAATTACCAAACACCGTCGAAGTCACTACACACGATGCATGCCCACATTAAATGAGTATATGTTGCTCTTTCGGCATTTTTGACGTCTTATGAGAAAACAAAGTATAATTGGTGGTCCTAGTAAAGCGAGTCATCAGCTCGGGTTGTTATGTGTTTTTATCGGAGGCCGCGTCACCGTTGTTGGCGAATTACGGCCTGATCACCGGGTTTTATTATTGTAGGGTCCTTCATCCTTGTCCAATTCGTGCCAAACCGGCTTCATTTTGGCGAGTTAAATAGAATTATAGCGTCTGGGATTTATCGACTCGACCAAGACTAGATACGGCCAAGATTAACCGGTGAGCAGATGACCAAACCCGATGAAACCTGGCCAAGACTAGATACGGCCAAGATTAACCGGTGAGCAGATGACCAAACCCGATGAAACCTGGCCAAAATCAAACCGGCTTCATTTTGGCGAGTTAAAGTACTCTCCCATCTTTTCAGATATGAGAAACTTTTATCCTTCTGCCTAATTTGATTCTTCTTATTCGCCCTGCCAGACATTGGAACCTTTTCCAATGTCTCAGAGTTACACTTAAGCTTGTAAGTATAATCATATTTACTGAACTTAAGTAAATCATGACGAATAGTCTTATCAATCTTTTGTGGTGGACTTAATCAGTGCACAAGAATGTGTACTTGATCCCTTAGTCCTTTACTTGACTCACACATCCATGTGGCCGAGTAATTAGTCTTAATTTTCCAAAACTTCAAAGTTCTCATTCATCATGCTATACAACTTGCATGATTCCAAGTTCCAGTCCAATTGAAACTTGGGTGATGAGAATCTTTCCTTATTTGGTAAATTTAGACATTACCACAAATGAAAGAATCAATTTCATACTTCCACTCTTGCTATTAATGGAATCTTATAAGCAACAAAAATTTCCACAGATGCCATTGTAAGGATATTTTAAAATAAATAAAATCAAAAATTTTCTTTTATTTTAAAACTTTGCGGAAAAAAAACTTATCCTTACAATCCATATGAAAACTTGTTGTTATCTATTCCTAAGCAATATCTCATAACTCCTGAGAAGTAGCTCAAGAATCCGATCTTCAAACTATGCGATGGAAATCCATCTACGCCATCAGATTCAACATATTCTTTCTTTAAGTTTCTTCACTTTTCTTTCATTCTTAAAACATCACCATGTGACCCAGTCACATCATGTATCAAGAATCTCAGAATAGAAACTTAACAGAGTTAGATAGTGGAATTTACCTGAAGTAGAGTCAAACTTATTGACTTTAACATCCTTAGGTAAATTTGGCAGCTTCGCAACCAATGCCCCTTCCTTTGGCAATATAAACATATGGACCCTTTGATAATGGTACCCGAGACTATCACAGACTTAGCTTTTCTCTTTACCATTTGGTCAACCGAGTTGACTATGGCCGATCCCTTTCCATTGGGAAGAGAATGCTTTACTAGATATCCAATGTCATCATTGTCAATGTCCATAAAGTTTTAGGAAGTTGATCTTAGCAAATAGATAAGATCATTAAGGGTCTTGTCATAGTCTGTTTCATAGGTGTCCCAAAGGAACTCACTATGTGACTTAGAAAGTGATTGAACCACCAACTTTCTCAAGACTTTGACACCCAACTCTCCCGGCTTGTCAATATGTGACTACATCTCCAAGATGTGATCACACCTAGACCTTGCCTTGCCAATAGGGCTTGAGTGACCTTAACTTTTCAAGAACTTGCGGGTTAGGGAGAATAATTGGAGGACGAGAAAGAAGTATGATATCCATGGGACATCATCTTCATTAGGAAACCTTGTTTCAAGAGATTTGGGAAGATCATAAGTGTCTAAACCAGACATCTTTTGGGAGATATTCAAGATAGTTGATCTTAAGTCCTTAATATAACACCCAATATGAAATATTAAGGCTAGGACCCAACAAACTATTTTATAACTTAGAAGAGGTATGCCGTAATCCAAGCTATAAAATATTTGAAGGTAGGTGAATGTCGATTCACCAATTTCCACCAAGATAAACGAAATGAATTATTAGGTTTTAATTGGTTTTGAAACTCCTAGATCTTTGAGATTCATTGAACTTTTCAAAGGCATGTTTCAATCTCGAGTGTGCCCTTCAGGTTTTGTGACTGGGATGCCGAGGATCACAAAACAAGGTGTGAAGTAACCATGCAAATCACTTGGTACCCTTAATAAATTACCCCTCAATCGATGTGTCGGTTAACCACACACGCTCCATCGATACTATGATAAATATTAAGTCACCCTTTACCTACCTTGTTAAGTCCAAGTTAGTGTGCCGGTTAACCACACACGCTCCACTAACGACTTAGACAAAGTGTAAAGTGTAATTTCATGGGTTAGCACCTTATTCACATTTTTCCTAAGTAACTAAGATTGGGTATTATTAAGAGTTTAGTTACTTAGTATTATCATTAATACTTTTAATGAATGAGAATTATAGTCTTGTCAAACCCGTTCGGCTAACGACCCTCCACCGGTCAAGCAAGCGGTGGGTGAGAGTGGACACCCATTAAGTTGCCATTTTATAGGCAACAACCTTATACCCACCTTATAGACCGGCTTCGTGAATGAGGCGTACTAGCGGTAAGACTGACTTTACTCTTATACATATATATATTATTAACTTATAATATTATAAAGTATAAGGGTTGAATTTTAACTTTTAAAATTCTAAGGGCTAACTTGGAATTAAAGTATTCATAAGTGAAAACTTTACAAATTCCAAAACTTGAGGGCAAGTTTTGAAACTATTCAAAACTAATTAATTCCATAACTTATGTGTTTAAAGTGGTTTTAATCCAAAAACTCTTCAAGTTCCATAACTTGAGGACAAGTTATGGAAGACTTTAAACTAATAAAAGAATTAACTTTTCTTTATTTTATAACTTATGGAATTAATTAAGGTTACACTTTTTTTTATCTTATTTTATTTTATTAAATGAAGAGACTCTTGGTCCTCCATAACTTGAGGACAAGTTATGGAGTCATAAAACCATTTAATTAGAACTAGACTCTTCATTTTTGTAACCTTTGCCAACTTTTATGAGTTTTAAGATTCATAAATGTGACTTATAAGTTACATAAACACATTTTATGAACTTCTTTTAGATTAATTTGGATTAAAACCAACTATCACATAATTTTATTCATTAATCTAAATTCACTCATAAAATAAGGTAACACAAAAAAACTTTTGGTGATCCATAACTTATTCTTAAGTTATGGAATCCTTTAAAACATTAACACCAAATTTTTTGTAACTCCATAAAACTTTGAATCAATTTTTTTTTCAAAACCTTTTCATATCCATAACTTATGGAGGTTTCAAAAAAATAAAACTCTTTAGATCAAACTTTTAAAACTAATAAAATAATCATATTATTTTATCTTTTATTAAATTTGACCTAATTCAACTCATAAAGCAAATTATTCAAATTTTACAAATAATTAGTTTTTTCACAAGAACAAGTAATTATCTTAAAATTTGACAAACTTCATGTTTTTTTTTCAACTTTGAAAATAAAATATTTGCATCAATATAACAGAAAACAACCCGTGGCTCTGATACCACTGTTGGGTTTTGTGCATTCTAACACTCCTAAGTGTACATGCAACCCTAAATACCTTGGATCTATGTTTTCTCTATTATACATGCAAATAAGAACTTCCAAGGTATTATCCTAATCTAGCATACAAAACAATAATGTAACAAGATAGAATACATACCTCTTGATGTAGAAAGTCTTCATGAAGCTTGAGTGCTTAGTGCCCCAAGTGTGACACCTCAAATGGAATCACAATCATCAAAACACTTAGAATGACTTGAGAGAATTCTACACTCACCAAAATCGGCTAGCCCTTTCTTGAATACTACTAGTGGCCGATTTTTCCTCAATAATAAGATGCTTATATAGTTACACAATTAGGGTAAACTCTTAATTGTCATGGCTTTCCATTTCCTTGGATCCATGGGTACAAATACACCATGGAGCATCCATGGACCATCCTATGGGTTTTAGCCCAACTTGATTATCCATGGAGCATTAGCCCACTATACAAGTATGGATGATTTACACAATCAACCCATATATTTAATTAGTCTTCTTTTGATCACTTAATTAATCCTAGATTAATTCTTGATCAATACTAATTAAATAATCTTATTATTCTTATTATTAATATACTAGAACTTATAATATATTAATAACCATAAGTGTCTTATTTCTCTCATTCAAGTGCATGATGGTATGCAACCCAAATGGACCATGCCGGGTCGGGTCAAGTCTTACCAAATATAGTTATGGACTTAGACATTAATCCAACACATGGATGCTCCATGGTGTATTTGTACCCATGGATCTGTTGGATTAATGTCTAAGTCCATAACTATATTTGGTATGTACTTGACCCGACCCGGCATGGTCCATTTGGGTTGCACTTCACCGACACAATTTATATGGATAATCTTTTGAGAATAATATGTTTATGAGTAATATTAATATATTATAAGTTCTAATATATTAATATGGAATCATATTATTTAATTAGTATTGATCAAGAATTAATTTATAATTAATTAAGTGATCAAAAGGAACTAATTAAATATGGACTCTTATATATATGGAATGGGCCAAGTTCATTTAGGTTGGGCTAAGCTTTCATGGACAGTCCATGGAGTGTTTAACCCATGGATCCTAGGAAATGAAAGGTCATGGGTATTAGGGTTTAACCCTAATCCTCCATACTATATAAAGATGTCTTTGGTTGGTGAAATAGGCACTAGTGTGGATACACTAAAGAAGGGCTAGCCAATTTCACTAGAGAGAACCAAGTAATCATATTCTCTAAAGTATTCCATGGTGTCTTGGTGATTTGTGATTCCACTTGAGGCTTCCACACTATTGGGGCTAAACTCTTAAAGCTTGAAGACATCAAGCTACATCAAGAGGTATGTATTCTATCTTGTTACATTCATAGTTTTTGTATGCTAGATTAGGATAATACCTTGGATGTTCTTATTTGCATGTATAATAGAGAAAACATAGATCCAAGGTATTTAGGGTTGCATGTACACTTAGGAAGTGTTAGAATGCTCAAAACCCAACAGTGGTATCAGAGCCACGGGTTGTTTTCTGTTATATTGATGCAAATATTTTATTTTCAAAGTTGAAAAGAAAACATGAAGTTTGTCAAATTTTAAGATAATTACTTGTTCTTGTGAAAAACTAATTATTTGTAAAATTTGAATAATTTGCTTTATCAGTTGAATTAGGTCAAATTTAATAAAAGATAAAATAATATGATTATTTTATTAGTTTTAAAAGTTTGATCTAAAGAGGTTTATTTTTTGAAACCTCCATAAGTTATGGATATGAAAAGGTTTTAAAAAAAAAAAAAAAAAAAAAAAAAAAAAAAAAAAATTGATTCAAAGTTTTTTTGGAGTTACAAAATTTGGTGTTAATGTTTTAAAGGATTCCATAACTTAAGAATAAGTTATGGATCACCAAAAGTTTTTTGTGTTACCTTGTTTTATGAGTAAATTTAGATTAATGAATAAAATTATGTGATAGTTGGTTTTAATCCAAATTAATCTAAGAATTGATTCTAAAATGTGTTTTTGTAACTTGTCCTCAAGTTATATGAAAAGTCACATTTAAGAATCATAAAACTCATAAAAATTGGCAAAGGTTACAAAAATGAAGAGTCTAGTTCTAATTAAATGGTTTTATGACTCCATAACTTGTCCTCAAGTTATGGAGGAGCAAGAGTCTCTTCATTTAATAAAATAAAATAAAAAATAAAAAAAAGGTGTAACCTTAATTAATTCCATAAGTTATAAAATAAAGAAAAGTTAATTCTTTTATTAGTTTAAAGTCTTCCATAACTTGTCCTCAAGTTATGGAACTTGAAGAGTTTTTGGATTAAAACTACTTTAAACACATAAGTTATGGAATTAATTAGTTTTGAATAGTTTCAAAACTTGCCCTCAAGTTTTGGAATTTGTAAAGTTTTCACTTATGAATACTTTAATTCCAAGTTAGCCCTTAGAATTTTAAAAGTTAAAATTCAACCCTTATACTTTATAATATTATAAGTTAATAATATATATATGTATAAGAGTAAAGTCAGTCTTACCGCTAGTACGCCTCATTCACGAAGCCGGTCTATAAGGTGGGTATAAGGTTGTTGCCTATAAAATGGCAACTTAATGGGTGTCCACTCTCACCCACCGCTTGCTTGACTGGTGGAGGGTCGTTAGCCGAACGGGTTTGACAGGACTAGAATTCTCCCTTCATTAAAAGTATTAATGATAAGACTAAGTAACTAAACTCTTAATAATACCCAATCTTAGTTACTTAGGAAAAATGTGAATAAGGTGCTAACCCATGAAATTACACTTTACACTTTGTCTAAGTCGTTAGTGGAGCGTGTGTGGTTAACCGGCACACTAACTTGGACTTAACAAGGTAGGTAAAGGGTGACTTAATATTTATCATAGTATCGATGGAGCGTGTGTGGTTAACCGGCACATCGATTGAGGGGTAATTTATTAAGGGTACCAAGTGATTTGCATGGTTACTTCACACCTTGTTTTGTGATCCTCGGCATCCCAGTCACAAAACCTGAAGGGCACACTCGAGATTGAAACATGCCTTTGAAAAGTTCAATGAATCTCAAAGATCTAGGAGTTTCAAAACCAATTAAAACCTAATAGTTCATTTCATTTATCTTGGTGGAAATTGGTGAATCGTCATTCACCTACCTTCAAATATTTTATAGCTTGGATTAGACATACCTCTTCTAAGTTATAAAATAGTTTGTTGGGTCCTAGCCTTAATATTTCATATTGGGTGTCATATTAAGGACTTTAAATCAACTATCTTGAATATCTCCCAAAAGATGTCTGTAATAGACACCTATGATCTTCCCAAATCTAGTGAAACAAGGTTTCCTAAATGAAGATGATGTCCTTTGGAAATCATACTTCTTTCACCTCCTCCAATTATTCTCCCCAACCCACAAGTTCTTGAAAAGTTTAAGGTCACTCAAGCCCTATTGGCAAGGCAAGGTCTAGGTGTGAACACATCTTGGAGATGTAGTCACATATTGACAAGCCGGGAGAGTTGGGTGTCAAAGTCTTGAGAAAGATGGTGGTTCAATCACTTTCTAAGTCACATAGCGAGTTACTTTGGGAAACCTATGAAACAGACTATGACAAGACCCTTAATGATCTTATCTATTTGCTAAGATCAACTTCCTAAAACTTTATGGACATTGACAATGATGACATTGGATATCCAGTAAAGCATTCTCTTCCCAATGGAAAGGGATCGGCCATAGTCAACTCGGTTGACCAAATGGTAAAGAGAAAAAGCTAAGTCTGTGATAGTCTCGTGTACCATTATCAAAGGGTCCATACGTTTATATTGCCAAGGGAAGGGGCATTGGTTGCGAAGCTGCCAAATTTACCTAAGGATGTTAAAGTCAATAAGTTTGACTCTACTTCAGGTAAAGACCACTATCTAACTCTGTTAAGTTTCTATTCTGAGATTCCTGATACATGATGTGACTGGGTCACATGGTGATGTTTTAAGAATCAAAGAAAAGTGAAGAAACTTAAAGAAAGAATATGCTGAATCTGATGGCATAGATGGATTTCTATCGCATAGTTTGAAGATCGGATTCTTGAGCAACTTCTTAGGAGTTATGAGATATTGCTTAGGAATAGATAACAACAAGTTTTCATATGGATTGTAAGGATAAGTTTTTCCGCAAAGTTTTAAAATAAAAGAAAATTTTTTTGATTTTATTTATTTTAAAATATCCTTACAATGGCTTTTGAGGAAAAATTGTTGCTTATATGATTCCATTAAGAGCAAGAGTGGAAATATGAAATTGATTCTTTCATTTGTGGTAATGTCTAGATTTACCAAATAAGGAAAGATTCTCATCACCCAAGTTTCAATTGGACCGGAACTTGGAATCATGCAAGTTGTATAGCATGATGAATGAGAACTTTCAAGTTTTGGAAAATTAAGACTAATTACTCGGCCACATGGATGTGTGAGTCAAGTAAAGGACTAAGGGATCGAGTACACATTCTTGTGCACTGATTAAGTCCACCACAAAAGATTGATAAGACTATTCGTCATAGTTTACTAAAGCTCAGTAAATATGATTATACTTACAAGCTTAAGTGTAACTCTGAGACATTGGAAAAGGTTCCAATGTATGGCAGGGCGAATAAGAAGAATCAAATTAGGCAGAAGGATAAAAGTTTCTCATATCTGAAAAGATGGGAGAGTACTTTAGTATCAGTTTTGTGATCATCTTAATGATTAAGAAACCATATCAAAATTAGTTCTCTAAGGAAATCTTAGTGCATTCTTATGACTAAGAAGAGGAACTTGAATTGTTGAAATGGTTAAATCAAGAAGATGAGTCATACTTCGTTCCAATACAAGTCTTAGAGTCATACTCCAAGATTGTCATTTGAGTGACATGTCTTAAAGAAGGTTTAAAACACTTGTCAAATGTAAGAGTAAAAGTTTTCTACTCTTGTACATTTGAAATTGGTAAGTTGTGATTATTTGGATAAAACAAAGACCAACTTAGGCCAATTGGGTAAAGTGTTTTTCTTGATTAGAATCCGCACTATCTCTTGGATGTTTGACAAGGGAGTCTTATATGTCAAGAGGACAGTAGGAGTCTTAAAGGTCTTGAAAGTCTCAAGAAATAATCAAGAATAAAACCTGAAGTTCTTCACTAGCACACGACTTGAGGTTTATAACCTATCGTGTTGACATATATGTGCCCATTCCAGTTAAAGTTGGCTTTGCATATGAGTTCTTAGAGTTCTCAGTTTGTTGCATAACAACTTGGAAGCAATGGCAGGCCCTTGAGCTGCCAGGTGGCAAGAAGTTAAGATTGAGTTCAATCCATATGGTTTTAGATTTGTCATTATCTTTGTCTTGTGATTATGGTTTGACAAATTCATATGGGTAGGAACTCATACACCATATAAATCTAAGTGTCATAAGGTTTCTCTCCGATTCATGAAAATGATGGTGAGGAAACGCTTTCACTAAGTAGATTTTAGGAAGATATCAATTGTGTTATTTGCATTTTCAAAAGTCGTTAGTGGAGCGCGTGTGGTTAACCGGCACACTAACATGGACTTGTGAGAAATGGAAAATGCCTAAGCAATTGAGACTATGATTACGGTATCCCTTTTCATGGTTCTTGAAATTGCTTAGACACACAGGTGAGCTATCTACGGAAAGGGTGTATGAATCTAAATTTCAGACTGTCCAGCTGATTTCTGAGTACATGTCAAAGCTAGTGGGAGCATAAGTGTTATGCTAATAATCATCATGTTAGTGGGAGCATGATAATTATGATAAGTATTGCAAGTTAGCAATGTTAATTATAGAAAAAAAAAGTTTCAATTGGGAAAAAGTTGTTTTGCTATAATTAAGGGAGAGGAAATTATGCTTCATCTCAAATCTATAAGCTTAGATCGTGAGGTTTTAATCATTTAGTCAAGGATATATATGAATTTCATGTTGGAATGGCTCAACATAAGGAAATTCTGTATATGGGTCCATTATTTGCGTTCTAAAATTCGATTATGATTACGGCATCCCTTTTCATAATCTGAATTATGAGAACTTGGCAAATTCAAATGGAAATATTATAGCAAAAGACTGGTTTAGTCTTTATGTAAGACATCATGAATCGTGTCCCATATGCTTCGGATATAGGATTAATTACATGTCCTATATTCATCCGTTCTAAAATTTTCCAAATGCCTGGGGCATTAAGAAGGGAAAAGGTTTAGAACTGGATATGACTAAAAGGATTAAACAATTGTCGAGGACAATCTAAGGTTTACCAAAGATTGGTTACTCAAGGACAATTGGAAGTATAGTGATAATTCTGGAAGGACCATATTGACATAATTTGTAAGGAGGCAACTCTTGTTCAGAAGTGATAGTCAAAATGGAATCTGGAAATGTTTCAAAGTTAGAATTTTCAATCTGTGTAAGATTAAGGAAACTTAATGCAAGAAGAATATTTCCAAGGAGTTGATCTCCTTTGGAATACTCTGTAATGATTGTTGCCAAGTCTTTATGACTTTGTGCATAATCATTACGAGAGGATCAATGCATATAAGTTTAGAATCTAACAGATTTCAGTAAATGGCATGAATTTGGAATTCTTGCATTTGCGGTAAGGATTTGGGAGTGTGAAAAGAGAATCATTGAAGTTATGTTCAAATGATCTAGTTCACAAAGTAAGGATCATAGACAAACATAGTATGCATACTTGGTGTGTGGCATGACTAGTGTTTAAGAAAACATAGTGTACATGCTTGGAGCATGAGACAACTATTGTTTTAAATTCAAGAATAAAGTTGATAGCTGAAACAGTATACAATGAATAATGTGTAATCATATGGTGATAAATAAAAGGTGTTTTATTTATGTTCAAAGGGTTGATACCATATTGGATTCAATTATTATTGTGTTTTATTTTGCATGTTTTGACTTCCCGAATAAACTGGGTTATTCTTCCTGAATGACTAAGTTATTCAAACATCCACAGTCGGTCATATGTTGGAAGTAGATATGAATTAAGACTGTCATGGGTTGGCTTGTAGAGGTCTAAGGTGTTGGACAAAGGGCTACAACACTCATGAGTGCTCATAAGTTCTGAGTATTGGATTCAACCTGCGCTCATTGGAATCACTTCATGGATTTTATCACGGGTGATCATGAGACGATAATATCTTATATTCTTCAAACCTAGAGATATGAGTTGTTACTCTGAGTTGGTTGTACATTGATTGCACGAAAACGCATTTGGTAACTCGGTGCTATAAAACGTGCCTTTGTGTATGATTCAACAAGTAGTAGAACAAGCCATATGAATCGAAGTTTATCCATTCCTTTTACCTTCGGGATAAAAGCGATATCTGTGGGCCCCTCGATGATTTGATGATGACAAATGGAAGTGCTCGGCCGGGCCAGGACTGATTTGATTTGTTCAATTAGTCAGTCGTCATAAATCGGAAATCGGGAAACAACAAATGGACAGAGAGAATGATTATAATCCATGTCTCAGTCCATATGATATCTAGAACGGAGGAATATATGATCCCTTATCTAATGGACAAGTTCGTTGACAAGATCAGAGTTCGACAGCAGCTTTAAGAGCTACGATTGCTAGTTAGGTTTGAAGTCATACGCAATAATAGTTTTAGACTTATTCAAGTGGGAGACTGTTGGATTAATGTCTAAGTCCATAACTATATTTGGTATGTACTTGACCCGACCCGGCATGGTCCATTTGGGTTGCACTTCACCGACACAATTTATATGGATAATCTTTTGAGAATAGTATGTTTATGAGTAATATTAATATATTATAAGTTCTAATATATTAATATGGAATCATATTATTTAATTAGTATTGATCAAGAATTAATTTATAATTAATTAAGTGATCAAAAGGAACTAATTAAATATGGACTCTTATATATATGGAATGGGCCAAGTTCATTTAGGTTGGGCTAAGCTTTCATGGATAGTCCATGGAGTGTTTAACCCATGGATCCTAGGAAATGAAAGGTCATGGGTATTAGGGTTTAACCCTAATCCTCCATACTATATAAAGATGTCTTTGGTTGGTGAAATAGGCACTAGTGTGGATACACTAAAGAAGGGCTAGCCAATTTCATTAGAGAGAACCAAGTAATCATATTCTCTAAAGTATTCCAAGGTGTCTTGGTGATTTGTGATTCCACTTGAGGCTTCCACACTATTGGGGCTAAGCTCTTAAAGCTTGAAGACATCAAGCTACATCAAGAGGTATGTATTCTATCTTGTTACATTCATAGTTTTTGTATGCTAGATTAGGATAATACCTTGGATGTTCTTATTTGCATGTATAATAGAGAAAACATAGATCCAAGGTATTTAGGGTTGCATGTACACTTAGGAAGTGTTAGAATGCTAAAAACCCAACAGGATCATGGAAATGAAAGGCCATGTCAATTAGGGTTTACATGGTGTAACCCTAACTATATAAGCTTCTTATTCTTGACCAAAATCGGACACTAGTGTGTGTAGTGAAAGGGCTAGCCGATTTCATGAGTTGTAGAATTCTCTCAAGTTATTCTAAGTGTTTTGGTGATTGTGATTCCATTTGAGGCTTCCACACTATTGGGGCTAGGCACTCAAGCTTCATGAAGACTTTCTACATCAAGAGGTATGTATTCTATCTTGTTACATTCATTGTTTTTGTATGCTAGATTAGGATAATACCTTGGAAGTTCTTATTTGCATGTATAATAGAGAAAACATAGATCCAAGGTATTTAGGGTTTCATGTACACTTAGGAGTGTTAGAATGCTCAAAACCCAACATCAACAAGTAGTAGAACAAGCCATATGAGTCGAAGTTTATCCGTTCCTTTTACCTTCGGGATCAAAGCGATATCTGTGGGCCCCTCGATGATTTGATGATGACAAATGGAAGTGCTCGGCCGGGCCAGGACTGATTTGATTTGTTCAATTAGTCAGTCGTCATAAATCGAAAATCGGGAAACAACAAATGGACAGAGAGAATGATTATAATCCATGTCTCAGTCCATATGATATCTAGAATGGAGGAATATATGATCCCTTATCTAATGGACAGGTCATTGACAAAGGTCAGAGTTCATCTACAAGGTTAGAGTTCGACAGAAGCTTTTGAGAGCTACGATCGCAAGTTGGTTCCTGAAGTCATACGCAATAATAGTTTTAGACTTATCCAAGTGGGAGACTGTTGGATTAATGTCTAAGTCCATAACTATAATTGGTAAGACTTGACCCGACCCGACATGGTCCATTTGGGTTGCATACCATCATGCACTTGGATTGACTATAATGAGAGAAATAAGACACTTATGGTTATTAATATATTATAAGTTCTAGTATATTAATAATAAGAATAATAAGATTATTTAATTAGTATTGATCAAGAATTAATCTAGGATTAATTAAGTGATCAAAAGAAGACTAATTAAATATATGGGTTGATTGTGTAAATCATCCATACTTGTATAGTGGGCTAATGCTCCATGGATAATCAAGTTGGGCTAAAACGCATAGGATGGTCCATGGATGCTCCATGGTGTATTTGTACCCATGGATCATGGAAATGAAAGGCCATGTCAATTAGGGTTTACATGGTGTAACCCTAACTATATAAGCATCTTATTCTTGACCAAAATCGGCCACTAGTGTGTGAAGTGAAAGGGCTAGCCGATTTCATGAGTTGTAGAATTCTCTCAAGTTATTCCAAGTGTTTTGGTGATTGTGATTCCATTTGAGGCTTCCACACTATTGGGGCTAGGCACTCAAGCTTCATGAAGACTTTCTACATCAAAAAGGTATGTATTCTATCTTGTTACACTCATTGTTTTGTATGCTAGATTAGGATAATACCTTGGATGTTCTTATTTGCATGTATAAAAGAGAAAAACATAGATCCAAGGTATTTAGGGTTGCATGTACACTTAGGAGTGTTAGAATGCTCAAAACCCAACAGGAACACCGACAAGGCAAGCCCCAAGACCCATGAAGGTGCCCACCCCCTAACATGTTTACTTGATTGGTCGAACGGCGACCTAAAAAAAGCCATGTTTCCTTGATTCCTCGAACATGTTGCCTTAATTTGTCGAACGATGACATGATGAATAGCATTGTTGCCTAGATTTGTCGAACGATGACCTGATGACCCATGAATGAAGCCCACCCCAACATCTTGCCTTGTTTTCTCGAACGACGACGTATAAACTAGCCTTGTTGCCTTGATTATTCGAACTTGCTGCTTAGATTTCTTGAAGGATGACCTTGAAACTAGGCCTGTTACCTTTATTGTTGCCTTGATTTTTAGAACGATGGCCTGAAAACTAGCCTTGTGGCCTTGGTTTCTAGAACATGATGTCTTGATATCTCGAATGACGAGCGGAGAGCAGTGCCCGTTGCCTTGATTTTTCGAACGAAGACCTGAAAAACAAGCCATATTGCCTTGATATCTCGAACCTGATGGCTTGGTTTTTGGAACGAAGGACACGAACGATGCTTTGGTTTAAGTAAAATGTTGGCGGCCTTTCTCGGACGACGGCTGAAAGCTGGCGTGTTGCCTTGATTTATGGAGCGCCTTTGATTTATACAACATGTTGTCCGTGTTTCTCGAACGACGACCTGAAAGCTTGGATTTATTGAACGACGGCCTGAAAACAAGCCTTGCCGCCTTGATCGCTCGAACATGTTGCCTTGAATTATCAAACTACTACCCGAAAGCATGTTGCCTTGAATTATCAAACACCGTCGAAGTCACTACACACGATGCATGCCCACATTAAATGAGTATATGTTGCTCTTTCGGCATTTTTGACGTCTTATGAGAAAACAAAGTATAATTGGTGGTCCTAGTAAAGCGAGTCATCAGCTCGGGTTGTTATGTGTTTTTATCGGAGGCCGCGTCACCGTTGTTGGCGAATTACGGCCTGATCACCGGGTTTTATTATTGTAGGGTCCTTCATCCTTGTCCAATTCGTGCCAAACCGGCTTCATTTTGGCGAGTTAAATAGAATTATAGCGTCTGGGATTTATCGACTCGGCCAAGACTAGATACGGCCAAGATTAACCGGTGAGCAGATGACCAAACCCGATGAAACCTGGCCAAAATCATATTTTGCTCGACAACTCGAAATCCATGGACATTTCCTCGATCACGAAAGAAATTTTACCAGGCAAATCAACGATTTCGAGCAACTTTCGTTCAATGGGTTTTTGCGAAATCGAAAGTAAAAGACCACCCGGTGACCAAAGACGACCCAACCCGATGAAAGTTAGCCAAAATCACATCTTGCTCGGTAACTCGAAATCCGTGCACATTTTCTGGATCACGAAAGAAAATTTACCAGGTAAATCAATGATTTCGAGCAACTTTCATTTAGTGGGTTTTCGCTGATTCGGAAGTATAAGATCACCCGGTGACCAAAGACGACAAGACGCGGTGCAAGTTAGCCAAAATCGCATTTTGCTCGGTAACTCGAAATCCGTGCACATTTTCTCGACCATGAAAGGAATTTTGCCCAGTGAATCAAGGTTTCCGAGCAACTTTCATTCAATGGGTTTTCGCTAATTCGGAAGTAAAAGACCACCCGGTGATCGAAGTCGACCCAACCCGATGAAAGTTTGCCGAAATCACATATGGATCGGTAACTCGAAATCCGTGCGCATTTTCTCGATCACGAAAGAAAATTTACCAGGTAAATCAATGATTTCGAGCAACTTTCATTCAATGGTTTTTCGCTAATTCGGAAGTACAAGACCACCCGGTGACCGAAGTCGACCCAACCCGATGAAAGTTAGCCGAAATCACATATGGATCGGTAACTCGAAATCCGTGCACATTTTCTCGATCACGAAAGAAAATTTACCAGGCAAATCAATGATTTCGAGCAACTTTCATTCAATGGGTCTTTGCCAATTCGAAAGTTAAAGTCCGGTAGTGTGTGTGTACAAGTATCGAAGCCTCGGTCCCCCGGGTAATTACGGACCAAAAACATTTTTTTTTTTGAAACGTACATTATTCGTGTTAATAAAGAGCCATGCAAAATTTCGTCAAAATCCGACTTAATTTGAGGGAGTTATGGACGTTTTTTGCAAAATTATGCATCCTGGGGGAAATCAATGTCTGTTCATGTCACCAAGCTCTTTGTGCAATATGTATATATAGGGGAAGGGTGGGAGTGACGCCCCACAGGCGTCCCGAAGGTGGGTGGGCGACCAGCGACGTCGAGGCTGCTACGACCAAGGGCAAAGCCAAGGCAAGGCCATCGGCCAAGCTCACCGGTGGTATCCAAGTCGCGATTTGCGTTTGGCTGGTGAAACCAGATCGCGACCAGCCACTCCTCGACGAGATCTTCGCAAGCGACCCATTTTCACCGATGAAAAACCTGATCGCGACCAAAATTGCCCCACGTCGTGCTAGTTCCAAAAAAATTATGCATGATATGGAAAATCAATGTCTGTTCCTGTCACCAAGCTCTTTGCGCAATATGTATATATGGGGGAAGGGTGGGAGTGACGCCCCACAGGTGCCCCAAAGGTGGGTGAGCGACCAGTGACGTCGAGGCTGTTACGACCAAGGGCAAGCCAAGGCAAGGCCATCGGCCAAGCTCACCGGTGATATCCAAGTCGCAATTTGCGTTTGCTTGGCGAAACCAGATCGCGACCAGCCACTCCTCGACGATATCCTCGCAAGCGGCCCATTGTCACCGATGAAAAACCTGATCGCGACCAAATTTGCCCCACGTCGTGCTAGTTCCAAAAAATTATGCATGATATGGGAAATCAATGTCTGTTCTTGTCACCAAGCTCTTTGTGCAATATGTATATATAGGGGAGGGCATGGTTGCTGAATCCACCATCGAGCATCGTAAAGGCAAGCCCCAAGACCCGTGAAAGAGACCTCCCCCAACACGTTGCCTTGATTGCTCGAACGACGACCCAAAAACTAGCCGCGTTGCCTTGATTCCTCGAACATGTTGCCTTTATTTGTGGAACCATGACCGGATGACTAGAAGCGTTGCCTAGATTTGTCGAACGACGACCTTGAAACGAGCCCGGTTGCCTTGATTCCTTGAGCATGTTGCCTTGATTTTTTGAACGATGACCTGAAAACTAGCCTAATGGAAAACATGGGTGCCATTTCTCATTACCGAGACGCATATATTTGGGGGGAGCATAGAGACGAAGCAACCATCTAGCACCAACAACGCAAGCCCTAAGACCCGTGAAGGAGCCCACCCCCAACGCGTTGCCTTGATTGCTCGAAAGACGAGCCAAAAACTAGCCTCGTTGCCTTGATTCCTCGAACGTGTTGCCTTAATTTGTCGAACGATGACCTGATGGCTAACATTGTTGCCTAGATTTGTCGAACGACGACCATGAAACTTGTCATGTTGCCTTGATTTTTTGAACGATGACCTGAAAACTATCCTAACGCACAACTTGTGGGCTGTTCCTTATTGCCTTGTTAGCTAGTCCCCTGTTGCCTTGATTTCTCCAACACGTTGCCTTGATATGTCGGACGATGGCTTGAAAACTAGCCATGTTGCCTAGATTTCTTGTATGACGACCTGGAAACTAGTCTTGCTGCCTTGATTGCTCGAACACCTTGCCTTGATATCCCTAATGACGACCTGAAAACTTGCAGCGTTGCCTTGATTACTCGCACACGTTGCTTGGAAACTAGCCACGATGGCCTGGAAACTAGCCACGATGCCTTGATTTTCCCTGACGTCGTGTGCATACGAAAAATTATGCATCCTCAGGGAAATCAATGTCTGTTCCTGTCACCAAGCTCTTTGTGCAATATGTATATATAGGGGAGGGCATGGTTGCTGAATCCACCATCGAGCATCGCAAAGGCAAGCCCCAAGACCCGTGAAAGAGCCCTCCCCCAACACGTTGCCTTGATTGCTCGAACGACGACCCAAAAACTAGCCGCGTTGCCTTGATTCCTCGAACATGTTGCCTTTATTTGTGGAACGATGACCGGATGACAAGAAGCGTTGCCTAGATTTGTCGAACGACGACCTTGAAACAAGCCCAGTTGCCTTGATTCCTTGAGCATGTTGCCTTCATTTTTTGAACGACGACCTGAAAACTAGCCTAATAGAAAACATGGGTCCTATTCCTCATTTCCTTGACGTATATATTGGGGGGACCATAGAGACGACGCAACCATCGAGCACCAACAACCCAAGACCTGTGAAGGAGCCCGCCCCCCAAAGCGTTGCCTTGATTGCTCGAACGACGAGCCAAAAACTAGCCGTGTTGCCTTGATTCCTCGAACGTGTTGCCTTAATTGGTCGAACGATGACCTGATGACTAAAATTGTTGCCTAGATTTTCCGAACGATGACCATGAAGCTAGTCTTTTTGCCTTGATTCCTTGAGCTTGTTGCCTTGATATTTTGAACGATGACCTGAAAAGTATGCTGATGGACAACCGGGGTGTGCTACCCTCGTTGCCTTGACGTCTAATATGGGGTGGACCATAGGGACGAAGCAACCATGGAACACCGACAAGGCAAGCCCCAAGACCCATGAAGGTGCCCACCCCCTAACATGTTTACTTGATTGCTCGAACGGCTACCTAAAAAAAAAAGCCATGTTTCCTTGATTCCTCGAACATGTTGCCTTAATTTGTCGAACGATGACATGATGAATAGCATTGTTGCCTAGATTTGTCGAACGGTGACCTGATGACTAACGTTGTTGCCTAGATTTGTCGAACGAGGACCTGGAAACTAGTCCTGTTGTCTTGATTCCTTGAGCTTGTTGCCTTGATTTTTTGAACGATGACCTGAAAACTATCGTGAGGGACAACCAGGGTGTGCTATACTCGTTGCCTTGACGTCTAATATTCGGGGGACCATAGGGACGAAGCAACCATCGAGTACCGACAAGGCAAGCCCCAAGACCCGTGAAGGAGCCCACCCCCAAACACGTTGCCTTGTTTGCTCGAACGACGACCTAAAGAAAGCCCTGTTTCCTTGATTCCTCGAACATGTTGCCTTAATTTGTCGGACGATGACATGATGAATAGCATTTTTGCCTAGATTTGTCGAACGACGACCTTGAAAGTATCCATGTTGCCTTGATTTTTAGAATGATGGCCTGAACACAAGCCTTGTGGCCTTGCTTTCTAGAACATGTAGTCTTGATATCTAAAACAACATCCGGATACCTATACCCATTGCCTTAATGTAAAAATAGGGGGACCGTAGAGACGAAGAAACCACCGAGCAGTGACAAGGCGAGCCCGAAGACCCTTGAAAGAAGCACACAACAAACATGTTGCCTTTGTTGCTCGAACGACGACCTGAAAACATGCCATGTATCCTTGATTCCTCTAACCTGTGGCATTAATTTTATGAACGATGACCTGATTACACGCCTTGCTGCCTAGATGTGTCGAACGATGGCCTTGAAAGATGCCTACCCGAACACGTTGCCTTGTTAACTAGTTCCATGTTGCCTTGATTTCTCCAACATGTTGCCTTGATATGTTTAAGTAAATCCTGAAAACTAGCCATGTCGCCTTGTTTTCTCGAACGACGACCTGGAAACTAGCCTCGTTGCCTTGGCTGCTGGAACATGCTGCCTTGCTTTCTCTAACGACGACCATAAAACTTGCATTGTAGCCTTTTGTTTTTAGAACGATGACATGCCATGTATCCGTGATTCCTCTAACATGTTGCATTAATTTTATGAACGATGACCTGATTACAGGCCTTGGTGCCTACATCTGTCGAACGATGGCCTTGAAAGTTGCCTGCCCGAACACGTTGCCTTGTTGACAAGTTCCATGTTGCCTTGATTTCTCCAACATGTTGCCTTGATATGTTTAAGAAAATCCTGAAAACTAGCCATGTTGCCTTGTTTTCTTGAGCGACGACCAGGAAACTAGCCTCGTTGCCTTGGCTGAGGGAACATGTTGCCTTGTTTTCTCTTACGACGACCATAAAACTTGCATTGTTGCTTTGGCTGCTCGAACGACGACCTGAAAACATGCCATGTATCCTTGATTCCTCTAACATGTTGCATTAATTTTATGAACGATGACCTGAGATTACAGGCCTTGGTGCCTTGATCTGTCGAACGATGGCCTTGAAAGTTGCCTACCCGAACACGTTGCCTTGTTGACTAGTTCCATGTTGCCTTGATTTCTCCAACATGTTGCCTTGATATGTTTAAGAAAAACCTGAAAACTAGCCATGTCGCCTTGTTTTCTTGAACGACGACCAGGAAACTAGCCTCGTTGCCTTGGCTGATGGAACATGTTGCCTTGTTTTCGCTTACGGCGACCATAAAACTCGCATTGTTGCCTTGGCTGCTCGATCGACGTCCTGAAAACATGCCATGTATCCTTGATTCCTCTAACAAGTTGCATTAATTGTATGAACGATGGCCTGATTACAAGCCTTGCTGCCTATATCTGTCGAACGATGGCCTTGAAAGTTGCCTACCGGAACACGTTGCCTTGTTGACTAGTTCCATGTTGCCTTGATTTCTCCAACATGTTGCCTTGATATGTTTAAGAAAATCCTGAAAACTAGCCATGTCGCCTTGTTTTCTTGAACGACGACCAGGAAGCTAGCCTCGTTGCCTTGGCTGATGGAACATGTTGCCTTGTTTTCGCTTACGGCGACCATAAAACTTGCATTGTTGCCTTGGCTGCTCGATCGACGTCCTGAAAACATGCCATGTATCCTTTGATTCCTCTAACAAGTTGCATTAATTTTATGAACGATGGCCTGATGCCAAGCCTTGCTGCCTATATCTGTCGAACGATGGCCTTGAAAGTTGCCTACCGGAACACGTTGCCTTGTTGACTAGTTCCATGTTGCCTTGATTTCTCCAACATGTTGCCTTGATATGTTTAAGAAAATCCTGAAAACTAGCCATGTCGCCTTGTTTTCTTGAACGACCCACGATGCCTTGAGTTATCGATCGAAGACCAGAGAACTAGCCTCGTATCCTTGATGTGTTTTTATCGGAGGCCGCGTCACCATTGTTGGTGAAATACGGCCCGGTCACCGGGTTTGATTATTGTAAGTTCCTTTATCCTTGTCCAATTCGTGCCAAACCGGCTTCATTTTGGCGAGTTACAGAGAATTATAGCGTCTGAGTTTTTCGACTCGGCGAAGACTAGATACGCCCAAGATTAACCGGTGACGAGATGACCCAGATGAAAACCTGTCCAAAATCATATTTTGCTCAGTAACTCGAAATCCGTGCACATTTTCTCGATCACGAAAGAAATTTTACCATGTAAATCAAGACGACCTGAAAACTAGCCTTGTTGCCTTGATTATTCAAACTTGTTGCTTAGATATTTTGAACGATGACCTTGAAGCTAGGCTTGTTGCCTTGATTTTTAGACCGATGACCTGAAAACTAGCCTTTTGTGGCCTTGGTTTCTTGAACGATGACCTGAAAACTAGCCACGATGTCTTGATTTCTCCCGACGTCGTGCGCATACTAAAAATTATGCATCCTCGGGCAAATCAATGTCTGTTGCCTTGATTTCTTGAACATGTTGCCTTGATTTCTAGAACGATGACCTGAAAACTAGCCTTGTGGCCTTGAATTGTAGGACATGTTGTCTTGATATCTCAAACGAAAGCCTGATTGCTATCCCCATTGCCTTGATGGCGGCGAAGCCACCGTCGAGCACCGACAAGGCAAGCCCAATGACCCGTGAATGAAGCCCACCCCAACATCTTGCCTTGTTTTCTCGAACGACGACGTATAAACTAGCCTTGTTGCCTTGATTATTCGAACTTGCTGCTTAGATTTCTTGAAGGATGACGTTGAAACTAGGCTTGTTACCTTTATTGTTGCCTTGATTTTTAGAACGATGGCCTGAAAACTAGCCTTGTGGCCTTGGTTTCTAGAACATGATGTCTTGATATCTCGAATGACGAGCGGAGAGCAGTGCCCGTTGCCTTGATTTTTCGAACGAAGACCTAAAAAACAAGCCATATTGCCTTGATATCTCGAACCTGATGGCTTGGTTTTTGGAACGAAGGACACGAACGATGCTTTGGTTTAAGTAAAATGTTGGCGGCCTTTCTCGGACGACGGCTGAAAGCTGGCGTGTTGCCTTGATTTATGGAGCGCCTTTGATTTATACAACATGTTGTCCGTGTTTCTCGAACGACGACCTGAAAGCTTGGATTTATTGAACGACGGCCTGAAAACAAGCCTTGCCGCCTTGATCGCTCGAACATGTTGCCTTGAATTATCAAACTACTACCCGAAAGCATGTTGCCTTGAATTATCAAACACCGTCGAAGTCACTACACACGATGCATGCCCACATTAAATGAGTATATGTTGCTCTTTCGGCATTTTTGACGTCTTATGAGAAAACAAAGTATAATTGGTGGTCCTAGTAAAGCGAGTCATCAGCTCGGGTTGTTATGTGTTTTTATCGGAGGCCGCGTCACCGTTGTTGGCGAATTACGGCCTGATCACCGGGTTTTATTATTGTAGGGTCCTTCATCCTTGTCCAATTCGTGCCAAACCGGCTTCATTTTGGCGAGTTAAATAGAATTATAGCGTCTGGGATTTATCGACTCGGCCAAGACTAGATACGGCCAAGATTAACCGGTGAGCAGATGACCAAACCCGATGAAACCTGGCCAAAATCATATTTTGCTCGACAACTCGAAATCCATGGACATTTCCTCGATCATGAAAGAAATTTTACCAGGCAAATCAACGATTTCGAGCAACTTTCGTTCAATGGGTTTTTGCGAAATCGGAAGTAAAAGACCACCCGGTGACCAAAGACGACCCAACCCGATGAAAGTTAGCCAAAATCACATCTTGCTCGGTAACTCGAAATCCGTGCACATTTTCTGGATCACGAAAGAAAATTTACCAGGTAAATCAATGATTTCGAGCAACTTTCATTTAGTGGGTTTTCGCTGATTCGGAAGTACAAGATCACCCGGTGACCAAAGACGACAATGCGCGGTGCAAGTTAGCCAAAATCGCATTTTGCTCGGTAACTCGAAATCCGTGCACATTTTCTCGATCATGAAAGGAATTTTGCCCAGTGAATCAAGGTTTCCGAGCAACTTTCATTCAATGGGTTTTCGCTAATTCGGAAGTAAAAGACCACCCGGTGATCGAAGTCGGCCCAACCCGATGAAAGTTTGCCGAAATCACATATGGATCGGTAACTCGAAATCCGTGCGCATTTTCTCGATCACGAAAGAAAATTTACCAGGTAAATCAATGATTTCGAATAACTTTCATTCAATGGTTTTTCGCTAATTCGGAAGTACAAGACCACCCGGTGACCGAAGTCGACCCAACCCGATGAAAGTTAGCCGAAATCACATATGGATCGGTAACTCGAAATCCGTGCACATTTTCTCGATCACGAAAGAAAATTTACCAGGCAAATCAATGATTTCGAGCAACTTTCATTCAATGGGTCTTTGCCAATTCGAAAGTTAAAGTCCGGTAGTGTGTGTGTACAAGTATCGAAGCCTCGGTCCCCCGGGTAATTACGGACCAAAAACATATTTTTTTTTTTTGAAACGTACATTATTCGTGTTAATAAAGAGCCATGCAAAATTTCGTCAAAATCCGACTTAATTTGAGGGAGCTATGGACGTTTTTTGCAAAATTATGCATCCTGGGGGAAATCAATGTCTGTTCCTGTCACCAAGCTCTTTGTGCAATATGTATATATAGGGGAAGGGTGGGAGTGACGCCCCACAGGCGTCCCGAAGGCGGGTGGGCGACCAGCGACGTCGAGGCTGCTACGACCAAGGGCAAAGCCAAGGCAAGGCCATCGGCTAAGCTCACCGGTGGTATCCAAGTCGCGATTTGTGTTTGGCTGGTGAAACCAGATCGCGACCAGCCACTCCTCGACGAGATCTTCGCAAGCGACCCATTTTCACCGATGAAAAACCTGATCGCGACCAAAATTGCCCCACGTCGTGCTAGTTCCAAAAAAATTATGCATGATATGGAAAATCAATGTCTGTTCCTGTCACCAAGCTCTTTGCGCAATATGTATATATAGGGGAAGGGTGGGAGTGACGCCCCACAGGTGCCCCAAAGGTGGGTGAGCGACCAGTGACGTCGAGCCTGTTACGACCAAGGGCAAGCCAAGGCAAGGCCATCGGCCAAGCTCACCGGTGATATCCAAGTCGCAATTTGCGTTTGCTTGGCGAAACCAGATCGCGACCAGCCACTCCTCGACGATATCCTCGCAAGCGGCCCATTGTCACCGATGAAAAACCTGATCGCGACCAAATTTTCCCCACGTCGTGCTAGTTCCAAAAAATTATGCATGATATGGGAAATCAATGTCTGTTCCTGTCACCAAGCTCTTTGTGCAATATGTATATATAGGGGAGGGCATGGTTGCTGAATCCACCATCGAGCATCGTAAAGGCAAGCCCCAAGACCCGTGAAAGAGCCCTCCCCCAACACGTTGCCTTGATTGCTCGAACGACGACCCAAAAACTAGCCGCGTTGCCTTGATTCCTCGAACATGTTGCCTTTATTTGTGGAACCATGACCGGATGACTAGAAGCGTTGCCTAGATTTGTCGAACGACGACCTTGAAACGAGCCCGGTTGCCTTGATTCCTTGAGCATGTTGCCTTGATTTTTTGAACGATGACCTGAAAACTAGCCTAATGGAAAACATGGGTGCCATTTCTCATTACCGAGACGCATATATTTGGGGGGAGCATAGAGACGAAGCAACCATCTAGCACCAACAACGCAAGCCCTAAGACCCGTGAAGGAGCCCACCCCCAACGCGTTGCCTTGATTGCTCGAAAGACGAGCCAAAAACTAGCCTCGTTGCCTTGATTCCTCGAACGTGTTGCCTTAATTTGTCGAACGATGACCTGATGGCTAACATTGTTGCCTAGATTTGTCGAACGACGACCATGAAACTTGTCATGTTGCCTTGATTTTTTGAACGATGACCTGAAAACTATCCTAACGCACAACTTGTGGGCTGTTCCTTATTGCCTTGTTAGCTAGTCCCCTGTTGCCTTGATTTCTCCAACACGTTGCCTTGATATGTCGGATGATGGCCTGAAAACTAGCCATGTTGCCTAGATTTCTTGTATGACGACCTGGAAACTAGTCTTGCTGCCTTGATTGCTCGAACACCTTGCCTTGATATCCCTAATGACGACCTGAAAACTTGCAGCGTTGCCTTGATTACTCGCACACGTTGCTTGGAAACTAGCCACGATGGCCTGGAAACTAGCCACGATGCCTTGATTTTCCCTGACGTCGTGTGCATACGAAAAATTATGCATCCTCAGGGAAATCAATGTCTGTTCCTGTCACCAAGCTCTTTGTGCAATATGTATATATAGGGGAGGGCATGGTTGCTGAATCCACCATCGAGCATCGCAAAGGCAAGCCCCAAGACCCGTGAAAGAGCCCTCCCCCAACACGTTGCCTTGATTGCTCGAACGACGACCCAAAAACTAGCCGCGTTGCCTTGATTCCTCGAACATGTTGCCTTTATTTGTGGAACCATGACCGGATGACAAGAAGCGTTGCCTAGATTTGTCGAACGACGACCTTGAAACAAGCCCAGTTGCCTTGATTCCTTGAGCATGTTGCCTTCATTTTTTGAACGACGACCTGAAAACTAGCCTAATAGAAAACATGGGTCCTATTCCTCATTTCCTTGACGTATATATTGGGGGGACCATAGAGACGACGCAACCATCGAGCACCAACAAGGCAAGCCCCAAGACCTGTGAAGGAGCCCGCCCCCCAAAGCGTTGCCTTGATTGCTCGAACGACGAGCCAAAAACTAGCCGTGTTGCCTTGATTCCTCGAACGTGTTGCCTTAATTGGTCGAACGATGACCTGATGACTAAAATTGTTGCCTAGATTTTCCGAACGATGACCATGAAGCTAGTCTTTTTGCCTTGATTCCTTGAGCTTGTTGCCTTGATATTTTGAACGATGACCTGAAAAGTATGCTGATGGACAACCGGGGTGTGCTACCCTCGTTGCCTTGACGTCTAATATGGGGTGGACCATAGGGACGAAGCAACCATGGAACACCGACAAGGCAAGCCCCAAGACCCATGAAGGTGCCCACCCCCTAACATGTTTACTTGATTGCTCGAACGGCGACCTAAAAAAAAAGCCATGTTTCCTTGATTCCTCGAACATGTTGCCTTAATTTGTCGAACGATGACATGATGAATAGCATTGTTGCCTAGATTTGTCGAACGATGACCTGATGACTAACGTTGTTGCCTAGATTTGTCGAACGAGGACCTGGAAACTAGTCCTGTTGTCTTGATTCCTTGAGCTTGTTGCCTTGATTTTTTGAACGATGACCTGAAAACTATCGTGAGGGACAACCAGGGTGTGCTATACTCGGTGCCTTGACGTCTAATATTCGGGGGACCATAGGGACGAAGCAACCATCGAGTACCGACAAGGCAAGCCCCAAGACCCGTGAAGGAGCCCACCCCCAAACACGTTGCCTTGTTTGCTCGAACGACGACCTAAAGAAAGCCCTGTTTCCTTGATTCCTCGAACATGTTGCCTTAATTTGTCGGACGATGACATGATGAATAGCATTTTTGCCTAGATTTGTCGAACGACGACCTTGAAAGTATCCATGTTGCCTTGATTTTTAGAATGATGGCCTGAACACAAGCCTTGTGGCCTTGCTTTCTAGAACATGTAGTCTTGATATCTAAAACAACATCCGGATACCTATACCCATTGCCTTAATGTAAAAATAGGGGGACCGTAGAGACGAAGAAACCACCGAGCAGTGACAAGGCGAGCCCGAAGACCCTTGAAAGAAGCACACAACAAACATGTTGCCTTTGTTGCTCGAACGACGACCTGAAAACATGCCATGTATCCTTGATTCCTCTAACCTGTGGCATTAATTTTATGAACGATGACCTGATTACACGCCTTGCTGCCTAGATGTGTCGAACGATGGCCTTGAAAGATGCCTACCCGAACACATTGCCTTGTTAACTAGTTCCATGTTGCCTTGATTTCTCCAACATGTTGCCTTGATATGTTTAAGTAAATCCTGAAAACTAGCCATGTCGCCTTGTTTTCTCGAACGAAGACCTGGAAACTAGCCTCGTTGCCTTGGCTGCTGGAACATGCTGCCTTGCTTTTTCTAACGACGACCATAAAACTTGCATTGTTGCCTTTTGTTTTTAGAACGATGACATGCCATGTATCCGTGATTCCTCTAACATGTTGCATTAATTTTATGAACGATGACCTGATTACAGGCCTTGGTGCCTACATCTGTCGAACGATGGCCTTGAAAGTTGCCTGCCCGAACACGTTGCCTTGTTGACAAGTTCCATGTTGCCTTGATTTCTCCAACATGTTGCCTTGATATGTTTAAGAAAATCCTGAAAACTAGCCATGTCGCCTTGTTTTCTTGAGCGACGACCAGGAAACTAGCCTCGTTGCCTTGGCTGAGGGAACATGTTGCCTTGTTTTCTCTTACGACGACCATAAAACTTGCATTGTTGCTTTGGCTGCTCGAACGACGACCTGAAAACATGCCATGTATCCTTGATTCCTCTAACATGTTGCATTAATTTTATGAACGATGACCTGAGATTACAGGCCTTGGTGCCTTGATCTGTCGAACGATGGCCTTGAAAGTTGCCTACCCGAACACGTTGCCTTGTTGACTAGTTCCATGTTGCCTTGATTTCTCCAACATGTTGCCTTGATATGTTTAAGAAAAACCTGAAAACTAGCCATGTCGCCTTGTTTTCTTGAACGACGACCAGGAAACTAGCCTCGTTGCCTTGGCTGATGGAACATGTTGCCTTGTTTTCGCTTACGGCGACCATAAAACTCGCATTGTTGCCTTGGCTGCTCGATCGACGTCCTGAAAACATGCCATGTATCCTTGATTCCTCTAACAAGTTGCATTAATTGTATGAACGATGGCCTGATTACAAGCCTTGCTGCCTATATCTATCGAACGATGGCCTTGAAAGTTGCCTACCGGAACACGTTGCCTTGTTGACTAGTTCCATGTTGCCTTGATTTCTCCAACATGTTGCCTTGATATGTTTAAGAAAATCCTGAAAACTAGCCATGTCGCCTTGTTTTCTTGAACGACGACCAGGAAGCTAGCCTCGTTGCCTTGGCTGATGGAACATGTTGCCTTGTTTTCTCTTACGACGACCATAAAACTTGCATTGTTGCCTTGGCTGCTCGATCGACGTCCTGAAAACATGCCATGTATCCTTTGATTCCTCTAACAAGTTGCATTAATTTTATGAACGATGACCTGATGCCAAGCCTTGCTGCCTATATCTGTCGAACGATGGCCTTGAAAGTTGCCTACCGGAACACGTTGCCTTGTTGTCTAGTTCCATGTTGCCTTGATTTCTCCAACATGTTGCCTTGATATGTTTAAGAAAATCCTGAAAACTAGCCATGTCGCCTTGTTTTCTTGAATGACCCACGATGCCTTGAGTTATCGATCGAAGACCAGAGAACTAGCCTCGTATCCTTGATGTGTTTTTATCGGAGGCCGCGTCACCATTGTTGGTGAAATACGGCCCGGTCACCGGGTTTGATTATTGTAAGTTCCTTTATCCTTGTCCAATTCGTGCCAAACCGGCTTCATTTTGGCGAGTTACAGAGAATTATAGCGTCCTAGTTTTTCGACTCGGCGAAGACTAGATACGCCCAAGATTAACCGGTGACGAGATGACCCAGATGAAAACCTGTCCAAAATCATATTTTGCTCAGTAACTCGAAATCCGTGCACATTTTCTCGATCACGAAAGAAATTTTACCATGTAAATCAAGACGACCTGAAAACTAGCCTTGTTGCCTTGATTATTCAAACTTGTTGCTTAGATATTTTGAACGATGACCTTGAAGCTAGGCTTGTTGCCTTGATTTTTAGACCGATGACCTGAAAACTAGCCTTTTGTGGCCTTGGTTTCTTGAACGATGACCTGAAAACTAGCCACGATGTCTTGATTTCTCCCGACGTCGTGCGCATACTAAAAATTATGCATCCTCGGGCAAATCAATGTCTGTTGCCTTGATTTCTTGAACATGTTGCCTTGATTTCTAGAACGATGACCTGAAAACTAGCCTTGTGGCCTTGAATTGTAGGACATGTTGTCTTGATATCTCAAACGAAAGCCTGATTGCTATCCCCATTGCCTTGATGGCGGCGAAGCCACCGTTGAGCACCGACAAGGCAAGCCCAATGACCCGTGAATGAAGCCCACCCCAACATCTTGCCTTGTTTTCTCGAACGACGACGTATAAACTAGCCTTGTTGCCTTGATTATTCGAACTTGCTGCTTAGATTTCTTGAAGGATGACCTTGAAACTAGGCCTGTTACCTTTATTGTTGCCTTGATTTTTAGAACGATGGCCTGAAAACTAGCCTTGTGGCCTTGGTTTCTAGAACATGATGTCTTGATATCTCGAATGACGAGCGGAGAGCAGTGCCCGTTGCCTTGATTTTTCGAACGAAGACCTGAAAAACAAGCCATATTGCCTTGATATCTCGAACCTGATGGCTTGGTTTTTGGAACGAAGGACACGAACGATGCTTTGGTTTAAGTAAAATGTTGGCGGCCTTTCTCGGACGACGGCTGAAAGCTGGCGTGTTGCCTTGATTTATGGAGCGCCTTTGATTTATACAACATGTTGTCCGTGTTTCTCGAACGACGACCTGAAAGCTTGGATTTATTGAACGACGGCCTGAAAACAAGCCTTGCCGCCTTGATCGCTCGAACATGTTGCCTTGAATTATCAAACTACTACCCGAAAGCATGTTGCCTTGAATTATCAAACACCGTCGAAGTCACTACACACGATGCATGCCCACATTAAATGAGTATATGTTGCTCTTTCGGCATTTTTGACGTCTTATGAGAAAACAAAGTATAATTGGTGGTCCTAGTAAAGCGAGTCATCAGCTCGGGTTGTTATGTGTTTTTATCGGAGGCCGCGTCACCGTTGTTGGCGAATTACGGCCTGATCACCGGGTTTTATTATTGTAGGGTCCTTCATCCTTGTCCAATTCGTGCCAAACCGGCTTCATTTTGGCGAGTTAAATAGAATTATAGCGTCTGGGATTTATCGGCTCGGCCAAGACTAGATACGGCCAAGATTAACCGGTGAGCAGATGACCAAACCCGATGAAACCTGGCCAAAATCATATTTTGCTCGACAACTCGAAATCCATGGACATTTCCTCGATCACGAAAGAAATTTTACCAGGCAAATCAACGATTTCGAGCAACTTTCGTTCAATGGGTTTTTGCGAAATCGGAAGTAAAAGACCACCCGGTGACCAAAGACGACCCAACCCGATGAAAGTTAGCCAAAATCACATCTTGCTCGGTAACTCGAAATCCGTGCACATTTTCTGGATCACGAAAGAAAATTTACCAGGTAAATCAATGATTTCGAGCAACTTTAATTTAATGGGTTTTCGCTGATTCGGAAGTACAAGATCACCCGGTGACCTGTTGGGTTTTGAGCATTCTAACACTCCTATGGTGTACATGCAACCCTATAAACCTTGGATCTATGTTTTCTCTATTATACATGCAAATAAGAACTTTCCAAGGCTTTAATCCTAACTAGCATATTATGATGTTCTTAATCTACAAAGTACTAGTTAGAGGACATACCTTTTGATGTAGCTTGATGTCTTCAAGCTTTAAGAGCTTAGCCCCAATAGTGTGGAAGCCTCAAGTGGAATCACAAATCACCAAGACACCTTGGAAGACTTTAGAGAATATGAATACTTGGTTCTCTCTTAGTGAAATCGGCTAGCCCTCTTAGTGTATCCACACTCGTGCTAATTTCACCAACCAAAGACATCTTTATATAGTATGGAGGATTAGGGTTAAACCCTAATACCCATGACCTTTCATTTCCTAGGATCCATGGGTTAAACACTCCATGGACTATCCATGAAAGCTTAGCCCAACCTAAATGAACTTGGCCCATTCCATATATATAAGAGTCCATATTTAATTAGTTCCTTTTGATCACTTAATTAATTATAAATTAATTCTTGATCAATACTAATTAAATAATATGATTCCATATTAATATATTAGAACTTATAATATATTAATATTAATCATAAACATACTATTCTGAAAAGATTATCCATATAAATTGTGTCGGTGAAGTGCAACCCAAATGGACCATGCCGGGTCGGGTCAAGTACATACCAAATATAGTTATGGACTTAGACATTAATCCAACAGTCTCCCACTTGGATAAGTCTAAAACTATTATTGCGTATGACTTCAAACCTAACTGGCAATCGTAGCTCTTAAAGCTGCTGTCGAACTCTGATCTTGTCAACGAACTTGTCCATTAGATAAGGGATCATATATTCCTCCATTCTAGATATCATATGGACTGAGACATGGATTATAATCATTCTCTCTGTCCATTTGTTGTTTCCCGATTTCCGATTTATGACGACTGACTAATTAAACAAATCAAATCAGTCCTGGCCCGGCCGAGCACTTCCATTTGTCATCATCAAATCATCGAGGGGCCCACAGATATCGCTTTTATCCCGAAGGTAAAAGGAATGGATAAACTTCGACTCATATGGCTTGTTCTACTACTTGTTGAATCATACACAAAGGCACGTTTTATAGCACCGAGTTACCAAATGCGTTTTCGTGCAATCAATGTACAACCAACTCATAGTAACAACTCATATCTCTAGGTTTGAAGAATATAAGATATTATCGTCTCATGATCACTCATGATAAAATCCATGAAGTGATTCCAATGAGCGCGGGTTGAATCCAATACTCAGAACTTATGAGCACTCATGAGTGTTGTAGCCCTTTGTCCAACACCTTAGACCTCTACAAGCCAACCCATGACAGTCTTAATTCATATCTACTTCCAACATATGACCGACTGTGGATGGTTTGAATAACTTAGTCATTCCGGAAGAATAACCCAGTTTATTCGGGAAGTCAAAACATGCAAAGTGAAACACAATAATAATTGAATCCAATATGGTATCAAAACCTATGAACATAAATAAAACACCTTTTATTTATCACCATATGATTGCACATTATTCATTGTATACTGTTTCAGCTATCAACTTTATTCTTGAATTTAAAACAATAGTTGTCCCATGCTCCAAGCATGTACACTATGTTTTTCTAAACACTAGTCATGCCACACACCAAGTATGCATACTATGTTTGTCTATGATCTTTACTTTGTGAACTAGATCAATTGAACATAACTTCAATGATTCTCTTTTCACACTCCCAAATCCTTACTGCAAATGCAAGAATTCCAAATTCATGCCATTTACTAAAATTTGTTAGATTCTAAACTTATATGCATTGAACCTCTTGTAATGATTATGCACAAAGTCATAAGGACTTGACAACAACCATTACAGACCATTCCAAAGGAGATCAGCTCCTTGGGAACATCCTTCTTGCATTAAGTTTCCTAATCTTAAACAGATTGAAAAATTCTAACTTTGAAACATTTCCAGATTCCATTTTGACTATCACTTCTGAACAAGATTTGCCTCCTTACAGATTATGTCATTATGGTCCTTCCAGAATTATCACTACACTTCCAACTGTCCTTGAGCAACCAATATTTGGTAAACGTTAGATTGTCCTCGACAATTGTTTAATCCTTTTAGTCATATCCAGTTCTAAACCTTTTCCCTTCTTAATGCCCCAGGCATTTAGAAAATTTTAGAAAGTATGAATATAGCACAAGTAATCGATCCTATATCCGAAGCATATGGGAATCGATTCATGATGTCTCACATAAAGACTAAACTAGTCTTTTGCTATAACATTTCCATTTCAATTTGCCAAGTTCTCATAATTCAGATTATGAAAAGGGATGCCGTAATCATAATCGAATTTTAGAACGCAAATAATGGACTCATATACAAAATTTCCTTATGTTGAGTTATTCCAACATGAAATTCATATATATCCTTGACTAAATGATTAAAACCTCACGATCTAAGCTTATAGATTTGAGATGAAGTATAATTTTCTCTCCCTTAATTATAGCAAAACAACTTTTTCCCAATTGAAACTTTTGTTTTCTATAATTAACATTGCTAACTTGAAATACTTATCATAATTATCATGCTCCCACTAACATGATGATTATTAGCATAACACTTATGCTCCCACTAGCTTTGACATGTACTCATAAATCAGCTGACTTTCTTACCAAAGTTCATATTTCTAATACTAGATTGTTTTGATAAAACTTAATCAAAAGCATACACCTTCCCTTAGATATCACACTTGTGTGTCTAAACAATTATGAAGAGGGATGCCGTAATCATAATGGTTATACCTTTTTGCTACTTCTCACAAGTCCAGGTTAGTGTGCCGGTAAACCACACACGCTCCACTAACGACTTTGAGAATGCAAATATCACAATTGCTATCTAGCTAAAATCTACTTAGTGAAAGTGTTTCCTCACCATCATTTTCATGAATCGGAGAGAAACCTTATGACACTTAGATTTAATGGTGTATGTGTTCTTATCCATGTGAATTGTCAAAACCATACACAAGACAAGGATAATGACAAATACAAACTCATATGGACTGAACTCAATCTTAATTTCTTGCCACCTAGCAGCTCAAGGGCCTGCCATTGCTTCCAAGAAGTTGTGCAACAAATTGAGAACTCTAAGAACTCATATGCAAAACCAACTTTAACTGGAATGGGCACAGAATATGTCAACACGATAGGTTATAAACCTCAAGTCGTGTGCTAGTGAAGAACTTCAGGTTTATTCTTGATTAGTTCTTGAGACTTTCAAGACCTTTAAGACTCCCACTGTCCTCTTGACATATAAGAATCCCTTGTCAAACATCCAAGAGATAGTGCGGATTCTAATCAAGACAAACACTTCACACAATTGGCCTTAGTTGGTCTTTGTTTTATCCAAAACATCACAACTTACCCATTTCAAATGTACAAGAGTTTTAAACCTTCTTTAAGACATGTCACTCAAGTTACAATCTTAGAGTATAACTCTAAGAATTGTTTTTGGAACGAAGTATGAATCATCTTCTTGATTTAACCACTTCAACAATTCAAGTTCCTCTTCTTAGCTATAAGAAGGCTCTTAGATGATGAATTGTGATAAGGTCTCTAAATTATTAAGATGATCACAAAACTGATACGAAAGTACTCTCCCATCTTTTCAGATTTGAGAAATTTTTATCCTTCTGCCTAATTTGATTCTTCTTATTCACTCTGTCATACATTGGAACCTTTTTCCAATGTCTCAGAGTTACACTTAAGCTTGTAAGTATAATCATATTTACTGAGCTTTTGTAAATTATGACGAATAATCTTATCGATCTTTTGTGGTGGACTTGACCAGTGCACAAGACTATGTACTCGATCCCTTAGTCCATTACTTGACTCACACATCCATGTGAATAAGTAATTAGTCTTAATTTTCCAATACTTGAAAGTTCTCATTCATCACGCTATACAACTTCCATGATTCCAAGTTCCGGTCCACTTGAAACTTGGGTGATGAGAATTTTTTCTTATTTGGTAAATTTAGACATTACCACAAATGAAAGAATTAATTTCATATCTCCACTCTTGCTATTAATGGAATCATATAAGCAACAATTTTTCCTCAAATGGCATTGTAAGGATATTTTAAAATAAATAAAATCAAAAATTTTTCTTTTATTTTAAAAACTTTGCGGAAAAACTTATCCTTACAATCCATATGAAAACTTGTTGTTATCTATTCCTAAGCAATATCTCATAACTCCTAAGAAGTAGCTCAAGAATCCGATCTTCAAACTATGCGATAGAAATCCATCTACGCGATCAGATTCAGCATATTCTTTCTTTAAGTTCCTTTACTTTTCTTTGATTCTTAAAACATCACCATGTGACCAAGTCACATCATGTATCAAGAATCTCATAATAGAAACTTAACAGAGTTAGATAGTGGACTTTACCTGAAGTAGAGTCAAACTTATTGACTTTAACAGCCTAAGGTAAATTTGGCAGCTTCGCAACCAATGCCCCTTCCTTTGGCAATATAAACATATGGACCCTTTGATAATGGTACTAGGGACTATCACAGACTTAGCTTTTCTCTTTACCATTTGGTCAACCGAGTTGACTATGGCCGATCCCTTTACCATTGGGAAGAGAATGCTTTTCTGGATTTCTTGTGTCACTATTGTCAATGTCCATCAAGTTTTCAGGAAGTTGATCTTAACAAATAGATAAGATCATTAAGGGTCTTGTCATAGTCTGTTTCATAGGTGTCCCAAAGGAACTCACTGTGTGACTTAGAAAGTGATTGAACCACCAAATTTCTCAAGACTTTGACACCCAACTCTCTCGGCTTGTCAATATGTGACTACATCTCCAAGATGTGATCACACCTAGACCTTGCCTTGCCAATAGGGCTTGAGTGACCTTGAACTTGTGGGTTAGGGAGAATAATTGGAGGAGGTGAAAGAAGTATGATTTCCATGGGACATCATCTTCATTTAGGAAAGCTTGTTTCAAGAGATTTAGGAAGATCATAAATGTCTAAACCAGACATCTTTTGGGAGATATTCAAGATAGTTGATCTTAAGTCCTTAATATAACACCCAATATGAAATATTAAGGCTAGGACCCAACAAACTATTTTATAACTTAGAAGAGGGATGCCGTAATCCAAGCTATAAAATATTTGAAGGTAGGTGAATGACGATTCACCAATTTCCACCAAGATAAACGAAATGTATTATTAGGTTTTAATTGGTTTTGAAACTCCTAGATCTATTGAGATTCATTGAACTGTTCAATGGCATGTTTCAATCTCGAGTGTGCCCTTCAGGTTTTGTGACTGGGATGCCGAGGATCACAAAACAAGGTGTGAAGTAACCATGCAAATTACTTGGTACCCTTAAGTGTTTACCCCTCAATCGATGTGCCGGTTAACCACACACGCTCCACCAATACTATGATAAACATTAAGTTACCCTTTGCCTACCTTGTTAAATACGAGTTAGTGTGCCGGTTAACCACACACGCTCCACTAACCGACTTAAACAAAGTGCAAAGTGTAATTTCATGGATTAGCACCTTATTCACATTTTCCTAAGTAACTAAGATTGGGTATTTATAAGTGTTCAGTTACTTAGTATTTATCATTAATACTTTTAATGAAGGGAGAATTATAGTCCTGTCAAACCCGTTCGGCTAACGACCCTCCACCAGTCAAGCAAGCGGTGGGTGAGAGTGGACACCCATTAAGTTGCCATTTTATAGGCAACAACCTTATACCCACCTTATAGACCGGCTTCGTGAATGATGCGTACTAGCGGTAAGACTGACTTTACTCTTATACATATATATATTATTAACTTATAATATTATAAAGTATAAGGATTGAATTTTAACTTTTAAAACTCTAAGGGCTAACTTGGAATTAAAGTATTCATAAGAGAAAACTTTACAAACTCCAAAACTTGAGGGCAAGTTTTGAAACTATTCAAAACTAATTAATTCCATAACTTATGTGTTTAAAGTAGTTTTAATCCAAAAACTCTTCAAGTTCCATAACTTGAGGACAAGTTATGGAAGACTTTAAACTAATAAAAGAATTAACTTTTCTTTATTTTATAACTTATGGAATTAATTAAGGTTACACCTTTTTTTATTTTATTTTATTTTATTAAATGAAGAGACTCTTGGTCCTCCATAACTTGAGGACAAGTTATGGAGTCATAAAACCATTTAATTAGAATTAGACTCTTCATTTTTGTAACCTTTGCCAATTTTTATGAGTTTTATGATTCTTAAATGTGACTTTTCATATAACTTGAGGACAAGTTACAAAAACACATTTTAGAATCAATTCTTAGATTAATTTGGATTAAAACCAACTATCACATAATTTTATTCATTAATCTAAATTCACTCATAAAACAAGGTAACACAAAAAACTTTTGGTGATCCATAACTTATTCTTAAGTTCTGGAATCCTTTAAAACATTAACACCAAATTTTGTAACTCCATAAAAACTTTGAATCAATTTTTTTTAAAACCTTTTCATATCCATAACTTATGGAGGTTTCAAAAAATAAAACTCTTTAGATCAAACTTTTAAAACTAATAAAATAATCATATTATTTTATCTTTTATTAAATTTGACCTAATTCAACTCACAAAGCAAATTATTCAAATTTTACAAATAATTAGTTTTTCACAAGAACAAGTAATTATCTTAAAATTTGACAAACTTCATGTTTTTTTTTTTCAACTTTGAAAATAAAATATTTGCATCAATATAACAGAAAACAACCCGTGGCTCTGATACCACTGTTGGGTTTTGAGCATTCTAACACTCCTATGGTGTACATGCAACCCTATAAACCTTGGATCTATGTTTTCTCTATTATACATGCAAATAAGAACTTTCCAAGGCTTTAATCCTAACTAGCATATTATGATGTTCTTAATCTACAAAGTACTAGTTAGAGGACATACCTTTTGATGTAGCTTGATGTCTTCAAGCTTTAAGAGCTTAGCCCCAATAGTGTGGAAGCCTCAAGTGGAATCACAAATCACCAAGACACCTTGGAAGACTTTAGAGAATATGAATACTTGGTTCTCTCTTAGTGAAATCGGCTAGCCCTCTTAGTGTATCCACACTCGTGCTAATTTCACCAACCAAAGACATCTTTATATAGTATGGAGGATTAGGGTTAAACCCTAATACCCATGACCTTTCATTTCCTAGGATCCATGGGTTAAACACTCCATGGACTATCCATGAAAGCTTAGCCCAACCTAAATGAACTTGGCCCATTCCATATATATAAGAGTCCATATTTAATTAGTTCCTTTTGATCACTTAATTAATTATAAATTAATTCTTGATCAATACTAATTAAATAATATGATTCCATATTAATATATTAGAACTTATAATATATTAATATTAATCATAAACATACTATTCTCAAAAGATTATCCATATAAATTGTGTCGGTGAAGTGCAACCCAAATGGACCATGCCGGGTCGGGTCAAGTACATACCAAATATAGTTATGGACTTAGACATTAATCCAACATGACCAAAGACGACAAGACGCGGTGCAAGTTAGCCAAAATCGCATTTTGCTCGGTAACTCGAAATCCGTGCACATTTTCTCGATCATGAAAGGAATTTTGCCCAGTGAATCAAGGTTTCCGAGCAACTTTCATTCAATGGGTTTTCGCTAATTCGGAAGTAAAAGACCACCCGGTGACCGAAGTCGACCCAACCCGATGAAAGTTTGCCGAAATCACATATGGATCGGTAACTCGAAATCCGTGCGCATTTTCTCGATCTCGAAAGAAAATTTACCAGGTAAATCAATGATTTCGAGCAACTTTCATTCAATGGGTTTTCGCTAATTCGGAAGTACAAGACCACCCGGTGACCGAAGTCGACCCAACCCGATGAAAGTTAGCCGAAATCACATATGGATCGGTAACTCGAAATCCGTGCACATTTTCTCGATCACGAAAGAAAATTTACCAGGCAAATCAATGATTTCGAGCAACTTTCATTGAATGGGTCTTTGCCAATTCGAAAGTTAAAGTCCAGTAGTGTGTGTGTACAAGTATCAAAGCTTCGGTCCCCCGGGTAATTACGGACCAAAAACATATTTTTTTTGAAACGTACATTATTCGTGTTAATGGCTTAACTATACTTATTATAGTTTATCACTTTTTTTGTAATATATATTTACCATAACTATACCGATTATAACTAGCATGTTCGTTTGTGGGGGTATAATGGCTTAACTATACTTATTATAGTTTATCATAATTATCCATAGTGGTAATAACTCTTTTGTATGTGTAAAACCTTTAATAATGTGTTTGTTATATATAATAACCCTAAACTATACCTATTATAGTTTATCAATTATTTGTGTGGGTAGTGAGCATAAGCCTTACTTGTCATAATTTACCAATGTTTATATTTTAATGGATATAGCCTTGTAATATCATTTATATATTTACCTTACTTGTGGAGGTGTAAATCCATTTGTTTTCTGATGTATGTCTATATAAGAATACAAAATTGTCATATATTGCAACTACACATAATCACATAATGATGTATACCTCGCTCAACATGTTACAAGGTGAAATGAAATTTATAGTGTTTTTCTGTTAATAACATTTTCTATAACTGTTATTGGAAAAATTGTAGAAAAATCATAAAATGTCCAAATCAAGTTCTGCAACTTCTGAGAGTTTGGAAAATGATTCTAGTTTGTTCATAATTTTTATTAAAATTTTTAATGACCTCTTACTTGTGTGAAAAAGTCCATAATCACAGACTGGTCCGGATTGATGTTTGAAATGATAGGCAGTTTTGTAAAAATCACCATAAATTGTAGAAAAATCGTATGAAGATGTGCAAGTAGTCATTTTAAAGCTAAGAAGTGGAACTACATGCAACTAAAACAGTTTTGAAAACAAAAATGTTTAAGATGTCCAAAACAGTCCGTGAATGGAGTTGAACTTTTCTGATGAAAGCTGTTAGAAAAGTGTAGTTATGTTCTTAGTGTTTTAACTTGTATTCCCCCCCTAAAAACTTGAGAAAACATGAAAATGTAGGGGTATGAACTCACCTTAAGTGATTTCAGTAGGTAAGTGTTGAAGAAGAGAAGTGTTCAACCCAAGAACACTTGAAGAATCACTTGAAGATTCGAAGATCTAACACAATTATAATGGAGTTTGTGTAAGATATCCATGATTTGAGTGGAAATAATTGAGATAATCATAAAGAGAATGGATTATTCTTACCAAATGTGGAGGAAATCCAAAGAATCAGCCCTCAAATCTCGAGTTCTAGAGAGGGAAAATGAGAGAGAAAAGAGTTTGCTCTTTTTGGTGAAAAGAGAGAAAATGAGAGAAATGAGGAGAGCGGATGAATATACAACTCTAAAAAATGTGGGAAGGAGTGATGATTGAGTGGAAAGGACATTGATGTGACCTAGGTAAGGTGGGGAGGTGTGGCTGGTCATAGAGTGGGTGTGGGAGTGGTTGCTTGTGTCATAAAGTAAAGCAAAGTCAACACTCCACCTCTTTGTACTTTACCCACTTGCTTTTATTATTTAAATAAAGATTTTTATGAAAATATGATTAAATTGTGAATATTTAGGGTTTATTATGTTAAAATATGATTTTGGGTGAAAACCCCGCGTTAAAATAATTAAAAACGGGCCTTAAACGCAAAACTACGCGAAAACCAGGAGAAAATGAGTTCCCAGCGAGACCTCTCGGTCCTAGGCCGAGGTTCGGTCCCTAGGCCGAGGCTCGGTCCATGCTGAGGTTGGAGTCGGAAGCAAAAGGCGCGAGTCAGACGCGAGAAGCGAAGGGCGAGGGTCCGGTCCGAAGGGTCAGTAGCGAAGGTGAGGTTCGGTTCGGAGATAAGAGGCGAGAATGTCAGAACCGAATGGACTGTAGTGAACAGTACCTTCGGTTCGGTTCAGCAGCCTTCTTCATCAGGAGGGTTCGGTTCCTAAGAGGGGTTTCGGTTCCTAAGGTCCGTTTTTCGCGTAGACTTCCGTTTTTGGGCTGTTTTCGCCAAATTCGAGGGTCGGGATGCCCCGAGTGATTATAGAAAGTTGGGAGAGATTTCGAGAGAGATTTGAGAGAGATTCCACATACTCAGAGAGATTTGGGAGAGATTTGACATTCTTGGAGAGATTTCTCATACAAAGAGATATGTGGGAGAGATTTCACATACTTAGAGAGATTTGGGAGAGATTTGACATACTTGGAGAGATTTCTCATACAAAGAGATGTGGGAGAGATTTCACATACTTAGAGAGATTTGGGAGAGATTTGACATACTTGGAGAGATTTCTCCTACAATGAGATATGTGGGAGAGATTTCACATACTTAGAGAGATTTGGGAGAGATTTGACATGCTTGGAGAGATTTCTCATACAAAGAGATATGTGGGAGAGATTTCACATACTTAGAGAGATTTGGAAGAGATTTGGCATACTTGGAGAGATTTCTCATACAAAGAGATATGTGGGGGAGATTTCACATACTTAGAGAGATTTGACATACTTTGAGAGATTTCTCATACAAAGAGATATGTGGGAGAGATTTCACATACTTAGAGAGATTTGGGAGAGATTTGACATACTTGGAGAGATTTCTCATACAAAGAGATATGTGGGAGAGATTTCACATACTTAGAGAGATTTGGGAGAGATTTTCGATAAGAAGAGATAGAGTGAAAACGATTGAGAGAGGTTTCATTGGAGACCTTTTTGAGTGTTCGTCTTTGCAATGCAGGGTCCGTAAGCCCCGTTAAGCGTTGTTTAAGGATCTTGCATACTCCCGATGAGTATGCAACATTGTTTTATCGGTTTCGCTCGCCACGTACCACAATTTTAGGTTAAGGAGATCTAGATGTATGCACTTTTCGATTTATGATCTCTCATTAGAATAGAGAGTTGTTTAGGAGTTACTTAACGTAAACTCTAGTACTCACGGCAAAATGAGTGGACCGGTTTGACTTGTTGACTTTAGTTGACTTTGACTTGACTGAAAATTGACGGTTGTCACATCATCCCCCCGTTAGAGGGAATTTCGTCCCGAAATTTGAAACCAGGCAAGGAGTTTGTGAATGACTAAGGTCGGCTCTACATTATTTTGATTCTGACTAAGAGATGAGTTATTATACATGAAAACTTAGCTTATACACATTATGATATAACCAATACTGGGCGGATAGTAAAATGTGTGATTCTACTTCAGTTCCACATCCCAACGAGGAAAAGAAACTAAGTCAGAATTCTCACATTCTATTATCTACCATGTATTCGTTATATATAACTGGGGAATGTATAAGTGAGGAAATCATAACAAATAACATTCTTAGTAATCCTTCTTAATGAATTAGAGTTCCTAGTCAGGGCTATCATTGAACCTAGATGTATTTCAACCGTTCACCTATAGAGTGGAAGTATGTTCTCAAAGGTTTGACCTACATCCCTATGATGCAGTCCCATTACGGAGTCGAAGTAAATTCATAGAATGGTCTCATGACGACCTTGGAATTTCTTATTGTTTATGCTCTCAGTTTAATCCTTGGCATTACTACTATGCATGCTTTAATCGATGCTAGAGTTAATCAAATAAAGAAGTTTGGAATTTAGACGTCGATGTTAGAAACACGTACTAATATTTGCGGGCAGTTCCGGGGTGGTCTCTCCTTCGGTGATCGCAAGCACCCTTCCACCACCACTGGCATCTCTTGCTCTTGGGCAGTTCCTTTTAAAGTGGCCTGTTTCTCCACATTTGTAACAGGCTGGGCTTACTCCAGATCCGGGGAACTGGTTGATGGGTCGTACCGGTGCCCCACAGAAATGGGTAGTGTGCCCTTTCCTATTGCAGTTCATGCAATGCAATTCTCTACAAGCCCCAGTATGATGGAAGCTACACTTGTTACATTTTGGAAGGGTTCCAGCGTATTGTTTCATGGGAGTTGGCGTGGTGAGGGTTGTGGCAGCATGAACAGCAAAAAATGGTGTGGCTGTCGTAGTGTCATGGCTGGCACGATGGTCGATGAGTTGTTGTGAAAAAGTCCATAATCACCATAATGACCTCTTACTTGTGTGAAAAAGTCCATAATCACAGACTGGTCCGGATTGATGTTTGAAATGATTGGCAGTTTTGTAAAAATCACCATAAATTGTAGAAAAATCGTATGGAGATGTGCAAGTAGTCATTTTAAAGCTAAGAAGTGGAACTACATGCACCTAAAACAGTTTTGAAAACAAAAATGTTTAAGATGTCCAAAACAGTCCGTGAATGGAGTTGAACTTTTCTGATGAAAGCTGTTAGAAAAGTGTAGTTATGTTCTTAGTGTTTTAACTTGTATTCCCCCCCTAAAAACTTGAGAAAACATGAAAATGTAGGGGTATGAACTCACCTTAAGTGATTTCAGTAGGTAAGTGTTGAAGAAGAGAAGTGTTCAACCCAAGAACACTTGAAGAATCACTTGAAGATTCGAAGATCTAACACAATTATAATGGAGTTTGTGTAAGATATCCATGATTTGAGTGGAAATAATCGAGATAATCATAAAGAGAATGGATTATTCTTACCAAATGTGGAGGAAATCCAAAGAATCAGCCCTCAAATCTCGAGTTCTAGAGAGGGAAAATGAGAGAGAAAAGAGTTTGCTCTTTTTGGTGAAAAGAGAGAAAATGAGAGAAATGAGGAGAGAGGATGAATATACAACTCTAAAAAACGTGGGAAGGAGTGATGATTGAGTGGAAAGGACATTGATGTGACCTAGGTAAGGTGGGGAGGTGTGGCTGGTCATAGAGTGGGTGTGGGAGTGGTTGCTTGTGTCATAAAGTAAAGCAAAGTCAACACTCCACCTCTTTGTACTTTACCCACTTGCTTTTATTATTTAAATAAAGATTTTTATGAAAATATGATTAAATTGTGAATATTTAGGGTTTATTATGTTAAAATATGATTTTGGGTGAAAACCCCGCGTTAAAATAATTAAAAACGGGCCTTAAACGCAAAACTACGCGAAAACCAGGAGAAAATGAGTTCCCAACGAAACCTCTCGGTCCTAGGCCGAGGTTCGGTCCCTAGGCCGAGGCTCGGTCCATGCTGAGGTTGGAGTCGGAAGCAAAAGGCGCGAGTCAGACGCGAGAAGCGAAGGGCGAGGGTCCGGTCCGAAGGGTCAGTAGCGAAGGTGAGGTTCGGTTCGGAGATAAGAGGCGAGAATGTCAGAACCGAATGGACTGTAGTGAACAGTACCTTCGGTTCGGTTCAGCAGCCTTCTTCATCAGGAGGGTTCGGTTCCTAAGAGGGGTTTCGGTTCCTAAGGTCCGTTTTTCGCGTAGACTTCCGTTTTTGGGCTGTTTTCGCCAAATTCGAGGGTCGGGATGCCCCGAGTGATTATAGAAAGTTGGGTGAGATTTCGAGAGAGATTTGAGAGAGATTCCACATACTCAGAGAGATTTGGGAGAGATTTGACATTCTTGGAGAGATTTCTCATACAAAGAGATATGTGGGAGAGATTTCACATACTTAGAGAGATTTGGGAGAGATTTGACATACTTGGAGAGATTTCTCATACAAAGAGATGTGGGAGAGATTTCACATACTTAGAGAGATTTGGGAGAGATTTGACATACTTGGAGAGATTTCTCCTACAATGAGATATGTGGGAGAGATTTCACATACTTAGAGAGATTTGGGAGAGATTTGACATGCTTGGAGAGATTTCTCATACAAAGAGATATGTGGGAGAGATTTCACATACTTAGAGAGATTTGGAAGAGATTTGGCATACTTGGAGAGATTTCTCATACAAAGAGATATGTGGGGGAGATTTCACATACTTAGAGAGATTTGACATACTTTGAGAGATTTCTCATACAAAGAGATATGTGGGAGAGATTTCACATACTTAGAGAGATTTGGGAGAGATTTGACATACTTGGAGAGATTTCTCATACAAAGAGATATGTGGGAGAGATTTCACATACTTAGAGAGATTTGGGAGAGATTTTCGATAAGAAGAGATAGAGTGAAAACGATTGAGAGAGGTTTCATTGGAGACCTTTTTGAGTGTTCGTCTTTGCAATGCAGGGTCCGTAAGCCCCGTTAAGCCTTGTTTAAGGATCTTGCATACTCCCGATGAGTATGCAACATTGTTTTATCGGTTTGGCTCACCACGTACCACAATTTTAGGTTAAGGAGATCTAGATGTATGCACTTTTCGATTTATGATCTCTCATTAGAATAGAGAGTTGTTTAGGAGTTACTTAACGTAAACTCTAGTACTCACGGCAAAATGAGTGGACCGGTTTGACTTGTTGACTTTAGTTGACTTTGACTTGACTGAAAATTGACGGTTGTCACATCATCCCCCCGTTAGAGGGAATTTCGTCCCGAAATTTGAAACCAGGCAAGGAGTTTGTGAATGACTAAGGTCGGCTCTACATTATTTTGATTCTGACTAAGAGATGAGTTATTATACATGAAAACTTAGCTTATACACATTATGATATAACCAATACTGGGCGGATAGTAAAATGTGTGATTCTACTTCAGTTCCACATCCCAACGAGGAAAAGAAACTAAGTCAGAATTCTCACATTCTATTATCTACCATGTATTCGTTATATATAACTGGGGAATGTATAAGTGAGGAAATCATAACAAATAACATTCTTAGTAATCCTTCTTAATGAATTAGAGTTCCTAGTCAGGGCTATCATTGAACCTAGATGTATTTCAACCGTTCACCTATAGAGTGGAAGTATGTTCTCAAAGGTTTGACCTACATCCCTATGATGCAGTCCCATTACGGAGTCGAAGTAAATTCATAGAATGGTCTCATGACGACCTTGGAATTTCTTATTGTTTATGCTCTCAGTTTAATCCTTGGCATTACTACTATGCATGCTTTAATCGATGCTAGAGTTAATCAAATAAAGAAGTTTGGAATTTAGACGTCGATGTTAGAAACACGTACTAATATTTGCGGGCAGTTCCGGGGTGGTCTCTCCTTCGGTGATCGCAAGCACCCTTCCACCACCACTGGCATCTCTTGCTCTTGGGCAGTTCCTTTTAAAGTGGCCTGTTTCTCCACATTTGTAACAGGCTGGGCTTACTCCAGATCCGGGGAACTGGTTGATGGGTCGTACCGGTGCCCCACAGAAATGGGTAGTGTGCCCTTTCCTATTGCAGTTTATGCAATGCAATTCTCTACAAGCCCCAGTATGATGGAAGCTACACTTGTTACATTTCGGAAGGGTTCCAGCGTATTGTTTCATGGGAGTTGGCGTGGTGAGGGTTGTGGCAGCATGAACAGCAAAAATTGGCGTGGCTGTCGTAGTGTCATGGCTGGCACGATGGTCGATGAGTTGTTGTGCCAATTCCTTGGCGCTGTCGAAGGTAGTTGGTCTGGAGGCCAATACACTATCATGAATCTGGGATGATAGCCCCCAAAGGTATCGTTCTACCTTTTTCTCCTCTGGGGTGACCATTGCAAGACAGAGGAGTGCTAGGTCATTGAATCGGGCGGTATAAGCTTCGAGATCCATCCCCGACATTTTGAGGTTCCAGAGTTCCTCTTCCAGTTTTTGCACTTCGCCTCTTGGGCAATATTCTTTTAGCATTAAAGCTTTTAGATCCTCCCAGCTTATAGAGTTAGCCACTGCAGGAGTAAGCGACTTAACTCTTCCGTTCCACCAAGTAAGAGCTTTTCTTGTGAAGGTGAATGCCGCATACTTGACCTTGCTTGCTTCGGGACAAGCACAAATTTCGAAGACTGCTTCGGTCCTTTTGAACCATTGCATCAGTGCGATGACGCCCCCGCTTCCGTCGAAAGGATCGGGTTTGCCATTCGTGAAGTCTTTGTAAGAACACTCCTTAGTACGCCCTGTGCTGTCCCCCTGATTCGAGTTAGTATTCCCAAATCCGAAGCCGCCGGAACCATTTGTACCCATTTGCGACATTGCTGCCGCCACGGCTGCTGTTACGGCAACTTGAAACATTATGGGATCAAACTGCGGAGGGGGGGGTGCCATGCTTCCGGAGGGTCTGGACTTTTTCTTTGGCGGCATAGTCCTGTCATAAGTTGGTAGAGACGAACAACGATAAGTTTTTAATAGTAGTGACAAGTCAGATGTTATCAAGCCAGACTTGTCTGTATTATGTTCTGACTTAAAAGTATTTTGCATGTGATTCATAACAAAGCCCCTATGAATGAATTTTTAGTGGTAGTGACTCAAATGCAACTTGTGATTTGTTTCGCCTGATCCCTTCCTAAAATCACTTGGTATATATTAAGAATTTCTTGGAGTTACCATATGTAAATTGTTTGTAATATAGGGTTCGAGGAAAATAGGTCTACATTTCATTAACGTAAGGAAAATTTTGGGCAATGCTACGGTTCCCTTGAATAGTGTAGTCTCCGGATTCTGAAGGATTCGAATGTCTCCATTTAACAACCTAGGTTGGTCGTGTTCTTCGCTCCAGGTTTCCAAGCACTCTACTCAAGGAGGCGTTGGGCCTTGAAAAACCGGACGAGGGTTAGGATTCGGAACAAGGGCCATCAGGGTAGGTTCTCCACTTCAGGGTCGGAGTCAGGACCATCAGCAAAGCCTTCAGCTTGGTGACCATCCACAGGGATTGGGTAATCATTCTATGGCTCCTCTCCGAGCCATTTAGTATTGCCATGGTTAGGGTAGTACGGGTCGTCGTGGGGATGGAATTCAGCCATGATATCTTCGCGAGAAATAGGGATATAAGAAATAACTAAGTAGACGTACTAATTAGATAATTATAAGGTGATCTTTATCAGGTACTTCAATATATTGTTTAGTGCATACTAGTCATATGTATTTGGGACAGGATAGACCTTCGAATAAGCAATCCTAACTCTAAATCCCCAATCCAACGAGAACAGGAAGTAAAGCAAAGATTCATAGATTCTAAGTCTATGACGTCCTGGATACATATAATTTTAATGTATCCACTAGGCAATTATTGATCTATTGATAAAAATCTATTTAGTTCTCAAATAAGTAATTTTAATAACACCAAATACCCCTATGGTATTTCATTGTGGTAGTGTTGGTAAGTTTTTAGACTTGTTGCAACACCTACGACCATTCCTGGGCATATGCTAATCACTTCTGGGTGAGACATAGTTGATCAGGCTATGTCATTCCCAGACCTGACTATACATCCCCAAGCCTACTCGTATCGTTCAACAATCACCACTTTTGTCCCATCCCACCGTGATACTGACCCTAGTGTGTGTGCGCATGCTCCTACTTTTACCGAGAAATTATTTGTTTCTAAAAGTATAGTTGCTTTGAAAACTTTAAATCAGAGACTTTCGGTCCCAATGTATTTATAGTTTGTATATCTTATGTGGTTCGATATACTGAGTTCACTATAAACAATGCTCTGATACCAATCTGTCACACCCCCAAACCAAGGATGGCGGAAACGTCCAGGGGTGGAGGACTTCATGTACAGTATCACAACAACGAGTATAATAGTGCTCAAAGTAAATACAACCATCATAAATATAATTGAAAAAGTTACACCAAAGTATATGTTTACATGTTTCAAAATCAATTACATTATGATGACAAAAATAAATTGTTGACGGTTTAACGTCCCATCCTCAAAGCGCTGAAGTTTTCCTGTTTCACTGATTTCCTGAGAATACAAGTAGTTTTGAAAGAGTGTCAACAATTAAGTTGGTGAGTTCATAAGAGTTTTGTTTGGAGTAGAAACCGTTTTCCTTTTAAAATCGATAGAGTTTGATCTCCAGAAAATCCCATATTTTCTTAGGTAAGTGTAAACAGAATATTCCTATATGATGTGTTGATGAATCCTAGATTGACCCGTAGATTTCTCCTATAATCGTCCAACGTATATAAGTTATATAAGATTTAGGTTAGATAAAACGTCGAATATAATGGGTCCGCCCTAGGTCCACAACCAAACAAGGAACAGGAGATGAGGCGGGCCCACCAATTCTAAGCCAATCACGACTAGATTCTATATAACTCTATCATATACACTTAGAAATTATAGCTGAAAACTGACAATGCGAAAGTGAATGCGGACTTAAACCCAATAACCGGAACCAATCCTGGTGTAGTGCACGGAATAGAAATAGTGACTGTGAATATAAACTATGCATACTATAGTTTACCTAAAGTGGCGGTGATGGTGAATATAACCTATACATATCATAGTTCATCGGAGAGTATTAGTGATTAGTGAACCTGAACTATGCATATTATAGCTTATCAAAAGTGGTGGTGATGGTGAATATAACCTATACATATCATAGTTCATCGGAGAGTATTAGTGATTAGTGAACCTGAACTATGCATATTATAGCTTATCAAAAGTGGTGGTGATGGTGAATATAACCTATACATATCATAGTTCATCGGAGAGTATTAGTGATTAGTGAACCTGAACTATGCATATTATAGCTTATCAAAAGTGGTGGTGAATTCCTTTCTTGTAATTAAGTTCATAGGGTAGGTGAAACATAAACTATACCTATTATAGTTTATCACTTTGTTTGTAATATATATTTACCATAACTATACCGATTATAACTAGCGTGTTCGTTTGTGGGGGTATAATGGTTTAACTATACTTATTATAGTTTATCATAATTATCGATAGTGGTAATAACTCTTTTGTATGTGTAAAACCTTTAATAATGTGTTTGTTATATATAATAACCCTAAACTATACCTATTATAGTTTATCAATTATTTGTGTGGGTAGTGAGCATAAGCCTTACTTGTCATAATTTACCAATGTTTATATTTTAATGGATATAGCCTTGTAATATCATTTATATATTTACCATACTTGTGGAGGTGTAAATCCATTTGTTTTCTGATGTATGTCTATATAAGAATACAAAATTGTCATATATTGCAACTACACATAATCACATAATGATGTATACCTCGCTCAACATGTTACAAGGTGAAATGAAATTTATAGTGTTTTTCTGTTAATAACATTCTCTGTAACTGTTATTGGAAAAATTGTAGAAAAATCATAAAATGTCCAAATCAAGTTCTGCAACTTCTGAGAGTTTAGAAAATGAGTCTAGTTTGTTCATAATTTTTAATAAAATTTTTAATGACCTCTTACTTGTGTGAAAAAGTCCATAATCACAGACTGGTCCGGATTGATGTTTGAAATGATAGGCAGTTTTGTAAAAAATCACCATAAATTGTAGAAAAATCGTATGGAGATGTGCAAGTAGTCATTTTAAAGCTAAGAAGTGGAGCTACATGCACCTAAAACAGTTTTGAAAACAAAAATGTTTAAGATGTCCAAAACAGTCCGTGAATGGAGTTGAACTTTTCTGATGAAAGCTGTTAGAAAAGTGTAGTTATGTTCTTAGTGTTTTAACTTGTATTCCCCCCCTAAAAACTTGAGAAAACATGAAAATGTAGGGGTATGAACTCACCTTAAGTGATTTCAGTAGGTAAGTGTTGAAGAAGAGAAGTGTTCAACCCAAGAACACTTGAAGAATCACTTGAAGATTCGAAGATCTAACACAATTATAATGGAGTTTGTGTAAGATATCCATGATTTGAGTGGAAATAATTGAGATAATCATAAAGAGAATGGATTATTCTTACCAAATGTGGAGGAAATCCAAAGAATCAGCCCTCAAATCTCGAGTTCTAGAGAGGGAAAATGAGAGAGAAAAGAGTTTGCTCTTTTTGGTGAAAAGAGAGAAAATGAGAGAAATGAGGAGAGCGGATGAATATACAACTCTAAAAAATGTGGGAAGGAGTGATGATTGAGTGGAAAGGACATTGATGTGACCTAGGTAAGGTGGGGAGGTGTGGCTGGTCATAGAGTGGGTGTGGGAGTGGTTGCTTGTGTCATAAAGTAAAGCAAAGTCAACACTCCACCTCTTTGTACTTTACCCACTTGCTTTTATTATTTAAATAAAGATTTTTATGAAAATATGATTAAATTGTGAATATTTAGGGTTTATTATGTTAAAATATGATTTTGGGTGAAAACCCCGCGTTAAAATAATTAAAAACGGGCCTTAAACGCAAAACTACGCGAAAACCAGGAGAAAATGAGTTCCCAGCGAGACCTCTCGGTCCTAGGCCGAGGTTCGGTCCCTAGGCCGAGGCTCGGTCCATGCTGAGGTTGGAGTCGGAAGCGAAAGGCGCGAGTCAGACGCGAGAAGCGAAGGGCGAGGGTCCGGTCCGAAGGGTCAGTAGCGAAGGTGAGGTTCGGTTCGGAGATAAGAGGCGAGAATGTCAGAACCGAATGGACTGTAGTGAACAGTACCTTCGGTTCGGTTCAGCAGCCTTCTTCATCAGGAGGGTTCGGTTCCTAAGAGGGGTTTCGGTTCCTAAGGTCTGTTTTTCGCGTAGACTTCCGTTTTTGGGCTGTTTTCGCCAAATTCGAGGGTCGGGATGCCCCGAGTGATTATAGAAAGTTGGGAGAGATTTCGAGAGAGATTTGAGAGAGATTCCACATACTCAGAGAGATTTGGGAGAGATTTGACATTCTTGGAGAGATTTCTCATACAAAGAGATATGTGGGAGAGATTTCACATACTTAGAGAGATTTGGGAGAGATTTGACATACTTGGAGATATTTCTCATACAAAGAGATGTGGGAGAGATTTCACATACTTAGAGAGATTTGGGAGAGATTTGACATACTTGGAGAGATTTCTCCTACAATGAGATATGTGGGAGAGATTTCACATACTTAGAGAGATTTGGGAGAGATTTGACATGCTTGGAGAGATTTCTCATACAAAGAGATATGTGGGAGAGATTTCACATACTTAGAGAGATTTGGAAGAGATTTGGCATACTTGGAGAGATTTCTCATACAAAGAGATATGTGGGGGAGATTTCACATACTTAGAGAGATTTGACATACTTTGAGAGATTTCTCATACAAAGAGATATGTGGGAGAGATTTCACATACTTAGAGAGATTTGGGAGAGATTTGACATACTTGGAGAGATTTCTCATACAAAGAGATATGTGGGAGAGATTTCACATACTTAGAGAGATTTGGGAGAGATTTTTGATAAGAAGAGATAGAGTGAAAACGATTGAGAGAGGTTTCATTGGAGACCTTTTTGAGTGTTCGTCTTTGCAATGCAGGGTCCGTAAGCCCCGTTAAGCCTTGTTTAAGGATCTTGCATACTCCCGATGAGTATGCAACATTGTTTTATCGGTTTGGCTCGCCACGTACCACAATTTTAGGTTAAGGAGATCTAGATGTATGCACTTTTCGATTTATGATCTCTCATTAGAATAGAGAGTTGTTTAGGAGTTACTTAACGTAAACTCTAGTACTCACGGCAAAATGAGTGGACCGGTTTGACTTGTTGACTTTAGTTGACTTTGACTTGACTGAAAATTGACGGTTGTCACATCATCCCCCCGTTAGAGGGAATTTCGTCCCGAAATTTGAAACCAGGCAAGGAGTTTGTGAATGACTAAGGTCGGCTCTACATTATTTTGATTCTGACTAAGAGATGAGTTATTATACATGAAAACTTAGCTTATACACATTATGATATAACCAATACTGGGCGGATAGTAAAATGTGTGATTCTACTTCAGTTCCACATCCCAACGAGGAAAAGAAACTAAGTCAGAATTCTCACATTCTATTATCTACCATGTATTCGTTATATATAACTGGGGAATGTATAAGTGAGGAAATCATAACAAATAACATTCTTAGTAATCCTTCTTAATGAATTAGAGTTCCTAGTCAGGGCTATCATTGAACCTAGATGTATTTCAACCGTTCACCTATAGAGTGGAAGTATGTTCTCAAAGGTTTGACCTACATCCCTATGATGCAGTCCCATTACGGAGTCGAAGTAAATTCATAGAATGGTCTCATGACGACCTTGGAATTTCTTATTGTTTATGCTCTCAGTTTAATCCTTGGCATTACTACTATGCATGCTTTAATCGATGCTAGAGTTAATCAAATAAAGAAGTTTGGAATTTAGACGTCGATGTTAGAAACACGTACTAATATTTGCGGGCAGTTCCGGGGTGGTCTCTCCTTCGGTGATCGCAAGCACCCTTCCACCACCACTGGCATCTCTTGCTCTTGGGCAGTTCCTTTTAAAGTGGCCTGTTTCTCCACATTTGTAACAGGCTGGGCTTACTCCAGATCCGGGGAACTGGTTGATGGGTCGTACCGGTGCCCCACAGAAACGGGTAGTGTGCCCTTTCCTATTGCAGTTTATGCAATGCAATTCTCTACAAGCCCCAGTATGATGGAAGCTACACTTGTTACATTTCGGAAGGGTTCCAGCGTATTGTTTCATGGGAGTTGGCGTGGTGAGGGTTGTGGCAGCATGAACAGCAAAAATTGGCGTGGCTGTCGTAGTGTCATGGCTGGCACGATGGTCGATGAGTTGTTGTGCCAATTCCTTGGCGCTGTCGAAGGTAGTTGGTCTGGAGGCCAATACACTATCATGAATCTGGGATGATAGCCCCCAAAGGTATCGTTCTACCTTTTTCTCCTCTGGGGTGACCATTGCAAGACAGAGGAGTGCTAGGTCATTGAATCGGGCGGTATAAGCTTCGAGATCCATCCCCGACATTTTGAGGTTCCAGAGTTCCTCTTCCAGTTTTTGCACTTCGCCTCTTGGGCAATATTCTTTTAGCATTAAAGCTTTTAGATCCTCCCAGCTTATAGAGTTAGCCACTGCAGGAGTAAGCGACTTAACTCTTCCGTTCCACCAAGTAAGAGCTTTTCTTGTGAAGGTGAATGCCGCATACTTGACCTTGCTTGCTTCGGGACAAGCACAAATTTCGAAGACTGCTTCGGTCCTTTTGAACCATTGCATCAGTGCGATGACGCCCCCGCTTCCGTCGAAAGGATCGGGTTTGCCATTCGTGAAGTCTTTGTAAGAACACTCCTTAGTACGCCCTGTGCTGTCCCCCTGATTCGAGTTAGTATTCCCAAATCCGAAGCCGCCGGAACCATTTGTACCCATTTGCGACATTGCTGCCGCCACGGCTGCTGTTACGGCAACTTGAAACATTATGGGATCAAACTGCGGAGGGGGGGGTGCCATGCTTCCGGAGGGTCTGGACTTTTTCTTTGGCGGCATAGTCCTGTCATAAGTTGGTAGAGACGAACAACGATAAGTTTTTAATAGTAGTGACAAGTCAGATGTTATCAAGCCAGACTTGTCTGTATTATGTTCTGACTTAAAAGTATTTTGCATGTGATTCATAACAAAGCCCCTATGAATGAATTTTTAGTGGTAGTGACTCAAATGCAACTTGTGATTTGTTTCGCCTGATCCCTTCCTAAAATCACTTGGTATATATTAAGAATTTCTTGGAGTTACCATATGTAAATTGTTTGTAATATAGGGTTCGAGGAAAATAGGTCTACATTTCATTAACGTAAGGAAAATTTTGGGCAATGCTACGGTTCCCTTGAATAGTGTAGTCTCCGGATTCTGAAGGATTCGAATGTCTCCATTTAACAACCTAGGTTGGTCGTGTTCTTCGCTCCAGGTTTCCAAGCACTCTACTCAAGGAGGCGTTGGGCCTTGAAAAACCGGACGAGGGTTAGGATTCGGAACAAGGGCCATCAGGGTAGGTTCTCCACTTCAGGGTCGGAGTCAGGACCATCAGCAAAGCCTTCAGCTTGGTGACCATCCACAGGGATTGGGTAATCATTCTATGGCTCCTCTCCGAGCCATTTAGTATTGCCATGGTTAGGGTAGTACGGGTCGTCGTGGGGATGGAATTCAGCCATGATATCTTCGCGAGAAATAGGGATATAAGAAATAACTAAGTAGACGTACTAATTAGATAATTATAAGGTGATCTTTATCAGGTACTTCAATATATTGTTTAGTGCATACTAGTCATATGTATTTGGGACAGGATAGACCTTCGAATAAGCAATCCTAACTCTAAATCCCCAATCCAACGAGAACAGGAAGTAAAGCAAAGATTCATAGATTCTAAGTCTATGACGTCCTGGATACATATAATTTTAATGTATCCACTAGGCAATTATTGATCTATTGATAAAAATCTATTTAGTTCTCAAATAAGTAATTTTAATAACACCAAATACCCCTATGGTATTTCATTGTGGTAGTGTTGGTAAGTTTTTAGACTTGTTGCAACACCTACGACCATTCCTGGGCATATGCTAATCACTTCTGGGTGAGACATAGTTGATCAGGCTATGTCATTCCCAGACCTGACTATACATCCCCAAGCCTACTCGTATCGTTCAACAATCACCACTTTTGTCCCATCCCACCGTGATACTGACCCTAGTGTGTGTGCGCATGCTCCTACTTTTACCGAGAAATTATTTGTTTCTAAAAGTATAGTTGCTTTGAAAACTTTAAATCAGAGACTTTCGGTCCCAATGTATTTATAGTTTGTATATCTTATGTGGTTCGATATACTGAGTTCACTATAAACAATGCTCTGATACCAATCTGTCACACCCCCAAACCAAGGATGGCGGAAACGTCCAGGGGTGGAGGACTTCATGTACAGTATCACAACAACGAGTATAATAGTGCTCAAAGTAAATACAACCATCATAAATATAATTGAAAAAGTTACACCAAAGTATATGTTTACATGTTTCAAAATCAATTACATTATGATGACAAAAATAAATTGTTGACGGTTTAACGTCCCATCCTCAAAGCGCTGAAGTTTTCCTGTTTCACTGATTTCCTGAGAATTCAAGTAGTTTTGAAAGAGTGTCAACAATTAAGTTGGTGAGTTCATAAGAGTTTTGTTTGGAGTAGAAACCGTTTTCCTTTTAAAATCGATAGAGTTTGATCTCCAGAAAATCCCATATTTTCTTAGTTAAGTGTAAACAGAATATTCCTATATGATGTGTTGATGAATCCTAGATTGACCCGTAGATTTCCCCTATAATCGTCCAGCGTATATAAGTTATATAAGATTTAGGTTAGATAAAACGTCGAATATAATGGGTCAACCCTAGGTCCACAACCAAACAAGGAACAGGAGATGAGGCGGGCCCACCAATTCTAAGCCAATCACGACTAGATTCTATATAACTCTATCATATACACTTAGAAATTATAGCTGAAAACTGACAATGCGAAAGTGAATGCGGACTTAAACCCAATAACCGGAACCAATCCTGGTGTAGTGCACGGAATAGAAATAGTGACTGTGAATATAAACTATGCATACTATAGTTTACCTAAAGTGGTGGTGATGGTGAATATAACCTATACATATTGTCACACCCCCAAACCTGAACGGCGGAAACGTTCGGGGGCGGATGACTTCATGTGGTAACGTAACAAATGAATACATAGTAAAGAAAGCAATACAACCATCATATATATAATTGAAAGTTTACATTTGTCCAAAAGTTACATGTTCAAAACTCAATTACAATATGATGTCAAAATACGAGATTAAACTGGCGCCGCAGCATCCCTTCATCAAAAGCGAAATGAATACCTGAAATTACTGATTTCCTGGGACATACAAGTAATTTTGAAAGAGTAGATCAGCATTTAAGCTGGTGAATTTCATAAGTATTGAAGTGACAATGTTTGAATGAACTGAAATGTTTTATCTTCGTTTGTTTGTGGTTAGAAAATCCAATATTTTCTACTAGTATGAAAGTAGCCTTCACTCAAGACCAATGTTTGTTTCTAAAATGTATGTAAATGTAAAAGAACCAATGAATTTGAAAACCTTGTAAATCAATGCATTTTAATACCCCTTGTGAGTTTTATAACCATACTATTGACTCTGAATGCCTATACACAACGTTCTTCAGGCGTTGAAATGTTATGACGTTTGTCACCCCAAACGGTGGACTGCAGCTAACAGTCAGGGCGCGGGTTTGTCAAGCCCGTATAGATCTATACACAAACACCATGCTCCCCCTCCAAGGGATTCTGGTATATAATACAGGACTTGAAATGTGTACTCGAACGTACATGAAGTTAGTGTCTCACAAATCCGTGGTATAAAAACAGATCTACTTGTTAAAATGTTACGTTTGTTCTTGTACACGAAAGTGAACTTCTTGAAATATGTGATTCTACTACATAAGAGTTAGAAATTTGTTTCGTAAAACCATACCTATTATAGTTTCCAAAAAAACGTGTCTTGTTTGTTTAGAAACATTGAGAAAGGAATCGCTTGTTTATGAAAGTATAGATTTTTGGTGTAGAGTCTAGGATAGACAAGAAAAATCTAAGAACAGTTTAGTTTATACATGTATTACAACAACATTATATTTTAAAAGGTAAGATGCTATTGTGACATATGTTATATATATATAAAAGTTCCTTTAAATGTTTATAAATCGCATGATATTTGAATATATAACAGTATATAAAAGAGTTTCCTTATGGAACACACGATAATACTCGTGTGTTTTACTTGTAATCCCCCCCTTGAAAGCATATAAAAGTATTTAGAATAATTAAAACGGTTGATTAAGGGGTATGAAACTCACTTGAAAGTTTGAAGATAGCGAGATGGAAAACCGGGCAGAGTTTCGTCTCGGGAAACGGATTTTCCTCGGGATTCTCGGGAATCTCGGGAGTAAAATCGACCTTCGGGACTTGAGCCAAAAAGACCAGAGCTTCGGGTTTGAACGGACACGGAAAACGAGGCAAAGTTGGGAGAGAGAGAAGAGAAATGAACCCTTTCTTTGGAAACCCTCGCATTCTATTTATAGGAAGGCTGGTCTGCCTCGGTACGCGGGGCGTACGCTCGTACGCGCTGCGTACGCGCACGTCATGCATGACCGAAGCCTCGACTGCCTCGGTTCGGATGGGACGGGTTGTTGGGTTCTCGGGTCGGATGGGACGGGTTGCTGGGGAGGTGGGTCGGATGGGACGCCGGGTCGGATGGGACGTCGGGTCGGACGGGTCGGACGGGTCGGATGGATCGGATTCCTCGGATATGGCGACGTGGACGATCCGAGGCCAATCCTCTCGGTTACGCGGGGCGTACAGGAGTACGCAGCGCGTACTTCGGAGGAGGATGCTGACTCCCCTTCGGATAATATCCGAATTTTGAATTAAATAAATAATTAATTTATTTAATAAACTTCAAAAATCCATATCTTCTTCATACGAACTCCGTTTTCGATGGTCTTTATATCCTCGCGTAGGTGAGACTACGCTCTACAACTTTCGTTTAGACTCCGTCGGCAAATTCCAAAATTATATTTTTATTATTTATTAAAAATCCATCGTGTTTAAGGAATTTCTTAGAAAATTCATAACTTCTTTATCTGATGTCGGTTTTTGCCAGACTTTTTACCGCTGGAATACCATTGTCGAGACCTTCGATTCTCGTTTAGGTCATTCCGGCCAAAAGTCGCTCGATCTCCGATTCGAGTTTTTAGCGGTCTGTTGCTAAGCCGAACTTGGAAAATCACATCTTCGTTATATGAAGTCGGATTTGGGCGTTCTTTTCACGTACGATCATGGTTCAAAGACATTTAATCATAGAAGGAAATTAAATAGAACTATTTGTACGTTTTATTATGAAAGTAAATTTTATTACTTAGAAGCGGTTACAATACTTGACCCATTTTGGTCCTTACAAGGAGTTGAAATATCGGGTTGCCACATCATCCCCCCGTTAGAGAGAATTTCGTCCCGAAATTTAAAGTAGTAAAGATACTAGTGAACATGAAAGAGATGAGGGTACTTTTGTTTCATCTGATCTTCGCGTTCCCATGTGAATTCGGGTCCCCGCTTGGCGTTCCAGCGAACCTTCACGATGGGTATGCGACTTTGTTTTGTTTGTTTGACCTCTCGATCCATGATTTCTACTGGTTCTTCCACAAAGTTGAGGCTCTCGTTGATCTCGATCTCGTCGAGTGGAATAACAAGAGTCTCGTCGGATAGACACTTTTTCAAGTTTGAGACGTGGAAGGTTGGATGGATGTTACTAAGTTCGCGCGGTAGGTTAAGCTTGTAAGCCACATGGCCGATTCTGGCAAGAATCTCGAAAGGCCCTATGTATCTTGGATTTAGTTTCCCACGCTTTCCAAATCGTATTAAACCCTTCCACGGTGAGACCTTTAATAAGACGTGGTCTCCTACCTGGAATTCTAAAGGTTTCCTCCTTTGGTCAGCGTAGCTTTTCTGTCGGTCTCTTGAGGCCTTCAATCGTTCACGAATCTGAACGATCTTCTCTGTTGTTTCACGTATGATCTCCGGACCTGTGAGAGTGCTTTCAGGAACTCTTCCTCTAGCTAACTGGGTATCGCCAACTTCAGTCCAGCACAGAGGGGATCTGCACTTTCGACCATAGAGGGCTTCAAACGGAGCAGCCTTTATGCTTGTATGATAACTATTGTTGTATGAAAATTCGACAAGGGGTAAATGAATATCCCATGCCTTTCCAAAGTCAATCACGCAGGCTCTCAGCATGTCTTCTAAAGTTTGTATTGTTCTCTCACTTTGTCCGTCTGTCTGTGGGTGGTAGGCTGTACTCATGTCTAGCCTAGTTCCCAGGGAACTTTGTAGTGATTGCCAGAACCTTGAAGTGAATCTACTATCTCGATCGGAGATAATGGATATCGGAACACCATGCAGTCGCACTACTTCCCTTAAGTAAGTTCTTGTCAGCTTCTCCATTTTGTCAGTCTCCTTGATGGGTAGGAAATGTGCGGATTTGGTCAATCTGTCGACAATGACCCATATGGTATCGAGTCCACTTGTCGTCTTGGGTAACTTGGTTATGAAGTCCATAGTAATCCGCTCCCATTTCCATTCCGGTATCTCTGGTTGTTGTAGTAGTCCTGACGGTTTCTGATACTCGACCTTAACCTTAGCGCAAGTAAGACATTTACTTACGAAGGTAGCAATTTCTGCTTTCATGTTAGGCCACCAGTACAGTTTCTTAAGATCCAGATACATTTTATCTGAACCCGGGTGAACGGAATATCTTGAATTGTGAGCCTCGGTCATGACTACGTTTCTGAAACCACCATGATTTGGGGTCCAGATTCGGTCCATGAGATAGTAGGCTCCGCCACCCTTGACTCCTAAATTCTTCTCCATTCCTCGCAGGGATTCACCCGCCACATTTTCAGGTTGCAAAGCTTCCATTTGTGCTTCTTTAATTTGTGTGGATAGGTGGGAATGGATAGTCATGGTCAGAGATTTGACCCTCCGACCAGTGTATTCCTTTCGACTGAGGGCGTCGGCTACTACGTTGGCCTTGCCAGGATGATAACGAATTTCGCATTCGTAGTCATTCAGTAACTCAACCCATCGTCGTTGTCGCATGTTGAGTTCCTTCTGATCGAAAATGTGTTGAAGGCATTTGTGATCGGTGAATATAGTACTCTTTGTTCCGTATAAGTAGTGCCTCCAGATCTTCAGAGCAAATACCACTGCTCCTAACTCGAGGTCGTGTGTCGTATAGTTCACTTCGTGTGTCTTAAGCTGTCGGGAGGCATAAGCGATAACCTTCCCTCTTTGCATAAGAACACAACCAAGTCCTTGATTTGAAGCATCGCAATACACTACGAAGTCTTCTATCCCTTCGGGGAGGGATAGTATCGGTGCGGTGCACAAGGCCTGTTTTAGTGTCTGGAATGCCTTCTCTTGTTTCGCTTCCCAGTCAAAGGCCACTCCTTTCTGGGTTAATGAAGTAAGAGGTTTCGCAATGCTCGAAAAGTTCTTTATGAATCTACGATAGTAGCCAGCTAGACCTAGAAATTGACGAATTTCTGTAGGTGTCTTTGGTGCAGACCAGTTCTCAATAGCCTTAATTTTGGAGGGGTCCACGTGTATACCTTTCTCGCTAACAACGTGACCTAAAAATTCGACTCTTCGAATCCAAAATTCGCATTTAGAGAACTTCGCATATAGTTTCTCCGTTCGCAGTGTTTCTAGGACTTTTCGTAGGTGTTGACTATGCTCTTCCTCACTTCGAGAGTAGATAAGTATATCATCGATAAAGACGATGACGAACTGATCCAAGTAAGGGCGACATACCCTATTCATTAGGTCCATAAATACTGCTGGTGCATTGGTTAATCCGAACGGCATCACTACGAATTCGTAGTGTCCATAACGAGTTCGGAAGGCTGTCTTTGGAATGTCCCCCTCTAGAACTCGTAATTGATGATATCCGGATCGTAGGTCTATTTTGGAGAAGTAGTTCGCCCCTTGAAGTTGATCGAATAGGTCGTCGATACGGGGTAGAGGATAGCGGTTCTTGACAGTAAGTTTGTTCAGCTCTCTGTAGTCGATGCACATACGGAACGATCCGTCTTTCTTCTTTACAAACAAGACTGGTGCTCCCCAAGGTGAGAAACTTGGTCTTATGAATCCTTTGTGAAGGAGTTCATTAAGTTGACTGGAAAGTTCCTGCATCTCTGCTGGTGCAAGACGATAAGGCGACTTCGCTACTGGGGTAGCTCCTGGAATTAAGTCGATTCTGAACTCGACTTGACGTTGCGGTGGTAATCCTGGTAGTTCTTCTGGAAAGATATCGGGAAAGTCGCGTACTACCGAGATGCTCTTGATGTCCTTCAGTTCTTGACTTGTATCGACGATGTGCGCTAAGAATGCTCGACAATCCTTCCGCAAGCACTTTCGAGCTTGGATGCACGAAATGATGCGAAGGTTTGTACTAGATTTGTCGCCGTAGACAACTAATGTTTCGTTGTTTGGGAGGTTAAGACGGACTGCTTTCTCAAAGCACATGATGTCGGCGCGAAGAAGGCTCAACCAATCCATGCCGACTATGACGTCGAAACTTTTAATTTGAACCGGCATGAGATTGATTGGGAAAGAATGGCCGTCTAATGTTAACGTACAGCCCATGTATATGCAATTTGTGTTTTCGGTTTTTCCATTGGCCATCTCTATAGTGAATGATTTTTCTAACTTGCTAGGTTTAGGTTTAAGTAAATGAATAAAGTTTTGACTCACGAAACTTCTCTCCGCTCCACTATCGAATAATATGCATGCGTATGAATTATCGAGAAGGAACGTACCAGCAACAATAGTTGGGTCAGCTACAGCTTCGTTGTGGCCTATTGCCAAAACTCGTCTCACACCTCCGGTGCCTGCTGCCTTAGGACAGTTTCTCTGGTAGTGGCCCACCTCGCCACAACCGTAGCAAGCCTGCCCTACACCCGCACCGGGAATTTGAGTGATCGGCTTTGCGGGTTCCTTGCAGAAACGGGCTGTGTGCCCTTTCTGGCTGCAGTTGGCGCACTGCATAGCTCGACAAAGTCCATGGTGGTGGTAATTGCATTTGGTGCATTTTGGGAGGTTGCCTATATAAGGCTTTGTTGGGTAGGTATTTGTAGGGGCTGTAGCAGGTACAGTGGCCGCATTTACTGACACCAGCTGTTTCTTTGCGGATTCTTGGGAAGATCCACCCTTCCCTTTAATCCATGCCCTCTTCCTGCCATTGTTGTTGTTGTAGTTGTTGTTTGCTTTCTGTGGGGCTGGTGCAGAAGTGGTTGAGTTCTGATGACCTCCGTAGTCGATCAGAGATTGTGCCAGTTCCTTAGCACTTTCAAAGGTGTCAGGTTTAGAAGCTAACACGCTTGATCGCATTTGGGGCGTCAGTCCCCAGATGTACCTTTCTATCTTCTTGCTCTCGGGAGCAATCATATCTGGACAAAGGATTGCCAGCTCGCAGAATCTGTTGGTATAAGTAGCGATGTCGGTACCAACCATTCCGAGAGTCCATAGCTCGTGTTCAAGCTTTTGAATCTCTCCCCGTGGGCAGTATTCTCTCATCATCATGGCCTTCAAGTTCTCCCAGCTTATGGAGTTTGCCACGATTAGGGTGAGTACTTTAACGTGGCCATTCCACCAAGTTAAAGCTTTATCGAGAAGGGTGAAAGTTGCAAATTTGACCTTGCTGTGCTCGGGGCAGGAGCATATTTCAAAGACTGCCTCCGTCCTTTCGATCCACTGCCTCAGGGCCATCACACCACCAGTACCATAAAACATCCGGGGCTTGGCATTAGTGAAGTCCTTATAGGTGCATTCTCGAGGTGGTCCATGACTCTCGCCATGGTTGGATAGGTGTGTGCCAGATCCCGAGCCATTAGTACTCGAGTTATTGATCTGTGACATGGCAGCTGCCACTGCCGCGGTGACTGCTGCTTGAAACATAACAGCATCAAATTGAGGTGGTGGAGGTGGTGGTGGTATAGGTGCTTCCTCACCGTTGTTTCGCCTTGGATTCCTACGCGGAGGCATCCTTCAACTATAGATTGAATAGACAAGGATAAGAATTTCATAGAATGGAAAAAATGTATGTGTCTCATGAACTAAATCGCTATAGTTCAACAACAGATGAAAGTATAAGTCTTAAAATAGAAAAATGAAAGTTATTTGTAAGACTGAAGGTATGAAACGAGTGTTTGGGTTCACAAAGACCATTCAATGTTCGAACGAAATACTCAACATAGTAGTAATAGTGCCACTTATATTAATATAAAAGTTGTTACAACGATCATGAAAATTTGACCCCCATAAGGGTCTCCGATTACAAAGTTCGAGAAATTTAAAGACTTTTAGCCGAGGTCCTAAGCTATAACAAAATTTGAGTCCTAGACAAGCACTACTTGCGTCGAAGGTTGCGCTTGGAGCTTGACTCCGTATCTGATTGCTTTGACTCCATTAGACGCCTATCGAAAGCGGCTTGTTGTTCCCTTAGTTCGGCGAGGGCTGCAATCATTTGCGCTTGAAACGATTCAGCTTGGAATTGGGCGTTGTCTTGCATCTTGTCCAGCCTACGGATGTCAGAAGTGTGAACCTGCACTTCCACGTTGATATCCCGGAGTCGACTAGCTTGTACTCCAGACTGATAGGACTGATTGGCTAACTTACCCACCATTACCGGGAGTGCTCGATCAGCCGAACCTCCGCCGCGGACATCATAGAATTCCCGGCACATGCCGTAGGGAGGGCGTAGGTTTTGCTGTTGGCTCCAATGGTGGAGGTGACTTCCCCAGACGGGAGTCGGTCCTTGAAAGTTCCTTATGAAGACGGGAGGTTGAATGGGTGGTGGATCGATAACTTCCGGCTCTGAGTCGGTACCGGAGTCATCACCCACTTCTATGGGTTCCTCGTCCTCTTCGGGATCATCTTCGATCCATCCTCCGTTCCCTTGGTTGGGAAAGTAGGGGTCGCCAGGGTGGTGAAATCCAGCCATTTGACTGTACGAGAAAAAGGGGTTATAAGAATTGAGTAAAGCCGGAACATGTAAAACATGTAAGTTAAACTAGTTTAGATAGCAAATACTCCTATAGTATTTAAGTGCTTGTGTTTGATTCTTGTAATGGTTTGGTAAGTTTTGACTTGTTGCTTACTACGATCATTCCTCGATATACGTTGGTCCAATCTTGGGCAAATATAGTTGATCACGCTATATTTGTCCAAAATCTGATTACATATATCGAGTCCCAATCGTAGTGTCAACTTGTCTAAATACTTGTATAGTTGTATAACATGAAAATAGTTCGTGGTAGGCATGTATTTGTACTTAAATGAACTACCAATTTAAGTTGAACGAAATGCTGCTTAAGTGTAAAAAGAAAATTTGTTTTGTCAGAGAGTATTAGTCCCCTAAGCATTTATAGTTTGTATATCTTATGTGGTTCGATATACTTAGTTCACTATAAACATTGCTCTGATACCAATCTGTCACACCCCCAAACCTGAACGGCGGAAACGTTCGGGGGCGGATGACTTCATGTGGTAACGTAACAAATGAATACATAGTAAAGAAAGCAATACAACCATCATATATATAATTGAAAGTTTACATTTGTCCAAAAGTTACATGTTCAAAACTCAATTACAATATGATGTCAAAATACGAGATTAAACTGGCGCCGCAGCATCCCTTCATCAAAAGCGAAATGAATACCTGAAATTACTGATTTCCTGGGACATACAAGTAATTTTGAAAGAGTAGATCAGCATTTAAGCTGGTGAATTTCATAAGTATTGAAGTGACAATGTTTGAATGAACTGAAATGTTTTATCTTCGTTTGTTTGTGGTTAGAAAATCCAATATTTTCTACTAGTATGAAAGTAGCCTTCACTCAAGACCAATGTTTGTTTCTAAAATGTATGTAAATGTAAAAGAACCAATGAATTTGAAAACCTTGTAAATCAATGCATTTTAATACCCCTTGTGAGTTTTATAACCATACTATTGACTCTGAATGCCTATACACAACGTTCTTCAGGCGTTGAAATGTTATGACGTTTGTCACCCCAAACGGTGGACTGCAGCTAACAGTCAGGGCGCGGGTTTGTCAAGCCCGTATAGATCTATACACAAACACCATGCTCCCCCTCCAAGGGATTCTGGTATATAATACAGGACTTGAAATGTGTACTCGAACGTACATGAAGTTAGTGTCTCACAAATCCGTGGTATAAAAACAGATCTACTTGTTAAAATGTTACGTTTGTTCTTGTACACGAAAGTGAACTTCTTGAAATATGTGATTCTACTACATAAGAGTTAGAAATTTGTTTCGTAAAACCATACCTATTATAGTTTCCAAAAAAACGTGTCTTGTTTGTTTAGAAACATTGAGAAAGGAATCGCTTGTTTATGAAAGTATAGATTTTTGGTGTAGAGTCTAGGATAGACAAGAAAAATCTAAGAACAGTTTAGTTTATACATGTATTACAACAACATTATATTTTAAAAGGTAAGATGCTATTGTGACATATGTTATATATATATAAAAGTTCCTTTAAATGTTTATAAATCGCATGATATTTGAATATATAACAGTATATAAAAGAGTTTCCTTATGGAACACACGATAATACTCGTGTGTTTTACTTGTAATCCCCCCCTTGAAAGCATATAAAAGTATTTAGAATAATTAAAACGGTTGATTAAGGGGTATGAAACTCACTTGAAAGTTTGAAGATAGCGAGATGGAAAACCGGGCAGAGTTTCGTCTCGGGAAACGGATTTTCCTCGGGATTCTCGGGAATCTCGGGAGTAAAATCGACCTTCGGGACTTGAGCCAAAAAGACCAGAGCTTCGGGTTTGAACGGACACGGAAAACGAGGCAAAGTTGGGAGAGAGAGAAGAGAAATGAACCCTTTCTTTGGAAACCCTCGCATTCTATTTATAGGAAGGCTGGTCTGCCTCGGTACGCGGGGCGTACGCTCGTACGCGCTGCGTACGCGCACGTCATGCATGACCGAAGCCTCGACTGCCTCGGTTCGGATGGGACGGGTTGTTGGGTTCTCGGGTCGGATGGGACGGGTTGCTGGGGAGGTGGGTCGGATGGGACGCCGGGTCGGATGGGACGTCGGGTCGGACGGGTCGGACGGGTCGGATGGATCGGATTCCTCGGATATGGCGACGTGGACGATCCGAGGCCAATCCTCTCGGTTACGCGGGGCGTACAGGAGTACGCAGCGCGTACTTCGGAGGAGGATGCTGACTCCCCTTCGGATAATATCCGAATTTTGAATTAAATAAATAATTAATTTATTTAATAAACTTCAAAAATCCATATCTTCTTCATACGAACTCCGTTTTCGATGGTCTTTATATCCTCGCGTAGGTGAGACTACGCTCTACAACTTTCGTTTAGACTCCGTCGGCAAATTCCAAAATTATATTTTTATTATTTATTAAAAATCCATCGTGTTTAAGGAATTTCTTAGAAAATTCATAACTTCTTTATCTGATGTCGGTTTTTGCCAGACTTTTTACCGCTGGAATACCATTGTCGAGACCTTCGATTCTCGTTTAGGTCATTCCGGCCAAAAGTCGCTCGATCTCCGATTCGAGTTTTTAGCGGTCTGTTGCTAAGCCGAACTTGGAAAATCACATCTTCGTTATATGAAGTCGGATTTGGGCGTTCTTTTCACGTACGATCATGGTTCAAAGACATTTAATCATAGAAGGAAATTAAATAGAACTATTTGTACGTTTTATTATGAAAGTAAATTTTATTACTTAGAAGCGGTTACAATACTTGACCCATTTTGGTCCTTACAAGGAGTTGAAATATCGGGTTGCCACACATATCATAGTTCATCGGAGAGTATTAGTGATTAATGAACCTGAACTATGCATATTATAGCTTATCAAAAGTGGTGGTGATGGTGAATATAACCTATACATATCATAGTTCATCGGAGAGTATTAGTGATTAGTGAACCTGACCTATGCATATTATAGCTTATCAAAAGTGGTGGTGCTGGTGAATATAACCTATACATATCATAGTTCATCGGAGAGTATTAGTGATTAGTGAACCTGAACTATGCATATTATAGCTTATCAAAAGTGGTGGTGATGGTGAATATAACCTATACATATCATAGTTCATCGGAGAGTATTAGTGATTAGTGAGCCTGAACTATGCATATTATAGCTTATCAAAAGTGGTGGTGATGGTGAATATAACCTATACATATCATAGTTCATCGGAGAGTATTAGTGATTAGTGAACCTGAACTATGCATATTATAGCTTATCAAAAGTGGTGGTGAATTCCTTTCTTGTAATTAAGTTCATAGGGTAGGTGAAACATAAACTATACCTATTATAGTTTATCACTTTGTTTGTAATATATATTTACCATAACTATACCGATTATAACTAGCGTGTTCGTTTGTGGGGGTATAATGGCTTAACTATACTTATTATAGTTTATCATAATTATCCATAGTGGTAATAACTCTTTTGTATGTGTAAAACCTTTAATAATGTGTTTGTTATATATAATAACCCTAAACTATACCTATTATAGTTTATCAATTATTTGTGTGGGTAGTGAGCATAAGCCTTACTTGTCATAATTTACCAATGTTTATATTTTAATGGATATAGCCTTGTAATATCATTTATATATTTACCATACTTGTGGAGGTGTAAATCCATTTGTTTTCTGATGTATGTCTATATAAGAATACAAAATTGTCATATATTGCAACTACACATAATCACATAATGATGTATACCTCGCTCAACATGTTACAAGGTGAAATGAAATTTATAGTGTTTTTCTGTTAATAACATTCTCTGTAACTGTTATTGGAAAAATTGTAGAAAAATCATAAAATGTCCAAATCAAGTTCTGCAACTTCTGAGAGTTTGGAAAATGAGTCTAGTTTGTTCATAATTTTTAATAAAAATTTTAATGACCTCTTACTTGTGTGAAAAAGTCCATAATCACAGACTGGTCCGGATTGATGTTTGAAATGATAGGCAGTTTTGTAAAAATCACCATAAATTGTAGAAAAATCGTATGGAGATGTGCAAGTAGTCATTTTAAAGCTAAGAAGTGGAACTACATGCAACTAAAACAGTTTTGAAAACAAAAATGTTTAAGATGTCCAAAACAGTCCGTGAATGGAGTTGAACTTTTCTGATGAAAGCTGTTAGAAAAGTGTAGTTATGTTCTTAGTGTTTTAACTTGTATTCTCCCCCTAAAAACTTGAGAAAACATGAAAATGTAGGGGTATGAACTCACCTTAAGTGATTTCAGTAGGTAAGTGTTGAAGAAGAGAAGTGTTCAACCCAAGAACACTTGAAGAATCACTTGAAGATTCGAAGATCTAACACAATTATAATGGAGTTTGTGTAAGATATCCATGATTTGAGTGGAAATAATTGAGATAATCATAAAGAGAATGGATTATTCTTACCAAATGTGGAGGAAATCCAAAGAATCAGCCCTCAAATCTCGAGTTCTAGAGAGGGAAAATGAGAGAGAAAAGAGTTTGCTCTTTTTGGTGAAAAGAGAGAAAATGAGAGAAATGAGGAGAGAGGATGAATATACAACTCTAAAAAACGTGGGAAGGAGTGATGATTGAGTGGAAAGGACATTGATGTGACCTAGGTAAGGTGGGGAGGTGTGGCTGGTCATAGAGTGGGTGTGGGAGTGGTTGCTTGTGTCATAAAGTAAAGCAAAGTCAACACTCCACCTCTTTGTACTTTACCCACTTGCTTTTATTATTTAAATAAAGATTTTTATGAAAATATGATTAAATTGTGAATATTTAGGGTTTATTATGTTAAAATATGATTTTGGGTGAAAACCCCGCGTTAAAATAATTAAAAACGGGCCTTAAACGCAAAACTACGCGAAAACCGGGAGAAAATGAGTTCCCAGCGAGACCTCTCGGTCCTAGGCCGAGGTTCGGTCCCTAGGCCGAGGCTCGGTCCATGCTGAGGTTGGAGTCGGAAGCGAAAGGCGCGAGTCAGACGCGAGAAGCGAAGGGCGAGGGTCCGGTCCGAAGGGTCAGTAGCGAAGGTGAGGTTCGGTTCGGAGATAAGAGGCGAGAATGTCAGAACCGAATGGACTGTAGTGAACAGTACCTTCGGTTCGGTTCAGCAGCCTTCTTCATCAGGAGGGTTCGGTTCCTAAGAGGGGTTTCGGTTCCTAAGGTCCGTTTTTCGCGTAGACTTCCGTTTTTGGGCTGTTTTCGCCAAATTCGAGGGTCGGGATGCCCCGAGTGATTATAGAAAGTTGGGTGAGATTTCGAGAGAGATTTGAGAGAGATTCCACATACTCAGAGAGATTTGGGAGAGATTTGACATTCTTGGAGAGATTTCTCATACAAAGAGATATGTGGGAGAGATTTCACATACTTAGAGAGATTTGGGAGAGATTTGACATACTTGGAGAGATTTCTCATACAAAGAGATGTGGGAGAGATTTCACATACTTAGAGAGATTTGGGAGAGATTTGACATACTTGGAGAGATTTCTCATACAAAGAGATGTGGGAGAGATTTCACATACTTAGAGAGATTTGGGAGAGATTTGACATACTTGGAGAGATTTCTCCTACAAAGAGATATGTGGGGGAGATTTCACATACTTAGAGAGATTTAGGAGAGATTTGACATACTTGGAGAGATTTCTCATACAAAGAGATATGTGGGAGAGATTTCACATACTTAGAGAGATTTGGGAGAGATTTGACATACTTGGAGAGATTTCTCATACAAAGAGATATGTGGGAGAGATTTCACATACTTAGAGAGATTTGGGAGAGATTTTCGATAAGAAGAGATAGAGTGAAAACGATTGAGAGAGGTTTCATTGGAGACCTTTTTGAGTGTTCGGCTTTGCAATGCAGGGTCCGTAAGCCCCGTTAAGCCTTGTTTAAGGATCTTGCATACTCCCGATGAGTATGCAACATTGTTTTATCGGTTTGGCTCGCCACGTACCACAATTTTAGGTTAAGGAGATCTAGATGTACGCACTTTTGGATTTATGATCTCTCATTAGAATAGAAAGTTGTTTAGGAGTTACTTAACATAAACTCTAGTACTCACGGCAAAATGAGTGGACCGGTTTGACTTGTTGACTTTAGTTGACTTTGACTTGACTGAAAATTGACGGTTGTCACAAAATGGGTCTTCAAGAAGAAGACCGACATGGATGGTAAAGTACACACTTATAAGGCGAGACTAGTTGCAAAAGGCTTCTCTCAAATTCCTGGAGTGGACTATGATGAGACCTTTTCTCCAGTAGCCAAGATTAAGTCTATTAGGGTTCTGTTAGCCATAGTTGCATTTCATGACTATGAAATATGGCAAATGGATGTCAAAACCGCTTTCCTTAATAGAAAGTTGGCTGAAGATGTTTACATGAGCTAGCCAGAGGGTTTTGTCAGCAACGAGTACCCTAATAGAGTGTGTAAGCTCGAGAAGTCCATTTATGGACTGAAACAGGCACCTCGCAGGTGGAATCTTTGCTTCGATGAGAAAGTCAAGGAATTTGGTTTTTCGAGGAGTGAAGATGAATCTTGCGTCTATATCAAGGCTAGTGGGAGCATAGTCAATTTTTTGGTACTGTATGTGGATGACATACTACTCATAGGAAACGACATTCCAACCCTGCAGGGAGTAAAGTCCTGGCTTGGGAAGTGTTTCGCTATGAAGGACCTTGGTGAAGCTGCCTATATCCTAGGGATAAAGAAACAGGAGTAAAAGGCTAATTGGACTTAGCCAAAGTACCTACTTGGACAAAGTGTTGAAAAGATTCAACATGCATAACTCCAAGAAAGGTGAGTTACCCATTCAGTGTAACGCTAGATTGAGTAAGACACAAAGCCCTAGTACTGAGGCTGAGATAGCATAAATGAGTCGATTTCCTTATGCTTCGGCTGTAGGATCGATCATGTATGCTATGACGTGCACTCGACCTGATGTAGCCTTTGCTTTGAGCATGGTTAGCAGGTATCAGGCAAACCCTGGCAAGGAATACTGGACTGCGGTAAAGAATATCCTCAAGTACCTGCGAAGGACTAAGGACTGGGTCCTTACCTTCGGTGGGAGTGATGACTTGAGAGTTGTAGGGTATAGTGATGCTAGCTTCCAGACTGATAGGGATAATTTTCGCTCTCAGTCGGGCTGGGTCTTTACCTTAAACGGAGGAGCAATCTCTTGGAAGAGTTCCAAGCAGGAGACAGTGGCTGATTCCACTTGTGAATCAGAGTATATAGCGACAAGCGAGGCAGCAAAGGAGGCGATATGGCTAAAGAACTTCATCGGAGACCTTGGAGTTGTACCAGCTATAAAAGAGCCAATGGAGATTTTCTGTGACAGCAATAGTGCGGTTGCCTTAGCCAAGGAACCAAGGGATCACGGGAGATCCAGGCACATCGACAGAAAATACCATTTTATCAGACATCGAATTGAAGAAGGACTCCTCGTGGCGAAGAGGGTATCATTGGATGAAAACCCGACAGATCCCCTCACGAAGGGACTGAGTAGGGTTAAGCATCTCCAGCATGCTCGGAGCATAGGGCTGAAGGATGATATAAGTTTTAGTAGTTAGATAACCCGGAAATTTGTAAAGTGTAATTGACATTTGATGATGAATAAAAGGTGTTTTATTTATGAGTAAAGTGTTACTATCTCTTGTCGATCTTTTACTATATTTCTTTTGCATGTTTTGACTTCCAGAATAATTTTGTTTGGTATAACATATTATTCGAACCTCCACAGTCGGTCATATGTCGGAAGTAGGTATGAATCAAGACTGTCATGATGGGTTGTAGAGGTCTAAGGTGTTGGACAAGGCTACAACAATCATGAGTGCTCATAAGTTCTGAGCATTGGACTCAACCCACGCTCACTGGAATCACTTCATGGAATTTTATCTCGAGTGATCGTGAGACGATAATATCATATAAGTCTTGAAACCTAGAGATATGATTTGTTACTTACGAGTTGGTTATGCATTGATTGTACGTAAACGCATTGGTAACTCGATGTTATAAAACGTGCCTTTGTGTGTAATTCAATGAGTGGTAGAACAAACATATGAGTCAAAGTTTATCTGTTCCTTCTTGGATTAGAAGTTGATATCTGGGCCCCTCGATGATTTTGTTTTGGCCTATGTACCGGGCCCGGTCAGAACTAAATTGATGTGTTCAGTTAAGTTCTATGTCGAACAAATCGGAAATCGGGAAACAAATACTGGACAATAAGCAAGACAATGTTCCATGTGTTTGTCCGGCTGATATCTAGAACAGAGGATTATATGATCACTTATCTAAATGGCGCGTTCAAGTTCTACAGAGTTTAAAGAGCTACGAGTGCTGATCGGTTCCTGAAGTTATACTAGCAAATATAGTTACCAGACTTATCCAAGTGGGAGACTGTTGGATATAGTGTCTAAGTCCATAACTATATTTGGTATGTACTTGACCCGACCCGGCATGGTCCATTTGGGTTGCACTTCACTCGAACAATTTATGGATAATATTTGAGAATAGTACAAGTTATGATTTATTAATATATTATAAGTTCTAATATATTAATATAAGATCATATTATTTAATTAGTAGTGATCTATAATTAATCTAGGATTAATTTAGTGATCAAAGATATTACTAATTAAATATGGGCTTTTATATTTATATAGTGTGGGCTTATGCTTATTTGGAATGGGCTAGGCTTGGATGGAGAAGTCCATGGATACTCCATGGAGCTTTAACCCATGGATCTCATGGAAATGAAGAGACATGGGTATTAGGATTTACATGGATGTAACCCTAATCCACCATACTATATAAAGGAGGCTTTGGCTCTTGAAATCAATCTAGTTGTATCTAGTTGTATCTAGTGGACACTAGTTGACACATGTTAAGGTGAGGGCCGATTTCAAGAGAAGTGGTGAATATTCTCTCAAAGTTCCAAGTTTGTGGTGATTTGTGACTTTCATTTGAGGCATCCACATTATTGGTGCTAGGCTCTAAAACTCCAAGCAATCAACTACAACTACAAGGTAAGTGTTTCTATTAGCTTTATTTGATTCAAGTTCCCCATGCCATGCTAGTTAGGATATAAGCCTTGGAAAAACAATTATTTGCATGTATCTTAGACAAACATAGATCCAAGGTTTATTAGGGTTGCATGTACACTTAGGAAGTGTTAGAATGCTCAAAACCCAACAGTTACTCGCCAGGAATGGCAAGAAATATTATTTCCTTTCATGCTTTATACAAACAAGGGTTTACCTTTTCATTTAATAATGAAGTTGGTTCTATAGATGGTTTCTATAATAATGTCTTTTATTTTAAAGCATTACCTTGTGATGGTGTGTATGAAGTTGTATCTGTTGTAGATAACTTAGGAAATAATGTTTTGTGTATTGATTCTACTAATAATAATAACTTGGAAAAAGCATCATTATGGCATTGTCGTCTTGGACATATAAGCAAGAAATGCATAGGCCAACTCCAAAAGGATGGAGTCTTGGAGTTGTTTGACCTAAAGTCAGATGATAGTTGCGAATCATGCTTACTTGGAAAAATGACAAAGTCACCCTTCACAGGCTCGTGTGAGAGGGGTGAAGGTTTGTTGGACCTTGTACACACGGATGTGTGTGGACCATTCAAACATGCCACAAGGGATGCTAATCGTTATTATTTGACTTTTACTGATGATTACAGTAGATATGGATATGTCTACTTAATCAAGCATAAGTCAGAGACTTTCGAGAGGTTTAAGGAATTTAAACAGGAAGTCGAGAATCAATTGGGCAGGAACATTAAGATGCTTCGATCCGATCGAGGAGGTGAGTATCTTAGTTCAGAGTTCCTCGACTATCTTAGGGAATGTGGGATTGTCTCACAATTGACACCTCCCAGGACACCACAGTTGAATGGTGTGGCTAAGAGGCGTAATCGAACCTTGTTGGATATGGTTCGTTCCATGATGAGTCGAGCTACGCTACCAATCTCATTCTGGGGGTATGCCATAGAGACTGCCGCCCATATTCTTAATCTTGTCCCTACAAAGAAAGTTGTCAAAACTACTCACGAGATGTGGACTGGCAAAGTACCTAAGCTAGACCACATCAAGATTTGGGGTTGTGAGGCTTTCGTGAGTCGCGAGACTCATGATAAGCTCGAACCTTGAAGCGAGAGGTGTATTTGTTGGATTAATGTCTAAGTCCATAACTATAATTGGTAAGACTTGACCCGACCCGGCATGGTCCATTTGGGTTGCATACTATCATGCACTTGGATAGACTATAATGAGAGAAATAAGACACTTATGGTTATTAATATATTATAAGTTCTAGTATATTAATAATAAGAATAATAAGATTATTTAATTAGTATTGATCAAGAATTAATCTAGGATTAATTAAGTGATCAAAAGAAGACTAATTAAATATATGGGTTGATTGTGTAAATCATCCATATTTGTATAGTGGGCTATTGCTCCATGGATAATCAAGTTGGGCTAAAACCCATAGGATGGTCCATGGATGCTCCATGGTGTATTTGTACCCATGGATCTGTTGGATTAATGTCTAAGTCCATAACTATAATTGGTAAGACTTGACCCGACCCGGCATGGTCCATTTGGGTTGCATGGCATCATGCACTTGGATAGACTAAATGAGAGAAATAAGACACTTATGGTTATTAATATATTATAAGTTCTAGTATATTAATAATAAGAATAATGAGATTATTTAATTAGTATTGATCAAGAATTAATCTAGGATTAATTAAGTGATCAAAAGAAGACTAATTAAATATATGGGTTGATTGTGTAAATCATCCATACTTGTATAGTGGGCTTATGCTCCATGGATAATCAAGTTGGGCTAAAACCCATAAGATGGTTCATGGATGCTCCATGGTGTATTTGAACCCATGGATCCAAGGAAATGGAAAGCCATGACAATTAAGAGTTTACCCTAATTGTAACACTATATAAAGATCACATTCTTGGGAAAAATCGGCGAAGAGAGAGAGTGAGAAAGGGCTAGCCGATTTTCATGAAGTGTAGAATTCTCTCAAGTTAATCCATGTGTATTTGGTGTTGTGTGAACCATTTGAGGTGTCACACTTGGGGCACTTGGCACTCAAGCTTCATGAAGACTTTCTACACCAAAGAGGTATGTATTCTATCTTGCTAAAGTTATTGTTTTGTATGCTAGATTAGGATAATATCTTGGAAGTTCTTATTTGCATGTATAATAGAGAAAACATAGATCCAAGGTATTTAGGGTTGCATGTACACTTAGGAGTGTTAGAATGCTCAAAACCCAACAGTGGTATCAGAGCCTAGGCTTGTTTTCTTGTTATACCTGCAATAGAAGCTGAAAAAACGAATTTGGTGCTGTCTGATCATCAGACTCGGCGAGTCCATCAGAGGACTCGGCGAGTCCATGCCTAAAATGTGATCAATTCGATCCAACTCGCCGAGTTGGTTCATGCACTCGACGAGTTGGACCCCCAGACATCATATTTTCGAGTTTTTTTGGCTAGAAATGGACTAGGAACATTACCCTAAGTTGTTTTTGAACTTATAAACTTGTTTTTTGATGTGGTAATGTTCATGCTAATCCATTTTCAAAGATAATTGTCAATAGATTCATGTTTTGTATTAGTTTAAGGTTTAGACTAATTACATGAAAAAGTTTGATTTGAATTATCTTGTTCTTATGAGTTGCTTAGATTAATAGAAAAGTTAATTGAAATAGTTGTTTTTCAATCCATTTTAATCTAAGAGTTGAGTATAAAATGTGTTTCTGTAACTTGTCCTCAAGTTACATGAAAAGTCACATTAAAGACTCATAAAATTCATAAAAGTTGGCAATGGTTACAAAATGAAGAGTCTTGTGTCATTGAATAATTTTTTTTATGACTCCATAACTTGTCCTCAAGTTATGGAAGTTCAAGAGTCACTTCATTAAAAGAAAAAATATGTAACCATAATTAAATCCATAAGTTATAAAATAAAGAAAAAGTTAGTTCTTTTATTAGTTTAAAGTCTTCCATAACTTGTCCTCAAGTTATGGAACTTGAAGAGTTTTTGGATTAAAACTACTTTAAGCACATAAGTTATGGAATTAATTAGTTTTGAATAGTTTCAAAACTTGCCCTCAAGTTTTGGAATTTGAAAAGTTTTCCTTATGAATACTTTAATTCCAAGTTAGCCCTTAGAATTTTAAAAAGTTAAAATTCAACCCTTATACTTTATAATATTATAAGTTAATAATATATATATATATATATGTATAAGAGTAAAGTCAGTCTCACCGCTAGTACGCCTCATTCACGAAGCCGGTCTATAAGGTGGGTATAAGGTTGTTGCCTATAAAATGGCAACTTAATGGGTGTCCACTCTCACCCACCGCTTGCTTGACTGGTGGAGGGTCGTTAGCCGAACGGGTTTGACATGACTAGAATTCTCCCTTCATTAAAAGTATTAATGATAATACTAAGTAACTAAACTCTTAATAATACCCAATCTTAGTTACTTAGGAAAAATGTGAATAAGGTGCTAATCCATGAAATTACACTTTGCACTTTGTTTAAGTCGGTTAGTGGAGCGTGTGTGGTTAACCGGCACACTAACGCGTATTTAACCAGGTAGGCGAAGGGTAACTTAATGTTTATCATAGTATCGATGGAGCGTGTGTGGTTTACCGGCACATCGATTGAGGGGTAAACACTTAAGGGTACCAAGTAATTTGCATGGTTACTTCACACCTTGTTTTGTGATCCTCGGCATCCCAGTCACAAAACCTGAAGGGCACACTCGAGATTGAAACATGCCTTTGAACAGTTCAATGAATCTCAAAGATCTAGGAGTTTCAAAACCAATTAAAACCTAATAATACATTTTGTTTATCTTGGTGGAAATTGGTGAATCGTCATTCACCTACCTTCAAATATTTTATAGCTTGGATTATGGCATACCTCTTCTAAGTTATAAAATAGTTTGTTGGGTCCTAGCCTTAATATTTCATATTGGGTGTCATATTAAGGACTTTTAATCAACTATCTTGAATATCTCCCAAAAGTTGTCTGGTTTAGGCACTTATGATCTTCCCAAACCTTTTGGAACAAGGTTTCCTAATGAAGGTGATGTCCCATGGATATCATACTTCTTTCTCCTCCTCCAATTATTCTCCCCAACCCACAAGTTCTTGAAAAGTTTAAGGTCACTCAGGCCCTATTGGCAAGGCAAGGTCTAGGTGTAGTCACGTCTTGGAGATGTAGTCACATATTGACAAGCCATGAGAGTTGGGTGTCAAAGTCTTGAGAAAGTCGGTGGTTCAATCACTTTCTAAGTCACATAGTGAGTTCCTTTGGGACACCTATGAAACAGACTATGACAGGACCCTTAATGATATTATCTATTTGTTAAGATCAACTTCCTTAAAACTTGATGGACATTGACAATAGTGACACATGAAATCCCGGAAAGCATTCTCTTCCCAATGGAAAGGGATCGGCCATAGTCAACTCGGTTGACCAAATGGTAAAGAGAAAAGCTAAGTCTGTGATAGTCCCGTGTACCATTATCAAAGGGTCCATATGTTTATATTGCCAAAGGAAGGGGCATTGGTCACGAAGCTGCCAAATTTACCTAAGGATGTTAAAGTCAATAAGTTTGACTCTACTTCAGGTAAAGTCCACTATCTAACTCTGTTAAGTTTCTATTCTAAGATTCTTGATACATGATGTGACTGGGTCACATGGTGATGTTTAAGAATCAAAGAAAAGTGAAGAAACTTAAAGAAAGAATATGCTGAATCTGATCGCATAGATGGATTTCTATCGCGTAGCTTGAAAAATCGGATTCTTGAGCTACTTCTTAGGAGTTATGATATTTTTGCTTAGGAATAGATAACAACAAGTTTTCATATGGATTGTAAGGATTAGTTTTTCCGCAAAGTTTTAAAATAATCGAAAATTTTTGATTTTATTTATTTTAAAATATCCTTACAATGGCTTTTGAGGAAAAATTGTTGCTTATATGATTCCAATAATAGCAAGAGTGGAAATATGAAATTGATTCTTTCATTTGTGGTAATGTCTAGATTTACCAAATAAGGAAAGATTCTCATCACCCAAGTTTCAATTGGACCGAAACTTGGAATCATGCAAGTTGTATAGCATGATGAATGAGAACTTTCAAGTTTTGGAAAAATTAAGACTAATTACTTGTTCACATGGATGTGTGAGTCAAGTAATGGACTAAGGGATCGAGTACATAGTCTTGTGCACTAATTAAGTCCACCACAAAAGATTGATAAGACTATTCGTCATAGTTTACTAAAGCTCAGTAAATATGATTATACTTACATGCTTAAGTGTAACTCTGAGACATTGGAAAAAGGTTCCAATGTATGGCAGAGCGAATAAGAAGAATCAAAATGGCAGAAGGATAAAAGTTTCTCAAATCTGAAAAGATGGGAGAGTACTTTAGTATCAGTTTAGTGATCATCTTAATGATTTAGAGACCTAATCACAATTCATCCTCTAAGTGCATTCTGATAGCTAAGAAGAGGAGCTATGAATTGGTGAAGTGGATAAATCAAGAAGATGAGTCATACTTCGTTCCAATACAAGTCTTAGAGTCATACTCCAAGATTGTAATTTGAGTGACATGTCTTAAAGAAGGTTTAAAACACTTGTCAAATGTAAGAGTAAAAGTTTTCTACTCTTGTACATTTGAAATTGGTAAGTTGTGATGTTTTGGATAAAACAAAGACCAACTTAGGCCAATTGGGTAAAGTGTTGATTAGAATCCACACTATCTCTTGGATATTTGACAAGGGAGTCTTATAGGTCAAGAGGACAGTGGGAGTCTTAAAGGTCTTGAAAGTCTCAAGATCTAATCAAGAATAGAACCTGAAGTTCTTCACTAGCACACGACTTGAGGTTTATAACCTATCGTGTTGACATATTCTGTGCCCATTCCAGTTAAAGTTGGCTTTGCATATGAGTTCTTAGAGTTCTCAATTTGTTGCACAACAACTTGGAAGCAATGGCAGGCCCTTGAGCTGCCAGGTGGCAAGAAGTTAAGATTGAGTTCAATCCATATGGTTTTGGATTTGTCATTATCTTTGTCTTATGATTATGGTTTTGACAAATTCATATGGGTAGGAACTCATACACCATTAAATCTAAGTGTCATAAGGTTTCTCTCCGATTCATGAAAATGATGGTGAGGAAACACTTTCACTAAGTAGATTTTATCTAGATAGCAATTGTGATATTTGCATTCTCAAAGTCGTTAGTGGAGCGCGTGTGGTTAACCGGCACACTAATATGGACTTGTGAGAAGTGGCAAAAAGGTCTAACCATTATGATTACGGCATACCTCTTCATAACTGTTTAGACACACAAGTGTGCTATCTAAAGGGAAGGTGTATGATTTTGATAAAGTCTTATCAAAACAATCTAGTATCAGAGATCTGAACTTTGGTAAGAAAGTCAATGAAGTATTGATTTCTAGAAGTCCAGCTGATTTCTGGGTACATGTCAAAGCCAGTGGGAGCATAAGTGTTATGCTAATAATCATCATGTTAGTGGGAGCATGATAATTATGATAAGTATTGCAAGTTAGCAATGTTAATTATAGAAAACAAAAGTTTCAATTGGGAAAAAGTTGTTTTGCTATAATTAAGGGAGAGGAAATTATACTTCATCTCAAATCTATAAGCTTAGATCGTGAGGTTTTAATCATTTAGTCAAGGATATATATGAATTTCATGTTGGAATGGCTCAACATAAGGAAATTCTGTATATGGGTCCATTATTTGCGTTCTAAAATTCGATTATGATTACGACATCCCTTTTCATAATCTGAATTATGAGAACTTGGCAAATAGAAATGGAAATTTTATAGCAAAAGACTGGTTTAGTCTTTATGTGAGACATCATGAATCGTGTCCCATATGCTTCGGATATAGGATCGATTACATGTGCTATAATCATCCGTTCTAAAATTTTCCAAATGCCTGGGGCATTAAGAAGGGAAAAGGTTTAGAACTGGATATGACTAAAAGGATTAAACAATTGTCGAGAACAATCTGAGGTTTACCAAAGATTGGTTGCTCAAGGACAGTTGGAAGTATAGTGATAATTCTGGAAGGACCATATTGACATAATCTGTAAGGAGGCAACTCTTGTTCAGAAGTGATAGTCAAAATGGAATCTGGAAATGTTTCAAAGTTAGAATTTTCAATCTGTGTAAGATTAAGGAAACTTAATGCAAGAAGGATATTTCCAAGGAGTTGATCTCCTTTGGAATACTCTGTAAGATTGTTGCCAAGTCTTTGTGAGTTTGTGCATAATCATTACAAGAGGATCAATGCATATAAGTTTAGAACCTAACAGATTTCAGTAAATGGCATGAATTTGGAATTCTTGCATTTGCGGTAAGGGTTTGGGACTGTGAAAAGAGAATCATTGATGTTATGTTCAATTGATCTAGTTCACAAAGTAAAGGTCATAGACAAACATAGTATGCATACTTGGTGTGTGGCATGACTAGTGTTTAAGAAAACATAGTGTACATGCTTGGAGCATGGGACAACTATTGTTTTAAATTCAAGAATAAAGTTGATAGCTGAAACAGTATACAATGAATAATGTGTAATCATATGGTGATAAATAAAAGGTGTTTTATTTATGTTCAAAGGGTTGATACCATATTGGATTCAATTATTATTGTATTTCATTTTGCATGTTTTGACTTCCCGAATAAACTAGGTTATTCTTCCGGAATGACTAAGTTATTCAAACCATCCACAGTCGGTCATATGTTGGAAGTAGATATGAATTAAGACTGTCATGGGTTGTCTTGTAGAGGTCTAAGGTGTTGGACAAAGGGCTACAACACTCATGAGTGCTCATAAGTTCTGAGTATTGGATTCAACCCGCGCTCATTGGAATCACTTCATGGATTTTATCACGAGTGATCATGAGACGATAATATCTTATATTCTTCAAACCTAGAGATATGAGTTGTTACTATGAGTTGATAGTACATTGATTGCACGAAAACGCATTTGGTAACTCGATGCTATAAAACGTGCCTTTGTGTATGATTCAACAAGTAGTAGAACAAGCCATATGAGTTGAAGTTTATCCGTTCCTTTTACCTTCGGGATAAAAGCGATATCTGTGGGCCCCTCGATGATTTGATGATGACAAATGGAAGTGCTCGGCCGGGCCAGGACTGATTTGATTCGTTCAATTAGTCAGTCGTCATAAATCGCAAATCGGGAAACAACAAATGGACAGAGAGAATGATTATAATCCATGTCTCAGTCCATATGATATCTAGAATGGAGGAATATATGATCCCTTATCTAATGGACAAGTCATTGACAAAGGTCAGAGTTCATCTACAAGGTCAGAGTTCGACAGAAGCTTTTGAGAGCTACGATTGCCAGTTGGTTCCTGAAGTCATACGCAATAATAGTTTTAGACTTATCTAAGTGGGAGACTGTTGGATTAATGTCTAAGTCCATAACTATAATTGGTAAGACTTGACCCGACCCGGCATGGTCCATTTGGGTTGCATGGCATCATGCACTTGGATAGACTAAATGAGAGAAATAAGACACTTATGGTTATTAATATATTATAAGTTCTAGTATATTAATAATAAGAATAATGAGATTATTTAATTAGTATTGATCAAGAATTAATCTAGGATTAATTAAGTGATCAAAAGAAGACTAATTAAATATATGGGTTGATTGTGTAAATCATCCATACTTGTATAGTGGGCTTATGCTCCATGGATAATCAAGTTGGGCTAAAACCCATAAGATGGTTCATGGATGCTCCATGGTGTATTTGAACCCATGGATCCAAGGAAATGGAAAGCCATGACAATTAAGAGTTTACCCTAATTGTAACACTATATAAAGATCACATTCTTGGGAAAAATCGGCGAAGAGAGAGAGTGAGAAAGGGCTAGCCGATTTTCATGAAGTGTAGAATTCTCTCAAGTTAATCCATGTGTATTTGGTGTTGTGTGAACCATTTGAGGTGTCACACTTGGGGCACTTGGCACTCAAGCTTCATGAAGACTTTCTACACCAAAGAGGTATGTATTCTATCTTGCTAAAGTTATTGTTTTGTATGCTAGATTAGGATAATATCTTGGAAGTTCTTATTTGCATGTATAATAGAGAAAACATAGATCCAAGGTATTTAGGGTTGCATGTACACTTAGGAGTGTTAGAATGCTCAAAACCCAACAGGATCATGGAAATGAAAGGCCATGTCAATTAGGGTTTACATGGTGTAACCCTAACTATATAAGCATCTTATTCTTGACCAAAATCGGTCACTAGAGTGTGAAGTGAAAGGGCTAGCCGATTTCATGAGTTGTAGAATTCTCTCAAGTTATTCTAAGTGTTTTGGTGATTGTGATTTCATTTGAGGCTTCCACACTTTTAGGGCTAGGCACTCAAGCTTCATGAAGACTTTCTACATCAAAGAGGTATGTATTCTAACTTGCTATAGTCATTGTTTTGTATGCTAGATTAGGATAATACCTTGGAAGTTCTTATTTGCATGTATAATAGAGAAAAAATAGATCCAAGGTATTTAAGGTTGCATGTACACTTAGGAGTGTTAGAATGCTCAAAACCCAACAGTGGTATCAGAGACTGGTTTTGTTTTCTTGTTTTACCTGCAATAGAAGCTGAAAAAACGAATTTGGTGCTGTCTGATCATCAGACTCGGCGAGTCCCTCAGAGGACTCGGCGAGTCCATGCCTAAAATGTGATCAATTCGATCCAACTCGCCGAGTTGGTTCATGCACTCGACGAGTTGGACCCCCAGACAGCATATTTTCAAGTGTTTTGGCTAGAAATGGACTAGGAACATTACCCTAAGTTGTTTTTGAACTTATAAACTTGTTTTTTGATGTGGTAATGTTCATGCTAATCCATTTTCAAAGATAATTGTCAATAGATTCATGTTTTGTATTAGTTTAAGGTTTAGACTAATTACATGAAAAAGTTTGATTTGAATTATGTTGTACTTATGAGTTGCTTAGATTAATAGAAAAGTTAATTGAAATAGTTGTTTTCAATCCATTTTAATCTAAGATTTGAGTATAAAATGTGTTTGTGTAACTTGTCCTCAAGTTACATGAAGAGTGACATTAAAGACTCATAAAATTCATAAAAGTTGGCAATGGTTACAAAATGAAGAGTCTTGTGTCATTGAATAATTTTTTATGACTCCATAACTTGTCCTCAAGTTATCGAAGTTCAAGAGACACTTCATTAAAGAAAAAAATTGATGGCTTTTGAGCATTCTAACACTTCCTAAGTGTACATGAAACCCTAATAACCTTGGATCTATGTTTGTCTAATTATCATGCAAAGTTGAATTTCCAAGGTTATATTCCTATCTAGCATACATGGGGAACAATTTTTAACTTGAATGAAAGATAGAATAACTTACCTTGTTGTTTCTTATGTTCCTTGAAACCTTGTGAGCCTAGCACCCCAAGTGTGATGCCTCAAATGCTTCACACAACACCAAATGCTCTTGGAAAGACCTTTGAGATGATACACACTTCTTAAAATCGGCCAAGCCCTCTAGTTTCTTATGTCTAGCCGATTTTGGTGGAGAATGGGATCCTTATATAGTGTTGACAAATCTAGGGTTACACCATGTAAACCCTAATGTGTCATGACTTCTCATTTCCATGACCCATGGGTTTGTAACTCCCATGGAGCATCCATGGAGCATCCTATGGGTAGAACCCAACTTGATAATCCATGGAGCTTCTTAGCCCACTATACAAGATATGAATGATTTACATAATCAACCCATATATTTAATTAGTTATCCTTTGATCACATAATTAATTCCAAATTAATTCTTTGATCAAACTAATCAAATAATATTATTAATATATTAGAACTTATAATATATTAATAATCTCCAAGTGTTATTTCTCTCATTTAGTCTATCCAATTGCATGGTGCCATGCAACCCAAATGGACTATGCCAGGTCGGGTCAAGTACACACCCGAAATAGTTATGGACTTAGACACCTTATCCAACAGTCTCCCACTTGGATATGTCTAATAACTATATCTCTAGTACTTCAGGAACCGACCGGCAATCGTAGCTCTTTCAAGGTCTCTCGGAACTGAGAAGATGATGGTACGCCATTTAAGATAAGGGATCATATAATCCTCCGTTCTAGATATCAGCTGGACAAATACATGGAACAATGTCTTACTTATTGTCTAGCAGTTTGTTTCTCGATTTCCGATTTGTTTGACAAAGAACTTAATTGAACACATCAACTTAGTTCTGACCGGGCCCGGTACATAGGTCAAAACAAAATCATCGAGGGGCCCAGATATCAGCTTCTAATCAAAGAAGGAACAGATAAACTTCGACTCATATGTTTGTTCTACCACTCATTGAATTACACACAAAAGCACGTTTTATAACATCGAGTTACCAATGCGTTTTCGTACAGTGTTGGGTTGAAGATTCGTTTGACGATTGCGTCATTGGGCTCGGCTGTTAGTCCATTTATTTTGTGCTCCGGTTTTGGGCCTGTCCAACCGTGAGCTTCCTAGGTTTACTATATAAAGATATGCTTGCATGCATATTAGGGTAATGATTTAGAGAATTACGATAGTATTACAGATTTCTTTATCGTTCTTGTAAACCTCCAACCCTCTACAGTTGATGTTCTTAATCGAGCTCTTCTGAGGGTTATTTTATAATCATTCGACTCGTTTGATTCATCTTTGAGTTGTTCTTTATTTTGCGTTTATTCTTGCGTTCATTCTTCGCCAATCCATAAGCGATGACAACTCGGCCCTTCGTGCCTCCATTGATGAGCGCCTCGCTAAGCTTCAAGAGGATCTCGCCGCTGAAAACTCATTAATGGACGTTCTGGCAAGCAAAACCACCGCCCTAAAGGTCAAGAGCTCTCAACTTTCAAACTCTCAGCAACAGATTGAAGCTCTTCGATCCGGACGGGAGGTTATAGAATCTTGTGTTTCGGATGTACACGCTACCCTATCTAACATCCTAGAAGCACACGATCCGATTCTCAATCATTCGGTGAGGCGAACCCTTGCTGAAAAACTTACTCCTGCCATGGACCTTCTCAGCAAAATCGAAGGCTTACCTAGTTTCGTGTCCGATTCGAAACAAGGGGGAGAAGGGAAGAAGTCCGGATTGAAACCACCTCCTTCCTCCAAAGCTACTCACACAACCGAACCACCTTCGACTGGTCAAGCTTCGGGTTCGGGTGTGAAGGATAAAGGGAAGAACATAGCTGAGGAAGAAGATGAAGATGAAGATAAAGAAACCATTGTGGACATGTTGAAATGTAAAAACAGTCGCAATGTTGATGATGACTACATTCGTGTGGCGCGAGAGGCTGAAGAAGCCGAACGCAAGAAGAAAGAAGCCCACGATCTCCTTGAGAGCAGGAAGACTCTCTTCCCTACCTGGACTCGGGAGAGAATGATAAAGGAGGCCATAGATACTCCTAGCATCCTATGGCTCGAGCCGATGATCTCCTTCGACTGCTATAATTCTGTCGATTCGCAGTTCGACATGCCGTTGACTCGAAAGGCGTTTATCTTCCACGCCTTCTCCAACATTTTTGAAGTCCCTCATCCGAACCCTGAGGTTGATAGGGTGCTGATCGAATTCTATCTGAAGGCTGCTCGTCCTTAGTATCAAACATGGAGCGCCCAGAAGATAGTGAATGTTCGGGTTTTGAAGCCTTATACCGAAGGAAGATTCATCAATGTTCGGTTCAAGGTGATTCGAGGGTCTGGAAGAACTGAACATCTGATATCCTTGGCAGATCTACCGAATCTAAATCCTCATGATTGGATTGTTTTGCATAACATCCTTTTGATGAATGAAGCTGAATATGGTCCAATTATAGACCATCTCAAAAGGATGTTAGTCTGTTACATCATGGAGGTAGCCCTAATGGATCAGGAGGTAGCCACAGTCTTCAAGAAGAAACCGAAGATAGCTCCTGTGGGATCGGCCAGTGATCTCAATCAAATGAAGATGGGCAAGATCGACCCGAGACGCAATTCGGTCATGTTCACTAGAGAAGAAGGACAAAAATGTCTCTTTGCTTTAGCTGACAAACATCTTTACACCACTGCTTGTCTAGAGCACGTGCTGTCAATCATTCGAAGGTGTAAAGAGAATGCAACAAACGATGTCAAGTACTTCAACGACATGATCCAATGGTACATCAGATTCAGGCAAACGATACTTGCTCTGATCTCTCGTCTGTTTCAGACCGTGAAGAAGAAGGTACCTGCTGCCGCTGCTGGCCCAAGTAACAAGTGAAGATCTCGCTCCAATTGACGCAAAGGGGGAGATTGTTGGGTTGAAGATTCGTTTGAAGATTGCGTCATTGGGCTCGGCTGTTAGTCCATTTATTTTGTGCTCCGGTTTTGGGCCTGTCCAACCGTGAGCTTCCTAGGTTTACTATATAAAGATATGCTTGCATGCATATTAGGGTAATGTTTAGAGAATTACGATAGTATTACATATTTCTTTATCGTTCTTGTAAACCTCCAACCCTCTACAGTTGATGTTCTTAATCGAGCTCTTCTGAGGGTTATTTTATAATCATTCGACTCGTTTGATTCATCTTTGAGTTGTTCTTTATTTTGCGTTCATTCTTGCCGTTTAATATTTATTTACCTGTTTAAGATCTAATCAATCTTCAAGATTAAGTTTTAATCTCATCAATTGGTATCAGAGTAGGAGGCTGTGTAATCGATACACTTCTTTTCTGTGAAAAGGTTTCAATTAGGGTTTTTCCGCAATTACTGATATTTATTGAGCCGTCATCTCATTATTGACGTATCTTGATATTTATTGTTTTTCCCTAATCTGATTTACTACAAGTCTGATCTTTAAACAGGTTATTCGATCATTATGGAAGAGACGCAATCGAATCCCATCAATATTTCCAACAGCATTGGTCTCACAAGTACTTTGTTCACTTTCTTTCTTATTTCAAGATTAGAATTGCTGAATCAAAGCGAAAGCCACCCTTACTTAGCCTAATTAAAAGAAGCCTTTCAACATTTATTAATAAATTTTTGATCGTCATTCAACGGGAATCCACATTAACACTTTGAGGTCTCTCTTGATCTTGAAGGAAGAGATTCGTGCCCGGGATCATTTGTTTCGTGTCATTATTGACATCACAGTCATTCCTGAAAAGAGTTGCTTTATTTCTTTTCTTTTTACACTCTTCGCACGAAAATCTTTGATTTTCCAAAATTCCGTTACTAATTATTACAGGCTGTATTATTGCTTTGGTGGTTAATTATCAAGCTGTGGTCAAAAATCATACACGTGGGTATTTAATTCAAAAGATGCCATTTAAAAGATAAGACGAAAGGTTGCTGACTCAGACGGGAGTTAAAAGGATTGAATTTCAAACGACGGTAAAAAGGGAACGCGTGTGAATTTGAAACGCCCATTCTTTTACTGACATCATGGACGCGTGTGCGCATTTCAAGCGACACCTCTCTGGCCCTTAAAGGCACGTGAGGATTTGAAACGGTATGCTCTAAAACGGCGCTTGTTGGGCGGCGTGATCCTAGGAATCTGACACTCTCTCTCCTACGTGATCATCGCATGCCTTAACTGTCACGCATCTGTCATTCCGGAAACCCTTTCGTATTTCCATAGAAGATTTGAAACGATTCTTCTCTCTCCTTTCACCCACTATAAAAGGCAGTCTATACTCTCATTTACCTTTTTACTGCATCCGGAATTTCCAAGAGAGAAAAACATCCCAAAAGCTTCACTGTTCATCTTCTTCTACTACCTTCAACAATGGCAGAATCATCCTCAGTCCATGCTACCTCACACATCCTTCCTATTCGTCCACAACAATGCTTGGTGATCGATCTAAACCCTCTGGCATACGACTCTTATATATCGCCGATCATCGAGTGCCTGAAGTACTCCCAAATCGCTCCAGCTCTCTCCAGGATTGAGTCTGTGCCCATGGAGATTCTCTCGCAGGTGTATGCGACTGCATATTACGACAAAGCAGTTGAGCGGGTGTTCTTCGAGGTTGCTGATCACAAGACCTCCATTTCTCGACAAAGATTCTGCACACTGCTAGGGTTGGCTACTGATCCTACAAGAATCAATCCGGAGACGATTCCGGTTGGCCATTTGTACAACATGTTCTATAATATGGGGTACACGGAGGTGCTCACCTCCGTTGCGAAGTTCAAGAAATCCTGCTTGCCGCCACAGTGGAACGACATGTTTACAGTCCTCTTCAAGGGCTTATCTGAAAGGAGCTCAGGATCCGATGGTTCAAGTCGACTGTTCCTGTCGATTATGTATGCAATTTACAACGGAGTCAACCTAGACTTTGGGTTGGTCCTCTGGCAACAGCTCATCCAGTGCCTTTCTTCTTCATCGCGACATTCTGAGGTGTCGTTTGCCCGGTTCTGGATTCTTATCACCAAATGGGCGATGGATAAGTTTGATATTCCCACTGCTGCTGGTGCATCGATGTCTTCGGTCGGTACTTTTCATACCACGAAGATCATCGTCTCTGATGCATCTAAGTTTTCGTTCATTGGCTCTATTCCGGAGACAATGTATGGCGATGTTCCCTCTGACAGCAGGCTCATCCGGACGATTAAGGAGTTCAAAGCGACTGGACCTAGGCAACTTACACCGGAAATGCTAAAGTCCATCCATGATGCTGACAAACTGGTTAACAGGGGCAAAAAGGCGGAAAAAGGGAAGCAAGTGACCAAAGCTCCTAAAGGTCCTTCTCCCAGGAAGAGGAAACAAACAAAACCTGCCCAGTCACCGCAACCGAAGCGAAGGAAGACTCAACCGAAGCGAAAGCTTGTAATCGCTTCCTCTTCGAGTGACTCAGAAAACGAGAGTTCGGGTTCGGATGGCTCTCAAAGAGGCGAAACCCCTCCCAGAGGCAACACCCCACCCCGATCACCTTCCCCAAACATGGAAATTCATGTCTCACCAGTTCCTTCACCTCCTCCAACCATCCCTACTTCCATTCCCACCATAAACCCCGTCACCACCATTCCTAAAACATCTTTCCCTATACCACCACCCATTTTCACAGATACAACCACAACCACCACAAAGGTTACAACCAACGTATCTGATACGGGGGTTCATACCAGTACAACCGAAACACCACCCGTAACCGAACCACCTCAAACCGAAACCCAGCATACAACCGAACCTACCCACACTCAACCACCACCCGAAACTACCCCCACAAATACTCAACCTGAACCTACAAAAACCACCACACCCCCAGCTTCACCACCCCCACCATCTCCAGATCATGCCTCTGATGGAGATAACCCGTTCCTTGGCGATGACAACATGACCTTCGATTCGGTCTACTTTAGTCCGTTTCAGGTTCGAAGTGATGATGAGGACGATGCTCCAGTAACAAAGAAGCATCTAAAGGAGCTAAATGAGAAGGTTGACTTACTTCTTGCGTCATCCACCAACTCTCAGTCCTCTCTCTCTGAAGCCGCTCTTCAGAAGATTGTTGATGCCTTCTCCAGGGCTCAGCATGATTCTGTAGCTTCAGCCACAGCCGCCATAGACGCCTCCACAAAAGCCTATGAGGCTGCGACCACAAAAGTCGATAAACTATTCTCAGACGCCTCTTCCCTGTTGAAGTCCTTACAGGAGAGCGCTGATGCCACCAAGACAACTTTGGAACCAATCGTTCAGCAATTGGCCAAGTTCGTCTCAACGGAGTTACAGTCATTCGCTAACCTTCGCCAATCCATAAGCGATGACAACTTGGCCCTTCGTGCCTCCATTGATGAGCGCCTCGCTAAGCTTCAAGAGGATCTCGCCGCTGAAAACTCATTAATGGACGTTCTAGCAAGCAAAACCACCGCCCTAAAGGTCAAGAGCTCTCAACTTTCAAACTCTCAGCAACAGATTGAAGCTCTTAGATCCGAACGGGAGGTTATAAAATCTTGTGTTTCGGATGTACACGCTGCCCTATCTAACATCCTAGAAGCACACGATCTGATTCTCAATCATTCGGTGAGGCGAACCCTTGCTAAAAAACTTACTCCTGCCATGGACCTTCTCAGCAAAATCGAAGGCTTACCTAGTTTCGTGTCCGATCCGAAACAAGGGGGAGAAGGGAAGAAGTCCGGATCGAAACCACCTCCTTCCTCCAAAGCTACTCACACAACCGAACCATCTTCGACTGGTCAAGCTTCGGGTTTGGGTGTGAAGGATAAAGGGAAGAACATAGCTGAGGAAGAAGATGAAGATGAAGATAAAGAAACCATTGCGTACATGTTGAAACGTAAAAACAGTCGCAATGTTGATGATGACTACATTCGTGTGGCGCGAGAGGCTGAAGAAGCCGAACGCAAGAAGAAAGAAGCCCACGATCTCCTTGAGAGTAGGAAGAATCTCTTCCCTGCCTGGACTCGGGAGAGAATGATAAAGGAGGCCATAGATACTCCTAGCATCCTATGGCTCGAGCCGGTGATCTCCTTCGACTGCTATAATTCTGTTGATTCGCAGTTCGACATGCCGTTGACTCGAAAGGCGTTTATCTTCCACGCCTTCTCCAACATTTTTGAAGTCCCTCATCCGAACCCTGAGGTTGATAGGGAGCTGATTGAATTCTATCTGAAGGCTGCTCGTCCTCAGTATCAAACATGGAGCGCCCAGAAGATAGTGAATGTTCGGGTTTTGAAGCCTTATACCGAAGGAAGATTCATCAATGTTCGGTTCAAGGTGATTCAGGGGTCTGCAAGAACTGAACATCTGATATCCTTGGCAGATCTACCGAATCTAAATCCTCATGATTGGATTGTTTTGCATAACATCCTTTTGATGAATGAAGCCGAATATGGTCCAATTGTAGACCATCTCAAAAGGATGTTAGTCTGTTACATCATGGAGGTAGCCCTAATGGATCAGGAGGTAGCCACAGTCTTCAAGAAGAAACCGAAGATAGCTCCTGTGGGATCGGCCAGTGATCTCAATCAAATGAAGATGGGCAAGATCGACCCGAGACGCAATTCGGTCATGTTCACTAGAGCAGAAGGACAGAAATGTCTCTTTGCTTTAGCTGACAAACATCTTTACACCACTGCTTGTCTAGAGCACGTGCTGTCAATCATTCGAAGGTGTAAAGAGAATGCAGCAGACGATGTCAAGTACTTCAACGACATGATCCAATGGTGTGACAACCTGATATTTCAACTCTTTGTAACGACCAAAATGGGTCAAGTATTGTAACCACTTCTGAATAATAAAAAGTTACTTTCATAATAAAATGTATAAATAAGTTCTACTTAATTTCCTTCTATGATTAAATGTCTTTGAACCATGATCGTACGTAAAAAGAACGCCCAAATCCGACTTCATATAGCGAAGTTATGATTTTTCCAAGTTCGGCTTAGCAACAGACAGCTAAAAACTCGAATCGGAGATCGAGCGACTTTTGGCCGGAATGACCTAAACGAGAATCGAAGGTCTCGACAGTGGTATTCCAGCGGTAAAAAGTCTGGCAAAAACCGACATCAGATAAAGAAATTATGAATTTTCTAAGAAATTTCTTAAACACGATGGATTTTTAATAAATAATAAAAAAATAATTTTGGAATTTGCCGACGGAGTCTAAACGAAAGTTGTAGAGCGTAGTCTCACCTACGCGAGGATATAAAGACCATCGAAAACGGAGTTCGTATGAAGAAGATATGAATTTTTGAAGTTTATTAAATAAATTAATTATTTATTTTATTCAAAATTCGGATATTATCCGAAGGGGAGTCAGCGTCCTCATCCAGCATCCTCATCCGAGGTACGCGCTGCGTACTCCTGTACGCCCTGCGTAACCGAGAGGATTGGCCTCTGATCGTCCACGTCGCGCTATCCAAAGGAAAACGACCCGTCCGACCCGTCCGAAGCCCCGACCCGTCCGACCCGACGTCCCATCCGACCCGCCGTCCCATCCGACCCGCGTACCCAGCAACCCGTCCCATCCGAACCGAGGCAGTCGAGGCTTCGGTCATGCATGACGTACGCGTACGCGCTGCGTACGAGCGTACGCCCCGCGTACCGAGGCAGACCAGCCTTACTAAAAATAGGATGCGAGGGTTTCCAAAGAAAGGGTTCATTTCTCTTCTCTCTCTCTCAACTTTGCCTCGTTTTCCGTGTCCGTTCAAACCCGAAGCTCTGGTCTTTTTGGCTCAAGTCCCGAAGGTCGATTTTACTCCCGAGATTCCCGAGAATCCCGAGGAAAATCCGTTTCCCGAGACGAAACTCTGCCCGGTTTTCCATCTCGCTATCTCCAAAACTTTCAAGTGAGTTTCATACCCCTTAATCAACCTTTTTAATTATTCTAAATACTTTTATATGCTTTCAAGGGGGGGGGGGATTACAAGTAAAACACACGAGTATTATCGTGTGTTACATAAAGAAACTCTTTTATATACTGTTATATATTCAAATCACATGCGATTTATAAACATTTAAAGGAACTTATATATATATATATATATATATATATATATATATATATATATATATATATATATATATATATATATATATAACATATGTCACAATAGCATTTTACCTTTAAAATATAATGTTGTTGTAATGCATGTATAAACTAAACTGTTCTTAGATTTTCTTGTCTATCCTAGACTCTACACCAAAAATCTATACTTTCATAAACAAGTGATTCCTTTTCTCAATATTTCTAAACAAACATGACACGCTTTTTGGAAACTATAATAGGTATAGTTTTACGAACAGATTTCTAACTCTTATGTACTAGAAACACATATTTCAAGAAGTTCACTTTCGTATACAAGAACAAACGTAACATTTTAACAAGTAGATCTGTTTTTATACCACGGATTTGTGAGACACTAACTTCATGTACGTTCGAGTACACATTTCAAGTCCTGTATTATATACCAGAATCCCTTGGAGGGGGAGCATGGTGTTTGTGTATAGATCTATACGGGCTTGACAACCCGCGCCCTGACTGTTAGCTGCAGTCCACCGTTTGGGGTGACAAACGTCATAAAATTCCAACGCCTGAAGAACGTTGTGTATAGGCATTCAGAGTCAATAGTATGGTTATAAAACTCACAAGGGGTATTAAAAATGCATTGATTTACAAGGTTTTCAAACTCATTGGTTATTTTACCTTTACATACATTTCAAACAAACATTGGTCTTGAGTGAAGACTACTTTTATACTAGTAGAAAATATAGGATTTTCTAAACACAAACAAACAAAGATAAAACATTCCATTTCATTTCAAACATTGTCACTTAAATACTTATGAAATTCACCAGCTTAAATGCTGATCTACTCTTTCAAAATTACTTGTATGTCCCAGGGATTCAGTAATTTCAGGTACTAATATGCTTTTGAAGAAGAGATGCTGCGGCGCCAGTTTAATCTCATATTTTGACATCATATTGTAATTGGTTTTGAACATGTAACTTTTGACAAATGTAAACTTTCAATTATATATATGATGGTTGTATTGCTTTCTTTACTATGTATTCATTTGTTACGTTACCACATGAAGTCATCCGCCCCCGAACGTTTCCGCCGTATATCGAACCACATAAGATATACAAACTATAAATGCTTAAGGGACTAATACTCTCTGACAAAACAAATTTTCTTTTTACATTTAAGCAACATTTCGTTCAACTTAATTTGATAATTCATTTAAGTACAATTACATGCATACCACAAACTATTTTCATGTTATACAACTATACAAATATTTAGACAAGTTGACACTACGATTGAGACTCGATATATGTAATCAGATTTTGGACAAATATAGCGTGATCAACTATATTTGCCCAAGATTGGACCAACGTATATCGAGGAATGATCGTAGTAAGCAACAAGTCAAAACTTACCAAACCATTACAAGAATCAAACACAAGAACTTAAATACTATAGGAGTATTTGCTATCTAAACTAGTTAAACTTACATGTTTTACATGTTCCGACTTTACTCAATTCTTATAACCCTATTTCTCGTACAGTCAAATGGCTGGATTTCACCACCCTGGCGACCCCTACTTTCCCAACCAAGGCAATGGAGGATGGATCGAAGATGATCCCGAAGAGGACGAGGAACCCATAGAAGTGGGTGATGACTCCGGTACCGACTCAGAGCCGGAAGTTATCGATCCACCACCCATTCAGCCTCCCGTCTTCGTAAGGAACTTTCAAGGACCGACTCCCGTCTGGGGAAGTCACCTCCACCATTGGAGCCAACAGCAAAACCTACGCCCTCCCTACGGCATGTGCCGGGACTTCTATGATGTCCGCGGCGGAGGTTCGGCTGATCGAGCACTCCCGGTAATGGTGGGTAAGTTAGCCAATCAGTCCTATCAGTCTGGAGTACAAGCTAGTCGACTCCGGGATATCAACGTGGAAGTGCAGGTTCACACTTCTGACATCCGTAGGCTGGACAAGATGCAAGACAACGCCCAATTCCAAGCTGAAGCGTTTCAAGCGCAAATGATTGCAGCCCTCGCCGAACTAAGGGAACAACAAGCCGCTTTCGATAGGCGTCTAATGGAGTCAAAGCAATCAGATGCGGAGTCAAGCTCCAAGCGCAACCTTCGACGCAAGTAGTGGTTGTCTAGGACTCAAATTTTGTTATAGCTTAGGACCTCGGCTAAAAGTCTTTAAATTTCTCGAACTTTGTAATCGGAGACCCTTATAGAGGTCAAATTTTCGTGATCGTTGTAACAACTTTTATATTAATATAAGTGGCACTATTACTACTATGTTAAGTATTTCGTTCGAACCTTGAATGGTATTTGTGAACCCAAATACTTGTTTCATACCTTCAGTCTTACAAATAACTTTCATTCTTCTATTTTAAGACTCATACTATCATCTGTTGTTGATCTATAGCGATTTAGTTCATGAGACACATACATTTTTCCATTCTATGAAATTCTTATCCTTGTCTTTTCAATCTATAGTTGAAGGATGCCTCCGCGTAGGAATCCGAGGCGAAACAACGGTGAGGAAGCACCTATACCACCACCACCTCCACCACCCCAATTTGATGTTGTTATGTTTCAAGCAGCAGTCACTGCAGCGGTAGTAGCTGCCATGTCACAGATCAATAACTCGAGTACTAATGGCTCGGGATCTGGCACACACCTATCCAACCATGGCGAGAGTCATGGACCACCTTGAGAATGCACCTATAAGGACTTCACTAATGCCAAGCCCCGGATGTTTTATGGTACTGGTGGTGTGATGGCCCTGAGGCAGTGGATTGAAAGGACGGAGGCAGTCTTTGAAATCTTCTCCTGCCCCGAGCACAGCAAGGTCAAATTTGCAACTTTCACCCTTCTCGATAAAGCTTTAACTTGGTGGAATGGCCACGTTAAAGTACTTACCCTAATCGTGGCAAACTCCATAAGCTGGGAGAGCTTGAAGGCCATGATGATGAGAGAATACTGCCCACGGGGAGAGATTCAAAAGCTTGAACACGAGCTATGGACTCTCAGAATGATGGGTACCGACATCGCTACTTATACCAACAGATTCTGCGAACTGGCAATCCTTTGTCCAGATATGATTGCTCCCGAGAGCAAGAAGATAGAAAGGTACATCTGGGGACTGATGCCCCAAATGCGATCAAGCGTGTTAGCTTCTAAACCGGACACCTTTGAGAGTGCTAAGGAACTGGCACAATCTCTAATCGACTACGGAGGTCATCAGAACTCAACCACTTCTGCACCAGCACCACAGAAAGGAAACAACAACAACAACTACAACAACAACAACAACAACAACAACAACAATGGCAGAAAGAGAGCTTGGATTAAAGGGAAGGGTGGGTCTTCCCAAGAATCCGCAAAGAAACAACTGGTGTCAGTAAATGCTGCCATTGTACCTGCTACAACCCCTACAAATACCTACCCAACAAAGCCTTATATAGGCAACCTCCCAAAATGCACCAAATGCAATTACCACCACCATGGACCTTGTCGAGATATGCAGTGCGCCAACTGTAGCAGGAAAGGACACACAGCCCGTTTCTGCAAGGAACCCGCAAAGCCGATCACTCAAGTTCCCGGTGCGGGTGTAGGGCAGGCTTGCTACGGTTGTGGCGAGGTGGGCCACTACAAGAGAAACTGTCCTAAGGCAGCAGGCACCGGAGGTGTAGGACGAGTTTTGGCAATAGGCCACGACGAAGCTGTAGCTGACCCAACTATAGTTGCTGGTACGTTCCTTCTCGATAATTCATACGCATGCATATTATTCGATAGTGGAGCGGAGAGAAGCTTCGTGAGTCAAAACTTTATTCATTTACTTAAACCTAAACCTAGCAAGTTAGAAAATTCATTCACTGTAGAGATGGCCAATGGAAAAACCGAAAACACAAATTGCATATACATGGGCTGTACGTTAACATTAGACGGCCATTCTTTCCTAATCAATCTCATGCCGGTTCAAATTAAAAGTTTCGACGTCATAGTCGGCATGGATTGGTTGAGTCTTCTTCGCGCCGACATCATGTGCTTTGAGAAAGCAGTCCGTCTTAACCTCCCTAACAGCGAAACATTAGTTATCTACGGCGACAAATCTAGTGCAAACCTTCGCATCATTTCATGCATCCAAGCTCGAAAGTGCTTGCGGAAGGATTGTCGAGCATTCCTAGCGCACATCGTCGATACAAGTCAAGAACTGAAGGACATCAAGAGCATCTCGGTAGTACGCGACTTTCCCGATATCTTTCCAGAAGAACTACCAGGATTACCACCACAACGCCAAGTCGAGTTTAGAATCGACTTAATTCCAGGAGCTACCCCAGTAGCGAAATCGCCTTATCGTCTTGCACCAGCAGAGATGCAGGAACTTTCCAGTCAACCTAATGAACTCCTTCACAAAGGATTCATAAGACCAAGTTTCTCACCTTAGGGAGCACCGGTCTTGTTTGTAAAGAAGAAAGACGGATCGTTCCGTATGTGCATCGACTACAGAGAGCTGAACAAACTTACTGTCAAGAACTGCTATCCTCTACCCCGTATCGACGACCTATTCGATCAACTTCAAGGGGCGAACTACTTCTCCAAAATAGACCTGCGATCCGGATATCACCAATTACGAGTTCTAGAGGGGGACATTCCAAAGACAGCCTTCCGAACTCGTTATGGACACTATGAATTCGTGGTGATGCCGTTCGGATTAACCAATGCACCAGCAGTATTTATGGACCTAATGAATAGGGTATGCCGCCCTTACTTGGATCAGTTCGTCATCGTCTTTATCGATGATATACTTATCTACTCTCGAAGTGAGGAAGAGCATGGTCAACACCTACGAAAAGTCCTAGAAACACTGCGAACGGAGAAACTCTATGCGAAGTTCTCTAAATGCGAATTTTGGATTCGAAGAGTCGAATTTTTAGGTCACGTTGTTAGCGAGAAAGGTATACACGTGGACCCCTCCAAAATTAAGGCTATTGAGAACTGGTCGGCACCAAAGACACCTACAGAAATTCGTCAATTTCTAGGTCTAGCTGGCTACTATCGCAGATTCATAAAGAACTTTTCGAGCATTGTGAAACCTCTTACTTCATTAACCCAGAAAGGTGTGGCCTTTGACTGGGAAGCGAAACAAGAGAAGGCATTCCAGACACTAAAGCAGGCCTTGTGCACCGCACCAATACTATCCCTCCCCGAAGGGATAGAAGACTTCGTAGTGTATTGCGATGCTTCAAATCAAGGACTTGGTTGTGTTCTTATGCAGAGAGGGAAGGTTATCACTTATGCCTCCCGACAGCTTAAGACACACGAAGTGAACTATACGACATACGATCTCGAATTAGGAGCAGTGGTATTTGCTCTGAAGATCTTGAGGCACTACTTATACGGAACAAAGAGTACTATTTTCACCGATCATAAGAGCCTTCAACACATTTTCGATCAGAAGGAACTCAACATGCGCCAACGACGATGGGTCGAATTACTAAATGACTACGAATGCGAAATTCGTTATCATCCTGGCAAGGCCAACGTAGTAGCCGACGCCCTCAGTCGAAAGGAATACACTGGTCGGAGGGTCAAATCTCTGACCATGACTATCCATTCCCACTTATCCACACAAATAAAGGAAGCACAAATGGAAGCTTTGCAACCTGAAAATGTGGCGGGTGAATCCCTGCGAGGAATGGAGAAGAATTTAGAAGTCAAGGGTGGCGGAGCCTACTATCTCATGGACCGAATCTGGACCCCAAAACTGTTGGATTAATGTCTAAGTCCATAACTATATTTGGTAAGACTTGACCCGACCCGGCATGGTCCATTTGGGTTGCATACCATCATGCACTTGAATGAGAGAAATAAGACACTTATGGTTATTAATATATTATAAGTTCTAGTATATTAATAATAAGAATAATAAGATTATTTAATTAGTATTGATCAAGAATTAATCTAGGATTAATTAAGTGATCAAAAGAAGACTAATTAAATATATGGTTTGATTGTGTAAATCATCCATACTTGTATAGTGGGCTAATGCTCCATGGATAATCAAGTTGGGCTAAAACCCATAGGATGGTCCATGGATGCTCCATGGTGTATTTGTACCCATGGATCCAAGGAAATGGAAAGCCATGACAATTAAGAGTTTACCCTAATTGTGTAACTATATAAGCATCTTATTATTGAGGAAAAATCGGCCACTAGTAGTATTCAAGAAAGGGCTAGCCGATTTTGGTGAGTGTAGAATTCTCTCAAGTCATTCTAAGTGTTTTGATGATTGTGATTCCATTTGAGGTGTCACACTTGGGGCACTAAGCACTCAAGCTTCATGAAGACTTTCTACATCAAGAGGTATGTATTCTATCGTGTTACATTATTGTTTTGTATGCTAGATTAGGATAATACCTTGGAAGTTCTTATTTGCATGTATAATAGAGAAAACATAGATCCAAGGTATTTAGGGTTGCATGTACACTTAGGAAGTGTTAGAATGCTCAAAACCCAACAGTGGTATCAGAGCCACGGGTTGTTTTCTGTTATATTGATGCAAATATTTTATTTTCAAAGTTGAAAAAAAAACATGAAGTTTGTCAAATTTTAAGATAATTACTTGTTCTTGTGAAAAACTAATTATTTGTAAAATTTGAATAATTTGCTTTATGAGTTGAACTAGGTCAAATTTAATAAAAGATAAAATAATATGATTATTTTATTAGTTTTAAAAGTTTGATCTAAAGAGTTTTATTTTTGAAACCTCCATAAGTTATGGATATGAAAAGGTTTTAAAAAAAAAATTGATTCAAAGTTTTGTTGGAGTTACAAAATTTGGTGTTAATGTTTTAAAGGATTACATAACTTAAGAATAAGTTATGGATCACCAAAAGTTTTTTGTGTTATCTTGTTTTATGAGTGAATTTGGATTAATGATGAAAATTATGTGATAGTTGGTTTTAATCCAAATTAATCTAAGAATTGATTCAAAAATGTGTTTTTGTAACTTGTCCTCAAGTTATATGAAAAGTCACATTTAATAATCATAAAACTCATAAAAGTTGGCAAAGGTTACAAAAATGAAGAGTCTAGTTCTAATTAAATGGTTTTATGACTCCATAACTTGTCCTCAAGTTATGGAGGACCAAGAGTCTCTTCATTTAATAAAATAAAATAAAATAAAAAAAGTGTAACCTTAATTAATTCCATAAGTTATAAAATAAAGAAAAGTTAATTCTTTTATTAGTTTAAAGTCTTCCATAACTTGTCCTCAAGTTATGGAACTTGAAGAGTTTTTGGATTAAAACTACTTTAAACACATAAGTTATGGAATTAATTAGTTTTGAATAGTTTCAAAACTTGCCCTCAAGTTTTGGAATTTGTAAAGTTTTCACTTATGAATACTTTAATTCCAAGTTAGCCCTTAGAATTTTAAAAAGTTAAAATTCAACCCTTATACTTTATAATATTATAAGTTAATAATATATATATGTATAAGAGTAAAGTCAGTCTTACCGCTAGTACGCCTCATTCACGAAGCCGGTCTATAAGGTGGGTATAAGGTTGTTGCCTATAAAATGGCAACTTAATGGGTGTCCACTCTCACCCACCGCTTGCTTGACCGGTGGAGGGTCGTTAGCCGAACGGGTTTGACAGGACTATAATTCTCCCTTCATTAAAAGTATTAATGAAAATACTAAGTAACTAAACTTTTAATAATACCCAATCTTAGTTACTTAGGAAAAATGTGAATAAGGTGCTAATCCATGAAATTACACTTTACACTTTGTCTAAGTCGTTAGTGGAGCGTGTGTGGTTAACCGGCACACTAACTTGGACTTAACAAGGTAGGTAAAGGGTGACTTAATATTTATCATAGTATCGATGGAGCGTGTGTGGTTAACCGGCACATCGATTGAGGGGTAATTTATTAAGGGTACCAAGTGATTTGCATGGTTACTTCACACCTTGTTTTGTGATCCTCGGCATCCCAGTCACAAAACCTGAAGGGCACACTCGAGATTGAAACATGCCTTTGAAAAGTTCAATGAATCTCAAAGATCTAGGAGTTTCAAAACCAATTAAAACCTAATAATACATTTCGTTTATCTTGGTGGAAATTGGTGAATCGTCATTCACCTACCTTCAAATATTTTATAGCTTGGATTACAGCATACCTCTTCTAAGTTATAAAATAGTTTGTTGGGTCCTAGCCTTAATATTTCATATTGGGTGTCATATTAAGGACTTTAAATCAACTATCTTGAATATCTCCCAAAAGATGTCTGGTTTAGACACCTATGATCTTCCCAAATCTCTTGAAACAAGGTTTCCTAATGAAGATGATGTCCCATGGATATCATAGTTCTTTCTCCTCCTCCAACTATTCTCCCTAACCCACAAGTTCTTGAAAAGTTTAAGGTCACTCAAGCCCTATTGTCAAGGCAAGGTCTAGGTGTGATCACATCTTGGAGATGTAGTCACATATTGACAAGCCGAGAGAGTTGGGTGTCAAAGTCTTGAGAAAGTTGGTGGTTCAATCACTTTCTAAGTCACATAGTGAGTTCCTTTGGGACACCTATGAAACAGACTATGACAAGACCCTTAATGATCTTATCTATTTGCTAAGATCAACTTCCTAAAACTTTATGGTCATTGACAATGATGACATTGGATATCCAGTAAAGCATTCTCTTCCCAATGGAAAGGGATCGGCTATAGTCAACTCGGTTGACCAAATGGTAAAGAGAAAAGCTAAGTCTGTGATAGTCCTGTGTACCATTATCAAAGGGTCCACATGTTTGTATTGCCAAAGAAAGGGCATTGGTTGCGAAGCTGCCAAATTTACCTAAGGATGTTAAAGTCAATAAGTTTGACTCTACTTCAGGTAAAATCCACTATCTAACTCTGTTAAGTTTCTATTCTGAGATTCTTGATACATGATGTGACCGGGTCGCATGGTGATGGTTTAAGAATCAAAGGAAAGTGAAGAAACTTAAAGGAAGAATATGCTGAATCTGATCGCATAGATGGATTTCTATCGCATAGTTTGAAAAATCGGATTCTTGAGCTACTTCTTAGGAGTTATGAGTTATTGCTTAGGAATAGATAACAACAAGTTTTCATATGGATTGTAAGGATAGTTTTTCCGCAAAGTTTTAAAATAAAAGAAATTTTTTTGATTTTATTTATTTTAAAATATCCTTAAAATGGCATTTGAGGAAAAATTGTTGCTTATATAATTCCGTTAAGAGCAAGAGTGGAAATATGAAATTGATTCTTTCATTTGTGGTAATGTCTAAATTTACCAAATAAGGAAAGATTCTCATCATCCAAGGTTCAATTGGACCGGAACTTGGAATCATGCAAGTTGTATAGCATGATGAATGAGAACTTTCAAGTTTTGGAAAATTAAGACTAATTACTTGTTCACATGGATGTGTGAGTCAAGTAAAGGACTTAGGGATCGAGTACACATTCTTGTGCACTGATTAAGTCCACCACTAAAGATCGTTAAGAAGAATCAAATTAGGCAGAAGGATAAAAGTTTCTCATATCTGAAAAGATGGGAGAGTACTTTAGTATCAGTTTTGAGATCATCTTAATGATTAAGAAACCATATCAAAATTAGTTCTCTAAGGAAATCTTAGTGCATTCTTATGACTAAGAAGAGGAACTTGAATTGTTGAAATGGTTAAATCAAAAAGATGAGTCATACTTCGTTCCAATACAAGTCTTAGAGTCATACTCCAAGATTGTCATTTGAGTGACATGTCTTAAAGAAGGTTTAAAACACTTGTCAAATGTAAGAGTAAAAGTTTTCTACTCTTGTACATTTGAAATTGGTAAGTTGTGATGTTTTGGATAAAACAAAGACCAATTTAGGCCAATTGTGTGAAGTATTTGTCTTGATTAGAATCCACACTATCTCTTGGATATTTGACAAGGGAGTCTTATAGGTCAAGAGGTCAGTGGGAGTCTTAAAAGTCTTGAAAGTCTCAAGAACTAATCAAGAATAAAACCTAAAGTTCTTCACTAGCACACAACTTGAGGTTCATAACCTATCGTGTTGACATATTCTGTGCCCATTCCAGTTAAAGTTGGTTTTGCATATGAGTTCTTAGAGTTCTCAATTTGTTGCACAACAACTTGGAAGCAATGGTAGGCCCTTGAGCTGCCAGGTGGCAAGAAATTAAGATTGAGTTCAGTCCATATGAGTTTGGATTTGTCATTATCCTTTTCTTGTGACTATGATTTTGACAATTCACATGGATAAGAACACATACACCATTAAATCTAAGTGTCATAAGGTTTCTCTCTGATTCATGAAAATGATGGTGAGGAAACACTTTCACTAAGTAGATTTTAGCTAGATAGCAATTGTGATATTTGCATTCTCAAAGTCGTTAGTGAAGCGCGTGTGGTTAACCGGCACACTAATTTGGACTTGTGAGAAGTGGCAAAAAGGTCTAAACATTATGATTACGGCATCCCTCTTCATAATTGTTTAGATACACAAGTGTGCTATCTAAGGGAAGGTGTATGATTTTGATACAGCTTTATCAAAACAATCTAGCATCAGAAATCTGAACTTTGGTAAGAAAGTCAATGAAGTATTGATTTCTAGAAGTCCAGCTGATTTCTGAGTACATGTCAAAGCTATTGGGAGCATAAGTGTTATGCTATTAATCATCATGTTAGTGGGAGCATGATAATTATGATAAGTATTGCAAGTTAGCAATGTTAATTATAGAAAACAAAAGTTTCAATTGGGAAAGAGTTGTTTTGCTATAATTAAGGGAGAGGAAATTATACTTCATATCAAATCTATAAGGTTTATATTTGAGGTTTTAATCATTTAGTCAAGGAAATATATGAATTTCATGCTGGAATGGCTCAACATAAGGAAATTCTGTATATGGGTCCACTATTTGCGTTCTAAAATTCGATTATGATTACGACATCCCTTTTCATAATCTGAATTATGAGAACTTGGCAAATTGAAATGGAAATGTTATAGCAAAAGACTGGTTTAGTCTTTATGTGAGACATCATGAATCGTGTCCCATATGCTTCGGATATAGGATCGATTACATGTGCTATAATCATCCGTTCTAAAATTTTCCAAATGCCTGGGGCATTAAGAAGGGAAAAGGTTTAGAACTGGATATGACTAAAAGGATTAAACAATTGTCGAGGACAATCTAAGGTTTACCAAAGATTGGTTACTCAAGGACAATTGGAAGTATAGTGATAATTCTGGAAGGACCATATTGACATAATCTGTAAGGAGGCAACTCTTGTTCAGAAGTGATAGTCAAAATGGAATCTGGAAATGTTTCAAAGTTAGAATTTTCAATCTGTTTAAGATTAGGAAACTTAATGCAAGAAGCATGTTTCCAAGGAGCTGATCTCCTTTGGAATACTCTGTAATGATTGTTGTCAAGTCTTTCTGACTTTGTGCATAATCATTACAAGAGGATCAATGCATATAAGTTTAGAATCTAACAGATTTCAGTAAATGGCATGAATTTGGAATTCTTGCATTTGCAGTAAGGATTTGGGAGTGTGAAAAGAGAATCATTGAAGTTATGTTCAATGGATCTAGTTCATAAAGTAAAGATCATAGACAAACATAGTATGCATACTTAGTGTGTGGCATGACTAGTGTTTAGAAAACATAGTGTACATGCTTGGAGCATGGGACAACTGTTGTTTTAAATTCAAGATTAAAGTTGATAGCTGAAACAGTATACAATGAATAATGTGTAATCATATGGTGATAAATAAAAGGTGTTTTACTTATGTTCAAAGAGTTGATACCATATTGGATTCAATTATTATTGTGTTTCACTTTGCATGTTTTGACTTCCCGAATAAACTAGGTTATTCTTCCGGAATGACTAAGTTATTCAAATCATCCACAGTCGGTCATATTTTGGAAGTAGATATGAATTAAGACTGTCATGATGGGTTGTAGAGGTCTAAGGTGTTGGACAAGGCTACAAAAATCATGAGTGCTCATAAGTTCTGAGTATTGGATTCAACCCGCGCTCATTGGAATCACTTCATGGATTTTATCACGAGTGATCATGAGACGATAATATCTTATATTCTTCAAACCTAGAGATATGAGTTGTTACTATGAGTTGATAGTACATTGATTGCACGAAACCGCATTTGGTAACTCTGTGCTATAAAACGTGCTTTTGTGTATGATTCAACAAGTAGTAGAACAAGCCATATGAGTCGAAGTTTATGCGTTCCTTTTACCTTCGGGATAAAAGCGATATCTGTGGGCCCCTCGATGATTTGATGATGACAAATGGAAGTGCTCGGCCGGGCCAGGACTGATTTGATTTGTTCAATTAGTCAGTCGTCATAAATCGGAAATCGGGAAACAACAAATGGACAGAGAGAATGATTATAATCCATGTCTCAGTCCATATGATATCTAGAATGGAGGAATATATGATCCCTTATCTAATGGACAAGTCACTGACAAAGGTCAGAGTTCATCGACAAGGTCAGAGTTCGACAGAAGCTTTTGAGAGCTACGATTGCCGGTTGGTTCCTGAAGTCATACGCAATAATAGTTTTAGACTTATCCAAGTGGGAGACTGTTGGATTAATGTCTAAGTCCATAACTATATTTGGTAAGACTTGACCCGACCCGGCATGGTCCATTTGGGTTGCATACCATCATGCACTTGAATGAGATAAATAAGACACTTATGGTTATTAATATATTATAAGTTCTAGTATATTAATAATAAGAATAATAAGATTATTTAATTAGTATTGATCAAGAATTAATCTAGGATTAATTAAGTGATCAAAAGAAGACTAATTAAATATATGGGTTGATTGTGTAAATCATCCATACTTGTATAGTGGGCTAATGCTCCATGGATAATCAAGTTGGGCTAAAACCCATAGGATGGTCCATGGATGCTCCATGGTGTATTTGTACCCATGGATCCAAGGAAATGGAAAGCCATGACAATTAAGAGTTTACCCTAATTGTGTAACTATATAAGCATCTTATTATTGAGGAAAAATCGGCCACTAGTAGTATTCAAGAAAGGGCTAGCCGATTTTGGTGAGTGTAGAATTCTCTCAAGTCATTCTAAGTGTTTTGATGATTGTGATTCCATTTGAGGTGTCACACTTGGGGCACTAAGCACTCAAGCTTCATGAAGACTTTCTACATCAAGAGGTATGTATTCTATCGTGTTACATTATTGTTTTGTATGCTAGATTAGGATAATACCTTGGAAGTTCTTATTTGCATGTATAATAGAGAAAACATAGATCCAAGGTATTTAGGGTTGCATGTACACTTAGGAAGTGTTAGAATGCTCAAAACCCAACAGACATGGTGGTTTCAGAAACGTAGTCATGACCGAGGCTCACAACTCAAGATATTCCGTTCACCCGGGTTCAGATAAAATGTATCTGGATCTTAAGAATCTGTACTGGTGGCCTAACATGAAAGCAGAAATTGCTACCTTGGTGAGTAAATGTCTTACTTGCGCTAAGGTTAAGGTCGAGTATCAGAAACCGTCAGGACTACTACAACAACCAGAGATACCGGAATGGAAATGGGAGCGGATTACTATGGACTTCATAACCAAGTTACCCAAGACGAGAAGTGGACTTGATACCATATGGGTCATTGTCGACAGATTGACCAAATCCGCACATTTCCTACCCATCAAGGAGACTGACAAAATGGAGAAGCTTACAAGAACTTACTTAAGGGAAGTAGTGCGACTGCATGGTGTTCCGATATCCATTATCTCCGATCGAGATAGTAGATTCACTTCAAGGTTCTGGCAGTCACTACAAAGTTCCCTGGGAACTAGGCTGGACATGAGTACAGCCTACCACCCACAGACAGACGGACAAAGTGAGAGAACAATACAAACTTTAGAAGACATGCTGAGAGCCTGCGTGATTGACTTTGGAAAGGCATGGGATATTCATTTACCCCTTGTCGAATTTTCATACAACAATAGTTATCATACAAGCATAAAGGCTGCTCCGTTTGAAGCCCTCTATGGTCGAAAGTGCAGATCCCCTCTGTGCTGGACTGAAGTTGGCGATACCCAGTTAGCTAGAGGAAGAGTTCCTGAAAGCACTCTCACCGGTCCGGAGATCATACGTGAAACAACAGAGAAGATCGTTCAGATTCGTGAACGATTGAAAGCCTCAAGAGACCGACAGAAAAGCTACGCTGACCAAAGGAGGAAACCTTTGGAATTCCAGGTAGGAGACCACGTCTTATTAAAGGTCTCACCGTGGAAGGGTTTAATACGATTTGGAAAGCGTGGGAAACTAAATCCAAGATACATAGGGCCTTTCGAGATTCTTGCCAGAATCGGCCCTGTGGCTTACAAGCTTAACCTACCGCGCGAACTTAGTAACATCCATCCAACCTTCCACGTCTCAAACTTGAAAAAGTGTCTGTCCGACGAGACTCTTGTTATTCCACTCGACGAGATCGAGATCAACTAGAACCTCAACTTTGTCGAAGAACCAGTAGAAATCATGGACCGAGAGGTCAAACAAACAAAACAAAGTCGCATACCCATCGTGAAGGTTCGCTGGAACGCCAAGTGGGGACCCGAATTCACATGGGAACGCGAAGATCAGATGAAACAAAAGTACCCTCATCTCTTTCATGTTCACTAGTATCTTTACTACTTTAAATTTCGGGACGAAATTCTCTCTAACGAGGGGATGATGTGACAACCCGATATTTCAACTCTTTGTAACGACCAAAATGGGTCAAGTATTGTAACCACTTCTGAATAATAAAAAGTTACTTTCATAATAACATGTATAAATAAGTTCTACTTAATTTCCTTCTATGATTAAATGTCTTTGAACCATGATCGTACGTGAAAAGAACGCCCAAATCCGACTTCATATAGCGAAGTTATGAATTTTCCAAGTTTGACTTAGCAACAGACAGCTAAAAACTCGAATCGGAAATTGAGCGACTTTTGGCCGGAATGACCTAAACGAGAATCGAAGGTCTCGACAATGGTATTCCAGCGGTAAAAAGTCTGGCAAAAACCGACATCAGATAAAGAAGTTATGGATTTTCTAAGAAATTCCTTAAACACGATGGATTTTTAATAAATAATAAAAAAATAATTTTGGAATTTGCCGACGGAGTCTAAACGAAAGTTGTAGAGCGTAGTCTCACCTACGCGAGGATATAAAGACCATCGAAAACGGAGTTCGTATGAAGAAGATATGGATTTTTGAAGTTTATTAAATAATTTAATTATTTATTTAATTCAAAATTCGGATATTATCCGAAGGGGAGTCAGCATCCTCCTCCGAAGTACGCGCTGCATACCCCTGTACGCCCCGCGTAACCGAGAGGATTGGCCTCTGATCGTCCACGCCGCGCTATCCGAAGAAACCGACCCATCCGACCCGTCCGAAGCCCCGACCCGTCCGACCCGACGTCCCATCCGACCCGGCGTCCCATCCGACCCGCGTACCCAGCAACCCGTCCCATCCGAACCGAGGCAGTCGAGGCTTCGGTCATGCATGACGTACGCGTACGCGCTGCGTACGAGCGTACGCCCCGCGTACCGAGGCAGACCAGCCTTACTATAAATAGGATGCGAGGGTTTCCAAAGAAAGGGCTCATTTCTCTCCTCTCTCTCTCAACTTTGCCTCGTTTTCCATGTCCGTTCAAACCCGAAGCTCTGGTCTTTTTGGCTCAAGTCCCGAAGGTCGATTATACTCCCGAGATTTCCGAGAATCCCGAGGAAAATCCATTTCCCGAGACGAAACTCTGCCCGGTTTTCCATCTCGCTATCTCCAAAACTTTCAAGTGAGTTTCATACCCCTTAATCAACCTTTTTAATTATTCTAAATACTTTTATATGCTTTCAAGGGGGGGTTACAAGTAAAACACATGAGTATTATCGTGTGTTACATAAAGAAACTCTTTTATATACTGTTATATATTCAAATCACATGCGATTTATAAACATTTAAAGGAACTTATATATATATATATATATATATATATATATATATATATATATATATATAACATATGTCACAATAGCATTTTACCTTTAAAATATAATGTTGTTGTAATGCATGTATAAACTAAACTGTTCTTAGATTTTCTTGTCTATCCTAGACACTACACCAAAAATCTATACTTTCATAAACAAGTGATTCCTTTTCTCAATATTTCTAAACAAACAAGACACGCTTTTTGGAAACTATAATAGGTATAGTTTTACGAATAGATTTCTAACTCTTATGTACTAGAAACACATATTTCAAGAAGTTTACTTTCGTATACAAGAACAAACGTAACATTTTAACAAGTAGATCTGTTTTTATACCACGGATTTGTGAGACACTAACTTCATGTACGTTCGAGTACACATTTCAAGTCCTGTATTATATACCAGAATCCCTTGGAGGGGGAGCATGGTGTTTGTGTATAGATATATACGGGCTTGACAACCCGCGCCCTGACTGTTAGCTGCAGTCCACCGTTTGGGGTGACAAACGTCATAACATTCCAACGCCTGAAGAACGTTGTGTATAGGCATTCAGAGTCAATAGTATGGTTATAAAACTCACAAGGGGTATTAAAAATGCATTGATTTACAAGGTTTTCAAACTCATTGGTTATTTTACATTTACATACACTTCAAACAAACATTGGTCTTGAGTGAAGACTACTTTTATACTAGTAGAAAATATAGGATTTTCTAAACACAAACAAACAAAGATAAAACATTTCATTTCATTTCAAACATTGTCACTTAAATACTTATGAAATTCACCAGCTTAAATGCTGATCTACTCTTTCAAAATTACTTGTATGTCCCAGGGATTCAGTAATTTCAGGTACTAATATGCTTTTGAAGAAGAGATGCTGCGGCGCCAGTTTAATCTCATATTTTGACATCATATTGTAATTGGTTTTGAACATGTAAATTTTGACAAATGTAAACTTTCAATTATATATATGATGGTTGTATTGCTTTCTTTACTATGTATTCATTTGTTACGCTACCACATGAAGTCATCCGCCCCCGAACGTTTCCGCCGTTCAGGTTTGGGGGTGTGACAGAATTAAAGTATTCATAAGGATAACTTTTCAAATTCCAAAACTTGAGGGCAAGTTTTGAAACTATTCAAAACTAATTAATTCCATAACTTATGTGTTTAAAGTAGTTTTAATCCAAAAACTCTTCAAGTTCCATAAATTGAGGACAAGTTATGGAAGAGAATTCTACAACTCATGAAATCGGCTATCCCTTTCTTCCTCTCACTCTAGTGGCCGATTTGGTCAAGAATAAGATTCTTATATAGTTAGGGTTACACCATGTAAACCCTAATTGACATGGCCTTTCATTTCCATGATCCATGGGTACAAATACACCATGGAGCATCCATGAACCATCCTATGGGTTTTAGCCCAACTTGATTATCCATGGAGCATTAGCCCACTATATAAGTATGGATGATTTACACAATCAACCCATATATTTAATTAGTCTTCTTTTGATCACTTAATTAATCCTAGATTAATTCTTGATCAATACTAATTAAATAATCTTATTATTCTTATTATTAATATACTAGAACTTATAATATATTAATAACCATAAGTGTCTTATTTCTCTCATTATAGTCTATCCAAGTGCATGATGGTATGCAACCCAAATGGACCATGCCGGGTCGGGTCAAGTCTTACCAATTATAGTTATGGACTTAGACATTAATCCAACATATAACTGTTGGTTTTGAGCATTCTAACACTCCTAAGTGTACATGCAACCCTAAATACCTTGGATCTATGTTTTCTCTATTATACATGCAAATAAGAACTTCCAAGGTATTATCCTAATCTAGCATATAAAACAACGAATATAACAAGATAGAATACATACCTCTTTGTGTAGAAAGTCTTCATGAAGCTTGAGTGCCTAGTGCCCCAAGTGTGACACCTCAAATGGAATCACAATCATCAAAACAATTAGAATAACTTGAGAGAATTCTACACTCATCAAGATCGGCTAGCCCTTTCTTCACACACTAGTGGCCGATTTGGTCAAGAATAAGATGCTTATATAGTTAAGGTTACACCATGTAAACCCTAATTGACATGGCCTTTCATTTCCATGATCCATGGATACAAATACACCATGGAGCATCCATGGACCATCCTATGGGTTTTAGCCCAACTTGATTATCCATGAAGCATTAGCCCACTATACAAGTATGGATGATTTACACAATCAACCCATATATTTAATTAGTCTTCTTTTGATCACTTAATTAATCCTAGATTAATTCTTGATCAATACTAATTAAATAATCTTATCATTCTTATTATTAATATACTAGAACTTATAATATATTAATAACCATAAGTGTCTTATTTCTCTCATCCAAGTGCATGATGGTATGCAACCCAAATGGACCATGTCGGGTCGGGTCAAGTCTTACCAATTATAGTTATGGACTTATACATTAATCCAACAGTCTCCCACTTGGATAAGTCTAAAACTATTATTGCGTATGACTTCAGGAACCAACCGGCAATCGTAGCTCTCAAAAGCTTCTGTCGAACTCTGACCTTGTAGATAAACTCTGACCTTTGTCAGTGACTTGTCCATTAGATAAGGGATCATATATTCCTCCATTCTAGATATCATATGGACTAAGACATGGATTAAAATCATTCTCTCTGTCCATCTGTTGTTTCCCGATTTCCGATTTATGACGACTGACTAATTGAACAAATCAAATCAGTCCTGGCCCGGCCGAGCACTTCCATTTGTCATCATCAAATCATCGAGGGGCCCACAGATATCGCTTTTATCCCGAAGGTAAAAGGAACGGATAAACTTCGACTCATATGGCTTGTTCTACTACTTGTTGAATCATACACAAAGGCACGTTTTATAGCACCGAGTTACCAAATGCGTTTTCGTGCTATCAATGTACTATCAACTCATAGTAACAACTCATATCTCTAGGTTTGAAGAATATAAGATATTATCGTCTCATGATCACTCGTGATAAAAATCCATGAAGTGATTCCAATGAGCGCGGGTTGAATCCAATACTCAGAACTTATGAGCACTCATGATTGTTGTAGCCTTGTCCAACACCTTAGACCTCTACAACCCATCATGACAGTCTTAATTCATATCTACTTCCAAAATATGACCGACTGTGGATGGTTTGAATAACTTAGTCATTCCGGAAGAATAACCCAGTTTATTCGGGAAGTCAAAACATGCAAAGTGAAAGACAACAATAATTGAATCCAATATGGTCTCAGAACTTATGAATATAAATAAAACACCTTTTATTTATTACCATATGATTACACATTATACATTGTATACTGTTTCAGCTATCAACTTTATTCTTGAATTTAACACAATAGTTGTCCCATGCTCCAAGCATGTACACTATGTTTTCTAAACACTAGTCATGCCATACACCAAGTATGCATACTATGTTTGTCTATGATCTTTACTTTGTGAACTAGATCAATTGAACATTACTTCAATGATTCTCTTTTCACACTCCCAAACCCTTACTGCAAATGCAAGAATTCCAAATTCATGCCATTTACTGTAATCTGTTAGATTCTAAACTTATATGCATTGATCTTCTTGTAATGATTATGCACAAAGTCAGAAAGACTTGACAACAAACATTACAGAGCATTCCAAAGGAGATCAACTCCTTGGAAACATCCTTCTTGCATTAAGTTTCCTTAATCTTACACAGATTGAAAAATCATAACTTTGAAACATTTCCATATTCCATTCTGACTTATCACTTCTGAACAAGAGTTGCCTCCTTACAGATTATGTCAATATGGTCCTTCCAGAATTATCACTATACTTCCAACTGTCCTTGAGCAACCAATCTTTGGTAAACCTTAGATTGTCCTCGACAATTGTTTAATCCTTTTAGTCATATCCAGTTCTAAACCTTTTCCCTTCTTAATGCCCCAGGCATTTGGAAAATTTTAGAACGGATGATTATAGCACATGTAATCGATCCTATATCCGAAGCATATGGGACACGATTCATGATGTCTCACATAAAGACTAAACCAGTCTTTTGCTATAATATTTCCATTTCAATTTGCCAAGTTCTCATAATTCAGATTATGAAAAGGGATGCCGTAATCATAATCGAATTTTAGAACGCAAATAATGGACCCATATACAGAATTTCCTTATGTTGAGCCATTCCAACATGAAATTCATATATATAACCTTGACTAAATGATTAAAACCTCACGATCTAGGCTTATAGATTTGAGATGAAGTATAATTTCCTCTACCTTAATTATAGCCAAACAACTTTTTCCCAATTGAAACCTTTTGTTTTCTATAATTAACATTGCTAACTCGCAATACTTATCATAATTATCATGCTCCCACTGAAATGATGATTATTAGCATAACACTTATGCTCCCACTAGCTTTGACATGTACTCAGAAATCAACTGCACTTCTAGAAATCAATACTTCATTGACTTTCTTACCAAAGTTCAGATTTCTGATACTAGATTGTTTTGATAAAACCTTATCAAAGTCATACACCTTCCCTTAGATAGCGCACTTGTGTGTCTAAACAATTATGAAGAGGTATGCCGTAATCATAATGGTTAGACCTTTTTGCCACTTCTCACAAGTCCATATTAGTGTGCCGGTTAACCAGACGCGCTCCACTAACGACTTTGAGAATGCAAATATCACAATTGCTATCTAGCTAAAATCTACTTAGTGAAAGTGTTTCCTCACCATCATTTTCATGAATCGGAGAGAAACCTTATGACACTTAGATTTACTGGTGTATGTGTTCTTGTCCATGTGAATTGTTAAAATCATAGTCACAAGACAAGGATAATGACAAATCCAAACTCATATGGACTGAACTCAATCTTAATTTCTTGCCACCTGGCAGCTCAAGGGCCTACCATTGCTTCCAAGTTGTTGTGCAACCAATTGAGAACTCTAAGAACTCATATGCAAAGCCAACTTTAACTGGAATGGGCACATAATAAGTCAACACGATAGGTTATAAACCTCAAGTCGTGTGCTAGTGAAGAACTTCAGGTTTTATTCTTGATTAGTTCTTGAGACTTTCAAGACCTTTAAGACTCCCACTGTCCTCTTGACATATAAGACTCCCTTGTCAAATATCCAAGAGATAGTGAGGATTCTAATCAAGACAAACACTTCACACAATTGGCCTAAGTTGGTCTTTGTTTTATCCAAAACATCACAACTTACCAATTTCAAATGTACAAGAGTAGAAAACTTTTACTCTTACATTTGACAAGTGTTTTAAACCTTCTTTTGAGACATGTCACTCAAGTTACAATCTTGGAGTATGACTCTAAGACTTGTATTGGAACGAAGTATGACTCATCTTCTTGATTTAACCACTTCAACAATTCAAGTTCCTCTTCTTAGTCATAAGAATGCACTAAGATTTCCTTAGAGAACTAATTGTGCTATGGTTTCTTAATCATTAAGATGATCACAAAACTGATACTAAAGTACTCTCCCATCTTTTCAGATTTGAGAAACTTTTATCCTTCTGCCTAATTTGATTCTTCTTATCGATCTTTTGTGGTGGACTTAATAAGTGCACAAGAATGTGTACTCGATCCCTTAGTCCTTAACTCACACATCCATGTGAGCAAGTAATTAGTCTTAATTTTTCCAATATTTGAAAGTTCTCATTCATCATGCTATACAACTTGCATGATTCCAAGTTTCGGTCCAATTGAAACTTGGGTGATGAGAATCTTTCCTTATTTGGTAAATTTTGACATTACCACAAATGAAAGAATCAATTTTATATTTCCACTCTTGCTCTTAATGGAATCACATAAGAAACAATTTTTCCTTAAATGCCATTGTAAGGATATTTTAAAATAAATAAAATCAAAATTTATCTTTTTATTTTTAAAACTTTGCGGAAAAATTATCCTTACAATCCATATGAAAACTTGTTGTTATCTATTCCTTAGCAATATATCATAACTCCTAAGAAGTAGCTCAAGAATCCGATCTTCAAACTATGCGATAGAAATCCATCTACGCCATCAGATTCAGCATATTCTTTCTTTAAGTTTCTTCACTTTTCTTTCATTCTTAAAACATCACCATGTGACCCAGTCACATCATGTATCAAGAATCTCAGAATAGAAACTTAACAGAGTTAGATAGTGGAATTTACCTGAAGTAGAGTCAAACTTATTGACTTTAACATCCTTAGGTAAATTTGGCAGCTTCGCAACCAATGCCCCTTCCTTTGGCAATATAAACATATGGACCCTTTGATAATGGTACAAGGGACTATCACGGGCTTAGCTTTTCTCTTTACCATTTGGTCAACCGAGTTGACTATGGCCGATCCCTTTCCATTGGGAAGAGAATGCTTTCCGAGATTTCCTGTGTCACTATTGTCAATGTCCATCAAGTTTTAAGAAAGTTGATCTTAGATAAGATCATTAAGGGTCTTGTCATAGTCTATTTCATAGGTGTCCCAAAGGAACTCACTATGTGACTTAGAAAGTGATTGAACCACCAACTTTCTCAAGACTTTGACACCCAACTCTCCCGGCTTGTCAATATGTGACTACCTCTCCAAGATGTGCTCACACCTAGACCTTGCCTTGCCAATAGGGCCTGAGTGACCTTAAACTTTTCAAGAACTTGTGGGTTAGGGAGAATAATTTGAAGAGATGAATGAAGTATGATTTCCATGGGATATCATCTTCATTAGGAAAGCTTGTTTCAAGAGATTTGGGAAGATCATAGATGTCTAAACCAGACATGTTTTGGGAGATATTCAAGATAGTTTATCTTAAGTCCTTAATATGAAACCCAATATGAAATATTAAGGCTAGGACCCAACAAACTATTTTATAACTTAGAAGAGGTATGCCGTAATCCAAGCTATAAAATATTTGAAGGTAGGTGAATGACGATTCACCAATTTCCACCAAGATAAACGAAATGTATTATTAGGTTTTAATTGGTTTTGAAACTCCTAGATCTTTGAGATTCATTGAACTTTTCAAAGGCATGTTTCAATCTCGAGTGTGCCCTTCAGGTTTTGTGACTGGGATGCCGAGGATCACAAAACAAGGTGTGAAGTAACCATGCAAATCACTTGGTACCCTTAATAAATTACCCCTTAATCGATGTGTCGGTTAACCACACACGCTCCATCGACACTATGATAAATATTAAGTCACCCTTTACCTACCTTGTTAAGTCCAAGTTAGTGTGCCGGTTAACCACACACGCTCCACTAACGACTTTGACAAAGTGTAAAGTGTAATTTCATGGATTAGCACCTTATTCACATTTTTCTAAGTAACTAAGATTGGGTATTATTAAAAGTTTAGTTACTTAGTATTTTTCATTAATACTTTTAATGAAGGGAGAATTATAGTCCTGTCAAACCCGTTCGGCTAACGACCCTCCACCAGTCAAGCAAGCGGTGGGTGAGAGTGGACACCCATTAAGTTGCCATTTTATAGGCAACAACCTTATACCCACCTTATAGACCGGCTTCGTGAATGAGGCGTACTAGCGGTAAGACTGACTTTACTCTTATACATATATATATTATTAACTTATAATATTATAAAGTATAAGGGTTGAATTTTAACTTTTAAAATTCTAAGGGCTAACTTGGAATTAAAGTATTCATACTTGAAAACTTTTCAAATTCCAAAACTTGAGGGCAAGTTTTGAAACTATTCAAAACTAATTAATTCCATAACTTATGTGTTTAAAGTAGTTTTAATCCAAAAACTCTTCAAGTTCCATAACTTGAGGACAAGTTATGGAAGACTTTAAACTAATAAAAGAACTAACTTTTCTTTATTTTATAACTTATGGATTTAATTATGGTTACATATTTATCTTTTAATGAAGTGACTCTTGAACTTCCATAACTTGAGGACAAGTTATGGAGTCATAAAAAAAATTATTCAATGACACAAGACTCTTCATTTTGTAACCATTGCCAACTTTTATGAATTTTATGAGTCTTTAATGTGACTCTTCATGTAACTTGAGGACAAGTTACACAAACACATTCTATACTCAACTCTTAGATTAAAATGGATTGAAAACAACTATTTCAATTAACTTTTCTATTAATCTAAGCAACTCATAAGAACAAGATAATTCAAATCAAACTTTTTCATGTAATTAGTCTAAACCTTAAACTAATACAAAACATGAATCTATTGACAATTATCTTTGAAAATGGATTAGCATGAACATTACCACATCAAAAACAAGTTTATAAGATCAAAAACAACTTAGGGTAATGTTCCTAGTCCATTTCTAGCCAAAAAACTCGAAAATATGCTGTCTGGGGGTCCAACTCGTCGAGTGCATGAACCAACTCGACGAGTTGGATCTAATTCATCACTTTTTAGGCATGGACTCGCTGAGTCTCCTGATGGACTCGCCGAGTCTGATGGCCAGACAGCACCATATTCGTTTTTTCAGCTTCTATTGCAGGTATAACAAGAAAACAAGCCTAGGCTCTGATACCACTGTTGGTTTTGAGCATTCTAACACTCCTAAGTGTACATGCAACCCTAAATACCTTGGATCTATGTTTTCTCTATTATACATGCAAATAAGAACTTCCAAGGTATTATCCTAATCTAGCATATAAAACAATGAATATAACAAGATAGAATACATACCTCTTGATGTAGAAAGTCTTCATGAAGCTTGAGTGCCTAGTGCCCCAAGTGTGACACCTCAAATGGAATCACAATCATCAAAACACTTAGAATAACTTGAGAGAATTCTACACTCATCAAAATCGGCTAGCCCTTTCTTCACACACTAGTGGCCGATTTGGTCAAGAATAAGATGCTTATATAGTTAAGGTTACACCATGTAAACCCTAATTGACATGGCCTTTCATTTCCATGATCCATGGATACAAATACACCATGGAGCATCCATGGACCATCCTATGGGTTTTAGCCCAACTTGATTATCCATGAAGCATTAGCCCACTATACAAGTATGGATGATTTACACAATCAACCCATATATTTAATTAGTCTTCTTTTGATCACTTAATTAATCCTAGATTAATTCTTGATCAATACTAATTAAATAATCTTATCATTCTTATTATTAATATACTAGAACTTGTAATATATTAATAACCATAAGTGTCTTATTTCTCTCATCCAAGTGCATGATGGTATGCAACCCAAATGGACCATGCCGGGTCGGGTCAAGTCTTACCAATTATAGTTATGGACTTAGACATTAATCCAACAATAACAAGATAGAATACATACCTCTTGTTGGGTTTTGAGCATTCTAACACTCCTAAGTGTACATGCAACCCTAAATACCTTGGATCTATGTTTTCTCTATTATACATGCAAATAAGAACTTCCAAGGTATTATCCTAATATAGCATATAAAACAATGAATATAATAAGATAGAATACATACCTCTTTTGTAGAAAAGTCTTCATGAAGCTTGAGTGCCTAGTGCCCCAAGTGTGACACCTCAAATGGAATCACAATCATCAAAACACTTGGAATGACTTGAGAGGATTCTACACTCATCAAAATCGGGTAGCCCTTTCTTCACACACACTAGTGTGATTCTAGTTACCGATTTTGCCAAGAATAATATCTTTATATAGTGTTACAATTAGGGCAAACCCTCATTGTCATGACTTTCCATTTCCTTGGATCCATGGGTTCAAATACACCATGGAGCATCCATGGACCATCCTATGGGTTTTAGCCCAACTTGATTATCCATGGAGCATTAGCCCACTATACAAGTATGGATGATTTACACAATCAACCCATATATTTAATTAGTCTTCTTTTGATCACTTAATTAATCCTAGATTAATTCTTGATCAATACTAATTAAATAATCTTATTATTCTTATTATTAATATACTAGAACTTATAATATATTAATAACCATAAGTGTCTTATTTCTCTCATCCAAGTGCATGATGGTATGCAACCCAAATGGACCATGCCGGGTCGGGTCAAGTCTTACCAATTATAGTTATGGACTTAGACATTAATCCAACAGTCTCCCACTTGGATAAGTCTAAAACTATTATTGCGTATGACTTCAGGAACCAACTGGCAATCGTAGCTCTCAAAAGCTTCTGTCGAACTCTGACCTTGTAGATGAACTCTGACCTTTGTCAGTGACTTGTCCATTAGATAAGGGATCATATATTCCTCCATTCTAGATATCATATGGACTGAGACATGGATTATAATCATTCTCTCTGTCCATTTGTTGTTTCCCGATTTCCGATTTATGACGACTGACTAATTGAACAAATCAAATCAGTCCTTGCCCGGCCGAGCACTTCCATTTGTCATCATCAAATCATCGAGGGGCCCACAGATATCACTTTTATCCCGAAGGTAAAAGGAATGGATAAACTTCGACTCATATGGCTTGTTCTACTACTTGTTGAATCATACACAAAAGCACGTTTTATAGCACAGAGTTACCAAATGCGGTTTCGTGCAATCAATGTACTATCAACTCATAGTAACAACTCATATCTCTAGGTTTGAAGAATATAAGATATTATCGTCTCATGACCACTCGTGATAAAATCCATGAAGTGATTCCAATGAGCGCGGGTTGAATCCAATACTCAGAACTTATGAGCACTCATGAGTGTTGTAGCCTTGTCCAACACCTTTGACCTCTACAAGCCAACCCATGACAGTCTTAATTCATATCTACTTCCAACATATGACCGACTGTGGATGGTTTGAATAACTTAGTCATTCCGGAAGAATAACCTAGTTTATTCGGGAAGTCAAAACATGCAAAGTGAAACACAATAATAATTGAATCCAATATGGTATCAACTCTTTGAACATAAATAAAACACCTTTTATTTATCACCATATGATTACACATTATTCATTGTATATTGTTTCAGCTATCAACTTTATTCTTGAATTTAAAACAATAGTTGTCCCATGCTCCAAGCATGTACACTATGTTTTCTAAACACTAGTCATGCCACACACCAAGTATGCATACTATGTTTGTCTATGATCTTTACTTTGTGAACTAGATCAATTGAACATAACTTCACTGATTCTCTTTTCACACTCCCAAATCCTTACCGCAAATGCAAGAATTCCAAATTCATGCCATTTACTGGAATCTGTCAGATTCTAAACTTATATGCATTGATCCTCTTGTAATGATTATGCACAAAGTCATAAAGACTTGGCAACAATCATTACAGAGTATTCCAAAGGAGATCAACTCCTTGGAAATATCCTTCTTGTATTAAGTTTCCTTAATCTTACACAGATTGAAAATTCAAATTTTGAAACATTTCCAGATTCCATTTTGACTATCACTTCTGAACAAGAGTTGCCTCCTTACAGATTATGTCAATATGGTCCTTCCAGAATTATCACTATACTTCCAACTGTCCTTGAGCAACCAATCTTTGGTAAACCTTAGATTGTCCTCGACAATTGTTTAATCCTTTTAGTCATATCCAGTTCTAAACCTTTTCCCTTCTTAATACCCCAGGCATTTTGAAAATTTTAGAACGGATGATTATAGCACATGTAATCGATCCTATATCCGAAGCATATGGGACACGATTCATGATGTCTCACACAAAGACTAAACCAGTCTTTTGCTATAACATTTCCATTTCAATTTGCCAAGTTCTCATAATTCAGATTATGAAAAGGGATGCCGTAATCATAATCGAATTTTAGAACGCAAATAATGGACCCATATACAGAATTTCCTTATGTTGAGCCATTCCAATCATGAAATTCATATATATTTCCTTGACTAAATGATTAAAACCTCACGATCTAAGCTTATAGATTTGAGATGAAGTATAATTTTCTCTCCCTTAATTATAGCAAAACAACTTGTTCCCAATTGAAACTTTTGTTTTCTATAATTAACATTGCTATCTTGCAATACTTAACATAATTATCATGCTCCCACTAACATGATGATTATTAGCATAACACTTATGCTCCCACTAGCTTTGACATGTACTCAGAAATCAGCTGTACTTCTAGAAATCAATACTTCATTGACTTTCTTACCAAAGTTCAGATTTCTGATACTAGATTGTTTTGATAAGACCTTATCAAAATCATACACATTCCCTTAGATAGCACACTTGTGTGTCTAAACAATTACGAAGAGGGATGCCGTAATCATAATAGTTAGACCTTTTTGCCACTTCTCACAAGTCCAGGTTAGTGTGCCGGTTAACCACACGCGCTCCACTAACGACTTTGAGAATGCAAATATCACAATTGCTATCTAGAAAAAATCTACTTAGTGAAAGTGTTTCCTCACCATCATTTTTCATGAATCGGAGAGAAACCTTATGACACTTAGATTTACTGGTGTATGTGTTCTTATCCATGTGAATTGTCAAAATCATAGTCACAAGACAAGACTAATGACAAATCCAAACTCATATGGACTGAACTCAATCTTAATTTCTTGCCACCTGGCAGCTCAAGGGCCTACCATTGCTTCCAAGTTGTTATGCAACACATTCAGAACTCTAAGAACTCATATGCAAAGTCAACTTTAACTGGAATGGGCACAGAATATGTCAACACGATAGGTTATAAACCTCAAGTCGTGTGCTAGTGAAAAACTTCAGGTTCTCTTCTTGATTAGTTCTTGAGACTTTCAAGACCTTTAAGACTCCCACTGTCCTCTTGACATATAAGACTCCCTTGTCAAACATCCAAGAGATAGTGCGGATTCTAATCAAGACAAACACTTCACACAATTGGCCTTAGTTGGTCTTTGTTTTATCCAAAACATCACAACTTACCAATTTCAAATGTACAAGAGTAGAAAACTTTTACTCTTACATTTGACAAGTGTTTTAAACCTTCTTTAAGACATGTCACTCAAATGACAATCTTGGAGTATGACTCTAAGACTTGTATTGGAACGAAGTATGACTCATCTTCTTGATTTAACCATTTCAACAATTCAAGATCCCTCTTCTTAGTCATAAGAATGCACTAAGATTTCCTTAGAGAACTAATTGTGCTATGGTTTCTTAATCATTAAGATGATCACAAAAACTGATACTAAAGTACTCTCCCATCTTTTCAGATTTGAGAAACTTTTATCCTTCTGCCTAATTTGATTCTTCTTATTCGCTCTGCCATACATTGAAACTTTTTCCAATGTCTCAGAGTTACACTTAAGCTTGTAAGTATAATCATATTTACTGAACTTAAGTAAATCATGACGAATAGTCTTATCAAACTTTTGTGGTGGACTAAATCAGTGCACAAGACTATGTACTCGATCCCTTAGTCCATTACTTGACTCACACATCCATGTGAATAAGTAATTAGTCTTAATTTTCCAATGCTTGAAAGTTCTCATTCATCATGCTATACAACTTGCATGATTCCAAGTTCCGGTCCACTTGAAACTTGGGTGATGAGAATCTTTCCTTATTTGGTAAATTTAGACATTACCACAAATGAAAGAATCAATTTCATATTTCCACTCTTGCTTTTAATGGAATCATATAAGCAACAATTTTTCCTCAAATGCCATTGTAAGGATATTTTAAAATAAATAAAATCAAAAATTTTCTTTTATTTTAAAACTTTGCGGAAAAAAAACTTATCCTTACAATCCATATGAAAACTTGTTGTTATCTATTCCTAAGCAATATCTCATAACTCCTGAGAAGTAGCTCAAGAATCCGATCTTCAAACTATGCGATAGAAATCCATCTATGCGATCAGATTCAGCATATTCTTTCTTTAAGTTTCTTCACTTTTCTTTGATTCTTAAAACATCACCATGTGACCCAGTCACATCATGTATCAAGAATCTCATAATAGAAACTTAACAGAGTTAGATAGTGGAATTTACCTGAAGTAGAATCAAACTTATTGACTTTAACATCCTTAGGTAAATTTTGGCAGCTTCGCAACCAATGCCCCTTTCTTTGGCAATACAAACATATGGACCCTTTGATAATGGTACACAGGACTATCACAGACTTAGTTTTTCTCTTTACCATTTGGTCAACCGAGTTGACTATGGCCGATCCCTTTCCATTGGGAAGAGAATGCTTTTCTGGATTTCCTGTGTCACTATTGTCAATGTCCATAAAGTTTTTAGGAAGTTGATCTTAGCAAACAGATAAGATCATTAAGGGTCTTGTCATAGTCTGTTACATAGGTGTCCCAAAGGAACTCACTATGTGACATAGAAAGTGATTGAACCACCAACTTTCTCAAGACTTTGACACCCAACTCTCCCGGCTTGTCAATATGTGACTACATCTCCAAGATGTGATCACACCTAGACCTTGCCTAGCCAATAGGGCTTGAGTGACCTTAAACTTTTCAAGAACTTGTGGGTTAGGGAGAATAATTGGAGGAGGTGAAAGAAATATGATATCCATGGGACATCATCTTCATTAGGAAACCTTGTTTCAAGAGATTTGGGAAGATCATAAGTGTCTAAACCAGACATCTTTTGGGAGATATTCAAGATAGTTGATCTTAAGTCCTTAATATGACACCCAATATGAAATATTAAGGCTAGGACCCAACAAACTATTTTATAACTTAGAAGAGGTATGCCGTAATCCAAGCTATAAAATATTTGAAGGTAGGTGAATGACGATTCACCAATTTCCACCAAGATAAACGAAATGTATTATTAGGTTTTAATTGGTTTTGAAACTCCTAGATCTTTGAGATTCATTGAACTGTTCAATGGCATGTTTCAATCTCGAGTGTGCCCTTCAGGTTTTGTGACTGGGATGCCGAGGATCACAAAACAAGGTGTGAAGTAACCATGCAAATCACTTGGTACCCTTAATAAATTACCCCTCAATCGATGTGCCGGTTAACCACACACGCTCCATCGATACTATGATAAATATTAAGTCACCCTTTACCTACCTTGTTAAGTCCAAGTTAGTGTGCCGGTTAACCACACACGCTCCACTAACGACTTAGACAAAGTGTAAAGTGTAATTTCATGGATTAGCACCTTATTCACATTTTTCCTAAGTAACTAAGATTGGGTATTATTAAGAGTTTAGTTACTTAGTATTTTTCATTAATACTTTTAATGAAGGGAGAATTCTAGTCATGTCAAACCCGTTCGGCTAACGACCCTCCACCAGTCAAGCAAGCGGTGGGTGAGAGTGGACACCCATTAAGTTTCCATTTTATAGGCAACAACCTTATACCCACCTTATAGACCGGCTTCGTGAATGAGGCGAACTAGCGGTAAGATTGACTTTACTCTTATACATATATATATTATTAACTTATAATATTATAAAGTATAAGGGTTGAATTTTAACTTTTAAAATTCTAAGGGCTAACTTGGAATTAAAGTATTCATACTTGAAAACTTTACAAATTCCAAAACTTGAGGGCAAGTTTTGAAACTATTCAAAACTAATTAATTCCATAACTTATGTGTTTAAAGTAGTTTTAATCCAAAAACTCTTCAAGTTCCATAACTTGAGGACAAGTTATGGAAGACTTTAAACTAATAAAAGAAGTAACTTTTTCCTTTATTTTATAACTTATGGATTTAATTATGGTTACATATTTTTCTTTAATGAAGTGACTCTTGAACTTCCATAACTTGAGGACAAGTTATGGAGTCATAAAAAGTTATTCAATGACACAAGACTCTTCATTTTGTAACCATTGCCAACTCTTATGAATTTTATGAGTCTTTAATGTGACTCTTCATGTAACTTGAGGACAAGTTACACAAACACATTTTATACTCAACTCTTAGATTAAAATGGATTGAAAACAACTATTTCACTCAACATTTCTATTAATCTAAGCAACTCATAAGAACAAGATAATTCAAATCAAACTTTTTCATGTAATTAGTCTAAACCTTAAACTAATACAAAACATGAATCTATTGACAATTATCTTTGAAAATGGATTAGCATGAACATTAACACATCAAAAACAAGTTTATAAGATCAAAAACAACTTAGGGTAATGTTCCTAGTCCATTTCTAGCCAAAAAACTCGAAAATATGCTGTTTGGGGGTCCAACTCGTCGAGTGCATGAACCAACTCGGCGAGTTGGATCGAATTCATCACTTTTTAGGCATGGACTCGTCGAGTCTCCTGATGGACTCGCCGAGTCTGATGGCCAGACAGCACCAGATTCGTTTTTTCAGCTTCTATTGCAGGTATAACAAGAAAACAAGCCTAGGCTCTGATACCACTGTTGGGTTTTGAGCATTCTAACACTCCTAAGTGTACATGCAACCCTAAATACCTTGGATCTATGTTTTCTCTATTATACATGCAAATAAGAACTTCCAAGGTATTATCCTAATCTAGCATATAAAACAATGAATATAATAAGATAGAATACATACCTCTTTTGTAGAAAAGTCTTCATGAAGCTTGAGTGCCTAGCGCCCCAAGTGTGACACCTCAAATGGAATCACAATCATCAAAACACTTGGAATGACTTGAGAGGATTCTACACTCATCAAAATCGGCTAGCCCTTTCTACACACACACTAGTGTGATTCTAGTTACCGATTTTGCCAAGAATAATATCTTTATATAGTGTTACAATTAGGGCAAACCCTCATTGTCATGACTTTCCATTTCCTTGGATCCATGGGTTCAAATACACCATGGAGCATCCATGGACCATCCTATGGGTTTTAGCCCAACTTGATTATCCATGGAGCATTAGCCCACTATACAAGTATGGATGATTTACACAATCAACCCATATATTTAATTAGTCTTCTTTTGATCACTTAATTAATCCTAGATTAATTCTTGATCAATACTAATTAAATAATCTTATTATTCTTATTATTAATATACTAGAACTTATAATATATTAATAACCATAAGTGTCTTATTTCTCTCATTATAGTCTATCCAAGTGCATGATGGTATGCAACCCAAATGGACCATGCCGGGTCGGGTCAAGTCTTACCAATTATAGTTATGGACTTAGACATTAATCCAACACCTCTTTCATGTAGAAAGTCTTCATTCAGCTTGAGTGCCTAGTGCCTCAAGTGTGACACCTCAAATGGTTCACACAACACTAAATACACTTGGAATAACTTGAGAGAAACTTGAACACTCCATGAAACCATTTAGCCCTCACACACACACATAGTGCATGATTTCTTGAGCCATGGGATTCTTTTATATGGTGGCTATTAGGGTTACACCATGTAACTCATGACTTTACCCATTCCTTATGCTCCATGGATTTTAACCTCCATGGAGCATCCATGGGTCACCCCATGGACTTAGTCCAACATAAGGAATCTTGTATCACAAGCGCACATATATAAGAATGAATGATTGATGTGTGCAAACTCACTTAGTTTTAAACCTACTTTTAATTATAAAATAAACACACAAAGGCAGTGGACCTATCAATTGTGGTATAGTTAAATAAGTAGGGTATCGAACACAGGGAACGGTAAATTAAAACTAAAAACTAATTTTTGTTGGATTAATGTCTAAGTCCATAACTATAATTGGTAAGACTTGACCCGACCTGGCATGGTCCATTTGGGTTGCATACCATCATGCACTTGGATAGACTATAATGAGAGAAATAAGACACTTATGGTTATTAATATATTATAAGTTCTAGTATATTAATAATAAGAATAATAAGATTATTTAATTAGTATTGATCAAGAATTAATCTAGGATTAATTAAGTGATCAAAAGAAGACTAATTAAATATATGGGTTGATTGTGTAAATCATCCATACTTGTATAGTGGGCTAATGCTCCATGGATAATCAAGTTGGGCTAAAACCCATAGGATGGTCCATGGATGCTCCATGGTGTATTTGTACCCATGGATCATGGAAATGAAAGGCCATGTCAATTAGGGTTTACATGGTGTAACCCTAACTATATAAGCATCTTATTCTTGACCAAAATCGGCCACTAGTGTGTGAAGTGAAAGGGCTAGCCGATTTCATGAGTTGTAGAATTCTCTCAAGTTATTCTAACTGTTTTGGTGATTGTGATTCCATTTGAGGCTTCCACACTATTGGAGCTAGGCACTCAAGCTTCATGAAGACTTTCTACATCAAGAGGTATGTATTCTATCTTGTTACATTCATTGTTTTGTATGCTAGATTAGGATAATACCTTGGAAGTTCTTATTTGCATGTATAATAGAGAAAACATAGATCCAAGGTATTTAGGTTTGCATGTACACTTAGGAGTGTTAGAATGCTCAAAACCCAACAGTGGTATCAGAGCCTAGGCTTGTTTTCTTGTTATACCTGCAATAGAAGCTGAAAAAACAAATTTGTTGCTGTCTGATCATCAGACTCGGCGAGTCCATCAGGAGACTCGGCGAGTCCATGACTAAAATGTGGTCAATTCGATCCAACTCGCCGAGTTGGTTCATGCACTCGACGAGTTGGACCCCCAGACAGCATATTTTCGAGTTTTTTGGCTAGAAATGGACTAGGAACATTACCCTAAGTTGTTTTTGAACTTATAAACTTGTTTTTGATGTGGTAATGTTCATGCTAATCCATTTTCAAAGATAATTGTCAATAGATTCATGTTTTGTATTAGTTTAAGGTTTAGACAAATTACATGAAAAAGTTTGATTTGAATTATCTTGTACTTATGAGTTGCTTAGATTAATAGAAAAGTTAATTGAAATAGTTGTTTTCAATCCATTTTAATCTAAGAGTTGAGTATAAAATGTGTTTGTATAACTTGTCCTAAAGTTACATGAAGAGTCACATTAGAAACTCATAAAACTCATAAAAGTTAGCAATGGTTACAAAAGATGAAGAGTCTTGTCCTTAAGTTATGGAGGTTCAAGAGTCACTTCATTAATAAATAAATAAATAAAGTGTAACCTTAATTAATTTCATAAGTTATAAAATAAAGAAAAGTTAATTCTTTTATTAGTTTAAAGTCTTCCATAACTTGTCCTCAAGTTATGGAACTTGAAGAGTTTTTGGATTAAAACTACTTTAAACACATAAGTTATGGAATTAATTAGTTTTGAATAGTTTCAAAACTTGCCCTCAAGTTTTGGAATTTGAAAAGTTTTCCTTATGAATACTTTAATTCCAAGTTAGCCCTTAGAATTTTAAAAGTTAAAATTCAACCCTTATACTTTATAATATTATAAGTTAATAATATATATATGTATAAGAGTAAAGTCAGTCTTACCACTAGTACGCCTCATTCACGAAGCCGGTCTATAAGGTGGGTATAAGGTTGTTGCCTATAAAATGGCAACTTAATGGGTGTCCACTCTCACCCACCGCTTGCTTGACTGGTGGAGGGTCGTTAGCCGAACGGGTTTGACAGGACTTTAATTCTCCCTTCATTAAAAGTATTAATGATAAATACTAAGTAACTAAACTCTTAATAATACCCAATCTTAGTTACTTAGGAAAATGTGAATAAGGTGCTAATCCATGAAATTACACTTTACACTTTGTCTAAGTCGTTAGTGGAACGTGTGTGGTTAACCGGCACATTAACCTGGACTTAACAAGGTAGGTAAAGGGTCACTTAATATTTATCATAGTATCGATGGAGCGTGTGTGGTTTACCGGCACATCGATTGAGGGGTAATTTATTAAGGGTACCAAGTAATTTGCATGGTTACTTCACACCTTGTTTTGTGATCCTCGGCATCCCAGTCGCAAAACCTGAAGGGCACACTCGAGATTGAAACATGCCTTTGAACAGTTCAATGAATCTCAAAGATCTAGGAGTTTCAAAAACCAATTAAAACCTAATAATACATTTCGTTTATCTTGGTGGAAATTGGTGAATCGTCATTCACCTACCTTCAAATATTTTATAGCTTGGATTACGGCATACCTCTTCTAAGTTATAAAATAGTTTGTTGGGTCCTAGCCTTAATATTTCATATTGGGTGTTATATTAAGGACTTTAAATCAACTATCTTGAATATCTCCCAAAAGATGTCTGGTTTAGACACCTATGATCTTCCCAAATCTCTTGAAACAAGGTTTCCTAATGAAGATGATGTCCCATGGATATCATACTTCTTTCACCTCCTCCAATTATTCTCCCTAACCCACAAGTTCTTGAAAAGTTTAAGGTCACTCAATCCCTATTGGCAAGGCAAGGTCTAGGTGTGGTCACATCTTGGAGACGTAGTCACATATTGACAAGCCGGGAGAGTTGGGTGTCAAAGTCTTGAGAAAGTTGGTGGCTCAATCACTTTCTAAGTCACATAGTGAGTTCCTTTGGGACACCTATGAAACAGACTATGACAAGACCCTTAATGATCTTATCTAAGATCAACTTCCTTAAAACTTGATGGATATTGACAATAATGACATTGGGTATCTAGTAAAGCATTCTCTTCCCAATGGAAAGGGATCGGCCATAGTCAACTCGGTTAACCAAATGGTAAAGAGAAAAGCTAAGTCTGTGATAGTCCCGTGTACCATTAACAAAGGGTCCATATGTTTATATTGCCAAAGGGAGGGGCATTGGTTGCGAAGCTGCCAAATTTACCTAAGGAGGTTAAAGTCAATAAGTTTGACTCTACTTCAGATAAAGTCCACTATCTAACTCTGCTAAGTTTCTATTCTGAGATTCTTATTACATGATGTGACTGGGTCACATGTTGATGTTTTAAGAATCAAAGAAAAGTGAAGATACTTAAAGAAAGAATATGTTGAATCTGATCGCGTAGATGGTTTTCTATCGCGTAGTTTGAAGATCGGATTCTTGAGCTACTTCTTAGGAGTTATGAGATATTGCTTAGGAATAGATAACAACAAGTTTTCATATGGATTGTAAGGATAAGTTTTTCCGCATAGTTTTAAAATAAAGGAAAATTTTGATTTTATTTGTTTTAAAATATCCTTACAATGGCATTTGAGGAAAAATTGTTGCTTATATGATTCCATTAAGAGCAAGAGTGGAAATATGAAATTGATTCGTTCATTTGTGGTAATGTCTAGATTTACCAAATAAGGAAAGACTCTCATCACCCAAGTTTCAATTGGACCGAAACTTGGAATCATGCAAGTTGTATAGCATGATGAATGAGAACCTTCAAGTATTGGAAAATTAAGACTAATTAGTTGTTCACATGGATGTGTGAGTCAAGTGAAGGACTAAGGGATCGAGTACACATTCTTGTGCACTGGTCGAGTCCACCACAAAAGATTGATAAAACTATTCGTCATAGTTTACTAAAGCCCAGTAAATATGATTATACTTACAAGCTTAAGTGTAACTCTGGGACATTGGAAAAGGTTCCAATGTACGGCAGAGCGAATAAGAAGAATCAAATTAGGCAAAAGGATAAAATTTTCTCAAATCTGAAAAGATGGGAGAGTACTTTAGTATCAGTTTTTGTGATCATCTTAATGATTAAGAAACCATATCAAAATTATTTCTCAAAGGAAATCTTAGTGCATTCTTATGACTAAGAAGAGGAACTTGAGTTGTTGAAATGGTTAAATCAAGAAGATGAGTCATACTTCGTTCCAATACAAGTCTTAGAGTCATACTCCAAAATTGTAATTTGAGTGAAATGTCTTAACAGAAGGTTTAAAACACTTGTCAAATGTAAGAGTAAAAGTTTTGTACTCTTGTACATTTGAAATTGGTAAGTTGTGATGTTTTGGATAAAACAAAGACCAACTAAGGCCAATTTTGTGAAGTGTTTGTCTTGATTAGAATCCACACTATCTCTTGGATGTTTGACAAGGGAGTCTTATAGGTCAAGAGGACAGTGGGAGTCTTAAAGGTCTTGAAAGTCTCAAGAACTAATCAAGAATAGAACCTGAATTTCTTCACTAGCACACGACTTGAGGTTTATAACCTATCGTGTTGACATATTCTGTGCCCATTCCAGTTAAAGTTGGCTTTGCATATGAGTTCTTTGAGTTCTCAATTGGTTGCACAACAACTTGGAAGCAATGGCAGGCCCTTGAGCTGCCAGGTGGCAAGAAATTAAGATTGAGTTCAGTCCATATGAGTTTGGATTTGTCATTAGTCTTGTCTTGTGACTATGGTTTTGACAACTCACATGGATAAGAACACATACACCATTAAATCTAAGTGTCATAAGGTTTCTCTCCGATTCATGAAAATGATGGTGAGGAAACACTTTCACTAAGTAGATTTTAGCTAGATAGCAATTGTGACATTTGCATTCTCAAAGTCGTTAGTGGAGCCTGTGTGGTTTACTGGCACACTAACCTGGACTTGTGAGAAATGGCAAAAAGGTCTAACCATTATGATTACGGCATACCTCTTCATAATTGTTTAGACACACAAGTGTGTTATCTAAGGGAAGGTGTATGATTTTGATAAAGTCTTATCAAAACAATCTAGTATCAGGAATTTGAACTTTAGTAAGAAGTCAGCTGATTTCTGAGTACATGTCAAAGCTAGTGGGAGCATAAGTGTTATGCTAATAATCATCATGTTAGTGGGAGCATGATAATTATGATAAGTATTGCAAGTTATCAATGTTAATTATAGAAAAACAAAAGTTTCAATTTGGAAAGAGTTGTTTTGCTATAATTAAGCGAGAGGAAATTATACTTCATCTCAAATCTATAAGCTTAGATCGTGAGGTTTTAATCATTTACTCAAGGATATATATATGAATTTCATGTTGGAATGGCTCAACATAAGGAAATTCTGTATATGGGTCCATTATTTGCGTTCTAAAATTCGATTATGATTACGGCATCCCTTTTCATAATCTGAATTATGAGAACTTGGCAAATTGAAATGGACATATTATAGCAAAAGACTGGTTTAGTCTTTATGTGAGACATCATGAATCATGTCCCATATGCTTCGGATATAGGATCGATTACATGTGCTATATTCATCCGTTCTAAAATTTTCCAAATGCCTGCGGCATTAAGAAGGGAAAAGGTTTAGAACTGGATATGACTAAAAGGATTAAACAATTGTCGAGGACAATCTAACATTTACCAAAGATTGGTTGCTCAAGGACAGTTGGAAGTATAGTGATAATTCTGGAAGGACCATATTGACATAATCTGTAAGGAGGCAACTCCTGTTCAAGAAGTGATAGTCAAAAATGGAATTTGGAAATGTTTCAAAGTTAGAATTATCAATCTGTGTAAGATTAAGGAAACTTAATGCAAGAAGGATGTTTTCAAGAAGTTGATCTCCTTTGGAATGCTTTGTAATGGTTGTTGTCAAGTCTTTATGACTTTGTGCATAATCATTACAAGAGGATCAATGCATATAAGTTTAGAATCTAACAGATTTCAGTAAATGGCATGAATTTGGAATTCTTGCATTTGCAGTAAGGATTTGGGAGTGTGAAAAGAGAATCATTGAATTTATGTTCAATTGATCTAGTTCACAAAGTAAAGATCATAGACAAACATAGTATGCATAATTGGTGTATGGCATGACCAGTGTTTAAGAAAACATAGTGTACATGCTTGGAGCATGGGACAACTATTGTTTTAAATTCAAGAATAAAGTTGATAGCTGAAACAGTATACAATGAATAATGTGTAATCATATGGTGATAAATAAAAGGTGTTTTATTTATGTTCAAAGAGTTGATACCATATTGGATTCAATTATTATTGTGTTTCACTTTGCATGTTTTGACTTCCCGAATCAACTGGGTTATTCTTCCGGAATGACTAAGTTATTCAAACCATCCACAGTCGGTCATATGCTGGAAGTAGATAAGAATTAAGACTGTCATGAGTTGGCTTGTAGAGGTCTAAGATGTTGGACAAAGGGCTACAACACTCATGAGTGCTCGTAAGTTCTGAGTATTGGATTCAACCCGCGCTCATTGGAATCACTTCATGGATTTTATCACGAGTGATCATGAGACGATAATATCTTATATTCTTCAAACCTAGAGATATGAGTTGTTACTATGAGTTGATAGTACATTGATTGCACGAAAACGCTTTTGGTAACTCGGTGCTATAAAACGTGCCTTTGTGTATGATTCAACAAGTAGTAGAACAAGCCATATGAGTCGAAGTTTATCCATTCCTTTTACCTTCGGGATAAAAGCGATATCTGTGGGCCCCTCAATGATTTGATGATGACAAATGGAAGTGCTCGTCCGGGGCAGGACTGATTTGATTTGTTCAATTAGTCAGTCGTCATAAATCGAAAATCGGGAAAAAACAAATGGACAGAGAGAATGATTATAATCCATGTATCAGTCCATATGATATCTAGAATGGAGGAATACATGATCCCTTATCTAATGGACAAGTCATTGACAAAGGTCAGAGTTCATCTACAAGGTCAGAGTTCGACAGAAGCTTTTGAGAGCTACGATTGCCGGTTGGTTCCTGAAGTCATACGCAATAATAGTTTTAGACTTATCCAAGTGGGAGACTGTTGGATTAATGTCTAAGTCCATAACTATAATTGGTAAGACTTGACCCGACCCGGCATGGTCCATTTGGGTTGCATACCATCATGCACTTGGATAGACTATAATGAGAGAAATAAGACACTTATGGTTATTAATATATTATAAGTTCTAGTATATTAATAATAAGAATAATAAGATTATTTAATTAGTATTGATCAAGAATTAATCTAGGATTAATTAAGTGATCAAAAGAAGACTAAATAAATATATGGGTTGATTGTGTAAATCATCCATACTTGTATAGTGGGCTAATGCTCCATGGATAATCAAGTTGGGCTAAAACCCATAGGATGGTCCATGGATGCTCCATGGTGTATTTGTACCCATGGATCATGGAAATGAAAGGCCATGTCAATTAGGGTTTACATGGTGTAACCCTAACTATATAAGCATCTTATTCTTGACCAAAATCGGTCACTAGTGTGTGAAGTGAAAGGGCTAGCCGATTTCATGAGTTGTAGAATTCTCTCAAGTTATTCTAAGTGTTTTGGTGATTGTGATTCCATTTGAGGCTTCCACACTATTGGAGCTAGGCACTCAAGCTTCATGAAGACTTTCTACATCAAGAGGTATGTATTCTATCTTATTACATTCATTGTTTTGTATGCTAGATTAGGATAATACCTTGGAAGTTCTTATTTGCATGTATAATAAAGAAAACATAGATCCAAGGTATTTAGGGTTGCATGTACACTTAGGAGTGTTAGAATGCTCAAAACCCAACAATTTTATCTAAATTAATTAATAAGTAGGGGTTTTCTCTTGTTTTACAAGACTAGAAACTTGCTAACTATTACTTAATTTAAAAACTAGAAAACAACGAATTAACTAGATTCAATAATGGGAAGGAACTTCTGTTTAGTTCAACTCAATTGATCCTATGGTTGATTTCAAGGTAATGGTGCAATGGATTAATTCTTTTGTTGGTTACCGATTCAAGTGACTAGATTCGCATTCACTACACTAATCCTTAGCAAATAAACTTACTTAAACAGTGGCCAGTTGTCTAATTTAATAAAATTTACTAGATTAATTATTCAGTTAATTTAGACTTGCAATAGTTAACTAATTTGGTCTTCTAATTAACCTCTTGTTGATGGTCATCACACAAGCTTGCACATGAATTTACTCAATTTTCTTATTAACTCTAGTTTCATGTTCATTAATCCTAGACATATGACAAAGTGGTCACATAGCATATGAGGTTGATAATCAATAGATGTTCATGCTAATCAATTATCTTCCTATTAACAGAAAATTAATTATTATTCACACACAAGGTTCTTTAGCAAGCTAAAATAACAAAAATCACCAACTTAGAATTAATCCTACCAACAATCAAACCATAGTATCAATTTTGTATCCCCAAACAGAAGTCCAAAGGTTTTAGCTCATAATTGAAGTAAATAACAGCAAACAAACAGACTCTAATTGTTTAACCATAATGACAAAACAAAAGATTAAGTAAAATGAATAAATTTGCCTCAAATCTCCTTCGGAATTGAATTCTAGCTTATAACTTCGTCTTCTAGGGTTTTACTGACTTCTTAATCGCAGCTAAACTCTTCTGAATCGTTCCAGAATCCTCCCCAATCGTTCTGAGGAGTTATCTTTATATATACGAATCGACTCGTCGAGTCAGGTGCCGACTCATCGACTCCATCTCTCAATCCCCGTATTGTGATAAGTCTCTGGGTTTCCAAGTCTTTATCTTCTCGAATCTTCGCTTGGACTCGCCGAGTAGTCGACCCTACTCGCCGCATTGTTGGGTTGCAGATTCGTTTAAGGATTGCGTCATTGGGCTCGGTTAATAGTCCAATAATTTTGTACTCCGGTTTGGGCCTGTCCAACCATGAGTTGTTAGGTTTACTATATAAGGATATGCTTGCATGCATATTAGGTTAACGATCAAGAATACAATAGAGAGAATTACAATAGCTTTGATTTTCTTTATCCTTCCTGTAAGCCTTCTAACCCTCTACAATTGATGTTCTTTATCGAGCTCTTCTGAGGGTTGTTTTATAATCATTCGACACGTTTGATTCATTCTTGAGTTGTTTATTGTTTTCGTGTTCTTGTTGTTTACTGTTTATTTAACCTGTTTGAGATCTAATCGATCTTCAAGATTAAGTTTTAATCTTATCAATTGGTATCAGAGCAGGAGGCTGTGTAATCGATACACTTCTTTTTTGTGAAAAAGGTTTCAATTAGGGTTTTCCGCATTTACTGATATTTATTGAGCCGTCATCTCATTATTGACGTATCTTGATATTTATTGATTTGCCCTAATTTGATTTATTACAAGTCTGATCTTTGAACAGGTTATTCGATCATAATGGACGAGTCGCAATCGAATCCCATCAATATTTCCAACAGCATTGGATCAACCACGAAGATTCCCATCCTATACACCCATGATTATGAAGTCTGGGCGCATCCCTTTGAAGACTATGTTATAGGATCTGAGGATAATGGATACCTCATCTGGGAAGCAATTATTAATGGACCGTTTTCTCACTCTGCAACTTCAAGGATTATTAAAACTCAAAAGGAGTATAATGATCTACTGAAGGATGTTAAAGATATTGCGCAAGATGAAAAAGATAAATTACAGTGCAATATTAAGGTGTTAAGATTGATCAGATTCGCCCTTCAGTCCAACACTTTTAGGCTGGTGAGTTCATGCACGACGGCAAAGGAGATTTGGGACAGGCTACGTGAATTGTACTCTACAGATGAAGACCTTGAACACTCTATCCAAACCTTACTCTTGTCTGAGTTTGGAGAATTCAGGCAAGGAGCCGAAGAAACTGTGACCCGAACGTTCGATCGCTTCAATCATCTTCTCAGCAAGATGATCAAACATGACATCGAAAGGAAGCTTATTGAGCAGAAGGTTACGTTTTTAAATGGTCTAAGATCAGAGTGGAGAGCAATGGTGTCCACAGTGAAAGCCCATGAGCAGTTTAAATCATATTCTTTGGCAAAACTGGTGGGTATTCTCAAATCTCAGGAGAAGATTGTGTTGCAGGAGATGAATGTTGTCTCAAGCCTAGGTTCGCTGGCCCTCCTGTCAAAAAGTAAAGCTGTGATGGAGGACGAGGACCTCAACTTGGAAGAGTATGACCTCACGTCTGAGGATTATGCTATGATGGTGTCTAACCCCAAGAGGTTCATTAAGAAGAGATTCCCCAGCAACAAAAACCAAAACTGGCAGGGGAGTTATAGTTCAGAAAGGGTTAAAGATGAACCGAAGGTTGAAGAGTCGAAGAAGGAACCGAAGGCAGAAGGTGATTCTGGAGTAAACTGTTACTACTGTGGAGGGAAAAACCACTATGCAAAGGATTGTGTCCTCAAAAAGATGGTTGAAAAGGATGAGGATAAGGATGAAGAAGCTTTACTGCAGAAAAAGCTTGATGAGATCAGGAAGAAGAAATCTACCGCTAACGCTTCCATGAATGCTCTAATTGTGCAGGGTTCGGTTGCTGATGACGAGTTCGGTGGCGTGGAAGTTTGGTCAACCGACTCTGAAGACGCTGAAGTGAGGAAGCCTTCTCATGGAAAGGCTTGTGTGGCAAAAGAGGAGAGCAGTGGAGGAAGGTGATTGATGGTGTCTAAAGTATCTCAGATGAGGGGATACAACACTGATGGTGGAAGCAATGAACCGAAGGAGCAGCAGGATATGTGCTTTACAGCCAAACCGCTCAGCGTTCAGTTCAACGAGCTCGATGAACTAATCAAAAAGGTACAATCGGTTTTTGTCTCGTTTAAAGTTCTACTATGCTCATATGAAAAAGAACTAAAAAGTGTTAATTCACGAATCTCTCATCTAGATAGTAGTTTAACTCAAACTCGAGTCACCAATTCTAACCTAACTGATCAATTAAGCAGGGTGTCTTCGAAGAGTGAGGAACGAAGCATGTGGATCGAATTGAAGGAGTCGGAATTAGTCAAAATAAAAGACGAAAACATTTATTTACAAAGAGACAATCTAAAGCTTTTAAAACAGCGAAATGTTTTTTGTTTGATTGCAAAACGTCTTTACACTAATGTTACTCAGCTTCATTTGGATTGTGAAATAGGAAAAAAGATTCATCGCATGATTTTGCCCTTCCTTGAGTTTAAGGAGGATGAAATTGATTCTGAAGCTTATAATTGTGAGAGTTTGATATCATCTGATGACGTCAATCCGACCTATATGTATGGACTGGACAAAATTGAATCTTTCATTAAATCCAAGGACCATAAGGACATGCTCAAAAACCTTTTGGATGAAAATGATAAACTGAAACTAAGAACCGAAACCATACAAATATTTGACTCTTTAAACGCCAACTTAGGCTCAGAAAACAAAATTGATGTTGAAAATGCATCTGAGCTTAATGAGGATGACAATATGAGTGAAATTTTTGTAGAGGACACGGTTGACTGCTCAGAATTTGTGAAAAGCGAACCAGAAAACCACAAGAATCTAATTTCAGAAAATTCAGTGGAGTTCACTCGATTGTCCCAACAAAAGTCCCCGATCTTAGCAGAGAAAGTCGTTGTATATCAAAAGGTTAGGACCACTCCAAATCAAGTGTACAAGGTCACAGGAGTAACCGAACATCAGACTGCTGAACTCACAGCAATTGTAAACGAAGACAATGTTGATGGCTGTGATGAGTTCTTCTGGTCAGCTCCAATCGATAATGCTGATGAAACGGTAGGCTTATCTAAAAGGACCTCATGGAAAAGTAAATGTAGATACGTGCCAGAACCCTTGAACAAGCCTGATAATTTTGATGTGCCAAGTACCAGTGGTACAAAAGACATTCCTCAAGAAAATGGATTTTCAGCAAAAGAAGACATTCCCTCTAGTTCCTCAGTTCAAAGTGAAACTTCCTCAGTTCAAAGTGAACCAGCCAAAGAGAAACCGAAAATGAAAGCCAACATCCATCATCAACCGAAGTAGATGAGGAATCAGAAACGTCAAAGGAACCAGAGATACAGGAAGAATCTCTCTGAAAGGAAACAATTCTGGCAATCCCAGAATGCATATTTCTCACATCAAGACAAGAACCTAAAGTTTGAGAATAATCTTGTTGAAAAACACGAGAGCCACAACAACCGAAAGCAAAGGTTCGGTTCAGAAAAGAATTCCAACCGAAAGCAAAGGTTCGGTTCTGAGGATGACTCCAATCGAAAGCAAAGGTTCGGTTCTGAAATCAAAAGAGATCAAAACTCTAAGGTCAGTCTCACCAATGATCAAAAGAAAAAGGGTCACCTAGAGTCTCCAGCCAAGAAGTCATCTCAATCCAAGCCCTCTCATTCTCACTCATCTAATTCTTCTAATTCTTCCAATTCTTCTCCACCTCGCTCTAAATTCCATTCTGTTCCTTCTCGAAAATCTCAATCTTCAGCTGAACAAAAAGGGAAACAGAAGGTTTCGATGTCTAAACCTGAATCTAAACTGAACGCATCTAATCCTAATAAAATTAAAGTTTTTACCATCAAAAAGAAAGATGAAACAACACTAATAAAACGAACATATCTTGTTGACATCTCTCTTACTATTCCTGTACCTGTGAAAGGCTCACGTGGACCCAAGAAACTTTGGGTTCCTAAATCTGCTTAATTTTTGCAGGTTATCAGTGACGAGCAGTTTGATGAAGAATGGTACATCGATAGTGGCTGCTCGCGTCACATGAGAGGGAGGAAAGAAGAGCTCAGGGAATACAGGTCTCTTATAAATGGTGGCAACGTCAAGTTTGGAAACAACTCCTTCGGCACCATAAAGGGATACGGAATGATTACTAATGGTGATTTCACTATAAGGAAGGTGGCATACGTGGAAGGACTACAACACAACCTCATCAGTGTATCTCAGCTTGTTGGAGGTACCGGTCTCAAAGTCTCATTCGACGATGAGGGTTCTGAAATTATTGAGAAGAAGACAAAGAAAGTTATTCTCAAGTCGGAGCATAAGGGTGAAATTTTTCCTCTAAACCTCAAACCCATCAAAGGAAACCCAGCTATATGCCTGTTATCAAAAGCACAATCTGACGAAAGCTAGTTGTGGCACCGAAGACTCTCTCATCTCAACTTTAAAGATATCAACAAACTTGTCACTGGAGGTCATGGTCGAGGTCTTCCATTGCTCAAGTTCGATAGAGATCATTTGTGTGCTGCATGCGAAATGGGGAAGCAGAGTCGTCAAAGTCATCCATCTATAATTAACACTAAAGTTGTTGAACCACTCGAATTACTTCATATTGATTTGTGTGGTCCATCATCTATCGAAAGCATCGGTGGTAGCAAGTATATTCTTGTCATTGTTGATGATTTTTCGCGTTTTACATGGGTGTTCTTTCTAAAGCTTAAATCTGAAGCGACTCATAAGCTGAAAGTGTTCATCAAGCAGATTGAAGTACAGCTTAAGAAGGTCGTTCGCAACATAAGGAGCGACAATGGACTGGAATTCAAAAATAGAGAATTTGAAGAATTCCTGGCAGAAAAGGGAATAAGTCACAACTTCTCAGCTCCGTACACACCTCAACAGAACGGAATTGTCGAAAGACGAAACCGATCTTTGTGTGAAGCTGCCCGAACCATGCTAAGTTTCGCTTCCTTACCTCTTTACTTTTGGGCTGATGTTATTTCTGCTGCCTGTTTTACACAGAACAGGTCTTATCTCAACAAGCGATTCACGCTCACACCTTATGAGATTCTCAACAACAGGAAGCCCAATGTGAAATTTTTCCACGTGTTCGGCTCACGGTGTTTCATCTTTAACTCTAAAGAACACCGCAACAAGTTTGATGTCAAAGCCGACGAGGGAATCTTTCTAGGCTACTCTCTCACTTCCAAAGCATACAGTGTACTAAACAAGCGTTCGAGGAAAATCGAAGAGACTTATTACGTGACTTTCGATGATAGTTATGTCAAAAAGCTACAGGCCAAAGAAAACACAGTTGGGGAAATTTTTCCTCAAACTGGCCAAGTCACAGTCTCGATCGCTAATCTATTCGAGAAGTTTATGGAGCTATTTGACGAACCAGAGAAAGCTACTCTCTCAGAAGCAGGCGCAACAGACAACAAGGTAGACCATATGAAGCAAATTGTCGAAGAAGCTGCCAGGAGAATGAATGGAGGAGAATCGAATTCTAACAAACCTCCATCAAACGATGCTTCAGTCGAGGGGGAGTATCAACCGTCATCAAATCAGCCGACCTCACATGTTGAGGGGGAGCCAAGATCTCCAACTGCTCCCGAAAGCACTTCACCAACCGAAAGTGCCTTACCATCCGAAGGTGCATCAACGCCTGAAAGCCCAGCACCACAAGATACCTCTGAACCTCAAGTTTCTCAAAGCATTCCAGAAAGCTCATCTATCGAGGGGGAGCAAGCTGATATGTCATACGACTACGAAAGCCAGTCCGAGCCAGAAGAAATGATAAATGTTGAATTAGATCCTACCTTTGATCCTCAATATCCACCACTCACCAAATGGACAAGAGACCATCCTGTCTCTCAAATGGTTGGTGATGTCTCTGAAAAGGTTCTGACCCGATCACAACTAAAGGCAAAACAAACATCCTTACTTTCCAAAGTTGAATTTTGCATGTTTAACTCATTCATATCAAAAGTTGAACCGAAGACAGTTAACACTGCTCTCGATCACTCCGATTGGTTTCAAGCGATGCAAGACGAACTAAACGAATTTGAAAGGAACAAAGTCTGGCGTCTCATTCCAACTCCTCCAGATGCCTCGGTTGTTGGTCTCAAATGGGTCTTTAGGAATAAAATGGACAAGGAAGGAAATATTATACGGAACAAAGCTCGTCTGGTAGTAAAAGGATATTGTCAGGAGGAAGGGATTGATTATGAAGAGACTTTCGCTCCTGTAGCTAGGCTTGAATCTGTCAGAATTTTCCTTGCCTATGCTGCCCACAAAAACTTTGAAGTTTTCCAAATGGACGTCAAGTGTGCCTTTCTTAATGGAGAACTCGAAGAAACAGTGTACGTGGAGCAACCTCCTGGTTTCGTGAACGAAAAGTATCCCAATCATTGCTACATTCTCGATAAAGCTGTTTATGGACTCAAACAAGCTCCGAGAGCTTGGTATGAAACGCTAACTAAATTCTTAAAGATGTCTAAATTCAAACAAGGTTCGGTTGACCCAACCTTCTTTCGCAAAAAGGAAGGTAACCACCTTATGATCGTTCAAATTTATGTCGATGATATCATCTTTGGCTCAACGAATCCCAGCCTAACAGCTGAATTCAGAAAGCTGATGGAGACTAAATTTGAAATGAGCTCAATGGGTCCTATTAACTTTTTCCTTGGCTTAAATATAAGACAGGGACCCGAAGGCATCTTTATCAATCAGGAAGCTTACACGAAGACTCTCTTAGCAAAATTTGGCATGATGGGAGATTCCAAAGTCAAAGTCCCAATGGCATTCGGCACCAAGCTAACTCCATCCCTGGACAAACCGGCTGTTGATATCACGCTCTATCGTCAAATGATAGGCTCACTGATGTATCTTACAGCTAGCAGGCCTGACATCATGTTTTCTGTGTGTTACTGTGCTAGATTTCAGGCAAATCCACGTGAACCTCACATGCTTGCAGTGAAGAACATTTTACGATATCTTAAGCGAACTGCCTCCTTAGGTCTATAGTATCCTTCCAACTCAAGCTTCTTCGTTCAAGCCTACTCAGATGCAGACCTTGGAGGATGTGGACTCGACAGAAAAAGCACCACTGGCGGCTGTCAATTCCTTGACGGGAAGTTGGTTAGCTGGCAATCAAAGAAACAAACGTGCGTGTCGTTGTCTACTGCCGAAGCTGAATACATAGCCGCTGCATCCTGCACCTCTCAAGTGATTTGGATCCAGAGTCAACTTCGAGACTATGGACTCAATATGAAGAAGATCCCACTATATTGTGACTCTGAAAGTGCAATTAGGATCTGTCATAACCCAGTGCAACACTCCAAAACCAAACACATAGCACTGAGGTATCACTTCATCAAAGATCATGTGGAAGATGGAAACGTTGAAGTACACTTTGTAAGAACCACTGATCAACTGGCTGACGTCTTTACCAAAGCTCTTCCTGAAGCATCATTCAACAGAATTTTACAAGGGCTAGGTATGATGGAATCAGAGCCAGTACCTCAAACTACCTCTCAACCTCAAACGTAAGAAGCGAAATTGACCGAACGTTCAGATTCGGTTAAATCATCTGACTCGCTCATTACCACAAAGGTAGTTGTATTGGTTGTAAATTTCATGTACAAAGTTGTTTATCTTATTGTCAAAAGTATTTTCTTATTGCAAGCCTAAATTCCTTGGTTTTCTACAATTTTCCAAAACCGAAACCTACCGAAGGTTCGGGTTCGGTTTTTCAAAATTTTCTTCAACCGAAACCAACCGAACGCTCGGGTTCGGTTTTTCAAAATTTTCTAAGTCTTATTTTTTTCTTGCTTATTTTATTTATTTTATTTTCTTTTATTTTTTTATTTTTTATATTTATATATATATATCAAAAACTCCAAAAACATTTTTTTTATGTGTTCGTTCGTTTATGGGGATATAATTGTTGGATTAGTTACGTGTCCCTAGAAGCATGTTGCTGTATGTGTCCCAAGCCTCACAAGATTCTGAATAATAGTCTTACCGACTTGGTATAAACAAACCTTGTCTTCCCAATTAGGCTATCACATTTATTCTAATCGTGAGCTACCTCACTCTCTTCTCACATGAGATAAGAGTTTTCTGCTTGGTCCTTATTTTCACAGCAGAGGTACTTTAATTTCTTACACCATCTCCATTACATTTCTCCATTACATTCGTTTCATCAACGTAACCCTTGAGACTCTCAGAACTTACCACTGAGGTTTATGGTTACAAAACAACTGTGTTAATGATCTCAGTTTCATGCCACTACGAGCTGAGTGAAACCCTAAATTCAACACCAAATCTGACTTGACGGTGAACAATTAATTTGCTCAAGTTTTCACCAAAGAATTGACGGATGTACCTTGATGAAATCTCAAATTTTATTTTGTGTGATTCCTATGAAATTGTTAAAACCCATAACGTTTCTTCCCTTGGGATCCAGTTTTACGTTTTTTTTGAGATTTCATATTTTTCCAAGCCACTTTAAAATTAATTCCTACCTACTTGTTCAACAGACTACACCGGTCTCACAAGTACTTTGTTCACTTTCTATCTTATTTCAAGATTAGGACTATTGAATCAAAGATAAAGCCACCCTAAGAAGCCTAATTAAAAGAAGCCTTTCAACATTTATTAATAAGTGTTTGATCGTCATTCAACGGGAACCCACATCAACACTTTAAGGTCTCTCTTGATCTTGAAGGAAGAGATTCATGCCCGGGATCATTTGTTTCGTGTCATTATTGACATCACATTTATTCCTAAAAAGAGTTGCTTTATTTCTTTTCTTTTTACACTCTTAGCACGAAAATCTTTGATTTTCCAAAAATCTGGTACTAATAATTACAGGCTGTTTTACTGCATTGGTGGTTAATTATTAAGACATGGTCAAAAATCATCCACGTGGTAGTATCCTTCAAAAGATGTCGTTACAAGGATAAGATGAAAGGGTTGCTGACTCAGGAGGGGGATAAATGGATTGAATTTCAAAAGGCGGTAAAAAGGGACGCATGCGAATTTGAAACGCCCATTCCACAACTGACGTCGTGGACGCGTGGGAGAATATTAAGCGGTTCCTCTCTGACACTAAAAAGGCGCGTGTGGATTTGAAACGTTTTCTTCTGAAACGGCGCTTGTTGGGCGGCGTGTTCCTAGGAATCTGACACACTCTCCTATGTGATCATCCCATGCCTTAACTGTCACGCATCTGTCATTCCGGAAAACCTTTTCGTATTTCCATAGAAGATTTGAACAGATTTTTCTCTCTCCTTTCACCCACTATAAAAGGCAGTCTCCACTCCCATTTACCTCTTTACTGCATCCGAATTTCCAAGAGAGCAAAAATTCCTTAAACCCTTACTGTTCATCTTCTTCTTCCTAACTTCAACAATGGCAGAATCATCCTCAGTCCATGCCACCTCACACATCCTTCCCATTCGCCCTCAACAGTGTTTGGTGATTGACTTAACCCCTCAGGCGTACGATTCCTACATGTTTTCGATCATGGAGTGCCTGAAGTACTCACAAATCGCTCCTGCACTTTCTAGGGTTGAGTCTGTGCCTATGGAGCTCCTATTGCAGGTGTATGCGACTGCACATTACGATAAAGCAGTCGATAGGGTGTTCTTCGAGGTTTCTGATCACAAGACCTCTATTTCAAGGCAACGATTTGGCGCATTGCTAGGGTTTGCTGCTGACCCTTCCAGGATTAATCCGGAGACGATTCCGATTGGGCACCTCTATAGTATGTTTTACAACATGGGGTACACGGAGGTGCTCACCTCCGTCGCGAAATTTAAAAAATCCTGCTTGCCGCCACAGTGGAACGGCATGTTCACGGTCCTCTTCAAGGGCTTATCTGAACGGAGCTCAGGTTCCGACGGCTCTAGTCGACTCTTCTTGTCGATAATGTATGGCGTCTACAACGGTGTCAATCTTGACTATGGGTTTGTTCTCTGGCAACAACTCATCCATAGCCTCTCTTCTTCTTCACGACATTCTGAGGTGTCGTATGCACAGTACTGGACTCTCATCACCAAGTGGGCGATGGATAAGTTCGATGTCCCCACTGTTGCCAGTGCATCGATGTCTTCGATCGGTACTTTTCATACCACGAAGATTATCGTCTCAGATGCATCCAAGTTCTCCTTCATCGGCTCAATTCCGGAGACCATGTACGGCGATGTTCCATCTGACAGCCGGATCATCCGGACTATTAAGGAGTTCAAGGCGTCTGGACCGAGGGAACTTACACCGGAAATGCTCAAGTCCATCCATGACGCTGATAAGCCTGTTAATAGGGGCAAAAAGGCAGAAAAAGGGAAGCAAGTGACCAAAAGGGCTAAAGGTCCTTCTCCCAAGAAAAGGAAACCAACCAAAGCTGCACAGTCCCCGCAGCCGAAGAGACGAAAAACTCAACCGAAGCGCAAACTTATAGTCGCTTCCTCTTCGAGTGACTCAGAAGGCGAGAGTTCGGGTTCGGACGGCTCTCAACGAGGCGAAACCCCTCCAAGAGGCAACACCCCACCCCAATCACCTACCCCAGACATGGAAATCCATGTCTCTGATGGGTTTTAGCCATAAGAACTTTCCTATGTGCGCATGCAAAACCCTAATGCTTGGATCTAGGCTTTCTAATAAACATGCTTTGAATCCAAGCCTTCTAATGACTAATTAGGTTAAATAACAACATTGAAACAGATCTAGAATCATACCTTTGAGTTCCTTGTTGATCTTGAGGTCTTGGAGCTTCTAGAGTCACAAATGTCACTCCTCTAATGGCTTACAAACACCAATAGCAAGAAGAATGATTTAGGAGAGAGGAGAGGGGAGGAATTCGGCCAGGGTTCTCTTACTTTAGGAGATGTATCGAATTCCCTATGCCATGGGGTCTATTTATACTTGTAGACTCCTTAAGGGTTACAACCTAAACCCTAATTGGATAATCTTCTCTTAAGGCTATCCAAATCCATTCCTTAGATATCTATATGGACGATTTTAGCTATCCTAAAACCCTTAGAATTCGTCCAAAGCATATCCCAATGGATTTATAGTCTAAAGCTTAACTATCAAACAATTGACAGTTTATACCCCTTTATTTAATTAATCTCTTTAAGTCACCAAATTAATTCTAATTAATTCTATGACTTATATTAATCAAATAACAAATATATTATTCATTATATTATTCTCATAATATATTAATAATATTTACGCTCTCTTAATAAATCATCCTATCAAGTTGCTATGGTGAAGGCAACCCAAAAGGACCATGCACAACCGGGTCAAACACTTGCCTAATATAGTTGCAGCCTTAGACACTATTCCAACAGTCTCCCACTTGGATAAGTCTAGTAACTATATTCACAAGTACAATTCGGTTTGCAATCGTAGCTCTCAAAGACGCTTTCAACTCTGATCTAATCAATCTTGTCCTTTAGATAAGGGAACGTACAGTCCTCTGTTAGATATCATGCTGACAATCCTATGGAATGGTTAGTCAAGCATTTAGGTTTCTCGATCTCTGATTTATTTGACATAGAACTTAATCGAACACATCAATTCAGTTCTGACCGGGCCTGGCACATAAGTCGAATCAAATCACCGAGCGGCCGAGATATCGCTTTTACCTTCTTAGATAAAAGTTACAGATAAACTTCGAATTATATGCATTTACTTATTCATTAACCAACTATATACAACAATGCGTTTTATAACACCAAGTTACTGATGCGTTTTCGTATTATCAATGTACAATCAATTAACAAATAATAAACCATATATCTAGGTTTTAAGACTATATGATATTATCGTCTTGCGATCACCTTTTATATCGTATTCCATAAGGTGATTCCAGCAAGCGCGGGTTTATTCCAATGCTCAAAACTAGTTCATAAGCACTCATGAACGTTGCAGCAATCTTTTGCTAAGTCTAACACCATTTAGACATTCTACACACCAATTCATTACAATCTTCATTCATATCTACTCCCAACATATGAACGATTGTGGACCATTTGAACAATTCGATTATTCCTAATAAACTCAATTATTCTGGAAGTCAAAACATGCAAAGTGAAACAATAGCTAAACAATTAACATAAGATAGTAACATTACTCATAAATAAAACTCCTTTATTTAATCATCAAATGTCAATTACATTTATCTATTACACGTTTCTAATACTATCTAATCTATGCTAATATCATCCTTCAGCCCAATATTCCTAGCATGCTGCAAGTGCTTAACCCTACTCAGTCCCTTCGTAAGCGGATCTGCTGGGTTATCTTCTGATGATATCCTCTTCACTACGAGTTGTCCTTCTTCTATACGATGTCTAATGAAGTGATACTTTCTGTCGATATGTCTTGATCTACCATGATCCCTCGGTTCCTTGGTCAAGGCAACCGTGCCTTCGTTATCACATAAAATCTCCATTGGCTCCTTTATGGCAGGTACAACTCCAAGATCACCGATGAAGTTCTTTAGCCATATTGCCTCCTTCGACGCTTCGCTCGCTGCAATGTACTCTGATTCGCATGTTGAATCAGCTACGGTTTCCGGCTTGGAACTCTTCCATGTCACTGCTCCTCCATTTAGGGTAAAGACCCAGCCCGACTGCGAACGGTAGTTGTCCCTGTCGGTCTGAAAGCTGGCGTCACTATACCCTCGCACCTTCAAGTCATCACTCCCTCCGAGGACTAAGAACCATTCCTTCGTCCTCCGAAGGTACTTAAGTATGTTTTTCACCGCAATCCAATGTGCTTTGCCAGGATTCCCTTGATATCTGCTAACCATGCTCAAAGCGAAAGCTACATCAGGGCGAGTACAAGTCATAGCGTACATGATTGAGCCAACTGCGGAAGCGTATGGTACTCGGCTCATTTCTGCTATCTCAGCTTCGGTACTCGGACTTTGAGTCTTACTCAATTTGGCATTACTTTGTATCGGTAGTTCTCCCTTCTTTGAGTTTTCCATACTAAAAGGTTTTAGTACCTTCTCTAAGTAAGTATTCTGACTAAGTCCAATTAGTCTCTTACTTCTTTCTCTTACTATCCTTATTCCCAAAATGTAAGAAGCCTCTCCGAGGTCCTTCATAGCAAAGCACTTCCTGAGCCAGGACTTAACCTCCTGCAGAGTCGGGATGTCGTTTCCTATGAGTAATATGTCATCGACATATAGAACGAGGAAGCTTACTATACTCCTACTGGCTTTGACATATACACAAGATTCGTCTTCGCTTCGTACAAATCCAAACTCTTTGACTTTCTCATCGAAGCAAAGATTCCATCTGCGAGACGCTTGCTTAAGTCCATAAATGGACTTCTCAAGCTTACACACTCTATTCGGATGCTTCGGATCCACAAACCCCTCTGGCTGAGCCATGTAAACATCCTCAGCCAACTTTCCGTTAAGGAAAGCGGTCTTGACATCCATTTGCCAAATCTCATAATCATGAAATGCGGCAATTGCTAGCATCACTCTAATAGATTTAATCTTCGCAACTGGTGAGAAGGTCTCATCATAGTCAACTCCGGGAGTTTGAGTATAGCCCTTCGCGACCAATCGCGCTTTATATGTGTGTACGTTCCCATCCACGTCGGTCTTCTTCTTGAAGATCCATTTGCACCCAACGGTCTTACGTTCGGGCACGTAATCAACCAAATTCCAAACTTGGTTATCATACATGGATTGGATCTCGCTATCCATTGCCTCTTTCCACTTTACAGACTCCAGGCCTGCCATGGCTTCCTTATAGCTATTAGGTTCATCAAGGTTTACTAGTGTACCATCACTAATATACGTGTCCCCTTCGGCAGTAATATGAAAGCCATAAAACTGGGGATGAACTCTAACTCTATCGGAACGTCTAAGAGGTAAGGATTCGTCAATCAGTTCAACCGGAGTTTCCTCCTCGTGTTGAATGCCAGCGGTAGAGGTTCCTGTTGGGTTTTGAGCATTCTAACACTTCCTAAGTGTACATGCAACCCTAAATACCTTGGATCTATGTTTTCTCTATTATACATGCAAATAAGAACTTCCAAGGTATTATCCTAATCTAGCATACAAAACAATAACTATAGCAAGATAGAATACATACCTCTTTGGTGTAAAAAGTCTTCATGAAGCTTGAGTGCCTAGTGCCCCAAGTGTGACACCTCAAATGGAATCACAATCATCAAAACACTTAGAATGACTTGAGAGAATTCTACATTCACCAAAATCGGCTAGCCCTTTCTTCACTATCTCTAGTGGCCGATTTTTCCTCAATAATAAGATGCTTATATAGTTACACAATTAGGGTAAACTCTTAATTGTCATGGCTTTCCATTTCCTTGGATCCATGGGTACAAATACACCATGGAGCATCCATGGACCATCCTATGGGTTTTAGCCCAACTTGATTATCCATGGAGCATTAGCCCACTATACAAGTATGGATGATTTACACAATCAACCCATATATTTAATTAGTCTTCTTTTGATCACTTAATTAATCCTAGATTAATTCTTGATCAATACTAATTAAATAATCTTATTATTCTTATTATTAATATACTAGAACTTATAATATATTAATAACCATAAGTGTCTTATTTCTCTCATTCAAGTGCATGATGGTATGCAACCCAAATGGACCATGCCGGGTCGGGTCAAGTCTTACCAATTATAGTTATGGACTTAGACATTAATCCAACAGTCTCCCACTTGGATAACTCTAAAACTATTATTGCGTATGACTTCAGGAACCAACTGGCAATCGTAGCTCTCAAAAGCTTCTGTCGTACTCTGACCTTGTAGATGAACTCTGACCTTTGTCAGTGACTTGTCCATTAGATAAGGGATCATATATTCCTCCATTCTAGATATCATATGGACTGAGACATGGATTATAATCATTCTCTCTGTCCATTTGTTGTTTCCCAATTTGCGATTTATGACGACTGACTAATTGAAAGAATCAAATCAGTCCTGGCCCGGCCGAGCACTTCCATTTGTCATCATCAAATCATCGAGGGGCCCACAGATATCGCTTTTATCCCGAAGGTAAAAGGAACGGATAAACTTCAACTCATATGGCTTGTTCTACTACTTGTTGAATCATACACAAAGGCACGTTTTATAGCATCGAGTTACCAAATGCGTTTTCGTGCAATCAATGTACTATCAACTCATAGTAACAACTCATATCTCTAGGTTTGAAGAATATAAGATATTATCGTCTCATGATCACTCGTGATAAAATCCATGAAGTGATTCCAATGAGCACGGGTTGAATCCAATACTCAGAACTTATGAGCACTCATGAGTGTTGTAGCCCTTTGTCGAACACCTTAGACCTCTACAAGCCAACCCATGACAGTCTTAATTCATATCTACTTCTAACATATGACCGACTGTGGATGTTTGAATAACTTAGTCATTCAGGAAGAATAACCCAGTTTATTCGGGAAGTCAAAACATGCAAAATAAAACACAATAATAATTGAATCCAATATGGTATCAACCCTTTGAACATAAATAAAACACCTTTTATTTATCACCATATGATTACACATTATTCATTGTACACTGTTTCAGCTATCAACTTTATTCTTGAATTTAAAACAATAGTTGTCCCATGCTCCAAGCATGTACACTATGTTTTCTTAAACACTAGTCATGCCACACACCAAGTATGCATACTATGTTTGTCTATGATCTTTACTTTGTGAACTAGATCAATTGAACATAACTTCAATGATTCTCTTTTCACACTCCCAAATCCTTACTGCAAATGCAAGAATTCCAAATTCATGCCATTTACTGAAATCTGTTAGACTCTAAACTTATATGCATTGATCCTCTTGTAACGATTATGCACAAAGTCAGAAAGACTTGCCAAAAATCATTACAGAGTATTCCAAAGGAGATCAACTCCTTGGAAACATCCTTCTTGCATTAAGTTTCCTAATCTTAAACAGATTGAAAATTCTAACTTTGAAACATTTCAGATTCCATTTTGACTATCACTTCTGAACAAGAGTTGCCTCCTTACAGATTATGTCAATATGGTCCTTCCAGAATTATCACTATACTTCCAATTGTCCTTGAGAAACCAATCTTTGGTAAACCTTATATTGTCCTCGACAATTGTTTAATCCTTTTAGTCATATCCAGTTCTAAACCTTTTCCCTTCTTAATGCCCCAGGCATTTGGAAAATTTTAGAACGGATGAATATAGCACATGTAATTGATCCTATATCCGAAGCATATGGGACACGATTCATGATGTCTTACATAAAGACTAAACCAGTCTTTCGCTATAATATTTCCATTTCAATTTGCCAAGTTCTCATAATTCAGATTATGAAAAGGGATGCCGTAATCATAATTGAATTTTAGAACGCAAATAATGGACCCATATACAGAATTTCCTTATATTGAGCCATTCCAACATGAAATTCATATATATCCTTGACTAAATGATTAAAACCTCACGATTTAAGCTTATAGATTTGAGATGAAGCATAATTTCCTCTCCCTTAATTATAGCAAAACAACTTTTTCCCAATTGAAACTTTTTGTTTTCTATAATTAACATTGCTAACTTGCAATACTTATCATAATTATCATGCTCCCACTAACATGATGATTATTAGCATAACACTTATGCTCCCACTAGCTTTGACATGTACTCAGAAATCAGCTGACTTTCTTACCAAAGTTCAGATTTCTGATACTAGATTGTTTTGATAAGTCTTTATCAAAATCATACACCTTCCCTTAGATAGCACACTTGTGTATCTAAACAATTATGAAGAGGGATGCCGTAATCATAATGGTTAGACCTTTTTTGCCACTTCTCACAAGTCCAAATTAGTGTGCCGGTTAACCACACGCGCTCCACTAACGACTTTGAGAATGCAAATATCACAATTGCTATCTAGATAAAATCTACTTAGTGAAAGTGTTTCCTCACCATCATTTTCATGAATCGGAGAGAAACCTTATGACACTTAGATTTACTGGTGTATGTGTTCTTATCCATGTGAATTGTCAAAATCATAGTCACAAGACAAGGATAATGACAAATCCAAACTCATATGGACTGAACTCAATCTTAATGTCTTGCCACCTGGCAGCTCAAGGGCCTACCATTGCTTCCAAGTTGTTGTGCAGCAAATTGAGAACTCTAAGAACTCATATGCAAAACCAACTTTAACTGGAATGGGCACAGAATGTGTCAACACGATAGGTTGTAAACCTCAAGTCATGTGCTAGAGAAGAACTTCAGGTTTTATTCTTGATTATTTCTTGAGACTTTCAAGACTTTTAAGACTCCCACTGTCCTCTTGACATATAAGACTCCCTTGTCAAACATCCAAGAGATAGTGCGGATTCTAATCAAGAAAAACACTTTACCCAATTGGCCTAAGTTGATCTTTGTTTTATCCAAAACATCACAACTTACCAATTTCAAATGTACAAGAGTAGAAAACTTTTACTCTTACATTTGACAAGTGTTTTAAACCTTCTTTAAGACATGTCACTCAAATGACAATCTTGGAGTATGACTCTAAGACTTGTATTGGAACGAAGTATGACTCATCTTCTTGATTTAACCATTTCAACAATTCAAGTTCCTCTTCTTAGTCATAAGAATGCACTAAGATTTCCTTAGAGAACTAATTTTGATATGGTTTCTTAATCATTAAGATGATCACAAAACTGATACTAAAGTACTCTCCCATCTTTTCAGATTTGAGAAACTTTTATCCTTCTGCCTTATTTGATTCTTCTTATCGATCTTTTGTGGTGGACTTAATCAGTGCACAAGAATGTGTACTCGATCCCTAAGTCCTTTACTTGACTCACACATCCATGTGAATTTAGACATTAATTTTCCAAAACTTGAAAGTTCTCATTCATCATGCTATACAACTTGCATGATTCCAAGTTCCGGTCCAATTGAAACTTGGGTGATGAGAATCTTTCCTTATTTGGTAAATTTAGACATTACCACAAATGAAAGAATCAATTTCATATTTCCACTCTTGCTCTTAATGGAATCTTATAAGCAACAATTTTTCCTCAAATGCCATTGTAAGGATATTTTAAAATAAATAAAATCAAAAAAATTTTCTTTTATTTTAAAACTTTGCGGAAAAACTTATCCTTACAATCCATATGAAAACTTGTTGTTATCTATTCCTAAGCAATATCTCATAACTCCTAAGAAGTAGCTCAAGAATCCGATCTTCAAACTATGCGATAGAAATCCATCTACGCCACCAGATTCAACATATTCTTTCTTTAAGTTTCTTCACTTTTCTTTGATTCTTAAAACATCACCATGTGACCCAGTCACATCATGTATTAGGAATCTCAGAATAGAAACTTAGCAGAGTTAGATAGTGGACTTTACCTGAAGTAGAGTCAAACTTATTGACTTTAACATCCTTAGGTAAATTTGGCAGCTTCGCAACCAATGCCCCTTCCTTTGGCAATGTAAACATATGGACCCTTTGATAATGGTACAAGGGGCTATCACAGACTTAGCTTTTCTCTTTACCATTTGGTCAACCGAGTTGACTATGGCCGATCCCTTTCCATTGGGAAGAGAATGCTTTACTGGATATCCAATGTCATCATTGTCAATGTCCATAAAGTTTTAGGAAGTTGATCTTAGCAAATAGATAAGATCATTAAGGGTCTTGTCATAGTCTGTTTCATAGGTGTCCCAAAGGAACTCACTATGTGACTTAGAAAGTGATTGAACCACCAACTTTCTCAAGACTTTGACACCCAACTCTCCCGGCTTGTCAATATGTGACTACATCTCCAAGATGTGTTCACACCTAGACATTGCCTTGCCAATAGGGCTTGAGTGACCTTAAACTTTTCAAGAACTTGTGGGTTAGGGAGAATAATTGGAGGAGGAGAAAGAAGTATGATATCCATGGGACATCATCTTCATTAGGAAACCTTGTTTCAAGAGATTTGGGAAGATCATAGGTGTCTAAACCAGACATCTTTTGGGAGATATTCAAGATAGTTGATTTAAAGTCCTTCATATGACACCCAATATGAAATATTAAGGCTAGGACCCAACAAACTATTTTATAACTTAGAAGAGGTATGCCGTAATCCAAGCTATAAAATATTTGAAGGTAGGTGAATGACGATTCACCAATTTCCACCAAGATAAATGAAACGAATTATTAGGTTTTAATTGGTTTTGAAACTCCTAGATCTTTGAGATTCATTGAACTTTTCAAAGGCATGTTTCAATCTCGAGTGTGCCCTTCAGGTTTTGTGACTGGGATGCCGAGGATCACAAAACAAGGTGTGAAGTAACCATGCAAATCACTTGGTACCCTTAATAAATTACCCCTCAATCGATGTGCCGGTTAACCACACACGCTCCATCGATACTATGATAAATATTAAGTCACCCTTTACCTACCTTGTTAAGTCCAAGTTAGTGTGTCGGTTAACCACACACTCTCCACTAACGACTTAGACAAAGTGTAAAGTGTAATTTCATGGATTAGCACCTTATTCACATTTTTCCTAAGTAACTAAGATTGGGTATTATTAAGAGTTTAGTTACTTAGTATTATCATTAATACTTTTAATGAAGGGAGAATTCTAGTCCTGTCAAACCCGTTCGGCTAACGACCCTCCACCAGTCAAGCAAGCGGTGGGTGAGAGTGGACACCCATTAAGTTGCCATTTTATAGGCAACAACCTTATACCCACCTTATAGACCGGCTTCGTGAATGAGGCGTACTAGCGGTAAGACTGACTTTACTCTTATACATATATATATTATTAACTTATAATATTATAAAGTATAAGGGTTGAATTTTAACTTTTAAAATTCTAAGGGCTAACTTGGAATTATAGTATTCATAAGTGAAAACTTTACAAATTCCAAAACTTGAGGGCAAGTTTTGAAACTATTCAATACTAATTAATTCCATAACTTATGTGTTTAAAGTAGTTTTAATCCAAAAACTCTTCAAGTTCCATAACTTGAGGACAAGTTATGGAAGACTTTAAACTAATAAAAGAATTAACTTTTCTTTATTTTATAACTTATGGAATTAATTAAGGTTACACCCTTTTTTTTATTTTATTTTATTTTATTAAATGAAGAGACTCTTGGTCCTCCATAACTTGAGGACAAGTTATGGAGTCATAAAACCATTTAATTAGAACTAGACTCTTCATTTTTGTAACCTTTGCCAATTTTTATGAGTTTTATGATTCTTAAATGTGACTTTTCATATAACTTGAGGACAAGTTACAAAAACACATTTTAGAATCAATTCTTAGATTAATTTGGATTAAAACCAACTATCACATAATTTTATTCATTAATCTAAATTCACTCATAAAATAAGGTAACACAAAAACTTTTGGTGATCCATCACTTATTCTTAAGTTATGGAATCCTTTAAAACATTAACACCAAATTTTTTGTAACTCCATAAAACTTTGAATCAATTTTTTTTAAAAACCTTTTCATATCCATAACTTATGGAGGTTTCAAAAAATAAAACTCTTTAGATCAAACTTTTAAAACTAATAAAATAATCATATTATTTTATCTTTTATTAAATTTGACCTAATTCAACTCATAAAGCAAATTATTCAAATTTTACAAATAATTAGTTTTTCACAAGAACAAGTAATTATCTTAAAATTTGACAAACTTCATGTTTTTTTTTTCAACTTTGAAAATAAAATATTTGCATCAATATAACAGAAAACAACCCGTGGCTCTGATACCACTGTTGGGATTTGAGCATTCTAACACTTCCTAAGTGTACATGCAACCCTAAATACCTTGGATCTATGTTTTCTCTATTATACATGCAAATAAGAACTTCCAAGGTATTATCCTAATCTAGCATACAAAACAATAACTATAGCAAGATAGAATACATACCTCTTTGGTGTAAAAAGTCTTCATGAAGCTTGAGTGCCTAGTGCCCCAAGTGTGACACCTCAAATGGAATCACAATCATCAAAACACTTAGAATGACTTGAGAGAATTCTACATTCACCAAAATCGGCTAGCCCTTTCTTCACTATCTCTAGTGGCCGATTTTTCCTCAATAATAAGATGCTTATATAGTTACACAATTAGGGTAAACTCTTAATTGTCATGGCTTTCCATTTCCTTGGATCCATGGGTACAAATACACCATGGAGCATCCATGGACCATCCTATGGGTTTTAGCCCAACTTGATTATCCATGGAGCATTAGCCCACTATACAAGTATGGATGATTTACACAATCAACCCATATATTTAATTAGTCTTCTTTTGATCACTTAATTAATCCTAGATTAATTCTTGATCAATACTAATTAAATAATCTTATTATTCTTATTATTAATATACTAGAACTTATAATATATTAATAACCATAAGTGTCTTATTTCTCTCATGCAAGTGCATGATGGTATGCAACCCAAATGGACCATGCCGGGTCGGGTCAAGTCTTACCAATTATAGTTATGGACTTAGACATTAATCCAACAGTTCCTTCATCTATCGACTCTTGAATCTCTTCAAGTTCGATTTGCCTCCCACTGTCTCCTTGGCTTATGAGTTCTCGCTCTCGGAAAACTCCTCTCCTCGCAACGAAGACAACATTGTCCTTCGGTCTATAGAAGAGATATCCAAAGGACGTCTGCGGGTAGCCGATGAAAATACATCGCTCACTTCAAGGTTCAAGCTTGTCGTGAGTATCTCGTCTTACGAAAGCCTCGCAACCCCAAACCTTGATATGTGCCAACGAGGGAGCTTTCCCTGTCCACATCTCGTGAGGTGTATTGGCAACCTTCTTAGTAGGGACTCGGTTAAGGATATGGGCGGCAGTCTCTAAGGCATACCCCCAAAAAGAGATTGGTAGTGAAGCACGACTCGTCATAGAGCAAACCATATCCAATAAGGTTCGATTATGCCTTTCTGCCACACCATTCAACTGCGGTGTCCTAGGAGGCGTCAATTGTGAAACTATTCCACACTCCTTGAGATAATCGTGGAATTCAAGACTTAGGTACTCTCCTCCTCGATCGGATCGAAGCATCTTGATTTTCCTGCCCAATTGATTCTCCACTTCATTCTTGAACTCTTTGAACTTTTCAAAGGTGTCTGACTTTTGCTTGATTAAGTAGATATACCCACATCTACTATAGTCATCGGTAAAAGTCACATAGAAGCGGTTGATCTAAACGGTTCACATACATCGGTATGTATTAGGTCCAATAGATCCTCGCCCCTTTCACATGTACTCGTGAAGGGTGACTTAGTCATCTTTCCAAGCAAACAAGACTCGCATGTGTCATCTTCCCTAAGGTCGAATGACTCCAACACTCCATCCTTTTGGAGTTGGGCTATGCGTTTCTTGTTGACATGTCCAAGACGACAATGCCATAAGGATGCTTTATCCATACTATTGGAAGAATCAATATTCAAAACATCATTTCCCAAGTTATCAACAATCATAACGGTTTCATATATTCCATTACACGGTATAGCTTCAAAGCAAAAGACACCATTTAGATAAGCCAAAATAGAACCATTCTCATTATTAAAAGAAAATCTAAATCCTTGTCTATATAAACCATGAAATGAAATGATGTTTCTAGCCATTTCTGGCGAATAGCAACAATTGTTCAGATCTAAAACCAAACTATTCCTAAGCACTAAAGAATACACTCCAATCCTGGTCACAGGCGACGATCTTCTGTTCCCCATGATTAGATTGATCCTTCCTTGCTCCACATCCCTACTTCTTCTTAGTCCCTGCACATTAGAACAAATGTGATAACTACAACCGGTATCAAGAACCCAAGAAATAGCATGATTAGAATTGTTAGATTTGATTGCGTATATACCTGCGAAAGATGGCTTGATCTTTCCTTCTTTGATCGCTTGCAGGTAATCTGGGTAGCTTCTCTTCCAATGTCTTATCTTGTGACAGTGGTGGCACTCTGCCTTCTTCGGGTTAGAACAGGGCTTAGCGGGATCAACTTTGGTCCCACTAGAAGAGGCACCATCTCGGGCTTTCACCTTGCGATAGTTCTTCGATGAAGATTTCCTCTTCTTTCCCTTTCCTTGACCAATAGCCAAGACAGGAGCAGCGGACAGATTGGGAGTAGGTGCAACAGACTTGTCCTTGAAGTTGCTCTCAGCGACCCTCAAGAGACCTTGGAGTTTACTTAGGGTGACCTCTTCTTTGTTCATGTGGTAGGTCATCCTAAATTGGTTGTACATCGGAGGCAAAGAGTGAAGCACCATGTCGATCGCCAAGTCCTCACCGAAGTCAACATTTAACTTGCGAAGGCGGTCGACATACCTTTGCATCTTTTGCAGGTGCACAGTAAGAGATTCTTCATGACCCATCTTCGCGGAAATCATGTTGGTGAAAATCTCATAACGCTCTTGTCTCGCATTTTGATGGTATCTCTCCAATAAGTCTTGGTGCATCTCGTACGGGTACATGTCCTCGTAGGACTTTTGGAATTCAGAGTTCATGGTGGCGATCATGATGCAGTGTACCTTCGTTGCATCTCGCTCATGAGTTTCAAAGGCGGTGATTTCGGCAGGAGTAGCAACTTCGGGGTTGATTTTCTCGAGCTTCTCATCGAGGACATACTCCTTATCCTCATAGCGAGCAATGGTGCGAATGTACCTTATCCATTCGCTAAAGTTCGTTCCATCGAAGGTGACCTTTTGGCAAAGGCTCATCAACATGAAAGAACTAGAAGCAGCGTTGTTTGCATTCGACATCTTTGATTAGAAAAAGGACAAAGATAGACTAGAATAAGAATCCCTAATTATCACCCAATAAGAAAAATTAGGGGTAGCATCCAACAATAACATTTACATACTAGAAAAGGGATGTCGTAATCTAACATGAAAATAAATTGAAGGTAAGTGAATGACGATTCACTAATTCTCCATTACAAAACTTAAACTATTAGTCCTAAGTGTTTTTTGAGAATTCCTAGGTTCGGATGAGATTCATTGAAACTATTCAATGGCATGTTTAAATCTCGATATGCCCCTCTCGTTTGTGACTGGGATGTCGAGGATCACAAAGCGGGTGTGAATTACCATGCAAATTCACATGGTGCCTTCATTGTAACGATCACCTATTCGATGTGCCGGTAAACCACACACGCTCCATCGAACTATGATAAACAATGAATCACCCTTTGCCACCTTCGCTTAGAACCAATTAGTGTGCCGGTAAACCACACACGCTCCACTAACTTCTTAGCAAGGTGCAAAGTGTAATTTCATGGGATTGCATCAATTCACTTTTCCTAAAGTAACTAGGATTGGGAAATTTTTTAAAATATGTGTAGTTACTTTATATTTCTTATTATACTTTTAATGAGAGGATGAGGTTGCCCTATCCTACCCGTTCGGCTAACGACCCTCCACCAATCAAGCAAGCGGTGGGTGTGAGTGTACACCCATTAAGCGCCATTTTATAGGCCGCAACCTTATACCCACCTTATAGATCGGCTTCGTGAATGAGGCCTACTAACGGTAATACTAGCATTTAGTTATACATATATATATTATTCTAGTAATATCATATTAGTATACGGTTGTATTTTAAAACTTTTAAAATCTACGGTTTGAAATTTAAGTTGTCTAAATTAAAACTTTTTAATCACAAATATAAATTTCAAAACTTGTGGGTAAGTTTTAAACATTTAAAACATGGAGGATCAAATAACAAATAATTCCAATTAACAATTAATATCCTAATTATCTATATTTGATTTTATTCAAGATAATTACCAAAATAATTAAAATAATTAATTAATTATCATATAAGGAAATTAAATATTTTATTAGTTGATAAATACCTTTAATTAGATCAAGATAATAGTCATATATATTAAAAAATCGGATTTAGATTGATCTATTATGATTAAGGTAAGTTTCCATAAGATAATTATGAAAAAATCCCGAATCTGGCCATTCCTGACGCTTGGCCTCGCCGAGTGCACAAGGGGACTCGCCGAGTCAGGCCTACTCGTCGAGTCCACCTTGGGACTCGCCGAGTCAGTGACTCAGAAACCTAAAAATCGAATTTTGCAGGTTTGTTTCAGTTAATCAAACAACAATTTAAAGAAAACCAAGCTAGTCTCTGATACCACTGATGGGTTTTAGCCATAAGAACTTTCCTATGTGCGCATGCAAAACCCTAATGCTTGGATCTAGGATTTCTAATAAACATGCTTTGAATCCAAGTCTTCTAATGACTAATTAGGTTAAATAACAACATTGAAACAGATCTAGAATCATACCTTTGAGTTCCTTGTTGATCTTGAGGTCTTGGAGCTTCTAGAGTCACAAATGTCACTCCTCTAATGGCTTACAAACACCAATAGCAAGAAAAATGATTTAGGAGAGAGGAAAGGGGAGGAATTCGGCCAGGGTTCTCTTACTTTAGGAGATGTATCGAATTCCCTATGCCATAGGGTCTATTTATACTTGTAGACTCATTAAGGGTTACAACCTAAACCCTAATTGGATAATCTTCTCTTAAGGCTATCCAAATCCATTCCTTAGATATCTATATGGACGATTTTAGCTATCCTAAAACCCTTAGAATTCGTCCAAAGCATATCCCAATGGATTTACAGTCTAAAGCTTAACTATCAAACAATTGACAGTTTATACCCCTTTATTTAATTAATCTCTTTAAGTCACCAAATTAATTCTAATTAATTCTATGACTTATATTAATCAAATAACAAATATATTATTCTCATAATATATTAATAATATTTACTCTCTCTTAATAAATCATCCTATCAAGTTGCTATGGTGAAGGCAACCCAAAAGGACCATGCACAACCGGGTCAAATACTTGCCTAATATAGTTGCAGCCTTAGACACTATTCCAACAGTCTCACCAATTCCTTCACCTACTCAAACAATTCCTACTTCCATTCCCACCAAAAACCCCTCTACCACCATTCCCAAAACTTCTTTCCCTATACCACCACCCATTTTCACTGATACCACAACAACAACAACAACTGCAAAGGTTACAACCAACGTATCTGATACGGGGGTTCATACCGATACAACCGAACCACCACCTGTAACCGAACCCCAGCATACAACCGAACCTATCCACACTCAACCACCACCCGAAACTACCCCCACCAACACTCAACCTGAGCCTACACAAACCACCACACCCCCAGCTTCACCACCCCCAACATCTCCAGATCATGCCTCTGATGGAGATAACCCTTTTCTTGGAGGGGAAAATATGACCTTCGATTCGGTCTACTTTAGTCCGTTTCAGGTCCCAAGCGACGATGAGGAGGATGCTCCAGTAACAAAGAAGCATCTTAAGGAACTAAATGAGAAGGTTGACTTGCTTATTGCTTCATCCTCCAACACTCAATCCTCTCTCTCTGAAGCCGCTCTTCAGAAGATTGTTGATGCCTTCTCCAGGGCTCAGCATGATTCCGTCGCCTCTGCCTCTGCAGCAATAGACGCCTCCACAAAAGCTTGTGAGGCAGCGACCGCAAAAGTCGATAAACTATTCTCTGAAGCCTCTTCCCTGTTAAAGTCCTTACAGGAGAGCGTCGATGCAACAAAGACAACGTTGGAACCAATCGTTCAGCAATTGGCCACGTTCGTCTCAACGGAGTTGAAGTCGTTCGCTACCCTTCGCCAATCCATCAGCGACGACAACTCGGCCCTTCGTGCCTCCATTGACGAGCGTCTCGCTAAACTTCAAGAGGATCTCGCTGTCGAAAACTCGTTAATGGACGTTCTTGCAAGTAAAACCACTGCCCTCAAGGTCAAGAGTGCTCAGCTTTACAATTCTCAGCAACAGATTGAAGTTCTTCGATCCGAACGGAAGGTTATCAAAACATGTGTTTCGGATGTACACTCTGCCCTATCCAGCATCCTAGAAGCACACGATCCGATTCTCAATCATTCGGTAAGGCGCACCCTTGCTGAAAAACTTGCTCCTGCCATGGACCTTCTCAGCAAAATTGAAGGGCTACCTAGTTTTGTGTCCACTCCGAAACAAGGGGGAGAAGTGAAGTCTGGATCGAAACCACCTCCTTCCTCAAAAGCTGCTCACACAACCGAACCTCCTCCTACTGGTCAAACTTCGGGTTCGGGTGTGAAGGATAAAGGAAAGAAGATAGCTGAGGAAGAAGATGAAGATGATTAAGAAACCATTGCGGACATGTTGAAGCACAAAAACAGTCGCAATGTTGATGATGACAACATTCGTGTGGCGCGAGAAGCTGAAGAAGCCGAACGCAAGAAGAAAGAAGCCCACGATCTCCTCGAGAGCAGGAAGACTCTTTTCTCTGCTTGGACTCGAGAGAGAATGATAAAGGAGGCCATAGATACTCCAAGCATCCTATGGCTTGAACCGGTAATATCCTTCGACTGCTACAATTCTGTCGATTCGCAGTTTGATATGCCCTTGACCCGAAAGGCGTTTATCTTCCACGCCTTCTCCAACATTTTTGAAGTCCCTCATCCTAATGTTGAGGTTGATCGGGAGTTAATCAAATTCTATCTGAAGGCTGCTCAACCACAGTACCAAACATGGAGCGCTCAGAAGATCGTTAATGTTCGGGTCTTGAAGCCATATACCGAAGGGAGATTCATCAACGTTCGGTTCAGGGTGATCAGAGGGTCTGCAAGAACCGAACATCTCATATCCTTAGCAAACCTACCGAACCTCAACCCCCATGGTTGGATCGTTCTGCATAACATCCTCTTGACTAATGAAGCTGAATATGGTCCGATCATAGACCATCTCAAAAGGATGTTGGTGTGCTACATCATGGAGGTAGCCCTGATGGACCAGGAGATTGCCAACGTCTTCAAGAAGAAACCGAAGATCTCTCCTGTTGGATCGGCCAGTGATCTCAATCAGATGAAGATGGGCAAGATTGACCCGAGACGTAATTCGGTCATGTTCACTAGAGCAGAAGGACAGAAATGTCTCTTTGCCTTAGCGGATAAACATCTTTATACCACTGCTTGTCTTGAGCATGTGCTGTCGATCATCCATTGGTGTAAAGAGAATGCAGCGGATGATATCAAATATTTCAATGATATGATACAGTGGTACATCCGATTCAGACAGACGATACTCGCCCTTATCTCTCGTCTGTTTCAGACTGTAAAGAAGAAGGCTCCTGCTGCTGCCGGCCCAAGTAAGAAGTGAAGATCTCGATCCAATTGACGCAAAGGGGGAGATTGTTGGGTTGCAGATTCGTTTAAGGATTGCGTCATTGGGCTCGGTTAATAGTCCAATAATTTTGTACTCCGGTTTGGGCCTGTCCAACCGTGAGCTGTTAGGTTTACTATATAAGGATATGCTTGCATGCATATTAGGTTAACGATCAAGAATACAATAGAGAGAATTACGATAGCTTTGATTTTCTTTATCGTTCCTGTAAACCTTCTAACCCTCTACAGTTGATGTTCTTTATCGAGCTCTTCTGAGGGTTGTTTTATAATCATTCGACACGTTTGATTCATTCTTGAGTTGTTTATTGTTTTCGTGTTCTTGCTGTTTACTGTTTATTTAACCTGTTTGAGATCTAATCGATCTTCAAGATTAAGTTTTAATCTTATCAGCCGAGTAGGTGTTATTTTTAGTGTTTTTCTTCTTTGTTCCATTCTCGAGCTCTCAACCGCTTCTCCTACTTCCTTCTGCTTCCGAGCTTCATTTTTGGACTGAAAATATAATTCAAACACTTTTAAGTACCTTTTGTCCACAAAATGCAATAATTTAGCTAATAAATGAATAAAAATCTATACTTAATATGAACTAAATATGCACATATCAAAATACCCCACACTTGACTTTTGCTTGCCCCCAAGCAAAACTGAATTTTAAAACATTAGAATCACATATGACAACTCCAATCTAACCCAGCCATTATACCAAGACGGCAACGCATACATTTGTGTCTAATTTTTCCTAATAACCCTGCATAGTCCAAATACTCACAATCCTCATAAACATTCGCTCACTCACCCCGAACTAGCTCATTTTATGCATCCCTTCGAATCCATCCGTAGAAAACCTCTTACCCTCAAGGTATTTTTAGTTGAGCAACCCAAGCATACATAATCTAGAATTACAACTTTTCGATACCACTATGGAGCTTTTTCGAATTCTTCACTTCCTTGATAATTTGATCTTTGATCTCTTTGAATTCACCACCTTTATTGTTTGATTTCTGGTATCTCCAACTTTTTGAATTTCTTGGAATTTTGATCTTTTGATCTTCACTTTATTTGTTCCAAAATTCTTCAAACTTTTCTTGTAATTCTCTCTTTTTTTTCACTCAAAAACCTACATGCTTAAGCAGGGGCGCTCAACCTCAACCTTTATTGGCTAACGATAATAATTTTCCTGGATACATTTCAGGTTTAGGCTGCTAAACATATTGCATCCCTCAGGCTGAGCGGGGTCGTGTTTTTGTCCCATGATTTCACTGGAATAAGGAAGCCACAAATGCACTAGAACGTGTATAGGCTCAACTAAACATTTGGGTTTTCATGCAATTATCAACACAATTCTAACATGGAATCCTAATTTGCTTTTACCAAAATAATATTTTTGGTATGCAACAATTTTTTAAAATTAGCCTAAATTAAGATTCTAAATTTTCTAATATGTGACCAACCCCCTACCCCACACTTATTTTATGCAATGCCCTCATTGCATATTATGCAAACAAAATAAAAATGCAAATATAGAGGGAATTGGAACAAACTCCCCTGGGGTAGCAACCGATAGGTTGATACTCTTTTCTTCAGCTCCATCTTCAATGGACTTTAGCCATGGGAACAGCTCATCCATGACTTGGGTGTCAAAATCTCATGTGAAAGCTCCAAATATGCAGGGAAAACAGTGTAAGATCTTCAAGAATCGATATCGAAGAATAAGTGGTCAAGTGGTACACTCAGCAGCATGAAATCAGCAGTCCTTTTGGTATATAAATGAACGACTCGTCGAGTATAAGCGCGGACATCTTCGAATATGTGAGAATACAAGACGACTCGTTGAGTCAGTTTAGTGCACTCGACGAGTAGACCGCTGGACGAAAAAAATGATATTCTGCATTTGTTCCAGCCTCTAATAAATCTTCAAAATTTCTCCTCACTTCTAGACTCACTTGCTCATGTCCCTAGGGACTAGACTCGACACTTTGACTCTAACGCTTCCCTTTCTTGACTCTCTCTTTCACTTTTTATAACTCTCTTGACTCTACGACTCTAAACCCTTCTATGCAAGCACTCCTAATCCAATTCTGAAAATCATCAAGGCAATCAAATATCAAGCATAACAGTAAAAGTCTTAACAAATTCCAAAACACACCAAATAAGAACAAAAACAAAAATAAAAATTGTTTAATAAAAACACAAAGGACTAATCCTCCTCCTCATCGTCATGATCATGCGCCGCTCCACTTCTACTCGCGCCACTCCTTCTCGCATTGATCACCTCTTCCCAAGACGTAATATATGCGAAGTTACCACCATCGATATGCGGAATGTTGAAGTGGTCAAAAAGTCGAATTTGGGATTGATTGCTAAAGTTGATACCCCACGCCATTTGATCTTGTAACCGCCTCATCTCAGCATTGTACCAATCCATTGGTACTTCATCATTGTCTACCGGAATCACCGGCGGTTCCTCCTCTACATCACACTCTCGCCTCGATTGGACCCTCCTTCCCGGCGCCTCGGGACCAACAACAGGATCATCATGCGGGATAGCATAATGACCTCCACCATAGTCCTCAACGATCCTAGCCCTCCAAAAAAGAATGGGATTGAATGGAGGGTTAGGAATCATAGTCATCAAATTCCACGCGCCACGAGTCATCAACCCAAACGAATTGGCGAGTCATGTGACAAACATACCACCATTAATCTTCGATGTCTTGCGGTCTTTGACCGCACCCTCCGCTAAATATGAAGCCAAACACCAAGGAATATTGCAGAAAGTGTCGGGTGTGATAATGCTCCATAAGTAAAAGACATCAAGGTTAGAAACCTTGCCATCATCCTTTCTTTGGCTAATGGTGGTGGAAATAAGGCAATGAATAAGGCGGTGTGTAGGCGACCGAATGCTTCCCTCCTAGGCTGACTTCGGAATGTACACTTTGTTGGTAATCGTATTTCACCAACCCGTGCTCGTCACTCCATCGGGGAACACCTTGTGAGAGCGTTCCATAAATGCACGGAAAATAGCGGTCGAGACCAATAACCGGTCATAAATACCCATCCGACAAGCAAGATCAACCACAGAGCACTGATGAAACTCGCCCCCAAGACAGAAACTGACACTCGTCGGGTGATAGCAATCATCTCCCCCATGAAAAGATACTGTGGAGAAAAATTCCAGGCAAAGCTCCCGGTACACCGGCTCTTGAATACGAAAGACCCGGCTCCACCCATCGCAAACCATCGTCTCCCCCTCATAAGCAAACTCATTTAAAAGATAAGGAGCCAACTCCTCTTCATAACACACACTTTGCAACCAACCCCAATCAATTCTGTTGGGCACGTAAATTTCTTTCTTCCTCACTTCAGCTAATTTCTTCTTCCATCTCGTCATGGTTGAAGCGGATTCAATTTGAGGGAAATTTAACCAAGGAAAATCTCCTTGGCGTCCACTGGAACCTTGTCCCCTGTGAAACATTGTCCCTGCAAAACAAAGAACATAAAACCCAGAAAACACAAAAAATCATCAAAACATATCACGCTTGGGTCCCCGACTCGACTCGTCGAGTCCATGAACGACTCGGTGAGTCGCAAGAACTGCGCGAGTCAGCCGGCGAGTCGGTCAAAATTCAACCATGAAATCTCAAAATTAACTCAAGGGTTTTGTCCAGGGATGTGTCTATAAGGTATTAGGGCAAGAATAATCATCCAAAACAACATAATTTATGAGAAATCAAAACCCTAGAAATTCACTATGCTTCAAAATCGGGTATTATATGAAATTATTACCCTAGATCATCTAAAAACCATGCTTTTAACAGAAATTAGGAAGAAATTCAGTACCTTTTGTGATGGAAATTGAAAAACTTGAAGAACAATTGAAGGAGAGGATGAATGCCTGAGAGAAAGAGTTGGGAGGGAGGCACACGGCGACTGAGTTGTGAAAAAAAACTGATTTCATTAGGGTTAACACCCTAGTTACCGGTTGTAAAAGTAATTTCATTATTATTGTTTTCTGTAAATAAAACCGACTCGTCGAGTCAGGGTCAGACTCAGCGAGTCAGGTCGCGATTTTTAAAACTATCTGGAATATGAATCGACTCGTCGAGTCATGGTCAGACTCAGTGAGTCTTTTGCAAACAATTCAAAAATTATAAAATTTTGCTATTTATTTAGAAAAGAAAATTTATTCCACCCCACACTTAGTCCATACGCACTCTCAAGCAAACATGTCCGACGAATTGGAAGATTAAAATTCTAAAAAAAATCAAACAAAACTAAAAAGGTAAAAGAAAGCAAACTCTAAATAACGGGTTGCCTCCCGCCAAGCGCTTCTTTTTAAGGAGTCGTTAGCTGGACTCCTTCCCATCTACGTCTCGTCATCTTCCAGCACCGGGAATTCACGCCTAATCTTTTGTGGTTTGTACTTTGTCTTGTAAGCATGAATCTTCTTTTTGTAAGCCCGTTTTAATTCCTCTCTCTTCTTTTTTACAGCATCATCCTCAGCTGCTTGGGCTTCCCTTCTCCTCTTTTTCTTCGTCACCCCATTCTTTTCACCATCTCTTGCACCTCCTTTTCCTCAAACTTAATTACTCCATATTTTGTGAAAATTCATGCTCTAGGTTTAGTAATGAAAGGTTGATCAGCCTCCACTCTCCTTTCATTTGCCCTCTCCTCTTTTTCTGTGCTTACCCCATCTTCAAGCGGAATTGCATCAAGACATGCTATATGGACATGTTGATCTTTCGTGTCCATTTCTCCTTCTGTTTTTTGTTTTTCTAGAGAATGATGAAAAATATCCAAGTCCAGCTTATGCAGAGAACTAGCAACAAGCAGATCTAAGTCGTCCAAGTTGCTGACAGTTTCGACTGGACTCGTCGAGTCCAGGAAAGTGACTCGGCGAGTCAGATCGTATTTCACCATTTCCACTGTGTTTTCCGAGTTGTCTCCTTCTAGTAGCTTTTCTATCTCCTCCAAGTCCTTGTTAACATCTCCATCCTCTCCAGAAGGTAGCAAAAACTTGCTTGGATCTTCTTCTTGCAAAAGTGCAAGTTGTTTTTGTAGTATCTCGTCATCCAAATGGATAAATGAGATCTCTTCTTTTCTTTCCTCTTCTTGCTTGGCTTCTGGTACAGCTCTAAATATTTCTGACTCGTCTCCTAATCTTAACGTTAGTGTAGACTCACATACATCAATTAACGCACATGCGGTGTTTAAAAATGACCTCCCCAAAATAATCGGAATTTCGGGGTCTTCTTCCATATCAAGCACCACAAAGTCTACTGGAAATATGAACTTGTCGACTTTAATAAGAAGATTCTCACAAACGCCTCGTGGATGAATTGTTTTCTTGTCTGCCAAATGGATCTTCTGCCTTTTCGAGTCTATTAGAGGGACTCGGCGAGTCTGGTCGGGTTTAGCTGGAGCCGACTCTTCTGCCTTTTCTGTCTTCCTCTTGGAGATCCTCTATGCATGTGTGAAAAATTCTTCATTACTGGAGGTCACTGCACTCACATTCTCCATTCTCGGATTGGTTTCGGTATTACTTGGAAGTTGACCCGGTCTTCTTTTGTTCACTTGGTGCGCAAGTTGTCCCAGCTGTTTCTCAATGTTGAGAATGGATGCCTGCTGATTCCTTAGCATATTTCTGGTCTCGTGTATTGCAGCATCGTGATCATTGTGTCTCTTTTCGGACGCGACTATGAATCTAGTAAACAATTCTTCTAAATCGGCCTTCTTTTCCACTACTGGATCTTCCTTTTGATAATATCCCCTCTCCTTCTGCTTGTATTTCTCCTCCTTAGCCTTCTTGTACTCTTCGTATGGGAGCCATTCCTTCTTCGGTTTCCGCCAATTCTCGTCGTATCGATCGCCACTTGAATAGAATACTTGAGCCTTCTCGTTTCCATTTTCATCCAAATCACAATCCTTTGTGAGATGGGGCCCTCTACAATTCTCACATCCAACCCGAATAGCATGGATTGTTTGATCCATTTTTGCCATCCTTCTATCTAGACTATCGAGCTTAGCTATCACCGCCGCCATGCTATCATTTGTCGAGTTCACTACCCCCCGACTTACTTCGTTTCTTGGATTGTGGTATTCTCTAGAGTGCTTAGAGAATTCTTCAATTAACTCCTTGATTACCGGGGGCGCCTTCTTCGTGATCGGGCCTTGAGAATCGAGCAATTGCTTTGTGGTGACATTGACTCCATCATAGAAAATGGAGATCTCTTGTTGGCTATTGAGGTCATGGTGTGGGCAATTTCTAAGCAAACCTTTGTATCTTTCCCAAGCTTCATAAAGAGATTCTACGGGTTGTTGCTCGAAGTTGGCAATGGCTTTCTTTAGCTTGGCTATTTTGGAGGGCGGGCAAAAGTGGTCTATGAACTCTTCTTTCATCTTGGCCCATGTGGTGACCGATCCGGGAGGAAGTGACTTTAGCCAATCCTTTGCAGCTCCTTTGAACGTGACTGGAAGCATGCAAAGAAGCTGGGTCTCGCGTGGAACATTCGGTACATTGATATAGTCAACCACATCATTCACTTCGTCTAAGTTCTTGTAGGCGTCTTCGTGATCCTTCCCATAAAAAGGAATCTCCTTGAGTTGAGCGAGAATATGGCCTTTTAGTTTGAAAGTAGCGGTTGCGGGAATTGCAGGCTGCACAAGTCCCGGGCCGGTGTCATCGCGCATCCTCTTCTTCCATTCCCCCATGGGGACTTCATTGATATTAGCCATGGTGATAGCTAAATCGTCTTCAAACTCGGATTCGTGCTCGTATGTGGGCTCATCTTCTTCCTCGGTCTTGTACTCGATATCTTCTTGAATTGGGTCTCCGATTGGCAAAGAGGCATTGGATGCTCCTTATTTGCTGCTCCTCTTCTTGCTGAAAACAGACTTGAGGTTTTTGAGTGTTGAGTTCTTTGAAGAAGCGGATTCTCCAACGGTTTTGCCTTTGCTCCTCCTTAGTGTGGATTCCGAGTCTTCAAGAGGAGGGACCAGAGGTGTATCAGATCCTCGGGTCATGAAACAACTGTAAACAAAACAAAAAACGCGTAAAAAGAATAAAAATAAAATAAAAAATTAAAACTGTAACACCGATGTACTCGCCGAGTCTGCACGAGTGCACTCGGCGAGTTCAACGCAAAACCAGAAAAAAAATTTCTAGTTACTTTAAAAACGGATTTTTATTAAAACTTATTCTACTTACTGAATTACCTTTTAAATAACTTTGTGTAAGATAAATCACACACAAAGGATAGATTAAATAGAATTTAATAGTTAATTTTAGAACCGTTCCCCGGCAACGGCGCCAAAAACTTGATGTGTGCATACTCACTTAGTTTTAAACCTACTTTTAATTATAAAATAAATACACAAAGGCAGTGGACCTATCAATTGTGGTATAGTTAAATAAGTAGGGTGTCGAACACAGGGAACGGTAAATTAAAACTAAAAACTAATTTTATCTAAATTAATTAATAAGTAGGGGTTTTCTCTAGTTTTACAAGACTAGAAACTTGCTAACTATTACTTAATTTAAAAACTAGAAAACAACGAATTAACTAGATTCAATAATGGGAAGGAACTTCTGTTTAGCTCAACTCAATTGATCCTATAGTTGATTTCAAGGTAATGGTGCAATGGATTAATTCTTTTGTTGGTTACCGATTCAAGTGACTAGATTCGCATTCACTACACTAATCCTTAGCAAATAAACTAACTTAAACAGTGGCCAGTTGTCTAATTTAATAAAATTTACTAGACTAATTATTCGGTTAATTTAGACTTGCAATAGTTAACTAATTTGGTCTTTTAATTAACCTCTTGTTGATGGTCATCACACAAGCTTGCACATGAATTTACTCAATTTTCTTATTAACTCTAGTTTCATGTTCATTAATCCTAGACATATGACAAAGTGGTCACATAGCATATGAGGTTGATAATCAATAGATGTTCATGCTAATCAATTATCTTCCTATTAACAGAAAATTAATTATTATTCACACACAAGGTTCTTTAGCAAGCTAAAATAACAAAAATCACCAACTTAGAATTAATCCTACCAACAATCAAACCATAGTATCAATTTTGTATCCCCAAACAGAAGTCAAAAGGGTTTAGCTCATAATTGAAGTAAATAACAGCAAACAAACAGACTCTAATTGTTTAACCATAGCGACAAAACAAAAGATTAAGTAGAATGATGAAATTTGCCTCAAATCTCCTTCGGAATTGAATTCTAGCTTATAACTTTGTCTTCTAGGGTTTTACTGACTTCTTAATCGCAGCTAAACTCTTCTGAATCGTTCCAGAATCCTCCCCAATCGTTCTGAGGAGTTATCTTTATATTTACGAATCGATTCGTCGAGTCAGGTGCCGACTCGTCGACTCCATCTCTCAATCCCCGTATTGTGATAAGTCTCTAGGTTTCCAAGTCTTTATCTTCTCGAATCTTCGCTTGGACTTGCCGAGTAGTCGACCTTACTCACCGAGTAGGTGTTATTTTTAGTGTTTTTCTTCTTTGTTCCATTCTCGAGCTCTCAACCGCTTCTCCTGCTTCCTTCTGCTTCCGAGCTTCATTTTTGGACTGAAAATATAATTCAAACACTTTTAAGTACCTTTTGTCCACAAAATGCAATAATTTAGCTAATAAATGAATCAAAATCTATACTTAATATGAACTAAATATGCACATATCAATGATTTACACAATCAACCCATATATTTAGTTAGTCTCCATTTGATCACTTAATTAATTCCAAATTAATTCTTGATCAATACTAATTAAATAACCTTATTAATATATTAGAACTTATAATATATTAACAAACCTTAAGTGTTATTTCTCTCATTTTAGTCTATCCAAATGCATGATGCCATGCAACCCAAATGGACCATGTCGGGTCGGGTCAAGTCTTACCAATTATAGTTATGGACTTAGACATTAATGATGGTTTTTGGTCATAAGAACATCCTATGTGCTCATACAAACCCTAAATGCTTGGATCTAGGTTTCTCTGTTGTACATGCAATTTATCCAAGACTATAAACCCTAGATCTAGCATATTATAATCAATACAGCATATAATTAGGGTTTAGATCATACCTTGATTGTTATATAGCAATAACAATCTCAAATCCTCTAATGTAATGACTTTAGAAAGCTTAGAGTCACAAATGTCACTCCTCTAATGGTTCACAAACACCAAGAGCAAGAGGATGAAGAATAAAAGAGAAGGAGGCTCACAAAAACGTGTGGAAACCCTAGACCATTAGCTTTCCACGTTTTTTGGAGCATAAGGGTTCTATATTGTGACAACCCGATATTTCGAGTCAATGTAATGTAAAACCGATCAAATTTAGGTCAAAATGTAACCTTCCTAAAATCTTATTCGGACTAAATAAAGTAGTAGGAATCATATCAAGGTTTGCGTACATAAAAAGAACGTCCAAATCTGACTTCGTATGAGGAAGTTATGAATTTTTGAAGAAATTCCTTAATCACGTCATTTTAATAAATAAATAATAAAAATACTTTCGGAATTTACCAACGGAATCTAAACGAAAGTTGTAGATCATGGTCTCACCTTCGCGTGGATATAAAGAACGTCAAAAACGGAGTTCGTATGAGGGAGATATGAATTTTTGAAGTTTATTTATAATAAATATAAATTTAATTATAAATTCCCGGTAATATCCGAAGGGGAGTCATCGGATTGGACCGAAGTACGCCTTGCGTACCTTCGTACGCCCCGCGTACTGAGATCGAGGGTCTCGGATCGTCCACGTCGCACTATCCGAAGAATCTAACCCGTCCGACCCGCTGTCCCGTCCGACCCGCCGTCCCATCCGACCCGCGTACCCAGCAACCCGTCCCATCCGAACCAAGGCAGTCGAGGCTTCGGTCATGCATGACGTACGCGTACGCGCTGCGTACGAGCATACGCCCCGCGTTCGGAGGCGGTTCAGCCTTCCTATAAATAGGATGCGAGGCTTTCCGAAAATGTTGCTCATTTCTCTCCTCTCTCTCACAACCTTGTCTTTTTGCTCAAGTCCCCGTTATAACCCGAAGCTCTGGTCTTTTTGCTCAAGTCCCGAGGGTCGATTTTACTCCCGGGATTCCTGAGAATCCTGTGACAACCCTATTTTTCCCAAAAAGCATTATAAACACTCGAAAGCTAAAAACAACGAAATTAACCTCGAAAATAAAGTGTTCAAGTATCTAAGTTGGGATGCATCGAATATTAGATATCATGCCAAGGTTTCCAAAAACATAAAGAACGCTCAAAACCGGGTTACATTGAAGAAATTATAACCACTCGTATATTTACGACGCGACGTTAAAACATTTTTTTGACGTAAAAAGTAGAATCTCAATAAAATGCATTTTTAAGCCTTAAGTATCTAAACAAAAGTCGTAGATCTCGTTGAAAGGTGAACGTACATAAAAGGATCGCCCAAATTGGACCTCGTATGAAGAAGTTACGAATTTTCAAAGTTTCGTAACAGTAGTAGAGGGCTAAAAACTCGGATTGAAGATCGAGTGTTATTTAGCTAACGCAACCTAAACGAAAGTTGAAGATCTCCTCAGTAGTAATAAAACAATAAAAAGACAAACGAAAACCGACGTCGAATAAAGGACCTATGAATTTTTAACGAACTTTAGGAGGCCCGGCCTATTAAAAATATATCATTAAAAATAAAGTCAAAACTAGCCGACGGAGTCTAAAGGAAAGTTGTAGAGCATAATCTCACCTACGCGTGGATATAAAGAACGCGAAAAACGGAGCTCGTACGCAAAAGTTACGGAATTTAGAAGTCGGAAGCAGGGATTACGCCCCGCGTACTCTGGGAGTACGCCCCGCGTACTAGACCCAGAGTCGAGTCCCATCGGCCCGCCCAAGCTACGCTTAACTAGCCAGGAGTCGTAAGCCATGACGCCATATTACGCCCAGCGTAACGACGTACGCGCCGCGTACGTGAGTACGCCCAGCGTACTCCAAAATTACGCCCCGCGTACTCACTCTTCCAGCACTATAAATAGATGGCATGAGCTCGAGTCTTTGCACACCTTTCTCAAATCCCCAGTTACTCTCACACACTTCCAAGCACCAGAGACCATTCCCTCACCTCGGTTTCCGCACTCGAGCCCCCGACGGAAGATTTACGCTGCAGAGATCCCCGAAGATCCCGACGACGCAACCATCCGCGGACGAAGTTCTGCTCAACCCTAGCCTCTCTCTTCGAAACGAGTGAGTTCATACCCCTACTTTTCAATTCTTTTCACGTTTTAGGGGGGGAAATACAAGTACATTACAAATCAAAGTGTTATTTTTATAATATCGTTCTTATAGAGTGTTGATACAAAAATAACTTTATGTTTTAAAGGGATATTATATCACCAAGTTGTTATTACCAAATGGGAACATACTTTTGACAAACTATAATGAGCATAGTATTCAAGTGATTCATACATTTTACATATACATCTCGACAAATGAAATGCTTTCAAAAGAAGTACAGTCTTTTATCATCGTAAAATCTGTTTATACCTAGTAATGTGAGACAGCTTCACGTACGTTCGAGTATGCATTATTAAGTCCTGTATTATATACCATAATCCCTTGTAGGGGGAGCGTGATACTTGTGTATAGATCTATACGGGATTGACAATCCCACACCTAAGCTGTTAGCTACAGCTAGGCCGGCAGGCCTGGGGTGACAAATGTCATAACAGTTCCAACGCCTGAAGAACGTTGTTACAGGCCATCATTGTCAATAGCATGGTTATAAAACTCACATAAAAGTATAAAAACAAGTTAGATTTACGAGATTCATACATGCATTTCAGTTTTCCATTTCATTGTTAATACAAATGTTATCACTATTATTCAAGCATGGAAAACACTAATGCACTCCAACACGGGAAACTTTTCAAATCATCTATAGAAAATATTGGATTTTTCTGAAAACCTCGTTCATCGATTTACTATCAAAAAGTACATACTTTTCAATACAAAACACTTATGAACTCACCAACTTAATTGTTGACACTCTTTCGAAACCACTTGTATTTCTCAGGGAATCAGTAATACAGGTAACTACCAGCTTTTGGAGAAGGAAACACTAAAGATGTTTTATTATTGAACATTTATCATCTCATTGTAATATTCTTTTGCTATTATGTATAACGCAACAACATACGTTTTCATTATATATGTGATGGTTGTGTTACTTTCTTTACAATACTCAATGGTTGTGATACTACGTGAAGTCATCCACCCCCGAATGTTTCCGCCATTCTGGTTTGGGGGTGTGACAGATTGGTATCAGAGCATTGTTTATAGTGAACTAAGTATATCGAACCACATACGATATACAAACTATAAATGCAAAGGGGACCAAAAACCCTCTGGTGAAGCATTTTCATGAACAAAATACATTCTTTTAAAGATATACATTTTTACAAGCATGCATAAATCTCGTATCATAACAAGTTTTACTAAAAAGTATTACGGCAAGTTACGACACTACGATTGAGCCTCGGGGTATGTAATCATGTCGAGAATAAATATAGCCTGATCAACTATATTTATCCTGGATTTGACCAACGTACGTCGAGGAATGGTCGTAGTGGACAACAAGCCGAAAACTTACCAAATACAAAATTGTTCTAGTTTCGCCAAGTTGAAATAGTATAGAAGTATTATTAAAAATAGTTGTACAATAAAAATTATAGTTAAAAATAATAAGTCGCTAAATAGAAATTTCTTTTCTTATAACGTTCTCATACATCTATCCTAGTACAGACAAATGGCCGGGTTCCATTTACCAGGAGATCCCTACTACCCAGACCAAGGCAACGGCGGTTGGATAGAAGAAGACCCGGAGGAAGACCCAGAGGAAATCGAAGAAGAGGTCGAGGAAGAATTCGAAGTCGAAGTCGGAGAGGAGTTCGAAGTCGACGAAGAGATCGTGGAGATTTCTAGCGGGACAGACTCCGAGCCAGAAGTGTACAACCCTCCCATCCCTCATCCTCCCGTAATCAGACTAGATCAACCGGGACCCATCCCCATCTGGGGAAGCCACCTCTACTACTGGAGCCGCCAACAAGGTGTACGCCCTCCATTCGGCATGTGTCGGGATTTTTACAACGTCAGTGGGGGAGGCTCAGCAGATCGAGCACTTCCTATCGTCGTGAATGCTATAGCTAACCAGAACTACCAGGCGGACCAACAAGCAGCCAGAGTTCGTGAAATCAATGCTGCTACCCAAGGTAACGCCGCTGACATCCGCCGTTTGGAAGGACTACATGAGAATACCCAAATCTACACGGGAACACTTCAGAACCAAATGATAGTGGCTCTGGCAGAAATAAGAGGGATGAAGGAACAACAAGCGGATTTTGAGAGGCGACTAATGGGAGTCAAACGGTCGGATGCCGAGTCTAGCTCCAAACGCCGCAAATAGAGCTTGTTCGATGCCCAACAATTTTGTTATAGATTAGGATTTCGGATAAAAGTTTTTCCTTTATTTTCCCTGTTGTATCCGTAATCGGAGATCTCTAGGAGGATCAAATTTTTCCCGAACAAGATATGTAATGTAACACACCTCAAGTGTGACCTATATGAATGAATATGAAGTATTTCTTATTATATACCTCTCAAAAATTACGAGTTTTAAATTTCTATGCCTACCTCGAAACCATAAACTAAAATCAAAACAAATAACAACTAACACACGATTGTCAAAACATTAGAAACTTATAATATTCATTCTTATTTTTCTCTACCAGAACATGCCTCCTCGTAGATCAACACGCAGAAACTCAACTTCAACACCAACTCCACCACCTCCTCCAATTATGGACACCGTTATGTTTCAGACTGCTGTAACCGCTGCTGTAACTGCAGCAATGGCTCAAATGAGCAACAACGGATCGGGGGGAGGAACGAACAGTTTTACAAATGGCCAAGGTCAAAGCCGTTCAGGGGTATGCACTTACAAAGACTTCACCAACGGAAAACCTATTCCCTTTTGCGGGACTGGGGGAGTATTGGCTCTATCTCAATGGATAGAGAAAACAGAAGCTGTATTCGAAATCTGTGCATGTCCTGAAGAAAGCAAAGTAAAGTTCGCCGCTTTTACTTTCTCTGAACGCGCCCTGACATGGTGGAACGGCCACGTTCAGACACTAACCCTGGTGGTGGCAAACTCCATGGGTTGGGAAAACCTGAAAAGAATGCTCCTTCAAGAATACTGCCCAAGAGGCGAGATTCAGAAGCTTGAACAGGAACTGTGGAACCTCTCGATGGTAGGATCGGACATAGTTGGTTACACCAACAGGTTCAGTGACTTAATAACACTTTGCCCAGGAATGTTAACCCTGGAGAGCCAGAAGGTTGAGAGATACATTTGGGGACTATCACCCCAACTTCGAGGAAGTGTGCTAGCTTCCAGACCCTTGACTTTCGCCAGCGCCAAGGAACTAGCGCAATCTCTTGTTGATCATGGTGTCTGTCAAGGAGTCGCGGCGATTATGGCTGAACCAACCAAAGGGAACAGCAACAATGAAATCAATGCCAACAACAACAACAAGAAGAAATTTTGGAACAAAAGGAAGGGGCAAACTTCACAAGAACCTTCAAGGAAACAAATGGTTGCGGTTTATGCTGCTACTACCCCCACCACAACTCCTGCTACCTCTGCGCCAACAAAACCATATGCAGGGATTCTGCCCAAGTGCAGCAAGTGCAACTACCATCACCATGGTATTTGTCGCGAGATGCACTGCAAGAACTGTGACAGGAAAGGGCACACAGCCCGTTTCTGTAAAGCACCGGCACGACCAATTACTCAGGTTCCTGGAACTGGGGTAAGCCGGGCATGTTATGGGTGCGGAGAGACTGGACACTTCAGGAGGGATTGTCCCAAGGAAAGGAATATTAGCGGTGTGGGGAGAGTGCTGGCAGTAGGACAGAGAGAAGCAATAGCGGACCCCACGGTGGTTACGGGTACGTTTCTACTCAACAACACTTATGCATGCATACTTTTTGACTGCGGTGCGGAGAGAAGTTTTGTGAGTCATAAATTCAAACACCTACTTAATCAAGAACCCCAACCACTCAATAAAATATTCACTGTAGAAATGGCAAACGGTAAAACAGAACACGCAAACGATTTATACGTAGGGTGCACACTAAATTTAAACGAGCACTTGTTTCAAGTCGATCTTATGCCCATTTCCATAAGAAGTTTCGATGTCATCATCGGTATGGACTGGTTGAGCCTTCACCATGCCGATATCCTTTGCCACGAAAGGGCTGTTCGCTTAAATCTGCCAAACAGTGAAACTCTTGTCATTTATGGCGACAAACCTAGTTCAAGTTTACAAATCATTTCCTGTATTAAAGCACAAAAGTATCTTCGTAAGGAATATCATGCCTTTCTAGCCCACGTAGTAGACAAGAAACGAGAATCGAAAAACATTAAAAATATTCCGGAAGTCTGCAACTTCCTGGATATTTTCCCAGAAGATCTTCCAGGAATCCCACCGGAACGTCAAGTCGAGTTCAGAATCGACTTAATCCCCGGGGCTACCCCTGTAGCAAAGTCGCCGTACCGTTTAGCTCCAGCCGAGATGCAGGAACTATCCAGTCAATTAAACGAGCTGCTAAGCAAGGGATTCATCAGACCAAGTTTCTCACCATGGGGAGCGCCAGTCCTATTTGTGAAGAAGAAGGACGGATCCTTTCGCATGTGCATCGATTATCGGGAGCTAAACAAACTCACAATCAAGAACCGATATCCCTTACCGCGCATAGACGATCTATTCGACCAACTGCAGGGGGCAAGCTACTTCTCAAAGATCGATCTAAGGTCTGGTTATCACCAACTACGAGTACTGGAAGGAGACATCCCCAAAACGGCTTTCCGAACACGTTATGGTCACTACGAATTTGTGGTAATGCCCTTCGGATTGACGAATGCTCCAGCAGTGTTCATGGACTTGATGAACCGAGTATGTCGTCCCTTCCTGGACAAGTTCGTGATCGTGTTCATAGATGATATACTCATCTATTCAAGAAGCCAGGAAGAACACAGCAAACACCTCCGCCAAGTATTGGAAACATTAAGGGCAGAGAAACTTTACGCAAAATTTTCCAAATGTGAATTTTGGATTCGGGAAGTGGATTTCCTAGGACATGTTGTAAGCAAAGAAGGAATACACGTGGACCCCTCCAAAATAAAGGCAATAGATAGTTGGACTACTCCAAGAACCCCTACAGAAATCCGGCAATTTTTGGGACTCGCCGGGTATTACCGAAGATTCATACCGAACTTTTCAAAGATTGCCAAGCCACTTACCACCCTAACCCAGAAGAATGTGACCTTCGACTGGGGAGAAAAACAAGACAGTGCATTTCAGACACTAAAGCGAGCCTTATGTAGTGCGCCCATCCTAACCTTGCCAGAAGGAACGGAGGACTTCGTGGTCTATTGTGATGCTTCAAACCAAGGACTTGGGTGTGTCTTAATGCAAAGAGGGAAGGTCATCGCCTACGCCTCAAGACAACTAAAGACGCACGAAGTGAACTACACAACGCATGATCTTGAGCTAGGAGCAGTCGTCTTCGCTCTGAAGATATGGAGACACTATCTCTACGGCACAAAATGTACCATCTTCACTGATCATAAAAGCCTCCAACATATCCTCAACCAGAAGGAACTCAACATGAGACAGAGGCGATGGGTAGAACTACTAAGTGATTACGAGTGCGAAATCCGATATCACCCCGGAAAGGCTAATGTAGTGGCTGATGCACTCAGTCGGAAGGAGTACTCAGGTCGCCGAGTGAAATCCCTAACTATGACAATCCATTCACACCTGTTCACGCAAATCAAGGAAGCCCAAATAGAAGCCTTGAAAGCCGAAAATGTGACAGGAGAAGCCCTAAGAGGAATGGATAAGAACATTGAGACCAAGAACAACGGAATTCGTTATTTCATGGATCGAATTTGGATACCGAAGTTTGGTGGATTCAGAGAAATCGTTATGGACGAAGCCCATAAAACACGATACTCCATACATCCCGGCTCCGATAAGATGTATCTCGATCTCAAGAAATTGTACTGGTGGCAAAACATGAAAGCCGAAATTGCTACCTACGTAAGCAAATGCCTAACATGTGCCAAAGTCAAGGTGGAATATCAGAAGCCCTCGGGTTTATTACAACAACCAGAAATACCCGAATGGAAGTGGGAGCGGATAACCATGGATTTCATAACAAAGTTGCCCAAGACAACAAGCGGACTCGACACCATTTGGGTAATTGTCGACAGGTTAACTAAGTCAGCACATTTCCTACCGATCAAAGAGACGGATAAATTGGAGAAGTTAACAAGAACATACCTCAGAGAAATTGTACGACTGCATGGTGTGCCCATGTCCATTATCTCGGACCGTGATAGTAGATTCACCTCAAGGTTCTGGCAGTCGCTACAAAAAGCTTTGGGGACAAGACTAGACATGAGTACCGCTTATCACCCACAAACCGACGGCCAGAGTGAGAGAACTATACAAACCCTAGAAGACATGCTGAGAGCTTGCGTAATCGACTTTGGCAAAGCATGGGACACACATCTACCATTGGTCGAATTCTCGTACAACAATAGCTACCACACCAGCATCAAGGCTGCCCCGTTCGAAGCCCTTTATGGCCGCAAATGCAGGTCACCTTTGTGCTGGGCCGAAGTGGGGGACACGCAACTAGCAAAAGGACAAGCAACTGACAACACGCTCACTGGACCAGAAATCATAAGGGAGACTACGGAGAAAATTGTTCAAATCCGAGAACGTCTAAAAGCATCAAGAGATAGACAAAAGAGTTACGCAGATAAGAGACGCAAACCCTTGGAATTCCAAGTTGGAGACCATGTCCTACTCAAAGTCTCACCTTGGAAAGGCTTAATACGCTTCGGAAAACGTGGAAAACTGAACCCTAGATACATCGGACCATTCGAGATCCTTGCCAGGATCGGTCCAGTGGCTTACAAACTTAGACTACCTCAGGAACTCCACAACGTACACCCTACCTTTCACGTATCAAATCTAAAGAAGTGCTTATCCGACGAGACCCTTGTCGTCCCTCTAGACGAAATTGCAATAAATGAAAACCTTCAATTTGTGGAGGAACCAGTAGAGATCATGGATCGGGAAATCAAAAGGACTAAACAAAGCCGCATACCCATTGTAAAGGTCCGCTGGAACGCCAAGCGAGGACCTGAATACACCTGGGAACGCGAAGATCAGATGAAACAAAAGTACCCGCATCTTTTTCCTAAAAATGTAAACTCTATCTTAGATTAAATTTCGGGACGAAATTCCCTTAACAGGGGGATGATGTGACAACCCTATTTTTCCCAAAAAGCATTATAAACACTCGAAAGCTAAAAACAACGAAATTAACCTCGAAAATAAAGTGTTCAAGTATCTAAGTTGGGATGCATCGAATATTAGATATCATGCCAAGGTTTCCAAAAACATAAAGAACGCTCAAAACCGGGTTACATTGAAGAAATTATAACCACTCGTATATTTACGACGCGACGTTAAAACATTTTTTTGACGTAAAAAGTAGAATCTCAATAAAATGCATTTTTAAGCCTTAAGTATCTAAACAAAAGTCGTAGATCTCGTTGAAAGGTGAACGTACATAAAAGGATCGCCCAAATTGGACCTCGTATGAAGAAGTTACGAATTTTCAAAGTTTCGTAACAGTAGTAGAGGGCTAAAAACTCGGATTGAAGATCGAGTGTTATTTAGCTAACGCAACCTAAACGAAAGTTGAAGATCTCCTCAGTAGTAATAAAACAATAAAAAGACAAACGAAAACCGACGTCGAATAAAGGACCTATGAATTTTTAACGAACTTTAGGAGGCCCGGCCTATTAAAAATATATCATTAAAAATAAAGTCAAAACTAGCCGACGGAGTCTAAAGGAAAGTTGTAGAGCATAATCTCACCTACGCGTGGATATAAAGAACGCGAAAAACGGAGCTCGTACGCAAAAGTTACGGAATTTAGAAGTCGGAAGCAGGGATTACGCCCCGCGTACTCTGGGAGTACGCCCCGCGTACTAGACCCAGAGTCGAGTCCCATCGGCCCGCCCAAGCTACGCTTAACTAGCCAGGAGTCGTAAGCCATGACGCCATATTACGCCCAGCGTAACGACGTACGCGCCGCGTACGTGAGTACGCCCAGCGTACTCCAAAATTACGCCCCGCGTACTCACTCTTCCAGCACTATAAATAGATGGCATGAGCTCGAGTCTTTGCACACCTTTCTCAAATCCCCAGTTACTCTCACACACTTCCAAGCACCAGAGACCATTCCCTCACCTCGGTTTCCGCACTCGAGCCCCCGACGGAAGATTTACGCTGCAGAGATCCCCGAAGATCCCGACGACGCAACCATCCGCGGACGAAGTTCTGCTCAACCCTAGCCTCTCTCTTCGAAACGAGTGAGTTCATACCCCTACTTTTCAATTCTTTTCACGTTTTAGGGGGGGAAATACAAGTACATTACAAATCAAAGTGTTATTTTTATAATATCGTTCTTATAGAGTGTTGATACAAAAATAACTTTATGTTTTAAAGGGATATTATATCACCAAGTTGTTATTACCAAATGGGAACATACTTTTGACAAACTATAATGAGCATAGTATTCAAGTGATTCATACATTTTACATATACATCTCGACAAATGAAATGCTTTCAAAAGAAGTACAGTCTTTTATCATCGTAAAATCTGTTTATACCTAGTAATGTGAGACAGCTTCACGTACGTTCGAGTATGCATTATTAAGTCCTGTATTATATACCATAATCCCTTGTAGGGGGAGCGTGATACTTGTGTATAGATCTATACGGGATTGACAATCCCACACCTAAGCTGTTAGCTACAGCTAGGCCGGCAGGCCTGGGGTGACAAATGTCATAACAGTTCCAACGCCTGAAGAACGTTGTTACAGGCCATCATTGTCAATAGCATGGTTATAAAACTCACATAAAAGTATAAAAACAAGTTAGATTTACGAGATTCATACATGCATTTCAGTTTTCCATTTCATTGTTAATACAAATGTTATCACTATTATTCAAGCATGGAAAACACTAATGCACTCCAACACGGGAAACTTTTCAAATCATCTATAGAAAATATTGGATTTTTCTGAAAACCTCGTTCATCGATTTACTATCAAAAAGTACATACTTTTCAATACAAAACACTTATGAACTCACCAACTTAATTGTTGACACTCTTTCGAAACCACTTGTATTTCTCAGGGAATCAGTAATACAGGTAACTACCAGCTTTTGGAGAAGGAAACACTAAAGATGTTTTATTATTGAACATTTATCATCTCATTGTAATATTCTTTTGCTATTATGTATAACGCAACAACATACGTTTTCATTATATATGTGATGGTTGTGTTACTTTCTTTACAATACTCAATGGTTGTGATACTACGTGAAGTCATCCACCCCCGAATGTTTCCGCCATTCTGGTTTGGGGGTGTGACAAATCCCGAGAGAAATCCGTTTTCCGAGACGAAACTCTGCCCGGTTTTCCATCTCGCTTTCTTCAATCAATCATGTGAGTTTCATACCCCTTAATCAACCTTTTTAAATATTCTAAATGCTTTTATATGCTTTCAAGGGGGGAATACAAGTTAAATACTTATAGTTATTGTTTCAATCACATGTGATTGCATTAAGCACATGTGATTAATAACTAGGGAAATCAGTGATTTTATCACTATTCAAACTATCTATCAAACTGTTTTACTACTAAATGTTTTCCAAACCCATTTACTTTTCGAATTTACACTGCAACTGTGATTTAAACAAATGTTCCTTATACTTAATCTGTTTTAATCAAATCTACGCCTTCAAATTGTTTTATAGACTGACATCAAGTCAATCTTTCTTTAAAAATAATACTTATGTTTCAAATGTCTTATAAATACTTATTTATGCTTTTATATTATAAATTGCATGCCCATATATGTATAGACGTATAAATAATGTTTAAAGGGCTTAGGAAGGCCATCCACCCTATTTCCTTTTCCTCGATTTGGATGTGGTCTGGTGGGATTTTGGGTGACCATCCGAAGGTCGTTTCCATGTTAATTATATATCAAATAGACATATATAGACATAAAAGTACTTCCATAATCATACGTACTAGACGCACCGTTAACAAGTTGCCATCGGGGTAACACAGAACCATACTATTACAACTGCTAGACCAATGAGTCAGTTCATTCATGAGTCTATACTAGGAAGAGAATATATACAACTATACTATGAAAACATATACAACTATACTAGAACAAGAAACATTTCATCACATATGCAAGAATACGATAACAAATGTGATCCACTGTATCGGAGCATGCCTTAAATGTCATGGCCCGAGTTGTAGCCAGAATTCTCTTGGAGGGAGAGCATTGAGTTTGCGTATAGATCTATACTGGATTGACTATCCTACACCTTGCTGCTAGCTACAGCCGGACCTACAGGTCTGCGGGTGCCAAACGTCATTCCGTTATTACGACCGTTCTTTATGTCGTTGTTATCAGTCGATAGTATGGTGCAATTATCACATTATACCTTAATATAAATCCGGTTTAAGGTAGTAGTAATTAGTACAACAGTAGTTCTTATTATACAAAGCTACAGTACTACAATGATTTACCCATTACATATTTTGGTGATAATCTCACTTAAGCATTAATGTACAAACTATATTTTAACAAATGATAGTTATACTTGGGTAATTACACACTTTTACAACAGACGAGTTTACAAAACAGTTTAGCCTTGGTAGAAGGTTACTTTTATAGAAAATATAGGATTTTCTGAGAGATTCAAACTTTTACAAACTTATACATTGAGACAGGTTCAAACGTTTTTTGACAACAAACATTGACACTAAAATGCTTATGAACTCACCAGCTTAATGTTGATAAACTCTTTCAAAATAACTTGTATTCTCAGGTCATCAGTAGACAGGTACCGATGCCAGCTTTTGAGATGATGGAGCGTACTCAAGACTCATCATTTTATTATTTTGATTTACGTTATATTTTTTTTGGTATCTAAAACTGTACAGAACACGCATGTATTAAAATTATATATTTAATGCAATGGATGATGTTGTTTGCCTATTTACATTTACTGTGTTATGATTACCTTACATGACGTCCTCCACCCCAGAACGTTTCCGCCGTTCTTGGTTTTGGGGTGTGACATATATATAGTGAGGTTATTAGGGTTATCTAACAAGGAAACCCTAATTTGGATGCTTAAGCCCTAAGCAACCCATGGACTCCTTTCCTTAAAGGCCTTGGACGATTTCCAATGGGTTTCCCCATAGAATTCGTCCAACCTTATAATAGAAGGCAATCCATAGCCCAATTGTAATTATCTAATAATTACAATTCCAGTCCCTTAAGTTTAATTAATCTCTTTTAGTCACAAACTTAATTCTTGACTAATATTAATTAAACAATATGATTTCTCCTTTAATATATAATTCCCATAATATATTAATAAATCATATTTAATCCTTTCTCTCCATAATTCATCCTATCAAGTTGCTTTGGTGAAGGCAACCCAAAAGGACCATGCACCATCGGGTCAAGTACATACCAAAATAGTTATGGACTTAGACACTAATCCAACAATTAATCCAATAGTCTCCCACTTGGATAAGTCTAATAACTATTATGCGTATGACTTCAGATCCTGATCTGAAATCGTAGCTTTCTAAATCCGCTGTCAACTCTGATCCTATCAGATACGCGTGTCCTTTAGATAAGGGATCATATATTCCTCCATTCTAGATATCGTATAAGACATGATTTCTAATCATTCTTTCTGTACCATTTATCGACTTCCGATTTATGACAACTGACTAATTGAACAAATCAAATTAGCCCTAGCCCGGCCGAGCATTTACGTTTGTCATCACTAAATCATCGAGGGGCCCAAAAATGTCGCTTTTATCCTACTTTGGATAAAAGGAACGGATAAAATTTGATTCAATGCTCGCTTGCACTTACTCACCGAATCACACACAACAATATGTTTTATGACACCAAGTTACTGGTGTGTTTATTATCAATGTGCGACCGATTTGCAAGATACAACTCACACATCTCGGTTTCAAGAATATAAGATGTTATCGTCTCACCAATCACTCGTGATACAATTCATGGAGTGATCCAAGTGAGCGTGGGTTTAATCCAATGCTCAAATCATATTCATAACCACTCATGAACGTTGCAGCAAACATTTTCTTATGTCTAATACTCTTTAGACCATCCACACACCAATTCACGACAGTCTTTATTCATACCTACTTCTAACATATGAACGACTGTGGCCCGTTCGAATAATTTGACTGTTCTAAACCAATTAAATTATTCAGGAAGTCAAAACATGCAAAGTGAAACACAAGAATAATACTAATCCCATATGGCCTCAAACCTTTGAGCATAAATAAAACACCTTTTATTTATCACCATATCGATTACTCATTATTTGTTGTTTCAGGTAATCAACTTCTTACTTGAATTATTACACTTGTCCCATGCTCTTATCATGCACACAATGTTTACCTATGGTTCTTACTTTGTGAAATAGATCAAATCAACACATTTCCAATCATACTCATTTCACAACTCCAAATCCTTTTTCATAAGTGAAAGAATATCAAATTCTTGCCACTTATAGAATATGTTAGATTCTAACATTTTATGCAATGATCCTTTTCGTAATGTCATAGCACAAAAAGTCACAAAGACTATTGCCAACGATATTACAAAGTCCTCTATTGGAGATTGTTACAATACAATTCCTTAGATATGATGTCTCTCACTCAAAGTACATTCCTTTGAACATCCTTTTGCATAAAAGTTTCTAATCTAGACATAGATTTTCAGTATTAAATTCCCAATATGGACACGTTTCCATATTTTCCATATGACAACTCATTCTTAATAGAATCTTATCTATTCATAATAATGTTGATATGGTCCATTCAATATTATACTTCCAACTACTCACAAGTGACCAATCCTCGGCGAACTTTGGATTGTCCTTTGATAGTTGTTTAATTATCTTAGTCAAAACCGATTCTTGTCCTTCTTCCCTCTAAATGCGCTAGACATTTGGAAAATTTTAGAATGGTCAAATATTATAGCTTTTGCAATCGATCCCATACCCGAAGCGTATTGGACACGATGCATAATGTCTTATATGAAGATTTAATTACCATAATATTCTATGTGCTACGTTCTCAACATTCAAACTATGAAGAGGAATGTCGTAATCATAATCGAAATTTGTGAACACACCATGTATCCTTGACTAAATTATTAACATTCCACAACCTAAGCCTTTAGATTTGAAATGAAGCATAATATTCTCCCTTAATTATAGCAAAACAACTTTTCAACTTATTACTGTTGGGTTTTGAGCAATCTAACACTTCCTAAGTGTGCATGCAACCCTAATAAACCTTGGATCTATGTTTGTCTAAATACATGCAAAATAATAATTTTCCAAGGTTCATAACCTATCTAACATGACATGGGGAACATTTCAACATAAAAGAGTTAGAAGAGATTACATACCTTTGTTGATGAGTTTGGTTCTTGAGGAGTTTGAGGGCCAAGCACCAATAGTGTGAATGCCTCAAATGGAATCACAAATCACCACAAACTCTTGGAAAACTTTGAGAGAGAATACACACTTGTATTTTCGGCCACACACAAGCACACACACATTATTTCACTAGTTACACTAGCCGCCATTTCATGCTCCATAAGCATGCTTATATAGTGTGCATGGTTAGGGTGAAAGCCTAATAACCCATGACCTTTCCTTTTCCAAGGATCCATGGGTTAAAAGCTCCATGGATCATCCATGGACTTCCATATAAGCCTAGCCCATTAACAAATGAGTATTAGCCCACACCATATAAAATCAACAGCCCATAATCTAATTAGTCTTCTTTTTAATCTCTAAATTAATTCATAATTAATTTAATACTAAGACTAATTAAATAACATAACATGATATTAATATATTATAACTTATAATATATTAATAAACATATGTGTATAACTCTCATAAAATTATCCATAAATAGTTTGGATGAGATGCAACCCAAATGGACCATGCCGGGTCGGGTCAAGTATATACCAAATAAGTTATGGACTTAGACACCTTATCCAACAGACTCCCACTTGGAAGAGTCTAATAACTATATTTGCGTATGTTACTTCAGGAAACAACCAGCAATCGTAGCTCTCGAAAACTCCGTTGAACTATGAAGACTCTGTTGAACTATGAAGCGCCATTTTAGATAACTGATCATATAATCCTCTGTTCTCATGATATCAGCCGGACAAATACATGGAACAACGTCGTACTTATTGTCCAGCAGTTTGTTTCCTGATTTTCGATTTTTTTGACAAAGAACTTAATCGAACACATCAATATAGTTCTGACCGGCCAGTACATAGTGTTGGATATAGTGTCTAAGTCCATAATTATATTTGGTATATACTTGACCCGACCCGGCATGGTCCATTTGGGTTGCACTTCACCCAAACAATTTATGGATAATATTTGAGAATAGTACAAGTTATGATTTATTAATATATTATAAGTTCTAATATATTAATATAAGATCATATTATTTAATTAGTAGTGATCTATAATTAATCTAGGATTAATTTAGTGATCAAAGATATTACTAATTAACTATGGGCTTCTATATTTATATAGTGTGGGCTTATGCTTATTTGGAATGGGCTAGGCTTGGATGGAGAAGTCCATGGATACTCCATGGAGCTTTGACCCATGGATCTCATGGAAATGGAGAGACATGGATATTAGGATTTACATGGATGTAACCCTAATCCACCACACTATATAAAGGAGGCTTTGGCTCTTGAAATCAAACTAGTGAACACTAGTTGACACATGTTGAGGTGAGGGCCGATTTCAAGAGAAGTGTGACTATTCTCTCAAAGTTCCAAGTTTGTGGTGATTTGTGACTTTCATTTGAGGCATCCACATTATTGGTGCTAGGCTCTAAAACTCCAAGGAATCAACTACAACTACAAGGTAAGTGTTTCTACTAGCTTTATTTGATTCAAGTTCCCCATGCCATGCTAGTTAGGATATAAGCCTTGGAAAAATAATTATTTGCATGTATCTTAGACAAACATAGATCCAAGGTTTATTAGGGTTGCATGTACACTTAGGAAGTGTTAGAATGCTCAAAACCCATCAGTGGTATCAGAGCCAGGTTTGTTTGTTTGATACTTGTTGCAATATGCTTGAAAAAGTCGAAATCTTGCTGTCTGACTGATGGACTCGCCGAGTCCATGGGGGGACTCGCCGAGTCCACTTGTATCTTCAACCTACTCGCCGAGTAGGTTCATGCACTTGACGAGTAGGGTCGACAGAGTGCAGTTTTTCGACTTTAGTTACTGGAAATGGATTAGAAACATTACCCTAAACTGTTTTGGTACTTGAAAACTTGTTTTAGAAGGTGTAATGTCTTTTCTAACTCATTTACAACAACTAGTTATCAAAATTACAAAGATTAAGTGTGATTTTGATATATGAAAGTGTTCATGTTCATGATCTTGTTCTTATGATGTTTAGATGATCATAGGAATTATTTATAACCTATGTGTTCTTGGTCATAATGTTATTTAATGGAGTCCATAACTTGTCCTCAAGTTATGGAAAACCAAAAGTCTCTTGGATTGAAAACCATTAAAAGAACACAAGAGTTAGAAAAATGAAGAGTCTTCATTTTATTACTCTATTAAACTCATAAGTTACAAGATATGAAAAGTTTTGAAAGTTTACAAAACTTGCCCTCAAGTTTTGGAACAAGTAAAGTCAAGTTAAAACTTTAGTTCCAACCCTTAGAATTTTAAAAGTTAAAATTCAACCCTTATACTTATATTATTATGATTTAATAATTATATATATATATATATATATATATATATATATATATATATATATATATATATATGTATAAGAACAAAGTCGTCTTACCGCTAGTACGCCTCATTCACGAAGCCGATCTATAAGGTGGGTATAAGGTTGTTGCCTATAAAATGGTGACTTAATGGGTGTCCACTCTCACCCACCGCTTGCTTGACTGGTGGAGGGTCGTTAGCCGAACGGGTAAGACAAGGACTTATAAATTCTCATTCAAAGTATGATGAATATTATAAAGTAACTAAATGTTTTATTAAATTCTCAATCTTAGTTACTTTAAGAAAAATGTGAATAAGGTGCTAATCCATGAAATTACACTTTACACTTTGTTTAAGTCGTTGGTGGAGCGTGTGTGGTTAACCGGCACACTCACTTGGACTTAACAAGGTAGGTAAAGGGTGACTAAAAGGTTTATTATAGTATCGATGGAGCGTGTTGATGGGTTTTGAGCATTCTAACACTTCCTAAGTGTACATGCAACCCTAATAACCTTGGATCTATGTTTGTCTAATTATCATGCAAAGTTGAATTTCCAAGGTTATATTCCTATCTAGCATACATGGGGAACAATTTTAACTTGAATGAAAGATAGAATAACTTACCTTGTTGTTGCTTATGTTCCTTGAAACCTTGTGAGCCTAGCACCCCAAGTGTGATGCCTCAAATGCTTCACACAACACCAAATGCTCTTGGAAAGACCTTTGAGATAATACACACTTCTTAAAATCGGCCAAGCCCTCTAGTTTCTTATGTCTAGCCGATTTTGGTGGAGAATGCGATCCTTATATAGTGTTGACACATCTAGGGTTACACCATGTAAACCCTAATGTGTCATGACTCTTCATTTCCATGACCCATGGGTTTGTAACTCCCATGGAGCATCCATGGAGCATCCTATGGGTAGAACCCAACTTGATAATCCATGGAGCCTCTTAGCCCACTATACAAGATATGAATGATTTACATAATCAACCCATATATTTAATTAGTTATCCTTTGATCACATAATTAATTCCAAATTAATTCTTTGATCAAACTAATCAACTAATATTATTAATATATTAGAACTTATAATATATTAATAATCTCCAAGTGTTATTTCTCTCATTTAGTCTATCCAATTGCATGGTGCCATGCAACCCAAATGGACCATGCAGGGTCGGGTCAAGTACACACCCGAAATAGTTATGGACTTAGACACCTATCCAACAGTCTCCCACTTGGATAAGTCTAATAACTATATCTCTAGTACTTCGGGAACCGACCGGCAATCGTAGCTCTTTCAATGTCTCTCGGAACTGAGAAGATGATGGTACGCCATTTAAGATAAGGGTTCATATAATCCTCTGTTCTAGATATCAGCCGGACAAATACATGGAACAATGTCTTACTTATTGTCCAGCAGTTTGTTTCCCGATTTCCGATTTGTTTGACAAAGAACTTAATTGAACACATCAACTTAGTTCTGACCGGGCCCGGTACATAGGTCAAAACAAAATCATCGAGGGGCCCAGATATCAGCTTCTAATCCAAGAAGGAACAGATAAACTTCGACTCATATGTTTGTTCTACCACTCATTGAATTACACACGAAAGCACATTTTATAACATCGAGTTACCAATGCGTTTTCGTACAGTCAATGCATAACCAACTTGTAAGTAACAAATCATATCTCTAGGTTTGAAGACTTATATGATATTACCGTCTCACGATCACTTGAGATAGAATTCCATGAAGTGATTCCAGTGAGCATGGGTTGAGTCCAATACTCAGAACTTATGAGCACTCATGATTGTTGTAGCCTTGTCCAACACCTTAGACCTCTACAACCCATCATGACAGTCTTGATTCATACCTACTTCCGACATATGACTGACTGTGGAGGTTTGAATAATATGTTATACCAAACAAAATTATTTTGGAAGTCAAAACATGCAAAAGAAATATAGTAAACGATCGACAAGAGATAGCAACACTTTACTCATAAATAAAACTCCTTTTATTCATCATCTAATGTCAATTACACTTTACAAATTTCTGGGTTATCTAACTACTGAATCTAATATCATCCTTCAGCCCTATGCTCCGAGCATGCTGGAGATGCTTAACCCGAGTCAGTCCCTTCGTGAGGGGATCTGCTGGGTTCTCATCCGATGATACCCTCTTTGCCACGAGGAGTCCTTCTTCTATCCGATGTCTGATAAAATGGTACTTTCTGTCGATGTGTCTGGATCTCCCGTGATCCCTTGGTTCTTTGGCTAAGGCAACAGCACTTTCACTATCACAGAAAATCTCCATTGGCTCTTTGATAGTTGGTACAACTCCAAGGTCTCCAATGAAGTTCTTCAGCCATATCGCCTCCTTTGCCGCTTCGCTAGCTGCAATATACTCTGATTCACAAGTTGAATCAGCCACTATCTCTTGCTTGGAACTCTTCCAAGAGATTGCTCCTCCATTTAGGGTAAAGACCCAGCCCGACTGAGGGCGAAAATTATCCCTATCAGTCTGGAAGCTAGCATCACTATACCCTACAACCCTCAAGTCATCACTCCCACTGAGGGTAAGAACCCAGTCCTTAGTCCTCCGTAGGTACTTGAGGATATTCTTGTTGGGTTTTGAGCATTCTAACACTCCTAAGTGTACATGCAACCCTAAATACCTTGGATCTATGTTTTCTCTATTATACATGCAAATATGAACATCCAAGGTATTATCCTAATCTAGCATACAAAACAATAACTATAGCAAGATAGAATACATACCTCTTTGGTGTAGAAAGTCTTCATGAAGCTTGAGTGCCTAGTGCCCCAAGTGTGACACCTCAAATGGAATCACAATCATCAAAACACTTAGAATAACTTGAGAGAATTCTACAACTCATGAAATCGGCTAGCCCTCTCTAGAATCATACTAGTCGCCGATTTTGCCAAGAATAATATCTTTATATAGTGTTACAATTAGGGCAAACCCTAATTGTCATGACTTTCGATTTCCTTGGATCCATGGGTTCAAATACACCATGGAGCATCCATGGAGCATCATATGGGTTTTGGCCCAACTAGATAATTCATGGAGCATTAGCCCACTATACAAGTATGGATGATTTACACAATCAACCCATATATTTAATTAGTCTTCTTTTGATCACTTAATTAATCCCAGATTAATTCTTGATCAATACTAATTAAATAATCTTATTATTCTTATTATTAATACACTAGAACTTATAATATATTAATAACCATAAGTGTCTTATTTCTCTCATTATAGTCTATCCAAGTGCATGATGGTATGCAACCCAAATGGACCATGCCGGGTCGGGTCAAGTCTCACCAATTATAGTTATGGACTTAGACATTAATCCAACAGTCTCCCACTTGGATAAGTCTAAAACTATTATTGCATATGACTTCAGGAACCAACTGGCAATCATAGCTCTCAAAAGCTTCTGTCGAACTCTGACCTTGTCGATGAACTCTGACCTTTGTCAGTGACTTGTCCATTAGATAAGGGATCATATATTCCTCCATTCTAGATATCATATGGACTGAGACATGGATTATAATCATTCTCTCTGTCCATTTGTTGTTTCCCGATTTCCGATTTATGACGACTGACTAATTGAACAAATCAAATCAATCCTGGCCCGGCCGAGCACTTCCATTTGTCATCATCAAATCATCGAGGGGCCCACAGATATCGCTTTTATCCCGAAGGTAAAAGGAATGGATAAACTTCGACTCATATGGCTTGTTCTACTACTAGTTGAATCATACACAAAGGCACGTTTTATAGCACAGAGTTACCAAATGCGGTTTCGTGCAATCAATGTACTACCAACTCATAGTAACAACTCATATCTCTAGGTTTGAAGAATATAAGATATTATCATCTCATGATCACTCGTGATAAAATCCATGAAGTGATTCCAATGAGCGCGGGTTGAATCCAATACTCAGAACTTATGAGCACTCATGATTGTTGTAGCCTTGTCCAACACCTTAGACCTCTACAACCCATCATGACAGTCTTAATTCATATCTACTTCCAACATATGACCGACTGTGGATGGTTTGAATAACTTAGTCATTCCGGAAGAATAACCCAGTTTATTCGGGAAGTCAAAACATGCAAAGTGAAACACAATAATAATTGAATCCAATATGGTCTCAGAACTTATGACTATAAATAAAACACCTTTTATTTATCACCATATGATTACACATTATTCATTGTATACTGTTTCAGCTATCAACTTTAATCTTGAATTTAAAACAATAGTTGTCCCATGCTCCAAGCATGTACACTATGTTTTCTAAACACTAGTCATGCCACACACCAAGTATGCATACTTATGTTTGTCTATGATCTTTACTTTGTGAACTAGATCAATTGAACATAACTTCAATGATTCTCTTTTCACACTCCCAAATCCTTACTGCAAATGCAAGAATTCCAAATTCATGCCATTTACTGAAATCTGTCAGATTCTAAACTTATATGCATTGATCCTCTTGTAATGATTATGCACAAAGTCAAAAGGACTTGCCAACAATCATTACAGAGTATTCCAAAGGAGATCAACTCCTTGGAAATATCCTTCTTGCATTAAGTTTCCTTAATCTTACACAGATTGAAATTTCTAACTTTGAAACATTTCTAGATTCCATTTTGACTATCACTTCTGAACAAGAGTTGCCTCCTTCCAGATTATGTCAATATGCTCCTTCCAGAATTATCACTATACTTCCAACTGTCCTTGAGCAACCAATCTTTGGTAAACCTTAGATTGTCCTCGACAATTGTTTAATCCTTTTAGTCATATCCAGTTCTAAACCTTTTCCCTTCTTAATGCCCTAGGCATTTGGAAAATTTTAGAACGGATGAATATAGCACATGTAATCGATCCTATATCCGAAGCATATGGGACACGATTCATGATGTATTACATAAAGACTAAACCAGTCTTTTGCTATAATATTTCCGTTTCAATTTGCCAAGTTCTCATAATTCAGATTATGAAGAGGGATGCCGTAATCATAATCGAATTTAAGAACGCAAATAATGGACCCATATACAGAATTTCCTTATGTTGAGCCATTCCAACACGAATTTCATATATATTTCCTTGACTAAATGATTAAAACCTCACAATCTAAGCTTATAGATTTGAGATGAAGTATAATTTCCTCTCCCTTAATTATAGCAAAACAACTTTTCCCAATTGAAACCTTTGTTTTCTATAATTAACATTGCTAACTTGCAATACTTATCATTATTATCATGCTCCCACTAACATGATGATTATTAGCATAACACTTATGCTCCCACTAGCTTTGACATGTACCCAGAAATCAGCTGGACTTCTAGAAATCAATACTTCATTGACTTTCTTACCAAAGTTCAGATTTCTGATACTAAATTGTTTTGATAAGACTTTATCAAAATCATACACCTTCCCTTAGATAGCACACTTGTGTGTCTAAACAATTATGAAGAGGTATGCCGTAATCATAATGGTTAGACCTTTTTGCCATTTCTCACAAGTCCAGGTTAGTGTGCCGGTAAACCACACACGCTCCACTAACGACTTTGAGAATGCAAATATCACAATTGCTATCTAGATAAAATCTACTTAGTGAAAGTGTTTCCTCACCATCATTTTCATGAATCGGAGAGAAACCTTATGACACTTAGATTTATATGGTGTATGTGTCCTTATCCATGTGAATCGTCAAAACCATAGTCACTAGACAAGGATAATGACAAATCCAAACTCATATGGATTGAACTCAATCTAATCTCTTGCCACCTAGCAGCTCAAGGGCCTGCCATTGCTTCCAAGTTGTTGTGCAACAAATTGAGAACTCTAAGAACTCATATGCAAAGCCAACTTTAACTGGAATGGGCACAGAATATGTCAACACGACAGGTTATAAACCTCAAGTCGTGTGCTAGTGAAGAAATTCAGGTTTTATTCTTGATTAGTTCTTGAGACTTTTAAGACTCCCACTGTACTCTTGACCTATAAGACTCCCTTGTCAAATATCCAAGAGATAGTGTGGATTGTAACCAAGACAAACACTTCACACAATTGGCCTAAGTTGGTCTTTGTTTTATCCAAAACATCACAACTTACCAATCTCAAATGTACAAGAGTAGAAAACTTTTACTCTTACATTTGACAAGTGTTTTAAACCTTCTTTAAGACATGTCACTCAAATTACAATCTTGGAGTATGACTCTAAGACTTGTATTGGAACGAAGTATGACTCATCTTCTTGATTTAACCACTTCAACAATTCAAGATCCCTCTTCTTAGTCATAAGAATGCACTAAGATTTCCTTAGAGAACTAATTGTGCTATGGTTTCTTAATCATTAAGATGATCACAAAAACTGATACAAAAGTACTCTCCCATCTTTTCAGATTTGAGAAACTTTTATCCTTCTGCCTAATTTGATTCTTCTTATTCGCTCTGCCTTACATTGGAACCTTTTTCCAATGTCTCAGAGTTATACTTAAGCATGTAAGTATAATCATATTTACTGAGCTTTAGTAAACTATGACGAATAGTCTTATCAAACTTTTGTGGTAGACTTAATCAGTGCACAAGAATGTGTACTCGATCCATTAGTCCTTTACTTGACTCACACATCCATGTGAACAAGTAATTCGTCTTAATTTTTCCAAAACTTGAAAGTTCTCATTCATCATGCTATGCAACTTGCATGATTCCAAGTTCCGGTCCAATTGAAACTTGGGTGATGGGAATCTTTCCTTATTTGGTAAATCTAGACATTACCACAAATAAAAGAATCAATTTCATATTTCCACTCTTGCTTTTAATGGAATCATATAACCAACAATTTTTCCTCAAATGCCATTGTAAGGATATTTTAAAATAAATAAAATCAAAAAAAAATTTCTTTTATTTTAAAACTTTGCGGAAAAACTTATCCTTACAATCCATATGAAAACTTGTTGTTATCTATTCCTAAACAATATCTCATAACTCCTAAGAAGTAGCTCAAGAATCCGATTTTTCAAACTATGCGATAGAAATCCATCTATGCGATCAGATTCAGCATATTCTTTCTTTAAGTTTCTTCACTTTCCTTTGATCCTTAAAGCATCACCATGTGACCCAGTCACATCATGTATCAAGAATCTCAGAATAGAAACTTAACAGAGTTAGATAGTGGACTTTACCTGAAGTAGAGTCAAACTTATTGACTTAAACATCCTTAGGTAAATTTGGCAGCTTCGCAACCAATGCCCCTTCCTTTGGCAATATAAACATATGGACCCTTTGATAATGGTACACGAGAATATCACAGACTTAGCTTTTCTCTTTACCATTTGGTCAACCGAGTTGACTATGGCCGATCCCTTTCCATTGGGAAGAGAATGCTTTACTGGATATCCAATGTCATCATTGTCAATGTCCATAAAGTTTTAGGAAGTTGATCTTAACAAATAGATAAGATCATTAAGGGTCTTGTCATAGTCTGTTTCATAGGTGTCCCAAAGGAACTCACTATGTGACTTAGAAAGTGATTGAACCACCAACTTTCTCAAGACTTTGACACCCAACTCTCCCGGCTTGTTAATATGTGACTACATCTCCAAGATGTGACCACACCTAGACCTTGCCTTGCCAATAGGGCTTGAGTGACCTTAAACTTTTCAAGAACTTGTGGGTTAGGGAGAATAATTGGAGGAGGAGAAAGAAGTATGATATCCATGGGACATCATCTTCATTAGGAAAGCTTGTTTCAAGAGATTTGGTAAGATCATAGATTTCTAAACTAGACATCTTTTGGGAGATATTCAAGATAGTTGATTTAAAGTCCTTAATATGACACCCAATATGAAATATTAAGGCTAGGACCCAACAAACTATTTTATAACTTAGAAGAGGTATGCCATAATCCAAGCTATAAAATATTTGAAGGTAGGTGAATGACGATTCACCAATTTCCACCAAGATAAACGAAATGTATTATTAGGTTTTAATTGGTTTTGAAACTCCTAGATCTTTGAGATTCATTGAACTTTTCAAAGGCATGTTTCAATCTCGAGTGTGCCCTTCAGGTTTTGTGACTGGGATGCCGAGGATCACAAAACAAGGTGTGAAGTAACCATGCAAATCACTTGGTACCCTTAATAAATTACCCCTCAATCGATGTGCCGGTTAACCACACACGCTCCATCGATACTATGATAAATATTAAGTCACCCTTTACCTACCTTGTTAAGTCCAAGTTAGTGTGCCGGTTAACCACACACGCTCCACTAACGACTTAGACAAAGTGTAAAGTGTAATTTCATGGGTTAGCACCTTATTCACATTTTTCCTAAGTAACTAAGATTGGGTATTATTAAGAGTTTAGTTACTTAGTATTATCATTAATACTTTTAATGAAGGGAGAATTCTAGTCCTGTCAAACCCGTTCGACTAACGACCCTCCACCAGTCAAGCAAGCGGTGGGTGAGAGTGGACACCCATTAAGTTGCCATTTTATAGGCAACAACCTTATACCCACCTTATAGACCGGCTTCGTGAATGAGGCGTACTAGCGGTAAGACTGACTTTACTCTTATACATATATATATTATTAACTTATAATATTATAAAGTATAAGGGTTGAATTTTAACTTTTAAAATTCTAAGGGCTAACTTGGAATTAAAGTATTCATAAGAGAAAACTTTACAAATTCCAAAACTTGAGGGCAAGTTTTGAAACTATTCAAAACTAATTAATTCCATAACTTATGTGTTTAAAGTAGTTTTAATCCAAAAACTCTTCAAGTTCCATAACTTGAGGACAAGTTATGGAAGACTTTAAACTGATAAAAGAATTAACTTTTTCTTTATTTTATAACTTATGGAATTAATTAAGGTTACACTTTTTTTTTAATTTATTATTTAATGAAGAGACTCTTGGTCCTCCATAACTTGAGGACAAATTATGGAGTCATAACACCTTTTAATTAGAACTAGACTCTTCATTTTTGTAACCTTTGCCAACTTTTATGAGTTTTAAGATTCATAAATGTGACTTATAAGTTACATAAACACATTTTATGAACTTCTTTTAGATTAATTTGGATTAACACCAACTATCACATAATTTTATTCATTAATCTAAATTCACTCATAAAACAAGGTAACACAAAAAACTTTTGGTGATCCATAACTTATTCTTAAGTTATGGAATCCTTTAAAACATTAACACCAAATTTTGTAACTCCATAAAAACTTTGAATCAATTTTTTTTTAAAAACCTTTTCATATCCATAACTTATGGAGGTTTCAAAAAATAAAACTCTTTAGATCAAACTTTTAAAACTAATAAAATAATCATATTATTTTATCTTTTATTAAATTTGACCTAATTCAACTCATAAAGCAAATTATTCAAATTTTACAAATAATTAGTTTTTCACAAGAACAAGTAATTATCTTAAAATTTGACAAACTTCATGTTTTTTTTTTCCAACTTTGAAAATAAAATATTTGCATCAATATAACAGAAAACAACCCGTGGCTCTGATACCACTGTTGGGTTTTGAGCCTTCTAACACTCCTAAGTGTACATGCAACCCTAAATACCTTGGATCTATGTTTTCTCTATTATACATGCAAATATGAACATCCAAGGTATTATCCTAATCTAGCATACAAAACAATAACTATAGCAAGATAGAATACATACCTCTTTGGTGTAGAAAGTCTTCATGAAGCTTGAGTGCCTAGTGCCCCAAGTGTGACACCTCAAATGGAATCACAATCATCAAAACACTTAGAATAACTTGAGAGAATTCTACAACTCATGAAATCGGCTAGCCCTCTCTAGAATCATACTAGTCGCCGATTTTGCCAAGAATAATATCTTTATATAGTGTTACAATTAGGGCAAACCCTAATTGTCATGACTTTCGATTTCCTTGGATCCATGGGTTCAAATACACCATGGAGCATCCATGGAGCATCATATGGGTTTTGGCCCAACTAGATAATTCATGGAGCATTAGCCCACTATACAAGTATGGATGATTTACACAATCAACCCATATATTTAATTAGTCTTCTTTTGATCACTTAATTAATCCCAGATTAATTCTTGATCAATACTAATTAAATAATCTTATTATTCTTATTATTAATACACTAGAACTTATAATATATTAATAACCATAAGTGTCTTATTTCTCTCATTATAGTCTATCCAAGTGCATGATGGTATGCAACCCAAATGGACCATGCCGGGTCGGGTCAAGTCTCACCAATTATAGTTATGGACTTAGACATTAATCCAACAATTCTTTACCGCAGTCCAGTGTGCCTTGCCAGGGTTCGCTTGATACCTGCTAACCATGCTCAAGGCAAAAGCTACATCGGGTCGAGTACACGTCATAGCATACATGATCGATCCTACAGCCGAAGCATAAGGTGTTCGACTCATTTCTGCTATCTCAGCCTCAGTGCTAGGGCTTTGTGTCTTACTCAATCTGGTGTTACTCTGGATGGGTAACTCTCCTTTCTTGGAATCCTGCATGCTGAATCTCTTCAGCACCTTATCCAAGTAGGTACTCTGACTAAGTCCAATTAGTCTTTTACTCCGATCTCTCAAGATCCTTATCCCTAGAATATAGGTAGCTTCTCCTAGGTCCTTCATAGAGAAACACTTCCCAAGCCAGGACTTTACTTCCTGCAGAGTTGGGATGTCATTTCCTATGAGTAGTATGTCATCCACATACAACACCAAAAAGCTAACTATACTCCCACTAACCTTGACATACACGCAAGACTTATCTTCACTCCTAGAAAAGCCAAATTCCTTGACCTTTTCATCAAAGCAAAGATTCCATCTGCGAGGTGCTTGCTTCAATCCATAAATGGATTTCTCAAGCTTACACACTCTATTAGGGTACTCGTTGCTGACAAAACCCTCTGGCTGACTCATCTAAACATCTTCAGCCAACTTTCCATTAAGGAAAGCAGTTTTGACATCCATTTGCCATATTTCATAGTCATGAAATGCAGCTATGGCCAACAGAACCCGAATAGACTTAATCTTGGCTACTGGAGAAAAGGTCTCATCATAGTCCACTCCAGGAATTTGAGAGAAACCCTTTGCAACCAGTCTAGCCTTATATGTGTGTACATTTCCATCCATGTCGGTCTTCTTCTTGAAGACCCATTTGCACCCTACTGTCTTACGACCTGGTACATTCTCAACCAAGTTCCAAACTTGATTGTCATACATGGACTATATTTCACTGTCCATTGCCTCTTTCCACTTGGCTGACTCAGGGCCTGCCATGGCTTCCGCGTAACTGTTAGGTTCATCCAGACCTATCAGTGTCTCATCACTGATAAGTGTATCTCCTTCTGCAGTAATATGGAATCCATAGTAATGCTCAGGAGCATTCCTAACCCTTGTGGAACGCCTCAGAGGTACAGACTTGTCAATTGGCTCAACAGGAGTTTCCTCCTCAAGTTGAGGGCTAGTGTTCGAAGTTCCTTCACCGCTTGAATCTTGAATTTTTTCAAGATCAACTTGCCTCCCATTGTTTCCTTGGCTTATGAACTCTCTTTCTCTAAAGAAAGACCTCCTAGCTACAAAGACCACATTTTCACTAGGTCTGTAGAAGAGGTAACCAAAGGACTGTTGTGGGTAGCCGATGAAAATACACCTCTCGCTTCGGGGTTCGAGCTTATCATGAGTCTCGCGTCTCACGAAAGCCTCACAACCCCAAATCTTGATGTGGTCTAGCTTAGGTACTTTGCCAGTCCACATCTCGTGAGGAGTTTTGGCAACTTTCTTTATAGGGACAAGATTAAGAATATGGGCGACAGTCTCTAAGGCATACCCCCAGAATGAGATTGGTAGCGAAGCTTGACTCATCATGGAACGAACCATATCTAACAAGGTTCGATTACGCCTCTCAGCCACACCATTCAACTGTGGTGTCCTGGGAGGTGTCAATTGTGAGACTATCCCACATTCCCTTAGATAGTCAAGGAACTATGAACTAAGATACTCACCACCACGATCGGATCGAAGCATCTTAATGTTCCTGCCCAATTTATTCTCGACTTCCTGTTTAAATTCCTTAAACCTTTCGAAAGTCTCTGACTTATGCTTGATCAAGTAGACATATCCATATCTACTATAATCATCAGTAAAACTCAAATAATAACGATTAGCATCCCTTGTGGCATGTTTGAATGGTTCACACACATCCGTGTGTATAAGGTCCAACAAACCTTCACCCCTCTCACACGAACCTGTGAAGGGTGACTTTGTCATTTTTCCAAGTAAGCATGATTCGCAACTATCATCTGACTTTAGGTCAAATGACTCCAAGACTCCATCCTTTTGGAGTTGGCCTATGCGTTTCTTGCTTATATGTCCAAGACGACAATGCCATAATGATGCTTTATCCAAGTTATTATTATTCATAGAATCAATACACAAAACATTATTTCCTAAGTTATCTACAACAGATACAGCTTCATACACACCATCACAAGGTAACGCTTTAAAATAAAGAACATTATTAAAGAAAGCATCAATAGAACCAACTTCATTATTAAATGAAAAGGTAAACCCTTGTTTGTACAAAGCATGAAAGGAAATAATATTTCTTGCCATTCCTGGCGAGTAACAACATTTATTCAAATCTAAATTAAACCCACTACTTAGCGATAAAGTATAAACTCCAATCTTGGTAACAGGTAAAGCTTTCCTATTCCCCATGATCAAGTTTATTCTTCCTTGCTCCACATTCTCACTTCTTCTTAGTCCCTGCAAGTCACAGCAAATATGAATACCACACCCGGTATCAAGGACCCAAGATTTAGAATGGGGTGAGTTATTAGAAATGATAGTGTAAATACCTGCATGGGTGGGTTTAACTTTCCCATCCTTCACATCTTGCTGGTATTTTGGGCAGTTCCGCTTCCAATGTGATTTTTCATGGCAATAGAAGCATTCAGCCTCTTTTGGGTCAGAAGAAGGAGTGATGAAACCTTTCTTGGTTCCACTTGAAGAAGAGCCATCAAGGGTCCGAGCCTTGGTACCCTTAGAAGAGCTCTTTCTCTTCTTCCCTCGACTTTTCCCGATTGCCAAAACCGGAGTAGAGTTTTGAGTAGGAGTGTTAACAACCGACTTCCCCTTAAGACCTGTTTCTGCGGTCTTGAGAAGTCCCTGAAGTTTGCTGAGTGTGACCTCTTCCTTATTCATGTGATATGTCATGCGGAATTGATCATAGCACGATGGTAAGGAGTGCAAAATGATATCTATTGCAAGATCCTCAGGGAAGTTCACATTAAGCTTCAGCAAACGATCCACATACCTTTGCATTTTCTGCATGTGGCTCGTGACGGATTCCCCGTCCTTCATCATGGTTGTTATCATGGAGCAAATGATTTCATACCTCTCTTGTCTTGCACTTTGATGGTATCTTTCCATCAAATCTTGGTGCATTTCATAAGGGTAGAAATCCTCATAAGACTTTTGGAGTTCCGTTGTCATCGTGGCCATCATGATGCAAGCTACTTTCGTAGCATCCCTTTCATGTGCCTGAAAGTCAGCGATCTCCCGAGGAGTTGCAGTGGTCTCATCAATCTCCTTAAGCTCCTTGTCAAGGACATATTCTTTGTCCTCGTAGCGGGTAATCATCTTGATGTTTCTGATCCACTCATTGAAGTTGGATCCATCAAAGGTGACTTTCCCACACAAGTTCATAAGGGTAAAGGAGCTTTTAGGATTAGAGACAGCATTGTTTGAAGACATCTGAAAGAAGAGGACAAGATTTGTTTAGATATTAGGAGAGTCCTTAATAAAACACCCAAATGTAATATTAAGGCTAGGATCCAATCACAATATATTATAACTTGGAAGATGTATGCCGTAATCCATGCTATAACACATTTGAAAGGTAGGTGAATGAAGATTCACCAATTTCCACCACGAAAAACGAAATATTAAATATTAGGTTTTTTGATTGGTTCTTAGAAATTCCTAGATTCTTTGAGATTCAATGAAATTTTCAAAGGCATGTTTCAATCTCGAGTGTGCCTTCCAAGTTTTGTGACTGGGATACCGAGGATCACAAAACGAGGTGTGAAGTAACCATGCAAATCACTTGGTACCCTTAAAGTTTATCACTCAATCGATGTGCCGGTAAACCACACACGCTCCATCGATACTATAATAAACCTTAAGTCACCCTTTACCTACCTTGTTAAGTCCAAGTTAGTGTGCCGGTTAACCACACACGCTCCACCAACGACTTAAACAAAGTGTAAAGTGTAATTTCATGGATTAGCACCTTATTCACATTTTCCCTAAAGTAACTAAGATTGGGAATTTAATAAAACATTTAGTTACTTTATAATATTCATCATACTTTTAATGAGAATTTATAAGTCCTTGTCTTACCCGTTCGGCTAACGACCCTCCACCGATCAAGCAAGCGGTGGGTGAGAATGGACACCCATTAAGTCACCATTTTATAGGCAACAACCTTATACCCACCTTATAGACCGGCTTCGTGAATGAGGCATACTAGCGGTAAGACGACTTTGTTCTTATACATACATATATATATATATATATATATATATATATATATATATATATATATAATTATTAAATCATAATAATATAAGTATAAGGGTTGAATTTTAACTTTTAAAATTCTAAGGGTTGGAACTAAAGTTTTAACTTAACTTTACTTGTTCCAAAACTTGAGGGCAAGTTTTGTAAACTTTCAAAACTTTTCATTTCTTCTAACTTATGAGTTTAATAGAGTAATAAAATGAAGACTCTTCATTTTTCTAACTCTTGTGTTCTTTTAATGGTTTTTTAACTCAAGTGACTTTTGGTTTTCCATAACTTGAGGACAAGTTATGGACTCCATTAAAACACATTATGATCAAGAATTAAACTACCACATAGGTTACAAATAATTCCTATGATCATCTAAACATCATAAGATCAAGAACATGAACATAAGCATTTTCATGAATCAAAACTACACTTAAAACTTTGTAATTTTGATAACTAGTTGTTGTAAATGAATTAGCAAAACATTACACCATCTAAAACAAGTTTTCAAGTACCAAAACAGTTTAGGGTAATGTTTCTAATCCATTTCCAGCAACTCAAGTCGAAAATCTGCACTCTGTCGACCCTACTCGCCGAGTGCATGAACCTACTCGCCGAGTAGGTTGAAGATTCAAGTGAACTCGACGAGTCCCCCCATGGACTCGCCGAGTCCAGCAGTCAGACAGCAAGTTTTTCGACTTTCTTCAACTTTTAAGCACAAATAACAAACAAACAAGCCTAGGCTCTGATACCACTGATGGGTTTTGAGCATTCTAACACTTCCTAAGTGTACATGCAACCCTAATAACCTTGGATCTATGTTTGTCTAATTATCATGCAAAGTTGAATTTCCAAGGTTATATTCCTATCTAGCATACATGGGGAACAATTTTAACTTGAATGAAAGATAGAATAACTTACCTTGTTGTTGCTTATGTTCCTTGAAACCTTGTGAGCCTAGCACCCCAAGTGTGATGCCTCAAATGCTTCACACAACACCAAATGCTCTTGGAAAGACCTTTGAGATAATACACACTTCTTAAAATCGGCCAAGCCCTCTAGTTTCTTATGTCTAGCCGATTTTGGTGGAGAATGGGATCCTTATATAGTGTTGACACATCTAGGGTTACACCATGTAAACCTTAATGTGTCATGACTCTTCATTTCCATGACCCATGGGTTTGTAACTCCCATGGAGCATCCATGGAGCATCCTATGGATAGAACCCAACTTGATAATCCATGGAGCCTCTTATCCCACTATACAAGATATGAATGATTTACATAATCAACCCATATATTTAATTAGTTATCCTTTGATCACATAATTAATTCCAAATTAATTCTTTGATCAAACTAATCAAATAATATTATTAATATATTAGAACTTATAATATATTAATAATCTCCAAGTGTTATTTCTCTCATTTAGTCTATCCAATTGCATGGTGCCATGCAACCCAAATGGACCATGCCGGGTCGGGTCAAGTACACACCCGAAATAGTTATGGACTTAGACACCTTATCCAACAGTATCTGCTCTGTCGTCTGAAGCACGATCTCTATACTGCCCATCACGTGCTGTCCAACCTCTCCCGAACAAATGGGGGTCCTGCACCTCCTCCCATACAACAGCGCAAAGGGCGGCATACCAATGCTCGAATGATGGTTGTTGTTGTAGGAAAACTCTGCCAAGGGCAAGTACGTATCCCAACTTCCCCTGAAATCCAATACACATGCCCAAAGCATGTCCTCGAGAGTCTGAATCGTCCGCTCACTCTGCCCGTCCGTCTGGGGGTGATATGCGGTACTAAAATGCAGCCTAGTACCCAACTCCTCATGAAACTTCTTCCAGAATCTGGAAGTGAAACGTACATCCCGGTCTGAGACAATCGAGATCGGCACCCCATGCCGAGATACCACTTCCCTCACGTACATCTCTGCTAACTTCTCTGCGGAAGAACTCTCGCTGATGGCAAGGAAGTGAGCGCTCTTCGTTAACCTATCCACAATCACCCAAATTGCATCAACTCCCCTAGCAGTCCTTGGCAATTTGGTGATAAAATTCATGGTGATCTGTTCCCACTTCCATTCGGGAACCTCCAACGGCTGCAACTTACCATGCGGTCTCTCGTGCTCGGCCTTAACCCTACGGCAGGTCAAGCACCACTCAACAAACCACGCAACATCCCTCTTCATACAGGGCCACCAATACTCTTTCCTCAGGTCCAAATACATCTTAGTGGCCCCCGGATGGATCGAAAATTTCGACCGATAAGCCTCCTCCATCAAAATGGTACGCGTTCCTCCCACAAACGGCACCCAGATACGCCCCTGGAATGTCATAAGCCCCCGACCATCGGTAACGAACTCTGAAATCAATCCAACAACTCGCTCTTTCTTCTGCATCTCGGGCTGCACAGCCTCGGCCTGTGCCCCACAAATGGCGTCCAACACTGGAGCTATCACGGTCAATCTCAAACATACATCCCGCAGCGGGGTGCTCTCCGCCCTGCGGCTCAGTGCATCGGCTACCACATTAGCCTTGCCTGGGTGGTACAGGATCTCACAATCGTAATCCTTGACCACATCCAACCACCTTCTCTGATGCATATTTAGGTTGGGCTGATCCATCAATTACTTCAAACTCTTATGGTCCGTGTATATCGTACACCGAACCCCATACAAGTAGTGACACCAAATCTTGAGGGCGAACACCACTGCCCCCAACTCTAGATCATGGGTGGGGTATCTCGTCTCATGAGGCTTCAGCTGCCTAGATGCATATGCTATCACATGCCCTCTCTGCATCAGCACCGCTCCCAACCCCAAGATCGATGCATCACAGTATACCACAAAGTCCTCCATCCCTTCCGGAAGGGCTAACACCGGGGCTTCGCATAACCTTTGGCGAAGCGTCTCAAAGGAGGCCTACTGCTCGGGTCCCCATGAAAAAGCGATACCCTTCCAGGTCAACATGGTGAGCGGCACCGCGATCTTGGAGAAGTCTCTGATAAATCTCCGATAATAACCTGCCAACCCCAGGAAACTCCTGATCTCGGAGGGTGACCTCGGCACCTCCCAACTCATCACCGCCTCAACTTTGGCCGGGTCGACCAATATCCCTTTCTGGTTAACGAGATGACCCAGGAACTGGACCTCTCGCAACCAAAAATCACACTTGGAGAATTTGGCATAAAGCCTCTCCGACCTCAGAACTCCGAGGATCTCCCTCAAATGCTCTTCATGCTGCTCTCTAGATCTCGAATATACCAAAATATCATCGATGAATACAATCACTGACCGATCCAGCATCGGCCTACACACTCGGTTAATGAGATCCATGAACACTGCCGGGGCATTGGTGAGCCCGAAAGGCATCACCACAAACTCGTAATGCCCATAACGCGTCTTGAAAGATGTCTTCAGGATGTCCTCATCTCGCACCCTCACCTGATGATATCCAGACCTCAAATTGATCTTGGAGAACCAAGATGCTCCCTGTAACTGATCGAACAAATCGTCGATCCTCGGCAATGGGTAACGGTTATTGACCGTCAGCTTGTTCAACTCCCGGTAATCAATGCACATCCGGTGTGAACCATCCTTTTTCTTGACAAACAGAATAGGCGCTCCCCACGGCGAGCTGCTCGGCCGAATAAACCCCTTCCCCAGTAGCTCCTGAAGCTGCAAGGATAACTCCTACATCTCAGGAGGTGCAAGGTGATAAGGCACCTTAGCGATAGGCGCAGCCCCCGGAACCAAATCGATACTGAACACCACTTGCCTCACAGGAGGCACACCTGGCAACTCCTCCGGAAATTCATCCGGGAACTCACGCACTATCGGTACCTCCTCAACTGACCTCGGCCTCTCGGGATCCACCCGCGTATCCATCATATACGCCACAAAACCCTTACAGACCTGCTGTAGACACTGCCTCACCGTAGCGGCCGAACAAAACACTGATCCAGAACGTGTACCCTCGCCGTACACCGTAAGAACTCCCCCACTAGGGTCTCGTATGGTCACCAACTGTCGCTCGCAGTCGATAACCGCATCGAATCGGCTCAACCAGTCCATGCCCACAATGACGCAGACATCACCCATCAATATAGGAATCAAATCAATCGGGAACTCAACACCGAAAATCTCTAACACGCATCCCCAGAGAACCTCCGCGGCATATATCACCCTCTCTTCAGCTATGGAAACTCTCAGAGGCCGACTCAATGCCTCACGACTAACACTGATATGCTGATTAAAGGCCAAAGACACAAAAGATCGACTCGCTCCCGAGTCAAATAACACTAAGGCAGGTACAGAATTCACAAGGAAAGTACCTACGCATAACATAATATAAGCATAATATCTCAACATCAAAATAAATACACGAAAGAATACATACCAGCCACGACATCGGGCGCAGCGCGGACCTCCTCCGCGGTCAACTGAAAGGCCCTCCCTCGTGCCCTCAGCGCCTCGGCCTTCACTGGCCGACTCTCGGTAGCTCTAATGGCGGCAGGTGCAGATCCCTGAGATGATCCTCGCAATTGCGGACACTCTACCTTCTGGTGTCCGGTCTGGTTGCAGTGGAAGCACACTGCAAACCCCTTGGGTCAGTCCTTGGCCATATGCCCCTCCTTGCCACACTTGTAGCAAGATCCCGCTCTACAGACTCCCTCATGACCCTTGCCGCACTTCCCACAAGTGCGGCCCTTCTGGCTCCCTGATTTGGGATCAACGGGCTTGGCCCACTTGGCTGCCGGCTGAGACTGCGTCGGTCGCCGATCCCTCTCGTGAGACTCCGCCTCTTCCCTGGTCTGAGTCTCTAGCTCAATCTCCCTCTTCCGGGCATTTTCCTGAAGCTCGGAAAATGTCCGGTATGAGGAGTTCGCCACGAACTCCCGAATGTCTCGCCTCAAGATACTCAGATATCAGCTCATACGTGCCTGCTCCGTAGACACGTGCTCAGGGCAGAACATCGCCCTCTCATGGAACATCCTGGTAATCACCGTAACAGACTCAGTACCCTACTTGAGGGTCAGAAACTCCTGGGCCAAATGCTCCCTCTCCACCTGGGGAACGTACTCATCTCGGAACATGGCAGTGAACCTCTCCAATGTCACCGCCGCAAGCTCAGCAGGCGTAAAGTGCGCCGTCACAAACTTCCACCAGTCCTTCGCTCCCAAGCGAAGCTGGTTCAGCGCGAACCGTACTCTCAAATGCTCAGGAGATAAGCAAATGAAGAAACACCCCTCTATATCAGAAATCCATCTCATAGCTGCCACCGGGTCCTGGGTCCCATTAAACTCCGGCGGTTTTGTGTTGCTGAACTCCCGGAACAGCAACGCATCACCACCTTGCGGCCTCACGGCAGCAATAGCTGCGGTGGCCGCTGCAACAGCAGCCTCAGAAAAGAGCGGCATAACGCTCATCGAAGGTCTCAATCAGCGTGGTCTTAATAGACCCAAACATCTCTGGTATCCCTGCTCTGATGGCCGCAGCCACCTCTTCATGGATGATCCGGCAGATCTCCTCATCACTGGTCCCACTGCTCTTAGGCATAAGACGCGTCCTCACCATGATCTACCTCTGAAATACAACATACGATAAATTAGAATCTATTCGAGCATACTCACACTCGACAACTCATTCCTCCTTGATCCTTGGTATTCCAAAGATTCGTACTTGGGCTGTACTCCGCCCCGGTGCTTTCAGTAGTACGGGCCCAATACTACTGTCCGCACCATATCAGAATACACCCCAAGCCCTCCTCTTCGGATCCCAATTCCAAGTACTCTATCATGCATAATCCACTCTCTAATAGATCTCTCATAAGCCCCTCGCTGCTACCTACTCACTCTCAAGCATCTCATAGCATCTCACCTCATCCTAGGCTAAGGCATCACAAATCAGGCCACTCTAGTGCTAATAGGAGTACCTAGCCTACTCTAGCATGAGAATACATCATATCAATATCAATATTGTTGGATTAATGTCTAAGTCCATAACTATATTTGGTAAGACTTGACCCGACCCGGCATGGTCCATTTGGGTTGCATACCATCATGCACTTGAATGAGAGAAATAAGACACTTATGGTTATTAATATATTATAAGTTCTAGTATATTAATAATAAGAATAATATGATTATTTAATTAGTATTGATCAAGAATTAATCTAGGATTAATTAAGTGATCAAAAGAAGACTAATTAAATATATGGGTTGATTGTGTAAATCATCCATACTTGTATAGTGGGCTAATGCTCCATGGATAATCAAGTTGGGCTAAAACCCATAGGATGGTCCATGGATGCTCCATGGTGTATTTGTACCCATGGATCCAAGGAAATGGAAAGCCATGACAATTAAGAGTTTACCCTAATTGTGTAACTATATAAGCATCTTATTATTGAGGAAAAATCGGCCACTAGAGATAGTGAAGAAAGGGCTAGCCGATTTTGAAGAGTGTAGAATTCTCTCAAATCATTCTAAGTGTTTTGATGATTGTGATTCCATTTGAGGTGTCACACTTGGGGCACTAAGCACTCAAGCTTCATGAAGACTTACTACATCAAGAGGTATGTATTCTATCTTGCTATAGTTATTGTTTTGTATGCTAGATTAGGATAATACCTTGGAATATCTTATTTGCATGTATAATAGAGAAAACATAGATCCAAGGTATTTAGGGTTGCATGTACACTTAGGAGTGTTAGAATGCTCAAAACCCAACAGTGGTATCAGAGCCACGGGTTGTTTTCTGTTATATTGATGCAAATATTTTATTTTCAAAGTTGAAAAAAAAAAAAAAAAAAAAAAAAAAAAAAAAAAACCATGAAGTTTGTCAAATTTTAGGATAATTACTTGTTCTTGTGAAAAACTAATTATTTGTAAAATTTGAATAATTTGCTTTATGAGTTGAATTAGGTCAAATTTAATAAAAGATAAAATAATATGATTATTTTATTAGTTTTAAAAGTTTGATCTAAAGAGTTTTATTTTTTGAAACCTCCATAAGTTATGGATATGAAAAGGTTTTAAAAAAAAAAAAAATTGATTCAAAGTTTTTTTGGAGTTACAAAAGTTGGTGTTAATCCAAATTAATCTAAGAATTGATTCTAAAATGTGTTTTTGTAACTTGTCCTCAAGTTATATGAAAAGTCACATTTAAGAATCATAAAACTCATAAAAATTGGCAAAGGTTACAAAAATGAAGAGTCTAGTTCTAATTAAATGGTTTTATGACTCCATAACTTGTCCTCAAGTTATGGAGGACCAAGAGTCTCTTCATTTAATAAAATAAAATAAAATAAAAAAAGGTGTAACCTTAATTAATTCCATAAGTTATAAAATAAAGAAAAGTTAATTCTTTTATTAGTTTAAAGTCTTCCATAACTTGTCCTCAAGTTATGGAACTTGAAGAGTTTTTGGATTAAAACTACTTTAAACACATAAGTTATGGAATTAATTAGTTTTGAATAGTTTCAAAACTTGCCCTCAAGTTTTGGAATTTGTAAAGTTTTCACTTATGAATACTTTAATTCCAAGTTAGCCCTTAGAATTTTAAAAGTTAAAATTCAACCCTTATACTTTATAATATTATAAGTTAATAATATATATATGTATAAGAGTAAAGTCAGTCTTACCGCTAGTACGCCTCATTCACGAAGCCGGTCTATAAGGTGGGTATAAGGTTGTTGCCTATAAAATGGCAACTTAATGGGTGTCCACTCTCACCCACCGCTTGCTTGACCGGTGGAGGGTCGTTAGCCGAACGGGTTTGACAGGACTATAATTCTCCCTTCATTAAAAGTATTAATGAAAATACTAAGTAACTAAACTTTTAATAATACCCAATCTTAGTTACTTAGGAAAAATGTGAATAAGGTGCTAACCCATGAAATTACACTTTACACTTTGTCTAAGTCGTTAGTGGAGCGTGTGTGGTTAACCGGCACACTAACTTGGACTTAACAAGGTAGGTAAAGGGTGACTTAATATTTATCATAGTATCGATGGAGCGTGTGTGGTTAACCGGCACATCGATTGAGGGGTAATTTATTAAGGGTACCAAGTGATTTGCATGGTTACTTCACACCTTGTTTTGTGATCCTCGGCATCCCAGTCACAAAACCTGAAGGGCACACTCGAGATTGAAACATGCCTTTGAAAAGTTCAATGAATCTCAAAGATCTAGGAGTTTCAAAACCAATTAAAACCTAATAATTCATTTCGTTTATCTTGGTGGAAATTGGTGAATCGTCATTCACCTACCTTCAAATATTTTATAGCTTGGATTACGGCATACCTCTTCTAAGTTATAAAATAGTTTGTTGGGTCCTAGCCTTAATATTTCATATTGGGTGTCATATTAAGGACTTTAAATCAACTATCTTGAATATCTCCCAAAAGATGTCTGTAATAGACACCTATGATCTTCCCAAATCTAGTGAAACAAGGTTTCCTAAATGAAGATGATGTCCTTTGGAAATCATACTTCTTTCACATCCTCCAATTATTCTCCCCAACCCACAAGTTCTTGAAAGTTTAAGGTCACTCAAGCCCTATTGGCAAGGCAAGGTCTAGGTGTGAACACGTCTTGGAGATGTAGTCACATATTGACAAGCCGGGAGAGTTGGGTGTCAAAGTCTTGAGAAAGTTGGTGGTTCAATCACTTTCTAAGTCACATAGTGAGTTCCTTTGGGACACCTATGAAACAGACTATGACAAGACCCTTAATGATCTTATCTATTTGTTAAGATCAACTTCCTTAATACTTGATGGACATTGACAATAGTGACACAGGAAATCCAGTAAAGCATTCTCTTCCCAATGGAAAGGGATCGGCCATAGTCAATTCGGTTGACCAAATGGTAAAGAGAAAAGCTAAGTCTGTGATAGTCCTGTGTGTCTTTATCAAAGGGTCCATATGTTTATATTGCCAAAGAAAGGGGCATTGGTTGCGAAGCTGCCAAAATTTACCTAAGGATGTTAAAGTCAATAAGTTTGACTCTACTTCAGGTAAAGTCCACTATCTAACTCTGTTAAGTTTCTATTCTGAGATTCTTGATACATGATGTGACTGGGTCACATGGTGATGTTTTAAGAATGAAAGAAAAGTGGAGAAACTTAAAGAAAGAATATGCTGAATCTGATGGCGTAGATGGATTTCTATCGCGTAGTTTGAAGATCGGATTCTTGAGCTACTTCTTAGGAGTTATGAGATATTCCTTAAGGAATAGATAACAACAAGTTTTCATATGGATTGTAAGGATAAGTTTTTCCGCAAAGTTTTAAAATAAAAGAAAATTTTTTATTTTATTTATTTTAAAATATCCTTACAATGGCATTTGAGGAAAAATTGTTGCTTATATGATTCCATTAAGAGCAAGAGTGGAAATATGAAATTGATTCTTTCATTTGTGGTAATGTCTAAATTTACCAAATAAGGAAAGATTCTCATCACCCAAGTTTCAATTGGACCGGAACTTGGAATCATGCAAGTTGTATAGCATGATGAATGAGAACTTTCAAGTTTTGGAAAATTAAGACTAATTACTTGTTCACATGGATGTGTGAGTCAAGTAAAGGACTTAGGGATCGAGTACACATTCTTGTGCACTGATTAAGTCCACCACAAAAGATCGATAAGAAGAATCAAATAAGGCAGAAGGATAAAAGTTTCTCAAATCTGAAAAGATGGGAGAGTACTTTAGTATCAGTTTTGTGATCATCTTAATGATTAAGAAACCATATCAAAATTAGTTCTCTAAGGAAATCTTAGTGCATTCTTATGACTAAGAAGAGGAACTTGAATTGTTGAAATGGTTAAATCAAGAAGATGAGTCATACTTCGTTCCAATACAAGTCTTAGAGTCATACTCCAAGATTGTAACTTGAGTGACATGTCTCAAAAGAAGGTTTAAAACACTTGTCAAATGTAAGAGTAAAAGTTTTCTACTCTTGTACATTTGAAATTGGTAAGTTGTGATGTTTTGGATAAAACAAAGACCAACTTAGGCCAATTGTGTGAAGTGTTTGTCTTGATTAGAATCCTCACTATCTCTTGGATATTTGACAAGGGAGTCTTATAGGTCAAGAGGACAGTGGGAGTCTTAAAGGTCTTGAAAGTCTCAAGAACTAATCAAGAATAAAACCTAAAGTTCTTCTCTAGCACACAATTTGAGGTTTATAATCTATTGTGTTGACATATTCTGTGCCCATTCCAGTTAAAGTTGGTTTTGCATATGAGTTCTTAGAGTTCTCAATTTGTTGCACAACAACTTGGAAGCAATGGCAGGCCCTTGAGCTGCCAGGTGGCAAGAAGTTAAGATTGAGTTCGGTCCATATGAGTTTGGATTTGTCATTATCTTTGTCTTGTGATTATGGTTTTGACAATTCACATGGATAAGAACACATACACCATATAAATCTAAGTGTCATAAGGTTTCTCTCCGATTCATGAAAATGATGGTGAGGAAACACTTTCACTAAGTAGATTTTATCTAGATAGCAATTGTGATATTTGCATTCTCAAAGTCGTTAGTGGAGCGCGTGTGGTTAACCGGCACACTAACCTGGACTTGTGAGAAGTGGCAAAAAGGTCTAACCATTATGATTACGGCATACCTCTTCATAATTGTTTAGACTTACAAGTGTGCTATCTAAGGGAAGGTGTATGATTTTGATACAAATTTATCAAAACAATCTAGCATCAGAAATCTGAACTTTGGTAAGAAAGTCAATGAAGTATTGATTTCTAGAAGTCCAGCTGATTTCTGAGTACATGTCAAAGCTAGTGGGAGCATAAGTGTTATGCTAATAATCATCATGTTAGTGGGAGCATGATAATTATGATAAGTATTGCAAGTTAGCAATGTTAATTATAGAAAACAAAAGTTTCAATTGGGAAAGAGTTGTTTTGCTATAATTAAGGGAGAGGAAATTATACTTCATCTCAAATCTATAAGCTTAGATCGTGAGCTTTTAATCATTTAGTCAAGGATATATATGAATTTCATGTTGGAATGGCTCAACATAAGGAAATTCTGTATACGGGTCCATTATTTGCGTTCTAAAATTCGATTATGATTACGGCATCCCTTTTCATAATCTGAAATATGAGAACTTGGCAAATAGAAATGGAAATGTTATAGCAAAAGACTGGTTTAGTCTTTATGTGAGACATCATGAATCGTGTCCCATATGCTTCGGATATAGGATCGATTACATGTGCTATATTCATCCTTTCTAAAAAAATTTCCAAATGCCTAGGGCATTAAGAAGGGAAAAAGGTTTAGAACTGGATATGACTAAAAGGATTAAACAATTGTCGAGAACAATCTAAGGTTTACCAAAGATTGGTTGCTCAAGGACAGTTGGAAGTATAGTGATAATTCTAGAAGGACCATATTGACATAATCTGTAAGGAGGCAACTCTTGTTCAGAAGTGATAGTCAAAATGGAATCTGGAAATGTTTCAAAGTTAGAATTTTCAATCTGTTTAAGATTAGGAAACTTAATGCAAGAAGGATGTTTCCAAGGAGTTGATCTCCTTTGGAATACTCTGTAATGATTTTTGGCAAGTCTTTCTGACTTTGTGCATAATCGTTACAAGAGGATCAATGCATATAAGTTTAGAATCTAACAGATTTCAGTAAATGGCATGAATTTGGAATTCTTGCATTTGCAGTAAGGATTTGGGAGTGTGAAAAGAGAATCATTGAAGTTATGTTCAATTGATCTAGTTCACAAAGTAAAGATCATAGACAAACATAGTATGCATACTTGGTGTGTGGCATGACTAGTGTTTAAGAAAACATAGTGTACATGCTTGGAGCATGGGACAACTATTGTTTTAAATTCAAGAATAAAGTTGATAGCTGAAACAGTGTACAATGAATAATGTGTAATCATATGGTGATAAATAAAAGGTGTTTTATTTATGTTCAAAGGGTTGATACCATATTGGATTCAATTATTATTGTGTTTCACTTTGCATGTTTTGACTTCCCGAATAAACTGGGTTATTCTTCCGGAATGACTAAGTTATTCAAACCATCCACAGTCGGTCATATTTTGGAAGTAGATATGAATTAAGACTGTCATGATGGGTTGTAGAGTAAGGTGTTGGACAAGGCTACAACAATCATGAGTGCTCATAAGTTCTGAGTATTGGATTCAACCCGCGCTCATTGGAATCACTTCATGGATTTTATCACGAGTGATCATGAGACGATAATATCTTATATTCTTCAAACCTAGAGATATGAGTTGTTACTATGAGTTGATAGTACATTGATTGCACGAAACCGCATTTGGTAACTCTGTGCTATAAAACGTGCCTTTGTGTATGATTCAACAAGTAGTAGAACAAGCCATATGAGTCGAAGTTTATCCGTTCCTTTTACCTTCGGGATAAAAGCGATATCTGTGGGCCCCTCGATGATTTGATGATGACAAATGGAAGTGCTCGGCCGGGCCAGGACTGATTTGATTTGTTCAATTAGTCAGTCGTCATAAATCGGAAATCGGGAAACAACAAATGGACAGAGAGAATGATTATAATCCATGTCTCAGTCCATATGATATCTAGAATGGAGGAATATATGATCCCTTATCTAATGGACAAGTCACTGACAAAGGTCAGAGTTCATCTACAAGGTCAGAGTTCGACAGAAGCTTTTGAGAGCTACGATTGCCGGTTGGTTCCTGAAGTCATACGCAATAATAGTTATAGACTTATCCAAGTGGGAGACTGTTGGATTAATGTCTAAGTCCATAACTATATTTGGTAAGACTTGACCCGACCCGGCATGGTCCATTTGGGTTGCATACCATCATGCACTTGAATGAGAGAAATAAGACACTTATGGTTATTAATATATTATAAGTTCTAGTATATTAATAATAAGAATAATATGATTATTTAATTAGTATTGATCAAGAATTAATCTAGGATTAATTAAGTGATCAAAAGAAGACTAATTAAATATATGGGTTGATTGTGTAAATCATCCATACTTGTATAGTGGGCTAATGCTCCATGGATAATCAAGTTGGGCTAAAACCCATAGGATGGTCCATGGATGCTCCATGGTGTATTTGTACCCATGGATCCAAGGAAATGGAAAGCCATGACAATTAAGAGTTTACCCTAATTGTGTAACTATATAAGCATCTTATTATTGAGGAAAAATCGGCCACTAGAGATAGTGAAGAAAGGGCTAGCCGATTTTGAAGAGTGTAGAATTCTCTCAAATCATTCTAAGTGTTTTGATGATTGTGATTCCATTTGAGGTGTCACACTTGGGGCACTAAGCACTCAAGCTTCATGAAGACTTACTACATCAAGAGGTATGTATTCTATCTTGCTATAGTTATTGTTTTGTATGCTAGATTAGGATAATACCTTGGAATATCTTATTTGCATGTATAATAGAGAAAACATAGATCCAAGGTATTTAGGGTTGCATGTACACTTAGGAGTGTTAGAATGCTCAAAACCCAACAGTGGTATCAGAGCCACGGGTTGTTTTCTGTTATATTGATGCAAATATTTTATTTTCAATGTTGAAAAAAAAAAAAAAAAAAAAAAAAAAAAAAAAAAAACCATGAAGTTTGTCAAATTTTAGGATAATTACTTGTTCTTGTGAAAAACTAATTATTTGTAAAATTTGAATAATTTGCTTTATGAGTTGAATTAGGTCAAATTTAATAAAAGATAAAATAATATGATTATTTTATTAGTTTTAAAAGTTTGATCTAAAGAGTTTTATTTTTTGAAACCTCCATAAGTTATGGATATGAAAAGGTTTTAAAAAAAAAAAAATTGATTCAAAGTTTTTTTGGAGTTACAAAAGTTGGTGTTAATCCAAATTAATCAAAGAATTGATTCTAAAATGTGTTTTTGTAACTTGTCCTCAAGTTATATGAAAAGTCACATTTAAGAATCATAAAACTCATAAAAATTGGCAAAGGTTACAAAAATGAAGAGTCTAGTTCTAATTAAATGGTTTTATGACTCCATAACTTGTCCTCAAGTTATGGAGGACCAAGAGTCTCTTCATTTAATAAAATAAAATAAAATAAAAAAAGGTGTAACCTTAATTAATTCCATAAGTTATAAAATAAAGAAAAGTTAATTCTTTTATTAGTTTAAAGTCTTCCATAACTTGTCCTCAAGTTATGGAACTTGAAGAGTTTTTGGATTAAAACTACTTTAAACACATAAGTTATGGAATTAATTAGTTTTGAATAGTTTCAAAACTTGCCCTCAAGTTTTGGAATTTGTAAAGTTTTCACTTATGAATACTTTAATTCCAAGTTAGCCCTTAGAATTTTAAAAGTTAAAATTCAACCCTTATACTTTATAATATTATAAGTTAATAATATATATATGTATAAGAGTAAAGTCAGTCTTACCGCTAGTACGCCTCATTCACGAAGCCGGTCTATAAGGTGGGTATAAGGTTGTTGCCTATAAAATGGCAACTTAATGGGTGTCCACTCTCACCCACCGCTTGCTTGACCGGTGGAGGGTCGTTAGCCGAACGGGTTTGACAGGACTATAATTCTCCCTTCATTAAAAGTATTAATGAAAATACTAAGTAACTAAACTTTTAATAATACCCAATCTTAGTTACTTAGGAAAAATGTGAATAAGGTGCTAACCCATGAAATTACACTTTACACTTTGTCTAAGTCGTTAGTGGAGCGTGTGTGGTTAACCGGCACACTAACTTGGACTTAACAAGGTAGGTAAAGGGTGACTTAATATTTATCATAGTATCGATGGAGCGTGTGTGGTTAACCGGCACATCGATTGAGGGGTAATTTATTAAGGGTACCAAGTGATTTGCATGGTTACTTCACACCTTGTTTTGTGATCCTCGGCATCCCAGTCACAAAACCTGAAGGGCACACTCGAGATTGAAACATGCCTTTGAAAAGTTCAATGAATCTCAAAGATCTAGGAGTTTCAAAACCAATTAAAACCTAATAATTCATTTCGTTTATCTTGGTGGAAATTGGTGAATCGTCATTCACCTACCTTCAAATATTTTATAGCTTGGATTACGGCATACCTCTTCTAAGTTATAAAATAGTTTGTTGGGTCCTAGCCTTAATATTTCATATTGGGTGTCATATTAAGGACTTTAAATCAACTATCTTGAATATCTCCCAAAAGATGTCTGTAATAGACACCTATGATCTTCCCAAATCTAGTGAAACAAGGTTTCCTAAATGAAGATGATGTCCTTTGGAAATCATACTTCTTTCACATCCTCCAATTATTCTCCCCAACCCACAAGTTCTTGAAATTTTAAGGTCACTCAAGCCCTATTGGCAAGGCAAGGTCTAGGTGTGAACACGTCTTGGAGATGTAGTCACATATTGACAAGCCGGGAGAGTTGGGTGTCAAAGTCTTGAGAAAGTTGGTGGTTCAATCACTTTCTAAGTCACATAGTGAGTTCCTTTGGGACACCTATGAAACAGACTATGACAAGACCCTTAATGATCTTATCTATTTGTTAAGATCAACTTCCTTAATACTTGATGGACATTGACAATAGTGACACAGGAAATCCAGTAAAGCATTCTCTTCCCAATGGAAAGGGATCGGCCATAGTCAATTCGGTTGACCAAATGGTAAAGAGAAAAGCTAAGTCTGTGATAGTCCTGTGTGTCTTTATCAAAGGGTCCATATGTTTATATTGCCAAAGAAAGGGGCATTGGTTGCGAAGCTGCCAAAATTTACCTAAGGATGTTAAAGTCAATAAGTTTGACTCTACTTCAGGTAAAGTCCACTATCTAACTCTGTTAAGTTTCTATTCTGAGATTCTTGATACATGATGTGACTGGGTCACATGGTGATGTTTTAAGAATGAAAGAAAAGTGGAGAAACTTAAAGAAAGAATATGTTGAATCTGATGGCGTAGATGGATTTCTATCGCGTAGTTTGAAGATCGGATTCTTGAGCTACTTCTTAGGAGTTATGAGATATTCCTTAAGGAATAGATAACAACAAGTTTTCATATGGATTGTAAGGATAAGTTTTTCCGCAAAGTTTTAAAATAAAAGAAAATTTTTTATTTTATTTATTTTAAAATATCCTTACAATGGCATTTGAGGAAAAATTGTTGCTTATATGATTCCATTAAGAGCAAGAGTGGAAATATGAAATTGATTCTTTCATTTGTGGTAATGTCTAAATTTACCAAATAAGGAAAGATTCTCATCACCCAAGTTTCAATTGGACCGGAACTTGGAATCATGCAAGTTGTATAGCATGATGAATGAGAACTTTCAAGTTTTGGAAAATTAAGACTAATTACTTGTTCACATGGATGTGTGAGTCAAGTAAAGGACTTAGGGATCGAGTACACATTCTTGTGCACTGATTAAGTCCACCACAAAAGATCGATAAGAAGAATCAAATAAGGCAGAAGGATAAAAGTTTCTCAAATCTGAAAAGATGGGAGAGTACTTTAGTATCAGTTTTGTGATCATCTTAATGATTAAGAAACCATATCAAAATTAGTTCTCTAAGGAAATCTTAGTGCATTCTTATGACTAAGAAGAGGAACTTGAATTGTTGAAATGGTTAAATCAAGAAGATGAGTCATACTTCGTTCCAATACAAGTCTTAGAGTCATACTCCAAGATTGTAACTTGAGTGACATGTCTCAAAAGAAGGTTTAAAACACTTGTCAAATGTAAGAGTAAAAGTTTTCTACTCTTGTACATTTGAAATTGGTAAGTTGTGATGTTTTGGATAAAACAAAGACCAACTTAGGCCAATTGTGTGAAGTGTTTGTCTTGATTAGAATCCTCACTATCTCTTGGATATTTGACAAGGGAGTCTTATAGGTCAAGAGGACAGTGGGAGTCTTAAAGGTCTTGAAAGTCTCAAGAACTAATCAAGAATAAAACCTAAAGTTCTTCTCTAGCACACAATTTGAGGTTTATAATCTATTGTGTTGACATATTCTGTGCCCATTCCAGTTAAAGTTGGTTTTGCATATGAGTTCTTAGAGTTCTCAATTTGTTGCACAACAACTTGGAAGCAATGGCAGGCCCTTGAGCTGCCAGGTGGCAAGAAGTTAAGATTGAGTTCGGTCCATATGAGTTTGGATTTGTCATTATCTTTGTCTTGTGATTATGGTTTTGACAATTCACATGGATAAGAACACATACACCATATAAATCTAAGTGTCATAAGGTTTCTCTCCGATTCATGAAAATGATGATGAGGAAACACTTTCACTAAGTAGATTTTATCTAGATAGCAATTGTGATATTTGCATTCTCAAAGTCGTTAGTGGAGCGCGTGTGGTTAACCGGCACACTAACCTGGACTTGTGAGAAGTGGCAAAAAGGTCTAACCATTATGATTACGGCATACCTCTTCATAATTGTTTAGACTTACAAGTGTGCTATCTAAGGGAAGGTGTATGATTTTGATACAAATTTATCAAAACAATCTAGCATCAGAAATCTGAACTTTGGTAAGAAAGTCAATGAAGTATTGATTTCTAGAAGTCCAGCTGATTTCTGAGTACATGTCAAAGCTAGTGGGAGCATAAGTGTTATGCTAATAATCATCATGTTAGTGGGAGCATGATAATTATGATAAGTATTGCAAGTTAGCAATGTTAATTATAGAAAACAAAAGTTTCAATTGGGAAAGAGTTGTTTTGCTATAATTAAGGGAGAGGAAATTATACTTCATCTCAAATCTATAAGCTTAGATCGTGAGCTTTTAATCATTTAGTCAAGGATATATATGAATTTCATGTTGGAATGGCTCAACATAAGGAAATTCTGTATACGGGTCCATTATTTGCGTTCTAAAATTCGATTATGATTACGGCATCCCTTTTCATAATCTGAAATATGAGAACTTGGCAAATAGAAATGGAAATGTTATAGCAAAAGACTGGTTTAGTCTTTATGTGAGACATCATGAATCGTGTCCCATATGCTTCGGATATAGGATCGATTACATGTGCTATATTCATCCTTTCTAAAAAAATTTCCAAATGCCTAGGGCATTAAGAAGGGAAAAAGGTTTAGAACTGGATATGACTAAAAGGATTAAACAATTGTCGAGAACAATCTAAGGTTTACCAAAGATTGGTTGCTCAAGGACAGTTGGAAGTATAGTGATAATTCTAGAAGGACCATATTGACATAATCTGTAAGGAGGCAACTCTTGTTCAGAAGTGATAGTCAAAATGGAATCTGGAAATGTTTCAAAGTTAGAATTTTCAATCTGTTTAAGATTAGGAAACTTAATGCAAGAAGGATGTTTCCAAGGAGTTGATCTCCTTTGGAATACTCTGTAATGATTTTTGGCAAGTCTTTCTGACTTTGTGCATAATCGTTACAAGAGGATCAATGCATATAAGTTTAGAATCTAACAGATTTCAGTAAATGGCATGAATTTGGAATTCTTGCATTTGCAGTAAGGATTTGGGAGTGTGAAAAGAGAATCATTGAAGTTATGTTCAATTGATCTAGTTCACAAAGTAAAGATCATAGACAAACATAGTATGCATACTTGGTGTGTGGCATGACTAGTGTTTAAGAAAACATAGTGTACATGCTTGGAGCATGGGACAACTATTGTTTTAAATTCAAGAATAAAGTTGATAGCTGAAACAGTGTACAATGAATAATGTGTAATCATATGGTGATAAATAAAAGGTGTTTTATTTATGTTCAAAGGGTTGATACCATATTGGATTCAATTATTATTGTGTTTCACTTTGCATGTTTTGACTTCCCGAATAAACTGGGTTATTCTTCCGGAATGACTAAGTTATTCAAACCATCCACAGTCGGTCATATTTTGGAAGTAGATATGAATTAAGACTGTCATGATGGGTTGTAGAGTAAGGTGTTGGACAAGGCTACAACAATCATGAGTGCTCATAAGTTCTGAGTATTGGATTCAACCCGCGCTCATTGGAATCACTTCATGGATTTTATCACGAGTGATCATGAGACGATAATATCTTATATTCTTCAAACCTAGAGATATGAGTTGTTACTATGAGTTGATAGTACATTGATTGCACGAAACCGCATTTGGTAACTCTGTGCTATAAAACGTGCCTTTGTGTATGATTCAACAAGTAGTAGAACAAGCCATATGAGTCGAAGTTTATCCGTTCCTTTTACCTTCGGGATAAAAGCGATATCTGTGGGCCCCTCGATGATTTGATGATGACAAATGGAAGTGCTCGGCCGGGCTAGGACTGATTTGATTTGTTCAATTAGTCAGTCGTCATAAATCGGAAATCGGGAAACAACAAATGGACAGAGAGAATGATTATAATCCATGTCTCAGTCCATATGATATCTAGAATGGAGGAATATATGATCCCTTATCTAATGGACAAGTCACTGACAAAGGTCAGAGTTCATCTACAAGGTCAGAGTTCGACAGAAGCTTTTGAGAGCTACGATTGCCGGTTGGTTCCTGAAGTCATACGCAATAATAGTTATAGACTTATCCAAGTGGGAGACTGTTGGATTAATGTCTAAGTCCATAACTATATTTGGTAAGACTTGACCCGACCCGGCATGGTCCATTTGGGTTGCATACCATCATGCACTTGAATGAGAGAAATAAGACACTTATGGTTATTAATATATTATAAGTTCTAGTATATTAATAATAAGAATAATATGATTATTTAATTAGTATTGATCAAGAATTAATCTAGGATTAATTAAGTGATCAAAAGAAGACTAATTAAATATATGGGTTGATTGTGTAAATCATCCATACTTGTATAGTGGGCTAATGCTCCATGGATAATCAAGTTGGGCTAAAACCCATAGGATGGTCCATGGATGCTCCATGGTGTATTTGTACCCATGGATCCAAGGAAATGGAAAGCCATGACAATTAAGAGTTTACCCTAATTGTGTAACTATATAAGCATCTTATTATTGAGGAAAAATCGGCCACTAGAGATAGTGAAGAAAGGGCTAGCCGATTTTGAAGAGTGTAGAATTCTCTCAAATCATTCTAAGTGTTTTGATGATTGTGATTCCATTTGAGGTGTCACACTTGGGGCACTAAGCACTCAAGCTTCATGAAGACTTACTACATCAAGAGGTATGTATTCTATCTTGCTATAGTTATTGTTTTGTATGCTAGATTAGGATAATACCTTGGAATATCTTATTTGCATGTATAATAGAGAAAACATAGATCCAAGGTATTTAGGGTTGCATGTACACTTAGGAGTGTTAGAATGCTCAAAACCCAACAAATATCACATAACATGAGGGTATTTTGGGAAATCACCGTTCGGGCGCGGACCGATCGTACACACAACTCTGCTCTGCGTTTTTCCAAAAATCTTTTACTCTTTTTGAAAATACCTCTCAAATCCTCAGTTTGAGTTCAAATACGCCCGAAGGTGTACTCGAATCCCTCAAACCAAGGCTCTAATACCAACTTATAACAACGTAAATTTCAAAACAATTTTTCGCATTTTATAAAAACACAAATCATTTATCATTCATAAAAACATTAATGTTTTTTACTCGATCCATGCTACATAAAATTCCCAAGATCTGATAACATAAAATCCCGTGTGTGTGTGTACTGATCAGGCCGGCGCCTTCCCACGGTCATCATTAGTACCTGAAACAAATAACACCAACACTGTAAGCACAAAGCTTAGTGAGTTCCCCAAAATACCACACATAACACATATTAGCCACTCGAGGCTACAACTCTGTGGGTCCGTGGACCCTACTCTGTGAACCCTCTGGTTCTAACTCTGTGAACCTTCCGGTTCCAACTCTATAAACATGCACAGCATAAATCACATAGAAGTAATGCAGTACAACACATAACATACATAGCATACAAATACTCTGTCACATAACTCTGGTTACCTACTCAAGGTAAAGTATAGTGAGAAGACTCACCTCGTGTATCTCGCTAACTCGCAAATCCCGGAAATCACTCGCGCTCGATCCCCCGATCTATAATCCTCCTATAACACAATATATCTCTAATTAACAATTTCACAGCTAAGGTTGACTACTCCTTATCAAGTCAACACTTGGTCAACTCTGGTCAGCGGTCAACTTTGACCGGACTCGGCGAGTGCATTAGAGCGACTCGGCGAGTCTACACATGCTCACTGATTCCCTAGGATCCTCTCCTGACACGTCGAGTACTTCCCTGACTCGACGAGTTCCACCTGGCATGAATCGTGGGGCCACCCCAACTCAACTCGCCGAGTCTCAAGAACAACTCGGCGAGTTCCAGCTTGACTCAGTCCACTCGTCAACCCTCTCTGACTCTCCCTGACTCACTGAGTCAACCCTTAACTCGACAAGACCACTCGCAGAGTGGTTATAGACAATCTTCATGCTACTCGCCGAGTATGTTCTTCGGACTCGGCGAGTCTATGCCACGCATGAACTCAAACTCACTCCTGAGGTCAGATCCGTTCCAATAACCCATAGATCCAGTCCTTCCAAGCACATACATCACGTAAAGTTACAATCTTGGTGCTCATGAAAAGGTCCAAAGGCCTTATTTGATGATGTGATCTCTAGAATGCTATTCAAAGCTCATGGCCTCCATTGACACTCATAAAGCTCAAGGGAAAGGGGTCTCTGGACCTCTTTGGGTCCAGATCTAAAGTACCAACACAAGAAGAGGCCAATTACTCCATGGATCTCTCCACAAAGAAACCCTAACTCTAAGATTTACACCAAGGACTGAGATAGGAACGAATGGTTGCCTCAAATGAAGTCTCTGAGCTCAGAAATCACTAGATTAGCACCTTCTTTGGTCTCCTCTTGCCTTGATCCTCTTCTATGAGCAAAAACACCCACAATTAGCCAAGGATCTTCCTCTTCTCTCTCACAAAACGCTCAAGGACTCTTTAGGGTTCTCTCTGGGGTTGGTGGCCGCAAATGACGGCCATAAGCCCCCTTAAATAGGTCTCATACCCTGGAAATTAGGGTTTCATTAAACAGCATGGACTCGCCAAGTCCACCTTTTGGACTCTCCGAGTCCGGACGCGAACCCGGGCCCAAATCGCGATCATACTCAGCGATTTTGAGCTCCAACTCGCTGAGTCCCCTCACAAAACACCAAAATTATAAAAATAAATAATACCTGGGAATTTGAGCTGTTACATACAAGTCAACCCATGACAGTCTTGATTCATATCTACTTCCAACATATGACCGACTGTGGATGGTTTGAATAACTTAGTCATTCCGGAAGAATAACCTAGTTTATTCTGGAAGTCAAAACATGCAAAATGAAACACAAGAATAATTGAATCCAATATGGTATCAAAACCTATGAACATAAATAAAACACCTTTTATTTATCACCATATGATTACACATTATTCATTGTATACTGTTTCAGCTATCAACTTTATTCTTGAATTTAAAACAATAGTTGACCCATGCTCCAAGCATGTACACTATGTTTTCTAAACACTAGTCGTGCCATACACCAAGTATGCATACTATGTTTGTCTATTATCTTTAGTTTGTGAAATAGATCAATTGAACATAACTCCAATGATCCTCTTTTCACGGTCCCAAATCCTTACTGCAAATGCAAAAATTCCAAATTCATGCGATTTACTGAAATCTGTTAGATTCTAAACTTATATGCATTGATCCTCTTGTAATGATTATGCACAAAGTCACAAGGACTTGACAACAAACATTACAAAGTATTCCAAAGGAGATCAACTCCTTGGAAACATCCTTCTTGCATTAAGTTTCCTTAATCTTACATAGATTGAAAATTCTAACTTTGAAACATTTCCAGATTCATTTTGACTATCACTTCTGAACAAGAGTTGCCTCCTTACAGATTATGTCAATATGGTCCATCCAGAATTATCACTATACTTCCAACTGTTCTTGAGCAACCAATCTTTGGTAAACCTTAGATTGTCCTCGACAATTGATTAATCCTTTTAGTCATATCCAATTCTAGACCTTTTCCCTTCTTAATGCCGCAGGCATTTGGAAAATTTTAGAAAGGATGAATATAGTGCACGATTTCTTGAGCCATGGGATTCTTTTATATGGTGGCTATTAGGGTTACACCATGTAACTAATGACTTTACCCATTCCTTATGCTCCATGGATTTTAACCTCCATGGAGCATCCACGGGTCACCCCATGGACTTAGTCCAACATAAGGAATCTTGGATCACAAGCCCACATATATAAGAATGAATGATTTACACAATCAACCCATATATTTAATTAGTCTCCTTTTGATCACTTAATTAATTCCAAATTAATTCTTGATCAATACTAATTAAATAACCTTATTAATTTATTAGAACTTATAATATATTAACAAACCTTAAGTGTTATTTCTCTCATTTTAGTCTATCCAAATGCATGATGCCATGCAACCCAAATGGACCATGTCGGGTCGGGTCAAGTCTTACCGATTATAGTTATCGACTTAGATATTAATCCAACAGTATTATCTCGCAGTTTTTCCAAGTCACCATACAAGAAAACCACACAACAACTTAACACATCAGATAACAAAACAAAGGCTTTATTATTATTTTTTGAAACTATTACATAGGTGTTCAAGTTCACCCTATACTATGCTTCTAATAGGTTACACCACGTGGTACTATCTACTTGACTACTTCACAACTCGATCTTTGGATGTCAAGCCTTTACTCCTGAATCCTTGCATTTTCATCTGCTTCGTCAAGGATCATTTGAAATGCTCTCGCCTTTGGCTTTGGCGGCACATTTGGCTTTGTAGCCCTCTCTCTCTTTGGGTAGTCTTGCTTGAAGTGCCCTTCCTCGTTACATCCGTAACACACCCTTTTGTTAAATGTACACTCGTTGGCATAATGCCCATGCTTCCCACACTTGAGACAAGTCACCTCCTCACCGCATTTTGCAGAGTTTTTCTTTTTGCACTTCTCGCACCATCTTTCTGTTGGATTAATGTCTAAGTCCATAACTATATTTGGTAAGACTTGACCCGACCCGGCATGGTCCATTTGGGTTGCATACCATCATGCACTTGAATGAGAGAAATAAGACACTTATGGTTATTAATATATTATAAGTTCTAGTATATTAATAATAAGAATAATAAGATTATTTAATTAGTATTGATCAAGAATTAATCTAGGATTAATTAAGTGATCAAAAGAAGACTAATTAAATATATGGGTTGATTGTGTAAATCATCCATACTTGTATAGTGGGCTAATGCTCCATGGATAATCAAGTTGGGCTAAAACCCATAGGATGGTCCATGGATGCTCCATGGTGTATTTGTACCCATGGATCCAAGGAAATGGAAAGCCATGACAATTAAGAGTTTACCCTAATTGTGTAACTATATAAGCATCTTATTATTGAGGAAAAATCGGCCACTAGAGATAGTGAAGAAAGGGCTAGCCGATTTTGAAGAGTGTAGAATTCTCTCAAATCATTCTAAGTGTTTTGATGATTGTGATTCCATTTGAGGTGTCACACTTGGGGCACTAAGCACTCAAGCTTCATGAAGACTTACTACATCAAGAGGTATGTATTCTATCTTGCTATAGTTATTGTTTTGTATGCTAGATTAGGATAATACCTTGGAATATCTTATTTGCATGTATAATAGAGAAAACATAGATCCAAGGTATTTAGGGTTGCATGTACACTTAGGAGTGTTAGAACGCTCAAAACCCAACAGTGGTATCAGAGCCACGGGTTGTTTTCTGTTATATTGATGCAAATATTTTATTTTCAAAGTTGAAAAAAAAAATGAAAAAAAAACATGAAGTTTGTCAAATTTTAAGATAATTACTTGTTCTTGTGAAAAACTAATTATTTGTAAAATTTGAATAATGTGCTTTATGAGTTGAATTAGGTCAAATTTAATAAAAGATAAAATAATATGATTATTTTATTAGTTTTAAAAGTTTGATCTAAAGAGTTTTATTTTTTTTTTGAAACCTCCATAAGTTATGGATATGAAAAGGTTTTTAAAAAAAATTGATTCAAAGTTTTATGGAGTTACAAAAAATTTGGTGTTAATGTTTTAAAGGATTCCATAACTTAAGAATAAGTTATGGATCACCAAAAGTTTTTTGTGTTACCTTATTTTATGAGTGAATTTAGATTAATGAATAAAATTATGTGATAGTTGGTTTTAATCCAAATTAATCTAAAAGAAGTTCATAAAATGTGTTTATGTAACTTATAAGTCACATTTATGAATCTTAAAACTCATAAAAGTTGGCAAAGGTTACAAAAATGAAGAGTCTAGTTCTAATTAAATGGTTTTATGACTCCATAACTTGTCCTCAAGTTATGGAGGACCAAGAGTCTCTTCATTTAATAAAATAAAATAAAAAAAAGTGTAACCTTAATTAATTCCATAAGTTATAAAATAAAGAAAAGTTAATTCTTTTATTAGTTTAAAGTCTTCCATAACTTGTCCTCAAGTTATGGAACTTGAAGAGTTTTTGGATTAAAACTACTTTAAACACATAAGTTATGGAATTAATTAGTTTTGAATAGTTTCAAAACTTGCCCTCAAGTTTTGGAATTTGTAAAGTTTTCACTTATGAATACTTTAATTCCAAGTTAGCCCTTAGAATTTTAAAAGTTAAAATTCAACCCTTATACTTTATAATATTATAAGTTAATAATATATATATGTATAAGAGTAAAGTCAGTCTTACCGCTAGTACGCCTCATTCACGAAGCCGGTCTATAAGGTGGGTATAAGGTTGTTGCCTATAAAATGGCAACTTAATGGGTGTCCACTCTCACCCACCGCTTGCTTGACCGGTGGAGGGTCGTTAGCCGAACGGGTTTGACAGGACTATAATTCTCCCTTCATTAAAAGTATTAATGAAAATACTAAGTAACTAAACTTTTAATAATACCCAATCTTAGTTACTTAGGAAAAATGTGAATAAGGTGCTAACCCATGAAATTACACTTTACACTTTGTCTAAGTCGTTAGTGGAGCGTGTGTGGTTAACCGGCACACTAACTTGGACTTAACAAGGTAGGTAAAGGGTGACTTAATATTTATCATAGTATCGATGGAGCGTGTGTGGTTAACCGGCACATCGATTGAGGGGTAATTTATTAAGGGTACCAAGTGATTTGCATGGTTACTTCACACCTTGTTTTGTGATCCTCGGCATCCCAGTCACAAAACCTGAAGGGCACACTCGAGATTGAAACATGCCTTTGAAAAGTTCAATGAATCTCAAAGATCTAGGAGTTTCAAAACCAATTAAAACCTAATAATACATTTCGTTTATCTTGGTGGAAATTGGTGAATCGTCATTCACCTACCTTCAAATATTTTATAGCTTGGATTATGGCATACCTCTTCTAAGTTATAAAATAGTTTGTTGGGTCCTAGCCTTAATATTTCATATTGGGTGTCATATTAAGGACTTTAAATCAACTATCTTGAATATCTCCCAAAAGATGTCTGGTTTAGACACCTATGATCTTCCCAAATCTCTTGAAACAAGGTTTCCTAATGAAGATGATGTCCCATGGATATCATACTTCTTCACCTCTTCAAATTATTCTCCCTAACCCACAAGTTCTTGAAAATTTTAAGGTCACTCAGGCCCTATTAGGCAAGGCAAGGTCTAGGTGTGGTCACATCTTGGAGATGTAGTCACATATTGACAAGCCGGGAGAGTTGGGTGTCAAAGTCTTGAGAAAGTTGGTGGTTCAACTACTTTCTAAGTCACATAGTGAGTTCTTTTGGAACACCTATGAAAAAGACTATGACAAGACCCTTAATGATCTTATCTATTTGTTAAGATCAACTTCCTAAAACTTTATGGACATTGACAATGATGACATTGGATATCCAGTAAAGCATTCTCTACCCAATGGAAAGGGATCGGCTATAGTCAACTCGGTTGACCAAATGGTAAAGAGAAAAGCTAAGTCTGTGATAGTCCTGTGTACCATTATCAAAGGGTCCATATGTTTGTATTGCCAAAGAAAGGGCATTGGTTGCGAAGCTGCCAAATTTACCTAAGGATGTTAAAGTCAATAAGTTTGACTCTACTTCAGGTAAATTCCACTATCTAACTCTGTTAAGTTTCTATTCTGAGATTCTTGATACATGATGTGACTGGGTCACATGGAGATGTTTTAAGAATCAAAGGAAAAAAAGTGAAGAAACTTAAAGAAAGAATATGCTGAATCTGATCGCGTAGATGGATTTCTATCGCATAGTTTGAAAAATCGGATTCTTGAGCTACTTCTTAGGAGTTATGAGATATTGCCTAGGAATAGATAACAACAAGTTCTCATATGGATTGTAAGGATAAGTTTTTTCCGCAAAGTTTTAAAATAAAATTTTTTGATTTTATTTATTTTAAAATATCCTTACGATGGCATTTGAGGAAAAATTGTTGCTTATATAATTCCGTTAAGAGCAAGAGTGGAAATATGAAATTGATTCTTTCATTTGTGGTAATGTCTAAATTTACCAAATAAGGAAAGATTCTCATCATCCAAGGTTCAATTGGACCGGAACTTGGAATCATGCAAGTTGTATAGCATGATGAATGAGAACTTTCAAGTTTTGGAAAATTAAGACTAATTACTTGTTCACATGGATGTGTGAATCAAGTAAAGGACTAAGGGATCGAGTACACATTCTTGTGCACTGGTCAAGTCCACCACAAAAAGTTTGATAAGACTATTCGTCATGATTTACTTAAGTTCAGTAAATATGATTATACTTACAAGCTTAAGTGTAACTCTGAGACATTGGAAAAGGTTCCAATGTAAGGCAGAGCGAATAAGAAGAATCAATTTAGGCAGAAGGATAAAAGTTTCTCAAATCTGAAAAGATGGGAGAGTATTTTGGTATCAGTTTTTGTGATCATCTTAATGATTAAGAAACCATAGCACAATTAGTTCTCTAAGGAAATCTTAGTGCATTCTTATGACTAAGAAGAGGGATCTTGAATTGTTGAAGTGGTTAAATCAAGAAGATGAGTCATACTTCGTTCCAATACAAGTCTTAGAGTCATACTCCAAGATTGTAATTTGAGTGACATGTCTCAAAAGAAGGTTAAAACACTTGTCAAATGTAAGAGTAAAAGTTTTTCTACTCTTGTACATTTGAAATTGGTAAGTTGTGATGTTTTGGATAAAACAAAGACCAACTTAGGCCAATTGTGTGAAGTGTTTGTCTTGATTAGAATCCTCACTATCTCTTGGATATTTGACAAGGGAGTCTTATATGTCAAGAGGACAGTGGGAGTCTTAAAGGTCTTGAAAGTCTCAAGAAATAATCAAGAATAAAACCTGAAGTTCTTCGCTAGCACACGACTTGAGGTTTGTAACCTATCGTGTTGACATATCTGTGCCCATTCCAGTTAAAGTTGGCTTTGCATATGAGTTCTTAGAGTTCTCAATTTGTTGCACAACAACTTGGAAGCAATGGCAAGCCCTTGAGCTGCCAGGTGGCAAGAAGTTAAGATTGAGTTCAATCCATATGGTTTTGGATTTGTCATTATCTTTGTCTTGTGATTATGGTTTGACAAATTCATATGGGTAGGAACTCATACACCATATAAATCTAAGTGTCATAAGGTTTCTCTCCGATTCATGAAAATGATGGTGAGGAAACACTTTCACTAAGTAGATTTTATCTAGATAGCAATTGTGATATTTGCATTCTCAAAGTCGTTAGTGGAGCGCGTGTGGTTAACCGGCACACTAACCTGGACTTGTGAGAAGTGGCAAAAAGGTCTAAACATTATGATTACGGCATCCCTCTTCATAATTGTTTAGATACACAAGTGTGCTATCTAAGGGAAGGTGTATGATTTTGATAAAGACTTATCAAAACAATCTAGTATCAGAAATCTGAACTTTGGTAAGAAAGTCAGCTGATTTCTGAGTACATGTCAAAGCTAGTGGGAGCATAAGTGTTATGCTAATAATCATCATGTTAGTGGGAGCATGATAATTATGATAAGTATTGCAAGTTAGCAATGTTAATTATAGAAAACAAAAATTTTAATTGGGAAAAAGTTGTTTTGCTATAATTAAGGGAGAGGAAATTATACTTCATATCAAATCTATAAGGTTTAGATCTGAGGTTTTAATCATTTAGTCAAGGATATATATGAATTTCATGTTGGAATGGCTCAACATAAGGAAATTTTGTATATGGGTCCATTATTTGCGTTCTAAAATTCGATGATGATTACGGCATCCCTTTTCATAATCTGAATTATGAGAACTTGGCAAATTGAAATGGAAATATTATAGAAAAAGACTGGTTTAGTCTTTATGTAAGACATCATGAATCGTGTCCCATATGCTTCGGATATAGGATCGATTACATGTGCTATAATCATCCGTTCTAAAATTTTCCAAATGACTGGGGCATTAAGAAGGGAAAAGGTTTAGAACTGGATATGACTAAAAGGATTAAACAATTGTCGAGGACAATCTAAGGTTTACCAAAGATTGGTTGCTCAAGGACAGTTGGAAGTATAGTGATAATTCTGGAAGGACCATATTGACATAATCTGTAAGGAGGCAACTCTTGTTCAGAAGTGATAGTCAAAATGGAATCTGGAAATGTTTCAAAGTTAGAATTTTCACTCTGTGTAAGATTAAGGAAACTTAATGCAAGAAGGATGGTTCCAAGGAGTTGATCTCCTTTGGAATGATCTGTAATGTTTGTTGTCAAGTCTTTATGACTTTGTGCATAATCATTACAAGAGGATCAATGCATATAAGTTTAGAATCTGACAGATTCCAGTAAATGGCATGAATTTGGAATTCTTGCATTTGCAGTAAGGATTTGGGAGTGTGAAAAGAGAATCATTGAAGTTATGTTCAATGGATCTAGTTCACAAAGTAAAGATCATAGACAAACATAGTTTGCATACTTAGTGTGTGGCATGACTAGTGTTTTGAAAAAAACATAGTGTACATGCTTGGAGCATGGGACAACTATTGTTTTAAATTCAAGAATAAAGTTGATAGCTGAAACAGTATACAATGAATAATGTGTAATCATATGGTGATAAATAAAAGGTGTTTATTTATGTTCAAAGAGTTGATACCATATTGGATTCAATTATTATTGTGTTTCACTTTGCATGTTTTGACTTCCCGAATAAACTGGGTTATTCTTCCGGAATGACTAAGTTATTCAAACCATCCACAGTCGGTCATATGTTGGAAGTAGATATGAATTAAGACTGTCATGATGGGTTGTAGAGGTCTAAGGTGTTGGACAAGGCTACAGCAATCATGAGTGCTCATAAGTTCTGAGTATTGGATTCAACCCGCGCTCATTGGAATCACTTCATGGATTTTATCACGAGTGATCATGAGACGATAATATCTTATATTCTTCAAACCTAGAGATATGAGTTGTTACTATGAGTTGATAGTACATTGATAGCACGAAAACGCATTTGGTAACTCGGTGCTATAAAACGTGCCTTTGTGTATGATTCAACAAGTAGTAGAACAAGCCATATGAGTCGAAGTTTATCCGTTCCTTTTACCTTCGGGATAAAAGCGATATCTGTGGGCCCCTCGATGATTTGATGATGACAAATGGAAGTGCTCGGCCGGGCCAGGACTGATTTGATTTGTTCAATTAGTCAGTTGTCATAAATCGGAAATCGGGAAACAACAAATGGACAGAGAGAATGATTATAATCCATGTCTCAGTCCATATGATATCTAGAATGGAGGAATATATGATCCCTTATCTAATGGACAAGTCACTGACAAAGGTCAGAGTTCATCTACAAGGTCAGAGTTCGACAGAAGCTTTTGAGAGCTACGATTGCCGGTTGGTTCCAAAGTCATACGCAATAATAGTTTTAGACTTATCCAAGTGGGAGACTGTTGGATTAATGTCTAAGTCCATAACTATATTTGGTAAGACTTGACCCGACCCGGCATGGTCCATTTGGGTTGCATACCATCATGCACTTGAATGAGAGAAATAAGACACTTATGGTTATTAATATATTATAAGTTCTAGTATATTAATAATAAGAATAATAAGATTATTTAATTAGTATTGATCAAGAATTAATCTAGGATTAATTAAGTGATCAAAAGAAGACTAATTAAATATATGGGTTGATTGTGTAAATCATCCATACTTGTATAGTGGGCTAATGCTCCATGGATAATCAAGTTGGGCTAAAACCCATAGGATGGTCCATGGATGCTCCATGGTGTATTTGTACCCATGGATCCAAGGAAATGGAAAGCCATGACAATTAAGAGTTTACCCTAATTGTGTAACTATATAAGCATCTTATTATTGAGGAAAAATCGGCCACTAGAGATAGTGAAGAAAGGGCTAGCCGATTTTGAAGAGTGTAGAATTCTCTCAAATCATTCTAAGTGTTTTGATGATTGTGATTCCATTTGAGGTGTCACACTTGGGGCACTAAGCACTCAAGCTTCATGAAGACTTACTACATCAAGAGGTATGTATTCTATCTTGCTATAGTTATTGTTTTGTATGCTAGATTAGGATAATACCTTGGAATATCTTATTTGCATGTATAATAGAGAAAACATAGATCCAAGGTATTTAGGGTTGCATGTACACTTAGGAGTGTTAGAATGCTCAAAACCCAACAAATATCACATAACATGAGGGTATTTTGGGAAATCACCGTTCGGGCGCGGACCGATCGTACACACAACTCTGCTCTGCGTTTTTCCAAAAATCTTTTACTCTTTTTGAAAATACCTCTCAAATCCTCAGTTTGAGTTCAAATACGCCCGAAGGTGTACTCGAATCCCTCAAACCAAGGCTCTAATACCAACTTATAACAACGTAAATTTCAAAACAATTTTTCGCATTTTATAAAAACACAAATCATTTATCATTCATAAAAACATTAATGTTTTTTACTCGATCCATGCTACATAAAATTCCCAAGATCTGATAACATAAAATCCCGTGTGTGTGTGTACTGATCAGGCCGGCGCCTTCCCACGGTCATCATTAGTACCTGAAACAAATAACACCAACACTGTAAGCACAAAGCTTAGTGAGTTCCCCAAAATACCACACATAACACATATTAGCCACTCGAGGCTACAACTCTGTGGGTCCGTGGACCCTACTCTGTGAACCCTCTGGTTCTAACTCTGTGAACCTTCCGGTTCCAACTCTATAAACATGCACAGCATAAATCACATAGAAGTAATGCAGTACAACACATAACATACATAGCATACAAATACTCTGTCACATAACTCTGGTTACCTACTCAAGGTAAAGTATAGTGAGAAGACTCACCTCGTGTATCTCGCTAACTCGCAAATCCCGGAAATCACTCGCGCTCGATCCCCCGATCTATAATCCTCCTATAACACAATATATCTCTAATTAACAATTTCACAGCTAAGGTTGACTACTCCTTATCAAGTCAACACTTGGTCAACTCTGGTCAGCGGTCAACTTTGACCGGACTCGGCGAGTGCATTAGAGCGACTCGGCGAGTCTACACATGCTCACTGATTCCCTAGGATCCTCTCCTGACACGTCGAGTACTTCCCTGACTCGACGAGTTCCACCTGGCATGAATCGTGGGGCCACCCCAACTCAACTCGCCGAGTCTCAAGAACAACTCGGCGAGTTCCAGCTTGACTCAGTCCACTCGTCAACCCTCTCTGACTCTCCCTGACTCACTGAGTCAACCCTTAACTCGACAAGACCACTCGCAGAGTGGTTATAGACAATCTTCATGCTACTCGCCGAGTATGTTCTTCGGACTCGGCGAGTCTATGCCACGCATGAACTCAAACTCACTCCTGAGGTCAGATCCGTTCCAATAACCCATAGATCCAGTCCTTCCAAGCACATACATCACGTAAAGTTACAATCTTGGTGCTCATGAAAAGGTCCAAAGGCCTTATTTGATGATGTGATCTCTAGAATGCTATTCAAAGCTCATGGCCTCCATTGACACTCATAAAGCTCAAGGGAAAGGGGTCTCTGGACCTCTTTGGGTCCAGATCTAAAGTACCAACACAAGAAGAGGCCAATTACTCCATGGATCTCTCCACAAAGAAACCCTAACTCTAAGATTTACACCAAGGACTGAGATAGGAACGAATGGTTGCCTCAAATGAAGTCTCTGAGCTCAGAAATCACTAGATTAGCACCTTCTTTGGTCTCCTCTTGCCTTGATCCTCTTCTATGAGCAAAAACACCCACAATTAGCCAAGGATCTTCCTCTTCTCTCTCACAAAACGCTCAAGGACTCTTTAGGGTTCTCTCTGGGGTTGGTGGCCGCAAATGACGGCCATAAGCCCCCTTAAATAGGTCTCATACCCTGGAAATTAGGGTTTCATTAAACAGCATGGACTCGCCAAGTCCACCTTTTGGACTCTCCGAGTCCGGACGCGAACCCGGGCCCAAATCGCGATCATACTCAGCGATTTTGAGCTCCAACTCGCTGAGTCCCCTCACAAAACACCAAAATTATAAAAATAAATAATACCTGGGAATTTGAGCTGTTACATACAAGTCAACCCATGACAGTCTTGATTCATATCTACTTCCAACATATGACCGACTGTGGATGGTTTGAATAACTTAGTCATTCCGGAAGAATAACCTAGTTTATTCTGGAAGTCAAAACATGCAAAATGAAACACAAGAATAATTGAATCCAATATGGTATCAAAACCTATGAACATAAATAAAACACCTTTTATTTATCACCATATGATTACACATTATTCATTGTATACTGTTTCAGCTATCAACTTTATTCTTGAATTTAAAACAATAGTTGACCCATGCTCCAAGCATGTACACTATGTTTTCTAAACACTAGTCGTGCCATACACCAAGTATGCATACTATGTTTGTCTATTATCTTTAGTTTGTGAAATAGATCAATTGAACATAACTCCAATGATCCTCTTTTCACGGTCCCAAATCCTTACTGCAAATGCAAAAATTCCAAATTCATGCGATTTACTGAAATCTGTTAGATTCTAAACTTATATGCATTGATCCTCTTGTAATGATTATGCACAAAGTCACAAGGACTTGACAACAAACATTACAAAGTATTCCAAAGGAGATCAACTCCTTGGAAACATCCTTCTTGCATTAAGTTTCCTTAATCTTACATAGATTGAAAATTCTAACTTTGAAACATTTCCAGATTCATTTTGACTATCACTTCTGAACAAGAGTTGCCTCCTTACAGATTATGTCAATATGGTCCATCCAGAATTATCACTATACTTCCAACTGTTCTTGAGCAACCAATCTTTGGTAAACCTTAGATTGTCCTCGACAATTGATTAATCCTTTTAGTCATATCCAATTCTAGACCTTTTCCCTTCTTAATGCCGCAGGCATTTGGAAAATTTTAGAAAGGATGAATATAGTGCACGATTTCTTGAGCCATGGGATTCTTTTATATGGTGGCTATTAGGGTTACACCATGTAACTAATGACTTTACCCATTCCTTATGCTCCATGGATTTTAACCTCCATGGAGCATCCACGGGTCACCCCATGGACTTAGTCCAACATAAGGAATCTTGGATCACAAGCCCACATATATAAGAATGAATGATTTACACAATCAACCCATATATTTAATTAGTCTCCTTTTGATCACTTAATTAATTCCAAATTAATTCTTGATCAATACTAATTAAATAACCTTATTAATTTATTAGAACTTATAATATATTAACAAACCTTAAGTGTTATTTCTCTCATTTTAGTCTATCCAAATGCATGATGCCATGCAACCCAAATGGACCATGTCGGGTCGGGTCAAGTCTTACCGATTATAGTTATCGACTTAGATATTAATCCAACAGTATTATCTCGCAGTTTTTCCAAGTCACCATACAAGAAAACCACACAACAACTTAACACATCAGATAACAAAACAAAGGCTTTATTATTATTTTTTGAAACTATTACATAGGTGTTCAAGTTCACCCTATACTATGCTTCTAATAGGTTACACCACGTGGTACTATCTACTTGACTACTTCACAACTCGATCTTTGGATGTCAAGCCTTTACTCCTGAATCCTTGCATTTTCATCTGCTTCGTCAAGGATCATTTGAAATGCTCTCGCCTTTGGCTTTGGCGGCACATTTGGCTTTGTAGCCCTCTCTCTCTTTGGGTAGTCTTGCTTGAAGTGCCCTTCCTCGTTACATCCGTAACACACCCTTTTGTTAAATGTACACTCGTTGGCATAATGCCCATGCTTCCCACACTTGAGACAAGTCACCTCCTCACCGCATTTTGCAGAGTTTTTCTTTTTGCACTTCTCGCACCATCTTTCTTCACTTCCTCCTCCACTTTCGAACTTCTTAGAGAATTTTCTCTTCTCATTGGACTTTGAAGATCCTTCAAATTTCCTTTTCTCTCCTACCTCCGCTCTCTCCAGACCCTTCTCTCGTATCTGGGTTTCAACATTCCTGGCTGCCCAGATGGCTCCTTTCAAAGTGGTTGCTTGCTTGACCATTGGTCCAAAGTCTGCTGGTAATCCATGGGCAAACTTGTTGACCTTGGAGAGCTCAGTTGAAACTATGTAAGGAACAAGCTTCATTTTCTCCGTAAAACTTGCAGCATACTCAATCACACTCATCCTTCCCTTCTTTAGATTCTGGAAATCATTGTTTATCTCCAGAAGATCCTGCTCAGAGTAGTATTGCATCTTTAACTGCAACAAAAAATCTTCCCACGACATCTTGCTCGCTTCTCCTTTGGGCATCAAATCAGCTAGTAGCTTCCACCAGCTTAATACTCCAGATTTCAACAGAGGAACCGCGAGAGCGGTCTTCTGCCTGTTGCTACACTCGCAACTCTCAAACATCGTCTCCATCTTAGAGATCTAGTTCATGACTTCCACCGGCGTCGGGCTTCCAGATAGACTCGGTGGTTTGGACACCATGAAATCCTTGTATTTGCATCCACGTCCATCATTTCCTCCATCCTGGTGGTTTTGCCTAACTATCGATGGGTTGGCTTGACCAAAAGTCCCACTGTAGTTTCCCTCCTCAGTCTGCCCTTCGTTTAACTCGGGTTGTTCAATCTGTACGGTCGCTTCCTCTTGATTTTGCTTAAGCAAACGTCTGGTTTCCTCCATTTGGCGATCCAACATCGCTTGGATCATTGCTTGCACTCCGGCCATCGTTATTGGCTCAGGAGCGGCCACCACAACCGGTATTTGCTCAATCACTGGGGGTTGGTTTTGGTTCCCATTTGCATTCATGTTTCCGCTACCAGTCCTTGCCATCTTGAGCTATACACCGAATAAGGTGAATCTAGATATTTATTTAGGATTGACGTTTAAATCATCCTTATCACTCTGAAACATTTATATGCTAGTTCTAATATCGTAGTTAAACGCTTAGAATCCTAAACACATAAGGTTTCTAGATCCGGTCGGCATCAGACCATAGAATCGAATAAATAACAGCATATAAGGCATAAAACATTTAGCACATAAAAGCATTTTAGGCATAATTCCTAAAATAAGCTAGTGCTTACTGTTGGGTTTTGAGCATTCAAACACTCCTAAGTGTACATGCAACCCTAAATACCTTGGATCTATGTTTTCTTTATTATACATGCAAATAAGAACTTCCAAGATATAATCCTAATCTAGCATACAAAAACAATGAGTGTAACAAGATAGAATACATACCTCTTTGATGTAGAAAGTCTTCATGAAGCTTGAGTGCCTAGCCCCAATAGTGTGGAAGCCTCAAATGGAATCACAATCACCAAAACACTTAGAATAACTTGAGAGAATTCTACAACTCATGAAATCGGCTAGCCCTTTTACTTCACACACTAGTGGCCGATTTGGTCAAGAATAAGATGCTTATATAGTTAGGGTTACACCATGTAAGCCCTAATTGACATGGCCTTCCATTTCCATGATCCATGGGTACAAATACACCATGGATCATCCATGGACCATCCTATGGGTTTTAGCCCAACTTGATTATCCATGGAGCATTAGCCCACTATACAAGTATGGATGATTTACACAATCAACCCATATATTTAATTAGTCTTCTTTTGATCACTTAATTAATCCTAGATTAATTCTTGATTAATACTAATTAAATAATCTTATTATTCTTATTATTAATATACTAGAACTTATAATATATTAATAACCATAAGTGTCTTATTTCTCTCATTATAGGCTATCCAAGTGCATGATGGTATGCAACCCAAATGGACCATGCTGGGTCGGGTCAAGTCTTACCAATTATAGTTATGTACTTAGACATTAATCCAACAGTCTCCCACTTGGATAAGTCTAAAACTATTATTGCGTATGACTTCAGGAACCAACTGGCAATCGTAGCTCTCAAAAGCTTCTGTCGTACTCTGACCTTGTAGATGAACTCTGACCTTTGTCAATGACTTGTCCATTAGATAAGGGATCATATATTCCTCCATTCTAGATATCATATGGACTGAGACATGGATTATAATCATTCTCTCTGTCCATTTGTTGTTTCCCGATTTGCGATTTATGACGACTGACTAATTGAACGAATCAAATCAGTCCTGGCCCGGCCGAGCACTTCCATTTGTCATCATCAAATCATCGAGGGGACCACAGATATCGCTTTTATCCCGAAGGTAAAAGGAACGGATAAACTTCAACTCATATGGCTTGTTCTACTACTTGTTGAATCATACACAAAGGCACGTTTTATAGCATCGAGTTACCAAATGCGTTTTCGTGCAATCAATGTACTATCAACTCATAGTAACAACTCATATCTCTAGGTTTGAAGAATATAAGATATTATCGTCTCATGATCACTCGTGATAAAATCCATGAAGTGATTCCAATGAGCGCGGGTTGAATCCAATACTCAGAACTTATGAGCACTCATGATTGTTGTAGCCTTGTCCAACACCTTAGACCTCTACAAGCCAACCCATGACAGTCTTAATTCATATCTACTTCTAACATATGACCGACTGTGGATGTTTGAATAACTTAGTCATTCAGGAAGAATAACCCAGTTTATTCGGGAAGTCAAAACATGCAAAATAAAACACAATAATAATTGAATCCAATATGGTATCAACCCTTTGAACATAAATAAAACACATTTTATTTACCACCATATGATTACACATTATTCATTGTACACTGTTTCAGCTATCAACTTTATTCTTGAATTTAAAACAATAGTTGTCCCATGCTCCAAGCATGTACACTATGTTTTCTTAAACACTAGTCATGCCACACACCAAGTATGCATACTATGTTTGTCTATGATCTTTACTTTGTGAACTAGATCAATTGAACATAACTTCAATGATTCTCTTTTCACACTCCCAAATCCTTACTGCAAATGCAAGAATTCCAAATTCATGCCATTTACTGGAATCTGTTAGATTCTAAACTTATATGCATTGATCTTCTTGTAATGATTATGTACAAAATTAGAAAGACTTGACAACAAACATTACAGAGCATTCCAAAGGAGATCAACTCCTTTGGAAACATCGTTCTTGCATTAAGTTTCCTTAATCTTACACATATTGAAAATTCTAACTTTGAAACATTTCCATATTCCATTTTGACTTATCCCTTCTGAACAAGAGTTGCCTCCTTACAGACTATGTCAATATGGTACTTTCAGAATTATCACAATACTTCCAACTGTCCTTGAGCACCCAATCTTTGGTAAACCTTAGATTGTCCTCGACAATTGTTTAATCCTTTTAGTCATTTCCAGTTCTAAACCTTTTCCCTTCTTAATGCCCTAGGCATTTGGAAAATTTTAGAAAGGATGAATATAGCACATGTAATCGATCCTATATCCGAAGCATATGGGAATCAATTAATGATGTCTCACATAAAGACTAAACCAGTCTTTTGCTATAACATTTCCATTTTTATTTGCCAAGTTCTCATAATTCAGATTATGAAAAGGGATGCCGTAATCATAATCGAATTTTAGAACGCAAATAATGGACTCATATACAAAATTTCCTTATGTTGATCCATTCCAACATGAAATTCATATATATCCTTGACTAAATGATTAAAACCTCACGATCTAAGCTTATAGATTTGAGATGAAGTATAATTTCCTCTCCCTTAATTATAGCAAAACAACTCTTTCTCAATTGAAACTTTTGTTTTCTATAATTAACATTGTTAACTTGCAACCTTTATCATAATTATCATGCTCCCACTAGCTTTGACATGTACTCAGAAATCAGCTGGACAGTCTGAAATTTAGATTCACACACCCTTTCCGTAGATAGCTCACCTGTGTGTCTAAGCAATTTCAAGAACCATGAAAAGGGATACCGTAATCGTAGTCTCAATTGCTTATGCATTTGTCATTTCTCACAAGTCCATGTTAGTGTGCCGGTTAACCACACGCGCTCCACTAACGACTTTTGAAAATGCGAATAACACAATTGATATCTACGTAAAATCTGTTGGATTTAGCCATAAGAACTTTCCTATGTGCGCATGCAAAACCCTAATGCTTGGATCTAGGCTTTCTAATAAACATGCATTGAATCCAAGTCTTCTAATGACTAATTAGGTTAAATAACAACATTGAAACAGATCTAGAATCATACCTTTGAGTTCCTTGTTGATCTTGAGGTCTTGGAGCTTCTAGAGTCACAAGTGTCACTCCTCTAATGGCTTACAAACACCAATAGCAATAAGAATGATTTAGGAGAGATGAGAGGGAAGGAATTCGACCAGAGGTTCCTTGCTTTAGGAGATGTGTGTCGAATTCCCTATGCCATGGGGTCTATTTATACTTGTAGACTCCTTAAGGGTTACAACCTAAACCCTAATTGGATAATCTTCTCTTAAGGCTATCCAAATCCATTCCCAGATAACTCTAATGGATGATTTTAGCTATCCTAATCCTCTTAGAATCCGACCATACCATATCCAAATGGAATTACAGTCTAAAGCTTAACTATCAATCAATTGACAGTTTATACCCCTTTATTTAATTAATCTCTTTAAGTCACCAAATTAATTCTAATTAATTCTATGACTTATATTAATCAAATAACAATATATTATTATATTATTCACATAATATATTAATAATATTTACTCTCTCTTAATAAATCATCCTATCAAGTTGCTATGGTGAAGGCAACCCAAAAGGACCATGCATAACCGGATCAAATACTTGCCTAATATAGTTGCAGCCTTAGACACTATTCCAACAGTCTCCCACTTGGATAAGTCTAGCAACTATACAAGTACAATTCGGTTTTGCAATCATAGCTCTCAAAGACGCTGTCAACTCTGATCTAATCAATCTTGTCCTTTAGATAAGGGAACGTACAGTCCTATGTTAGATATCATGCTGACAATCCTATGGAATGGTTAGTCAAGCATTTAGGTTTCTCGATCTCTGATTTATTTGACATAGAACTTAATCGAACACATCAATTCAGTTCTGACCGGGCCCGGCACATAAGTCAAATCAAATCATCGAGCGGCCGAGATATCGCTTTTACCTTCTTAGATAAAAGTTACAGATAAACTTCGACTTATATGCATTTACTTATTCATTAACCAACTATACACAACAATACGTTTTATAACACCAAGTTACTGATGCGTTTTCGTATTATCAATGTACAATCAATTAACAAATAATAAACCATATGTCTAGGTTTTAAGACTATATGATATTATCGTCTTGCGATCACCTTTTATATCGTATTCCACAAGGTGATTCCAGCAAGCGTGGGTTTATTCCAATGCTCAAAACTAGTTCATAAGCACTCATGAACGTTGCAGCAATCCTTTGCTATGTCTAACACCATTTAGACACTCTACACACCAATTCATGACAATCTTCTTTCATATCTACTCCCAACATATGAACGATTGTGGACCATTTGAATAATTCGATTATTCCTAATAAACTCAATTATTCTGGAAGTCAAAACATGCAAAGTGAAACAATAGCTAAACAATTAACATAAGATAGTATCATTACTCATAAATAAAACCCCTTTATTTAATCATCAAATGTCAATTTACATTTATCTATTACACGTATCTAATACTATCTAATCTATTCTAATATCATCCTTCAGCCCAATACTCCTAGCATGCTGTAAGTGCTTAACCCTACTCAGTCCCTTCGTAAGCGGATCTGCTGGGTTATCTTCTGATGATATCCTCTTCACTACGAGTTGTCCTTCTTCTACACGATGTCTGATGAAGTGATATTTTCTGTCGATATGTCTTGATCTACCATGATCCCTCGGTTCCTTGGTTAAGGCAACCGCACCTTCGTTATCATAGAAAATCTCCATGGGTTCCTTTATGGCAGGTACGACTCCAAGATCACCGACGAAGTTCTTTAGCCATATTGCCTCCTTCGACGCTTCGCTCGCTGCAATGTACTCTGATTCGCACGTTGAATCAGCTACGGTCTCTTGCTTGGAACTTTTCCAGGTCACTGCTCCTCCATTTAGGGTAAAGACCCAGCCCAACTGTGAACGGTAGTTGTCCCTGTCGGTCTGAAAACTGGCGTCACTATACCCTCGCACCTTCAAGTCATCACTCCCTCCGAGGACTAAGAACCATTCCTTTGTCCTCCGAAGGTACTTAAGGATATTCTTCACCGCAATCCAATGTGCTTTGCTAGGATTCCCTTGATATCTACTAACCATGCTCAAAGCGAAGGCTACATCAGGGCGAGTACAAGTCATAGCGTACATGATTGAGCCAACTGCGGAAGCGTATGGTACTCGGCTCATTTATGCTATCTCAGCTTCGGTACTCGGACTTTGAGTCTTACTCAATTTGGCATTACTTTGTATTGGTAATTCTCCCTTCTTTGAGTTTTCCATACTAAAACGTTTCAGTACCTTCTCCAAGTAAGTGTTCTGACTAAGTCCAATTAGTCTCTTACTTCTTTCTCTCACTATCCTTATTCCCAAAATGTAAGAAGCTTCTCTGAGGTCCTTCATAGCGAAGCACTTCCCGAGCCAGGACTTAACTTCCTGCAGAGTCGGGATGTCGTTTCCTATGAGCAATATGTCATCGACATATAGGACGAGAAAGCTTACTATACTCCCACTGGCTTTGACATATACACAAGACTCGTCTTCGCTTCGTACAAATCCAAACTCTTTGACTTTCTCATCGAAGCAAAGATTCCATCTGCGAGACGCTTGCTTAAGTCCATAAATGGACTTCTCAAGCTTACACACTCTATTCGGATACTTCGGATCCACAAACCCCTCGGGCTGAGCCATGTAAACATCCTCAGCCAACTTCCCATTAAGAAAAGCGGTCTTGACATCCATTTGCCAAATCTCATAATCATGAAATGCGGCAATAGCTAGCATCACTCTAATAGATTTAATCTTCGCAACTGGTGAGAAGGTCTCATCATAGTCAACTCCAGGAGTTTGAGTAAAGCCCTTCGCAACCAATCGCGCTTTGTATGTGTGTACGTTTCCATCCACGTCGGTCTTCTTCTTGAAGATCCATTTGCACCCAACGGTCTTACGTCCGGGCACATAATCAACCAAATTCCAAACTTGGTTATCATACATGGATTGGATCTCGCTATCCATTGCCTCTTTACATTTTGCAGACTTCGGGCCTGCCATGGCTTCCTTATAGCTATTAGGTTCATCAAGGTTTACTAGTGTACCATCACTAATATACGTGTCCCCTTCGGTAGTAATATGAAAATCATAAAACTGGGGTAGAACTCTAACTCTATCGGAACGTCTAAGAGGTAAGGATTCGTCAATCGGTTCAACCGGAGTTTCCTCCTCGGGTTGAGTGCCAGCGGTAGAGGTTCCTTCATCTATCGACTCTTGAATCTCTTCAAGCTCGATTTGCCTCCCACTGTCTCCTTGGCTTATGAGTTCTCGCTCTCGGAAAACTCCTCTCCTTGCAACGAAGACAACATTGTCCTTCGGTCTATAGAAGAGATATCCAAAGGATGTCTGCGGGTAGCCGATGAAAATACATCGCTCACTTCGAGGTTCAAGCTTGTCGTGAGTATCTCGTCTTACGAAATCCTCGCAACCCCAAACCTTGATATGTGCCAACGAGGGAGCTTTCCATGTCCACATCTCGTGAGGTGTTTTGGCAACCTTCTTAGTAGGGACTCGGTTAAGGATATGGGCGGCAGTCTCTAAGGCATACCCCCAAAAAGAGATTGGTAGCGAAGCACGACTCATCATAGAGCGAACCATATCCAATAAGGTTCGATTACGCCTTTCTGCCACACCATTCAACTGCGGTGTCCTAGGAGGCGTCAATTGTGAAACTATTCCACACTCCTTGAGATAATCGTGGAATTCAAGACTTAGGTACTCTCCTCCTCGATCGGATCGAAGCATCTTGATTTTCCTGCCCAATTGATTCTCCACTTCATTCTTGAACTCTTTGAACTTTTCAAAGGTGTCTGACTTTTGCTTGATTAAGTAGATATACCCATATCTACTATAGTCATCGGTAAAAGTCACATAGAAGCGGTTCCCATCCTTCGTGGTTGATCTAATCGGTATGTATTAGGTCCAATAGACCCTCGCCCCTTTCACATGTATTCGTGAAGGGCGACTTAGTCATCTTTCCAAGCAAACAAGACTCGCATGTGTCATCTTCCCTAAGGTCGAATGAGTCCAACACTCCATCCTTTTGGAGTTGGGCTATGCGTTTCTTGTTGACATGTCCAAGACGACAATGCCACAAGGATGCTTTATCCATACTAGTGGAAGAATCAATATTCAAAACATCATTTCCTAAGTTATCAACAATCATAACGGTTTCATATATTCCATTACATGGTATAGCTTCAAAGTAAAAGACACCATTTAGATAAGCCAAAATAGAACCATTCTCATTATTGAAAGAAAATCTAAATCCTTGTCTATATAAACCATGAAATGAAATGATGTTTCTTGCCATTTCTGGCGAATAGCAACAATTGTTCAAATCTAAAACTAAACTATTCCTAAGCACTAAGGAATACACTCCAATCTTGGTCACAGGCGACGATCTTCTGTTCCCCATGATTAGATTGATCCTTCCTTGCTCCACATCCCTACTTCTTCTTAGTCCCTGCACATTAGAACAAATGTGATAACCACAACCAGTATCAAGAACCCAAGAAATAGCATGATTAGAATCGTTAGATTTGATTGTATATATACCTGCGAAAGATGGCTTGATCTTTCCTTCTTTGATTGCTTGCAGGTAATCCGGGCAGCTTCTCTTCCAATGTCCTATCTTGTGGCAGTGGTGGCACTCTGCCTCCTTCGGGTTAGAGCAGGGCTTGGCGGGATCAACTTTGGTCCCACTAGAAGAGGCACCATCTCGGGCTTTCACCTTGCGATAGTTCTTCGATGAAGCTTTCCTCTTCTTTCCCTTCCCTTGTCCAATAGCCAAGACAGGAGCAGCGGGCGGATTGGGAGTGGGTGCAACAGACTTGTCCTTGAAGTTGCTCTCAGCAACCCTCAAGAGACCTTGGAGCTTGCTTAGGGTGACCTCTTCTTTGTTCATGTGGTAGGTCATCCTAAATTGGTTGTACATCGGAGGCAAAGAGTGAAGCACCATGTCGATCGCCAAGTCTTCACCGAAGTCAACATTTAACTTGCGGAGGCGGTCAACATACCTTTGCATCTTTTGCAAGTGCACGGTAAGAGATTCTCCATGACCCATCTTCGCGGAAATCATGTTAGTGAAAATCTCGTACCTCTCTTGTCTCGCGTTTTGGTGGTACCTCTCCAATAAGTCTTGATGCATCTCGTACGGGTACATGTCCTCGTAGGACTTTTGGAATTCGGAGTTCATGGTGGCGATCATGATGCAATGTACCTTCGTTGCATCTCGCTCATGAGTTTCAAAGGCGGTGATTTCGGCGGGAGTAGCAATTTCGGGGTTGATTTTTTCGAGCTTCTCATCGAGGACATACTCCTTATCCTCATAGCGAGCAATGGTGCGAATGTATCTTATCCATTCGCTAAAGTTCGTTCCATCGAAGGTGACCTTTTGGCAAAGGCTCATCAACGTGAAAGAACTAGCAGCAGCATTGTTTGCGTTTGACATCTACAATTAGAAAAGGACAAAGATAGATTAGAATAAGAATCCCTAATTATCACCCAATAAGAAAATTAGGGCTAGGATCCAACAATAACATTTACATACTAGAAAAGGGATGCCGTAATCTAACATGCAAATAAATTGAAGGTAAGTGAATGACGATTCACTAATTCTCCATCATAAAACTTACACTATTAGTCCTAAGTGTTTTTTGAGAATTCCTAGGTTCGGATGAGATTCATTGAAACTATTCAATGGCATGTTTAAATCTCGATATGCCCCTCTCGTTTGTGACTGGGATGCCGAGGATCACAAAGCGGGTGTGAATTACCATGTAAATTCACATGGTGCCTTCATTGTAACAATCACCTATTTGATGTGCCGGTAAACCACACACGCTCCATCGAACTATGATAAACAATGAATCACCCTTTGCCACCTTCGCTTAGAACCAATTAGTGTGTCGGTAAACCACACACGCTCCACTAACATCTTAGCAAGGTGCAAAGTGTAATTTCATGGGATTGCATCAATTCACTTTTCCTAAAGTAACTAGGATTGGGAAATTTTTTAAAAAAAAATATATGTAGTTACTTTATATTTCTTATTATACTTTTAATGAGAGATTGAGGTTGCCCTATCCTACCCGTTCGGCTAACGACCCTCCACCAATCAAGCAAGCGGTGGGTGTGAGTGTACACCCATTAAGCGCCATTTTATAGGACGCAACCTTATACCCACCTTATAGATCGGCTTCGTGAATGAGGCCTACTAACGGTAAGACTAGCATTTAGTCATACATATATATATTATTCTAGTAATATCATATTTGTATAGTGTTGTATTTTAAAACTTTTAAAATCTAGGGTTTGAAATTTAAGTTGTCTAAATTAAAACTTTTAATCACAAAAAAGTAAATTTCAAAACATGAGGGTAGGTTTTAAACATTTAAAACATGGAGGATCAAATAACAAATAATTCCAATTAACTATTAATATCCTAATTATCTATATTTGATTTATTCAAGATTTCTTTGAAAGATAATTACCAAAATACTTAAATAATTAATTAATTATCATATAAGGAAATTAAATATTTAATTAGTTGATAAAAATCCTTTTCTAGATCAAGATAATAGTCATACATATCATAAAATCGGATTTAGGTTGATCTATTATGATTAAGGTAAGTTTCCATAAGATAAACACAAAGAAATCCCGAATCTGGCCATTCCTGACGCTTTGACTCGCCGAGTGCACAAGGGGACTCGCCGAGTCAGGCCTACTCGCCGAGTCCACCTTGGGACTCGCCGAGTCAGTGACACAGAAACCCAAAAAATCGAATTTTGCAGGTTTGTTTCAGTTAATCAAGCAACAATTTAAAGAAAACCAAGCTAGGCTCTGATACCACTGTTGGGTTTTAGCCATAAGAACTTTCCTATGTGCGCATGCAAAACCCTAATGCTTGGATCTAGGCTTTCTAATAAACATGCATTGAATCCAAGTCTTCTAATGACTAATTAGGTTAAATAACAACATTGAAACAGATCTAAAATCATACCTTTGAGTTCCTTGTTGATCTTGAGGTCTTGGAGCTTCTAGAGTCACAAGTGTCACTCCTCTAATGGCTTACAAACACCAATAGCAATAAGAATGATTTAGGAGAGAGGAGAGGGAAGGAATTCGACCAGAGGTTCCTTGCTTTAGGAGATGTGTGTCGAATTCCCTATGCCATGGGGTCTATTTATACTTGTAGACTCCTTAAGGGTTACAACCTAAACCCTAATTGGATAATCTTCTCTTAAGGCTATCCAAATCCATTCCCAGATAACTCTAATGGACGATTTTAGCTATCCTAATCCTCTTAGAATCCGACCATACCATATCCAAATGGAATTACAGTCTAAAGCTTAACTATCAATCAATTGACAGTTTATCCCCCTTTATTTAATTAATCTCTTTAAGTCACCAAATTAATTCTAATTAATTCTATGACTTATATTAATCAAATAACAATATATTATTATATTATTCACATAATATATTAATAATATTTACTCTCTCTTAATAAATCATCCTATCAAGTTGCTATGGTGAAGGCAACCCAAAAGGACCATGCATAACCGGATCAAATACTTGCCTAATATAGTTGCAGCCTTAGACACTATTCCAACAAAATCTACTTAGTGAAAGCGTTTCCTCACCATCATTTTCATGAATCGGAGAGAAACCTTATGACACTTCGATTTTATAGTGTATGAGTTCCTATCCATGTGAATTTGTCAAAACCATAATCACAAGATAAGGTTAGTGACAAATTCAGCCTTACATGGATTAAACTTGTTCAATCTTAGTTTCTTGTCACCTTGGTAGCACAAGGCCCACCAATGCTTCCAAGTTGAACTCTGATAACTCACATGCAAATTCAACTTATTTGAAGTAGGTACAGAAATAAGAATTATGTCAACACGATAGGTTGCAAACCTTAAGTCGTGTGCTAGTGATAAATTACAGGTTTTACTCTTGATTAAATCTTGAAACTCTTTCAGGATCTTTAAGGCTCCCACTGTCCTCTTGACATATAAGACTCCCTTGTCAAATATCCAAGAGATAGTGTGGATTCTAATCAAGAGAAACACTTCACACAATTGGCCTAAGTTGGTCTTTGTTTTATCCAAAACATCACAACTTACCAATTTCAAATGTACAAGAGTAGAAAACATTTACTCTTACATTTGACAAGTGTTTTAAACCTTCTTTTGAGACATGTCACTTAAGTTACAATCTTGGAGTATGACTCTAAGACTTGTATTGGAACGAAGTATGACTCGTCTTCTTGATTTAACCATTTCAACAATTCAAGTTCCTTTTCTTAGTCATAAAAATGCACTAAGATTTTCCTTAGAGAACTAATTTTGATATGGTTTCTTAATCATTAAGATGATCACAAAACTGATACTAAAGTACTCTCCCATCTTTTCAGATTTGAGAAACTTTTATCCTTCTGCCTAATTTGATTCTTCTTATTCGCTCTGCCATACATTGAAACCTTTTCCAATGTCTCAGAGTTACACTTAAGCTTGTAAGTATAATCATATTTACTGAACTTAAGTAAATCATGACGAATAGTCTTATCAATCTTTTGTGGTGGACTTAATCAGTGCACAAGACTATGTACTCGATCCCTTAGTCCATTACTTGACTCACACATCCATGTGAACGAGTAATTAGTCTTAATTTTTCCAATACTTGAAAGTTCTCATTCATCATGCTATACAACTTGCATGATTCCAAGTTCCGGTCCAATTGAAACTTGGGTGATGAGAATCTTTCCTTATTTGGTAAATTTAGACATTACCACAAATGAAGGAATCAATTTCATATTTCCACTCTTGCTATTAATGGAATCATATAAGCAACAATTTTTCCTCAAATACTATTGTAAGGATATTTTAAAATAAATAAAATCAAAAAATTTCTTTTATTTTAAAATTTTGCGGAAAAACTTATCCTTACAATCCATATGAAAACTTGTTGTTATCTATTCCTAAGCAATATGTCATAACTCCTAAGAAGTAGCTCAAGAATCCAATCTTCAAACTATGCGTTAGAAATCCATCTACGCGATCAGATTCAGCATATTCTTTCTTTAAGTTTCTTCACCTTTTTCTTTGATTCTTAAAACATCACCATGTGACCTAGTCACATCATGTACCAAGAATCTCAGAATAGAAACTTAACAGAGTTAGATAGTGGATTTTACCTGAAGTAGAGTCAAACTTATTGACTTTAACATCCTTAGGTAAATTTGGCAGCTTCGCAACCAATGCCCCTTCCTTTGGCAATATAAACATATGGACCCTTTGATAATGGTACACGAGACTATCACAGACTTAGCTTTTTCTCTTTACCATTTGGTCAACGGAGTTGACTATGGCCGATCCTTTTCCATTGGGAAGAGAATGCTTTCCGGGATTTCCTGTGTCACTATTGTCAATTTCCATCAAGTTTTAAGGAAGTTGATCTTAACAAATAGATAAGATCATTAAGGGTCTTGTCATAGTCTGTTTCATAGGTGTCCCAAAGAAACTCACTATGTGACTTAGAAAGTGATTGAACCACCAACTTTCTCAGGACTTTGACACCCAACTCTCCCGGCTTGTCAATATGTGACTACATCTCCAAGATGTGATCACACCTAGACCTTGCCAATAGGACTTGAGTGACCTTGAACTTGTGGGTTAGGGAGAATAATTGAAGGAGGTGAAAGAAGTATGATTTCCAAGGGACATCATCTTCATTTAGGAAAGCTTGTTTCAAGAGATTTGGGAAGATCATAAATGTCTAAACCAGACATCTTTTGGGAGATATTCAAGATAGTTGATTTTAAAGTCCTTAATATGACACCCAATATGAAATATTAAGGCTAGGACCCAACAAACTATTTTATAACTTTAGAAGAGGGATGCCGTAATCCAAACTATAAAATAATTGAAGGTAGGTGAATGACGATTCACCAATTTCCACCAAGATAAACGAAATGTATTATTAGGTTTTAATTGGATTTGAAACTCCTAGATCTTTGAGATTCATTGAATTGTTCAAAGGCATGTTTCAATCTCGAGTGTGCCCTCTCAAATTTTGTGACTGGGATGCCGAGGATCACAAAACAAGGTGTGAATAACCATACCAATTCACTTGGTACCCTTAATATTATCACCCAATCAATGTGCCGGTTAACCACACACGCTCCATTGATCTATGACAAACATTTAGTCACCCTTCGTGATCCTTACTAGTCCAAGTTAGTGTGTCGGTTAACCAGACACGCTCCACCAACGACTTGGTAAGGTACAAAGTGTGAATTCCATGGGCTAGCACCAAATTCACATTTTTCCTAAGTAACTAAGATTGGGTATTATTAAGAGTTTAGTTACTTAGTATTTATCATTAATACTTTTAATGAAGGGAGAATTATAGTCTTGTCAAACCCGTTCGGCTAACGACCCTCCACCGGTCAAGCAAGCGGTGGGTGAGAGTGGACACCCATTAAGTCGCCATTTTATAGGCAACAACCTTATACTCACCTTATAGACCGGCTTTGTGAATGAGGCGTACTAGCGGTAAGACTGACTTTACTATTATACATATATATATATATATATATATATATATATATATATATATATATATATATATATATATATATATATATATATATTATTAACTTATAATATTATAAAGTATAAGGGTTGAATTTTAACTCTTTAAAATTCTAAGGGCTAACTTGGAATTAAAGTATTCATAAGTGAAAAATTTTCAAATTCCAAAACTTGAGGGCAAGTTTTGAAACTATTCAAAACTAATTAATTCCATAACTTATGTGTTTAAAGTAGTTTTAATCCAAAAACTCTTCAAGTTCCATAACTTGAGGACAAGTTATGGAAGACTTTAAATTATTAAAGAATGTAACTTTTTCTTTATTTTGTAATTTATGGAATTAATTAAGGTTACACTTTATTTATTTATTTATTAATGAAGTGACTCTTGAACCTCCATAACTTAAGGACAAGACTCTTCATCTTTTGTAACCATTGCCAACTTTTATGAGTTTTATGAAACTTAAATGTGACTTTTCATATAACTTGAGGACAAGTTACAAAAAACACATTTTAGAATCAACTCTTAGATTAATTTGGATTGAAAACAACTATTTCACTCAACTTTTCTATTAATCTAAGCAACTCATAAGAACAAGATAATTCAAATCAAACTCTTTCATGTAATTAGAGTAACACTTTAAACTAATACAAAACATGAATCTATTGACAATTATCTTTAAAATTGGATTAGCATGAACATTACCACATCAAAAACAAGTTTACAAGTCCAAAAACATCTTAGGGTAATGTTCCTAGTCCATTTCTAGCCAAAAACCTCGAAAATATGCTGTCTGGGGCTCCTACTCATCGAGTGCATGAACCTAATCGGCGAGTAGGATGATTTTACTCATGGACTCGGCGAGTTCATCAGTGGACTCGGCGAGTCCAGTGCCCAGAAAGCCAGAAAATCGAGTTTTTCAGCAATTTGCATCAAGTATAATAGAAAACAAGCCTAGGCTCTGATACCACTGTTGGGTTTTGAGCATTCTAACACTCCTAAGTGTACATACAACCCTAAATACCTTGGATCTATGTTTTCTCTATTATACATGCAAATAAGAACTTCCAAGATATAATCCTAATCTAGCATACAAAAACAATGAGTGTAACAAGATAGAATACATACCTCTTTGATGTAGAAAGTCTTCATGAAGCTTGAGTGCCTAGCCCCAATAGTGTGGAAGCCTCAAATGGAATCACAATCACCAAAACACTTAGAATAACTTGAGAGAATTCTACAACTCATGAAATCGGCTAGCCCTTTTACTTCACACACTAGTGGCCGATTTGGTCAAGAATAAGATGCTTATATAGTTAGGGTTACACCATGTAAGCCCTAATTGACATGGCCTTTCATTTCCATGATCCATGGGTACAAATACACCATGGAGCATCCATGGACCATCCTATGGGTTTTAGCCCAACTTGATTATCCATGGAGCATTAGCCCACTATACAAGTATGGATGATTTACACAATCAACCTATATATTTAATTAGTCTTCTTTTGATCACTTAATTAATCCTAGATTAATTCTTGATCAATACTAATTAAATAATCTTATTATTCTTATTATTAATATACTAGAACTTATAATATATTAATAACCATAAGTGTCTTATTTCTCTCATTATAGTCTATCCAAGTGCATGATGGTATGCAACCCAAATGGACCATGCCGGGTCGGGTCAAGTCTTACCAATTATAGTTATGGACTTAGCCATTAATCCAACACTCACACCTCACAATCATCGCCTAGCATTCTAAGTTTAAGTCTAGAAATTAATCCATATTCCTAGTTCGCTTAAACTAATGCTCTGATACCAACTGTGACATCCCCATTTTCACGGCCAGAAAAGACCGATTTTGTTTATGCTTTATAAAAATCAGAGTACTTCTTTTAATAAAAATGTTGCGGAATTTGTTCCCAGAAAAACACGATAAATACTATATTAAAAACATTTTCGAAGGAATGTATTTTATTCATTTTAAAACGTTTGGGATGTCATCGTTAATACAGAAATATAAGCATAAACAGAACTTACATTTATTTACACTAGTGATCTACATCTCTTTAATTGCTCAGTGTAATGTGACTTCATAACAACACCTGTGATATAAATAAACTGAGTGGGTCAGGTTGGGAAACCTGGTGAGTACATAGGGTTTTCAACCTACAATAATATAATTATTATGTTTAAACAATTAAACAATCAACCCAATTACCCATCCCCATTATCTTCCTTATTCTTAAGGATCTACCCTAAGAATCCGCTATTTCTCATTCATTCATTCCTAAGGATCATCCTAAGGAAACAACATGAATTCCATTGTTGTCAATGACACGTTGGTCAAGCGCAGCTGCTAATATTATCACTTAGGCGCAGCTGCCAAAATTTGGACATTTTCTATGAGGCGCTTCTACCAGTATTGACCTTTAAACGCTACTGTCATGGTCATAAGACTCCCTATTAGGCACATCTGCCGATACTGTTCTTAGAGCGCAGCTGCTAGGACGTTTACCGTAGATCTAAAACATCTACGGGTTGTGGCGCAGCTGCCAGTGCTCATCTATAGGGTACTAGGTCCACTGCTACCAATGTATACCTATAGGGCACTAGGTCCGCACTACTAGTGTTCCTCTATTTCAGCTTTTATTCCTCATCATTCATCTACCCATGTTTTACCCAACATATTTTGTAGATATAAAATACTTATACAGTTTAAATCATTGAAAACATGTATAAAACGTTCATCCAACATAGATAACAAGTATTCAGATAATATGCACACATAGCACGTAATTTATGTAAAATACTTCATATCTATGTGTAAGCTGAAAGGGACCATGCACTCACTTGAAAGGTGGTGACTCAGCACTCGGACAGCGCTTCGATACTCTCAAAACCATTTCCTTTCGATAAAACCTAGTATCAATACCACTAGGGTTTAGTCTAACGATATTCGCGACTAATTAATAGTCCAACTATTATTATTATTATATAAGCATTAAATAACACTCAATATAACTCATAATAATAGCCCAAATACTTATTATAAGGTCCTAATAACATTACTATATTAAAACATAAGCTATACTAAAGATAGGTTAGGTGTGGCTCACTTACAGCGGGTTTTCTCGAAAACCGGGCTTCGCTGGAGCAGCGCTTCCGAGCCGAAAGGCTCTTTTCTCGGGACTCCGGGAGCCTTGGGGCTTCCTTCGTGTGCTATGGGGTTTACCTAGGCTTTAGGGGGCTTAAGGTAGGCTAGAGAGAGAGTGTAGAGAGAGAAAGAAGTGGGGAAAGGTGTGAGAAATGAGAGAAACCCGGCACTTCTATTTATAGGGTGAAATCCTGACGAACTCGCCGAGTAGGAGGACCTACTCGCTGAGTTGGTGCCACGTGTCATCATCTGATGGCTTTCCTTGGGGAGAAAGCCTTGGCCCATATTCAGCCACGTCACCCCTTTTGCAGCAGCACCCTGCCGACTTCTAAATCTCATAACTTTCGCATACGAGCTCCGTTTTCGACGTTCTTTATATCCATGAGTAGGTAAAATCAAGATCTACAAATTTCGATCAGACTTCGTCGGCTAATTCTCGACCGATCTTAAATTTAATAGTAGGAGGAGATTAGACTGCTAAATGACCGCGAAGAATGCGTAACTCCTTCATACGGACTCCGTTTTCGTATGTATTTTTACTGTTGAGTTCATACTAATGAGATCTTCAACTCTCATTTAGGTCGCATAAGCCAAAAACCGCTCGAACTAAAATTCGAGTTTCGGGTCGTGCACTACTAAGCCGAATCTTAGAAAAATCATAACTTCTTCATACGAAGTCAAATTTGGGCGTTCTTTTTATGGATTTTCTCGGTTTAACATATTCTACGACTTTCGTTTAGATCACTAAGTCTAAATCTCGCTCTATCGTAAATTCACTATTTACGCTTCACGGTGTCGTGCCGATTTTGCAGTAAAACTTCGACGGGCCATAACTCCTTCGTTATAACTCAGATTTCGGCGTTCTTTATATGTACGGAAACCTTGAGACATATTCTACAACTTGGTTAAGACTATTTATTATAAATAATCTCTTGCCGAAAAGTCATTTTCGACACTTATTGCCTCTAAATTGACTAGCCCGGATCTACGGGCGTTACACACGTTGCCTTGATTTCTCGAACGACGACCCAAAAACTAGCCCTGTTGCCTTGATTCCTCGAACATGTTGCCTTAATTTGTCGAACGATGACCTGATGATGAGCATTGTTGCCTAGATTCGTTGAATGACGACCTTGGTTGCCTTGATCTTTTGAATGATGACCCAAAAACCTGATCGCGACCAAAATTGCCCCACGTCGTGATAGTTCCAAAAAATTATGCATGATTTGGAAAATCAATGTCTGTTCCTGTCACCAAGCTCTTTGCGCAATATGTATATATAGGGGGGACCAGGGAGACCGAAGCCACCAGCGAGCATCAAAAAGGCAAGCCCCAAGACCCGTGAAAGAATCACACCCCCCAACATATTGCCTTGATTGCTCGAACGAAGACCCAAAAACTAGCCCCGTTGCCTTGATTGGGATTATTATTTTAATTATGTAAAGTGTCGGTAGAATTATTTGTATTTGTCGTTTGTGTTAAAATAGTGTCGGTAGGATGTAAGACCCTCCATCGTCTAGGGGTCTATATTGTAAATTATGTGTGTCCTTCTGCAATCAAACGATTGCAACAATAATTGTAACCGGCTCCTTCGAGCCTATAAATAGGGCCTTCGCCCATATGAAATAAACAAGTTAAGTTTGAGTGTTTAAGACTTGAGTTGATCTCAAAGTTCTTCCTCTGTTGAAATAGTTTGTCTATTTCTGAATAGCAGAGCCCTATCCAAACTATCCACATAAACATTCAATTATTCAACATAATCCATCGTTAATCCATCTCAACGCATCATTCAGGTATAATCTTATCCTAATATTCATTTATCCGTCATGTTGTTAAATTCGGTATCAGAGCTAAGTAACGTTCTTACTATTATTATTATGAATGTTAAATCTTTCGCTCATATGAATATATGTTCATCATGCATCATCATATATATTCTTATAAATATTCATCGTTACAAATATTCATCGTTATAAGTTATTATCATAAACTTCTCATTAAAATCAAATACTATTATCCACCTACAATTTAAACATATGTCGGTAGAAGGTTTTTTACAATTATGACTATATACCAAGAAGTTAGAAACACATTTCATATGTCAAAAAAAATTTTAATTCTCTGACCGCATCATAAATATAATAGTATTAAAAAAAACCCCACCATCAACATCTTATTAGAATTTATAAATCGTAACTTTGAAAGAAAAAGTAATTTATCATTTTGTTTCTAAAAATTATAATCATGAGTTTTTCAAGGTTAAATATTAACAAATAAAAAATCTTGAAGATAAAATAACAAGAATAATTTATTAAATATGTCTCAAGAAATTGAAAATACACCAATCATTATTAATAACGAAGAAAATGAATCGGGATACACCTTTGATGCTCTAATTAATAAAAATAATATTAATAAAGATGCTATAAGAAAATCAAATTTACACTATCTGAAAAACATAATTTTAGATATAACTCATTGAAAAATTTCTTTTCTAGAAAAAATATTATATATTATGGAAAAATTATAAAAGAAGAACCAATACCTATGGAATCAACTCAAGGAAATATTATTATACCTATATTAAATAAACAACAAATTAGAAACAGACTATCTAATATTAAAGAAATAGATAGAACAAAAATCGCTTATATTCATATATCAACTATTCAAATAATTTTAAAAAGTACTTTTAGCAATTTAGACACACCAATAGAATTAGAAATTAGAGATGATCGTATAATTAATAATCAAGAAAGTATTATTGCAAAAAGAAAAGGAAATTTAATTGAAGGAAAAATAAAATTTGATATTAATATACAACTAAGATTAAGTCTAAAAGATAAAAATTTAAGTAATAGTATTACCGTACGATATAAATTATTAAGACAAAATTTTATGTTAAAAGGGAATCATTCATTTACTATTACATATCAAATAAATTATGCATTAACAAATTCTCATCATAATATTACGTTTAAAACAGAAGATAGAATTTATATAGATAAATTATTTACACATTTATTATCACTTGAATCACCAAATATGACTAATAATAGAATTTTTAATGAAACTAATTTTCAACCGATAATAACTACTCCGCTAATAAAAAGAAACTAAAATTTTATTAATATGGAAACTTTACAAGAAAAAGTAGATACATTAACTAAATTATTCGCAGTACTAGAAATTTCATCCGAAATTCAAGAAAATAACACAGAAATAGAAAATAATAACGATACAGAAGTAATATATGATTTTTCATCCGATGATGAAAACCCTTATTCAAATCCATATAAAGAATCGCAAAATAATTTTGGATTAAAACGAAAACAATCATATGTTGATGATGATTATCAAAGTCAATATATTTATGGACCACCTTCGTTAGAAGAAAATTTTTTATATAAACAAGGAATTGTCAAAAATAAACAAAACAAATGGGAAAAAATACCTCTACAATATATACCTAAACTATTTACTTTTCCAACAAATTCAGATATTCTTTTTATTGATTGTGAGCAAAATCCCGAAGCAAAAATTCAAGAATGGAATAATAAAATGGGAATTCAAATTCAACTAACTGAAGAATTAAGAAATCTACATCCAAAAAATTTTCTTAATTATATTATACATAAAACACAGGGCAATGCATATCGTTTCCTTTCATCTCTCGATGAAACAGAGACGATGATGATAGCAACCACTGACGCTTTGGAAACATTTAAAAATGTATTAAATCGGTTTATTCAAGAATTCATAGGAAAACAAATAGAAGATAAAACATCGCAAGAAGCTTTTCAATTAGAATCATTATGGCATCTAACTAACTTACGAATTTGTAACATGTGTTATTTAGACCCATTTATATGCGAATATTCTGAACATTATTATAATCTAGATTTTACTAGAAAAAAGATAGCATTAGACATGTTTTACCAAAAATTACCATCATTAGTAAGTCAAAGTGTAATAAAAGATTTCCAAGAAGCATTACAACAAAATAAAATTGCAGATACCTTAGGAGCAAGGATAAGTATATTAAAAGCATGGATGCAGAAAAAATGTTTAGAAAAAAAAACAACACAAGATGCAAGAATTGATTTATATTGTGATACCTTATCTAATAAAGTTAATCAATATGGTTGTAAAGATAATAAAAAACAAAAATATAAAAAGAAAAATTGGAAAAAACAAACTTATAAACCTAAATATAAACAATATTATAAACAAGGTGAAAGAAAATATTTTCGAGACAGAAAACAATATAAGAAAAAATATCGATCTAACACAAATTACTGTCCATCTAATAAAAAAGATTGTAAATGTTGGATATGTCAAGAAGACGGACACAAAGCCTACGAATGTCCAAAAAAGACTAAAAAGGAAAAAGAAACAAACTTATTAAAAATAGCATATGATCTCGGGTATGAACCTATAGAAGATTCAGGAATAGATTCAGATATAGATATTTATGCATATACAACTGATACTGATTCTGATTCAGATAAATAAGTCCTATGAAGACAGCATTATTGGGTTTAAAACATGAGGGAAACCTCATATCTAACCTATCCAAAGTATACATTGCTAAAGCATATATTGGTATGAAAATACCATCCAAAGTAAACAATGATAAAGTATACAGTGATATGAAAATATCACCAAAGCATACATTGATATGAAAATTCTCATATCATCATATTAAAAGTAAACAAAATTCAGCAATCATTCAGGTACCCAAAATGCGCAAATATTCATTCAGCAGAAATATTGAAATGGAAGTCATCATGAAGCAAGCCAAACACCAGTTCAGACAAAAAGAGGAGCAAGAAGCATCATTAATCAGACAGCTTGAAGTAGTCAGACGTGAAAAAGAGCAGCTACAACAAACAATACGAATTCTATCATCTTATTCAACATCTAAAGAAGAAGCAGCCAGCAGCTCAACAACAAAGCAACCAAAAGAAGAAATTCAAGAAATATCATCCAATGAAAGTCAACCACAAATAGCACTCGAAACAGAAAAACAAACCATGACGCCAAACCAGGAGGAGTATCCACCACTATAAGCAGATCATAAAAATATAAAGAAATGGTACGTAATTTTCAACAGAGAAAACAAAGGAGTATATGACGATTGGGGAATCGTCAGTTCATATATTCTTGGAAAAAATATCATTCACAAAAGTTACAGAACAAAAAATGAAGCAGAAACCGCATACAACGAAGCATACAAAGCAGTAATAAAAGATAACGTCGAATGTTCAAAAACAGTTCTTCTAACACCACAAAAACCCATATTCAGCTTCACACCACAAAAACATGTATCTATTCGTTAACAGACAGTGAAATCACTCCGGAAGCAATGAAAGCAATTGAAACCTTCGAACAACCTTTCGAAAAGTTTTCTCATCAATTAGCTGAATTACCTGCTGATATCAAAAAACAACTTTGTAAACATATTATGCATGCACCAAGACACCATTGCAGTCACTGTTCAGAAAACACAGAAAAAACACCATTCATGGAAGATTAATGGGAGGAATAACGTAAGCAATGACGTAAAAAGCCATTATTGAAGACACCTAACGACATAAGCAATGACGTAAAAAGCCATTATTGAAGACATTATTGAAGACACTTGTCCTTTCAATGTGGAAAGGATTATTATATTTTTAATTATGTAAAGTGTCGGTAGAATTATTTGTATTTGTCGTTTGTGTTAAAATAGTGTCGGTAGGATGTAAGACCCTCCATAGTCTAGGGGTCTATATTGTAAATTATGTGTATCGTTTTGCAATCAAACGATTGCAACAATAATTGTAACCGGCTCCTTCGAGTCTATAAATAGGGCATTCGCTCATATGAAATAAACAAGTTAAGTTTGAGTATTTAAGACTTGAGTTGATCTCAAAGTTCTTCCTCTGTTGAAATAGTTTGTCTATTTTTGAATAGGAGAGCCCTATCCAAACTATCCACATAAACATTCAATTATTCAACATAATCCATCGTTAATTCATCTCAACGCATCATTCAGGTATAATCTTATCCTAATATTCATTTATCCGTCATGTTGTTAAATTTGTGAATTACGAACACTAGTGTGAAGATAGACATGAAGGAGTTGGTGCCTTTTAAAGATATATACTTAAATATGAGGGTGTGAATGCTTATTAAAATTAGGATTTAGTAAGTTATGTATTGGACTCCTTGTAATTGTGTTTATTGTGCGGTATTTTTGTGCTTATGCTCTTCATCTCCCCCCCCCCCCCTTTTTATCACCGTTTATTGCATTTAATGTTTTTGAGTTCTTTTGTTTATTTCTATTCTCCATTTAATGATTTTGAATTCTCCTTTGTATTTCTAACATTTCATGGTCTTCTTGGATTGATACTCTTACGCTTGTCCATGGAACATTACAAATTGATATGATACCTTATCCTTGTCTTGTTGGCACTTTCCAATTACTCATCAAAATATTTAGTTTGTTGTGAATAAATATTAGCATAATCATGTGTACCCCAACTTAACTGCAATGTAATTCTTAAAACCAAATGCTTCAATATTTAGAGGATAAAACTCGATATGGGTTGTTTATTAGTAAACGTGGTTCGAGACTTGAATTTAGCCAGGAATCTATTGACTTGTCCTAAATGATTTTTGTAACCTTATCTTAGTTCTACTCAAATTTGTTGTAATCATAGAATCCTACTTTATCGGTAACTCCGCTATTAAAACATGTATACCCACACACACACACACACATACATATACTAGCATGCATGAATTATGCATATACATACACACTACATAATCAAGTCTTAGTTGATTTGTTTTATCTAAACATATATAAACCATGTGATTCTTGTTCAAGAAAAGTAGTAATATAATTGAATCAAAGAACTAATCAATATTTGTTGCAGAAAGAAGCTCCAAAAAAGGTCATATTGTGATAAAAACAGGGCACATGTGATAAGATCCCACGCTTACATAAAATTCCAAAATTGCTTTTCAAAAGATCATTGTCTACACAGCTGTCAAACACGGCAAAGATAAATGCCAACCAATCCCTACTTGTGTTGTATGCTTTAAAAATAAATAGCCAAACACCATAACCATTTACCCTTTTTAATCTTAGGTAATTTCCTAAATAATATTGTACCAAAAAAGTCAAATACACACAGAAAACAGAATAATTCATCTGACCAATAATCATGGTCTTAGAATAAGGTACTATTTTGTACTTGTGGCCTAGAATAAAGTAACAACAGCACAAATAATCATGTTTCATCATATAAAAGAAGGTAACTGCTATGTACAAATTCATAGCCATTCACAAAAAGTTCTATATAATGATTACGCATGATAGTGGAAACAATTATATACAGTATATCCTAGAATAAAACCATGTTCATTTGCACATGGGTCCATCAACTTATGAGATTTATCTCATCTTTGTCTGTTTCCATACTACAACAAAAAAACCACCAACTTGCTAAAACAAATATATTCTGCTCCTGCAGAAAAGAGGGGTGTGCTATTTTTGTCCCATTGTTTTTATATTTTTATTTTATTATCACACAAACAAAAACACAACACAGTAATGAAGATTCTCTCCTACTTAAAGAAACATTTGATAAAAATTACTGCCAATCCAAGATATTTATCGAATATTATCACCAAAGATGATTGTCATAATCTACTAATAACAATCAAATAAAAAAACACAACCTAAATAAAACACAGACCATGAAATTTGAAATGTAAGAAAGGACTACAGAACCACAAGATATACAAAAACATTGTTCCAAGATAGTTGTATGCATCATACCAGGAATTGAAGAAAGGAATGGCTTTTTTTGATTATAGAGTAACCTTCTCTGGAATTGATGATTCCATTCTGGTGTTGATCATCTCATAGCATGCAGTCAGTTCTGGCTGGCAATCTTCTAAAGAAGTTGAGAGGGACAGAAGGAAGCTTCTGGCGAAACCTCGGGTGTCTCAACACATAGAATCCAGTCAGAAGTGCCACAACTTGGAAAGGTGTGACATAAAGAACAATAGCAGCAATCAAACAGAAAATCACAAACAATGCAGTTGCTCTGGGATCTCGCCAGCTCAGCAAAGACTGAAGCCTCTCTCCTTGTGTTGCCAAATCACCAACAACCGTCTGAATCCTTCCAGAAATACTCCTTAATCGGTCATATCTCATTCTGATGATGTCAGCAGGGCGAGAAGTTGGAAAGGTATCGAATTCTTCATCAAGTTCATCAGGGTGTGCATTGTCAGCACAAGAAAGACGGGTGTCCATGTGGGGTGGGTTCTTTGGTCTCCATCTATAGTACCAAACTCCAATCAGAAAAAGATATAGGAAAATAGTTGGGAGAATAAGCTCGGGGTATAAAACCAAAATCAAGAAAAGGATGTGAATCAAAACGGTTGTGATCGGATTCTTCCAGTTACAAATCTGGTCAAACCATTTTCCAACTGCAATCAAACCACCTAACACACCCATGATTCTGAAGAAATTAGCTTTACTTCTTCTCATGCTCCACATGTGGGACCCCACATCCAGCATATACTCCACCACCTCTTTTCTCAATGGCGGCTCAGCCCGGGACAACCGCATGGAAACAATCTGAGTCGCCTGGTGCCTTAAACTATCGAGTTGACTCACTGTCAACGGATGGATGTAGTGCATTTTGGGTAACAAAGGCTGTGAGTACATATGCATCATGTTTAGCAATGAAGAACATGTAAACCTCACAGCTAAATGAATCTCACCCATTTTTTTAACTCCAGATGGATGTAAAACAAGAAGAGGGTATGAATGGGTGTAGACACGATCTGTTTCGAGAGTGGAAAGACGGATTCTGACTTTCCCGATTCTTGAATCGCGGGCCCCACCCCCACCACCTTTATCGCCGCCTTGGAGATGACAGTTGTCGAATACACCGATTGTTATAACAGTACATGGATCGAAAACTTCCCATGTGTATTGTTCGTTCCATTTAGGGGTAAAACTGTCGATTATTGTTCTTGTTCTGACCCATTTTGTACCATATTTGGCGACACAATACGCGTCTGTTGTTGCACGTCCGTCTTTTGTTTTCATTGGTGATAATCCCTGAGCACTCAAGACTCCAACTTCAAGAACACCGATGCTGTTCTTCCATAACTGTTTAGCTGTTGGCCTAAGATCACTGCTGTAGTGAGTAGATTCATCAAGAACATGATAACCACCTTCCAAGCAGATTCTCATATGAAGCCTGCTGGCAAACTTGACTTCTTTTTTCTTTTCACCATCGATTATAACATGCTTTTCAAGATTAAACCATCTTGTGTTGATAGCTTTGTGGTCTAGCCTTCGATCCACATACTGTAAAGGAATCGCACACATTCCAAGGATTTCATCTTTATTGGGTGCAAGTCTATCTTCCACACTTAAAACCAAGTGTTCTTCGAATGGCTCTGCAGCTACAAACATTAAGTCTTCATTCCACATAGGATTGATGGATTTGCTCATGGAGATTCGAGTCCTTAAAACTTGATGACCAAGTGCAGCTTTCACAAAAACTTCAGGGAATCTAGTTCTGTCACTTGGTATTAAGTCTTGGGCTTCAATCACATTGACTCTGAGATACCACAGCTTAGGAGAAAGATACACTTTTGAACGGATATTAGCAAGAGCATCAGCTCCACCAACAGAAGCAGCATCTGAATGCCATGCTTCAGGGAAAGCTTCATCAGCTTGAGTACCCCACCATACGGCTAACATAAGCTCTCCTTTCAGCTTGTTTGATTTCCTGTCTTCTAATCTATACCATTGAGGAGCTAGAGGACTATCTGGTGGAACTCTTTTTGGAACCTCAGTAAGATCAAATAGAACCCACCCCATGAAATCATCCTTCACAAAGTCTTTATCTTTTACAGTGACTTCAAGCATAGTGGCTTGAATCCTCTCTCTGGAGAAGGCAAACACTTGGTTCCATTCAGGGTTAGATTTCTTTTCAAAATGACGTGTTGTACCCTTGTAGTTTCCAAGACGAACTTCAGCATAAGGGTCACAACTACCAGTAACATCTTTTGCAGGTAAATCCCTAGCTTTCACCACACGGACATACAGGTATTGCATTTGTTCCACAAGGTCATAAGTGCTGGTGAGCTTATCTCCGGTGACCTTTCCTCCACCCAGGTGGGGTTTGGTCTCCTTGAGTGAGAAATCATCGTGCGGAGGAGGTCTGTGCATCATCTGGATTTCGTCACAGCTGAAAAGATGAACAAAATTGTTGATATGAAGTGTTCAGAATCTTAAAACAAGAGATTACATTATGGAACTGAAGGAAAATAATTGTTTATTACATGTTTATACTATTGATGGAGCTAAGATTATCATAAATAAAAGAGGAAAATCGTTTAAACATATAATCAATAATTAACACCTGGTAACTTTAAAAAAGTAGAGTTGAAGGCTTCAGATCTAAGTGATTCCGACCTGCAAAAAAAGGTAAAGAAAACAAATCAAAACCCTAGTTTAGACACACTGATAAGGAAAAAAAAAAGGCATCGACAGAGTACTAAATTTTCAGCAATAAATTCAAACTACGAAAAACATGTTCAAAAAATATCTAGAACTAAACAATAAACAGACAAATTCATGGCTGAAAATGAAGTTTGGTAGAGTAAAAAGGTAATTTTGAAAAAATGTCGAATCACAATCAAGAGAAACCCTAAAATCACATTAATGCATGAATATTCATCAAATGCTGTACGTTCGGATATAGATACATTCTTGGGGGAATATGCTGAGGAATGTGTATATACCTTACTAAGAGCGATAATGAAAGAGAGATCTCATGGGAGATCTGTATGGATTCGCGATAGCATTATTGAGTTGTTTCAAGAAGAAATTAATGGAGTTGCTTTTTTAATCGTCTGGGATCAGATTCATAAGAATATAGAGGATTTGAGACGAAAAAGGTGCGATGGTAACAGGGGTTTTAGAGAGAGAAAGAGGGTTTTAGAGAGAGAAAAGCGGAGGAGGTGGTGATGAGTATGTGAGTATGTCTGTGTATTGCTGTCTCTTTAAGGAAGAGTGCAACAACAATTTAACTTTTGGTAAAATGCATCTTCACCCCTAATGTTATGACTAGTGTTCATAGCCCCCCTTCACATCATAAATATTTGCACTTGGAAAAGATTTATCAATTTTATCATAGAAATCAATTAGTATTATAGTATACTACGTATTTAATTAATATAGTAAGCGTTTATATAAGTCGATATTCACTTGAACATAGTTTCATTTACGATTGGCTTTAAACTAAATGAATATTGCGTATAGAGTTATGAGGATTGAGGAACAAGACTTAGTTGTAGGATATAAAATAATTAATAACATTGAGAATTTGATTTAGAGTTTGTATTAAAATTTTAATTTTAAAAAGTTTGTTTGGATATATATATTTATCAACTTGAAAGATAAAAGATAGAATCTTAATTCATTGAAATTCAAAAGGATACAACCGAAATATCGTACATATAATTACACGTGTATTAAAGTTGGCTATGATGTCCTCGATGACTACACAGCTTGTTTTGGAGCTAATGACTCGAGTTGAAATGTAAAATTGATAAAATTTTCTTTTAATTTTAAGAACTAACTTGAAAATAAAACATATAAAAACAAAATAGTAGACGATTCAAAAGTTTTTTTTTGTATATATTTGTATGCAAATTAAATAGATACATTTTATGGTTGATATATCTGTTAATCTAGTTTTCAATCACTTGATAAAGTTAGTCATTTTGGTTCTTATTAACATATACTTATATTAACACCCATCAAACACACACACACACATATATATATATATATATATATATATATATATATATATATATATATTAATAAAATGTCAAATGTTGACTAAAAATATTATGAGTAGATAAATATTAAGGAAACATAAGACATAACAATCCTTAATATTAGATTGATCAAGACAATATTTTACTCGCCAGTACAAAGAACCAACACATTACACATCTTTTCCCAAATACATAGAGTGATATTCATTAATTTTTGTATTTGCATATAAAACCCCTAAACTTCAATTGTAAATTTTAGTGTGAAAGTGAAATAAAACAAAGTAATAGCACTTTTAGTGTAATTAATCCAAAATGTAGGGTGTCTCGGGGCAGTAAACAATTTTTACTTCACTGGGTTCTTCCAAGAGAACATTGGTCGGGACTATTCCACGTGCAACGTCCGTGACACCTTCATGTGTGTGACAAGAGAATGGATCAATATGGTATGAATATATTCTTTTCCAATAAAATAATAACAAATATATTTTATTAATAAATAAAGGTATGTGGTGAATGGAAAGGATAAATGTTTCTTGGTAAGTACATGGATAATTTCCAAACGAAAAATGAAACATTTTTCACTCGTTAATTTGATTTGATTCGGATTAATTAATTAATTAATTTATTGATATTTCATGGTTGATTTCTAACATCGTGTCAATAAAGGTTTAGTTTAGGACATCTCCGACCAATGGCATTATTACGTTGACATCATTTTAGCATATGAAAGATGGTTTAAACATCATTTCAATCCAACATTATTTTCTATATAAACTTTCGTATCAGGCCAAACCGAGCGGTTTGGCAAAGGACTCGGCAACTCTGGTGAACACTGAGCCATAAACTTAGCGTGTCAAGCTCGGCTCGGCAATTTGGTAAAAACTCACCGATGAGAGAGAGAGAGAGGGGGGGATTTAGACTGTTTGAATTTTTTGACCGTTTTTGGGTCAAATTTGACCCTTTTGTCAAAAAAATCAAATTTTATACTTTACAACCCTATATTAATACTACTACATACCACATTTTATATCATTTTATATTCTTCAATTTTTCACTCAAACAACCATATTATTGTGAAAAAATTGTTTCTCTTTCCAACCCAAAAACTCCAAAAAATACCAAAACACAAACTCAATCTCACATTCTTCACATACTTTCGTCCAAAGTCAAAGTGATCGGTCGATTTATTCACCTCCAAATTTACACTATGGTAGTGTTTACTACCCATATCATGTCCAAAACCAACCTCAATTCCAAAATCAACCACAATTTCAAAATCAATCTCACTTCCAAAACCACTCAATTTCAAAACCAACCTCAAGGAACTTCTCATCCCAACTTTAATCTCAAATGGATAATGACTTCAACCCATTTGACCATATTTTCGACTCCCTAATCAATACACAACTCGAAGTCGTCTCCAAAACGGATTCGGAGGAAGAAGAAATTGGACCACATCCCCAGAAAAGTGGAAAGGCAACTCCAAGGCAATGGACTACGGAGGAAAAAACGACGTTAGCTTGTGCGTGGGTAGATGTTTCTAAGAATTCGGTGGTCGAAAAGAACCAAGATTGTGCTACTTTTTTCTAGAAAATTACTAGGGGTTTTCTCGCGGAAATGAAACTACAAGAAAAATAACCAGAAGTACTCGAAGTGGAGAAACGCCAACAAAGTTGTGATGGAGTTTAACGCGGTGTTTCCGTCTATCAAGTGACAATGAGAAAGTGGTACAAATGATGAAACAATTTTGCAAAAAGCTCTTGCACTTTACCGGAGTCGCAAAGCGGTGAATTTCGAATTTCTGCATGTGTGGAATATCATGAAGATGTCAAAAAAATGGCAAGACATTGAAACTTATGAAACGTTTAACGGTGGTTCTTCTAAAAAAACCAAAACTTCTGAAACAATACATAGGTAATCGTCTGATGTGCATGTCAGGATTGACCTCAATGAAGATGAACATTTTGAGGTTCCAAAAGTCACTCGTCCCATGGAAAGAGATCAAACGAAGTGAAAGGGAAAAGCGACGAAAAGTGATTTAGGTGACATCAAACATCTAGCAACCAAAATTGACAGTTTGGAGTCAATGTTGGAGCATCACTTGGTGGTCGCACAAGAAAAAAAATGTGTCATGTCAATCTTAACAAGGAACACTAGTAATTTTACCGAACGTGAAAAAGAATTGACGATAAAAGCCAAAGATTAGAGTACGAAAAAATATTATATGTAGGTTTCGTTATTTGAATTTATCAATTTATAGGCTTTGTGTTTTAAATTTCTAGGTTTTGTAATTTTAAATTCTATGTTTTTTATGTGTGTTGTCATTTTAAATTATATGTTGTTTTTTTTGTTGTAATTTTATTTTCTAGTTTAATGAATATTTAGGTCTTATAAAATTAATATGTTTGAAATTTTAAAATTTAATATTAAATAATTCTAGGAAAAAAATATGGCAAACATGGCAACCCACGTCTTGTAAAAAATTAAGACAATATGATAAATCTTAGTTGATGTCTAGATGGAGTATGACAAGTATATGACATCACTCCCACCAACCTTATAATGTCATCTTTAATTGACGGTAAACCAATAAATTGAAGGTCAAAGTTTACTTCAACCCACCTTCATATGGCACAGCGTTATTGTACGGGTAAATAGGGCTCTCACAAAACATTAACCACTTTTTTATTTTTAAAATTTGATTATTTAATCATTGTTTTTATTTACTTAACAACCTTTTGACTTAAGACTTTTTTTAAAGAGTTTTTTTTTAAAATATTTGGATTAGTTTTTGTAGTGCAAAAAGACAATAACTCAATAAATTAAAAAGTGTTTCGTTAGCTTATATATGTAAAATGATCCAAAAATGACTTATTGATTTATGATTTTACCAAAAAGTTAGGTATTTGTAACTTCTCGAGATCTATCTTGCATTTTAACCATATCATGAAGCCAATTTGAAAAGTATTTTTTTTCTATCTAAAGTTCTAAACACTTTTTAACTTATTGGTTTTTAGAAAAAAATCAATAAGTTAATAAGTTGTTTCAAAAAGCAATCACAAACATCCATTACATTTATTATTAAATTATTATTATTGTTGTTATTATTATTATATTATATTATTTTTTAACTTAAATATGATTTCACCTTCTCTTATGGTTGATTTCTAGTGGATGGAATATATTGACTACCAATTTGTTAACTAGTTATTATGATCAAATATCTAGACATATCAATTTATAAATTACCATGTAATGATCATGCACAAGTTAAACAACAAATCGATAAAGAGCACAAATTGGACTATGAATGATAGTAGTTATTTTCTTATGATAAAGTTAAGCAACCAAGCACATATTTAGATTAATTGTGTTCTCTAACATAGTTAAAGTTACTAGCTTTAATTACTTTTTCTAAGATGTGATTAATCCTAACTCTAATTATTTAATAATCATAAACAATTAGGTGACAAATTCATGCAATTAGAATGATCAACTATCACACAAGATCTTATTAATAAGCAATATAAACTAGAACTAAAACATTTTGTGTTTTAATTATCAAACATAAGTAAAATCGACATATAACATCCAATAATCGAAATCAACACAGTATGATTAGGTTCATCTTCACCAAACAGAAGTAAAAGGTTTTTAGCCTCTCATAGGAGCAGAAAAACAAATAAGATCCATGAAAATTAGACTAGATATAAGTAAGATTAGCAAACTGAATATATCTATGTAGAAATCTTCTAATTCTTCTTCAACTCTTGATTTCCATTTGATTCTCGATCTTCTTTTGAGTTTCCAAAGGTTTTTAATCGCAATTCTTCTCGGAAAACTGGTTAGAAGTCTTAACATTCGACCTAATGTTCGTATATATATATATATATATATATATATATATATATATATATATAATTGCCAAAAATTTGATCACCACATCGTGGTTAACCGTCACCATGACGTGGTCTTCTATCTTCAAACTTCCTTTTTCTTCCTTTTTGTCCTAGCTCCTGTTTTCCTGCTTCCAGCTCCTCATTTGCTTCTTTTTCATCCCGGGCATGTCTTCGTTGCTACAAAATATATTTCAAACATAATAAGTATCTTTTGTCCAAAAATAAATATAATCGTAGCTAAAAGTATTAGAAATATGCATGAAATACATGATTAAATATGCACATATCAAAATACCCCACACTTGGCTTTTGCTTGCCCACAAGCAAAACTGATTTTATTATTATCACATCAAAACCCTAGCTACCAACATCACACAGGATAATCCATTTTAAGTCTCTCCATTACATAAAGATCGTGATGCATGTATTTGTGTATAACTTTTTTCCTAATAACTTCCTCGATCCTAAATACTCACAATCTTCATAAATATTTCCCCATTTATTTTAAACAACATTCATTTTATGCATCCCTCCGAATATATCTTCAAAAATCTTTCTTAACCTCAAGGTAATTTTTTATTAAGCCCCCAAACATACATATTGAAAAATAACCTATAAATAAAAATAATTACAATAAATAATAACTTGGCAAATTGTCTTATTCTTGAGTCTTTGATGCTTTGAAACTTTTCTTCATGATATTTATTGATCTTCATAGCTTTGTAGACTCTTATTCACTCAAACTTTTGCAACTTTTTTTTAACTTTTCTATTTTTTCTTTTTTTCTTACTTTTTACACTCAAAACTAAAAATCCTAAAAAAGACATATGCTTAAGCAAGAGAACTTAACTTCAACCCTTATTGGTTAGAGGTATTAGTCTAAAGTGCAATGACTACATAAGCTCTCCTGGATACATTTCTAGTACACGATGCTAAACATATTATGGCCCTCAATCTAAGCAGGGTCGTGTTTTTATTCCATGATTCCACTATGACAGGGAACCCACAAATACACTATAACATATATTGGCTCAAATAAACATTGAAACTCATATCAGATCGTCCCACACAACACTAGCAACCTAGATATCAACATAACATTTTTTTTAACTAAATTTAATTTTGGATTATTATTTCAAATATTTCTAATAATTTTTTTAAATCCTAGTCATTTTTCAATTTAAATCAGTAAGCTTATAGTCTTATATTCAACCCCCTGCCCCGCACTTAAATGATGCAATGTCCCCATGTAACGACCCAAATTTCATGTCCAAAAATTTCGTTTTAAAAACATTACTTTAGAAAATATTGATAGTTAAAAAAAGAACATTGTTTGATCAACCATATCAAAATGTAAATCATGTCCAAAAGACAAATCATACAACCATCAAAATATCAGAGTATAAGTCCTAGAGAGTCTCGTAAGTGTGGAAACAGTGTGTGTGTATGATGTGCCGCTACCGCGTCGGCTCTTTCCCCTTCGACGAAGAGGTACCTGAAACCAAAACTACAAACTGTAAGCACAAAGCTTAGTGAGTTCCCCCACTGTACCACATACCATATAATCACATAACATACACATATTGTCAGGCATATCTGGGTGCCCGACCTACCCCTTCGGCCCTCTCGACCGGACATTGCCTAGCATATCTGGGTGCTGGCCTCCCCTTCGGTCCTTTCGACCGGACTCTGCCTAGCATATCTGGGTGCTGGCCTCCCCTTCGGTCCTTTCGACCGGACTCTGCCTAGCATATCTGGGTGCTGGCCTCCCCTTCGGTCCTCTCGACCGAATACTGGAGAACTACTTCTCCCCTCTACTACTACTACCACATAACATGTATTGCAATATCAGTATTTATCTAACATGGCTGGGTATGACTACCCCTTCGGCCCTACCGACCGGATATCTCGGGGACTAACTCCCCCTACTGTCACATAGCATCATATCATACTAGCATATAAACACAACACTGGTAGTACTAATCCCTAGATGAATATCACAGAGACAATCATCTACATACAACTCCTATTGATGGGCCGACATTGTGGCCGTAGACCCACCGCTACTGGAAGGTAACTCACCTCGAATAAGCTGCTGGTCTGTGTGGGAATTGGCTGTCTACTGCTGCTGTTGCTAACGTCCCTCGACTGTAATCCCCACAAAACGATCAGTCAAACACCGCTAGATGTTCTTAGGGTAAAATGACCCTTTTACCCCTCACCAAGTCAAAGACCAGGTCAAAGTCAACTTCCAGTTGACTGGACTCGCCGAGTCCTGCGAGCAACTCGCCGAGTCCATCCCTCACTGATCCGGTCCCACTCACCAGGTCCCTCTTTTCACTCACTGAGTCACCCTTGACTCACTATCCGGGACTTTGGGGCCGACTCGAGTCCCAACTCGCCGAGTCCTGCGAGCAACTCGCCGAGTTCCTCGAGCAGGTCCTCTGCTCGCTTCCAATCCACACCAAAATACCCCATTCGAGGGTTTGGGGGTTTCAGGACTACGTTATACGGTTAATTCCGTGCACAGGTACGAAGGGTTGAGCCTTCGACGCTTAAACCCCTCGTGTTCTGTGGATGCTCATATTACTCGCCAAGTTTGAAGAACTACTCGGCGAGTTCCAAGCAATCTTCATAGGACTCGCCGAGTTTGTTCATCCAACTCGTCGAGTCGGCGACCATCTTCATAGAACTCGTCGAGTTCCGCTTTGGGACTCGCCGAGTCCTTCGACCCACTTCCTGAGTAGGCCAGATCCGGGACATGCAACGCTTCCAGACCACAGATCCATGGCCCTAGGACTCATTTACCACGTAAAGTTTACAACTTTACGTGCATGCATGGCCCTATGAGCTCAAACATGCACTTCCAAGCTATACAAGAGGTCCTATACTCAATGGGGACTTCCACTACCTCAACCACAGAGACTTTATGCTACTATGAAGTCCAAAAGGTTCACATCCGAAGTTCTTGCAGAACATTAGCCATAAACACATAGAGATTTAGGTTCTTAGGGCTTCAAACCTCTTTTCTTAGGGACAAAAGGGGACTAACGAGCTAAAGATCAAGTTAGGGTCTTTTCTACCTGAATAGAAGCCCTTCACAGAGTAGATTCCAGATCTTCTTCCTTTTTTGCACTCTTCAATCTTCTCATTCTTCTCCCAAGCCCCAAATCACCTTCAAAATGCTAACAATCACCCACAAGGACACAAAGGAGGCTAGGGTTTCATTCTATAGGTCTCTGGGAGTGCTAAGGGAAGTGGAGGCTGGGTTAGATCGATTAAATAGGGTGCAAACACCCGGGTTAGGGTTTAAGTCCAAACAGGGTCTACTCGCCGAGTCCATCGGACCTACTCGCCGAGTAGACCGAGTAGATCCCGCGTCTAATCCCGCTTCTACTTGGCGAGTCAGTCCTTCAACTCGCCGAGTCCAAGGCTAATTGTGCAAAAAAAAGAGATTTAATAACCACGAATACATACCAGGAATCAGGTGCTACACCCCATTTCATGCTAAAACAATAAAAGAACAAAAAAATAAAGAAGATAAATTGGAAAAGACTCCCCTGGGATAGTAGTAGCGAGATCGAATTCTGAACGTGTGTGGAAAAGCCTGTACATCTCGAATAATTGTTGGAAACAATACTTCTGGGCTCTTTTGTGTGAATATACATGTGTTGGATTGAAATAAACAAAAGAACCATCTTCAAAAATTGTGTTGAACCTCAGACACGACATAAGAAAGCAACGACACGTTGTGTTGGCGAGTTTGAGGTCGTAATGATCGTGAAATATAAGATCGCCACGACGTGGTCTAGTGATGTCACGTCGTAGTAATAGGTCAGATGTAGTTATGATAATAACAAATGCCACGACATGGTTTAGTGGTGTCACGTCGTGGTGTCTTCTTAGAATCTCATTAAGTACCAAAATTATGTGTCTTTTCTTCTTCATGGATTAGGATCATTCGCAACTTTTTCGTTCTATAAAAATTCTTCAAAACTCAACTCTTCATCAAGTGGGAACCCCACAATTGTTCAAAAATATGGTCTTCAATTGTAATCTTCCAAGAATTGCACAGCTTTTGCATCCATTAAGCTCATTCACTGCTTCACTTTCGTTTAACTCTACAAAATAAGATTAGAAGACTAGAGAAACACATGATCATTTAGTTAATGTAACAGCCAAAAAATACAACCAATTTTAAATTTTTCAAAAACAACTCAATTCCATTAAATCTTTACAAAAAGGTTTTCAATACAAAACATTTAACGTGTTCCCAGAATCACAATACTACAAAATCATGAGGAGCGGTACGATCACGCCTTCGCCTTGCCACGATCTCCTGAAGAACCTGAAAAACATAAAACCACAACTGTAAGCCCGAAAGCTTAGTGAGATATCCCCAAAATACCAACCGCAAATACCATACACGCATATCATGCCACAACATATCTAATCACAGAACAGCCATGCACTCCGGGTCTACTGTGTGACTGGTCCGCCGCACCGGCCTACAGTCCACCTGGTCCACCCTCTGAGTCTATCCACATACATCGAGTCTGCAGTGTGATTGGTCCGCCCGCTCCCGGGCCTTCAATCCACCTGGTCCACTTTCTGAGTCTACAGTATGACTGGTCCGCCCGCACCGGGCCTTCAGTCTGTCTGGTCCACTCTCCGAGCCTTCGGCACGTCTGGTCCGCCCTTTCGAGGCCTACAGCCTATCCGGACCGCTCGCTGGGCCTTCGGAACAACCGGTCTGCCCTGGGTATCTTGGCCAACAGCACACAGCAGGACCCGCCTCAACCGAACTCCAGTCCAAACAACCATGTGCACATATATACATACAATCATATAGCAACTCACAGTCAACAAGCAGATCAGACAGATCACATAACATATCATCATCCTAACCAGGATACCGACCTAACAGGTCACTAGCATAGCACCTCCCCATCTCTCAGGATACCGATCTCAATCAGGCCTCTAACATATACCATCCTAACTCTCAGGATGCAAACATAACACAACAACAACATAACAACAACATAACAACAACATAGCAACAACTACCCGGATCTCAATCCGATAAGGGTCGGCCTTGGTGCCTTAGACCCCGTTGATATAGTGAGGATAACTCACCTCGAGACTGCCGACTGAACAGATAACCCAAGCTGCTCCGATCACTGATACGATCTCCACCACTGGACAACCACCAATGCACTGAACTCAAAACAATAATCAACAATTACCAAAATACCCCTGGAAACCACTGGTCAACCCTTGGTCAAAGACAAGGTCAAAGTCAACCCCTGACTGACCCTACTCGCCGAGTCAACCTGATGACTCGCCGAGTTCCCATACTCAGAACTTCACTCAATCCGCGACCTAACTCGCCGAGTCACCCCGAGACTCGCCGAGTCCAACAACTCTGAGTCCACTCGCACACAACTCACCGAGTCATCCCTTGACTCACCGATTCTCGACTCAACCAGAGAATATTGGGACTCTTCGACAAGACTCGCCGAGTCCAAGAACAGACTCGCCGAGTCTAAGGCTATCATCAACCTACTCGCCGAGTTGTTCATACAACTCGCTGAGTTCCAGGCCATCTTCATCCGACTCGCCGAGTTGTTCTTCCAACTCGTCGAGTTCCATCTCATCTTCAAGCAACTCGTCGAGTACACCCATGTGACTCGCCGAGTACCACCGGTCTGAATCCATTCAGAAGCATTCCAGACCATGCAATTGCTCCAAAACATAGATCTAGCCTCCTACAACTCATCCATCACGTAAAGTGGCAAACTTTACGTGAATCCAAATAGATCTATGCATTTTGCACATTAGGGCTAAGGTTTGGGACATGATAGCTTCATCCAACACTCAACACAGGGACTTTCATGCATTCCAACTCTTCTCCATTCCAGATCTGAGGTAGCAACCTCAGATCTAACCTCTAAACTCCAATACATCCAAAGATATGATCTCTAATACCCCCAAAATGATGCATCTAAGAAATAGCAGCTCAAAAACGAGATATTACCTCAAAAGAGCGCCCCAACTGCAATGAAACTCGAATCCAAGCAAAGCCCCTTGCTCCAAGCCTCTTACCCTTCAAGATCTCTTCAACAACCACCTCTCCAAGCTCCAATTTTCTCAACAATAGGGTTTCTCCACGAAATTAGGGTTTCTGGGACTCAAGGGGGTGATAAGGAGGCTGGGGAGGAAACATAATGTTCTTTATATAGGGCTCAACCCCGAGAAGTAGGGTTTTCTCCACTCAGCGCCTACACGCCGAGTCCATCTCACTGACTCACCGAGTCGGCTACTTAACATGCGACCAAGTCGCGACTCTACTCGCCGAGTCCATTCATGGACTCGCCGAGTCGCTCTTTCCCAAATTACTCTTTTAGCCCTTCAACTCTACTCTTGCTATTTTGGGATGTTACAGTTAAATTATAAACAAAAGTTAAAATAAAAATTAAAAACTAAAAAGAAATCAGAAGGAAAAGAAAATGCAAACTCTTAAAAATTGGGTTGCCTTCCGATAAGCGCTTTTTTAGGAGTCGTGAGTCGGAATCCTTCCCACTCTATGCTGTTGCGATTGGGAGTGGGGTCTCCCTTTCCCCCTGTGGCTCTTTCCACTTATGTTTGTATGCTTGAACCCGTCGAACGTACGCCTTCTTTGAGTTTTCTTTCTTCTTTTGATTGGCGTTGTCTTTTTGTTTGTGTTTCAATCCCTTGCCTTGCCTTTTCATCTTTGTACTCTTCTTGTCATCTTCTTTATGATCTTCCTTGTCTAACTCCATTTTGAAAATTACTGACTCCTCTAATTCTTCACCCGTGTCTTCATTATTTATCTCAACCTCTTCACCTGAATCAACTTCTTCATTACTAGCTTCTTCCACTTGAGCCTTGGGTGTAGTGAACGTGAACACCTCAAATTCATTAGGTATTGAAGCTCTTGGTTTAGAACATTTGACTTTTTCAACATGAGGTTTCTTTAAAATTTTCAACTCCTCTTCCATCAACCTTTCAATCTCCTCTAGCTCATCAAGACTTTCTCCTTCCAAATTATTCGTTCTAATTACTTCATCTTTTGGCATCTCATAATTCACTTTTTGACTCATTTCAAAAGTGATTTCTTCATCTTTTACACGAAGTGTAAGTTTTGAGTCATGGATGTCAACAAGAGCTCTCGCGATACTCAAAAATGGTATTCCCAAAATTATAGGAAGGTCTTCATCCACTTTCATTTCCAATACCACAAAGTCAACCGGAAAAATAAATTTCCCCACTTTCACCAACAAATCTCCAATGACTCCATGTGGGTTGGTGATTGAGTGACCCGCCATTCTAAGTGTCATCTTTGTGTCTTGGAGCCTCGGTAGACCAAGCTTCTTGTAGAGAGATTATGGCCTAAGATTGATGTTTTCCCTCAAATTGGCTAAAGAATTTATAGAAGTAGAATTGTCAAATTCACAAGGAAAAGTTGGTTGGTGTGACATCCCCAAAATCACGGCCAGAAAAGACCGATTTTTATTTATGCTTTTAAATAATTTCAGAGTAAATCCTTTTGATTTGAAAGAGTTGCGGAATTTATTCCTAAAACAAAACATGATAAAATAATATTTATCAAAGCATTTCATCAAGAGATGCATTTTCATTATATAACCAAAACTCGGGATGTCATGTTCCGATACAGACCTTAAAGCATAAACGATAAACATTACAAGTCATTCAACAAATATTTACATAAACAGACTTGCAAACAAAACAACAAGATGATCCATCCATCTACACCCTTGCGCCACTTCCTGTAATTCAAACAAAACTGAGTGGGTCAGGCTTGGGAGCCTGGTGAGCATATAGGGTTTTCAACCCACAATAAATAAGTTATATTTAATTTCACCAACCAATCACTATCCCGGTTACCCATTCCCGTTATCCTCACTTTACGTCCCTAAAACAACATCTGTCTCAAGGGACCTAATCTAGGATTTTCATCGGGACGGACATCACTGCTAAGGGGTTTCCTCAACAATAGATATCCTAAAGGCAACCATAAGGGGGATAGAGTACACCGGTGAACACATCGTTCACAACACCTATAGGTTATCAACCTACTAGCGTTCCACTGGACTGTCTAGAAAGAGTCTGTGGTCGTTATCCATACTCCGCTGAATAACTAGATCAACAACAACAACAACAACATCGAGGCCTCTCATCTGTTTATTACACACCAACTATCTACCCATGTTCTACCCAACATATTAGTAGATAAAAATATATATTTTCATACATAGTTTAAAACCTGTATATCATTTTCATTCAATATATATTCCACATAACATATGAGGCATACCACATAACACGTATTCCATAGAAAACAATTCAGATCTATGAGATAGAATAAAGTGAATATCCATTCACGCATATAACCACAAAATATACACATAACAAGTATATTGTATAAAATACTTCATAGTTACTCGTTAGAAGAAAGTAACTACACCCTCACACATATAAACCACAATTTTACTTAATACACTCAAACCATACTTGTATTATTATCGTGTTTATGAAAGGTAGTATACACTCACTTGATCAGAAGATGATCGGACAACACTACGACTTGCAGAAGTAGTAATCCACAGCAGATCTGGAAGATCTCCACAAAAATCGAACTTCTCACGGGCAGAGCTTCGGCTCGGGAACCGCACTTCTCGGGATCTTCGGGATCTCGGGACTTGCCTCGGGGCTCGAGAATAATACCGGGGCTTCGGGGTATTTTTGGCACGCAAAACGAGAGAGAGAAGAGAGGAAATTAGGAAAATAGCCGGCTGCCCTCGCATCCTATTTATAGGAGGCTGGAGCCTCGGAGTACGCGGGGCGTACTGGTCCGACGTCGTCATGGCATGCGTCATCCGAAGCCACTTGCTGCGATGTCGACACCTTCGGAGTACGCGGGGCGTACCTCGGATCAGATCGGTGACTCGCCTTCGGATAATGCTTCCGAATTTCCAATTAAAAATAAATACAAATTATTTAATAAACTTCGGAAATTCATATCTTCTTCATACGAACTCCATTTTCGACGTTCTTTATATCCACGGAAAGGTGAGACTACGCTCTACAACTTTCGTTTAGACTTCGTCGGCTAATTTTGAATTTATTTTTATTAATTATTTTTAATAAGCCGCGACAGAAAAACTTCGTTATAAATTCATAACTTCTTCGTTTGACGTCCGTTCTCGCCTAACTTTTTATCGCTTCGATACCAACAACGAGACCTTCGATCCTTGTTTAGATTGTTTCGGCTAAAAAACGCTCGATCTCAAATCGAGTATTTCGGGCTACATACCGTTAAGTCGAAACTTCGATAAATCATAACTTCCTCATACGAAGTCAGATTTGGGCGTTCTATATATATTCGGAAACCTCGTTTCAACTACTACAACATTAACCAAAGATATTAAGTTTATTTTACACTTAAATTTTGACACTTATTTTTATTCTTAATTAATCAAACCACATAATTAAGCGATTAAGAACAAAACACATAATTCTCAAATAATACATTCTTATTATTTCAAAACGGGATACAAAGGTTAACCTAGACTATTACATTGCTAAAAATGGCAAGCCCGGAAACACAGGCGTTACAGTTGGCCCAGATCTCCTATTTTGATTGGCAACCCATTGATGATTGCATTTGAACACAACTCATTTCACGCGATGGTTGATGCTTTTTCCAACTCCTTTTGATTAGTTATCACATCATTAGAAAACTTAGGAAGTTTGTCCATGGATTGGAGGAATGGGGCATTAATTGAGGGATAACACTTGTTCCATGAACTTATTTTGTTCCGACTCCAGAGCATTATTAAGAGCTTAAGATGGGAATGGTAAAGAAGGCTTACATGAAGCAAAAGTAGAAATTTTTTGGTTCTTCAGTGACCACTACGTGGCAGGGTCACCACGACGTGGTGAATCATCAGAATATGACTCACAATTTGCTTTTTTAGCTTCGGGGATTCTCTTATTCCAAATACGAATCGAGTTGTATGGTAGTTGTTTCATGGATCATAAATGGCTCTAAATGAACTTCTTCTTTAGTGTAAATCGCCATTACATGAGGTTGTGATTTTGGGTCAGGATTTCTTGGAGGTAACCACTCATTAACAAGTGTCGTTAATTGCCCAAGTTGAGTCTTTATGTTTTTGATGGAAGCTTGATGATTTCTCACATTAGAATAAGTAGTATCATGCCCTTTTTAGAGTCTTCCATAAAACTATTAGGTATGGACTCAAAATCTATCTTCTTATCGAGTGGTGGTTGGTCTTTTTGGTAGTAGTCACGACCGCTTTGACTATATTTTATCGTCCTTTTTCTTCTTGTACTCGTCATATGGCAACCACTTTTTTCGGCTTTCTTCAATCTTCATCATATTTGTCACCACTAGAGTAAAACAATTGTGCCTTCTTGTTACGATGCTCATCCTAATCGCAATCCTTCGTTAAATGTGGCTCGTTACAATTATCACACCCGACTCTTATGACGTGAATAGATTGATCCATCTTTGTCATCCTCCGATCCATATTTTCTAATTTTGCCAAAACCGCAACTATGTTCTCGTTTCCTCCATCTCCTTTACCTCTAGTAACATCTTCTCTTGGGTTATGATATTATGAATTCTTTAATCAATTCCTTAATCGTGGTCAGTTCCTTCTTTTTCATTGGTCGTTGAGAGTCAAGAAGTTACCTTGTTGTAAAATTCACCCCATCATAGAAAATAGACACTTCTTGTTGGAAATTTTAAATCATGTTGACGACAACTCCTAAGCAAGCCCTTGTATCTTTCACATGCTTCATACAACGATTCTCCGACTTCTTGTTGAAAATTAATAATCTTCTTCTTTAGCTTTGAGATCTTTGAAGGTGGAATGTAACAACCCGAAGTTGTTCATCGCCAAAAACCCATTCTACCCGTATAACTCGTCGGAGATCGAAATGTCCCGATATCGTTTTTGGGCTTAGTTAACTAAAATTATATGTTTATTATCATTCAATAAGGGTCCAAATCATTTAGGAACTCATGAATTTAGCCCAAAACATTTATTTCATAAGTTTTAGAAATATCCTCGTCGGGTGACGGAAACTCAATCGGGTGCGACCTAAAGCTTCGTTTAAGGCCGGTATCGGGTAGAATTCCACCGTGTCCAAGTTTTAGGAACTATATAAACGTGTTTAACCTATCATTTGAAGCTTTTTCCTTCTCTCTCTACTCTCTCTCTAACCTCTCTCCTAAATCCAAAGATTAAGGGTCCAAAACTCAATTTTAAGGCCTCAAATCCTTAAGGTACCTTCCTAGCCTTAATCTATAGCATATTTGGCTTCCAAATTCGACATTTAATCATGAAATGGGACAACATATGTGAGTTTACGGCCCAGGAGGCTGCCTAGGCCGTAAACACCAATTTGAAGGGTTTTAAGCCCTTAAACTCCTTCCTAAACTCATTTGGACTTTAGATATGGCTAAGGGACTTCAAGATATGGACTTAGAACATTTAAAACTTCGATTTTGAGTCATTTGAAGGAGTTTACGGCCAAGGCATAAGCTTGGGCCGTAAACTCATGTAAATGGGGTTTTTCATGCCCTTAAACCCTTCCAAATCACTAGTATGGCTTAGTTATGAATTATAGAACCTTGGTTTTAGCATTTGGACACTTGAAACATGATTTTTGGGGGACTTATGTGAGTTTACGGCCAAGGCATGTGCTTGGGCCGTAAACTCCTCAAAACTTAGCATAAATTCAATTCTAAGGTGTTAGAAAGCCATCCAACACCACCAAAAGCCTTGGAATAAATCATAGGACCAACCAAAAATAGTTTGAGGGCCTTAAACACATTAATTGAGGGATTTATATGAGTTTACGGCCAAGACTTGTTCATAGGCCGTAAACTCCTTGATTTTTGGTGTTAGAATGCAAACTAAACACCCCTAAGGCCCTTAGATGAATTTTAGAAGTCCTTCCATGCAAGTTTTAGACCTTGAAACACCTTGTAGCACCCTATAGAAGAGTTTACGGCCATGAGAGGGGTCTCATGGGCCGTAAAATCCATAAAACCCTCATATGTCCCTTGCAAACTCAAGTTAGGCCTTGGAATAATTCTATTAATCACATGTGATTTGTTTTGGAACCATTTAACACCATTTTCATGAGAAAATAGGAGTTTACGGCCAGGAAGCCATGCTAGGCCGTAAACTCCCATAAGAAGGTCTATTTGATGCTTTGAAATCATTCCAAGTCCTTAAACCAAGTCTAGAAATTATTCCCTAAGTGTATGAAGTCATTTAGCACCTTTAACCACACCCACCATGAGTTTACGGCCGTAAACTCATGGGGAATGGGTGTTTTAGACCAAAACTCTTATATTAGTTTACTCATGGGGAGTAAACTCAAGTCCCAAGTCCCTAGTGTCATTTCACGTCCTTAAACGCCACCCGGGTCCCTCCAAACACTTGTATCGGAGTGTTTTCGCGACTTGAAGCAAGTGTCCCTATCATATGAATAAACTAAGTCCTAATTAGATACAAATGTGTATCTTTATATTATAATTAGGAACCTCGTGTATTTACAAGCCCCGGATCAACTCTTAGCATCCAAATCGTCACATTTCTCGTCCGGTGAGTTCATACCCCTACGCCTTTTTCCGTGTTTTTCAATGTTTTCAGGGGGGGAATACAAGCAAAACTATAACTGTTTTCGAATTATAACATTAATATGTTTCAAATATTATCTGGCAAACTTATAAACTCTTTTACTCATTATGTATTATGTTGAGCATAAGGAATGATTTATCAATTTCAACTAAATGGATTTTAGTTAAGAAAATAACCAAACTAATCAAATTATTATGGGAATAATTTGGGGTTCTATAATTCTCTTTATATCATGTACTGATATCTATATAAAGTTATTTGATAAACTATGTCTGATTCAGTTTATCTCCGTATCATTTGAATGTATTGCCAGATAGTTTCCTGTATGTAACTATTTTCACTGTATCATGTCTTGAAATCTTTGTATGTTTGGTATCGTATGAGAATCCTGTGAATAGTTTAATACTAGCTTGTGAGATAGTCACTACCCTTTATGGATGATCAAGTAAATCCTCTCTGGAAGTGTAACCAGAGTCTCCTGGAGGGAGAGCGAGGAATTTGTGAATAGATCTATTCGGGACTGACAATCCCACACCTTAACTGCTAGCTACAGTTAGGCAGGCACGCCTGGGGTGACAAATTCTGTATATCATTCGACGTCTGACTAACGTCAAGGAGGAATCGTTGTCATATCAGCATGGTTACCCGACTCACCATACGTATTAATATAAACTTATTCACAGCTAGAATTTGTTTAGAATCTAAATCTCGTTCGGGATGATAATCCCATGGTCTTGTATCTATATCTCGTTCGGGATGGTAATCCCATGGTTTTATGTCTATATATCATTCGGGATGATAATCCCATGATCTTGTGTCTATATCTCGTTCGGGATGGTAATCCCATGGTTTTGAAACTAAATCCTATACGGGATGATAATCCCATGATTTTATCAATCATATATCTAGTTTCGGGATAGTGATCCCATGGTTTATCAAGTTATCTTATATCTATTTTCGGGATAGTGATCCCATGGTCTTTATCGAATTATCTTATAACTGGTTCGGGATGTTAGTCCCAAGGTTTTCAAAATACTTTCTATCTACAACTCGTCTAAATTATAGTTTTGTATATTAAACTATACAATGTGTTATTCAATCAATCTTGCGTTTAGGAAAATATGGGATTTTCCTGGGGTTAACTTATAACTTGTAACAGAACTGTAACGAAAGATAACTTAACTACTTTACATAAGAAAATATGGGATTTTCTTGGATATCAAATCTTTTCAGAAAACTAAAGGAAACCGATACATTTTCACAAAACAAAACCGCTTATGAACTCACCAGCTTTATGCTGATTTTCAAACTGCATGTATTCTCAGGTTCAAGTTAGACAGGTACCCGGCGATATCTTTTGGTGAAGACGGAGTGCTCTGAAGACTCGTCTCTTTTGTTCATATGATATATGTATAACTTTTGTACAATTTACTTTTGAACCAAATGTAAACTTTCATATATATGTAATGTAATGGTTGTTTACTGTGATTACTATGTACATTGGATTTGATACTCAACGTGGAGTCAACCCCGGGAACGTTTCCGCCTTTGGTTTTCGGGGTGTGACATGGAATGAATTGATTAATAAAAGTGTCACGAATATTAGCCCAAGTAGTAATGGATCCGGGTGCTAGCGATTTCAACCAAGTTTTATCTTAATTGTAAATGTCACTGGAAGCATCTTAAGTAACACTGACTCTCATTAAAATAGGAATTTTGAGAAAAAGAATGTCAAAAATGGAGTTTGTACGAGAGAGTTATGATTTTAGCAAAATCATTTAATTTTATAAAAATATGGACAAAAATATAAATTCAAAACTAGCCGACGGAGTCTAAACGAAAGTTGTAGATCTCGTCGATAACTACGTGTGGATATAAAGAATGTCAACAACAGAGTTCGTATGAACGAGTTATAATTTTTAATAGCACATTTATGTATTAAAATAAAGTATAAATCATGTATATATATATATGCATATGTATATATCATTAGAAATGTATTGACGATGTGGTCCTTATAAGACTAATGTTGAGTACTTTCGACATTAGTTTGGTACAAATGTCATTAAATCTATTTAAAATAGTATTATAAAGGGGTGTTTAGTCATTTAAGTAAATATAGAGGGTGCTTTTTGAAAATCCAATTACTATAAATAAGAGCCTCTAGGCTCTCATATTTCTTGTACCATTCTCTTGATTCAAAATTCTTTCTCTTCTTATCCCCCGAGCATTTCGGTCCCTTGTGATTCAACTTCTCTTTCTATAGTTTTTAGTATAGTAAAGCGAGCGTTGAAGCGCCGAAAGAATATTTCTTAGAAAGATTCAGCGACGAAGTTCTGCCCCTGTAGAGCCCGACTCCTAGCTAAGTAAGTTACGCTTCCCTACTTTAAATATAGCTTATAATATCGTGATTATGAACCTATAAATAAAATTTATCAGCGATTCAAAGTCGTTATACTGGTTGATCTACTTACGGGGATGATGTCTAGGCTGTGATTTAGTGAGGTGTTTAAAGTGGAATTTCCAAACAGTATACTTCGTATACCAAACAGACCAGATGTGCACAAAAGTACCCACTAATTTTAATATTTATAACCTAACAAACTTAGACTAACTGTGCACTTATAGGCAGTGTACCTAGTCAGATTACAGTATAACTTAGGTAAGTCGGGTGTCAATCACAGGGAACGGTGGTGAATTAATTTAAAATATTTGATTATAGGTTACAGGTCACACGAAAAGAATAAAGAAGTAATTTAGTAGATCTCAAACGAAAAATTAATTAACAACTCTCGATGAACTAACAGGAAACCAAATCTCTTCAGGTACTTTGGTTTAGATAAATTACACCTTAAAAACATAGACAATTGCATACATAAATTCATTTATTCATGTTCACTGATTCCTAAAATGATTAGATTCGCGTTCACTATAACTAATCCTTTAGCACACAAGTCAATTCAAACAGTGATCAGTTGGTTAAACTAACATGCTTCCTAGTGTTCAGTTCGTATCGAGCAAGACTTGTAAATATAGTTAATCAAATTGATCATTCAATTAACCTCTTGTTGATGGTCATCAAACAAGGCTCACACATTAACTTACTTATTTCCAAGTTAATCCTAGTTTCACATTCGTTATTCCTAGACTTATAATCTCGATGGTCATCAAAATCATAAGAGACAAACAATCAATCAGATGTTCATACAACTCAATTCACTTAACAATTAACAACAAATAATTATCATTAATACGTAAGGATCTTTTAACAAGCTTGGCAAGATAAATTAAACACAAACAAACGATTCAATATAGCAATTAGTCTAATAATCAAAGTTTCATTCAATCATAAACGCAAAGTAAAAGGTTTTTATACCTAAATCAGAAACTAAATACATAATAGTAACACAATGGAATGCTAAACATGGTCACATTAACAACCCATTTGATTACCGACATGTATCCGCTCTCCAACCCTTCCGATCTCCGCTCCCGTTAGCTTAACGGCCTTCCGGCCGCCTTCTAGACCCTCAAAACGGCTTAACAGAAGTTTAATATCGACTAAATTAAGTTGGAAGTCGAATCCCTCCTTCTGGTTAGCTGATAATCGACTTTTATAACCCTTGTAACCGACTTACGTACGCTGGGCGTAAGTCGGATTACGCTGGGCGTAATGAAGATTTATACGCGATTGGAGTTATCGGATGCCAACCATTACGCGGGGCGTAATCTTATATTACGCTGGGCGTAATTTGAATTTGGTCATTACGCAGGGCGTACATGCAACTTACGCGGGGCGTAATCGGCTCTCCAGCATTTTCCTTCCTTTTAGCGTCTAAGCCCGATTTCCGCTTCAGTCTTTTATTTTGTGCTTTATCGACAACGAATAGCTGCAAATCATAATTCAAAGCATTATGAGTACTTTTTAGTTCTAAAAGAGAATAATAAAGGCCAAAATATTAAGATATAATGCATAAAAATATATATAAAAGTACACATATCAAAATACCCCACACTTATCCTTTGCTTGCCCTCAAGCAAATTTACTTTTATTTTACCAATATCGCACTAAACAATCCATTTAAACCCAGCCATTATGTCAAGACCGCAACGCATGCATTTGTGTCTAAAATTTTCCTAAAGTACCCCCCCATACTTTAAATACTCACAATCTTCATAAATACTTGCCCACTTTTTCCGAACATTGCTCAATTTATGCAACCCTCCGAATCCATCCGCGGAAAACCTCCTAACCTGAAGGTATTTTTAGTTGAGCAACCTAAGCATACATAATCTAGAATTACAATTTATGATACCACTATGGAGCTCTTTTGGAATTCTTCACTTCTTTTGATAATTTGATCTTTGATTTCTTTGAATTCACCACCTTATTTGATTTGATTTCTGGTATCTTCAACTTTTTGAATTTCTTGGAATTTTGATCTTTTGATCTTCACTTTAATTGCTCCAAAATTCTTCAAACTTTTTTTCGTAATTCTCTCTCTTCTCCGATTGGGATTCGGTTTAATTTTTGATTTCTTGGAATATTACAGTATAGTTTGGGTAAGTCGGGTGTCGATTACAGGGAATGGTGTTACTAATTAATTTACTTACTATTAAATTAACCTAATTATTAACAAGTTTAAAAGGGGTTTTATCTGATTTTACAAGATCAGATGAACTTAAATCAAATTCAATAAGTGAAAACACACTCTTGTTTAGTTTGAATCCACTTCTTCCTTATGGCTAGCTAATGATTACGGATTATTAAGTTCTAACTTTACCAATAATTAACTAATTCATGTCAAACCATGTATGTTCACACATAATTAAACACATAACTAATTATGAATGTAAATATGCTATGTAGGATTTGTTATATAAACGCAATTATAGTCACATTACACATTCTCTAGCACAGCTAAGCTTATTTACTCTAATTACTAACTAAGATTGGTCAATCCTAGCTCTAACAATTCAATGTTCACTAAATCATTAGCTAAACAAGTTCATGCAGTTAATGGTCACTAAGCTACACAGAACATGCAATCAAGCAATTAGAGAAACAAACATAAGCATGCTAGGTAATACAAATCAAACACAAGCTATTTTTACCAACTAAACTTAATCCATAAAAATTGAGCTATTCATAAGTTGGAAGCTTCATCTAGGTAAACAAGAGTAGCTAGATTCAGCTGCTCATCATAGCAACTAATAAACCAACACAAATTAAAGTAATAAAAAACATGTTCTTAATTAACTAAAATATAGACCTTTACTCTTTTTGGTGTTGTAAACCTTCTTCCGGAACCTTTCTTTCGCTCCAAATTGTCTTCTGGAACTCCTTCCTTCAGCCAAAAGGTTCCCTTTCTCGTAATGATCAGGAGTACTTAAATAGACTCCAAAATCCCGCACCACGTCGTGGCTATCCAAGCCACGTCATGGGCTCCAAGTTATCCGTACCGGGCAAGGATTCCTCCGAATCGCGATCTTTATCTTCTAGAATTCACTGGCCACGTCGTGGTTGACTTTGCCACGTCGTGATTTCAGTATCTTTCGTGGATTTATTCATCTCTTGTCTTCCAAGTCTCCCATGTTCTACATATTGTCACTTTTAGTCCCTCTCTTCGAAAATCCTTTTAATTGACTAAAAATAACAATTTAAAGTCATAAGTACCATTATTCTAAACATATTATCAACTTATTAATAAAAATGTACTTAAATATTGCCTAAAAATAGGTATAAATATGGCAATATCAAAATACCCCACACTTAGGCTTTGCTTGCCCTCAAGCAAATTTAAACTTAACTCTTAATTACTAACACCACATAGAACAATCCGACTCCAGCTCAGCCATTATGCCAAGACCTCAACGCATGCATTTGTGTCTAAAATTTTCCTAAAATACCCCCCATACTTTAAATACTCACAATCTTCATAAACACTCGCCCACTTTTTCCGAACAATGCTCATTTTATGCAACCCTCCGAATCCATCCGCAGAAAACCTCCTTATCCTCAAGGTATTTTTAGTTGAGCAACCTAAGCATACATAATCTAGAATTACAATCTATGATACCACTATGGAGCTCTTTTGGAATTCTTCACTTCTTTGACATTTGATCTTTCATTTCTTTGAATTCACCACCTTATTTGATTTGATTTATGGTATCTTCAACTTTTTGAATTTCTTGGCATTTTGATCTTTTGATCTTCACTTTATTTGCTCCAAAATTCTTCAAACTTTTCTCGTAATTCTCTCTCTCTCTCCTTTTTTTTACATGTACCTCACTTTTTCACTCAAAACTACATGCTTAAGCAGAGGCGCTCAACCTCAACCTTTATCGGTTAATGATAATAATTTTCCTGGATACATTTCAGGTTTAGGCTGCTAAACATATTGCATCCCTCAAACCAAGCGGGGTTATGTTTTTGTTCCATGATTTCACTAAAATAAGGGAAGCCACAAATGCATTATAACGTGTATTGGCTCAACTAAACATTTGAACTTTCATCGGATCATCCCACATAACACTAGCAATTATAATTCAAATTATTATTACTATATTCAATTATTAAAAATTTCAATTTCCAAATTTTCAATTTTTACTATCAAATTCAATGATTATCTAGCAATTTACTTTTTCTAACCCTACCCCACACTTATTTCATACAATGCCCTCATTGTATGCATAAAAATAAATCAAAATTAAAGAAAAGGGAGAAAAAGGAACAGACTCCCCTGGGATAGTGGCGTGAGCATCTCCAAAAGTGTGGAAAACGTGCATCCTGAATATGGACCTCCAAAAATAGAAACTCGGTGTAGAACTGGGTGAATATGTAAATAAACCACGAACATGACTCGAAACTTCAATTCTTCAAAGTAGGTGCTAGTAAGTAGAAATGTGGGAAAGCATACACGTCGTGGCAGAGAGCACCACGTCGTGATATTAGATGAAAACGCGAACAACAGGCTGCTTTATTACTTCAAATTCCATGTGCGCCACGACGTGGCGTAAGGAGCCCACGTCGTGGAAACTAAACATCAACAAAAATGCCTTATTTCTTCATGCACCCTAGCAGCTTGACTAATGTCTAAATGGTTTAAGACGCTTCTATGTAAATATACTTCCTAACTGTAACCTCTCTCCTACTAACGTACCCCACATTTATCTTGAATTGTGGGTTCCAACTCACGACTCTAAGCTTTCTTGACTTGACTAGACAAACACGACTCTAGAGTTAACCTTATATGCTCCTTAGAATTCCAATGCTAATCTGAAAAATGGAACAACCCAAAAGAAATAAAAGAGTAACATCATAGTTCAAGAAAGTTTTACATTACAAACCAAATTCAAACATAAAAAAAACTACTTAAAACAAAACAAAATAAAAAGAAAAGGAAATCAATCATCATCTCCTTGGTCCTGCCCCGTCATTCTGCGGACGCCAAAGCTCCTCCCATGTTGGAAAATAAGGATATGGTGGTGGCATAGAAGGTGGTCGGGTCATACCCAAATGCGAATAAATACCCTCAGTAAGTTGGGTATGATAAATGGCATGCCCCCGGAGATTATCCAAATAAGTTCCCACCCGACTCTGAAAAGGGTCAGTGGGCACTCCCTGTACATACTGTGAAGTAGCACGCTCTCTCTCGATCTCACCTCTAGCTCGCACATTCCGACGCCGCGGTCTGGCTGGGGGTTGCTGCCCTGGCTGCGCCTCCTCTTGCTCCTCATCTATCGGCGGTATAGCAAAACGACCCCCGACATTCACCACTGCCCGCATAACTCCCAAGACTTGAATGGTCAAATCAGTGTCTGGGAATCGAGTAAGATTCCTCACAAAGTCATGGGTCAAAATATGATACGACCTAGCAAGGCGAGTAACCAAATGCCCCCCGTAATCGGACTCCCGGGCCTAGAATTAGCCGCTTTCTTCCCCATGAACCTCGCCAACATATACGGTAAATCACAGCAAACCCCCGGGGTAATAAGAGTCCATAGATAAAACAAATTCTGAATAGGGACTTTATCACCATGATGCTTGTGATTTATAGAAAAAGTGATCAGGCGATGTAAAAATCGAAAAACAGGATTCCGAATTTGTGACTCACTCGAGTCACTAGTATTATACTCATGGCTAGAAATACCCCACCAGAACTGAACATCCATAATACCAGGATTAAAATCCCGAACACATCCAAGTAGGAATGGTATGAAAAACGGAGATTGAGTCTCCACTTCGGTATAAAGCCCCATCCGCCAAGCGAATTCCCGAAGACTACACTCCCTATAAACACCACCCAAACGAAACACAAGTGCCCGGTTGTAAGTAAAATCAATGGTGCGTTCCTCGAAGCATACGGTAGAGAAAAACTCCACCGATAACTCCCGGTATACGGGTTCTTGAATTGCAAACAAATTCCTCCACCCGTGACAAGTGAAAGAAAATTGATCCCCTTCGTATGTTTTCGTCCAGTAGCGTTCCAACTCAGCAACCATTCCCACACCACCGAGCCATCCCCAATCGATAATTGGGGCTATCGCAAATTCCCTATTGTACAACCATCCCAACCGATTTTCATATGTAGTCAACAATGGTCGGGGAATGTTTTGAGGAAACTGATATAAAGGGTGTACACTCGCCACATCAATCGGGTTTTCCTCCTGTGGAATAGCTCTTCGTGGTCCCATTTCTGCATACAAAATCAAACCCAAGCAGCAAACACCCAAAACATTAAAACAATAAAACTGTTTGCCAGAAGTCACGATGTGGCTAGGCTCGCCACGTCGTGGACCGCAGTTGAACCCTGTGTATGGATCGGTCAGTTTGTATGCAATTTCTACCAAAAATAATGCTTGGGGTTTGTTCCTATGGACATTTAAGGGACATGCAACCTAGAATCAACAACTAGTTTCAACCAATTTCGTGAATCACATAAACCCCAACCATGAAAATTTAAAATTGTAAGATATAACTACAAATTAATGAGTAGAACACATACCAAGTAGAGTTAATTGACAAGAACTTTCAAGGAATTTGGAAGCAAATTAAGAATTTAGGATTGGGGACCTTGTTCCCGTTCGTGCGGCAGTAGCAAATGGGGAATGGGAATGTTGGTCAAAGGGTTTTAAGAAATGGTCCCCCCGTGACTTTTTAAAGGCCACGTCGTGGTTGGTTATGCCACGTCGTGGACTTTGAAACTGTCATCTGTTCCCATGATTACACTTTTACCACGACGTGGCTGTATCAGCCCACGACGTGGCATATGCCTGATCGCAAAATTTTTTAAAATCATACATTTTAACTATCTACTTTGCATTTAATTTATTAATTAAAGTTCCCCACAACTAATTCTTTACTAAGTATCAGTTATTAGATGATGAGTTGATATCTTTCCTAATTAAAAACTAAAAAAAATTAAAAGAAAAGAAAATGCAAACCAAGCTCGGGTTGCCTCCCGAGAAGCGCTTCTTTTTCTTGGAGTCTTGAGCTGGACTCCGTGCCTTCTACGTTGAATCTTCTGAAGAGTCCACCACTAAGATCTTTTGTTCCTTGAATCGCCTCTTGTAAGCTTGAACTCGCCTTTTATATGCCTTCTTTGAATTTTCTTTTTTAGCTTTGCCCTCTTCTTCAAGCTTGCGTTTTGTGCCCTTAGTTTGTTCCTTACACTCTATAACATCCTCCTCCTCTTTCACCACCGGCTTTGTCACTCTTGAAGTGACCTCCTCTTCATCACTTGTCATTTCCTCATCCTCTTTGCTCACCCAAGAAGGCGGACTCTTGTAAGCTATGACTTCAATCAAATATGGAACAGATGCCCTCGGTTTTGTTCTTTTGACTTGATGAACTGCCTTAATCTCTTCTTCCATAAGCTTTTCCAGTTCTTCTAGTTCATTGTCTTTGTTAATTATGAACACCTCTTCTTGAACATGATCCTCTTGGAAGTCATCTTGTATTCCAAAAACTTCTTGTTCATCTCCAACCCTCAAAGTGAGCTTAGATTCACAACAAGAGCTCCAGCAGTGTTAAAAAATGGACGACCAAGGATTATTGGAACATCGGGATCTTCCTTCATATCCAAAACTACAAAGTCTATTGGAAAAACAAATTTTCCAATTTTCACCAAAATATCCTCCACGATGCCCCGGGGTTGTGTTACTGAACGATTCGCCATGTGAATCTTCATTTTTGTAGCCTTCATCTTCTGAATTTCTAATTTTTGATAAAATGAAAAAGGCATCAAATTAATGCTAGCCCCAGAATCGGCTAAAGCATTAACCTTCATTTTATTACCAAACTCACACGGAAGAGTGAGGTGTCCAGGATCCCCCATCTTTTCTGGTGTCTCTCCCAACACGGCTTTTGAGGTTTGTTCACTTAGAACCACCTTAGACTGCTTCTTTAATTGCCTGCGAGTGTTTATCAAATCTTGCAGTAATTTCTGATTCTCGGGAGTTTTGGATAAGGACTCGACAAAGGGAGTATTAATCGGGATCCCCTTCATATGCTTTACAAACTCTATATGCTCCTTCTCCAGTAGACTAAGTGCAACTCGGGGTGGAAATGGCAACGGTGGCTGATAAAATGGAACGGGTTCAAAGATTTTTTGATCAGACATACGCCACGTCGTGGCCAGAGGAGTGCCACGTCGTGGCGAAGCTGTTTCAGCAAACCTTTCACTTTCGAACTTTGGCTTCTTTGGTTTTGGATCGGGCTGCTATGGTTCTTCTTCCAATGCCTCCAGGAACTCAGAGATTGCATCTTCTTCAGTATCGATGGCCATTACATGAGATTGGGTCTTTACTTCGGGATTCTTCGGGGACAATTTTTCATGAACCAGAGTGGCTAGTTGACCAAATTGTACTTCAAGGTTATGGATGGAGGCTTGTTGATTCTTTATTAAAGTTTGTTGTTCCATAATAGCATAATCAGTGGCATCGTGTCTCTTTTCCGAAGCTTCCATAAACTTCATTAAAATGGTCTCTAGATCGGGTTTCTTCTCGGCTGGTGGCTGCTCCTTTTGATAAAAGCCTCGACCTGTCTGCCTATACTTCTCTTCTTTTTGCTTCTTATACTCTTCATTTGGCAGCCACTCCTTCTTCGGTTTCCTCTAGTCCTCATCAAACTTATCCCCACTAGAGTAGTACACTTGAGCTTTTCTGTTCCCAAACTCATCTACATTGCAGTCATTGGTCAAGTGTGGACCACTACATCTCTCGCAACCCACTCTTATGGCATGTATTGACTGGTCCATTTGTGTTATCCTTCGATCCAAATTATCCAACATGGCCATTACAGCTGCTATTTCTTCAGTTTGGGCCCCTCCACCGCCTTTGATTCCATCTTGCCTAGGGTTGTGGTATTCGCGAGAGTGCTTCGCGAATTCTTCAATTAGCTCCTTGACCTCCCTTGGATTTTTCTTTGTCAAAGGTCCTTGAGAATCAAGGAGTTGTCTTGTCATAACGTTGACCCCATCATAGAAGATTGACATCTCTTGTTGCACATTTAGATCATGCTTCGTATAATGACTCCCCCGGTTGTTGCTCAAAGTTGGTTATTGCCTTCTTGAGTTTGGCTATCTTGGATGGCGGGCAAAACTGGTCCAGGAATTGCTCACGCATTCGAGCCCAAGTGGTAATTGTACCCGGTGGAAGTGCATTTAACCACTCCTTAGCAGCTCCTTTGAAAGTGATGGGAAGCATCCTAAGCAAGACTGTGTTTCTGTTGACATTTGGGACATTGAAGTAATCCGCAATATCGTTGACTTCATCTAGATGCTTAAAAGCATCCTCATGATCTTTCCCGAAAAATGGGATGTCCTTCAGTGCAATCAATATGTACCCCTTCAACTCGAATGTGGCAGTGGCAGGTATTGCGGGTTGGACTAAACCGGGACCCACATATTCTCGGATCCGCTTCTTGTAAGCTCCCATGGACATCTAGATTATGTATGCTTAGGTTGATGTGTGTGATCAAATATTTTAAATTACTTTTTGCATGGGTGTCGAGAATGCAAGTTTTTAATACTGTAATCCCCGGCAACGGCGCCAAAAACTTGATGTGCACAAAAGTACCCACTAATTTTAATATTTATAACCTAACAAACTTAGACTAACTATGCACTTATAGGCAGTGTACCTAGTCAGATTACAATATAGCTTAGGTAAGTCGGGTGTCGATCACAGGGAACGGTGGTGAATTAATTTAAAATATTTGATTATAGGTTACAGGTCACACGAAAAGAATAAAGAAGTAATTTAGTAGATCTCAAACGAACAATTAATTAACAACTCTCGATGAACTAACAGGAAAACAAACCTCTTCAGGTACTTTGGTTTAGATAAATTACACCTTAAAAACATAGACAATTGCATGCATAAATTCATTTATTCATGTTCACCGATTCCTAAAATGATTAGATTCGCGTTCACTATAACTAATCCTTTAGCACACAAGTCAATTCAAACAGTGATCAGTTGGTTAAACTAACATGCTTCCTAGTGTTCAGTTCGTATCGAGCAAGACTTGTAAATATAGTTAATCAAATTGATCATTCAATTAACCTCTTGTTGATGGTCATCAAACAAGGCTCACACATTAACTTACTTATTTCCAAGTTAATCCTAGTTTCACATTCGTTATTCCTAGACTTATAATCTCGATGGTCATCAAAATCATAAGAGACAAGCAATCAAGCAGATGTTCATACAACTCAATTCACTTAACAATTAACAACAAATAATTATCATTAATACGTAAGGATCTTTTAACAAGCTTAGCAAGATAAATTAAACACAAACAAACGATTCAATATAGCAATTAGTCTAATAATCAAAGTTTCATTCAATCATAAACGCAAAGTAAAAGGTTTTTATACCTAAATCAGAAACTAAATACATAATAGTAACACAATGGAATGCTAAACATGGTCACATTAACAACCCATTTGATTACCGACATGTATCCGCTCTCCAACCCTTCCGATCTCCGTTCACGTTAGCTTAACGGCCTTCCGGCCGCCTTCTAGACCCTCAAAACGGCTTAACAGAAGTTTAATATCGACTAAATTAAGTTGGAAGTCGAATCCCTCCTTCTGGTTAGCTGATAATCGACTTTTATAACCCTTGTAACCGACTTACGTACGCTGGGCGTAAGTCGGATTACGCTGGGCATAATGAAGATTTATACGCGATTGGAGTTATCGGATGCCAGCCATTACGCGGGGCGTAACCTTATATTACGTTGGGCGTAATTTGAATTTGGTCATTACACGGGGCGTACATGCAACTTACGCGGGGCGTAATCGGCTCTCCAGCATTTTCCTTCCTTTTAGCTTCTAAGCCCGATTTCCGCTTCAGTCTTTTCTTTTGTGCTTTATCGACAACGAATAGCTGCAAATCATAATTCAAAGCATTATGAGTACTTTTTAGTTCTAAAAGAGAATAATAAAGGCCAAAATATTAAGATATAATGCATAAAAATATATATAAAAATACACATATCAAGACCCTACCTCCGATATGATCCTACCTGGTTGTTCTTTACTTGATAGATCATGAAGCAAACTCTAAGTTAATGACGAATCTAGACTAATAAGTAGTCGCAATAAATATTAGACTAAAATCTAGTGGTAATAATACTAGGTTTCTCTAACACCCCAATTTTTTTAAACTTTAATATGCTATGGTTTTAAAAACATTTGGGAGTTAACCCACATTTAACAAAAAACGATCCCACAAAAAATTTTACAAATTTAAAACATGGGTGTTACCATTAAGCATCAATACAACCATAGCAAGCAAATAAGAATTACATCAATACAATTAATAAGGAACTTAACAAGTTCCACTCCATTCTCTATCACTTGACTTCTAGCTTCCATCTATCATTTTCTCTTCTTAAGTGTAACCTGAGATACATGACATTAAAAAAAGAGATACGTAAGACAGTAATGTCTCGTGAGCTACGTGAGTTTGAGAGCCAAAACATTTATCACATTTTCATCAAAAACATTTCATCTTTGCAAAACATAGTTTTTAGACCATACAACATTTTCAAGGAAAACTCATTTCATACTTTTCATAAATATCATTTCATATCTTCTCATTCCATTTCCTTTTATTTCATTTCAAAAGCCATATTTCCATATTTCATTTTCTTTTATCATTAAGGGCTAATTCCGGTATTATATCGTTGCCATTTTTATACTTAGTTCTACGTCCAATAAATGAACATCTCCCAAGTCTAGACCAAGGTGGAAAAAACAAATCAATCCACCAAGGCATCATTTCCAAGGCCAAGGTGGAAAGAACAAATCAATCCACCAAGGTATCATTTCCAAGTCCAAGGTGGAAAGAACAAATTAATCCACCAAGGTATCATAATAGGATATCTATCTCGCGAAGGGGAGGCGCCACCCCAATAGATTCCTCTAGTGCCTCTCACAAGGTATCATGGCCTGGGCAGTTTTCATTTCATTACTTTCCAATACCTTTCATTACTTTCCATTCCTTTTCATTATTTTACATTTCTTTTCATTACTTTCCATGCTTTACACATTTCATACATTAGTATCATAAAATCATTTCAAAAGTAAAGCATCTATATTTCAAAACATTTCCATCATATTTTCAAAACATTCGATCTTCTAAAACGTTCTTTTCTTTCAAAAACATTCCTGCCTTTAAGGTACTCTTTCAAAATACCCTTTCCAAAAACATTTGACGCTTTCGTTTCAAAACAATTCATATATCAAAGCATTGCATTTCATTATCTTAAAATCATTTTGCCATGTATCCCAAAGTGGGAAAATGTCAACACGTACTCACCTCAATCACACGTAGGCTAGCTAGTCTTCTTCTAGTTCTTTTCCTTATAGAAACACTCTCAATCAACACCTATATAACATGGACACAATTCATTAAAATGACCAAAATACCCCTCAAAGCTTCTATTACTAAGTTTTATTGTTTCATACTATTCCTTATGTAAAAATATGAATGTAGGCGAAAACCACGTGTAAATCCGAGTCCGTATGCAAAAGTTATGAGGAAAATACTAAAGTTCCGTCGGCCAATCTGTTGTATGTGCATGGGTCGCGTTCATGACCACGCGGGTCGCGTCCCGTAGCAGCTCAAACACCCCCAAAAACTCACTTTTTGAGTCCTAAACTTGCTTGGGTGGTTTTGGTCTTTTAGGTAACCATTTGTAACACTTTTAAAGGTTTCCAAGCACTACTAAAGGATGTTTTATGATGTCAAAACATTCAACTTAATTCATCAATTCCTCTATCAAAGTGTTATGTTTCATAATGTTTACAAACACTCAAATGAAAGGGTGGTTAAGAACTCAAGTTGCTAAAAAACACTCTTGAACCAATATGACTTATTTCCAAATCATTTAATACATCATTGGGTGTTTTTAAGTACATAAAACCACAATTTATCTCATTGCAAGTACTTCATCCAACCATGGAATCCTCAATTCTATTTTATATTTCCTAAATTACCCTTTAAGCTAAAACAATCACTAGAACCACTTATAGCTCAATAGATCCTTCATGTTTATGTTTCAATATCATTTCTAGAGTGTCAATTCATATTTATGAATGTCATTCACTTCTAATATATAAGTCATCATGTGGTTATCCTTAGATTTCCCAAAATGCCCCTTATGGCCACAAATTCCATGGGTTAACCCAATAACCAATCTACACTTAGTATTTTGCATCTAAAGCATTATAATAGCATGCATTCACGGTTATGAACTTCATTTGCTCAATAATTATACCTTAATGCATAAAATCCATTGATGTCATCATATCTTTCCCAAAATCACCTAAAATTCATGTTTATTCAACATTCTACCATCATGGATGTGTTTGAGTATTCCAATTGGATTCATTGTCATCAAACATCATCTAGGTCATTGAATCCATTCCAATTTAACATATAAACATGAAATCCCCAATTTAGATTTCTAGGGTTCATAGAGATTTTTACCCAAGTCATCAAATCTACCAATATAGTGATTGGATTGAGATTGGAGTCACCAAAACTACTCAAGTGAGGTTAGAAACCAAAACCCTAACCCTTAAAAGAAGCTAAATTCAAAATTGGTGTTTTATCCTAGCAATGAACTCGAAATTTAGGAGTAATAGAGAAGAGATTATACCTCATTAGTCTTTAATTGTTTCCCTTCTTGTTTGAATGCTTCTAAACTTGCTTGATTCAAACCCTACGAGCTCTTTAGATCAAAATCGCCATTATGGAGTTCTTCCCTTGCAAAACACGATCTGAATAAGAAGGATGAAGGGGGATTGCATCTTATTTCACAATATTTTCACAATTGGCCCCTCTAGTTTACATTATTTGGCCAACCCCCACTAAACCACAATATTTGTGACTTTAACTTAAGTTTTGACATAATAAGTCCTTTTACATCCTTCATATAACTTCTACAATCCTTTCCACTATCTGAGTCAACCATTTGGTCAACTCATTCTATTTTTCCACTTTGACACTTTTGGCCCTTTGACTTTCAAAACTGTTATTATTTCCAATTATAACTTTCTAAACTTCATATCAACTAATGATATGATTATCCCTTGATGATTTAACTATATAAATCATTTTTCGTTTATTTACTTTATTAATTTAAGAACTAGGTCTTAAATTTTAGGATGTTACAGTTTCGTCGAAGGAAATCATATTGTTAAGAAGCGAAGCGCTGCTCGAATTTCAAGTCGTCACTGTAACAAGTGAGTGCATAGTCACTTTCATCTTACACATAGATATGAAGTATTTTATATTAATTACGTGCTATGTGTGCATATTATCTGTTTACTTGATATTTATGTTGGGTGGACATTTTTATATAAGTTTTAAATGATTTAAATTGTATATGTATTTTATATCTACAAAAATGTTAGGATAAAACATGGGTAGATGAAATAAACGATGTGCGATAAAATGATGAGAGGCCTCGATGTTTTAATATGATCCAGTCATCTAGCAGAGTATAGATGACGACCATTAACTATTCTAGATAGTCCAGTGGAACGCTAGCAGACTCGCAACCTGTAGGTGTTTATTTGAACTCAGTGTTCACCAGCAGTACTCCATCCCCCACAACCAAAAATTCTCAAATGGGATATATTTGGCTCTTGACCAAAAGCAAGTTTTAGGGGAGAATATACATATGAACTTGGTCTCATGCGAATCAATAATCCAACATGTAAGATTGCATGGCCCCAAACAAAGACAGAAAGTTTGGTCCTTATTATTAATGGTCTAGCTATTAGCTGGAAACGTTTAATCAATTATTCGGCTAAACCATTTTGTGTGTGTACATGAGCAACTAGATGTTCAACAATAATTCCTACATACATACAATAGCCATTAAATATTTGTGAAGTAAATTCACCAACATTTTCAAGTCTCACTCTTTTGATATTATAATTAAGGAAATGTGCTCTTAATTTAATAATTTGAGTAAGAAACTTTGCAAATGCCATATTATGAGTTGAAAATAGGCAAACATGATACCATTTGCTATATGCACTATTAAGACCATAAAGTATCTAAATGGTACAGATGATGGATGAATTGGTCCACATATATCACCTTGAATTCTTTCTAGAAATCTTGGTGACTCCATTTCAGTTTTCATTGGAGAATGTTTTATAGTTAGCTTTTCAAGGGAACAAGATATACATGGTCTTATGCTACTGGATTGAGGGAACTTCTGATCCTTCAATGGGTGCCCATGCGTATTCTCAATTATCTTTCGCATCATTGTTAATCATGGGTGGCCCAACCTATCATGCTGGCCATAAACTGAATGTCCCAGGATCACAATGTTTTTCTTTAACTACCATATTTGATTCAATCATATGTATATATGTATAATGCAAACCAACATCAAGTGTTGGTAGTTTTTCAAGCGCATTGTTTTTGTCTATAATATACATATATTTCTTATTCTCAATGGTCATAGTTTTTGTGTCATGTCCTTTGAAATATATGTCATTGAAACATAGTAAGTTTCTATTAGACTACGGAAAAAATAAGGCACTTTCTATATAAAATCTTGTACCATTTGGTAATATAAAATAGGCTTTCCTAGTTCCCTCTATCAAGTTTGCAAGACTTGATATTGCATCTATGATTGTTTTTGTAGGTACTAATTTTGAAAAATATTTTTTTGATTTCAGAATAGTATGCGTACTACCACTATCTATTATACAAAGACCTCCAACCATTTCTTGGTGTGGTGCTCCAGTTGAACTCATATTAAACTTGAGTATGATAGATGTGATTTCGACTTGACTAGAGCCTTCATGCTGATAATGTGTTATAAATTCGACGTAATTAAAACTAAACTAAAACATTATAAAATAAAAGAAGGAGATTTGAGAGGATTCTTGAACACTTAGAAGATTGTATTCAAGATTGTGTGTTTTTCTCTTTACATTTGATGGGTATTATACACATATATATTAAAGGGCATGGAGTATTTCAACAGGAATCTTTTTGGTTTTGGAGTTTGGCCACATAATTTTCAAACTTTGATAATTTTAGTCCCTATTGTTTATTTATTCTCAATTTCATCACACAACTTTCACCGTCTTTTTTTAAGAAGGCCACATAATTTTCAAGCTTTGATAATTTTAGTCCCCATTGTTTATTTTTTTTTTTCAATTTCATCACACAACTTTCACCGTCTTTTTTTTAAAGAAATCTTTCAACAGGAATTTTTTGCTTTTAGAGTTTGGCCATATAATTTTCAAGTTTTGATAATATTAGTCCATATTGTTTATTGTTTCTCAATTTCATCACACAACTTTTACCGTCTTTTTCTAAAAAGAATGACCCGTGCAACGCACAGACCTTTTCCTAGTTTATATTACATAACATTCTATTCATACATCATCAAAATAGTAATTCAATAGGTAAAGGAAATTATTCAAAGGGTGAAAATTGTTCAACCACATGCATTGTCTAACTCAATAATTTGATTTAATTTTTATAACATATATATATATATATATATATATATATATATATATATATATATATATATATATATATAAATGTGGTATTCATTTTTTTACTAATAGGTAAACCAAAACCAATCTAAAATCTAAATAACAATTTGGTTTGAAAAATCTCTAATAAAGTCTCAATATTTTTGGTCACTTTACGGTTTAATCCTATTTTTTATTTTTTGAAGATAAAAGTCCTGATTATTTTATATTTTGCTCAAATTAACGAAACAATCCTTTTTTTTCAGCAGAAAATGACAGATTATAATATAAAATTAGATAATCGAGACTTTTATGTTCAAAAAATAAATGTTGGGATTAAATCGTAAACTGGGCAAAAGACTTTATCAGAGATTTCACATTTGGGTTTGCTAAAAATCATTTCGAAAATCTGAATATTCAAACCATATAGTCTAATCAAAATTGTTACTTGTTCAATTGGACAATTCGATGTTATCAAAATATTGAACAACCCTACCTATCTTCCATATTGTAACAATTGTTTTCAAAGCATGTATTAAATGGGTTAAAAAAAATAGAAAACAATCAAATGTAAAATCTTAATTAGCAATAGAGTTATCGACGATATCACTCCCGCTTCAACGAGTGGGTTGGGTTTCACTAACCCACTTCATCATCTCTTTCTACTTTCTCTTTCTTACTTTCTCTTTCTTATTTTCTCTTGTATCATACTCCCTCCATCCTAAAATTATAGTCCATCTTTCCTTTTTGGTTTGTCCCAAAATAATAGTCAACTTCTAAAAATAAATAACATTTCTACCAAAATACCCCCTCATTATTAGTTAACCAACTAAGCATTTAATGGAACATTAAATGCAAAGTAAGGACAAAACTGTCATTTTATTAAATAAAGTTAGTGGTAATTAATATTTTTTCTTAATTTGTGTGTTTTTTTGTCTGTGGACAATAATATTGGGACGGAGAGAGTATGTTTTAAAACTTGTACCTTAGTTGTTTTGTATTTTTTTTAATTGAGTGAGTTTAAAAAGATAGGAATTCCGTGAGTTGTGGGTTGAAAAAGATGAAAAAAAAAGAGACAAAATTTGATTTGACAGTGGGTTCGGTGGGAACGACTCCCTCCTCCCTAATAGATTGAAATGCAACCTCATTAAACAACTACGGAGCATCGAGCTGACTCAATGAAACAACGTATAAGCATGACCGATTGGTTTTTAATTCCATTTCTTGGGTGCGTTCTTAACAAACTCATACCATTTAGCATTATATGAAACCGGTTTTCTCATCTATAAATAAGTTATTGTCTAAATATGTATCATGTTAAAAATAAATCTATTATCTATTATAAATTAATAAAAAACTAGTTTAGAACCAGTCCAGTTTAAGATGTAGCTCTCACTTGAGTTAAAAACGGATTTTATTTTTTAACTTGTTTAGAATTTGACTTCAATACAGTTTTAAATGGGTTACAAATTTTAATGGGTTAATTGGGTTTAGGTGTAATCCATGTCTATCCTAAACCAGTCATTGATCATGGATTATTAGTCAGTCCAATCCATTTTAGAACCCGTCTCCAGATCTATTCAGACTGTTTCATCCATCTCTCTAGCTACAATCAAGGGTAGCAATGGTTCATGTTATTATAGAAAATCTACAACTTCTCAGAAGTCAGAACACACTAATGAAATCACAAAAACATTATCTAAATGTTCGGTTGTAGATGACTGTTAGAAAAGCATACCACAATGCGGACATAGTCCCTCAAATGGAGTTACAATTACATACACTTCATAGAGAATAATAACACGCACACAAAAATAAAAAAATACCACCATGAGAAAGAAAAACATCAGCACAAAAAGAACAAATCAATTTCTGAACTCTCAAGTAAGATCATCATCATCCTCCTCCTCTTTTGCCTTCAACAACAACTTCACTCTCAACAAAAGTGTTGTCTTCCATTCATCCTACATAAAATAAAAAACATCAACCAACAACATTAGAGACCCGTTTGTTACACATAACATGACAACAGATTTGTTGTGCTGTGTTTGACATGCATTTGTCAGTATGACAAAAGTTAGCAACATTTTTGTAATTACCAGCTTAGTCATGCTGTCAAATTCCTTGACAGCATCAGTGAACTTTTCAACATCTTCTTCATCCAAAGCTGCAGCTAAATCCTGTCATATCAATTAAAAATGTGATGGGATTGGGATTCAACACCAAAAAACATAAAATAAAAAAGATAAAGATTTAGTAAAAACATACTGCAAGCAATTTGCATTCACGTGTTCCTGAGAATGTGGGATCAAGTTCCTGATAACGATCCAATGCATTTGTGATTGCAACAACATCACCTTTACAGAGTTGACAAATCCCAGCATTTAATAAATGCCCTCTAACTCCATATTTTAGCAAGTTATTATTCAGAGACTGTTTTGCTATCTCTTCATATATCTCTATTGCTTTCTGATATCTGAAACAACACATTTTCAGGGTATTATATTATTACTCATGATTTTAATCCCTAATTAATATAAATATATATATATATATATATATATATATATATATATATATATATATATATATATATATATATATATATGAAACTTACTGTTCCAATTGAGCTGAAAATTGTGCGATTTTCTGCTTGCATTGGTTTGCAGAAGTTGTTACTTCTTCACCTTGGAAAAGATCAGATGCTTTATCATAGTAAGCAATAGCTTGCTCCAAATTTTGCTCCTGTTCATACAACTCGGCAATTTCCTATAGAGTGAAACCAAATTGTATGAAAACTAAATTAAAGTTAATAAATAAATAACTGGGAAATAAATGATAATTGTATGATGTATGTACCTTGCAATATCTGGCAGCCATGCTGAGTCTTCCAATTTCCATGAAAATGTTTAATGCTTGCTCTAGGTTAGCGATGCACTCTGCAAACATTTAAGATAACAAGAAAAAGAAAAACATTTTTTATATATCCAGGAAAAATAATGGAGTAAAAATCATTATCTTTTTGGTTTATACCCTTGGTGCTTGTTTTCTTGTATGAATGAGCTGCATCAGCATAAGCACTAGCAGCTTCATGTTTGCTATCCATCTAGAAAAAAGAAAAACACAAAATCAAGATTATTATGGGGTTTAAAAAATGATGATAGAATTAACTATTAAGCACTTACTTTCAGATGACACTCAGCTAGCTTGACATATACAGATCCAGCTTGGTCCCCTGAAAATATTATCAAAAAGCCATCTTTAAGAAAATTACTGTTTAAAAGATTAAAATACATAAATGAAAGGTTTTTTTGTAAGAAAGAATGATATGAATGTTTGAGGATTAATATTTAATACTAACATGATTTGGCAAGCTTGTAAGAATTGGCAGCTTTTTCGTATAAATCACCAGCATCTTCAAACTTGGACCCAAAGAATCCCCAGCCATTGAGCTTCTTGTCAGCTTTCTTCTCAAATTCCTGACCTTTTGCTATTTGATCAGACATTCTCAGTAGATCCCTTTTGTTCTTTGCAAGATGTTTCTCCCACTCTGTGAGTTTTCACACAGAAGAATAGAAAAGAAGAAGATTTTAAGTGAATAAAAAGAAATAGAAAAAAAAAAAAAAAAAAAGGAAACTGGTTTTGTCTTCCTCTTTTCTCTTTGCAAGTTTATACCTTGATCTTAGCTAGAACCAAACTAGAACTAACAATGAGGTAGTTTTGGGGAGCATAGACATATCCTATGGAGGCAAGTTTACCACATCAATAGATTCAATCGTTTCTCAACTTTATAGAAAGTGAATTTGGAATGAAGAGAAAAAAGGAACAAGTAGTAAAGTAACATTTATCAAGTCTCAGGATCAACCAACTAATGATCATGGGCAATGTGCTCTAAGATGTGAAGTATGATGTTGTTGCAGGCATGCAGGATCTAAAGGCAAAATAGATATCATCTGTTGTGTAATTGTAAACCCTAAACCAAAAGTTGAATTAATCAAATTTAATCGCTAGTGCAACCATGGACACATGTATGTTATCTGAATTCCTACTTGTGCATCGTTAGATCAATTAGCTAAACTGCTTTAAATCCTTGATTAGATGTCGTCTACACGTATCAAATTTCTTTTTCGCATACTTGATTTGAAGGAAATATTTTAGCACCGATACAAGTACTTGCCTTTCAAAAATAAACGATGCAACTGGTAGGCAACAAACCCTAAAATGAGCACATTGAAAACTAATATGAAATTGAAGTAATCATCATTTACTCTAAACACGATCGAATCCATAGAACAGTCTGAAACAACTCAAAACAAATTAGGTTACTCGAACAAGAAGAAAAAGACTCACACAGGTAACTGCAGGAGAAGCACAAGAAAGGCGACGATGAAGAGGATCGGTATGGCGTGCGAAGTTGTCTTTCCTTATTCGATATGTGACGAAGAAGAAGAAGAATAGATTAGATTTGAAGAGTGTGGTTGGACTGAGTCAAGATTTTGAGGAGATAGAGGGAATAGGGCTAATCACTCAGGCTGATGGTTTTTTTTTTCCACTTATTATTATTCTTTTTAATTAACAAATATTGTTAGAAAATTTTAAATTGTGTATAATTTCAAAAAAAATGACACATGTCTCTTGGTCATCTCTTGATTGAACCTTACAATGTTTAAAGTTAAAATATCTTTTATTATATTTTATAAGATCGTAATTGTAAGATCCTACATGAATGAGCTCATAATCACATTTGCTCGCAAGATAATGTAATCAAATTTAACTTCTTAAGCCTTATCTATAATTTTTGTTGCTACAATCCGTAAACATTAAGAATCAAACATCTTAATTAAAAATAAAATCAATTTGATCATGTACAAATAAGATATAAGATCACAAAAGGATTATAATAGGTGTGTAGTGCCTAACTCGTGATGAATTGTAAAAATGGTGATGCTTTAAAAGATTTCTTGCAACTTGTGACGTTCGATTTCAAATCGAATAGACGAATTTTTGATACTTGGCTACAGGCTATACAATAAAACTAAAGAAAGAGATGAGATCGAGATTTTTTTTCACTTGTAGAATTTTAAAATCGTAAGATAAAAATTGAGATTTTAACAACATTGTTCTATGGGATGCGTGAGTCATGCCTGATGAGCAACCAAGCTGATGGTTTTTATTATAACATACATATAAAATATTTTTTAAGAAAAAATAATTCAAAAGGGTAACAAAATATCGAAATCATATAAAAACATATAAACTCAATTATCTATTATTTTAATCAAAGTTATTACATTTAAATGTAAAAATATATACATACTTAATTATATATTATTTTAATTGAAGTTAAACTACTAGTCTACTATTATAGTCCTCCATATAGCATAAAGCCACCATAGTTTTGATAATTAAGTATTTATGTATTTAAATATTTAAATATAAGTATATATAAACATGACTGATTTCCAAATGTAAAATTATACCATATTATGATTTTTTTAAATATAAAAAATATGTATTTATACAATGATACGTTTGTTTGTACACAAAAACACATATATTGTAAAAAGGTAATTTATATGTATGTAAAAACATGTATTTATATAATGAAATACTTTGAGCATATATGTAAAAATACTTTATATGTATGCAATAATGTGTATTTTTTGAAATGATATTTTTACCAGAAAAAATTGTTAAACGATTAATAGTAAAATGTGTATAAAAAATAAATGATAAACATATACAAAACAATTTAATGGTATAATGTATGAATCATAAACAGTAAAATACACGTCAGCAACCATGTGACATGTCATATGACCGGCGATCTACTCTTACTGATAATGCAATGATATTTTTTGAACAAAATATAAAGTTTAATTGTCGTATGTGTACAAAAACTATAATTTGTTGGTAATACATGTATATATACAAAAAAATTCAATAATATTTTTATAAAATTCTGATAAGTTTAGCATTTTAAGCCATTTTCCCTTTAATATACAACTATAGAAAAAGATTTCACTTTTACATTATATTTTTGTAAAATCTATCAAAAACTGTATTCTAACAATATAAAACTTTCTACGAAAAATATATTTGAATATTCTGATTAGAAAACATCAAAAGATGTACATATATTTTCTTAACAAAAATTTACGATTTTTATAAGAACATGATTAATTTTATAGGTCAAACAACGATTTTTTATTTTATTTCGCAAAATGATTTTGTATTAGGTATTTTTATCACGTCTAAAACTATTTATAAAAAATAAACTTTTTTTATAAAAATTTTTGCATCCTTTTTTTATTTTTCTTGTCATGCATTGGATCATTCATATTGAACTATGTTTTTATTTTAAAAATGGTCTTGATTCACACTATAAAATTTTATTTTATTTATTTATTTTCTGGTTAGAAATCATGGTTTTCATAAAAGTACGCCCAACTTTTGCATGCCAAGATGCAAATTATATTTTTTTCAAAGTTGTATAATTTGGCATTTTTACATGTCAACCTGTTATTTTTTTAATATTTTTCCCTAAGCAACTTCGTTTTAAGCATTTCGCATGCCCAACTGTAATTTCGCATCAGGTTGTGAAATTTGTGGTTATTTGTTGAAAATTTTTAATTTATGAAAATAAGTAATAAGTTTAGCAAGATTTGTCATTTTATCTATAAACACAAAAATACCAAATGTTATTATGGAATATTAGTAATCGATTAACATTGATCAAAGATGACAATGTTTTCTGAAACATGACGTTTCAGATTAAAGCAACTGAACATCAAAGTGTCACTAGTATTGTATTTTTTTTTATGAGATGAGACTTCATGTGACAACTGGAAAATTTTGAGTCAAAAAAAGTCTAAGAGGTTTTGTATATACGTGTATCCACAATGTAACCCTGTTACAATAAAACTTGAAAGCCAAAAAAGGCATTGATTGTGTAAGTATTATATACATAAACTTTGAAAACAAAGAGGACATTAGCCGTATAAGTACATGTATATTTAAGTATTGCAAACCATATACGTAATTAACCTTAGAAAGGTCAACAAGCTAGAATAAGTCAAGATATGACCGCTTCCTTTAAGTGTTTTCGGCCTAGGACCCAACACATGGGATTTCGGTCATGCTTAGACCTACATCACATGTGATTTTGGTTTGCTTTGGGATCGAAATCACATATGATTTTGGTTGGAGCGTGGGCCGAAATCACATGTGTTTTGGGTGTTTTTCTTGGGAGTTTTTTATGGGATTTCAGTGGGATAAAGGGCTAAGGGTAGTTGACTTTATGATAAGACGCTTCACCCTTTTCCCACGCAGTTTAATACCCAACATTTATCCAAGCAATTAACCACCAGTTTACCAAGCAAATATCAACTCACGGTACTTCCTTATCTTAGAATGAGTTCACCATAAAAAAACATCCCACCACTTTCATTTCTAATTCGTGTTACACCAGATCCTCTCAAGAACCAAGACCAATATATCTTCCAAGTTCAAAATTTCCCAAGCTTTTCTTAGTATTTTGGTAAGCCCTTTCTGTTGATCTAGTGTTTTATTTCACTTTCATTTTAGTTTCATATTATTTACACATATTATTATGTGTTAAAAACTCTTAGGATAATATCCTTTCCAAGGAAGTGCTTCAAACTCATTCAAGTGTTTAGGCTTGGAATCTCCACACTATTGTAACATCCCAAAAATACAGGCCAAAAATTTCATTTTTAAATACGTCATTATAAAACCAACAGTGTGATAAAACATCTGTAATACCATGTCATGTCACAACCGAGTAGGAATAATCAAACGTTTTATCATAAAACAATATCAGAGTGTAATCCCAAAGATCTCATGTGCGGAAAACCATAGTGTGATGCGCTGCGATCAAGCTGGCTCCCTTCCTTTAAACACGAAGTACCTGAAACCAAAACTGAAAACCGTAAGCATGAAGCTTAGTGAGTTCCCCCATCATACCCCATACCATACAATCATATAATGAACAGCTAGGAAATACGGGCCTCGCCCACGCTCATGGAGGTACGGGCCTCACCAACACTCTGCTAGCTGGGAGATACGGGCCTTGCCCACACTCCATTATCTCTGAGATACGGGCCTCGCCCACACTCAGCCACTAAACCATAGCATACAAGTATATACAATCATATACTAAACAGCTAAGAGATACGGGCCTCGCCCACACTCATGGAGGTACGGGCCTCGCCCACACTCCACTATCTCTGAGATACGGGCCTTGCCCACACTCAGCTACTATCACAAATATCATAACACAAACATACTATCAGACATATCTGGGGTGTCCGAACAACCCTTCAGTCCTAACAACCGAACTCTACTACTATCACATATAACATATCATGCCAGCATATAACATATCGGGTAGTAGCAAACCTAGATGATATCACAAAGACAATCATCTAACATACAACTCCTACTGGTGGGCCGGCATTGTGGCCGTAGACCCACCGCTACTGGAAGGTAACTCACCTCACACTGCTAAAGTCCCGTAGACACAATCCCACACTGCTGAAGTCCCGCAGACTCAACCCCAGCTGCTGGCTGACAGATTCCCGATCTGTCAATATCAAAACATCACCCAATTAATAATTGGGTCACACTACATAACCATAAACACTTACTTTGGATAATTACATTACCCCAAGCTTGGTTTATTCAAGCCCAAGGCCCAATCTGTACGCCCAAAGTCAACTAGGAATTAAAGCCCAACACATGGCCCAATTTTCCAAATTGGGCCTGGGCCTATACATGTTCTCATTTTAAGGCCCAACATCGTATACTCATTAAGGCCCAAACCTTGGCCCATCTATGGCCCAAGCACACCGCCACCCGACACGGCGGCCGGTGGCGGCAGCCACCACCTCACAGTGGTGGTTAGAGTTTCATTTCATTATTCTGATTTCTAGTTACATCTTACAAAAAAATAATCAATTAACACATACACACCCACTAACTTAATCACACACACACAGCCACCTAATGGTGGCCGGCGGTGGTGCATGGTGGTAGCCACCACCTCACGGTGGTGGCTGTGACTTCTCTTCAAATTCCGACCAAGGGTTTCACACCCACACACTACGACACACACAAAGCCCTGAAACAGTTACACCACCACCCACCTAGAGGTTCACGGTGGTGGCAGCGATAGACATGTCGTCGGCAGCAACACAAGTGAATAACAGCAACGGCGGCAGGGCGGCGAAGCAACCATGAAAACAGCAGCAACAAAAAGAGGAGGCACCTACTCGTGTCCTCCTCGACGATTAAAATAGCAACGCTGCTGGGAGGCCGACAACACACTCCGACAGCAACATTATTGGCTTGGAACGACAACAATACAAGCCCCGACATCGGACTTCAACTGCCTCGGTTCCTCCAGCGACAAATCAGAAGCATAGAACCTGAGATAGTGGCAGCGGTAGGTTCGTTATAGCAGCTTCGGTGGTCGACGGCTCAATAGTGGTGGTGCGACGCCGGGAGATGAAGAAGGAGGCGGCAAACGGTGGGAGGCATAAGGGGGGGGGGGGGTATGGGAGTGACGGCTGTACACATGATCCTTAGGGTTAGGGTTTGTATGGGCTTTATACCCGGTCCTTACAAACTTGCGGCCATAATGGCACAAATGGTCCCTCCCTCCATAGAACAATTCGAAATAGACCCCAAATTTACCCTTTAAACCCTCAGCATTAAATCCTTTACAATTCAGGTCCGGTTTTTACTAAAGCAACCCCTCCTCTACAAACTCTTTTCAAATGAAGTCCCAATAATTACCAAATAATCCCTGCCCTCATAATTCTTTACGGAACCCATCCGAAACATACACTTTTAGCCCCCAACTTCTAAAATATTTACAAGTTGCTCCTTGAAATCACACCTTGCTAAATAATTATAAGTTTTAGGGCTACGAGCCATCCATTAATTAATTTATTTGTTTAATAAATAAACGGGGTTTTACAACTCTCCCCCACTTAAATTAGATTTCGTCCTCGAAATCATTCCTTACCATTCCTTACTCGCCCAACCACTCTAGTAGCATGGTCACCAACTTGGGCACACCCTAGCATTCCCATGGCATCCATGACCAATCCTCGTAAGGCGCTACAATCCATAGATGAACGAATTTCTCGCAATAAGGTAACATTTACTCGATCTGAATTTGTTGTCTCGAGATGGTCTGAATCCCTGGAAAACCACTCATACTGAATCATTATCGTTGGACCCAGTCCACTTTATCCTTCGACCGGCTACTCAATTTCTGATAACTCGAGGTTCCCATTATAAAATAGGATCACCGACCTAATCATCTCTGTAGATCACTTGTACCTGGCCGAGGCCCAGATACTCCTGTCGTGAGTGACTTGTCACTCCACAATAAACCAGCTATTCCATGTGTACTTGCAACCTAAGACACAAGTACTAATACTGCCCAGACGCTGAAACAGCCTGAACACTGAATTGCCTGAAGCAGTATGTTGCCACACGGCTGCTTTCCAAAATTTAATGAGACCTCCCTGATCCCCATTCGTTCACTAATTATCTGAAATATCGAGTTCCTGCCCAACCGCGGAGCCAATGGACTCCCACCTAGTCGCCTTACATGACTTCTGAACGAAATCCTTCTCTGGAACTAGTTGCCACTGAGGCTCTAACAACCCCCCGATCTAACCGATTGGTTCCATGCATCGAATACTGTCATCATCAAACCCAAGGCTGAAAGTGATTGCTACCTAACCAATGGTAGCCTTATCTCACATGTCCTGAAGCAGTCTGTTGCTTTTCTGATCTCATAACTGTAGTGACGCACTGGCTCAACCAGATCTAATCCATCTGGGTAATTCCGAAATCCAATCCGTGGATTTCCTTATCCCTTCTGCTACACCCGAACTGGTGGGTACTACTGTTCCTTCCGCATTCTAACAACACGCTCATGCCATCTATCAACCTAGTGGATGCTACGGCAACACCCGCAGACTTACAACACTCTATCACTATCTAGATGCTAATGAATGCTACGGCTACACCCGTAGACTTACAGCACTCTAACACTATCTGACTGCCTGGTGAATGCTACAGCTACACCCGTAGACTTACAACACCCCTCACACTATCTGCTGCTAGTGAATGCTACGGCTACACCCGTAGACTTACAACACTCTAACACTATCTGACTGCCTGGTGAATGCTACAGCTACACCCGTAGACTTACAACACCCCTCACACTATCTGCTGCTAGTGAATGCTACGACTACACCCGTAGTCTTACAACACCCCTCACACTATCTGCTGCTAGTGAATGCTACGGCTACCCCCGTAGTCTTACAACACTTTCCCAACCGGGTCGAACACGCACTCGACTTAACCCTCAACTGAACTCGAGTCCTAACCGGAACTCTAACCTGGTTCCTGAAACCTGCTATCACGTGACCCCACTATATTAGTACCGCACCCATACCCGTGATCAAAGCGTCACACTAAACCACGAAATCATCTACACCCTCTGGCAGGGTGAGAATCAGTGCCTCGCACAACCGCTGTCTGAGAGTCTCGAATGCTGCCTGCTGCTCAGGCCCCCAAGGAAAGGTCATCGAATTCTTGGTCAGTCGGGTCAAAGGAACCGCAATCTCGTAGAAATCCCATATAAATCTCCGATAATAACTCGCTAGACCCAGCGGACTCCGAATCTCAGATGGAGACCTCAGAATCTCCCACTACATCACGGCCTCTATCTTGGCCGGATCAACTAGAATACCCTTCTGGTTGACAAGGTGGCTAAGAGATTGCACCCCACGCAACCAGAACTCACATTTGATGAACCTTATAGAAAGTCTCTCCCCCACTTAGATTCGACTAAGTCTTCACGGCATGCGAGAATTGAAGGATTCCCAATCCGTCTCGCTTTCTAATATCCCACCGATGACAAAATTTGCATACCAATGCTAGAGTTTAATCACCGATTAAACCTTAAGATCGCCTATCCTCTGAAATCTTGAAGAGTGCTCTTGAAATCTGTTCCATTCTGACACCTCAATTCATCTCCTAGGCTGACCACTGAAGACCTTAATCTTCACTATGGCTGATGAATCCTCATTCTCATTTCCAATCTTGCAGTACCACTGAACTCTGACCGAGCACAGCCCATGCAAAAAATACAATTCTCTTGTACATGCTATGACCCACCACTTTTGCATCTAACACCCGTGACTAACATTATCCTTTTCATGTCACCAGCTCTGTCCTAGCAACGGTAGTGCCTTGAACTCCAAAATTCATCCATAGACAATTGCCGACCATACCTGAACAAGGATAGAATCTCTGAACGCGGACTTCATTGGAGAACAATCACTCCAACCCTGATCGAGTATCCTTAAAATAATACTCCTACATAGATCCTGACAAAGATCCGAAATGATAACAGTGCGCGTGGAACCCACTCCGCAAGATACGTCCCTCTGTAGGTTCATGAAGGACCTTTCGGCATGCAAGATGGCATATACGGTCCTTGATAACCGAACACTAGCAGAAAACTGACTCGAGATCCGACTTATCCAAACTCACCCGCAATCCCAAAGCGATACGTATTCCCAATGTCCATCTAATAAGATGACATACCCGCAACACCTGGAGGAATACCGATCCCCTTCTGCTAACATGACCAATCTTGCTACCCTGTAGCAGCCTGAACCCTTGGAGCGACAAACTCCCTTGTGTACTTTCTCGTATGCGCTGCACTGACTCAGGCCCTGCTGGCCTTTCACCCGATGATCAGAAGTCATGGGTCTCTTCCCGGGACCCTCTACAATACGCACCTAGCACTCATCTCTCTTTCCAGGGTGCTCCCAAATCGATCCCGCATTTGCAACTCTTGGGAATCGTATCCTTCAAGGTCTGACACCCTGTCACGCTCACTAGCTCCCTTGCCAATGGCTAAGCTGCAACAACTGGAACATCCTCTGTCCCTAAACTGTGTCACAAACTCTTCCCTGAAGCTTCTTAGATTCTCCAAGACTCTCGCTGATTCGAGTATGGATCCTGTGCTTTCAGTAGTACGGGCCTAATACTACCTTCCACACCTATCCATACTTTCCTCAGCAATCCTCCCGGATCCTCCGAGTCACTTCCTCAACTGGTACACCCAAGTCTAACTGAGCCTCACTTCTAACTCACTGAAATATATCCTAGGCTTCCATAGGTCCCCGAACTCACCCAGTCCTCAGCTGCTGAAAGATTCCAAGTAATGTCAACTAGCTACGTCATGAATATAGTCACATGCAATAGAGATCAGATAATCCTTCGAGTAAAAGACCCATCCCTAGAACGGTTGGACTCAGACAAGAGCTGCGTAATAGGATCAAGTCTCACACTCCGAGATTATCCAGCCTGTGTCCCATGTGACCTAGCATATTCACTTAATAGTTAACTCACATTACTAAGAGTCCCACAAAGCACAGAGCAAGCAGCATTCAGACAATGGGAAATATAACCATCATATTCCAATAAGATCATTCTATCCTCTAATCAGGAATCTATACATGCAATTCAAAGGCTCATACAATCAGGCATAACCTAAACAGGCTATCCTATCACTGACTGATCAGTACTACCATGCAAGTCTACAAGCACATACAATAGGCATATAAGGCATCCTCCTAGATCCTTAGCCCTAATCTAGCATGCAATTCTCATAATCATATCAAATCATAACATCTCATAACATGTACGGATATCTTGGGGAAAACTTACTTGAGCTCGGCTGATTGCACGCATCACACACCTTGTTCTTTTCAAAGTCATTTTCTCTTTTCAAACTTCTTTTTATAAAATGCTTTTACTTTTGAAATTTTTTATACCAAGCCCTTAGTTTGAGTTCAGACACACCCGAGAGTATGTCCGAATCCCTCAAACCAAGGCTCTGATACCAACTTGTAACATCCCAAAAATATAGGCCAAAAATTTCATTTTTAAATACGTCATTATAAAACCAACAGTGTGATAAAACATCTGTAATGCCAGGTCATGTCAAAACCGAGTAGGAATAATCAAACGTTTTATCATAAAACAATATCAGAGTGTAATCCCAAAGATCTCATGTGCGGAAAACCATAGTGTGATGCGCTGTGATCAAGCCGACTCCCTTCCTTTAAACACGAAGTACCTGAAACCAAAACTGAAAACCGTAAGCACGAAGCTTAGTGAGTTCCCCCATCATACCCCATACCATACAATCATATAATGAACAACTAGGAGATACGGGCCTCGCCCACGCGCATGGAGGTACGAGCCTCACCCACACTTTGCTAGCTGGGAGATACGAGCCTTGCCCACACTCCACTATCTCTGAGATACGGGCCTCACCCACACTCAGCCACTAAACCATAGCATACAAGTATATACAATCATATACTAAACAGCTAGGAGATACGGGCCTCACTCACACTCATGGAGGTACGGGCCTCGCCCACACTCCACTATCTCTGAGATACGGGCCTTGTCCACACTTAGCTACTATCACAAATATCATAACACAAACATACTATCAGACATATCTGGGGTGTCCGAACTACCCTTCGGTCCTAACAACCGAACTCTACTACTATCACATACAACATATCATGCCATCATATAACATATCGGGTAGTAGCAAACCTAGATGATATCACAAAGACAATCATCTAACATACAACTCCTACTGGTGGGCCGACATTGTGGCCATAGACCCACCGCTACTGGAAGGTAACTCACCTCACACTGCTGAAGTCCCATAGACACAATCCCACACTGTTGAAGTCCCGCAGACTCAACCCCAGTTGCTGGCTGACAGATTCCCGATCTGTCAATATCAAAACATCACCCAATTAATAATTGGGTCACACTACATAACCATAAACACTTACTTTGGATAATTACATTACCCCAAGCTTGGCTTATTCATGCCCAAGGCCCAATCTGTAGGCCCAAAGTCAACTAGGAATCAAAGCCCAACACATGGCCCAATTTTCCAAATTGGGCCTGGGCCTATACATGGTCTCATTTTAAGGCCCAACATCATATAATCATTAAGGCCCAAACCTTGGCCCATCTATGGCCCAATTTTCCAAATTAGGTCCAATCCCCTTACATGGGCCTTACCCTAGGCCCATTAAATTACTATATACCATTAGCTTGATCTTGGATAGTCCATTTAATAACCCAAATCATCAAGGCCCAAATACAAAGGCCCAACAATAAACCCAAACGAAATTAGGGTTTCACATAAAATGATGATTAGGGTTAAGTTTCCTACTTAACCCATTAAGGACTTAATCCATTAAGTCCATTATCGCTTAGATTAATCTTTGCCAAAGTTTATTATTTAATATCTTAAGTTATTAAATAATTCTTGTGTGTCACGCTTAATTCCCCAAATTAAGATTTATTGGCATTAGGGTTTTTCCAACACAAATACTAGCCCATTATTAACTTGCTGGACTTTTAGGTTATTAGGGCTTTATTGGGCCTACCAAGCCCACTAGAATATCATTGAGCCCAATAGGGTTTTATTGGGTCAATTAGAGTCCATTAGACTCTTTAGGGTTTCACTAAGCCCATTTGGCTTCATTGGGCCCATTAGGCTAACAAGGCCCATTAGGGTTTCTAGCATCCACAATCGAGTCAAGTCACAAGACAAGCACACCGCCACCCGACACGGCGGCCGGTGGCGGCAGCCACCACCTCACGGTGGTGGTTAGAGTTTCATTTCATTATTCTGATTTCTAGTTACATCTTACAAAAAATAATCAATTAACACATACACACCCACTAACTTAATCACACACACAGCCACCTAATGGTGGCCGGCGGTGGTGCATGGCGGTAGCCACCACCTCACGGTGGTGGCTGTGACTTCCCTTCAAATTCCGACCAAGGGTTTCACACCCACACACTACGACACACACAAAGCCCTGAAACAGTTACACCACCACCCACCTAGAGGTTCACGGTGGTGGCAACGATAGACACGTCGTCGGCAGCAACACAAGCGAACAACAGCAACGGCGGCAGGGCGGCGAAGCAACCATGAAAACAGCAGCAACAAAAGGAGGAGTCGCCTGCTCGTGTCCTCCTCGACGATTAAAATAGCAACGCTGCTGGGAGGCCGACAACACACTCCGACAACAACATTATTGGCTTGGAACGGCAGCAATACAAGCCCCGACATCGAACTTCAACTGCCTCGGTTCCTCCAGCGACAACTCGGAAGCATAGAACCTGAGATAGTGGCAGCGGCAGGTTCGTTATAGCAGCTTCGGTGGTCGACGGCTCAATAGTGGTGGTGCGACGTCGGGAGATGAAGAAGGAGGCAGCAAACGGTGGGAGGCATAAGGGGGGGGGGTATGGGAGTGACGGCTGTACACAGGATCCTTAGGGTTAGGGTTTGTATGGGCTTTATACCCGGTCCTTACAAACTTGCGGCCATAATGGCACAAATGGTCCCTCCCTCCATAGAACAATTCGAAATAGACCCCAAATTTACCCTTTAAACCCTCAGCATTAAATCCTTTACAATTCAGGTCCGATTTTTACTAAAACAACCCCTCCTCTACAAACTCTTTTCAAATAAAGTCCCAATAATTACCAAATAATCCCTACCCTCATAATTCTTTATGGAACCCATCCGAAACATACACTTTTAACCCCCAACTTCTAAAATATTTGCAAGTTGCTCCTCGAAATCACACCTTGCTAAATAATTATAAGTTTTAGGGCTACGAGCCATCCATTAATTAATTTATTTGTTTAATAAATAAACGGGGTTTTACAACTATCTTCTCAAACAACCCACAAATCCACTCAAGGTGAGTTTATACCCCCATATTTTCGATATTTTCATGTTTCGGGGGGGGGGGGGGGGGATACAAGTCAAAAATTGTTTATCACACAAATACTTGCATGTATCATCTTTATGTTAAAGTATAAGTCATTATTTGCATAAGATGTGATTATTACTAGCTTTGACACAAATATTTGTGATATATTAGTTCAAATGCAAAACTAACAAAAACAAAACATGATCTATGTTATAAAAATCATGAGAAATTTTATGATTTGCACAACTATAAAGTTTTTGGAAACTTTTTACCAAAATATAGTTTTCTAACAGAAAGGAGTACATTCTAGTTATTTCACTATTTTGTGGGTTACAACCCAAAATAATATGATGTTTGACCTTACATTTTGGAAACTAGACAAGATAACAACTTTGTATTTATATGAAAGATTATATAAATAGTTTCAACAAACAAACAAGATAAACTATAATTTGCATAGTTTGGGAGTCACAAACATTTTACTATCATTTAGAAGAAACATATAATTAGTTAAAGGTATAATTTTTCACTTACGAGAAAAAGGAGTTTTCAGTTCACGTAAATTGGTTGATACGGGTTGTGAGACATTTAGCTTCATCGTACCTACCAGAGCACACAACTAAGACATGCATTATAACCAGAGTTTCTTGGAGGGAGAGCGTGACATTTGTGTATAGATCTATACAATATTGACAACCCCACGCCTAAACTGTTAACTACAGTTAGACCGATAGGTATGGGGTGACAAATGTCGTAAACAGTTCCGATGCCTGAAGAACGTCGTTCAAGCAACTATTCACAGTAGTATGGTTATAATAACTCACATATCGTATTAACAAACAACTGGTTTATGGGTTCAACGTATCTTCAAGTAGTTTTATACAAAGATAAAACTTCATAACACTATTTTCCCAGTTTAACATTACTTACATTTTTAGTCTTTAGATTAAGACTTACAGTTCATTTTTATAAGAAAATATTGGATTTTCTGGAAGTATACACCATCATTTTACACGAAACAATTACAAACTCCTTTGCATTAAAAACGCATATGAACTCACTAACTTAATTGTTGACACTTTTCAAAATCACTTGTATTCTCAGGAAACCGGTAAATAGGTAACCACAAGAGTTTTTGGTGGATGAGACGTCGTCGCATCACGTTATTCATTTTGGTCACATGTATTTGATATCATGTAAAAAATGTTTTGAACATAATGTAAACTTATTAAATATTCAATACAATGGTTGTAAGGCCTTGATTATCTATTATTCAATTGTTATGATGTTGTACATGAAGTCATCCGTCCCCATACGTTTCCGTCGTTCTGGTTTGGAGGTGTGACCCTTCAAAGTGAAATTTCAGAATATTAAAAAAAATTACATTAGGATTTAATTTATGACTTATCCAATATTGTTCATTTTAGACAACCATTTTAGATCTAATGTTCTTCATTTTATACAACCATTTTAGACTACCATTATAACACCAAGTCCTGGTATGTCTTTATTGTTTAAGGTTGTTATTAAAGTATGAATTTTTGGTGGCCACGACGTGGCGGATGGATCCCCACGATGTGGCCATGCCCTTTGGACACACATATTTTAAGTGACCGCCACGACGTGACAACTGTTTAATGAGAAACCCTAATATCTGGGGTTTGCGCCCCTATTTAAGGGAATATGATGGCTATGCTTGCTCACTCTCAACCTCCATCATACTCTCTCAGCCTCCAAGCAAACCCTAGCCTCTATTTTTGCTCCATAAGCCTTTTGTTTTGATTTTTGGGGATTAGAAGGAGAAGAAGGTGACATTTAGACTTGGATTCAACAAGCAACTCTTCTCATCATCTCGTGGTGCATCTTCTGGACTCTTACAAGTCCTCAAGTTCCAAGCTTTTTGGTTTATTGTGCATATATTTTCCATGCCTTATTCTTCATGTTGGGATTCCATAAAGTTGCTAACTTTATGGATCCTAGAGTCTCTTTGTTGGTAGGAGTGTTGGATCTGAAGTTTTATAGAGTTTTAAACTCTTGCATGAGACCTTGGCCCTTTTTACTCTATTTTGATCTAGCTTGAGTTCAAGACATGCATTGGACATGCATGTCTATAAAAGCAACAATCTTTGTGGTCCATTGGATGAGAGGATGCCTTCTGGAAAGTTTGAATGGTTGGTTTGATGGATTAAGAGCTTATTGGATTAAATTGATCTGAACGGTCCCCACGACGTGACGGTGACAGCTTTGCTTCTATTTTGTCGTCTTGCTGCCACGACGCGTCCAAGGAAGGTTATAACGTGGCAGTTAGCTGTAGGTTGACTTTTGACTTTGACCAAGTTTGACTTAGGGGCATTTCAGGTATTTTGGGTTGTAGTCTGAGATTTAGTCACTATTTGATGTATAGTTGGCCTGTAGAGCTAGTATTCAGAGCAATGTTTTGTTCAACTATCTTCAGACTGTGAGGTGAGTTTTCCTCATTGTACTTGTGGGTCGAAGGCACCAATGTCGGCTCACTAGGTTATATATCATGGTATATAGAATGTTGTTATGTTGTAGTGATCTGTTAGATATGTATCATGATATATAAGATGTTGTTATTGTTGGGTTTTGAGCATTCTAACACTCCTATGGTGTACATGCAACCCTATAAACCTCGGATCTATGTTTTCTCTATAATACATGCAAATAAGAACTTTCCAAGGCTTTAATCCTAACTAGCATATTATGAAGTTCTTATACTACAAAGTACTAGTTAGATGACATACCTTTTGATGTAGCTTGATGTCTTCAAGCTTTAAGAGCTTAGCCCCAATAGTGTGGAAGCCTCAAATGGAATCACAAATCACCAAAACACCTTGGAAGACTTTAGAGAATATAGATACTTGGTTCTCTCTAGTGAAATTGGCTAGCCCTTCTTAGTGTACCACACTAGTGCCTATTTCACCAACCAAGGACATCTTTATATAGTGTGGAGGATTAGGGTTAAACCCTAATACCCATGACTTTTCATTTCCTAGGATCCATGGGTTAAACACTCCATGGACTATCCATGAAATCTTAGCCCAACCTAAATGAACTTGGCCCATTCCATATATATAAGAGTCCATATTTAATTAGTTCCTTTTGATCACTTAATTAATTATAAATTAATTCTTGATCAATACTAATTAAATAATATGATTCCATATTAATATATTAAAACTTATAATATATTAATATTAATCATAAACATACTATTCTCAAAAGATTATCCATATAAATTGTGTCGGTGAAGTGCAACCCAAATGGACCATGCCGGGTCGGGTCAAGTACATACCAAATATAGTTATGGACTTAGACATTAATCCAACAGTTATGCTGTGGTGATCTGTTTGTTTGTCTGTCTTTTTGATTGGTTATATGTTTATTTGTTGCATATGTCGATATAGTGTGGTTTTGGGTTGAGGCTTTACTGCTATGTGTGTGAGCCAACATACCAGGTTATTCCAGTCTGATGACTGATTGGACCCATTACATATTGACATTCCAATTTGATGACTGACTGGGCCGATACATTCCAGTCTGATGACTGATTGGGCCGGGGTAATCTAGTCTGATGGCTGTGGACCCGAGGGTAATTCAGTCCAATAACTAATTGGACCCAACATGCATGATTGTATATGTTATATGTTGTGTGGTGGTACTTTGGGGAAACTCACTAAGCTATGACTTACAATTTAAGTTTATTGTTTCAGGTACTTCAAATGATCGGGTAAAAGCAAAAACGTGATCGTACACATCCTTCGGTGATATGTTTGGGAGACTTTGTTACAATATGATTTTGGGATATTTGTATTTGATACTTGGTTTTTTAAATTAGGTGTTGTTTGAAAACAATGATTTTACTTAATGAAAAATGAAAACTTTTATGGTGGTTTTGGGATGTTACAACCATTTCACGCCTATAAATAATTTCTATATTATGTTAGTTAACATTTTGACAATCTAATCTAACTCTCAAGTACCAACAATACACATATGATATTAGAAATTAGTCCATCCAACAAAAGACACCAAAGAAAGTTTTTTAGCCTTCCACAATTTGAAAAAAGATGATTATGGTCGGTTTGAGCTCCTATTTGTTGACATGGTTGCATGGTAAAAATCATTCTTAATACAAAATTACTTCTGCATTTTAAGTTTGATTAAAGTGTTACAAATGTTTGTCAAATAATTCATAAATCCAGGTGTTTCTAAACTGCTTAGAACCATTGATCATAATAGACAAAACCTCTTAAAAAAATTTTAGAAGCCATGTTCTAACAGTTTCTATAGATGAAAATCATTAAATCTCACTTCCAACATATGGAGTGAGCAAAAGAAAGAAAGCAACGAATCATGCATATGGTTTTTAATGAAGCTAAATGAATGCCTCAAAAAGGTCGAAAAATTAGCCAATCATATATGCGGATAATTTCACTTACATGACATACTTTATAAGGTAAGTTACCACATCAATAACCTCAATCAGTTATCAACTTTATATCGTTAAAAAAATTATTAACAAAAACAAGTCAACTTTATAGAACAAGTAAATCTGGAATTGAGAAAAAAAAACACAGAACTTTATGCCGTCAGAAAAAGAACACATAAAAAGGAAAATACAACATTATGTGGAATCCAAAGGTGCAATAGATACAAATCTTTTGCATCAGTAAACCTTAAGCCAAAAGTTGATTTAATAAAATCTAATCGTTTTAGTGTTGTCATTGAAGCAAATATGTGATCCTTGTGAGTTCTTATTGTGCTTTGTTTTAAGGTCAATTGCCTCTTAGACCGGTATTATATGGATTTACACCTCTTTCGTAACCCTTGGGTAGGAGTGTAAACGAGTTGAGTCTAACCTAAGCCCAATTAAGTTCGAGCGTGGCTCGTTTCGAGCCTTTTATATATGAAACTCGAGCTCGGCATGTGAAAGATCTATCAAGTTTGAAAGTTATAAAATTTTATCAAACTCAAGCTCGTTTCTAGCCTTAATATAAAATTCTATATTTCCTTTACTTTAAAATTTATTTGTTAGAAAGTTAATAAAATCCGAGACCTACGATAAATTATGATGTGGACTCAACCATTTGTCCATTTGTCCATTTGTACTAACCTTTCCAAATTCCAAGCACCACGTCAAAATGAAAAGTATCATTTCTATTTTCTCATTTTCCTAGTTATAAAACATCTTATCTCTTCAAGTTTATTCTCTATACCAACGTGGGATACATATTCTCTTTATCCCATGCCTCTTTAAGTTTACCAACGTGGGATACATTTTGATTATAATACATATTCTCTTTATCCGATACACTATCATTATCTTCAACATTCCTCTTTTAAATACTTCAAAACTATAATTATCTGATATTTAGATAGATGTTTATGTTGCATTAATTTTATTTTTGATAAAATTTTTCATGATAATTACTTACCTTTATGAAAGATGATAATTAATTATCTAACATATATGTTGTTTCGAAGTATCTTTTACCAATTACATTATAAAAATTGCATTTTTTTTACACTATGACCAAGTCAAGGCCAGTTAAAAATATTGTAGCCTTGACATTAGTTCAAAGCTTTACATGAATGATCCTACTACTAAGTGTCTTAAATCTTAACCAACTAACCTAGCAACAAAAACATTTCCAACAAAATCCACATTGACGTTCCATATGATTAAAAAAGGGAACCAACTTTGCATTTATGTTTGCTTTGACATAATTTTAGTAAAATGTTTTGGTTGATATTATTTGCAATCCGATGTATTTTGTAGGTTGCTAATCATTTTTTCTTTGATTTATTTGACATCAAATGACATATGACATGCTTTTTGTAATAGTTAAATCTATATTTTGCAATTAAAAATGAACTTATTACACATTTTTATCTACAATAATGCTAACTTTTTGAGTTTTGACAATCATTATTCTATTTTCTACTGAGTTTTTGCAACAAATTAATCCTTATTTTTGTAGGAGTACACAAATACGAGTTTTTGCATAATGTAAAAAAAATGTTAGAAGTATAAACATATAAAGATTAAGGAAAAAATATCACTTGAGAGATTGATTTTTTTTTTTATTTACGTTTATGTTTTCCCTTTACAAATTATTGAAGATGACTTGATACATTCAAAAAAATATTAGCGCAAAATCTTTTTGAGTTTTGACAATCATATATGATGACTTGTTGGAACATAACCATGGTAACAGGAACACATGACTTGTTTGACAATCATATATCATGGATCAGATTCAGATAGACATATAGCTCACCGTGGGTGACCCAATGAAGCGTGAGTTTGTTGATCGGAAAGACCTCTCATACGGATCAAAATCAGTATCCACCCCCGTTCTCATTCTCCTGTACTCTTCCAGCATTTGCCCCAGTGACTCCATGATTTCCGTCATCGAAGGTCTGAATCCCCTCTCCGCCTGTTAACAACAATCATCAACTGTCTTTTACAAACAAATCAATTCCTTTCAGTTCATCTTCATAATAATCAAGCCAATACCTGAGTACAAAGCGACACAATATCAGCATATCGCGACAGAACCTTTGGGGGAATTGTCTTCCTGATGCCTGCTTCAACCATTTCATCCAACGATTCACTGTCATGAAGTCTGGAAGAAGCCCATTGCACTAGCGAACTCTCGTCTCTCAGTGGATCTCTGTTTTTTTTTTTTTCAAAAAAAATAAAATAAAATCACAACAGATCTCAACGGAAAAAGACGAAGATGAATGTAACGTACCCATCGAAAGGCTTCCTTCCAGTCAAAATCTCCAAAAGCAGCACTCCAAACGCATAAACGTCGTCCTTTTGGTTACCAGTTCCAGGTTTCGTGTGTTCATAAGAAATGCCACCGGTATCCGTCTCAGAAGCCTAATTAAATCATCATCATCATCCTTAAGCAACACAATCAGAAGAATAAAAAAAGGAGAAGAATTGTCGTGGGAGCCAGAAACATGTACCTGAGCTCTAGCACTGCTGATTGTTAGGGGCTTCAAAACAGCGAGATAGCAGTCGGAGATCCGAGGCGTTAGATCTTCATCAAGTAAAACATTAGCAGCCTTCAAATTTCTGTGAGCTAAAGGAGGCGCACATGTCGTATGCAAGTAGCTGAATTAAACAGCAACGAAAATGACATTCAAAATTATCGAAAATCAATCCCTAGAGAAAAAGGAAAATTGAAAATTGTGATATGCTTACTTCAAAGCTCGAGCGATTCCAAGAGCGATCCGAAGACGAAGCCCCCAAGATAAAGGCATGTATGCTTCCGAATGCAAAGCATAATCAAGAGACAGATTTCTTACATATTCATACACAAGCATATGCTGCCCTTGTTCCACACAGTATCCATGAAGCTGTATGATGTTTGGATGTCTTACACGCGATGCATTCCAAATCACCTCCAAAAACTGCTGTTCTTCGTGAAGAGATAATGCCACCGTGTTTATACACTTCACTGCAAACACCTAAAACACACAAAAAAAATATCATGTCTACAATTATGATCAATACTCTGTTACAAAACTTTGTAAACTGATTCAGAATTTAGTTAATTACTTGTCCATCAGGGAACTCTGCTTTGTACACAGATCCGAGAGAGCCTTCTCCAAGAAAATTACTTCGGTCAAAGCTATTTGTTGCTAATTGCAATTCTGCCACTGTGTATAAAGTTGCACCGATTGGCATTCTACTCTTTTTAGCAAAGCTTCTTCTTCTATTCACTCTCACAACTTTTGTACGAACTGGAGCTGCATGCCTTGGGCCAGTGGTGGGTGAGCTGATAACTGACACTTCTGGGCTCTCGTCAAGAGCTGTCGACGAACAATCTGTATATCCAACACAAAATTTTTGATTAAAAAAAAAGAAGATAACAGAAACACATTTATGATTTTAACAAAAATTAAATTTGACTTGCCTCTGGGCATACTGACTGGAAGAGAGGGCTGTGACCCTTCACTGCTGGCCGGTCTTCTAAGCTTTCTAGAATGATTACGCAAGCGAATCACAATGAAGATTACAAAACATGCTGCCATTAGAGCACCTACACCATAAAAAATGACCACGTGGCCTGATTTTTTCTTCTTGTGGTTGACAGGCTCAATCAAAGGATAACTCTTGACTGCACTTGATGACTCTGTAGATGGTGGAGAAGTATTGTTTTGCTGCTCATTTGGATTTTCCATGGGGAAATCCCATGGTGGACTGTTGTCCCCTTTATCAAACATATTACCTCCAAACCATAGATTGTGTATAGTTTGGAATTGTTTTGGAATGATTCCACTGAAATGGTTATCTTGTATGTTCCTGAAATTGTGTGTATATTTATATTCAGCATCATGAAAAGAAAAGGAACTATAGAAAAATGTCAAAAAAGGACTTACAGATCCGTTAGTTGAAGGTCAGCTAGAAAGATGACTGACCCTGTGAATTCATTATGCTGCAAGAACCTGCAGATTCATTCCATTCCAACAATCAATAAAACAGTACAAATGGCATAAGTGTAAATATTAGTCAATTGGAAGGTAAACTCACAGTCTTGACAGGCCTCTCAGTGTTCCAAATGAACTTGGTAGGTCTCCGATAAATTGGTTGTATGAGAGGTCCCTGTGAAAGAAGTCAATAAGAGTCAAACATATATGCAAGTGTTCTGATTCATAGTGAGAAAAGTTCATATCATGCATACATTTCTTTCAGACATGATAAGCCTGTAAATACATTCCCAACAGGCCCTGACAAAAAATTGTGGCTCAAATTCCTGCAAGAGAGAAAGATTGTGATCATGTGATTGTTAAGTGATGGAAAAATTAAGGGGAGGGGAGATTCCTTACATGTGTCGAAGATTTTTCATGGAAGAGATTGAGTAAGGTATGTATTGACTTAAGTTGTTGCAAGCCAAATTTCTGCATTCATGGAATTTTTGGTTCATGGAATGAGTAATTTTATATACAAAATATTTGTAACAGAGTTTAGTGAATCTTACAAATGAGTTAGATTCAAAGGTAGACCATATGGAATTTCACCATAAATGTTGTTGTTGCTCACATCCCTAGTATAGAAAGCACCTCACTTTAGAAAGTTGGATTTATTTATACAATAAAATGTATCGTGATTTACAGTTGCATGATAAAAAGAACTTACAGTTGCTTCAAGTGATGGAAATTATTGAGCTGATAGCCAAGGTTTCCAGTGATGTTTAGGTTGTCAAGTTTACTGTCAGTTAAGTGAAGGAAGGTAAGTTTATTGTAAATCATCAAGAAAGTATACTCTGTTTGCAATGCACATAAAAGTGACTCTTTGAAATGGTGGGATTAAACTGAATGGAGGAAATACTTAAAGTTTACATTTGGATGATTGAAGAACCAGCACAGGAAATTCCAGTCCATGATTCTTGACATGGATCACCACCATTTGATTTCCATCCTTTGAGCTGAGGTGGCGTATTAAAAGATCTATACAGATCTTGTAGAGCTCTAACTGTAGAGATTGCACAAAAAGTATTAGATACTGTGCTTTGATTAGGATTAAATCCTAGGCTATCAAGTAGTTCTTGCAATTGCTGCTGTGGGGTATGCATTACATAGATACACCAACATCATTCAGTATAACACAAACTGTAGAAAAAAGCCAAAATCAAACGTTTTCACTGTAGTATGAATTTTAATCAAAGGCTGAAATCAAATTTTGACGCTGTCATTCTCTCCAAAGAACGATAAACCCTAAATCCCACAATAAGAAATCAAATCTCTGTAATTCATCATCAAGAGACAGAAGTTCATAGACTGTACTATAACTTGGAAGAAAATGAAACTAGGGTTCGTAACAGAAATTCAGTTGATAATTCACTAAGAGAACATACAAATCAGAAGAAGTCTCTGAGAATCGAGAAGATACCATCGGAATTATCAGTATGCGTTGAACCCTGTGGCACCAGAAACACCAACAACGCAAACACATTGAAGTACAAGCATCTAAAGCGACAAGTCATTGTTGAAAGTTATCTCGGTAGACAAATTAGCCAAATACTTCTTCAAAACCGCCTGAAAACATCAAAGAACATGATTATAAAGAGCGTATTTCACTTATAAGAATCAAAATGTGATTTATACTTAACTGCACGATGAATCAACTGAGCGATTTATCATTTATGTTAAAAACGAGAAAAGCATCAGTTAACCACTTTGCAATCAAATACTCTCATAGAAATCCACAATTCGCACACGATTTAGATCATTTGATACAAAATATTCACTGTTCTAAGAGATAAACAAAAACGTACGACCAGTATATCCATCAAAAGCATAAACCTATGAATATGAAACCAATCGAAGAAACCATTAAAGAAAATTAGGGTTCTCGATCTATCTTCGAAGTGCCTGTTCTCTGTAAAACTGTCATTTAGTGAGAGAGTGTTGAGAGAGAGAGAGGGAGAGGTGGAATGGCGGTGAGTTGCAGAGAACGATAGGCGGGTAAAAAGATTACGGAGTGCAACGTCAGCAAATAAACAGTTAGTTTGTTACGTTCGCGCGCCCATGGTGCTACGAATAAAGCACACATGATATAAATTCTGTAAATTGTGCATAATCAGGTGTACATAAGGGATCAATTCGGAATAATCATCGTTTTCTTTTAAATATTTGTATATTGGAAAAATGAAATACATAAAAAAATCAATGTGATTCTGCCAATGTTTAAATCACTATTTAAAAAAAAAAGTAATCAAGTATTTACAAAATTAATTACAATGTGTATACAGGTAATATATTTTATATTTTTTTGAATTATATAACAAAATTGTTTTATACTGAGTATACACGAGGCTTTATATTAGTACCAAAAAAGTACATTAAGCATTACCTATTTAACCTAATGTAAATTGATATAAATAGATGGAAAAAAGTTTTAATATTTTGGAAAAAGTTTTAGTAAAATTCTAAATTTATTTTTTTAACAGAAAAATCTAAATTATATAACTTTTTGAATAGAAAAAACCTAAGAAAACAATTAATTTATTCAATTTAGTTTATTTTTACATGTTCAACAGGTCATAGTGTTAAATCATTAATTTTTCCAAAATAATGAGATTTTTCTGTAGATTTTGTCAAAAATTATATATAAGGTATAAATGTATTGTTTACGTATTTATATCTATTTTTACGTATTTATGTAATTTTTAAGTTTTTATATGTATATGTTTACATATTTTAAATGTATAGACGTATTTTTTTTTTATTTATTTTAAAATGTTTTATATATTTTTATTTGTTATTTTTTATGTATTACATTGTAACATCCCCCTCTGGCACGTATCACAATATTGTCCGCTTTGGGCCACTCGACACGAGGACTTCCCAGGGGGTCACCCATCCTGGTACTACTCCCGCCCGAGCACGCTTAACTGCAGAGTTCTTATGGGATCTGCTGCCCTCACGGCTTTAAAACGCGTTGTAACAAGGAAGGTATCCACACCCCTTATAAGGAGATATTTCGTTCTCCTTCCAAGCCGATGTGGGATCAGATCTAACCCACTTTCACCTCCATTATAGGGTTCGACGTCCCCGTCGAACACATCGACCCGTGCCCTGGCTCTGATACCATTTGTAACAACGTTATTAAAATGAGTGGTTTTTGAAAAGTTTTAATTGTTGTGAAATTTTGGATGTTGTAACATCCCGAAATAACGAGGGTAGAGTTGAAGGGCCAAAAGTGTTAATTGGGAAGAGTGACTCGGCGAGTCCATGGTTGGACTCGGCGAGTAGAGTCGCGGCTTGACCGCGTGTTAAGTAGCCGACTCGGCGAGTCGATGAGATAGACTCGGCGAGTAGGCGCTGGGTGGAGAAAACCCTAACTCTCGGGATTGAGCCGTATATGAGGAACATCATGTTCCTTCCCCAGCCTCTTTACTTCTCTCTTGAGTTCTAGAAACCATAAATCGCAGAGGAGCTCCATTGTTGAGTGGATTGAAGCTTGAAGAAGTAATCATTGAAGAAATGTTGTGGGAATTGAAGGCTTGGGGCAAGGGGCTTTACTTGGAATCAATTTCATGGCAGTTGGAGGCGTCCATTGGAGGTAATATCTCGTTCTTGGTCTGATTGTATGTTATTTCTTCATTTTGGGGTTGTGGATCTTGCCTATGGATGTAATTGGAATGGTTAGTGAAGCTTGCAAGTCCCAAACCCTAGTTATGAGTGAATATGGCCTAGATCTCTATGGATTCCCGTAAAGATTGCCACTTTACGTGATGGATGAATTGTAGGGGACTAAATCTATGTTTTGGATCAATTGGAGGGTCTGGAATGCTTCTGAAAGGGTTCAGATCGGTGGTACTCGACGAGTTGGAAGAACAACTCGGCGAGTCGGATGAAGATGGCTTGGAACTCGGCGAGTTGCATGAACAACTCGGCGAGTAGGTTGAAGATAGCCTTAGACTCGACGAGTCTGTTCTTAGACTCGGCGAGTCTTGTCGAAGAGTCCCGATATTCTCTGGTTGATTCGAGAATCGGTGAGTCAAGGGATGACTCGGTGAGTCGAGGGCGAGTGGACTCAGAGTTGTTGAACTCGGCGAGTCTCGGGGTGACTCGGCGAGTTAGATCGCGGATTGAGTGAAATTCTGAGTATGGGGACTCGGCGAGTCATAGGGTTGACTCGGCGAGTAGGGTCAGTCAGGGGTTGACTTTGACCTTGTCTTTGACCAAGGATTGACCAGTGGTTCCAGGGGTATTTTGGTAATTGCTGTTTATTGTTTAGGTTCAGTGCATTGGTGGCTGTCCAGAGGTGGAGATCGTATCAGTGATCGGAGCAGCTTGAGCTATCTGTTCAGTCGGCAGTTTCGAGGTGAGTTATCCTCACTATATCGCTAGGGTTCATGGCACCAAGGCCGACCCTTTTATCGGATGGAAATCCGGGTAGTTGTCATTACATGATATGGGCCGGAAGGCATTGCTATGTGGACCGGAAGGTCATGGCCTGGAAAGGCGTATGTATGCATTTAGTATGTTGACTGATTCGTAGGGTAATGTTATGCTAGTGGCCGGCTAGACCGGTATCTTGTTTAGAGTAATGCTATGATATGTGATCTGTTGATCGATTATTGTCTGTGAACTGCTATATGACTATGTGTTATGATTGCTAGATCTGGGGTGTGACCCGATATGTAGGGTCGTTCTATGATTTGTTATGTTATGTATGCGTTTTATGCTATGGGCCGGAAGGCAATATGTTATGGGCCGGAAGGCAATATGTTGTGTTATGGACCGGAAGGTCGGCGTGGGTAGGACCGGAAGGTTTACCCAGCAGGGACGGAAGTCCCCTGAGACACATGGACCGGAAGGTCGTGGCCTGGAAGGGCGTATATGTGGTTGGTATTTTGGGGGTATCTCACTAAGCTTTTGGGCTTACAGTTGTGGTTTTATGTTTCAGGTTCTCAAGAGTCTGTGGCAAGGCAAAGGCGTGATCGTACCGTTCCTCGCGTTGATGTTTATGATATGAACCTGGGAAAATACTCTGTTAAATAATGTATTGAAAACCTTTTGTAACAACGTTATTAAAATGAGTGGTTTTTGAAAAGTTTTAATTGTTGTGAAATTTTGGATGTTACATACATATTTATATGTATTTTTACATATTTATGTATTTTTTAAGATTCTTATATAAATGTTTATGTATTTTAAATATATATAAACGTATTGTTTACATATTTATATGTATTTTTACTATCTTTTTTATGTATTTTTATGTGTTTTCTATGCATTACATATTTATATGTATTTTTTACATTTTTGTGTATTTTTTTGAAGCTTTTGATATAGATGCTTATGTATTTTTTATATATTTTATATGTATAACTATATTATTTTTACGTATTTTTTTTACTTCAATTCGTCCAATTCTCACAGTTTCTTCGAATATGTTTAGATGATTTTCCTACATACTCATATATTTTAAGCTAATGTGAAAAGCTTAAAATATGTGGGTATGTGGGAAAACCATTTAGACGTATTCGAAAAAGCTGTGAGAATTTGATGAGATGGTGAAAATGACTTGAAATAAAAAAATATATAAATATGTAAAAATAATACAGTTATACATTTAAAATATATAAAAAAACATAAACATCTTTATAAAAAACTTTAAACAAATACTTAAATATGTAAAAATACATATACATACGTAATACATAAAAAACACATGAAAATACATAAAACAAAATATGTAAAATACTTAAAATACATATAAATTCATAAAAAATATGTATATACATTTAAAATGTATAAACATCTATATAAGAAACTTAAAACAAATACATAAATAAGTAAAAATACATATAAATAAGTAGTATATAAACATACATAAAAAAATGTAAAATACTTAAATATACAAATAAATACGTAAAAAAATACATTTATAAATTTAAAATACATAAAACATGAACATATACATATAAAACTTAAAAAATACATAAATACATAAAAATACGTAAAAAAAGACATTTATACATTATATACAATTTTTGACGAAATCTACAGAAAAGTCCTATTATTTTGAAAAAAATTAACGGTTTGGTCCCATGACCTGCTGAACAAGTCAGAATGGTTAAAGTGAATAAAATAACTGATTTCTTGTACTTTTCTATTCAAAAAGTTATATATACTCAGAACTTTTATGTTAAAAAATATAAATTTAGGACTTTATTAAAAAATTTCCCAAAATATTAAGATTTTTATGGAGATTTCCCTTGATAAGCAAATGATATATTTTAACATAAATTGAATAAAATGAATATTGCATGTTCAAATGTTCAAAATATTATACCTGGGAGACATTCTTACATAAATAAATATTTAACTAGTGTTATATCGTTAGATATATGAATATTGATAAAACACGGTTTCATGTTAAAATTTATTTTATTATATATATATATATATATATATATATATATATATATATATATATATATATATATATATAGAGAGAGAGAGAGAGAGATATGTATGTTCAAATGAGGAAAAAAAGGCGTGTCATTTATGTTTTACTTAACGGAAGGGCTTATGTGTAATTTAACATTTCTATTCTCCAGGCTTTGGTTATTCTCGCACGAAGCAGCGGCACCCCACTCCGATCCTTCCCTCCGCCCAATACCGCCTACTCCCGTTAATCTGAAAGACACCATCAGTCACTAGCGGAGTTTACCACCACTAGAATCGAGAAGTTGATTTTTGATGAAATAAAGAACATAATTGAAGTATTAGATCGATTGAAAAAGGGAAAGGAGATGTCAGTCGCTTAGATCGAAGGAGCTGAAGTCCTTGTTCTCATGGAAGATTTCTGATAATCCGTCACCAGGTGAGTACACTTATCGATTTGATTTCACAAGTTACTCCCAATTAATTATGAGAAAGAATCCGATTATCTCTTTTAGATTGGATTCATGGATTGGTCTAGGGCTTAGTGGAATCCTATTATCAACACCTAACTTAACGCTAGTTAAAAAATCGACAAAAATAGGATCCTTATATGGTGAAAGTTAACATCGAGGAAGAGTTTTTGGTGTCACAAACCAACTGTTTGATAAAAGTCCTCTTAAAAATTTTCATAGTGGAGTTGGATTCATGGATTGGTCTAGGGCTTAGTGGAATCCTATTATCAACACCTTAACTTTGAACCCTCATTAAGCCAAACATTAAGGCCCTTAGGTTAAATTGAATTTCAAATCTCTATAGCCTAATAAGTAACCAACAATCATGTTAAAAGTGATAAACTTAAGGCTTAACCATGAATTCCTTAATAGAATACCAAAAACGATTTAGAAGATATTATGATCAATTTCCTAAATCTGTCCTCCAACTTCTAAAATTCGTGCAAATCAATACGAACATCTAAAAATCATGAGACTTAGTTTTCTGGAAATCTTAGTGTGTCTAATTTCTTCAAACTTTGAATCACATTTCGAAATTCCAAATCCTTGAGGGGTAAAATTGGCAATCTTCTCAGACTGGTCCATGCTGTCACAAATTTCATGCACTGTCTTCAAAAAATCATAATAAATTCATCAGAACTCTAAATGTCAAAATTCCAAAGCCTATAGTTAGATATGGATGTATAATTTCCAACATATAAATGGCCTGATGTAAATCTTAGTATATTGATACAGTTTATTCAAAGAGTGTTGAGTGGTCCAAAAAATGACAGCAAAAAGTTACCAACTTGTAAATTTAATATAAAATAAGCCAAAAATCATTAGAATGAGATCTTTATATTTCTAAAAAGATAAAAGGGGGAATTTGTGATTATAATTTTATCAAAATTTAAAAATGGGTTGAAAGGTAAGAAAAAATATCATTATTTGAGCATCCTTGTAACATAAGATTCTATTTACTCCTCTCCTCAAGTTTTTGTAGTCTGTTACCTTCGCCCCTACATATTCATATCCTCCTTTCAAAACTGCTTGTATTTTGTGAGCCATTGTCGGACCAATTTTAGCTTTTGATGCACGTACTACAAACTCTTTTTCAAAATATGACATATTTCTTGCCTTTTTCGTATAAGGTCTTTCCTCGATACTTTCCAGTGGGTGGTTGTGCATTTCAAAGAATTTCTTAACTTTGTAATATGTTGTTCCATAAACATTTTCAAATATAATCTTTGTTGTGCACCTATAAATTATCTTGTTTGAATTTGGTTTTCTCTTGATAGAACTTGTAGCCAACGTATCACAAGGTTTTGGTTTATCCTTGCCACCCCTATTGCATATAGCATATTTTTCTTTTATTATTTAGTTATTGTATTTTGATTGACTACTCAGTCTTGTATGAAAACCTGCCATTTCTGCATAATCCGTATATATTTTTACTGCCAAATTTAGTAATTTGAAAACACTGTTTACAATTGGTACAAATTCTGTAGGGACATTTGGTTTATATTAAGATTCTTCAATTATGTTACTGCAATATGATTCATTTGTTGAATTGGAACTTTCACCTGATAAAAGAAGGGAATGACAAATATGTTATTATATAATTTTATGTTGTAATAATCATATGTGATTAATGATATGTATTTATATTTTAGTATAAAAATCATATATGATTTTAGATATTAATATATTATTAGATGTTAAATCATATGTATTTGTACATTGTATTATATGATTGATCATATAATATAGTATGTAATCATAAATGATTATACGTATTAATTTATAAATAATCATACTTGATATTGTTTAATCATGTATGATTAATCATATGTATTTGTAGTTTGTAATATATGATTAATCATATTTTATGATGTATAATCATATATGATTATTCATCCAAATATAATATTAATATAGATTTCAATTTGAAAACATATATGATAAATCATAATTACAAACTATAAATACATATGATTAATCATAGATATGAAAAGTCCTATATGATTATTCATCCTTATATGATTAAATCACATATTGTATTGTATAATCATATATGATTTTTCATAATTTGTGTTGTATAATAAAAGAATGAGAATGAAGTGTAGAAACTGTAATGTAATATGTAGTATTAAAACGAATTAGTTATACCTTCAGTACGAATCGTATTTTGAAGTTCTTCAGAAGTAAAAGAAATTGAATCGATTTGTTCGTCGTTACGAGATGAATTGATTTCAGCTATAATAGTATCAGTTGCGATCGACTTGTCAATTTCTTTTGGATTCGACATCATTTATGAAAATTGATTTTGATTCAATTTTCAAATGTTTTGTTTATGATTGCGAGGTGCTTGTTTCTTCGATTTGAGAATTATATCTCATATTTATGAGGATATGAACTGATGCTCTGTTTCAATCGTTTTTTCGATTTGAAGATTGCGATTAATTTGATAACAGATTCAGTAAAAATAGGATCTTTTTTATTATATTGAATAATTGTTGAAGATTGGATGATATGATTACGTGACTGATACTGAAAATCATTGATTTAGCGATATGATGATTTTTAGAGAAGGAAGGTGTCCGCTTTCTGAACATTAATTTGAAGTTTACTATTATACCCCCATTTAACAGTTGATGTTAAGTTCCATTCACTGATATTTAATCTCACAATCTCTAACGTTTAAAGAATTAGATAATGTGGTATGTCTCCCAACTCTTTGATTTATTTAAAATGTAATTGGAGCCGTTTACATTGGTATACAATCTACTGATGTAGAATACAACTCTCCTTAGTGATAAAATATATATTTTTCTTTTAGTTTTATTAATTATGAAAACATATTTTCTAACATTTTAAATTTGTTTATGCTTGTATTTGAGATTAAAGCATCTCTACGTAACGATTGGATATAACTTATTACACATAATTTTTTGTAGTTATGGTTTAGATTGATAATAAAAATTGATTATGTTATGTTAAGTGTTAGATCGTATTAGGCTTGGTGTAGTTGGTATTTATTATATTGGTTATGATGTATATCATTTCCTAAATTATAGTAATTGACCGATGTATTAATAAAAATCAAAGATGATAAGATAGAAATTATACCAAACTCTATTTATGGTACTGCCAATAAATAATAGATGATGTTACCCCTCCCCCGTTCTCGGCATCTCCATAAAATCTACATGGCTATTACAAGGATCTTTTTGAACCATAGCCACAATCCCAAATTTCCATCGTAGCTGTCTCTGTAAACTCAGTAGCTGTCTTTGTAAACTCAATCGCCACCAACATTCTTTGTACATATAGTTCACCCATGACTTTTAATGAACATGAACTTTTGGACCCACCATGAATTAGGGGGGGGGGCAACTCATCACTCCTTATAATAGTGTGGATACCTATCCTGAATGGTCGTGTTTTAAAGCCTTGGGGGAGGGAGATCAACATTGTTTCATAGTGCGAGACATCTTGTTATTAAGACAAAATTCATGGAGATTATCCCATAGGTCTTCCACGGTGAAATTATCATTCGAGATAATTTGGAGTAGGTTCCGGTCACAAGTGGAATAGAACCATGACTTGGCTCTTGAATCAATAGACTCCCAATCTCCATCTCCTTCACTGGTTGGTTTGGATAGCTATGTGACCAAGGACCTTAGCACCCTTGAAAATATCTTGAAAAATTATGCACCATAACTTATACTTGGATCCATCTACTGTTATTTTAAAACTAAACTGATTGTAAACATTCATAACCGCGTAGACAAGTTGTTGAGCAGTAGGTACAGTAGTAGATGAGGATGTAGGGGTGGAGGAGGACATGATACCGGAAAATCAATTTTAAAATGATATAAAAAGCAAAATAAAGATCAAGGAACTTACCACGAGTTGAAGAATTATAGCAACATAAATTGTACTACACACGTGAGGGAGATGCGATGATGGCAGCAGGAATAGGAAGACTTGAAGATCAGAAAACGACAGTAGGTCTTCTTGCATGACAACCCTAATCAATGAGCATGACGATGGCTTGTATCCGAATAAAAGAAGAGCTCAAATAGTATTCGCGGTGATGATCGATGAGTCAGTTGTGGACAGGAACATGAGACGTTGACTTTGTGCAGGAAGTAGTAGGCGCCGAAAAAAAATCATAGGCTCGATACCATGTTGAATAGTGAAAAATACCACGTTAGGGTTTCTATTTATTCCATACTGTAACAACAGCAAAATTCAGGTCAAAATTTAAACTTTTATAAAACCGTAATTGATTATACTAAGTGGTAAATATTGTAACAAGGTTTTCATACATATAAAGAACACAAAAATCCGAGTTATAACGAGGAAGTTATAACCATTCTAAAATTCCCGACAAAACCGGCAACACCGATTAAACGAAAAACGCGAAGTTTCAATAAAATAGTTTTTAGCCTTATGTATCTAAATGAAAGTTATATATAACATCAAACCGTGAGCGTACATAAAAGAACGTCCAAATCTGACTTCGTATGAGGAAGTTATGATTTTTCTAAGATTTGGGTATAGCAGTAGACAGCTAAAAACTCGAAATAGAGCTCGAGATACTTTTGACCAAAACAACCTAAATGAGAATCGAAGGTCTCAACATTAGTAGCGCAACGGCGAAAAGTCTGACGAAAACGGACATCGGATGAAGAAGTTATGGAATTTTAACGGACTTTTCGTGTCCCGGCCCGTTAAAAATAAATAATTAAAAATAAAGTCAAAATTTGCCAATGAAGTCTAAACGAGAGTTGTAGATCATATTTTTAGCTACGCGTGCATATAAAGAATGTCGAAAACGGAGCTCGTATGCGAAAGTTATGGATTTTACAAGTTCGGGGTCCAAAATCCGAGGCTGTCAGGCCCCACGACGTGGCACAAGCTTGCCGCGACCCGGCAAGTGACTGAGGGTGTCCAATCAATGGAAGAGGATAGGTTTTACTCCCCACGACGTGGCCATCACTTGCCACGACGTGGCACACCCCAAAAATGCCCCTATAAGTAGATTTCAAGGGCAAAGAGTTCCATTGCTCAGTTCCTTTCTTTCTCCCGTCGAAACTCTGCGTTTAAGCCCCCGAGACCCTCCCAAAGCCCCAGTTTTCACCTTCAAGTCCCGAAGGAAGGTTTTGTGTTCTCGAGATTCCCGAGATTCCCGAGAATCCCGATATTTTCCCGCGTTTCCAACTCTTCCTGTCGAAGTTCTGCTCGATTCTTCTCTCGACTACTTCAAATCAACCACTTCAATCAAGTGAGTTCATACCCCTAAAACCACACTTTAAATGCTTTTTAAACACTTTTAGGGGGGGAATACAAGTAAACACACAACTATAATCGTGTGAAACATCGACCTTTTGATATACTTTTCATATTGTTGTTTTAACTATCTTATGAAGTCATTATCATGCAAAACACCTCACAACACAACTTTACCCTCTTGGGATACAATATGTTTTATAAATAGAAATAGATTTTATTTACACGTTTGCATACTACATCATATCAAGAGTAACCATTTCAAATATAACATGATGCTTTTACAAGAAAACTCAACTCATCACGTTTTTGTAACACGGTAGAAAACGAAATCATTTCATACGAACGATTTTCATCATATTACTCGTGAACTTGTTGTTAGCAATCATGTGATGGCATATGGCTTTGTTTGTACCAAACGAAAGTCCTCACCTATAACCAGAGTCTCCTGGAGGGAGAGCGTGACAAGTGTGTATAGATCTATACGGGGCTGACAACTCCGCACCCTGACTGTTAGCTACAGCCCGTCATTTGGGGTGACAAACGTCAACATTAGGTACTGCGTCTAGTATGGTTATGAGGAACTCACAACACGCGGAAACAATGACTCATGCACGTAGTAATACTTAACTCAATCATGCTCGAGGGGTAATAACTATATTCTAGGGTATTATCGGCATGATCAAAACTCAGGTTAAAACACTTCCACAACTAGTTTTACTTAACAATAAGACTGCACCTCACTTTTAGGAAAATAAGGGATTTTCCTGGTTCAAATACATTCATTTTGTACAATAACGATTTACAACATCATTCTTTTGAGCATGTCATAGTTTCTTATAGCTTACAGTCTTGGTCATTTGAGACTGCATTTCACTTTTAGGAAAATAAGGGATTTTCCTGGTTCAAATACATATAGTACATACAACAATCTTTCAAACTCATTTCATACATCAAATAGAAAATAAGGGATTTTCTGGAAAACATACAAGCACTTTCAAATGACATACATTTTCTCAAAACACCACTTATGAACTCACCAACTTAAATGTTGACACTTTTTCTTTGAAATAACTTGTATTCTTAGGAAACCGCTAGACCAGGTAGCAACTACTTTTGAAGACTAACGCGCTGGCGTTAGTAACACATTTTGGATCACCATATTGTATTTGATTTCTTTTGCAAACATGTAACATATACAATCATGTAAACTTTTCAAATATATTTATATTATGGTGGTGTGTACTTTCTTTACTATTCAATTGTTATGATATTTGACATGACGTCCTCCGCCCCCGAACGTTTCCGCCGTTCTGGTTTGGGGGTGTGACACATACCTTTAAATATATAACCAATTATACATTTACATAAAATACCCCTATATTATATGAGAATAAAATAAACATACAATACACAATAAATAATAGACTAAAACTCCCCCTCAGTTTGAGCAAGGGGTTGTCTAATGCTTAAACTATTTCTAAAAAAATGAATAACTGTGTGGGTAGTCCTTTAGTAAATATATCTGCAAACTGATGAGGGGATGGAACATGCAAAATGTGAACCTGATCAATAACAACACCTTCTTTAACAAAATATAAATCTATTTCCACGTGTTTGGTTCATTGGTGCTAAACAAGATTATATGCTAGGTACATATCACTCACATTGTCACAAAATACAACAATGGTATGAGTTAAGGGGCAGAAAAATCCGAGAAGCAGGTTACGATGCCATGCAGCTTCAACAACTACATTAGTTACCCCCTGTACTCGACTTCGACACTTAAACGAGAGACAACATGTTGACATTTTGAAGACCAAGAGATGAGATTTTCACCTAGATACTCACAAAAACCAAGATGTGAGATTTTGAAGATCAATTTGAGGGTTTTGGGTATGTAGTGTGAGATTTGGTCCATGATTGTTGTATATGTGACTTGTACTATCACTTACTGGATCTATGAGCAGTGTTGTTGTCTGCTAGACTGTAATGTGAGTTTTCTCACTATACTTTGTACTGCAATATATGTGACATCCCCAATTTCACGGCCAGAAAAGACCGATTTGTTTATGCTTTGTTTTTAAAATAAGAGTAATCTTTTAAAGAAAACGGTTGTGGAATTTGTTCCCAAAACAAGATATAATAATAACTTATCAAAACATTTCTCAAAGAGAATGTATTTTCATTTAATAATAAAACCTCAGGATGTCATGTTCTGATACAAACATATAAGCATAAACAGAACTTACATTCAATTACACTAATGATTTATATCTCCTTTAAATCTCTCTGTGAAATATGTCTTCGTATCGATACCTGTGATACAAAGAAAACTGAGTGGGTCAGGCTTGGGAGCCTGGTGAGCATATAGGGTTTTCATCCCACAATGTTATATCATATATTTATGAATATAGAACATTCAAACTTGTACAATTTCACCATATAAATGCAACTCTTATCCCACCCCATCGATCGTTACAACGACACGATCTAAACTCTCGTATCTAAAATTTTCCTCTTTACCTGATCCCTACTCACGGATCTAAAACTAACCTTTTCACCTGATCCTTACTCACAGATCTAAAACTACCTGATCCATACTTACGGATCTAAAACTAACCTCCTGATCTGATCTATACTCCCAGATCAATAAATGTACCCAATCCATACTCCCGAAATAAGGACAATTAACTCTACCTTAATCCTGATCTGATCCATACTCCCGGATCAATAACTGTGCCCAATCCATACTTCCGGACTAGGGACAATTAACTTAGTCTTAATCCATACTCCCTGACTAATAACAAGTTTTATCTCTTTACCTGATCCATACTCCCAGATCTAAAACTAACCTCTTGGTCTATTCCATACTCACGGATCTAAAACTAGCCTCTTAATCTGATCCCTACTCACGGATCTAAAACTAGCCTCTTGATCTAATCCCTACTCACGGATCTAAAACTAGCCTCTTGATCTGATCCATACTCACGGATCTCATCTACCCATGTACTACCCAACATATTTGTAGTTATAAAATACATATACAGTTTAACTCATTAAAACCTATATAGTTCATCCATTCCACCAAAATCTCAAATAAACATCAATATATAAACACATAGCACGTATTTCATAGCAAATACTTCATACTTATGTGTTAGAAGAAAGTAACTATACACTCACTTGATTAGAAGATGATCGAACACCCCTACGGCTCTTGAAATAATCTTTTGTGACGAAACCGGGATGTTTTCCTCCAAAACCGGGCTTCACGCGGGCAGAGCTTCAGCTCGGGAATATTTCTTCTCGAGATCTTTGGGGCTTCGAGACTTGCTTCGGGTCTCGGGAATGATACCGGGGCTTCGGGATATTTCTTGCATGAAAATCAAGGCAAAACGGGAGAGAGAGAGAAGAGAAAATGAGCAAAGAAATAAGGCAGCCTCGCATTCTATTTATTGGGTGCTGAATCTGGGATTATGTTGGACGTAAATCTTGGTATGCTGGGCATACGCGACGTCATTGCATGAGTATGTACTCGAGTGACGTCATTGCATGCGTAGCTGAGGCGGTTCCAAGTACGCTGGGCGTACTCGATTAAGTAAACTTCAAACTTGCGTAACTTTCGTATACGAGCTCCGTTTTTGACATTCTTTATATCCACGCGTAGGTTAGACTAAGCTCTACAACTTTCAATTATACTTCGTCGGCTAATTTTGACTTCATTTTTATTGTTATATTTTTAACAGGCCGGGACAGGAAATGTCCGTTAAAACTTCATAACTGCTTCCTCCGACGTCCGTTTTCGTCTGTCTTTTCACCATTTCACTACTAATAATGATATCTTCGATTCTCATTTAGATTGCTTCGGCTAGAATTCACTCGATCTCATAATCGAACTTCGGGCTGCATACTGCTAAGCTGAAACTTAGAAAAATCTTAACTTCCTCATACGAAGTCAGATTTGGGCATTCTTTTTATGCACACTTTCGGTTTAACGAACTCTACGAATTTCGTTTAGATCACTAAGGCTAAACATCGCTCTAACGTAAATTCACTTTTTACGTCATTCAACGTCGTGTCGGTTCTGTCGCGAAACTTCGACAGGTCATAACTTCCTCGTTATAACTCGGATTTCAACGTTCTTTATATGTACGGAATCCTTGTAACATTTACAACAATTTATTTAAGATTATTCATTCTAAATAATCTTCTATCAAAGAGTCATTTTTGATGCTTATCATCTCTAAATTGATTAGCTCTAATCTACGGGCGTTACAATTATCTCCCCTTTAGGATGATTACGTCCCAGAATCATCAACGAAATAGGACTTGCATAATGATTCCACACGTTATTTCTTCATCCTATGTAATAACAGTAACTTCTATGTTTCCTCGAAAGAGTATTTAACTCTATGGCTTTCTTGACTGCAGACGATGCCCAATCTTGTATCTGCTTTTCGTACTATGCCGTACTTTCAATCATAACTTCCGAGTTACCAAATAAGTCCTTATTGTGGACTCCTTCTTCTTCTTAGGATAAATACTTTCCTTTATCTATTGTAACAGACCGATGGGTCGTGCTCTACTGACCACTCATCGCACGATGCGATGCTTAGGCTCGATCTTTTTAAAGTTAAATTCCAGAATGGAATATACCTTCCTTCATACTTTAATGTGATATAATCACATTTCAGCATGTAGCACTTCTACCTACAAGCTTCTTTTAACAACGAGCACGATACTATCGATTGTATTAATTTCAACCTTCTGACTTAAGTCAGATGTTACATCTAACTTGGTCCTCTAGACCACGTAACATACTTCTCACAGTCGAACTCAAATTTATATGACCACTAGGGTCGGAATAACAACCATCTTACTAGTCATTACCGAAACAAGGGTAATGACATACTCGAATAAAACGGAATCAATTACTAGCTTTTTGGTAACCTTGTGACTTTTCCTGATCTAAGTGCGAGTCCCGTGCTTCTGGTAGTATATGCATCTACTACCTTTCACACATACTCGTACTCGTCCCAGGTATTGTACCGCAGTCGACCAAGTCACCATACAAGAAAATCATACAATCATTCAACACACCAAATAACAAAACTAGGGTTTATATTAATTCCTTGAAACTATTACACAAAAGGTCAAGTTCACCCTATACTATGCCTCTAATAGGCTACACCATAAGTTACTATTCACACTGCTACTTCATAACTTGATCTTTGGATATAAAATCCTCATCCTTGATTCCTGGCGTTGTCATCTGCTTCATCAAGGATCATTTGAATTGCTCTTGCCTTTGGCTTTGTAATTTCTTCCCTTCCTGGGCAGTTTTGTTTGAAGTGTCCTTCACCACACTTAAAGCAGGCTTCTCTTTTGTTTGTGCATTCGCTGGCATAATGACCAGTCTTCCCGCATTTGAAGCAGGTCATTTGTTTAGTGCATCTCCCAATGTGCTTCCTCTTGCACTTATCACACCATTGTGCTTCTTCTTCGAACTTTTTCGAACCAAACTTTGAAAATTTTCTTTTCTCATTAAAACCTAAAGTTCCTTCTATCTTTCTCTTCTCGCCAACTTCAACCTTGCTGGCAGTCCTCCTCTTGATCATATTCGCAACAGACTTGGCAGCCCAAATAGCTGCCTCTAGAGTAGGTGCCTGACGCACATGCACCGCATACTCCCATGGGAGTTCCTTTGCGTACCGGTCGACTTTTGTCAGCTCGTCTGGGACGATGCGCAAAGCAAACTCCATCTTGTCTATGAAGGCATTAGTGTATTCATCCACTGACATGTTGTCTTTCTTCAATATCAGAAGTTTGTTCTCCAACTCCAGCAGGTTTTGGGCCGAGCAGAACTTGCGCTTGAATTGCACCAAGAACTCTGCCTAAGACAGTTGTAGTGGCTCGTTAGGGCTTAGGGTTTTCCCCAGAGTGTTCCACCAGCGAACAACGCCACTTCTGAACTGACGCACTGCAAATATGGTTTGTAACTTGCCCTTGTAACCACATGTCATAAAGGCTAATTCCATTTCCGAAATCGAATCCATGACTCCAATCGGATCCTCCTTCCCAGTGAAGGTCGATGGTTTGCAAGTCAACAAGTCTTTGTACTTGCATCCAAGTCCATCAATTCCTCCCTCCTGATGGTTTTTTCTAACTAACAGTGGGTTGGCTTGACCAATAGTCCCACTGAAGTTACCTCCCTCCGAATGCCCTCCATTCACTTCGGACTCTTCCATTTGATTTGATAGTTCTTCACGATTCTGCCTAAGCAGACGTCTCGTTTCTTCCATCTAACGATCCAACATTGTTTGAATCATCATTTGTACATCGGCCATTGTTATTGGCTTAGTTGCTGCTGCTACAACAGCCACTCGCTCAATCATAGGTGGTTGATTCCTGTTTTCATTTGCGTTTCTAGCTCCACTTCTCGTTCTTGCCATTTTTGATCTATACACCGAATAAGGTGAATTTAGATCCTCATTCACAGTAGATATTTAAATCATCCTTATCACTCCGAAACATTTACATGCTAGTTCTAATATCATAATCATACACTTAGAATCCTACACACATAAGGTTTCCAGATCCGGTCGGCAACAGACCATGGATCCGAACAAATAATAGCATCGATATAGCTATCACACAAAACATTTAGCACACAAAAACATTTTAGGCATCATTCCTAAAATAAACTAGTGCTTGTGTCAATTTAGGTTTACTACCTAACATATTTTAGACACACTCCTCATGATCATTACTTAGCATTCTAAGTTTAAGTCTAGAAATTTCCTACAAATTCCTAGTTTGCTTAAACTAATGCTCTGATACCAACTGTGACATCCCCAATTTCACGGCCAGAAAAGACCGATTTGTTTATGCTTTGTTTTTAAAATAAGAGTAATCTTTTAAAGAAAACGGTTGTGGAATTTGTTCTCAAAACAAGATATCATAATAACTTATCAAAACATTTCTCAAAGAGAATGTATTTTCATTTAATAATAAAACCTCGGGATGTCATGTTCCGATATAGACATATAAGCATAAACAAAACTTACATTTAATTACACTAATGATTTATATCTCCTTTAAATCTCTCTGTGAAATATGTCTTCGTATCGATACTTGTGATACAAAGAAAACTGAGTGGGTCAGGCTTGGGAGCCTGGTGAGCATATAGGGTTTTCATCACACAATGTTATATCATATATTTATGAATATAGAACATTCAAACTTGTACAATTTCACCATATAAATGCAACTCTTATCCCACCCCATCGATCGTTACAACGACACGATCTAAACTCTCGTATCTAAAATTTTCCTCTTTACCTGATCCCTACTCACGGATCTAAAACTAACCTTTTCACCTGATCCTTACTCACGGATCTAAACTACCTGATCCATAATTACGGATCTAAAACTAACCTCCTGATCTGATCCATACTCCTGGATCAATAAATGTACCCAATCCATACTCCCGAAATAAGGACAATTAACTCTACCTTAATCCTGATCTGATCCATGCTCTTGGATCAATAACTGTGCCCAATCCATACTTCCGGACTAGGGACAATTAACTTAGTCTTAATCCATACTCCCTGACTAATAACAAGTTTTATCTCTTTACCTGATCCATACTCCCGGATCTAAAACTAACCTCTTGGTGTATTCCATACTCACGGATCTAAAACTAGCCTCTTAATCTGATCCCTACTCACGGATCTAAAACTAGCCTCTTGATCTAATCCCTACTCACGGATCTAAAACTAGCCTCTTGATCTGATCCATACTCACGGATCTCATCTACCCATGTACTACCCAACATATTTGTAGTTATAAAATACATATACAGTTTAACTCATTAAAACCTATATAGTTCATCCATTCCACCAAAATCTCAAATAAACATCAATATATAAACACATAGCACGTATTTCATAGCAAATACTTCATACTTATGTGTTAGAAGAAAGTAACTATACACTCACTTGATTAGAAGATGATCGAACAGCCCTACGGCTCTTGAAATAATCTTTTGCGACGAAACCGGGATGTTTTCCTCCAAAACCGGACTTCACGCGGGCAGAGCTTCGGCTCGGGAATCTTTCTTCTCGGGATCTTTGGGGCTTCGAGACTTGCTTCGGGTCTCGGGAATGATACCGGGGCTTCGGGATATTTCTTGCATGAAAATCGAGGCAAAACGGGAGAGAGAGAAGAGAAAATGAGCAAAGAAATAAGGCAGCCTCGCATTCTATTTATAGGGTGCTGAATCTGGGATTACGTTGGGCGTAAATCTTGGTACGCTGGGCGTACGCGATGTCATTGGATGCGTATCTACTCGAGTGACGTCATTGCATGCGTAGCTGAGGCGGTTCCAAGTACGCTGGGCGTGCTCCAAAATTACGCTGGGCGTACTCGATTAAGCAGACTTCAAACTTGCGTAATTTTCGCATACGAGCTCCGTTTTTGACGTTCTTTATATCCACGCGTAGGTGAGACTAAGCTCTACAACTTTCACTTAGACTTCGTCGGCTAGTTTTGAATTTATTTTTATTATTATATTTTTAACAGGCCGGGACAGGAAATGTTCGTTAAAACTTCATAACTTCTTCCTCCGATGTCCGTTTTTGTCTGTCTTTTCACCATTGCACTACTAATAATGATATCTTCGATTCTCGTTTAGATTGCTTCGGCTAGAATTCGCTCGATCTCATAATCGAACTCCGGGCTGCATACTGCTAAGCTGAAACTTAGAAAAATCATAACTTCCTCATACGAAGTCAGATTTGGGCATTCTTTTTATGCACGCTTTTGGTTTAACGAACTCTACGAATTTTGTTTAGATCACTAAGGCTAAACATCGCTCTAACGTAAATTCACTTTTTATGTCATTCAGCATCGTGCCGGTTCTGTCGCGAAACTTCGACAGGTCATAACTTCCTCGTTATAACTCGGATTTCAACGTTCTTTATATATACGGAATCCTTGTAACATATACAACAATTTAGTTAATATTATTCATTCTAAATAATCTTCTATCAAAAAGTCACTTTTTGACGCTTATCGTCTCTAAATTGACTATCTCTAATCTATGGGCGTTACAATATATGTCCTTGTGTGTAGGATGTTGTTATGCTCTATTGGACTGATAAATCTACTATGATTACCTGTGCTTCCTTATTATTGTTTTGGTGCATATGTTGACATAATGTGGTTGGGTTGAAGCGATATTGCTTTGTGATGTAGGCCAACAAACCCGGTAGTGGTCCAACTATATGGTGTAGTGTCACACCCCGAAAACCAAAGGCGGAAACGTTCCCGGGGTTGACTCCAAGTTGAATATCAAATCCAATGTACATAGTAAAGCAGTAAAACATTACATTACATAATATTGTTTACATCTGATCGAAAGTAAAGTTGTACATGTGTTATACATATGTAATATAGACAAAAGTAAAGACGAGTCTTCGGAACGCTCCGTCTTCTCCAAAAAGGTTGCGGTGTACCTGTCTAACGTTGACCTGAGAATACAAGCAGTTTGAAAATCAGCATAAAGCTGGTGAGTTCATAAGCAGTTTAGTTTTGGAAAGACAAGTTCCTTTACGTTCGAGAAAAGTTATTGATGAAGAAAATCCCCTTGATACAATTTCGAAAACGGTTGATTATGACATTCCAGGAAAATCCCATATTTTCCTTATAGTTATAGTTATTCGTTTGTTTCTTTATTCGATTTATGTGCTGTTGTGTTACCCAGGAAAATCCCATATTTTCCTATATGTTGAGTTGTCTATTCGTGTCTAGGTTCGCTAATGATTTTAATGCTATCCCAGGAAAATCCCATATTTTCCTATGTGTGGTGTTTTGTTCTTAAGTCTGATTTCGAAATACCAGTAATTACTATGTGAGTAGTATTAATTATGTGTTCTACTTCCTTAGTTATTCTATGATCGGATGACTATAATCTACTAAATTAGTTGTAATTTCGAAGCTCTGTCGACATTCTGAGGCGGATATATTCGAAACTCAGTAGAGGTCCAGAGGAGTATTTTCGTAATAAATTCGAAACTCTGGTGACACTCAAGCAGTACATTAACTGTATATTCGAAGTCTTAGTGTCAACCAAAGGCGTTATTTCGTATTCGTAGTCGTATTCATATTCGTAGACGCATTCGTATTCGTAGACGTATTCGTATTCATAGATATATTCGTATCCGTAGACGTATTCGTATTCGTAGATATATTTATATCCGTAGACGTATTCGTAATAATATTCGTATTCGTATTCCTATTAGTATTCGAATTCGTTATTCGTATTTGTACCTAGTTATATCCGTATTCGCATTCGTTCTATCCTATTAGTTATATTTGTTATAATTAGTATGATTTCTTTTACAAAAGATAATGTAGATCAAAACACTTTTCGAAAGAAATCTACAATTAACCTGCAATTCGAAACATCAGTTATCATAATCTTTGGAAATCATGACATTTAGAAACTAAAATCATTAAATTGTAAATCAGTTTAAGTACAAGAAACACTTGTACTTTTGCTTGTATTCCCCCCTGAAAACAGTTAAAAACAGTGAAAAAGGGTAGGGGTATGAACTCACCGGACGGGAAACGTGACGATTTCGAATGCTAAACTTTGATCCGGGGCTTGTAAATGCGCAAGGTTCCTAAGTATAATTTAAAGATATACATTTGTATCTAATTAGGACTTAGATTAGCTATTTGTTAGGGACACTTCCTTCAAGTCGTGAAAACACTCCGATACGAGTGTTTGGAGGGACCCGGGTGGCGTTTAAGGATGTGAAATGACACTTGGGACTTGGGGCTTGAGTTCACTCCCCATGAGTAAACTAATATAAGAGTTTTGGTCTAAAAACACCTATTCCCCATGAGTTTACGGCCGTAAACTCATGGTGGGTGTGGTTTATGGTGCCAAATGACTTCAAACACTTAAGGGATAATTTCTAGACTTGGCTTAGGGACTTGGAATAGTTTTAAAACATAAAATAGACCCTTATATGGTAGTTTACGGCCTAGCATGGCTTCCTGGCCGTAAACTCCTATTTTCTCAAGAAAATGGTGTTAAATGGTCCCAAAACAAATCACATGTGATTAATAGAATTATTCCAAGGCCTAACATGAGTTTTATGGGACATTTGAGGGGTTTTATGGAGTTTACGGCCTATGAGACCCCCCTCATGGCCGTAAACTCTAATATATGGTGCTACAAGGTGTTTCAAGGTCTAAAACTTGCATAGAATGGCTTCTAAAATTCATCTAAGGGCCTTAGGGGTGTTTAGTTTGCATTCTAACACCAAAAATTTTGGAGTTTACGGCCCAAGAACAAGCCTTGGCTGTAAACTCTTAGAAATCCCATAAATGATGTGTTTTAGGCCCTTAAACTATTTTTGGTTGGTCCCTTGATTTATTCCCAGGCTTTTGGTGGTGTTGGATGGCTTTCTAACACCTTAGAATTGGATTTATGTCAAGTTTTGGGGAGTTTACGGCCCAAGCACTCACCTTGGCCGTAAACTCATTTAAATCCCCCAAAATTCATGTTTCAAGTGTCCAAATGCTAAAACCAAGGTCCTATAATTCATATCTAAGCCATAGAAGTGATTTGGAAGGGTTTAAGGGCATGAAAACCCCATTTACATGAGTTTACGACCCAAGCTTATGCCTTGGCCGTAAACTCCTTCAAATGGCTCAAAATCAAAGTTTTAAATGTTCTAAGTCCATATCTTGAAGTCCCTTAGCCATGTCTAAAGTCTAAATGAGTTTAGGAAGGAGCTTAAAGGCTTAAAACCCTTCAAAATGGTGTTTACGGCCTAGGCAGCCTCCTGGGCCGTAAACTCACATATATTGTCCAATTTCATGATTAAATGTCTAATTTGGAAGCTAAACATGCTATAGATTAAGGCTAGGAAGGTACCTTAAGGATTTGAAGCCTTAAATTTGAGTTTTGGACACTTAATCCTTGGATTTAGGAGAGAGGTTAGAGAGAGAGTAGAGAGAGAAGGAAAAAGCTTCAAATGAGTGCTTAAACATGTTTATATAGTTCCTAAACCTTGGACACGGTGAAATTCTACCCGATACTGGCCTTAAACGATGCTTTGGGTCGCACCCGATTGAGTTTCCGTCACCCGACGAGGATATTTCTAAAATTTATGAAATAAATGTTTTGGGCTAAATTCATGAGATCCTAAATGATTTGGACCCTCATTGAATGAAAATAAATATATAATTTTAGTTAACTAAGCCCAAAAACGATAACGGGACATTTCGATTTCCGACGAGTTATTCGGGTAGAACGGGTTTTCGGCGATGAACAACTTCGGGTTGTTACATTATCCCCCCGTTAGAGGGAATTTCGTCCCGAAATTCAAAGAGTAAGATACAGGTCATGGATTGGAATGAGATACAAATGGATTTGTTGCCTCGGATCTTCACTTTCTCAAGTGGAATCAGGTCTCTATTGGGCGTTCTAACGAATTCTCATTATCGGGACATGTCTTGGTTTCGCTTCTTGACTCTCTCTCAATCTACGATATCAATCTGCTTTCTCGTGGAAGCTCCATCCCTGAATGACTTCGGTTTCCTCAAGGAATCACTAGGGTTTCGTTGGGAAGACGCTTCTAAGGATTCGAGACGTGATGGTCTAGATAGATATTACCAAGCTCTAATGGCATCCGAAACCTGAAGGTTGCAGAACCGATCTCTACGAAGATCTCGAAAGGTTTGATGTGAGACTAAACTAGATGCTCGAAAGAAACTCCTGGGAATCCTTCAGGATAGACATTGAGAGGAAAGAACTGTTAATTTCCCGTTTCTCTATCTTACTGGTTAGTTATTTTGACGGTGCACGTTTCGATCATTGACAAAAGATTTAGAAAATTTTACCACATTAAAAATCGAGCAGGATCACAGGCACGAGATTTATCAAAGAGAAGTATACCTGTAGCAACGGTGGGATCGGCGGCTGTCCTTTCTTGTCCCATGGTTAGGACTGTACTGGTGTTGCCAGATGTTACTGTCTTCGGACAGTTTCGTTTATAGTGTCCTACCTCTCCACAATTGTAGTAGGTTTGACCGATACCTGCTCCGGAAGCCTGACTAGTTGACGGGGTTGGGGTTTTGCAGGTGCGTGCGAGGTGACCTTCCTGGCCACAGCTTCTACAAAACTTTGCACGACAAGGGCCAGGGATGCGATGGTGGTAACTACAATGGTTACACCATGGGAGGATACCGACATATCCAGTGACAGGTGCTTGAGATGTGGAATTGACAACAGAAACAGCAGCAGGGATAGTGGCAGCTTGAACTGTCACTATTTGCTGTTTCTTTGAGAGTTCTGGGGAAGACTGACTCTTCTTCTTCTTCCAAAACTTTCTTTTCTCGCCACTCTTTTCTGTGGGCTCGGGGGTGGTGTCTGCTTCTTCTTGCACATCACTGTGATCGATCAAAGTTTGAGCCAGACACTTTGCACTGTCGTAGGTATCTAGCTTTGCTGCTATAACGTTCCCCTTTGTTGGATGGGTTGATCCCCAGATGAATCTTTCTATCTTTTTGCTTTCCGGGGTAACCATTCCCGGACAAAGGAGTGCCAGGTCATCAAACCTTGAAGTGTAAGAGGCGATATCGGAACCTTTCATCTTTAGGTTCCATAGCTCGTTTTCCAGCTTCTGGATTTCACCCCGAGGGCAATACTCCGCACGTAGGAGTTCTTTCATTACTTCCCATCCCATAGCATTAGCTACCGGTAAGGTCAGGGATTTGACTCGGCCGTTCCACCAAGTCAAAGCTTTATCGAGGAGAGTGCAAGCAGCAAACTTGACTCTATCAGACTCCGAACAGCAACATATCTCAAAGATTGATTCGATTCTCTCGAACCATCGGGTTAAGGCAATGACACCTCCTGTGCCATCAAAGAATGTCGGTTTTGCGTTCATGAAGTCTTTATAGGAACCCCCTTTTTGGTGTCCCTGGCTATCATCTGGGTTTTAGGTTTCACTTCCCGAATCCCTAGAGTTCAGTTGAGGTAAGAGAGCTGATATGGTAGCGGATATGGTTGCCTGAAGTGTTTCCAAATCGATTTGAATAGGAGGTGGTGGCGGAGGAGGATTGTTGTTGTTCGTTGAGCCGGGTCTCTTTCTTGGAGGCATCTTGATCTAAAAAGATCAGGAAAGAGAGGATCATAAGTCCTCTGAATTGAATCGAGAGATATGGGACAGGAGATATCTCATCAGGGCAAATATAACATCATACAAAGCGATAAAGCAGAAAGGAGTTATCAAGATAGAACATTTTATCGCTAGAGGAATAATCAAGGAATAACGCGTATACAAGGATTTCTGCAAAGGATCAGCTTGAGAAATACTCCCATAGTATTTCATGGTTCGCTGCAGCGACGATTCGTTGTTTAGGATATTGGGTAAGTTTTAGGTATGCCGCATGCCACAGTCACTTCCAAGCACATGTTGGCCGTGTCTCGAATGAATATAGTTGGCCAGGCTATATTGACCCTAGACACGACTACATAACTGCCTAGGTTTAACCGCAGTGTACAACACCCATTTACTTAAGTTTTGTTCTACTTATAGTTATGGATTTCGACGGCTCGGCATACTTAAATACTTTTGAAAATACTTATATATTGTAGGATACTTTTAGTTCAGAGCACTTAGGCCCCTTAATTTTTATAGTCTTATACCATGTAAGCTTTGGTATACTAGTTCACTATAAACAAGGGCTCTGATACCAATCTGTCACACCCCGAAAACCAAAGGCGGAAACGTTCCCGGGGTTGACTCCACGTTGAATATCAAATCCAATGCACATAGTAAAGCAGTAATCACAAAACATTACATTACATAATATTGTTTACATCTGATCGAAAGTAAAGTTGTACATGTGTTATACATATGTAATATAGACAAAAGTAAAGACGAGTCTTCGGAACGCTCCGTCTTCTCCAAAAAGGTTGCGGTGTACCTGTCTAACGTTGACCTGAGAATACAAGCAGTTTGAAAATCAGCATAAAGCTGGTGAGTTCATAAGCAGTTTAGTTTTGGAAAGACAAGTTCCTTTACGTTCGAGAAAAGTTATTGATGAAGAAAATCCCCTTGATACAATTTCGAAAACGGTTGATTATGACATTCCAGGAAAATCCCATATTTTCCTTATAGTTATAGTTATTCGTTTGTTTCTTTATTCGATTTATGTGCTGTTGTGTTACCCAGGAAAATCCCGTATTTTCCTATATGTTGAGTTGTCTATTCGTGTCTAGGTTCGTTAATGATTTTAATGCTATCCCAGGAAAATCCCATATTTTCCTATGTGTGGTGTTTTGTTCTTAAGTCTGATTTCGAAATACCAGTAATTACTATGTGAGTAGTATTAATTATGTGTTCTACTTCCTTAGTTATTCTACGATCGGATGACTATAATCTACTAAATTAGTTGTAATTTCGAAGCTCTGTCGACATTCTGAGGCGGATATATTCGAAACTCAGTAGAGGTCCAGAGGAGTATTTTCGTAATAAATTCGAAACTCTGGTGACACTCAAGGAGTACATTAACTGTATATTCGAAGTCTTAGTGTCAACCAAAGGCGTTATTTCGTATTCGTAGTCGTATTCATATTCGTAGACGCATTCGTATTCGTAGATGTATTTGTATTCATAGATATATTCGTATCCGTAGACGTATTCGTATTCGTAGATATATTTGTATCCGTAGACGTATTCGTATTCGTATTCCTATTAGTATTCGAATTCGTTATTCGTATTTGTACCTAGTTATATCTGTATTCGCATTCGTTCTATCCTATTAGTTATATTTGTTATAATTAGTGTGATTTCTTTTACAAAAGATAATGTAGATCAAAACACTTTTCGAAAGAAATCTACAATTAACCTGCAATTCGAAACATCAGTTATCATAATCTTTGGAAATCATGACATTTAGAAACTAAAATCATTAAATTGTAAATCAGTTTAAGTACAAGAAACACTTGTACTTTTGCTTGTATTCCCCCCCTGAAAACAGTTAAAAACAGTGAAAAAGGGTAGGGGTATGAACTCACCGGACGGGAAACGTGACGATTTCGAATGCTAAACTTTGATCCGGGGCTTGTAAATGCGCAAGGTTCCTAAGTATAATTTAAAGATATACATTTGTATCTAATTAGGACTTAGATTAGCTATTTGTTAGGGACACTTGCTTCAAGTCGCGAAAACACTCCGATACGAGTGTTTGGAGGGACCCGGGTGGCGTTTAAGGATGTGAAATGACACTTGGGACTTGGGGCTTGAGTTCACTCCCCATGAGTAAACTAATATAAGACTTTTGGTCTAAAAACACCCATTCCCCATGAGTTTACGGCCGTAAACTCATGGTGGGTGTGGTTTATGGTGCCAAATGACTTCAAACACTTAAGGGATAATTTCTAGACTTGGCTTAGGGACTTGGAATAGTTTTAAAACATAAAATAGACCCTTATATGGGAGTTTACGGCCTAGCATGGCTTCCTGGCCGTAAACTCCTATTTTCTCAAGAAAATGGTGTTAAATGGTCCCAAAACAAATCGCATGTGATTAATAGAATTATTCCAAGGCCTAACATGAGTTTTATGGGACATTTGAGGGGTTTTATGGAGTTTACGGCCTATGAGACCCCCCTCATGGCCGTAAACTCTAATATATGGTGCTACAAGGTGTTTCAAGGTCTAAAACTTGCATAGAATGGCTTCTAAAATTCATCTAAGGGACTTAGGGGTGTTTAGTTTGCATTCTAACACCAAAAATTTTGGAGTTTACGGCCCAAGAACAAGCCTTGGCCGTAAACTCTTAGAAATCCCATAAATGATGTGTTTTAGGCCCTTAAACTATTTTTGGTTGGTCCCTTGATTTATTCCCAGGCTTTTGGTGGTGTTGGATGGCTTTCTAACACCTTAGAATTGGATTTATGTTAAGTTTTGGGGAGTTTACGGCCCAAGCACTCACCTTGGCCGTAAACTCATTTAAATCCCCCAAAATTCATGTTTCAAGTGTCCAAATGCTAAAACCAAGGTCCTATAATTCATATCTAAGCCATAGAAGTGATTTGGAAGGGTTTAAGGGCATGAAAACCCCATTTACATGAGTTTACGGCCCAAGCTTATGCCTTGGCCGTAAACTCCTTCAAATGGCTCAAAATCAAAGTTTTAAATGTTCTAAGTCCATATCTTGAAGTCCCTTAGCCATGTCTAAAGTCTAAATGAGTTTAGGAAGGAGTTTAAGGGCTTAAAACCCTTCAAAATGGTGTTTACGGCCTAGGCAGCCTCCTGGGCCGTAAACTCACATATATTGTCCAATTTCATGATTAAATGTCTAATTTGGAAGCTAAACATGCTATATATTAAGGCTAGGAAGGTACCTTAAGGATTTGAAGCCTTAAATTTGAGTTTTGGACACTTAATCCTTGGATTTAGGAGAGAGGTTAGAGAGAGAGTAGAGAGAGAAGGAAAAAGCTTCAAATGAGTGCTTAAACATGTTTATATAGTTCCTAAACCTTGGACACGGTGAAATTCTACCCGATACTGGCCTTAAACGATGCTTTGGGTCGCACCCGATTGAGTTTCCGTCACCCGACGAGGATATTTCTAAAATTTATGAAATAAATGTTTTGGGCTAAATTCATGAGATCCTAAATGATTTGGACCCTCATTGAATGAAAATAAAGATATAATTTTAGTTAACTAAGCCCAAAAACGATAACGGGACATTTCGATTTCCGACGAGTTATTCGGGTAGAACGGGTTTTCGGCGATGAACAACTTCGGGTTGTTACATGTAGACTCAGGAGCGGTTGAACTTTATTTTGTAGGCTCAGGAGGCGGTCCAACCTTGTGTTGTAGGCATGGTGTGCATGTATTGTATATGTATTGTTGTGTGGAGTATTTTTGGTAACCTTACTAAGATTTGGCTTAAAGTTGTGGACTTAAACTTTTTTAGGTACTTTAGATGATCGGGGCAAAACGAAGGCATGATCGTACACATCCTCCTATTGATTTATGTTTTAAGAGATGATTTGATACTCTGATTTTCTATGGTTTTGTCTTGAAAAAATGTTTGATTATTTTATGGATTTTATGAAATGTATTTTGAAAATGAAAAATTTTATCTTGGTTTTTGGGACTTTACAACTCTACTTTCGCCACCGTGTCGTGGCACCCATATGGCACCCAAATACCGTGTCGCACGGCGAAATGTGTTCCTATTCTTTCTTACAAAGAAGGCTCATCGTGTCTTGGAGATTCATCCATCGTGCCTCGATGCCGGTTTGACATCAGTCCTTAGCTGATTCCATTCTAACCTTGGTATATTTTCCTACAATCATTAATCCTTCATATCTCTTTCGTTACTAACTCGTTTTTGATGTTCTTTATATCCACATTAAGGTTGGAACATACTCTATAATTTTGTTAAGTCATATTTCAATGACTTAATACAGGTGTTAATCTGTTATGTCACAAAGTTGGCCTAAAAGCATGAAATTTTCTATTTTACCTTTTTGGCCAAAATGCATCTTCTCATGCACTCTTTCTCTTGAGCTTTTGTTATCTAACATTTTCTAAGTGAATTAAACTCTTATTGGCCATTTTCATGAAGTCACAACTTCATAATCTAATATATTTATTATAATTGACCATTTTGCCATTTTGGTCAATATTTGACTAATAATTAACTTTCGCTAAATTTCAGGTTCTTACATATGTGATCCTCAGAGTGAACTCTTTTTACTTTGATCTTGTATGGACATTACGAACCTATTCTTTGGCCTAATGACATGCCAACTTGTATACATAAATGATACAACATCATTCTTTGACAAAGGATTACATATGTCGATTGAGGATATGGTGGTTTGTAGAGGTCCTTTCTTTGGGGGAATTCAATGGAGACTTACTTCTTTACCCATTAGGTTTTGTGGTTTAGGGTTGTACTCGGCAGTAAATACTTCCTCCTATGAGTTCATAGCCTCAAGGGCCCAATCATGTGTGTTACAAGACAATATATTTCAAGATAGTGACATATATGATATGCATTACAGTTGGCTTGTCTTCGTGATACAATTCTACGATTTAAATTTAGCAGTATCACTAATAATGATATCGCCTCTAAAGCCTAACATGCATAATTGGCATATATGGTATGCATTACAATATATTTCATTCTTTGACACGACTGTTAGATAGAAAACAATTTTTGAGTGTCTATAAGCATCACACACTCAAAATTTTCTTTTGACTATCCTTATAGATGGTGATGACCAACATCCTTCACCAATGGAGTATCATGTCATCCTTAAATATCATATCATGATTCCATTGTTTTTCGGTTGATGATATATATATATATATATATATATATATATATATATATATATATATATATATATATATATATATATATATATGTCCAGTTTGTCACATACATGATCATACTTTTTTGAGAGTATATAATACATTGTAGAGAGCTTGTAGGATTTAAGTACCGACACAAATTATTTTTGATGTATTTAAGCACACTGGTGTTTCTGCCAAGAAAGATGTGTCTATGAACTTTTTAATTGACATGTGGAAAAAAAATCAACACTTGGAAGGAAGATCGACATTTAGACCGACTGATGTTTTAGTTTTTTGATGGTCAAAGGGAAATGTGTATATGTGGATTTGCAGGGTTTCCTTCTCATGGGCTTGAGAAATGAGGGTTTCACCATGGTGCAAACTGCTTTAAAAGTCATTTTGTGCAAAGTGATAAAACAGAAGAAAAAATGCATAAAAATGATTCCACATTTATGTAAAAATTCTAACGAGGCTTACATATTTATGAATAATCGTCTAATCCATGGTATTGAAAAAGATATGTTATATTATTATCAATATATACTTAGAAATTGTTTTCAAATATAAAAACTTATCGAGAACAATTATAATACACTCAGTGGCGGACGGTAAGAGAGGCCAAGGGGGGCATGGCCTCCCTGGTTTTCAGCCTCCTAATACATGATATATATAGATAATTTTTTTTTATAAATGAATCCAATCATTATATTTTGCTATTTGCTAATTTGGCCCCTTCTGTTTTGAGCTCTGTTTTATATGTAATGTAAGTTACAAAATTTGGTTATTAACCCAAAAAATCATCCGAAAATCACTGATCAAATCAAGAAAATCATTGATAAAATCAAGGGAGAAGAAACCGGATGATATTAGGAAACTAATTAAGCTAATAAACTATCTCTTTAACTCTATAAAAGAAAAGAAAAACTCTAATCTAAGATACAAAATTCTGAACTCAAAGATTTGAGTTTAAGAAAACAATAAAGAACAAAATATTTCGACTCCAGAAACCGTCAAAATCTCACCGGAATAACACCGCCGCCGCCGCCCAACTGCATCTCCCATACCGGTTTCTGTCGCCACTCGCCGGACTACTGCTTCTCCGTCGTCGGACTGTAGCTTCTCTGCCTCTTTCTTTTTTCCGTTGTGTGCTCTGCTCGGTGCCGGCAAAATAGTGAATGCTGTCCCTCTCCGATACCCTTTTGACCTCTCGATCTCCTCTCCACAATGGTGAACATGTTTTTTTTTTTTCTCTCTCTTTTAACTCTCTTTGGGTATTTACATTTATTTATTTATTTATTCTGTAAACTTGTGGAGTGTAAGATTGGTATATAGTGGTATAGTGTAGGCTGGCAAATTTACTTTATTAATAATGATAACATCTATTTTTAATTTATTATTTTTGTAGAATTATAGTATGCAAAATCCTTATGTTAACTTATTTATTTTATATATTAGTATATAGTGGAATTAATAAAAATGATAACATACAAATCCATATGTAAAACACTAAAAGTCTAAAACGATTATACTCATATTTTATAAAAATATTATAAAAATATTGTTGTTTGATATAACAGATTTGTCCTCTGTTATTTTATTTTAGTACTATATACTGTTATTTATTAATTGCTACTATAATACATATCCAACGTGAAAAAACAATTGTCTATTAACGAGTTATTTAAAATGAAAGTGTTAATTTTATCTATGAACACCTATTAGAGATTGTTTTGGATAAAAATAAATGTCTAGCATTACTGTTGCAAGATTTTAAAAATAGAAAAAATCAATGACTTCAATTTTGAAGAGAGACGTAAAAATATTTTGTTACTAGTTTTCTTGTCTTAAATTTTTATGTTATCATTTTGAACATTTTTTTTGTCTATACGGTTTTATACGGTTTTGTTTTGAAGTTTTAATTGTGGCCCCCTACTTATGGTACTTGTGTTCCTCCCCTGAATACACTGACTAATATTTTTGAATTATGTTTGATTATTGGTATTAAAATGTGATTTATATGGCAACCAAAATTTGCCGGCTAAAAGAATTAGTTATACGAAATTTGTCAACCAAAAATAAATTGGACATAGTTATACGTGATGGACTCACAAATTGTATACAATGTTGATGCATAGAGGTCGAAGAAACATTAATTGAATATAAAATAGAAGAGAATAATATGAAGTTCAATAACGCATCATGGAATTTTTAGTGGAAAATTATGGGTTTTTAAGATATAATGGAGTCCTCTCTCCTATTTAATTAGCTCTACATTACATCACGTGGATAAATATGAAATTACTATGATATTTCCTCGAAAATTCTGGTCACGATGAAAACGAAGTAAAGGACAAAGGAAGTGGATGACGAGTGATGCGTCGTAAAATCAAATCATTGAATAAAACAAACATTAAAAACTGTCGGCAATCGATAAATTATTGGAAGTGAAGACCGAAGAGTAGACTATAAAGATGTTGACTCGAAGAAAATGTGTTTATAGTACTTTATACAATATGTCCCACTTGTTTGAATTGTTGCACCCACAACACAACCCGATACGGAAACTTCAGATTTCTTAATCACGCCCTGTTTCTCTTCTAAGGTAAAGTACTCGTTCTTACTTTTAATTAGTTTTACTTTTTATTTGCCTCTGGAATCTCGATTGTTGGTATATTTCGGTCTGAAAATGTCTCAACTGAAAGAGTCGGAACACCTCAAAATTTCATTCAGAGAGATTGAAATAGCAACCAACAACTTCGAAACTTGTATCGGAAAAGGGGGGTACGGTCGGGTGTACAGAGGAGAGCTCTTAATATCTGGAAAGCTTATCACAGTCGCTGTAAAGCGGCTATATGAGCAGTTCGGACAAGGGTCAAAAGAGTTTTTGACAGAAATTGCGTTGCTCTCCGGTCAAAAACATCCAAACTTGATCTCTCTTCTTGGTTATTGCGAAGAAGGGAAGGAGAAAATCCTTGTTTATGAATATGTAGAGCGAGGAAGTTTGGATCAATATCTAACGCATCATAATACGACTTACAATATTCTTACCTGGCCGGAAAGACTCAAAATATGTGTAGGTATTGCTCGTGGATTGGAACACCTCCATAATCATGTGGGAAAGCATCAGGCCATAATCCATCGGGATATAAAAAGCGCAAACATTTTGGTAGATCACAACTGGGTTGCTAAAATTTCTGATCTTGGATTATCCAAGTTAAGTTTATCAGGTCTAGATAGAAGTGCTATTATCACCCACGCTTGTGGAACACCTGGTTACTGTGAACCAGAATACATCACTACTGGCATCGTCACCAAAGAATCAGATGTGTATTCTTTCGGCATGGTACTACTTGAACTTTTGTGCGGGAGGCTGTGCACCATTAGAGACGACCAAGGCTTGTTGTTATTAGACTACTTTAAAATGAATAATTTCCACACGATTATCGATCCTAGTTTAAGGAAACAAATGAGCTCATACTCAATGAACAAATTCTTAAAGATTGCATATGGATGCCTGCGTGAAGATCGACAACAACGCTTTCCCATGGATCTTGTTTTGAAAGAGCTTGAAGAATCACTAAACATCGAGGTATATAAGTTTTTTATTTATACCACGAATATAATCCATATTCTAATAAAAAAATAGTTTTAATGTCCTTTTGACATGTTATATCTTATTAAGCATTCTAATTAATGAATATTTTATTCTATTTTTGCCATGTATCACCCTATTAGGCTTCTTCATTAATGCATGTCATTTATCAACCTATTAATTCTCAATTTTAAATTTTAAAATTTAAATTTCTCACTCTAATTACATTAGAATAAAAATTAAATTAAAATTAATACAAATTATAAAGTGATGTAATTTCACATATTTATTTAAGTTAACAATTATAATTTTATATAAATAAAAAAATATCTCCTACTTAATAATTTATTTGAAATAATTGATTGATAATTTTAAGTTCTCACTATAATAGTTTAATTAATTTTATAACCGTGGTTCTCACGGGTTATAAACTAGTGTATAACAAAGATCATATATGTAACGCCATTGCAGCCTGAAATAATTAATGCATGTGGATGTTGTACATGTGACACAGTTATCTTTGAGAAACGGTGAGAAATCTAATTTGATACCAATATCACGGGGATTGCAAAACGAGACTCCAAAATCTTCCTTTGCTACGCTCATCAAACACCGAACCAAGTAACCTTATATTTGTTTAATTTATAAACTAACTGTTATGTTAATCTCTCCATCGATCCTTCATTTCCATGTGCGCTGCTAACATTATCGTATTTCACCATGTAATGTAGTGTGGGGAAAATTTTCGATCTATTTGATATAAATAGAGACGGTGGTCTTAGTAGAGAAGAGCTAGTTGCCTTCCTGGTGGTTACAAACGTTAACGTTGAATATGGTCACGAGCAAATTAGCGCCTTGGTCGATGAGGTTCTCTGTTTGTATGACAAATATCTTGATGACAAAAAGGGTCTTACTTACCATGGGCTGTTACAGTACTATGATGATGGCCATGGTGATTTGGACTCTGATATTGCGAAACTGGTGTCTGACTCATATTCCAACAATGATGATTCAAGTAGACGACACAAGTTGATAACGATTTTCCAGAAACATAATCACGATTTTGCTTATGATGGCCTATTAAAGTTGGTGCTTGATTCGAAACCTAGTGATGACGATGAAGCTGCTCTATGGTTTGGTTCACCAAAGAGCTCGGTTATGATTAAACCGTTGACAAATAAACCAGTACTTTCGTGGTTGGTGATCACCCTGTTTATATTGTTGATAACAACGATATTGGTGAAACTTAGCTTCTTGTGGTTTGTCTTTTTGATTTTGTCGAACTCTATTATTGCATTTATGAACAAAAGCAAGAACATGCGTGCATTGAATTAGGTTTGCCTCTTTATCATGCTGTATCAATTATAGGTAGTGTTTGTTTGTAAAATCCTCATTTGGACAAGACAATTTGTTACATATATGCATTGCAGCATCAAGATTTACCAAATTAACACCAACTAATAACGATACCTATATCTTTTCTACCAAGTTGTTTTTTTTATTTATTTATTTTATTACAATCACTACTAGAAAAAGGCTTTTCTTGACAGACAACTGTTTTATGACAGGCAAAGAAGTCTGTCATGAACCTTATGTCATATATCGTAAAATATCAATGATTTACGACAGACAAAAATGTATGTTGTAAATTTATGTCATATTTTAAAGAGTAAATGTTTAATATATGGATGCATTATTTGTATAGAACCAAGTGCATCATTTATACCGACCACAAAAGCCTTCAGCATATCCTAGATAAAAAAATGTTAAATATGCGAAAAATGAGATGGGTAGAGTTGTTTAGTGATTATGACTGCGAAATATGATACCACCTAGGCAAGGCTAATGTAGTAGCCGATGTGCTTAGCAGAAAAGAAAGAGTGAAACCTTCCTGTGTGAGAGCTTTGGGAATGGTAATACAGACAAGCTTGAAATCTCAAATCATTGATGCCCAGGAGAAAGCCTTGATCAAGGAAAGTCTGCAAGGTGAAACTTTGCATGGTTTAACAATCTGAGAGACATGGTACTAGATGAATCTAAGGGTTATTTTAAGAACAAATTTTGGATTCCAAGGGTTAACAATCTGACAGCGTACGTTATTTTAAGAACAAATTTTGGATTCCAAAGGTTAACAATCTGAGAGACATGGTACTAGATGAATCTCATCGATCTAAATACTCAATTCACCCTGGAGCGGATAAGATGTACAAAGATCTTAAAGAGTACCATTGGTGGCCTGGAATGAAAAATGACATTTCCTTGTATGTTGGGAAGTGTTTGACATGCTCAATAGTCAAAGCTGAACATCAGAAACCATCCAGCTTATTGCAACAACCCGAAATTCCACAATGGAAATGGGAGCAAATATCCATGGATTTTGTCACCAAACTTCCTAGAAGTTCTAAAGGTCATGATTCGATTTGGGTCATGGTGGACATACCGACAAAATCTGCTCACTTTCTCCCTATTCGGGAAGATTTCAAGATGGAAAAACTGGCCCAAATCTACATTGACAAAATTATGGCTCTGCATGGTGTACCTCTATCTATCATTTCTGATAGAGATAGCCGTTTCACATCACGATTTTGGTGGATGTTACAGAAGGCCTTGGGAACCTAGATAAATTTGAGCATATTTTACCACCCTCAGACAGACGGTCAGACGCAGAGAACAATACAAACCTTGGAAGATATGCTACGGGCGTGTGACATTGAATTCAAGGGAAATTGGGATACTCATTTGCCTCTAATAGAGTTCTCCTACAATAATAGTTACCATACTCATTTGCCTCTAATAGATTTCTCCTACAATAATAGTTACCATACGAGTATCCAATGTGCTACGTATGAAGCATTGTATGGACGTAAGTTTCGTTCTCCATTATGTTGGACAGAAATCGGAGAAAGACAATTGAATAGACTCGACATTATCTAGGAAACAACTGAAAAGATTGCTATCATCAGAGACAGGCTTAAAATCGCTAGAGATCGTCAGAAAAGTTATGCAGACAACCGTCGAAAACGTTTAGAATTCCAAGTCAGAGACATGGTTCTTCTAAAGGTATTGCCTTGGAAAGGGCTTGTAAGCCTCAGAAAGAAAGGAAAACTAAGCCCAATATATGTAGGAACATTTGAGGTCATTTAAAGGATCGGTCCGGTAGCGTATAAACTCAAGTTACCTCAGGAGTTGAGTGCTATTCGCGACACATTTCATGTCTCTAATCTTAGGAAATGTTTAGCTGATGAATCATTGATAGTACTCTAGATGAAATCCAGATCGATTATAAGCTGAATTTCATCGAGGAACCGATAGAAATACTTGACAGAGTGGTGAAACAACTCAAGTAGAGCAAGATTCCAATTGTGAAAGTTCGATGGAACTCAAAACACGGGCCGGAGTACACCTGGGAACATGAGGACTTCATGAAGGAAAAATATCCTCAATTATTCCATGTGTTGACGAATGATGACGTTAACTGAATTTCAGGACGAAATTCTTTCGACTGGGGGACAAAGTGACAACTGTCAAATTCAGGTCATTCTTCGACTTGAACACCTTTGCATAAATCATGTACACAACTCATACATTTGACCTAGCAGTAGAAATCAGGTCAAAATTATGTAGAAACTTGGATCCAACTAAAATCCAGGACTATTATACTTGACTCTTACAATTCAAATGAATTGTTCAACTACTGTAGAGAATGTCAATACCCGAATTAGAACAAGCTACAAATATTTCTTATAATTAAAATATATATATATATATATATATATATATATATATATATATCAAACCCTAAAATAACGTAAAAACTTTTAATTTCACTTCCATATGTGGTTAGATATCTAACAAAATCACAAAACCCTAAAAAGCCCTAGAACCCTAAATATAAAATTTAACACCTAAAACTCCATAAAATTTGTTATGAACCTTATAATAACAAGTTAAAATAATTAAATTATTGGACATAATCAAAGATAGGAAATATTAAACCATTTATCTTATTCCTAAAGTTATAAGCTAAATTATCAAAGAATAATGCATAAATCAAAACCTAAATAAATTTTATAAATTTTTTTTAAAGTTTATAAAATGTAGGAAAATGATTTAAATGTAATTATGAGAGAGAGGGCATCTCTCATCCTCCCAAAATTCGGCCACCCTCTCTCCAAGACACCTCTTCATAATAATTTCAATCATTTACTTCTCCTCCACACTTTATCTTCCTTTCTTTACTCTCTCTTACACTCCACCACATACACCACTCAACTCTCTCTTTCTCCCTCTCAAACTCACAAAAATTAGCAGCCAAGAAGTTCTTTCCACACCAAAAATCATCTTTTTCAAGTGTTCTTCTTAAGGTAATCACAAAAGAAAAACATTCTTCCTTCATTTCCACACATAATTTCACCAATTTATGCATTTATTTCTACTTCTACTCCATTCTATGAAAAGATTTTGGACCATATACCACAAACACGATTTTGATGATGATGGTGGTAGGATTTCACCTTAAAACATCATGCATGTAGCAAATGGTGGAATACCATGATCCAAACCTATGTCAAAATCAAAATAAACCATTTTATACTAGGCTTGGTGGATAAATCATAATATGAACCAATGCTTTCTTTCAAAAATGATTTTTAATTTTCAAAATCATGCATGTCCTTAAACCAACATGCATGTGTTGATCTTTAAGCCTAAGATGCTTGATGATTAAAACATGTTGTTAAAAGGTTCAAACTCATGCATGAAGTGATTTAAATCCACCAAACTATCTAAAATTCATTTTTAACATGAATATTATTCTTCCCAGAATCCCATCAACAAAATGAGAATTTTTGGAAATTTTCAGAAAATAACTTACTTTTCTTGAATTTTTATAATTATTGCAAGAAAATAAAGCAATAATTCACATAAAATATTTTTTATGGTCAATAAATTCTGGGAAATTTCTGATGTGACCTATACACTTAGTAAAGACGTTTCATGAAGTTGCATGCATTTTTATGATTTTTTAATGTTGATTTTAAATTTATATTTTTTTGAAGAGAAATAAATATTAAAGTATAATTATGAATGTTTAAAACCATATTTGATCATTTTTGCATCTTCTGGACATTATAAGAACTCCATAAATAAATTTAAAGTCTTTTCCATGAAAATTTCTTATTTTTCCTGATTTAATAAATGTTTAATAGACTAAATTGATGAAAACTAGATCCACTTATCTAAAAATTATAAAACTTCATTAAAATACCTTATATCACATATTAATCATAAATAAAAAGATTGGTTAATTTTCCTTATTGTTTGGTAATTTTTTATGAATTAATTCTTATTTATAAGAATAAATCAAAGAAAAATAGTTAAACTGTTCTAAAAATCACAAGAAATCATTTAACATCGTGTATTACATTTTAAATACAAATAAATTTTGTTAGAAATTTTATGATCTATATGATATTTATTTCTATTTTTGCTAGAATAAATACACAAAAATCATAAAAATAGGTTAAACTAATTGAAAATGATTTAGTTAATTTTTTCAGCTTTTATTTATAAAATAAAAACTGTACCAAATTTTTGAAGAATTATGTAATATGTTTACTATTTATGCCAATTTTCTCACATTTAATACACATAAATCATGAAAACCGGACTCTACTATATGAAAGCCACTTTTGATATTTTTCCCACCTTATATTCATTGTATATAGGTGACACTAAAAGTTTGGAGAATTTTATTAACTGTTCACTATTTTTCATGAATTTGTGTTGATTTGAGAAATTAAATAAAGGAAAAATAATTAAACACATCAAAAATTCAAGTAAACTTTTTTGGAAGATCTTTACTGTATTTAGAAAAAAAATCTAATGTTTGAAGATTTTTGGAAACTGTTTGATAATATTTTGGATTTTTCTTATTTAAAACAACGTTGAAAATATTAAAATGCTCTACAATTAATAATACAAAATCTGGAAAATATCACCTAAAATTGTATTTGAACATACAAAATTCCAAAATTTCAGAAAAATTTGTCAACAAGTAATTAAAACCCAATTCTTAAAGTAAGTTTTGGTATTTCTCTATACGTAGAAATTGTATATTAGTATTAGATTTGTGACACAGAAACTCACTAGAGTGTATTATTATCATAGGATCCCGGTATTAAGACTTGTTGGTGTATCCCAAAGCATCACTTGTAACTTTTGAAGCATCGTGAGTATTCACACCTCCCCATATTTTTGGTTTTTAAGTTTTGGGTGGAAAAATATGTCCTAAATGGTTTATCTGTTGGATTAATGTCTAAGTCCATAACTATATTTGGTAAGACTTGACCCGACCCGGCATGGTCCATTTGGGTTGCATACCATCATGCACTTGGATGAGAGAAATAAGACACTTATGGTTATTAATATATTATAAGTTCTAGTATATTAATAATAAGAATAATAAGATTATTTAATTAGTATTGATCAAGAATTAATCTAGGATTAATTAAGTGATCAAAAGAAGACTAATTAAATATATGGGTTGATTGTGTAAATCATCCATACTTGTATAGTGGGCTAATGCTCCATGGATAATCAAGTTGGGCTAAAACCCATAGGATGGTTCATGGATGCTCCATGGTGTATTTGTACCCATGGATCCAAGGAAATGGAAAGTCATGACAATTAGGGTTTACCCTAATTGTAACACTATATAAAGATATTATTCTTGGCAAAATTGGTGACTAGAATCACACTAGTGTGTGTGAAGAAAGGGCTAGCCGATTTTGATGAGTGTAGAATTCTCTCAAGTCATTCCAAGTGTTTTGATGATTGTGATTCCATTTGAGGTGTCACACTTGGGGCACTAGACACTCAAGCTTCATGAAGACTTTCTTCTCCAAAGAGGTATGTATTCTATCTTGCTATAGTCATTGTGTTTGTATGCTAGATTAGGATAATACCTTGGATATTCTTATTTGCATGTATAATAGAGAAAACATAGATCCAAGGTATTTAGGGTTGCATGTACACTTAGGAGTGTTAGAATGCTCAAAACGCAACAGTGGTATCAGAGCCTAGGCTTGTTTTCTTGTTATACCTGCAATAGAAGCTGAAAAAACGAATATGGTGCTGTCTGGCCATCAGACTCGGCGAGTCCATCAGGAGACTCGACGAGTCCATGCCTAAAAACTGATGAATTCGATCCAACTCGCCGAGTTTGTTCATGCACTCGACGAGTTGGACCCCCAGACAGCATATTTTCGAGTTTTTTGGCTAGAAATGGACTAGGAACATTACCCTAAGTTGTTTTTGATCTTATAAACTTGTTTTTGATGTGGTAATGTTCATGCTAATCCATTTTCAAAGATAATTGTCAATAGATTCATGTTTTGTATTAGTTTAAGGTTTAGACTAATTACATGAAAAAGTTTGATTTGAATTATCTTGTTCTTATGAGTTGCTTAGATTAATAGAAATGTTGAGTGAAATAGTTGTTTTCAATCCATTTTAATCTAAGAGTTGAGTATAAAATGTGTTTGTGTAACTTGTCCTCAAGTTACATGAAGAGTCACATTAAAGACTCATAAAATTCATAAGAGTTGGCAATGGTTACAAAATGAAGAGTCTTGTGTCATTGAATAACTTTTTATGACTCCATAACTTGTCCTCAAGTTATGGAAGTTCAAGAGTCACTTCATTAAAAGAAAAATATGTAACCATAGTTAAATCCATAAGTTATAAAATAAAGAAAAAGTTAGTTCTTTTATTAGTTTAAAGTCTTCCATAACTTGTCCTCAAGTTATGGAACTTGAAGAGTTTTTGGATTAAAACTACTTTAAACACATAAGTTATGGAATTAATTAGTTTTGAATAGTTTCAAAACTTGCCCTCAAGTTTTGGAATTTGAAAAGTTTTCAAGTATGAATACTTTAATTCCAAGTTAGCCCTTAGAATTTTAAAAGTTAAAATTCAACCCTTATACTTTATAATATTATAAGTTAATAATATATATGTATAAGAGTAAAGTCAGTCTTACCGCTAGTACGCCTCATTCACGAAGCCGGTCTATAAGGTGGGTATAAGGTTGTTGCCTATAAAATGGCAACTTAATGGGTGTCCACTCTCACCCACCGCTTGCTTGACTGGTGGAGGGTCGTTAGCCGAACGGGTTTGACAGGACTAGAATTCTCCCTTCATTAAAAGTATTAATGATAATACTAAGTAACTAAAACTCTTAATAATACCCAATCTTAGTTACTTAGGAAAAATGTGAATAAGGTGCTAATCCATGAAATTACACTTTACACTTTGTCAAAGTCGTTAGTGGAGCGTGTGTGGTTAACCGGCACACTAACTTGGACTTAACAAGGTAGGTAAAGGGTGACTTAATATTTATCATAGTATCGATGGAGCGTGTGTGGTTAACCGGCACATCGATTGAGGGGTAATTTATTAAGGGTACCAAGTGATTTGCATGGTTCCTTCACACCTTGTTTTGTGATCCTCGGCATCCCAGTCACAAAACCTGAAGGGCACACTCGAGATTGAAACATGCCATTGAACAGTTCAATGAATCTCAAAGATCTAGGAGTTTCAAAACCAATTAAAACCTAATAATACATTTTGTTTATCTTGGTGGAAATTGGTGAATCGTCATTCACCTACCTTCAAATATTTTATAGCTTGGATTACGGCATACCTCTTCTAAGTTATAAAATAGTTTGTTGGGTCCTAGCCTTAATATTTCATATTGGGTGTCATATTAAGGACTTAAGATCAACTATCTTGAATATCTCCCAAAAAGATGTCTGGTTTAGACATTTATGATCTTCCCAAATCTCTTGAAACAAGGTTTCCTAATGAAGATGATGTCCCAGGGATATCATACTTCTTTCTCCTCCTCCAATTATTCTCCCTAACCCATAAGTTCTTGAAAAGTTTAAGGTCACTCAAGCCCTATTGGCAAGGCAAGGTCAAGGTGTGGTCACATCTTGGAGATGTAGTCACATATTGACAAGCCGGGAGAGTTGGGTGTCAAAGTCTTGAGAAAGTTGGTGGTTCAATCACTTTCTAAGTCACATAGTGAGTTCCTTTAGGAAACCTATGAAACAGACTATGACAAGACCCTTAATGATCTTATCTGTTTGCTAAGATCAACTTCCTAAAACTTTATGGACATTGACAATGATGACATTGGATATCTAGTAAAGCTCTCTCTTCCCGATGGAAAGGGATCAGCCATAGTCAACTCGGTTGACCAAATGGTAAAGAGAAAAACTAAGTCTGTGATAGTCTCGTGTACCATTATCAAAGGGTCCATATGTTTATATTGCCAAAGGAAGGGGCATTGGTTGCGAAGCTGCCAAAATTTACCTAAGGTTGTTAAAGTCAATAAGTTTGACTCTACTTCAGGTAAAGTCCACTATCTAACTCTGTTAAGTTTCTATTCTGAGATTCTTGACACTTGATGTGACTGGGTCACATGGTGATGTTTTAAGAATCAAAGAAAAGTGAAGAAACTTAAAGAAAGAATATGCTGAATCTGATCGCATAGATGGATTTCTATCGTATAGTTTGAAAAATCAAATTCTTGAGCTACTTCTTAGGAGTTATGAGATATTTCTTAGGAATAGGTAACAACAAGTTTTCATATGGATTGTAAGGATAAGTTTTTCCGCAAAGTTTTAAAATAAAAGAAAAAAAAATTTTGATTTTATTTATTTTAAAATATCCTTACAATTGCATTTGAGGGAAAATTGTTGCTTATATGATTCCATTAAGAGCAAGAGTGGAAATATAAAATTGATTCTTCCATTTGTGGTAATGTCTAAATTTACCAAATAAGGAAAGATTCTCATCACCCAAGTTTCAAGTGGACCGGAACTTGGAATCATGCAAGTTGTATAGCATGATGAATGAGAACTTTCAAGTTTTGGGAAATTAAGACTAATTACTTATTCACATGGATGTGTGAGTCAAGTAAAGGACTAAGGGATCAAGTACACATTCTTGTGCACTGGTCAAGTCCACCACAAAAAGATTGATTAAACTATTCGTCATAGTTTACTAAAGCTCAGTAAATATGATTATACTTACAAGCTTAAGTGTAACTCTGAGACATTGGAAATGGTTCCAATGTAAGGCAGAGCGAATAAGAAGAATCAAATTAGGCAGAAGGATAAAAGTTTCTCAAATCTGAAAAGATGGGAGAGTACTTTAGTATCAGCTTTTGTGATCATCTTAATGATTAAGATACCATAGCACAATTAGTTCTCTAAGGAAATCTTAGTGCATTCTTATGACTAAGAAGAGGGAACTTGAATTGTTGAAGTGGTTAAATCAAGAAGATGAGTCATACTTCGTTCCAATACAAGTCTTAGAGTCATACTCCAAGATTGTAACTTGAGTGACATGTCTCAAAAGAAGGTTTAAAACACTTGTCAAATGTAAGAGTAAAAGTTTTCTACTCTTGTACATTTGAAATTGGTAAGTTGTGATGTTTTGGATAAAACAAAGACCAACTTAGGCCAATTGTGTGAAGTGTTTGTCTTGATTAGAATCTACACTATCTCTTGGATATTTGACAAGGGAGTCTTATAGGTCAAGAGGACAGTGGGAGTCTTAAAGGTCTTGAAAGTCTCAAGAACTAATCAAGAATAAAACCTGAAGTTCTTCACTAGCACACGACTTGAGGTTTATAACCTATCGTGTTGACATATTCTGTGCCCATTCCAGTTAAAGTTTACTTTGCATATGAGTTCTTAGAGTTCTCAATGTGTTGCATAACAACTTGGAAGCAATGGCAGGCCCTTGAGCTGCCAGGTGGCAAGAAATTAAGATTGAGTTCGGTCCATATGAGTTTGGATTTGTCATTATCTTTGTCTTGTGATTATGGTTTTGACAAATTCATATGGGTAGGAACTCATACACCAGTAAATCTAAGTGTCATAAGGTTTCTCTCCAATTCATGAAAATGATGGTGAGGAAACACTTTCACTAAGTAGATTTTAGCTAGATAGCAATTGTGATATTTGCATTCTCAAAGTCGTTAGTGGAGCGCGTGTGGTTAACCGGCACACTAACATGGACTTGTGAGAAGTGGCAAAAAGGTCTAACCATTATGATTACGGCATACCTCTTCATAATTTTTTAGACTCACAAGTGTGCTATCTAAGGGAAGGTGTATGATTTTGATACAGCTTTATCAAAACAATCTAGCATCAGAAATCTGAACTTTGGTAAGAAAGTCAATGAAGTATTGATTTCTAGAAGTCCAGCTGATTTCTGAGTACATGTCAAAGCTAGTGGGAGCATAAGTGATATGCTAATAATCATCATGTTAGTGGGAGCATGATAATTATGTTAACTATTGCAAGCTAGCAATGTTAATTATAGAAAACAAAAGTTTCAATTGGGAAAAAGTTGTTTTGCTATAATTAAGGGAGAGGAAATTATGCTTCATCTCAAATCTATAAGCTTAGATCGTGAGGTTTTAATCATTTAGTCAAGGAAATATATATGAATTTCATGTTGGAATGGCTCAACATAAGGAAATTATGTATATGGGTCCATTATTTGCGTTCTAAAATTCGATTATGATTACGGCATCCCTTTTCATAATCTGAATTATGAGAACTTGGCAAATTGAAATGGACATATTATAGCAAAAGACTAGTTTAGTCTTTATGTGAGACATCATGAATCGTGTCCCATATGCTTCGGATATAGGATCGATTACATGTGCTATAATCATCCGTTCTAAAATTTTCCAAATGCCTGGGGCATTAAGAAGGGAAAAGGTTTAGAACTGGATATGACTAAAAGGATTAAACAATTGTCGAGGACAATCTAAGGTTTACCAAAGATTGGTTACTCAAGGACAGTTGGAAGTATAGTGATAATTCTGGAAGGACCATATTGACATAATCTGTAAGGAGGCAACTCTTGTTCAGAAGTGATAGTCAAAATGGAATCTGGAAATGTTTCAAAGTTTGAATTTTCAATTTGTTTAAGATTAGGAAACTTAATGCAAGAAGGATGTTTCCGAGGAGTTGATCTCCTTTGGAATACTCTGTAATGATTGTTGCCAAGTCTTTTGGAGTTTGTGCATAATCGTTACAAGAGGATCAATGCATATGAGTTTAGAATCTAACAGATTCCAGTAAATGGCATGAATTTGGAATTCTTGCATTTGCAGTATTGATTTGGGAGTGTGAAAAGAGAATCATTGAAGTAATGTTCAATTGATCTAGTTCACAAAGTAAAGATCATAGACAAACATAGTATGCATACTTGGTGTATGGCATGACTAGTGTTTAGAAAACATAGTGTACATGCTTGGAGCATGGGACAACTATTGTTTTAAATTCAAGAATAAAGTTGATAGCTGAAACAGTATACAATGAATAATGTGTAATCATATGGTGATAAATAAAAGGTGTTTTATTTATGTTCAAAGAGTTGATACCATATTGGATTCAATTATTATTGTGTTTCACTTTGCATGTTTTGACTTCCCGAATAAACTGGGTTATTCTTCCGGAATGACTAAGTTATTCAAACCATCCACAGTCGGTCATATGTTGGAAGTAGATATGAATTAAGACTGTCATGGGTTGGCTTGTAGAGGTCTAAGGTGTTGGACAAGGCTACAACACTCATGAGTGCTCATAAGTTCTGAGTATTGGATTCAACCCGCGCTCATTGGAATCACTTCATGGATTTTATCACGAGTGATCATGAGATGATAATATCTTATATTCTTCAAACCTAGAGATATGAGTTGTTACTATGAGTTGATAGTACATTGATTGCACGAAACCGCATTTGGTAACTCTGTGCTATAAAACGTGCCTTTGTGTATGATTCAACAAGTAGTAGAACAAGCCATATGAGTCGAAGTTTATCCATTCCTTTTACCTTCGGGATAAAAGCGATATCTGTGGGCCCCTCGATGATTTGATGATGACAAATGGAAGTGCTCGGCCGGGCTAGGACTGATTTGATTTGTTCAATTAGTCAGTCGTCATAAATCGGAAATCGGGAAACAACAAATGGACAGAGAGAATTATTATAATCCATGTCTCAGTCCATATGATATCTAGAATGGAGGAATATATGATCCCTTATCTAATGGACAAGTCACTGACAAAGGTCAGAGTTCATCTACAAGGTCAGAGTTCGACAGAAGCGTTTGAGAGCTACGATTCCCAGTTGGTTCCTGAAGTCATATGCAATAATAGTTTTAGACTTATCCAAGTGGGAGACTGTTGGATTAATGTCTAAGTCCATAACTATATTTGGTAAGACTTGACCCGACCCGGCATGGTCCATTTGGGTTGCATACCATCATGCACTTGGATGAGAGAAATAAGACACTTATGGTTATTAATATATTATAAGTTCTAGTATATTAATAATAAGAATAATAAGATTATTTAATTAGTATTGATCAAGAATTAATCTAGGATTAATTAAGTGATCAAAAGAAGACTAATTAAATATATGGGTTGATTGTGTAAATCATCCATACTTGTATAGTGGGCTAATGCTCCATGGATAATCAAGTTGGGCTAAAACCCATAGGATGGTTCATGGATGCTCCATGGTGTATTTGTACCCATGGATCCAAGGAAATGGAAAGTCATGACAATTAGGGTTTACCCTAATTGTAACACTATATAAAGATATTATTCTTGGCAAAATTGGTGACTAGAATCACACTAGTGTGTGTGAAGAAAGGGCTAGCCGATTTTGATGAGTGTAGAATTCTCTCAAGTCATTCCAAGTGTTTTGATGATTGTGATTCCATTTGAGGTGTCACACTTGGGGCACTAGACACTCAAGCTTCATGAAGACTTTCTTCTCCAAAGAGGTATGTATTCTATCTTGCTATAGTCATTGTGTTTGTATGCTAGATTAGGATAATACCTTGGATATTCTTATTTGCATGTATAATAGAGAAAACATAGATCCAAGGTATTTAGGGTTGCATGTACACTTAGGAGTGTTAGAATGCTCAAAACCCAACAGTGGTATCAGAGTCTAGGCTTGTTTTCTTGTTATACCTGCAATAGAAGCTGAAAAAACGAATATGGTGCTGTCTGGCCATCAGACTCGGCGAGTCCATCAGGAGACTCGACGAGTCCATGCCTAAAAACTGATGAATTCGATCCAACTCGCCGAGTTTGTTCATGCACTCGACGAGTTGGACCCCCAGACAGCATATTTTCGAGTTTTTTGGCTAGAAATGGACTAGGAACATTACCCTAAGTTGTTTTTGATCTTATAAACTTGTTTTTGATGTGGTAATGTTCATGCTAATCCATTTTCAAAGATAATTGTCAATAGATTCATGTTTTGTATTAGTTTAAGGTTTAGACTAATTACATGAAAAAGTTTGATTTGAATTATCTTGTTCTTATGAGTTGCTTAGATTAATAGAAATGTTGAGTGAAATAGTTGTTTTCAATCCATTTTAATCTAAGAGTTGAGTATAAAATGTGTTTGTGTAACTTGTCCTCAAGTTACATGAAGAGTCACATTAAAGACTCATAAAATTCATAAGAGTTGGCAATGGTTACAAAATGAAGAGTCTTGTGTCATTGAATAACTTTTTATGACTCCATAACTTGTCCTCAAGTTATGGAAGTTCAAGAGTCACTTCATTAAAAGAAAAATATGTAACCATAGTTAAATCCATAAGTTATAAAATAAAGAAAAAGTTAGTTCTTTTATTAGTTTAAAGTCTTCCATAACTTGTCCTCAAGTTATGGAACTTGAAGAGTTTTTGGATTAAAACTACTTTAAACACATAAGTTATGGAATTAATTAGTTTTGAATAGTTTCAAAACTTGCCCTCAAGTTTTGGAATTTGAAAAGTTTTCAAGTATGAATACTTTAATTCCAAGTTAGCCCTTAGAATTTTAAAAGTTAAAATTCAACCCTTATACTTTATAATATTATAAGTTAATAATATATATGTATAAGAGTAAAGTCAGTCTTACCGCTAGTACGCCTCATTCACGAAGCCGGTCTATAAGGTGGGTATAAGGTTGTTGCCTATAAAATGGCAACTTAATGGGTGTCCACTCTCACCCACCGCTTGCTTGACTGGTGGAGGGTCGTTAGCCGAACGGGTTTGACAGGACTAGAATTCTCCCTTCATTAAAAGTATTAATGATAATACTAAGTAACTAAAACTCTTAATAATACCCAATCTTAGTTACTTAGGAAAAATGTGAATAAGGTGCTAATCCATGAAATTACACTTTACACTTTGTCAAAGTCGTTAGTGGAGCGTGTGTGGTTAACCGGCACACTAACTTGGACTTAACAAGGTAGGTAAAGGGTGACTTAATATTTATCATAGTATCGATGGAGCGTGTGTGGTTAACCGGCACATCGATTGAGGGGTAATTTATTAAGGGTACCAAGTGATTTGCATGGTTCCTTCACACCTTGTTTTGTGATCCTCGGCATCCCAGTCACAAAACCTGAAGGGCACACTCGAGATTGAAACATGCCATTGAACAGTTCAATGAATCTCAAAGATCTAGGAGTTTCAAAACCAATTAAAACCTAATAATACATTTTGTTTATCTTGGTGGAAATTGGTGAATCGTCATTCACCTACCTTCAAATATTTTATAGCTTGGATTACGGCATACCTCTTCTAAGTTATAAAATAGTTTGTTGGGTCCTAGCCTTAATATTTCATATTGGGTGTCATATTAAGGACTTAAGATCAACTATCTTGAATATCTCCCAAAAAGATGTCTGGTTTAGACATTTATGATCTTCCCAAATCTCTTGAAACAAGGTTTCCTAATGAAGATGATGTCCCAGGGATATCATACTTCTTTCTCCTCCTCCAATTATTCTCCCTAACCCATAAGTTCTTGAAAAGTTTAAGGTCACTCAAGCCCTATTGGCAAGGCAAGGTCAAGGTGTGGTCACATCTTGGAGATGTAGTCACATATTGACAAGCCGGGAGAGTTGGGTGTCAAAGTCTTGAGAAAGTTGGTGGTTCAATCACTTTCTAAGTCACATAGTGAGTTCCTTTAGGAAACCTATGAAACAGACTATGACAAGACCCTTAATGATCTTATCTGTTTGCTAAGATCAACTTCCTAAAACTTTATGGACATTGACAATGATGACATTGGATATCTAGTAAAGCTCTCTCTTCCCGATGGAAAGGGATCAGCCATAGTCAACTCGGTTGACCAAATGGTAAAGAGAAAAACTAAGTCTGTGATAGTCTCGTGTACCATTATCAAAGGGTCCATATGTTTATATTGCCAAAGGAAGGGGCATTGGTTGCGAAGCTGCCAAAATTTACCTAAGGTTGTTAAAGTCAATAAGTTTGACTCTACTTCAGGTAAAGTCCACTATCTAACTCTGTTAAGTTTCTATTCTGAGATTCTTGACACTTGATGTGACTGGGTCACATGGTGATGTTTTAAGAATCAAAGAAAAGTGAAGAAACTTAAAGAAAGAATATGCTGAATCTGATCGCATAGATGGATTTCTATCGTATAGTTTGAAAAATCAAATTCTTGAGCTACTTCTTAGGAGTTATGAGATATTTCTTAGGAATAGGTAACAACAAGTTTTCATATGGATTGTAAGGATAAGTTTTTCCGCAAAGTTTTAAAATAAAAGAAAAAAAAATTTTGATTTTATTTATTTTAAAATATCCTTACAATTGCATTTGAGGGAAAATTGTTGCTTATATGATTCCATTAAGAGCAAGAGTGGAAATATAAAATTGATTCTTCCATTTGTGGTAATGTCTAAATTTACCAAATAAGGAAAGATTCTCATCACCCAAGTTTCAAGTGGACCGGAACTTGGAATCATGCAAGTTGTATAGCATGATGAATGAGAACTTTCAAGTTTTGGGAAATTAAGACTAATTACTTATTCACATGGATGTGTGAGTCAAGTAAAGGACTAAGGGATCAAGTACACATTCTTGTGCACTGGTCAAGTCCACCACAAAAAGATTGATTAAACTATTCGTCATAGTTTACTAAAGCTCAGTAAATATGATTATACTTACAAGCTTAAGTGTAACTCTGAGACATTGGAAATGGTTCCAATGTAAGGCAGAGCGAATAAGAAGAATCAAATTAGGCAGAAGGATAAAAGTTTCTCAAATCTGAAAAGATGGGAGAGTACTTTAGTATCAGCTTTTGTGATCATCTTAATGATTAAGATACCATAGCACAATTAGTTCTCTAAGGAAATCTTAGTGCATTCTTATGACTAAGAAGAGGGAACTTGAATTGTTGAAGTGGTTAAATCAAGAAGATGAGTCATACTTCGTTCCAATACAAGTCTTAGAGTCATACTCCAAGATTGTAACTTGAGTGACATGTCTCAAAAGAAGGTTTAAAACACTTGTCAAATGTAAGAGTAAAAGTTTTCTACTCTTGTACATTTGAAATTGGTAAGTTGTGATGTTTTGGATAAAACAAAGACCAACTTAGGCCAATTGTGTGAAGTGTTTGTCTTGATTAGAATCTACACTATCTCTTGGATATTTGACAAGGGAGTCTTATAGGTCAAGAGGACAGTGGGAGTCTTAAAGGTCTTGAAAGTCTCAAGAACTAATCAAGAATAAAACCTGAAGTTCTTCACTAGCACACGACTTGAGGTTTATAACCTATCGTGTTGACATATTCTGTGCCCATTCCAGTTAAAGTTTACTTTGCATATGAGTTCTTAGAGTTCTCAATGTGTTGCATAACAACTTGGAAGCAATGGCAGGCCCTTGAGCTGCCAGGTGGCAAGAAATTAAGATTGAGTTCGGTCCATATGAGTTTGGATTTGTCATTATCTTTGTCTTGTGATTATGGTTTTGACAAATTCATATGGGTAGGAACTCATACACCAGTAAATCTAAGTGTCATAAGGTTTCTCTCCAATTCATGAAAATGATGGTGAGGAAACACTTTCACTAAGTAGATTTTAGCTAGATAGCAATTGTGATATTTGCATTCTCAAAGTCGTTAGTGGAGCGCGTGTGGTTAACCGGCACACTAACATGGACTTGTGAGAAGTGGCAAAAAGGTCTAACCATTATGATTACGGCATACCTCTTCATAATTTTTTAGACTCACAAGTGTGCTATCTAAGGGAAGGTGTATGATTTTGATACAGCTTTATCAAAACAATCTAGCATCAGAAATCTGAACTTTGGTAAGAAAGTCAATGAAGTATTGATTTCTAGAAGTCCAGCTGATTTCTGAGTACATGTCAAAGCTAGTGGGAGCATAAGTGATATGCTAATAATCATCATGTTAGTGGGAGCATGATAATTATGTTAACTATTGCAAGCTAGCAATGTTAATTATAGAAAACAAAAGTTTCAATTGGGAAAAAGTTGTTTTGCTATAATTAAGGGAGAGGAAATTATGCTTCATCTCAAATCTATAAGCTTAGATCGTGAGGTTTTAATCATTTAGTCAAGGAAATATATATGAATTTCATGTTGGAATGGCTCAACATAAGGAAATTATGTATATGGGTCCATTATTTGCGTTCTAAAATTCGATTATGATTACGGCATCCCTTTTCATAATCTGAATTATGAGAACTTGGCAAATTGAAATGGACATATTATAGCAAAAGACTAGTTTAGTCTTTATGTGAGACATCATGAATCGTGTCCCATATGCTTCGGATATAGGATCGATTACATGTGCTATAATCATCCGTTCTAAAATTTTCCAAATGCCTGGGGCATTAAGAAGGGAAAAGGTTTAGAACTGGATATGACTAAAAGGATTAAACAATTGTCGAGGACAATCTAAGGTTTACCAAAGATTGGTTACTCAAGGACAGTTGGAAGTATAGTGATAATTCTGGAAGGACCATATTGACATAATCTGTAAGGAGGCAACTCTTGTTCAGAAGTGATAGTCAAAATGGAATCTGGAAATGTTTCAAAGTTTGAATTTTCAATTTGTTTAAGATTAGGAAACTTAATGCAAGAAGGATGTTTCCGAGGAGTTGATCTCCTTTGGAATACTCTGTAATGATTGTTGCCAAGTCTTTTGGAGTTTGTGCATAATCGTTACAAGAGGATCAATGCATATGAGTTTAGAATCTAACAGATTCCAGTAAATGGCATGAATTTGGAATTCTTGCATTTGCAGTATTGATTTGGGAGTGTGAAAAGAGAATCATTGAAGTAATGTTCAATTGATCTAGTTCACAAAGTAAAGATCATAGACAAACATAGTATGCATACTTGGTGTATGGCATGACTAGTGTTTAGAAAACATAGTGTACATGCTTGGAGCATGGGACAACTATTGTTTTAAATTCAAGAATAAAGTTGATAGCTGAAACAGTATACAATGAATAATGTGTAATCATATGGTGATAAATAAAAGGTGTTTTATTTATGTTCAAAGAGTTGATACCATATTGGATTCAATTATTATTGTGTTTCACTTTGCATGTTTTGACTTCCCGAATAAACTGGGTTATTCTTCCGGAATGACTAAGTTATTCAAACCATCCACAGTCGGTCATATGTTGGAAGTAGATATGAATTAAGACTGTCATGGGTTGGCTTGTAGAGGTCTAAGGTGTTGGACAAGGCTACAACACTCATGAGTGCTCATAAGTTCTGAGTATTGGATTCAACCCGCGCTCATTGGAATCACTTCATGGATTTTATCACGAGTGATCATGAGATGATAATATCTTATATTCTTCAAACCTAGAGATATGAGTTGTTACTATGAGTTGATAGTACATTGATTGCACGAAACCGCATTTGGTAACTCTGTGCTATAAAACGTGCCTTTGTGTATGATTCAACAAGTAGTAGAACAAGCCATATGAGTCGAAGTTTATCCATTCCTTTTACCTTCGGGATAAAAGCGATATCTGTGGGCCCCTCGATGATTTGATGATGACAAATGGAAGTGCTCGGCCGGGCTAGGACTGATTTGATTTGTTCAATTAGTCAGTCGTCATAAATCGGAAATCGGGAAACAACAAATGGACAGAGAGAATTATTATAATCCATGTCTCAGTCCATATGATATCTAGAATGGAGGAATATATGATCCCTTATCTAATGGACAAGTCACTGACAAAGGTCAGAGTTCATCTACAAGGTCAGAGTTCGACAGAAGCGTTTGAGAGCTACGATTCCCAGTTGGTTCCTGAAGTCATATGCAATAATAGTTTTAGACTTATCCAAGTGGGAGACTGTTGGATTAATGTCTAAGTCCATAACTATATTTGGTAAGACTTGACCCGACCCGGCATGGTCCATTTGGGTTGCATACCATCATGCACTTGGATGAGAGAAATAAGACACTTATGGTTATTAATATATTATAAGTTCTAGTATATTAATAATAAGAATAATAAGATTATTTAATTAGTATTGATCAAGAATTAATCTAGGATTAATTAAGTGATCAAAAGAAGACTAATTAAATATATGGGTTGATTGTGTAAATCATCCATACTTGTATAGTGGGCTAATGCTCCATGGATAATCAAGTTGGGCTAAAACCCATAGGATGGTTCATGGATGCTCCATGGTGTATTTGTACCCATGGATCCAAGGAAATGGAAAGTCATGACAATTAGGGTTTACCCTAATTGTAACACTATATAAAGATATTATTCTTGGCAAAATTGGTGACTAGAATCACACTAGTGTGTGTGAAGAAAGGGCTAGCCGATTTTGATGAGTGTAGAATTCTCTCAAGTCATTCCAAGTGTTTTGATGATTGTGATTCCATTTGAGGTGTCACACTTGGGGCACTAGACACTCAAGCTTCATGAAGACTTTCTTCTCCAAAGAGGTATGTATTCTATCTTGCTATAGTCATTGTGTTTGTATGCTAGATTAGGATAATACCTTGGATATTCTTATTTGCATGTATAATAGAGAAAACATAGATCCAAGGTATTTAGGGTTGCATGTACACTTAGGAGTGTTAGAATGCTCAAAACCCAACAGTGGTATCAGAGTCTAGGCTTGTTTTCTTGTTATACCTGCAATAGAAGCTGAAAAAACGAATATGGTGCTGTCTGGCCATCAGACTCGGCGAGTCCATCAGGAGACTCGACGAGTCCATGCCTAAAAACTGATGAATTCGATCCAACTCGCCGAGTTTGTTCATGCACTCGACGAGTTGGACCCCCAGACAGCATATTTTCGAGTTTTTTGGCTAGAAATGGACTAGGAACATTACCCTAAGTTGTTTTTGATCTTATAAACTTGTTTTTGATGTGGTAATGTTCATGCTAATCCATTTTCAAAGATAATTGTCAATAGATTCATGTTTTGTATTAGTTTAAGGTTTAGACTAATTACATGAAAAAGTTTGATTTGAATTATCTTGTTCTTATGAGTTGCTTAGATTAATAGAAATGTTGAGTGAAATAGTTGTTTTCAATCCATTTTAATCTAAGAGTTGAGTATAAAATGTGTTTGTGTAACTTGTCCTCAAGTTACATGAAGAGTCACATTAAAGACTCATAAAATTCATAAGAGTTGGCAATGGTTACAAAATGAAGAGTCTTGTGTCATTGAATAACTTTTTATGACTCCATAACTTGTCCTCAAGTTATGGAAGTTCAAGAGTCACTTCATTAAAAGAAAAATATGTAACCATAGTTAAATCCATAAGTTATAAAATAAAGAAAAAGTTAGTTCTTTTATTAGTTTAAAGTCTTCCATAACTTGTCCTCAAGTTATGGAACTTGAAGAGTTTTTGGATTAAAACTACTTTAAACACATAAGTTATGGAATTAATTAGTTTTGAATAGTTTCAAAACTTGCCCTCAAGTTTTGGAATTTGAAAAGTTTTCAAGTATGAATACTTTAATTCCAAGTTAGCCCTTAGAATTTTAAAAGTTAAAATTCAACCCTTATACTTTATAATATTATAAGTTAATAATATATATGTATAAGAGTAAAGTCAGTCTTACCGCTAGTACGCCTCATTCACGAAGCCGGTCTATAAGGTGGGTATAAGGTTGTTGCCTATAAAATGGCAACTTAATGGGTGTCCACTCTCACCCACCGCTTGCTTGACTGGTGGAGGGTCGTTAGCCGAACGGGTTTGACAGGACTAGAATTCTCCCTTCATTAAAAGTATTAATGATAATACTAAGTAACTAAAACTCTTAATAATACCCAATCTTAGTTACTTAGGAAAAATGTGAATAAGGTGCTAATCCATGAAATTACACTTTACACTTTGTCAAAGTCGTTAGTGGAGCGTGTGTGGTTAACCGGCACACTAACTTGGACTTAACAAGGTAGGTAAAGGGTGACTTAATATTTATCATAGTATCGATGGAGCGTGTGTGGTTAACCGGCACATCGATTGAGGGGTAATTTATTAAGGGTACCAAGTGATTTGCATGGTTCCTTCACACCTTGTTTTGTGATCCTCGGCATCCCAGTCACAAAACCTGAAGGGCACACTCGAGATTGAAACATGCCATTGAACAGTTCAATGAATCTCAAAGATCTAGGAGTTTCAAAACCAATTAAAACCTAATAATACATTTTGTTTATCTTGGTGGAAATTGGTGAATCGTCATTCACCTACCTTCAAATATTTTATAGCTTGGATTACGGCATACCTCTTCTAAGTTATAAAATAGTTTGTTGGGTCCTAGCCTTAATATTTCATATTGGGTGTCATATTAAGGACTTAAGATCAACTATCTTGAATATCTCCCAAAAAGATGTCTGGTTTAGACATTTATGATCTTCCCAAATCTCTTGAAACAAGGTTTCCTAATGAAGATGATGTCCCAGGGATATCATACTTCTTTCTCCTCCTCCAATTATTCTCCCTAACCCATAAGTTCTTGAAAAGTTTAAGGTCACTCAAGCCCTATTGGCAAGGCAAGGTCAAGGTGTGGTCACATCTTGGAGATGTAGTCACATATTGACAAGCCGGGAGAGTTGGGTGTCAAAGTCTTGAGAAAGTTGGTGGTTCAATCACTTTCTAAGTCACATAGTGAGTTCCTTTAGGAAACCTATGAAACAGACTATGACAAGACCCTTAATGATCTTATCTGTTTGCTAAGATCAACTTCCTAAAACTTTATGGACATTGACAATGATGACATTGGATATCTAGTAAAGCTCTCTCTTCCCGATGGAAAGGGATCAGCCATAGTCAACTCGGTTGACCAAATGGTAAAGAGAAAAACTAAGTCTGTGATAGTCTCGTGTACCATTATCAAAGGGTCCATATGTTTATATTGCCAAAGGAAGGGGCATTGGTTGCGAAGCTGCCAAAATTTACCTAAGGTTGTTAAAGTCAATAAGTTTGACTCTACTTCAGGTAAAGTCCACTATCTAACTCTGTTAAGTTTCTATTCTGAGATTCTTGACACTTGATGTGACTGGGTCACATGGTGATGTTTTAAGAATCAAAGAAAAGTGAAGAAACTTAAAGAAAGAATATGCTGAATCTGATCGCATAGATGGATTTCTATCGTATAGTTTGAAAAATCAAATTCTTGAGCTACTTCTTAGGAGTTATGAGATATTTCTTAGGAATAGGTAACAACAAGTTTTCATATGGATTGTAAGGATAAGTTTTTCCGCAAAGTTTTAAAATAAAAGAAAAAAAAATTTTGATTTTATTTATTTTAAAATATCCTTACAATTGCATTTGAGGGAAAATTGTTGCTTATATGATTCCATTAAGAGCAAGAGTGGAAATATAAAATTGATTCTTCCATTTGTGGTAATGTCTAAATTTACCAAATAAGGAAAGATTCTCATCACCCAAGTTTCAAGTGGACCGGAACTTGGAATCATGCAAGTTGTATAGCATGATGAATGAGAACTTTCAAGTTTTGGGAAATTAAGACTAATTACTTATTCACATGGATGTGTGAGTCAAGTAAAGGACTAAGGGATCAAGTACACATTCTTGTGCACTGGTCAAGTCCACCACAAAAAGATTGATTAAACTATTCGTCATAGTTTACTAAAGCTCAGTAAATATGATTATACTTACAAGCTTAAGTGTAACTCTGAGACATTGGAAATGGTTCCAATGTAAGGCAGAGCGAATAAGAAGAATCAAATTAGGCAGAAGGATAAAAGTTTCTCAAATCTGAAAAGATGGGAGAGTACTTTAGTATCAGCTTTTGTGATCATCTTAATGATTAAGATACCATAGCACAATTAGTTCTCTAAGGAAATCTTAGTGCATTCTTATGACTAAGAAGAGGGAACTTGAATTGTTGAAGTGGTTAAATCAAGAAGATGAGTCATACTTCGTTCCAATACAAGTCTTAGAGTCATACTCCAAGATTGTAACTTGAGTGACATGTCTCAAAAGAAGGTTTAAAACACTTGTCAAATGTAAGAGTAAAAGTTTTCTACTCTTGTACATTTGAAATTGGTAAGTTGGCTTGCATCATGATGGCCACGATGACAGCGGAACTCCAAAACTCTTATGAGGATTTCTACCCTTATGAAATGCACCAAGATTTGATGGAAAGATACCATCAAAGTGCAAGACAAGAGAGGTATGAAATCATCTGCTCCATGATAACAACCATGATGAAGGACGGGGAGTCCGTCACGAGCCACATGCAGAAAATGCAAAGGTATGTGGATCGTTTGCTGAAGCTTAATGTGAACTTCCCGGAGGATCTTGCAATAGATATCATTTTGCATTCCTTACCATCGTGCTATGATCAATTCCGCATGACATATCACATGAACAAGGAAGAAGTCACCCTCAGCAAACTTCAGGGACTTCTTAAGACCGCAAAATCAGGTCTTAAGGGGAAGTCGGTTGCTATCACTCCTACTCAAAACTCTACTCCGGTTTTGGCAATCGGGAAAAGTCGAGGGAGGAAGAGAAAGAGATCTTCGAAGGGTACCAAGGCTCGGACCCTTGATGGCTCTTCTTCAAGTGGAACCAAGAAAGGTTTCATTACTCCTTCTTCTGACCCAAAAGAGGCTGAATGCTTCTATTGCCATGAAAAGGCTCATTGGAAGCAGAACTGCCCAAAGTACCAGCAGGATGTGAAGGATGGGAAAGTCAAACCCAACCATGCAGGTATTTACACTATCATTTCTAATAACTCACCCATTCTAATTCTTGGGTCCTTGATACCGGTTGTGGTATTCATATTTGTTGTGACTTGCAGGGACTAAGAAGAAGTGAGGATGTGGAGCAAGGAAGAATAAACTTGATCATGGGGAATTGGAAAGCTTTACCTGTTACCAAGATTGGAGTTTATACTTTATCGCTAAGTAGTGGGTTTAGTTTAGATTTGAATAAATGTTGTTACTCGCCAGGAATGGCAAGAAATATTATTTCCTTTCATGCTTTGTACAAACAAGGGTTTACCTTTTCGTTTAATAATGAAGTTGGTTCTATTGATGCTTTCTTTAATAATGTTCTTTATTTTAAAGCATTACCTTGTGATGGTGTGTATGAAGCTGTGTCTGTTGTAGATAACTTAGGAAATAATGTTTTGTGTATTGATTCTACTACTAATAACTTGGATAAAGCATCATTATGGCATTGTCGTCTTGGACATATAAGCAAGAAACACATAGGCCATAGCTGCATTTCATGACTATGAAATATGGTAGATGGATGTCAAAACCGCGTTCCTTAATGGAAAGTTGGATGAAGATGTTTACATGAGTCAGCCAGAGGGTTTTGTCAGCAACGAGTACCCTAATAGAGTGTGTAAGCTTGAGAAATCCATTTATGGATTGAAGCAAGCACCTCGCAGATGGAATCTTTGCTTTGATGAAAAGGTCAAGGAATTTGGCTTTTCTAGGAGTGAAGATGAATCTTGTGTGTATGTCAAGGCTAGTGGGAGTATAATTAGCGTTTTGGTATTGTATGTGGATGACATACTACTCATAGGAAACGACATTCCAACCCTGCAGGAAGTAAAGTCCTGGCTTGGGAAGTGTTTCGCTATGAAGGACCTTGGTGAAGCTGCCTATATTTTAGGGATAAGGATCTTGAGAGATCGGAGTAAAAGACTAATTGGACTTAGTCAGAGTACCTACTTGGATAAGGTGCTGAAGAGATTCAGCATGCAGGATTCCAAGAAAGGAGAGTTACCCATCCAGAGTAACACCAGATTGAGTAAGACACAAAGCCCTAACACTGAGTCTGAGATAGCAGAAATGAGTCGAACACCTTATGCTTCGGCTGTAGGATCGATCATGTATGCTATGACGTGTACTCGACCCGATGTAGCCTTTGCCCTGAGTATGGTTAGCAGGTATCAGGCGAACCCTGGCAAGGCACACTGGACTGCGGTAAAGAATATCCTCAAGTACCTACGGAGGACTAAGGACTGGGTTCTTACCCTCGGTGGGAGTGATGACTTGAGAGTTGTAGGGTATAGTGATGCTAGCTTCCAGACTGATAGGGATAATTTCCGCTCTCAGTCGGGCTGGGTCTTTACCCTAAACGGAGGAGCAATTTCTTGGAAGAGTTCCAAGCAAGAGACAGTGGCATATTCTACTTGTGAATCAAAGTATATTGCAGCTAGCGAGGCAGCAAAGGAGGCGATATGGCTGAAGAACTTCATTGGAGACCTTGGAGTTGTACCAGCTATTAAAGAGCCAATGGAAATTTTCTGTGATAGTGAAAGTGATGTTGCCTTAGCCAAGGAACCAAGGGATCACGGGAGATCCAGACACATCGACAGAAAATACCATTTCATCAGACATCGGATCGAAGAAGGACACCTCGTGGCAAATAGGGTATCATCAGATGAGAATCCGGCAGATCCCCTCACAAAGGGACTGACTCGGGTTAAGCATCTTCAGCATGCTCGGAGCATAGGGCTGAAGGATGATATTAGATTTAGTAGTTAGATAATCTCGAAATTTGTAAAGAGTAATTGACATTTGATGATGAATAAAAATGTTTTATTTATGAGTAAGGTGTTGCTATCTTTTGTCGATCGTTTACTATATTTCTTTTGCATGTTTTGACTTCCAGAATAATTTTTGTTTGGTATAACATATTATTCAAACCTCCACAGTCGGTCATATGTCGGAAGTAAGTATGAATCAAGACTGTCATGTTTGGTTGTAGAGGTCTTGGACAAGGCTACAACAATCATGAGTGCTCATAAGTTCTGAGCATTAGAATCAACCCACGCTCACTGGAATCACTTCATGGAATTCTATCTCGAGTGATCGTGAGACGGTAATATCATATAAGTCTTCAAACCTAGAGATATGATTTGTTACTTACAAGTTGGTTATGCATTGACTGTACGAAACCGCATTGGTAACTCGATGTTATAAAACGTGCTTTTGTGTGTAATTCAATGAGTGGTAGAACAAACATATGAGTCGAAGTTTATCTGTTCCTTCTTGGATTAGAAGCTGATATCTGGGCCCCTCGATGATTTTATTTTGATCCATGTACCGGGCCCGGTCAGAACTAAGTTGATGTGTTCAATTAAGTTCTATGTCAAACAAATCGGAAATCGGGAAACAAATGCTGGACAATAAGCAAGACAATGTTCCATGTATTTGTCCGGCTGATATCTAGAATGGAGGATTATATGATCACTTATCTTAAATGGCGTATCATCATCTTCTCAGTTCCGAGAAACCTTGAAAATAGCTACGATTGCCGATCGGTTCCTGAAGTACTAGAGATATAGTTATTAGACTTATCCAAGTGAGAGACTGTTGGATAAGGTGTCTAAGTCCATAACTATTTCGGGCTTGTACTTGACCCGACCCGGCATGGTCCATTTGGGTTGCATGTCACCATGCAATTGGATAGACTAAATGAGAGAAATAACACTTGGAGATTATTAATATATTATAAGTTCTAATATATTAATAATATTATTTGATTAGTTTGATCAATAATTAATTTAGAATTAATTAAGTGGTCAAAAGAGAACTAATTAAATATATGGGTTGATTATGTAAATCATCCACATCTTGTATAGTGGGCTAAGAGGCTCCATGGATTATCAAGTTGGGTTCTACCCATAGGATGCTCCATGGATGCTCCATGGGAGTTACAAACCCATGGGTCATGGAAATGAAGAGTCATGACACATTAGGGTTTACATGGTGTAACCCTAGATGTGTCAACACTATATAAGAAGCATATTCTCCACCAAAATAGGCTACACTAAGAAACTAGAGGGCTTGGCCGATTTTTTAGAAGTGTGTATTATCTCAAGAGTCTTTCCAAGAGCATTTGGTGTTGTGTGAAGCATTTGAGGCATCACACTTGGGGTGCTAGGCTCACAAGGTTTCAAGGAACACAAGCAACAACAAGGTAAGTTATTCTATCTATTAATCAAGTTAAAATTGTTCCCCATGTATGCTAGATAGGAATATAGCCTTGGAATTCAACTTAGCATGATAATTAGACAAACATAGATCCAAGGTTATTAGGGTTGCATGTACACTTAGGAAGTGTTAGAATGCTCAAAACCCATCAGTCATGTACAGTATCACAATAATGTAAAGTAGTAAGCAAGCAACAACATCATCCATTGCATTAATAGTATAATTTCATACAAGTGTGTTCTGTCAAGTTATATAGACACCAAAAATTATATACATCAAAATAATAGAGGAGTCTTGAAACGCTCCTTCTTCTCAAAATCCGGCACCTGTACCTGTCTACTGGTGACCTAAGAATACAAGTTATTTTGAAAGCGAGTATCAGATTTAAAGCTGGTGAGATTATAAGTATATTAGTGTCTGCTTTTGTATGAAATCATTTGTAAGATGTTTTGTAATTTATAAGTTCTGTTATGTTTTTATATTGTTTGTATTTGTTTGAACTCTCCTAGAAAACCCTATGTTTTCTACTAAAAGTAGCCTTCTACCAAGGCATCTAGTATCTATGTGTGTGTCTCATGTAAGAGTGTGTATTTTCCCAACTCCGACTATCATTAACCAAAAATATAGTTTTTGTATCACCGTGCATCTTGTGCATGATCACGAAGTGAATACAATGGGGAAAAAATATTATAGTACTGTAGTGATGTACTAAGTAACTACTATTGTACTAAATACCTTAAGCAATTGTAAATTTTAAGGTAACATGTGATCGACCTGTAACTTGCTACCGACTCAATAGTAAAACGACAATGTAAGATGTCGTAAAAATGACGTTTGGCACCCGTAGACTTGCAAGTCCCACTGTAGCGAGCAGCAAGGTGTAGGATAGTCAATCCAATATAGATCTATACACAAACTCATATGCTCCCTAATGAAGGAGATTCTGATACAAAAACAGTCATGGCAGGTAGTGCCATGCCCTGTTTAATGGCTCACATAACTGTGTTAATGTATATGTAATGTATATGTGTGCTAGCTGTATTGTGCGTTCTTTCTCTGTCTAGCATGTATGTTTGTTTCTCATCATAGTGTCTATTGTTTGTTTCTCCTCACTCTGTTTCATGTTTGATTCTCATCATAGTATGTACTGAATCATGGATGAACTGACTCTTTGTATGTTTCTTTGTTCTAGTAATAACATCTTCCTAAACTACCCCTATGGTAGCTTACTAGTAAAGTATGAGCATGTTTGTATGCCCTTGCTACCCAAGGGCATGGAATTGGATGAAAGAAATAACCTCTTATATCTATATACATATATATAATATATAACTAGGATTCAAACGACCTTCGGACAACTAACCTTGATACCCTAAGACCACATCAAACAAGAACAGGAAGCAGGGTAGACTAGCAGTCCTAAGTCCTTTCAATCCTACTTATATAACTATATTTATACAGATACACAGAATATAAGTTTAAAAGAGTTTAAGTAAAAGTATTTGACCATTGAAGGAGTTTGTAAGACAATTTGAGGTAAAACAGTTTGATAAATAGTTTGGAAAGTAAGAAAACCATTTGCTTGGTGGTCATTAATCACATGTGATTGATATAATAACTATAATTGTTCAACTTGTATCCCCCCATAAAAGCATTTAAAATCATTTCAAATGTTAATTTAGGGGTATGAACTCACCTGTAGTGAGTGGTTCTGATGACAATGTTGGATCTGTTGCTAAGTATCAAGTGGTGACTTGAGTACACACGCGAATCCTATTTAGCATATATTGTCACATATATGAATATAATTAGTGTTATGAACAACTAATTAACGAATTGGGACCACCTTAGGGACTAGTAAACACTTCTTTTGAAGTGTTACAACCATAAATGATTGTACGAAGGGTTAAAAGGCTATACAAGAGAGTGTATGGCCAAAATACACACTATATGTGTGTGTGCGGCCATATGTGTGGCCGACACATGTGTGCGGCCAGGTGTGCTGCCAGAAGTGTGTGCTGCCAGAAAACATGGTGTTCTTGGTGAAAGATGTTACCTTTCCGGATGATACTTGAGAGGATTTTGGAGTCCTAGCTTTTCAAGAGTGTAAGAAATGATCAAAATGACCAAGGATAATACTTATAGGAGGGTGTGTGTGGCTGGAGGTGTGTGTGGTTGGCCTGTGTGCAGCTGGATGGCCGCACACACCAGTTTTGGTGTGTTTGGCTCGTTTTTCCAATGCTACAACCAAACTAACCCATCCTCCGACACGTATCTCAATTATACTAAGCTTTAAGCACTCTTTTAGACCCAAAACTTCATTATAATATAGCAAAACGAAGCTAACTTTGATATAAAAGAAGCATGTAAGCTAGAAATTTCGGGTTGTCACAAATCTTGATTACGGAGGATACCCACATACGTTGGGCGTATGGTCAGCAGGGCAAACCCTAATTTTTAAGGTTTGTGTCCTATTTAAACACCTTAAGACACTTATGAACCTTCTTATGACCAGCCTCCACCTCTCCAAACACTAAGAACGAAACCCTAATTGCTCTTTGAGTTTTTGAGCTTATAAGTGATCTTTGAAGGTGCTCTTGGTGATTTTGAAGAAAGAAGAACTCTTGGAAGTTGCATTGGTGTGGCTAGAGCTTGTGGATCCAGAATCATCACCAACTTGGAATGCTTTTGGAGGTATAAAGCTCTTAACTTGATGGTTCTTTTGATCGATCTAGTTAGGGCTTATTTTTTTATGATTTTTATGGTCCTTTAAGCCATTCTTGAGAGTATGACCTACTCTAGAAGCCAAGGATGGTAGATCTTAGCATTTTTGAGGTCCCTTGTTCATAAAAATGCAATCTTGGTGTGCTATATTGAACCATGCATGAGTTAGGGTTCTTATTATGGGTTTTATTGAGTATTTGGTCCCATTAAGTCATGCAAAGGAGTAATGTTGCCAAATTTACGTGTTAAGACATCATTTAGGATCAGATCTGAGGATTGGACATAGTGGCTTAACCAATTAAGCTCTTAATGGCGAAGTTGTGGAGTACGTTAGGCGTACCCAGCTCATACACAACGTGTACTGGCCAAAGATGGCGTACATAGGGCGTAAGTCTGAGTACAATTGGCATACTCAATAGCCTTGAATTTTGTTGAGTTTTATGTTTTAGGCCATATTTGGACTATTAGGGTTTTAGGCCTTGTTAGTGATGGGTTTTGGTCATAAGACATCCTATGTGCTCATACAAACCCTAAAGCTCGGATCTAGGTTTCTCTATTGTACATGCTTTGAATCCAAGACTATAAACCCTAATACTAGTCATATGGAAATCAGAATTCACATGTAAATAGGTTTAAGAACATACCTTGATTGTTATATAGCAATAACAATCCAATTCCTCCTTGAATTGACCTTGGAAAGCAGAGAGTCACAAGTGTCACTCCTCTAATGGCTTACAAACACCATAAGCAAGTGGAGAAGGTATAAAGAGAGAGGAGGGAGGTTAGAATTCGTCTCTAAGACTTCTTGGGAAGGGATACACGAATTCATGACCTTGGGGTTGTTTATATAGGTGTAGAGATAGGGTTTCAGTCATTATCCTTATCTAGTTGATTATCCATTAAGCAACCAATAAGATAATCCTTGAATCCTTATCATACTCGAATTCTAAGGCTTTCCAACCTTAAATTCGTCCACCATATTTATAAGATAATCCTTACCTTATTTTGTAACTATCACATAATTACAAATCAGCCCCTCTAGTTTAATTAATTACACTTGATCACAAAATTAATTATTAATTAATTATTGACCAATATTAATTAAACAAATATGATTTCTCCTTTAATATATTATCCTTATAACATATTAATAAATCATATTATCCTCTCTTTCTATTTATTTCTCCAATCAAGTTGCTTTGGTGAAGGCAACCCAAAAGGACCATGCACCATCGGGTCAAGTACATACCAAAATAGTTATGGACTTAGACACTAATCCAACAGTCTCCCACTTGGATAAGTCTAACAACTATTCTGCGTATGACTTCGGATCCCGATCTGCAATCGTAGCTTTCCAAAGCCGCTGTCAACTCTAATCATATCAAATACGCGTGTCCTTAGATAAGGGATCATATATTCCTCCATTCTAGATATCATATGAGATATGATTTCAAATCATTCTCTTTGTACTATGTCTCGATTTCCGATTTATGACGACTGACTAATTGAACAAATCAAATTAGCCCTAGCCCGGCCGAGCATTTACGTTTGTCATCACTAAACCATCGAGGGGCCCAAAGATATCGCTTTTATCCTACTTTGGATAAAAGGAACGGATAAACTTCGATACAATGTTTACTTGTACTCACGCACCGAATCACACACAACAATATGTTTTATAACACCAAGTTACTGGTGCGTTTACATATTATCAATGTGCAACCGATTTGCAAGATACAACTCACACATCTCGGTTTCAAGAATATAAGATGTTATCGTCTCACCAATCACTCGTGATACAATCCATGGAGTGATCCAAGTGAGCGTGGGTCTAATCCAATGCTCAAATCATATTCATAAGCACTCGTGAACGTTGCAGCAAACATTTGCTTATGTCTAATACTCTTTTAGACAATCCACACACCAATTCACGACAGTCTTTATTCATACCTACTTCCAACATATGAATGACTGTGGCCCGTTCGAATAATTCGATTATTCTTAATAAACTCAATTATTCTGGAAGTCAAAACATGCAAATGTGAAACACAAGAATAATACTAATCCCATATGGCCTCAAACCTTTGAGTATAAATAAAACGCCTTTTATTTATCACCATATTGAGTACTCATTATTTGTCGTTTTGGGTAATCAACTTCTTACTTGAATTACAACACTTGTCCCATGCTCCTAGCATGCACACAATGTTTACCTATGGTTCTTACTTTGTGAAATAGATCACACTGAACACATTTCCAATCCTTCTCATTTCACAACTCCAAATCCGTTTTTCATAAGTTAAAGAATATCAAATTCTTGCTACTTATAGAATATGCTAGATTCTAACATTCTATACAACTTATCCTTTCGTAATGTCACTGCACCAAAGTCACAAAGACTATTGCCAATGATATTACAAAGTCCTCTATCGGAGATTGTTACAAGACAATTCCATAGACGTGATGTCTCTCACTCAAAGTACATTCTTTGAACATCCTTTTGCATAGAATTTTCTAATCTAATCATAGATTTCTCAATATTCAATTCCCAATATGGACACACTTCCATATGTTCCATATGACAACTCATTCTTAATAGAATCTTATCTATTCGTAATGATGTCGATATGGTCCATCCAATATGGAAACATTTCCATATTTTCCATTACTATACTTCCAACTACTCACAAGCGACCAATCCTCGTCGAACTTGGATTTGTCCTTTGATAGTTGTTTAATTATTTTAGTCAAAACCAATTCTAGTCCCTTTTCCCTCTAAATGCGCTCGACATTTGGAAAATTTTAGAATGGTCAAACATTAAAGCATTTGCAATCGATCCTATACCCGAAGCGTATGGGACACGACGTATAATGTTTTATTTGCTATGTTCTCAAAATTCGAATTGTGAAGAGGGATGCCGTAATCATAATCGAAATTTTAAGAACACACTATGTACCTTTGACTAAATTTTATTAACATTTCTCAACCTAAACCTTTAGATTTGAAATGAAGCATAATATTCTCTCCCTTAATTATAGCAAAACAACTCTTCAACTATTGCGACTTTGCAAAGTATGACTCTTGTTTTCTATAATTAATATTGCTAACCTTGCAATACTTTCCTTAATAATCATACAATCATAACTTTTATGCTCCCACTATCATGATGATTATTGTAAAACATAACACTTATGCTCCCACTAGCTTCGACATGTATTCATAAACATCTTAACTTTCAGAAAACAATACTTATTGAATTTCTTAAGTTCATGTTTCTAATACTTAGTGCTTTGATAATCCTTTATCAATGCTTCTTGAACTTATACACCTTTGCCTTCGATAGTTCACATGTGTGTTTAAACAATTAAGACTAATTGCCAAACCTCACAATTCAAACTATGGAAAGGGATGCCGTAACCATAATCGAATTCGAGAATGCAATTTTACAATCACTATCTTCTTAAAATCTGTCTTAGTGAAAGCATTTCCTCACAATCATTTTCATGAAGGAGGAAATCTTATGACACTTAGATTTTAGACGGTGTAAATGTTCCTATCCATGTGAATTTTTCAAAACCAAGGTTTACGACAAATTCAAACTCTTATGGATCGAACTTTCTTAATCTTGATTTCTTGCCTCATGGTAGCACAGCTGCCCACCACGTCTTCCAAGTAGTTAAGCATCTCACCCTTTCTTATCAATGTACCTTTCATTGATTAAGGTGCCTTGCCTTTTATGCATTCAAGATGAGAACTCATAGAACTCATATGCATAATTAACTCAATTAGAACAACACATAATCAAAATAATGTCAATACGATAGGTTGTCAACCTCAATTCGCGTGCTAGTGATGATTGGTAAGGTTTATTTGATTTGTTCTTGAAACTATTCAATACCATTAAGACTCCCACTGACTCCTTGACATATACGATTCTTTTGTCAATAACCATTTCTTGACAAACAAATATTCAAGAGTTAGTGTAGCTTTTATCAAAACACTTCATAAATTGGTACTAGTTGGCCTTTGTCTTATTCAAGACATCACAACTTCCCATATTTGATGAATGTTATAAACCTTTAATACTTTTCACTCATTGTCACAATCTTAACTTTAAGACTTGTTATTGGAACGAAGTATGATTGACTTATTGATTTAACCATTTCTTCAATCCTTGATTCCTCTTCTTAGACATACAATTGTACTAAGACTCACTTAGAGGATCAATTGAGATATGGTTCTTAATCATAAGACCTATCATAAAGCATAAAAGGTACTCTCCCTTCTTCTTAGAATGGAGAAACTTTTATCTCTCTGCCTACTTGATTCTTGTTATTCGTTCTGCTATTGATCTAAACCCTTTAATCAATTCAGAATTACACTTAATCTTGTAAGTATAATCATATTTACTAAACCTTTAGTAAATCATGACGAATATCATTTTTACTCTTATGGTGGTCTTGATCAACACGCAACTTTGTGTGCTCGATCTCTTAGTCCTTCATTTGACACTTTGTCAACGAATCAGTCTAATTTTCAAATACGAAATTTCTCATTCATCGTGCATCCACGTTGCATGATTCCAAGTTTCTGTCCAATTGAAACTTTGGGCGATGAGAAACTCTCCCTATTTGGTAAATTCTTGACATTTCCATAAATAGCATAACTAAGAATCATATCCATTCGTTGTAGAAATATTCGAACATCAATTTTCATAACAATTTCATTGTAAGGAAATAAACAAATAAATCGAACAAAATTTATTTTATTTATAAAAGCACCGGAAAAATTTGTCCTTACAATGCAAAATCCATTGAAAACTATGTACAAAAGAAAATTTCTAACAACTCTATCATAACTTTCTAAGCTCAAAATTTAATCTTCAAGTCCATGCGATCGAAATCCATCTCTTGTGATTAGATTCATCTTGCTCTCTTATCAAGCTTCCTTTCTTTTCACCGACCCTACAAAACACTCAAATGTAATCTTATTACATCATGTATTAAGAATCAATGAATAGGAACTTAATGGAGTTAGATAGTGGATTTTTACCTAAAGCGCAGTCATACCTTTGACTCTCCCATCTCTTAGATCTCTTAGGTAATTAGGGCAACTTCGTCTCCAATGCCCCTTCCCTTGGCAATAAAAGCAAATTGACTCTTTTGGAATAACACATGGAACTACTTCAGACATCGCCTTTCTCTTTTCGATCATTGCAAGTCTTTCATTGCCATTGTCTATATCCATAGAGTTCTTGAAGGCAGATTCACCAATCAACCTTGCTTTTTCTATTGCGCCAAACCATTGCTGATTCGGCAGCAATAAGCATATAGGTGAGATCTATAAGGGTCACATTGTGGTTCGTCATATAGTACTCTCTTACGAACTCACTATATGAGTTGGGAAGTGACTGAAGAACCCAATCAACAACCATCTCTAACAACGGATCCCATCATTCTTAGTCTATCAATGCGCGACTTCATCCCTAGGACGTGTGCACACACCGACTTTCCTTCTTTATGTTTACTTGCCAATAGGGCTTGAGTGATATTGAACCTTTCAATTTTTCAATCTTGTGGGTTAGGGAGAATAATTGTAGGAGGAGGAGGAAGTGAAGCATGATTTCTTGATCCTCGATCGAATCGTGGAATATCATCTTCATGTGGAATGCTTGTTCCACGGGATTTGGGAAGAGCATAGTTGTCGAACTTTGACATCTATAATACGGGAGAAAACGAATTCAAGTTAGTTGATTGAATGAGCCCTTAGTAAATCACCCAAATGAGATACTAAGGCTAGGACCCAACACAATATTCTGCAACTCGGGAGAGGGATGCCGTAACCCTAATTGCAGAATATTTGAAGGTAAGTGAATGACGATTCACTAATTTCCACCATGAAAAACGAAAAAGAATTTTAAGTTTTAAATCTATGAAAACTCCTAGATCCTTTGAGATACATTGAACTTTCAATGGCATGTTTATATCTCGATATGCCCCTCTTGTTTGTGACTGGGATGCCGAGGATCACAAAGCGGGTGTGAATAACCATGCAAACTACATGGTGCCCTCACATGTTACGGTCACCTATTCGATGTGCCGGTAAACCACACACGCTCCACCGAACTATGACAAACATTGAGTCACCCTTTGCTACCTTTGCTTAGACCCATTTAGTGTGCCGGTTAACCACACACGCTCCACTAACGTCTTCGCAAGGGCACAAAGTGTAATTTCATGGAATTGCATCAATTCACTTTTGCCTAAGTAACTAAGATTGGGAATTTTTTGAAAACATTTAGTTACTTTTATAATTCATTATACTTATAATGGAAGGTTTCGTCCTATCCTACCCGTTCGGCTAACGACCCTCCACTAGTCAAGAGTGCGGTGGGTAAGAGTGGATACCCATTCAATCGCCATTTTATAGGCAATTTCCTTAAACACCCCTTATAGACCAGCTTCGTGAATGAGGCCTACTAACGGTAAGACTAACTTTTACTCATACATATATATAATGTTAGACTTTTAATGTTATATATAGTATAGGGTGTATTTTACACTTTTAAAATACTAGGTGGTCAAATTTAATAATTATACTTTTAATTTAATTAAATTGTAAACCAAAACTTTATGGATTTATTAAATCTCTTTTAATTATACACTTTAATTAATTAATAAAACCATAAGGGTGTGATTTGAACTTTTCAAAACTATTCTAGGGTTTTAGAATTTAACATTTCTAAATTAAACTTTTAATCAACTTTTAAATTCCAAAACTTGAGGGCAAGTTTTGAAACATTTCAACACATTAGGGTTTAGAATTTAAATATGCATCAAAATTAAACTATTTAATCAAAATTTAAATTCCAAAACTTGTGGGCAAGTTTTGAAACCTTTTTTCAAAACATTAGGGTTTCAACTATTTAAATTTCAAAACAACAAAACTTTTGGGGTTCAAATTTAAACTATAAAACCTAAAGGGCCAAATATGAAACTTTTCACAACAACAAGGATCAAATAACAAATAATTCAAATTAACATTTAATCACATAATTATCCATATTTGATGATTTCTTGCAAAACAATTTATCAATTTACTTAAAATAATTAATCAATTATCTTATAAGGAAACAATTATCTTATTAATTGATAAATATCTTCAATTAGATTAAAATTATAGTCAAATATATCATATAATCGGATTAATATTAATCTAAGATGATAAGGTAATTATCCCAATGCAAAAACAGCAAGAAATCCCGAGATAAGCACTATCTGACGCATCGACTCGCCGAGCCACCCTCTGGAACTCGCCGAGTAGGGCTGACTCGCCGAGTCCAAGAGTGACTCGCCGAGTCAGGTCGAACAGTGAGGCCAAAACACGATTTCCAGTTACATCAAGCATCAATACAATAGAAACCAATCATGGCTCTGATACCACTGATGGGTTTTGGTCATAAGACATTCTATGTGCTCATACAAACCCTAAAGCTCGGATCTAGGTTTCTCTATTGTACATGCTTTGAATCCAAGACTATAAACCCTAATACTAGTCATATGGAAATCAGAATTCACATGTAAATAGGTTTAAGAACATACCTTGATTGTTATATAGCAATAACAATCCAATTCCTCCTTGAATTGACCTTGGAAAGCAGAGAGTCACAAGTGTCACTCCTCTAATGGCTTACAAACACCATAAGCAAGTGGAGAAGGTATAAAGAGAGAGGAGGGAGGTTAGAATTCGTCTCTAAGACTTCTTGGGAAGGGATACACGAATTCATGACCTTGGGGTTGTTTATATAGGTGTAGAGATAGGGTTTCAGTCATTATCCTTATCTAGTTGATTATCCATTAAGCAACCAATAAGATAATCCTTGAATCCTTATCATACTCGAATTCTAAGGCTTTCCAACCTTAAATTCGTCCACCATATTTATAAGATAATCCTTACCTTATTTTGTAACTATCACATAATTACAAATCAGCCCCTCTAGTTTAATTAATTACACTTGATCACAAAATTAATTATTAATTAATTATTGACCAATATTAATTAAACAAATATGATTTCTCCTTTAATATATTATCCTTATAACATATTAATAAATCATATTATCCTCTCTTTCTATTTATTTCTCCAATCAAGTTGCTTTGGTGAAGGCAACCCAAAAGGACCATGCACCATCGGGTCAAGTACATACCAAAATAGTTATGGACTTAGACACTAATCCAACAGTTAGGCCCTAGTCTTTCTGACTATGGGCCATTGTTAGGCTTTGGGCCTTATTGGATTTGGGCCTATAATGGGCTTTGGGTGTCATTTAGGAATTTAGACCATATTAGGCTTTTGGAGCCATTAGGTTGGGCCTCAGTTATTAGGCCAAGTAAGGAAAGGGTAAATTGGTCTCTTACCCTGGGAGTTCGACAAATGAATTAGATTCCTATTTATGGTTTATGGCCCAACTGTTAATTAGAGTTTTATTTGATTGATTAGCGTGGGGATTTTCCGGATTAGTGGTCCAAGAATTTATCTGATTTTTAGTAGTTTGAGGTGAGTCTCCTCACTATGCTTGATGGATCGAAGACACCAATGCCAACCCATTATTTATTATGATTAGGATGCTAGTTGTCGGTGTGACTCTTGCATGTGTAATATGTGATATGTATGTTGGGTGGGGTCCAATTCCTGGTGGGGCCTGATGAGTGTGATGGGGTGGGGCCCATCTCATATCACTGGCAAATCTGTTCCGAGCAGAGATCGATGTCAGGCGGGGCCCAATAGTTATCGCGCATGGCCCATCGTATGTTGATATGTATGGCATGAGGTGTTTTGGGAAACTCAGTAAGTTTCTTGCTTACGGTTTTCAGTTTATCTTTCAGGTACTTCTGGATCGAAGGGGAAGAGCTCGGGATGATTGCATCGCACACACCATAATTTCCGCTTTATTTGACTCTGATGTATTAGGATGATTAATTGACATACTCTGATTTTCTTTTATGGTTTTATGAACATGTTTTGGTTGACGGTTTTATTATTATGAAAACAAAATTTTTGGCTTTAAATTTTGAGACGTTACAAGTTGGTATCAGAGCCTTGGTTTGAGGGATTAAGGCATACTCTCATGTGTGTCTGAACTCAAACTGAGGATTTGGTGGATTTTTCATAAAATTAAATGTTTTATAAAAATATTTTTTTCTAATAAAAGAAACGGGTATGGTGCATGCAATCAACCAAGCTCAAGTAAGTTTTCCCAATATACCCATACATGATTTATGATTATTTTTTAAATTGTGAATCTATGAATCACATGCTAGATTAGGGCTATTGCATGATAGAATGCTAGGAGAGATGCCTTTATGTGCCTGTTGTATGAGCATATAGACTTGCATGCTAGTACTGATCAGTTAGTGAGAAGATGGCATGTTTAGGTTATGCTTGATTTTGATTACTCGATGCTCGAATGATGTTGGATGTGTGCTTTTAGGAGTTCCCATTAACATCAGCTAGCTAGTAAGCGAACATGTTAAGTTACATACTGAGACTAGATAATTTTATAAGGTTATGTTTTAACTATATTGTGCGGATCTTGTTTGAGTCCAACCGTTGTAGTGTGATACCTTTCATTCAAAGAATTATCTGGTGTTGGTGATATGTAATTGTATTCGTGAGCTAGTTCTAGGGTGTTACGAGGAGTTCCTTCTGCAGCTGATGGTAAAGAGTGGTGTGGTGGTTGCCCTAGGAAACATAGGGGGTGATTTGGTGCCAAGAACCTTGTCTTATTGAGGATTGTATGGATTCATAAGAGAATGAATTGGAGGACTCGGGAGATCCTTGAGGAAAGTACGGATAGATGTGGAAGGTAGTATGAGCCCGTACTACTGGAAGCAGATGATTTGTACTCGAGTCAAGGAACGCCACGATGATACCATGAAGCTTGTAGAGTATGGGATTCCTCAATGTGTGTGCTATATATATATACATACATATATATATATATATATATATATATATATATATATATATATATATGTGTGTGTGTGTGTGTGTGTGTGTATGTGTTCTGATGGTTTGAATGGTCTATTTTCAGTATAGTGGTCACCCGAGGAGGATCTGGTAGTAGTTTTGGTACCGGTGAGGGTTCGGGCTATGGGGCCGGATAATGGATGATCATATGAGGGAGTTCATTTCATCAGAGATTACCCACAACATTCTTGAGCAGACTCATGTGATCTTTGATACAATCAAGGAGGGTATCATGGAGATTCTAGATGAGTGCATTGGCGATTTTCGTTCTGAGATGGTGGAGATTATGGGAGCTCTCACTTTGACTTTCCATGAGTTTCAAGAATGTGGGCCTCCAGAGTTCTTCGCGAAGAAGGAACCGATTGCGAGCAGGCGTTGGTTGGTAGACGTTGGAACACCTTTTGGTCTAGCCTTTGTCCTAAGGAGACGAAGGTCCGATTTGCATCATGTCTTTTGAAAGACAGAGCTCAAGACTGTTGGGAGGAGGTTGTACACGCCTGGGAGGCGAGGTGATTGAGTCCATGACTTGGGAGGACTTTGACGAGGTTTCAGTTTGAGTTTGCACCTGTGATTTAGGTCCGACAGTTGGCGAGGGAGGTTCAGGACCTTCGTCAGACTATTGAGATGGTGGTAGAGATCACTGCTATGTTCCGAGATAGGGCGTTGTTGGTTCCACGGTATGTGGTGGAAGAAGAGATAAAGAAGGCGAGATACCACGAGATGTTGAGGAGCGATATCAGGCAGTTTGTGATCCGATCCAGTTGCAAGACACTGGATGATATGATAGTGCGAGCCATAAAGAGGGAGATTGACTTGGAGATGGAGAGGAAGAGGAATCCGGATCAGGTTCAAAGTTCATAAGGTTCGGGCAAGAGGCCCAAGGTTTTTGACTCGAGGTCGAGGGGCCAACAAGGTTGGGGCTGCTACGATAAGTGTGGAAAGACGCACAATGGGGCGTGCAGGGTGGGTGGTTGTTGTTTCTTCAAGTGCGGCATGACGGGTTATTTCAGCAGAGATTGCACTGCCACCACCACCACCTATGTATCTGATCTGATTTGCTTTCATTGCAATCTGAGGGACCATAAGAAGGCCAATTGCCCGATTTTAGCAACAGGGGGACTGGTTGCAACTCCCGGTCTGACGACTTTGAGGATTATAGATGGCCGCCAGGGCAAGGTGGATGGGCCTATTATGGGGAGCATGGCTTTTCAGTTGACGGTCGAGGAGATTCGTGAAACACCTGATGTGGTGATGGGTATGTATCTTCTCCTTATTTGTTTATTATGTTTTTTTTCTTTTCTGCTTATATTTGTATGTTTTGTTTTAGGATCGTTCCTTGTGAACAATATCTCTGCTTTGGTATAGTATGATTCAGGGGCTACCCGATCTTTTGTATCTCTTGCACTCATCAAGAGGTTTGTCGATGCTCTGGGGGAGTTGGATTGTCCATTAGAGGTTGAGATTACTGATGATTATGATGTGCGAGTATCTAGGGTTCATTGGGTTTGTGTCCTGGAGTTTTTTAGCGAGTGGTATCCGATCGATTTTGTTCCTATTACCCTGCATGAGAGCAAGGTTATAGTGGGGATGGATTGGCTAAAACCTAATAGAGGCAATAATTGATTGCGAGCAACAGTAAGTGCGTATCTGGATCCCAAGTGGGGGGGGGAGAGTTGGTGATTCAAGGAGAGGGTGTTCAGCATAGGCCGATTTTATGTTCAATAGCTAGGGCCAGGCGCTATCTTCAGCAGGGTTGTTTTGGATTTGTTGCCTATGTGATGAATACCCGGGAAAAGGGTAAGAACACTGTGCATGATGTACAGGTTGTTCCGGAATATCAGGATGTGTTCCCAAATGATTTTCCCGGTGTGCCTCCGGAGAGGCAAGTGGAGTTTTGGATTGAATTGGTTCCTGGTGCGGCTCCGATAGCCAAGCCACCTTATCGGTTAGCACCCATTGAGATGTGGGAGTTGTCTATACAGCTACAGGAGTTGTTAGATAAGGGATTTATTTGTCCAAGTAGTTCACCTTGGGGAGTATCAATTATGTTTTTGAAGAAGAAGAATGGGTCACATGGATGTGTATCGACTACCGGGAGCTGAATAAGATAACGGTGAATGTGACAACCCAAAGTTATTCCGTTACATTACCCCGTTACCGTTAACGGAATATTCCACTGTATAAAAGTTCCGTTAATAAGAGGTCGTCAAATAAATAAACGTTATATTTATTTATAATATGTCGTTAACGTCGTGATAAAAGAGATAAAGACACTTACTTTACATTTCCATTTTATTTGGAAAAAGGTTAAATTTTATTACGACCACTAAATCGGGTGCAACCAAAAGCCCCGTTAAACGACAGTATTGGGTAGAATCCCACTGAGCCCCAACCCCAACCCCTATATAAGGGTGAGTGGAGTCCATTGGAGACTTTTTACACTCTCCAAACTCTCTCTCTCTCTCTCTACAACTTAAATTCGAGCCAAAAATCGTCCGTTTCGAGCCCCAAACGAGTAGGTAAACTATCCTAACTTGTTGTATAACCTATCTAGCATGAAAATTCGAGTTTAAAACATAAAATAGGGACAACATCATGAGTTTACGGCCCAAGAACACTCTTGGGCCGTGAACACCAATTAATGGGGTTTTTAAGCCCCAAAACCCCTCCAAATTGTCCCTAAGGCTTGGATATGACTTGTAGGCTTATGGAATCGGACTTAGAACACCTTGAACTAGCATTTTGAAGAGTAAACAAGAGTTTACTGCCCAAGAACATGCTTGGGCCGTAAACTCCTCTTCATGGGGAGTAAACTCATTTTTGTGTGTTAAAAATGCCCTTAAACACACCAATGGCCTTGGATTAAATTCTAGAAATGACCAACAACAAGCTAGGGACCTTAAATGCAATTAAAACAACTCCTTAAGGAGTTTACGGCCGTAAACCCCTCATGGAAGGGTGCCTGGGCCGTAAACTCCTACAAAGGGGTTATTTGGTGCCCTAAACTCCCCATTTGACTTGGAAAAATGCTTAGGAATTTACCCTCTACCACTTAAGCCCTTAAAACACCAAAAGGAAGAGTGTTTAGGAGCTTATGGCCGTAAGCTCCCTTGCTTAGGGCCGTAAACTCCTCAATGGGTCCATTTGATGCTTTAAACCCATTCACACACTTGATATTTGAGTCTAGCAAAATTCCACAATTGATATGAGGCCTTTAAGCATCCTAGAACACCCTCACCATGAGTTTACGGCCGTAAACTCATGGGGAGTGTCCCAGGGCCGTAAACACCCTATGGTGAGTTTACTCTTGGAGAGTAAACTCCATTCCTAAGTCATTCATGCCCTTAAATGTTACCTGGGACACCCCAAACACTTAACCAAAGTGTTTTCCGCTCTTTAGGGTGCTTATACTTGTTTAATTAGTATTATATATACTAACTGTATGTGAACATATGTTATCATATGTTAAATAGGTCTCTAAGTGTGTCCAAGTCCTTACATGACACCGAGCACCCAACCGGCGCCTTCGTCGGATCCACTTACACCAGGTGAGTTCATACCCCTGAATGAACCTTTTAAATGTTTTTACATGTTTTATAGGGGGGGGGGGGGGAATACAAGTTAAGCATGCCAATTATCATATCAATCACATGCGATTGATAACCCGCATGCATAATGATTTACCACACTGTAAACCGTTTTACCGAGTAGGACACTATAAATGGTCTTCTAAAATGTTTTCACTTGTTCAAGATCTTACCTATACTGTTTTATCAAAGTTCATTTTCAAACTGGTTTATGAAAAGTTTCCAAAGAAATTCTAAAGATTTACAAACTTATTTTACCGAAAAATACCAGGTTGTGATTTTCCTAAGTATAAAGGTTTTTCCACGGTTTTCATCAGAGTTCTCTTTCTTGTCGTATACTTTTACTTTTACCCGTTAGATACCGCTGCTTCGCTTTTACCTAGTTTAAACTCCTACTCGATAATGCTTCCACTTCATGATACACTTATACTTCACAATTCGATTATCCCACACTGTACGCTTATACTTCACGACTCGGATATTCCACACTGTACGCTTATACTTCATGACTCGGATATTCCACATTGTACGCTTATACTTCACGACTCGGTTATTCCACTGTACACTTATACTTCACAAGTCGGTTATTCCACACTGTACACTTATACTTCACGATATGATTCCACTTGATACACACTCAAGCGTAGTTAGATGTATGTCTGTGTTTGTATAGATGCATATAAATAATGATTGAAGGACTTAGGAAGGCTTGTCCGCCCTATTTCCTTTTCTTCGTTGAGATGTGGTCTGGTGGGATCGGATGTCCATCCGAAGGTCGTTTGATTCATTAGTTATATATTATGTACACAAGCATAGACATATAGGTTTACTTTAGTCAGTTCAGTTACGAGTCTCTACTTCTAATTCAACACTATATTGGAAACACACTACCCACTATTTGGGATGCATCTTCGGGACACGGCCTTCTCCGTCGTCTAGTTGGTAACCAGAGTCTCCTGTAGGGAGAGCGTACATTGTGTGTATAGATCTATATGGGATTGACACCCCCGCACCCTGACTGCTAGCTACAGTCCACGGCCTACCAAGCCAAGGGGTGACAAATGTCATATTCTCTAGACGCTTGTAGGGCGTCAGGTACTCTAGTGTCGGTTAGTATGGTTACGAGTATCCCAGGTTACCTTATAATTCATGGCCTTAAGGTAATGGTTTTTCACCAGCAATTTACACTGTATGCTAGAACCCACTTTCGGAGTCACACTGTTTTAGACCTTGCTAGACGTATCATTCATTTGATACTGTCTGGGGTCTGTATTCATTGTATCCACTGTATTCACTGTTTTAGACCTTGCTAGACGTATCATTCAGTTGATACTGTCTGGGGTCTGAGTTCACTGTTTTAGACCTTGCTAGACGTATCATTCAGTTGATACTGTCTGGGGTCTGAGTTCACTGTTTTAGACCTTGCTAGACGTATCATTCAGTTGATACTGTCTGGGGTCCGTGTTCACTGTTTTAGACCTTACTAGTTGTACCTTTCATTTGATACCGTCTGGGGTCTGTGTCTCTTTCTGTTAGACTGAGCCAGGCGTGTCGTTCATTCGATACTCTCTTGGAGTCTATGAGTCCTTTTGCCATAGTCAGCAGTCCTCACTGCTAAGGCATATGTTATTTTCCTTGATCTATCTCCGACTTTCTTAAAAAGCAAATCCTGTCTTTTGAAAATGAAAGTATTTAAGGGAAAACTACTTTTTACCACATAACTCTGACCAGTCTTGGTAGAAGACTGCTTTTTAATTAGAAAATATAGGATTTTCTGGAAAAGACTCTATTTCACTGTATACTTGAAAACTACCACTTATATAAAGTTATTTGATTAAAATGTCACTAAATGCTTATAAACTCACCAGCATTGTAAAAATGCTTATACTCGCGTTTCAAATAACTTGTATTCTCAGGTCAGCATTAGACAGGTACAATCCAGGAGCTTCTGTTGAAGACTATTTTATGCCAAACTGCACCTATATATTTACCTGTATTACAATGTAAACCATGTAAAACTATTACTATTAATGCAATGTTTTGTTGTACTTTGATTACTATAATGCATGTGTTGTGATACTTGACATGACGTCATCCACCCCAGAACGTTTCAGTCGTTCCGGTTTTGGGGCGTGACAGTGAAGAACCGTTATGAACTCCCGAGGATTAACGATTTATTTGACCTACTTCAGGGTGCATCTTGGTTTTCCAAGATTGATCTGCATTCATGCTATCATCAGATGAGGGTTAGAGAGGAATATGCACAGAAGATGGCCTTCCAGACTTGTTATGGTCATTACGAGTTCTTGGTGATGCCCTTCGGGCTCACCAATGATCCATTCGGATTCATGGATCTCATGAATCGCGTATGCAGACCCATGTTGGATTGGTCTGTGATAATGTTTATTGATGACATCTTGGTCTATTTCGAGAACCAGGAGATACATGAGGAGCATCCGAGGGAGGTATTGGAGACTCGGAGGAGGGAGAGACTGTATGCAAAGTTCTCTAAATGGGAGTTCTGGTTGCGCGAGGTGCAGTTTCTAATCTGGGGCACCTTGTCAACCATAACAATATTCTGGTCGATCCAGCCAAGGTCGAGTCGGTGATGAGGTGGGAGGTTCCGAGGTCTCCATCTGAGATTCGTAATTTCCTTTGACTCAATTAACGAAGAATATTGTCACGTTTCGTTGGGGACCTGAGCAACAACCCACACTTGATACTCTGAGATAGCGATTATGCAAGGCTCCAATTCTGACCCAGCCTGAGGGTGTTAAGGATTTTATGGTTTATTGTGATGCGTCGATCACCGGTTTGGGAGCAGTGTTGATGCAGTGGGGTTGTGTTATTGCTTATACTTCAAGGCAGCTGAAGACTCATGAGGCGAATTATCATATGCATGATTTGGATTTGGGGGTTGTGGTGTTTTCCCTCAAGATTTGGCGACATTACCTCTATGGGGTCTATTGTACTATCTACATAGATCACAAGAGCCTCAGGTATTTGATGGATCAGTCGAATCTGAATACAAGGCAACGTAGGTGGTTAGATGTGGTTAAGGATTATGATTGTGAGAGCCTTTATCATTGAGGGAAGCCCAGCGTTGTGGTTGATGACCTCATCCGCAAGGCGGTCGCGGCTCCGATTTGAGATGTATGTTTGAGGATGATGGTGATTACTACAATTTTAGAGTAGATCCGAGAGGCTCATATTGAGATTATGAAGGAAAAGCACCGAAAGAGTGAGCACATAGTGGGTCGAGTGGCTTCCTTCGATTATGATAGCCGGGGGTTATTGACCCTTCATTATAGGGTGTGGGTTTCGTATTTAGGTAGTGCACGCCAGGTTTTGATGGAGGAGGTGCACAAGTTGAGGTTCTCTATTCATCCCAGGGCGACAAAGATGTATAGGGATCTCCAGCTCAACTATTGGCCGCCATGCATGAAGCGGGATGTATCTTGGTAAGTGGAGAGGTGCTTGACTTAAGGAAAGACAAGTCCGAGCATCAGGGCCTCATGACAAGTTGTAGCCGGTAGATATTCTCATTCGGAAATAGGAAGATATTACTATGGATTTCATCACGAAATTGCCACAGACAGTGCGCGGAGTGGATTCAATATGGGTTATCATGGACCGATTGACCAAGAGCACGCATTTCAATCCGATTTAGGAGAGTATCTCTGCGGAGAAGTTGGCTGACATTTACACCAGGGAGGTTTTGGCACAACATGGGGTGCCAGTTTCAGTGGTTTCAGACAGGTATGTCCGTCTTACATCCAGGTTTTGGAAGAGGTTTGACGAGGATTTGGGTACTCGCCTGCATTTCAGCATGACTTTCCACCCACAGACTGGTAGACAGAGTGAGCGGACTATCCATACCTTGTAGGATATGCTTCGGGCATGTGTATTGGATTTCGGTGGGAGTTGGGATAGGTATCTCCATTTGGCGTAGTTTTCGTATAACAACAGTTATCATCCCAACATTGATCAACCTCCTACTGAGATGCTCTATGGGAGGAAGCGTAGGAACCTGATATGTTGGGTTGAGGTCAGTACTCCTCATCACTCGCTGAATGACCTCAACCCAACATATCAGGAAGCGTACAACCCATATTAAGAAAATGTTTACAAAATAATTGTTTCTAAATTGTTTATCCATATCAGAGTATCCCAAAATCATAAAGCCATAAAAAGAGGACGTGTACGGTCACACATTCGCCTTCCCTCGATCATCAGAAGTACCTGAAACAACAACTAAAAAGCGTAAGCCAAAGCTTAGCGAGTTCCCCTAAAGTACTACCACATACAACATATCAAACAACAACATGCATACCCGAGCCTTCAGCTTGAATGGACCGCCTTGTAGGTCCTACAAGCTATCTAGAACGCTCCAGAGCCTTCGACATGATTGGACCGCCTCGCAGGGCCTACAACCTATCTAGACCGCTCGGTGGGCCTTCGGCCTGACTGGACCACCTCGTAGGGCCTACAGTCTATCCGGACCGCCTTGGGTATATTGACCTTCAACACAAAGCAGGACCGCCTCTACCCAACCAACCATAACATGTCGACATACACACAACAGATAAACATATAACATGCATCATACATACAAGCATATTTACAGTTCACTACCGCATGCTAACATCCTATTTACCAGGATACCGATGTAACATATCTATACAACATAATAACATATTATCATATAACAAGATATCCAATCCACTGGGTTGGACTTGATGCCTTCGACCCGTAAGTATAGTGAAGAAGACTCCCCTCATAGTCTGAACAATAGTTGATGAGGTATCGACTTTGAATCTCAGCTCTAACCGCCACCCATCCAACCAAATGACCAATTCTCAACCACAATCCAAATACCCAAAATACCCTTAAGTCAAACTTGGTCAAAGTCAAAGTCAAAGTGGTCAAAATAAATAAGTCAACCCAGCCGAGTCGACACATAACGCGTACACGAAGCATACTCCAAATGTATGTGGGGGCGTACTTGAGCATTGACCACCATCGGGGAGGTTGACCACATACGCACTGCGTACTCAGGTTACGCAGGGTGTACAGTCTTCCCAAAAGCTAATTAAGAACTTAATGCCTTAAGCTCTTACGTCCAACTTTCATATCCAAGGCTAATTTATATTCAAGAGTCATAAAGTTTCAAATTTATGACTTTGCATGTCCATTAAGTGCTTAACTTATCATCTTAATACATTAAGACCTTCTAAAGAATGCATGGAGCAAAACCAACCATTAAGACCCCATTTTTATTATTGAAGACCCTTCCTAAGGTCTGAAAGGACAACTTAATGGGTCAAGAACATGCTACCTAAAATCTAGCCCAACACAAGATCTAAAAGAAACTTCACCAAGTTCAAAACCGTATACCTCCAAGTGATGCCAAATGATAGTGTGTTTCTGGATCTAAAGTGTTTCACTCCTCCAAGATGGTCTCTACTTCCTGCTTCTTCCAAGGCACAAAACACACATACAAGCTTAGAAATGCTTCACAAGGTGGCTTAGGGTTGCAAGGACGTTTGAAATGGTGGAGGCTAATGGAAGGAGCCAAGGTTAGGAGTTAATGATGAATAAATAGGGTCTAAACCCTAAATATTATGGTTTAGGACTTCACGCTCGTACGCCCAGTGTACACACAACATACACCCAGCATACGTGGCTTCGCCCCAACAATCTAAAAGTGGCAATAACAACTCCTCCCATCCACAAGTCTTACATTATAAGGAACAAAATGAAATACATTTCAATATAAGCATTAAGAATGAAAGTACCTCAAAACATGATGTTACACTTTTGACTGTTTTGAGCTTAGAAGTGAACTTTGAAGGTGTTTTTGGTGATTTATAAGGAAGAAGAGCTCTTGGAAGTTGCATTGGTGTGGCTAGAGCTTATGGATCTAGAATAATCACCAACTTGGAAAGCTTTTGGAGGTATAAAGCTCTTAACTTGATGGTTCTTTTGATAGATCTAGTTAGGGCTTGTTTTTATGCTTTTTATAGTCCTTTCAGCCATTCTTGAGAGTATGACCTACTCCAGAAGCCAAGGATGGTAGATCTTAGCATTTTTAGGTCCCTTGTTCAGAAAAGTGCAATCTTGGTGTGCTATATTGGACCATGCATGAGTTAGGGTTCTAATTATGGGTTTTATTGAGTATTGGGTCCCATTAAGTCATGCAAAGGAGTAAAGTTGTCACACCCCTAAAACCGGTGAACGGCAGAAACGTTTTGGGGTGGAGGCAGTATCACAACAATGCAAAGTAGTAAACAAGCAACAACATCATCCATTGCATTAATAGTATCATTTCATACAAGTGTGTTCTATCAAGTTATATAGACACCAAAAATTATATACATCAAAATAATAGAGGAGTCTTGAAAACGCTCCTTCTTCTCAAAATCCGGCACCTGTATCTGTCTACTGGTGACCTGAGAATACAAGTTATTTTGAAAGCGAGTATCAACTTTAAAGCTGGTGAGGTCATAAGCATATTAGTGTCTGAATTTGTATGAAATCATTAGTAAGATGTTTTGTAATGTATAAGTTTTGTATTATTTGTATTTGTTTGAACTCTCTTAGAAAACCCTATGTTTTCTACTAAAAGTAGCCTTCTACCAAGGCATCTAGTATATATGTGTGTCTGTGTGTATCATGTAAGAGAGTGTATTTTCCCAACTCCGACTATCATTAACCAAAAATATAGTTTTTGCATCGCCGTGCATCGTGTGTATGATCACGAAGTGAATACAATGGGGAAATATTATAGTACTGTAGTGATGTACCAAGTAACTACTATTGTGCTAAATACCTTAAGCAATTGTAATTTTTATAGTAACATGTGATCGGCCTGTATCATGCTACCGACTCAATAGTAAAACGACAATGTAAGATGTCGTAAAAATGACGTTTAATTGGCACCCGTAGACTTGCAAGTCCCACTTTAGCGAGCAGCAAGGTGTAGGATAGTCAATCCAGTATAGATCTATACAAAAACTCATACGCTCCCCAATGAAGGAGATTCTGATACAAAAACAGTCATGGCAGGTAGTGCCACGCCCTGTTTAATGGCTCACATAACTGTGTGAATGTATATGCAATGTATATGTGTGCTAGCTGTATTGTGCGTTCTTTCTCTGTCTAGCCTGTATGTTTGTTTCTCATCATAGTGTCTATTGTTTGTTTCTCCTTACTCTGTCTCATGTTTGATTCTCATCTGATGTGTGTAAAACCCACTAGTTTTAAACCTACTTTAATTATCAAATAACACACAAAAGGCAGTGAACCTATCAATTGTGGTATAGCTAAATAAGCAGGGTATCGAACACAGGGAATGACAAATTAAACTAAAAACTAATTTAATCTAAGTTAATTAAGAAGCAGGGGTTTTTCTCTAGTTTTATAAGACTAGAAACTTACTAATTATTACTAATTTAAAACTAGAAAATAACGATTTAACTAGATTCAATAATTGGAAAGGAACTTCTGTTTAGTTCAACTTGGTTAACTCTATGGTTGATTTTCAAGGTAATAGTGCAATGGGTTAATTCTTTTGTTGGTTACCGATTCAAGTGATTAGATTTGTGTTCACTACCCTAATCCTTAGCAAATAAACTAACTCAAACAGTGGCCAATTGTCTAATTTAATTATATTTACTAGATTAATTATTCGGGTTAAGTTAGACTTGCAATAGTTAACTAATTTATTCTTTTTAATTAACCTCTTGTTTGATGGTCATCTTACAAGCTTGCACATGAATTTACTCAATTTTCTTATTAATTCTAGTTTCATATTCATTAATCCTAGACATATGACTATGTGGTCACAATATATCATATGAGGACAATAATCAATAGATGTTCATTCTAATCAATTATCTTCCTATTAACAGAAAATTAATTATTATTCACACACAAGGTTCTTTAGCAAGCTAAAATAACAAAAATTCACCAACTTGGAATTAATCCTACCAATCAATCAAACCATATTGTCAACTTTGTATCCCCAAACAGAAGTCTTAAGGTTTTAGCTCATAATTAAAGTAAATAACAGCAAACAATCAAAGTCAAGTTGCTTAATCATGATGAATAAACAAAAGAATAAATGGAATGATGAAATTTTGCCTTAATTACTCTCCGGAATTGAATTCTAGCTTCCTTCGTCGTCTTCTAGGGTTTTTCAGGCTTCTCAATCGTAGCAAAGCACTTCTGAATCGTCCCAGAACTCTCCCTTATCGATCTGTGGAATTATCTTTAAATATACGAATCGACTCGTCGAGTCAAGTGGTGACTCGTCGAGTTCCTCTCACATTCCCCGTATTGCGATAACTCTCTGGGATCCCGAGTCATTATCTTCTCGATCCTTCGATTGGACTCGCCGAGTAGACGATATGACTCGCCGAGTAGGTGCCTTTTTAAGTGTTTTCCTTCTTTATTCCATTCTCGATCTTCTAACTGTTTCTCCTGCTTCCTTTCGCTTCCGAGCTTCATCTTTGGACTGAAAAACATAATTTAACACTTTTAAATACCTTTTGTCCTTAATATGCGATAATTAGACTAATAAATGAATAAAAATGTATACTTAATATGAACTAATTATGCACATATCAAAATACCCCACACTTGTCTTTTGCTTGGCCTCAAGCAAAACTGAATTTTAAACATATTAGAATCATATATAACAACTCCAATCTAACCCAGCCATTATGCCAAGACCGCAACGCATGCATTTGTGTCTAAAATTTTTCCTATAAACATCCTATACTCTAAATACTCACAATCGTCATAAACACTTGCCCACTCACCCCGAACTATGCTCATTTTATGCAACCCTCCGAATCCATTCGCAGAAAACCTCTTTACCCTCAAGGTATTTTTAATTGAGCAACCCGAGCATACATAATCTAGAATTACAACTTTTCGATACCACTATGGAGCTCTTTTAGAATTCTTCACTTCCTTTGGTAATTTGATCTTTGATCTCTTTGAATTCACCACCTTTATTGTTTGATTTTCGGGTATCTTCAACTTTTTGGATTTCTTGGAATTTTGATCTTTTGATCTTCACTTTAATCGCTCCAAAATTCATACAATTTCTTTTGTAATTCTTTTTTTTTTACATGTATTCCTCACTTTTTTTTTCACTCAAATCCCTACATGCTTAGGCAGGGGCGCTCAATCTCAACCTTTATTGGCTAATGATAACAATTTTCCTGGATACATTTCAAGTTTAGGCTGCTAAACATATTGCATCCCTCGGGCTGAGCAAGATTGTGTTTTTGTCCCATGATTTCACTAGAATAAGGAAGCCACAAATGCACTAGAACGTATATAGGCTCAACTAAACATATGGGTTATCATACAATTATCAACACAACTCTAACATGGAGTCCTAATTACTTTTACCAAAATTTCCTAATTTAGATCCTAAGTAAATTTTTTTGGTATGCAAAACTTTAAAATTAACCTAAATTAAGACTCTAAATTTTCTAATATGTAACCAACCCCCTACCCCACACTTATTTGATGCAATGCCCTCATTGCATATTATAAAAACATAAAAAGAAACTAAAGAGGGAATTGGAACAAACTCCCCTGGGATAGCAGTGGATAGGTTGATCACTTTCATTCTAGCTCCAACTTCAATTGACTTTAGACATAGTAACCATGCCTCGGGTGTCTCGTCTCGTGTGGGTCACTCCAAATACGTGGATAACAGTGTAAGATCTTCAGAAATAAATATGGAAAGAATATATAGTCAAGTGGTACTCTAATTAGCATCAAATTAGCAGCCCCTTCGACATGAAACCAAACGACTCGTCGAGTATATAACAGACTCGTCGAGTGACTTCGGGAAATCTTCGCATTTGTGAGAATTAAGGGCGACTCGTTGAGTCAGTTTAGTGCACTCGACGAGTTGGTCACTGAATGAAAACAGTATAATTCTGCATATGATCCAGCTTCCAATAAACTCTCTATACTTTCTATTCACTTCTAGACTCCCTTGCCAACATCTCTAAGGACCGGACTCAATACTTTAACTCTAATGCTCCTTTTCGTTGACTCTCAGTATCACTTGAATTCTATAACTCTAAACCCATTTGAAGCTAGCACTCCTAATTCAATTCTGAAAAATTGTCAAACCATCAAACATTAATTAGACATCAAAAACAAGTTTTAAAACATCAAACCATACAAAACAAACAAACACAAAATTAAAAATTGTTCAACAAAAAATGCATAAAAATCAATCCTCCTCCTCATCATCATCATGCCCTACTCCACTTCCTCCAGCCCCACTTCTTCTTGCATTTATCACCTCTTCCCACGTTGGAATGTATGGAAAGTTACCACCATCTATATGTGGAATGTTGAAGTGGTCAAAAAGTCGAATATGAGACTGGTTGCTAAAATTCAAACCCCTCGCCATTTGATGTTGGAGTCGCCTCATCTCCACATTGTACCAATCCATTGGTACATTTTCACTCTCAACCGGAATCACCGGCGACTCCTCCTCCATATCCCGCTCTCTCCTCGAACGAACCCGTCTTCCCGGCGCCTCGGGACCAACCACCGGATCATCATTTGGGATGTCATAGTGGCCACCACCTTAGTCTTCAATGATTCTCGCTCTCCGGAAAAGAATAGGATTAAACGGAGGTGTAGGGATCATAGTCATAAAATTCCATGCACCGCGGTTCATCAACCCGAATGAGTTAGCCAACCGGGTGACAAACATCCCACCATTTATTCTTGAAGTCTTGCGATCCTTGACCACACCCTCCGAAAGATATGAAGCAAGACACCAAGGAATGTTGCAAAAAATGTCGGGTGTAATGATGCTCCATAGGAAAAAGACATCAAGGTTGGAAACCTTGTCATCATCCTTTCTTTGGTTGATGGTGGATGAAATGAGGCGGTGAATGAGGCGATGTGTTGGGGATCGAATACTCCCTTCTTGCGCCGACTTTGGAATATAAACTTTATTACCAATGGTATTCCACCAGCCCGCACTTGTAACTCCTTTGGGAAATGCCATATGTGCTTGTGCCAAAAAGGCCCGAAAGATGGGTGTTGAGACCAAGGGCTGGTCATAAACTCCCAATCGGCATGCAAGATCTACCACTGAGCATTGACGAAATTCTCCCCCAAGGCAGAAACTGAAGCTTGTTGGGTGAAAGACATCCACTCCCCCAGTGAAAGACACCGTGGAAAAGAACTCTAAACACAGCTCCAAATAAACCGGTTCTTGAATACTAAATACCCGGCTCCACCCGTCACACACCATGGTTTCGCCATCATGATGAAACTCCTTCAAAAGATAAGGAGCTAACTCCTCCTCATAGCGAACACTCTGCAACCATTCCCAATCGATCCGGTTGGGCACATAGACCTCCTTCTTCTTAATATCAGCCAGCTTCTTCTTCCATTTCCGCAACGTCGAAGCGGACTCAATTTGTGGGAAGTTTAGCCACGGAAAATCCCCTTGGTGGCCACTGGAAGTTTGCCCCCTTCTGAACATGATTTCTGCAAAACAAAGATCCAAAACCCAGAAAACACAGAATATAATTAAAACAATTTCGCATATACATTCCGACTCGACTCGTCGAGTCCAGGCATGACTCGGCGAGTCGCGCAAACTGCACGAGTCAGTCGACGGGTCGATGCAAATTAGGCCATGAAATTTTGAAATTTCGTCAAGGGTTTTGTACAGGGACTTTCTACTAAGGTAATAAGGCCAAAATAAACGTTCAAAACCACATCATTCATGAAAAATCGAAACCCTAGAAATTCATTACTTTTCAAAAACGGGTTTTTCATGCAATTGCTGGTATAGATGGCCTTATAATGACGTTCTTAACAGAAATCAAGAAGAAAGTTGTTACCTTTTGAGTTTGAACTTGAGAAATTTGAAGAAAATTTGAAGAAAACTTGAATGCTTGAGAGGAAGTTTGAGAAAGAGGTGCACCCGGCGAGTGTGTATGTGAAAACTGATTCTTAGGGTTAAAACCCTAGTTACCAGATGTAAAAGTAGTTTTGAAATTATTATTTTTTTTTTGTAAATAAAACCGACTCGTCGAGTCATGGTCAGACTCGGCGAGTCTCTTGTAAAACATTAATGATTTTCGAAATTTTGTTATTTATTTAAAATCATTTCACCCCACACTTGGCCCATGCACACTCTCAAGCAGACATGTCTGATGAATTGGAGAATTAACATTTTTAAAAACGAAAGAAAAATTAAAAAAAAAACTAGAAAGTAAAAGAAAGCAAACTCTAAATAACGGGATGCCTCCCGCCAAGCGCTTCTTTTTAAGGAGTCATTAGCTAGACTCCTTCCCATCTACGTTTCGTCATCTTCGAGCATCGGGAATACACGCCTAGTCCTTTGTGGTTTGTACTTAGTCTTGTAGGCGTGAATCTTTTTCTTGAAAGCCCTTTTCAATTCGTCTCTTTTTTTTTCACAGCATCCTCCTCAGCTGCTTGGGCTTCTCTTTTCCTCTTTTCAATTTTTAACTCCTTCTTCTTTACTTTCTCTTGTACCTCCTTCTCTTTAAATTTAATCACTTCATATTTTGTAATGGCTCATGCTTTAGGTTTAGTAGTGAATGGTCGATCAGCTTCCACCCTTCTTCCCTCTATGTCTTCATCCTTTTCTGTGTTAAACCCTTCTCCAAATGGAATTGTATCAAGGTATGCCACCTCGGCGTATTGGACTTCCATTTCTTTCCCTTCTTCTGTTGTTTGTTCTTCCAAATAATCATAAATAGTAACTAAATCCATGGTATGTGCAGAACTTTCAACAAACAGATTAACATTGGCCAGGTTTTTATTAAATTCGACTGGACTCGTCGAGTCCATCAAGGTGACTCGGCGAGTCTGATCGGGTTCCATCAATTCTGGAGTGTTTTCTGAGTTGGCTCCTCCTTCCAGTAGCTTTTCTAACTCCTTCAAGTCTTTGACAGCATCTCCACTTTCTTCAGAGTGTAGCAAGAGCTTGCTTGGATCTTCTTTTAGCAAAATTTCAAGCTCTTTTTGTAATATCTCATCATCCAATTGGATAAATGAGATTTCTTCTTTCTTTTCTTCTTTTTGCTTGGCTTCTGGAATAGCTTTAAACATCACCGACTCATCACCTACTCGCAATGTAAATGTAGACTCACTTATATCAATTAGAGCACACGCGGTGTTTAAGAATGATCTCCCCAAAATAATTGGTATTGCGGGGTCCTCTTCCATATCCACCACCACGAAGTCTACTGGGAAAATAAACTTGTCCACTTTGATAAGGAGATCCTCACAAACGCCTTGTGGATGAATTATCGTTTTGTCCACCAAATGGATCCTCATATTTACCGGCCTTGGTGCTGGTAAATTCAGCTTCTTAAAGAATGAATAGGGCATCAAGTTAATGCTTGCACCTGAATCAGCTAATGCTTGGGTAAAAACTTCATTACCAAATTGGCACGGAATCACCATATTTCCCGGATCACTCTTCTTTTCAGGCAGCTCATTCATCAATATTTCCGCGACTTCAGCCAAATCCTTCCTAGCAGCGAAAAGGCTTTTAAGCAGGTTGAAGTATTTAGGTGTTTGGAGCATTGTTTCCACAAATGGCATATTGACTTGTAAAGCTTTAACATGCTCCATGAATGTTCTGTATGCTTCTAATTTTTCTGCAGGTATGGCTTTGATTGGGTATGGTAGAGGAGGATTGTACGGCTTTAGAAAACTGGCAGTTTTTTCATTCCCGAATGGACTCGTCGAGTCCATTTGAGTGACTCGGCGAGTCGGATCGGGTTTTGCTGGATCCGATTCTTCTTCCTTTTCTGCCTTCTTCTTGGAGGTTCTCAGTGCATCTGTAACGTTTTCTTCACTGCTGGAGGCTATTACACTTACATTCTCCATTTTTGGATTGGGTTCGGTGTTACTCGGAAGTTGACCCGGTCTTCTATCATTCACTTGATGTGCAAGCTGCCCCAGCTGTTTCTCAATGTTGAGAATTGATGCTTGCTGATTCATAAGCATGTTTCTGGTCTCGTGTATGGCAGCATCGTGATCATTGTGTCTTTTTTCGGACGCGGCTATGAATCTAGTGAATAACTCTTCTAAATCGGCTTTCTTTTCTACCGGTTCTTCCTTTTGATATAGTCCCCTCTCTTTCTGTTTGTATTTCTCCTCCCTTGCCTTCTTATACTCCTCGTATGGTAGCCAATCCTTCTTAGGTTTCCGCCAATTTTCATCATACCGATCACCACTTGAATAGTAGACTTGAGCTTTCTTATTTCCATTCTCATCCAAATCACAATTCCTTGCGAGATGGCACCCTCCACAATTTTCGCATCCTACCCTATTAGCATGGATTGCTTGATCCATTTTTGTCATTCTTCGATCTAGACTATCAAGCTTTGCTATCACCGCCGCCATGCTATCACTTGCCGCGTTTACTACCCCTCGACTTACTTCGTTTCTCGGATTGTGGTATTCTCTAGAGTGCTTAGAGAATTCTTCAATTACCGGGGGCGCCTTCTTTGTAAGCGGGCCTTGAGAATCAAGCAATTGCCTTGTGGTGACATTGACTCCATCATAAAAAATGGAGACCTCTTGTTGGCTATTAAGGTCGTGGTGTGGGCAATTTGTAAGTAGGCTCTTGTATCTTTCCCAAGCTTCATAAAGAGATTCGCCGGGTTGTTGCTTGAAGTTGGCAATGGCTTTCTTTAGCTTGGCTATCTTGGAGGGCGGGCAGAAATGGTCTATGAATTCTTCTTTCATCTTGGCCCATGTGGTGACCGATCCGGGAGGAAGTGACTTTAACCAATCTTTTGCAGCTCCTTTAAAGGTGACAGGAAGCATTCGAAGAAGTTGGGTCTCGCGTGGAACATTAGGCACGTTGAAGTAATCGGCCACATCATTCACTTCGTCCAAGTGCTTGTAAGCGTCTTCATGATCCTTCCAGTAGAAAGGGATCTCTTTGAGTTGGGCGAGAATATGGCCTTTTAGTTCAAAAGTGGCGGTTGCGGGAATTGCGGGTTGCACAAGTCCCGGCCCGGTGTCATCACGCATCCTTTTCTTCCACTCCCCCATGGGGACTTCATCGATGTTAGCCATAGTGATAGCTAACTCTTCTTCGGAATCGGTTTCGTGCTCGGAAATATGCTCTTCTTCTTGCTCGGTCTCGTACTCGATATCTTCGTGAATTGGTTCTTCAATTGTTAACGAGGCACTGGATGCTCCTGATTTGCTGCTTTTCTTCTTGCTGAAAACGGATTTTAAGTTCTTGAGTGGTGAGTTCTTTGAAGTTGCGGTTTCTCCTACGGCTTTTCCTTTGCTTCTCTTTAGTGCGGATTCCGGGTCTTCCAAAGGTGGTACTAGAGGTGTGTCCGATCCTCGGGTCATGAAACAGCTGAAAACAAACGAAACAAAAGAAACGAAACGCGTAAAAGGAACAAAAACGGAATAAAAAAAATAAAGACTAAAACAGCAATGTACTCGCCGAGTCGACACGAGTGCACTCGGCGAGTGCAAGGCAAAAACAGAAAAGAAAATTTCTAGTTAAAAAAAACGGAATTGTAATAAAACTAAATCTACTTACTGATTTGCTTTGTAAATAACTTTGTGTAAGATAAATCCCACACAAAGGATCGATTAAACTAGACTTTATTATTAATTTTAAAACCGTTCCTCGGCAACGGCGCCAAAAACTTGATGTGTGTAAAACCCACTAGTTTTAAACCTACTTTAATTATCAAATAACACACAAAAGGCAGTGAACCTATCAATTGTGGTATAGCTAAATAATCAGGGTATCGAACACAGGGAACGACAAATTAAACTAAAAACTAATTTAATCTAAGTTAATTAAGAAGCAGGGGTTTTTCTCTAGTTTTATAAGACTAGAAACTTACTAATTATTACTAATTTAAAACTAGAAAATAACGATTTAACTAGATTCAATAATTGGAAAGGAACTTCTGTTTAGTTCAACTTGGTTAACTCTATGGTTGATTTTCAAGGTAATAGTGCAATGGGTTAATTCTTTTGTTGGTTACCGATTCAAGTGATTAGATTTGTGTTCACTACCCTAATCCTTAGCAAATAAACTAACTCAAACAGTGGCCAATTGTATAATTTAATTATATTTACTAGATTAATTATTCGGGTTAAGTTAGACTTGCAATAGTTAACTAATTTATTCTTTTTAATTAACCTCTTGTTTGATGGTCATCTTACAAGCTTGCACATGAATTTACTCAATTTTCTTATTAATTCTAGTTTCATATTCATTAATCCTAGACATATGACTATGTGGTCACAATATATCATATGAGGACAATAATCAATAGATGTTCATTCTAATCAATTATCTTCCTATTAACAGAAAATTAATTATTATTCACACACAAGGTTCTTTAGCAAGCTAAAATAACAAAATTCACCAACTTGGAATTAATCCTACCAATCAATCAAACCATATTGTCAACTTTGTATCCCCAAACAGAAGTCTTAAGGTTTTAGCTCATAATTAAAGTAAATAACAGCAAACAATCAAAGTCAAGTTGCTTAATCATGATGAATAAACAAAAGAATAAATGGAATGATGAAATTTTGCCTTAATTACTCTCCGGAATTGAATTCTAGCTTCCTTCGTCGTCTTCTAGGGTTTTTCAGGCTTCTCAATCGTAGCAAAGCACTTCTGAATCGTCCCAGAACTCTCCTTTATCGATCAGTGGAATTATCTTTAAATATACGAATCGACTCGTCGAGTCCCTCTCACATTCCCCGTATTGCGATAACTCTTTGGGATCCCGAGTCATTATCTTCTCGATCCTTCGATTGGACTCGCCGAGTAGACGATATGACTCGCCGAGTAGGTGCCTTTTTAAGTGTTTTCCTTCTTTATTCCATTCTCGATCTTCTAACTGTTTCTCCTGCTTCCTTTCGCTTCCGAGCTTCATCTTTGGACTGAAAAACATAAATTAACACTTTTAAATACCTTTTGTCCTTAATATGCGATAATTAGACTAATAAATGAATAAAAATGTATACTTAATATGAACTAATTATGCACATATCATCATCATAGTATGTACTGACTCATGAATGAACTGACTCTTTATATGTTTCATTGTTCTAGTAATAGCATCTTCCTAAACTACCCCTATGGTAGCTTACTAGTAAAATATGTGCATGTTTGTATTCCCTTTCTACCCAAGGGCATGGATTGGAATTGGATGAAGGAAATAACCTTTTATATCTATATACATATACATAATATATAACTAGGATTCAAACGACCTTCGGACAACTAACCTTGATACCCTAGACCACATCAAATAAGAACAAGAAGCAGGGTAGACTAGCAGTCCTAAGTCCTTTCAGTCCTACTTATATAACTATATTTATACAGATACACAGAATATAAGTTAAAAAGAGTTTAAGTAAAAGTATTTGACCATTGAAGGAGTTTATAAGACAATTTGAGGTAAAACAGTTTTATACATAGTTTGGAAAGTAAGAAAACATTTGCTTGGTACTCATTAATCACATGTGATTGATATAATAACTATAATTGTTCAACTTGTATCCCCCCCCCCATAAAAGCATTTAAAATCATTTCAAAGGTTAATTTAGGGGTATGAACTCACCTGTAGTGAGTGGTTCTGATGACAATGTTGGATCTGTTGCTAAGTATCAAGTGGTGACTTGAGTACACACGCAAATCCTATTTAGCATATATTGTCACATATATGAATATAATTAGTGTTATGAACAACTAATTAACGAATTGGGACCACCTTAGGGACTACTAAACACTTCTTTTGAAGTGTTACACCCATAAATGATTGTACGAAGGGTTTAAAAGGCTATACAAGAGAGTGTATGGCCAAAATACACACTATATGTGTGTGTGCAGCCATGTGTGCGGCCAAGTGTGCTGCCAGCACATGTGTGCGGCCTGGTGTGCTGCCAGAAGTGTGTGCTACCAGAAACATGGTGTTCTTGGTGTTCTTGGTGAAAGATGCTACCTTTCCGGATGATACTTGAGAGGATTTTCGAGTCCTAGCTTTGCAAGAGTGTAAGAAATGATCAAAATGACCAAGGATAGTACGTATAGGAGGGTGTTTGCGGTTGGAGGTGTGTGTGGTTGGCCTGTGTGCGGCTGGCTGGCCGCACACACCAACTTTGGTGTGTTTGGCTTGATTTTTCCAATGCTGCAACCAAACTAACCCATCCTCCGACACGTATCTCAATTATACTAAGCTTTAAGCACTCTTTTAGACCCAAAACTTCATTATAAAATAGCAAAATGAAGCTAACTTTGATATAAAAGTAGAATGTAAGCTATAAATTTCGGGTTGTCACATCATCCCCTCCTTAGAAGGAATTTCGTCCCGAAATTAGAATTTAAGCAAATAAGTAATTACAAGCAATTAAGTAAAAAGATGAGGGTATTTCAGTTTCATCTAATCCTCTCGTTCCTAAGTGAATTCAGGTCCTCGCTTGGCATTCCAACGAACCTTCACTATTAGGATACGGCTTTGTTTCGTTTGCTTGACCTCTCGGTCCATGATCTCTACTGGTTCTTCCACGAAGTTGAGGCTCTCGTTGATCTCGATCTCGTCGAGTGGGATCACAAGATTCTCGTCGGACAGACACTTTTTCAAGTTCGATACGTGGAAGGTAGAATGTACGTTACTAAGTTTGTTCGGTAGATTGAGTTTGTAAGCTACTGGGCCGATTCTGGCAAGAATCTCGAAAGGCCCAATGTACCTTGGATTTAGCTTTCCACGTTTTCTAAAGCGTATCAAGCCCTTCCAGGGTGAGACCTTCAATAGAACACGGTCGCCCACCTGGAATTCCAACGGTTTTCTACGTTTATCAGCGTAGCTTTTCTGTTGGTCTCTGGAGGCTTTCAATCGTTCACGGATCTGAACGATCTTCTCCGTCGTTTCTCGTATGATCTCCGGACCAGTGAGAATGCTTTCAGGAACTCTTCCTTTAGCTAACTGGGTATCACCCACCTCATCCCAGCACAGAGGGGATCTGCACTTGCGGCCATAGAGGGCCTCGAAGGGAGCAGCCTTTATGCTTGTGTGATCACTGTTGTTGTAGGAAAATTCGACAAGGGGTAAATGAGTATCCCATGATTTCCCAAAGTCAATCACACAGGCTCGCAACATATCTTCCAAGGTTTGAATAGTCCTCTCACTTTGTCCATATGTCTGTGGATGGTAGGCTGTACTCATGTCCAGCCTAGTTCCTAGGGAATTCTGTAGCGACTGCCAGAACCTAGAAGTGAACCTACTATCTCTGTCCGAGATAATGGATATGGGAACATCGTGCAGTCGTACTATCTCCCTAATGTAAGTTCTTGTAAGCTTCTCCATCTTGTCTGTTTCTTTGATCGGCAGGAAGTGTGCAGACTTGGTCAATATGTCGACGATGACCCATATGGTATCAAGTCCACCTGTTGTCTTGGGCAACTTGGTAATGAAATCCATAGTGATCCGCTCCCACTTCCATTCTGGGATCTCCGGCTGTTGTAGGAGGCCTGAGGGTTTCTGGTATTCAACCTTGACCTTGGCGCAAGTAAGGCATTTACTTACGAAGGTAGCAATCTCTGCTTTCATGTTAGGCCACCAGTATAACTTTTTAAGATCCAGATACATCTTATCTGAACCTGGGTGGACGGAATAACGAGTGTTGTGCGCCTCGTTCATGACCAAGTCTCTGAAACCACCTAGTTTCGGGGTCCAGATCCGGTCCATGAAATAATAAGCTCCACCACCCTTAACCTCCAAGTTCTTATCCATTCCTCTCAGGGATTCACTCGCCACGTTTTCAGGCTTCAAAGCGTCGAGTTGGGATGCCTGTATTTGTGTGGATAAGTGTGAATGGATAGTCATAGTCAATGATTTGACCCTACGACCAGAATACTCCTTTCGACTTAGGGCGTCAGCTACTACATTGGCCTTGCCGGGATGATAACGAATTTCGCATTCGTAGTCACTGAGTAGCTCGACCCACCGTCATTGTCTCATGTTGAGCTCCTTCTGGTCGAAGATGTGTTGTAAGCTCTTGTGGTCTGTAAAGATAGTGCTCTTCGTACCGTACAGGTAGTGTCTCCAGATCTTCAGAGCAAACAATACTGCTCCTAGTTCAAGATCATGGGTCGTATAGTTAACCTCATGTGTCTTCAGCTGTCTCAAGGCATAGGCGATGACCTTACCTCGCTGCATCAGAACACATCCGAGTCCTTGATTCAATGCATCACAATAGACCACGAAGTCTTCTATTCCTTCGGGAAAGGATAGTATTGGTGCGGTGCACAAGGCTCGTTTGAGCGTTTGAAATGCTCTTTCCTGCTTCTCTTCCCAGTCAAAGGCCACACCCTTCTGGTTCAGTGTTGTAAGAGGTTTAGCTATGCGGGAGAAGTTCTGAATAAACCCGCGATAGTAGCTAGCTAGGCCTAGAAATTGACGAATTTCTGTAGGCGTCTTCGGTGCTGACCAGCTCTCAATGGCTTTAATTTTGGAAGGGTCCACGTGTATTCCCTCTTCGCTAACCACGTGCCCTAAGAATTCGACTCGGCGGATCCAAAATTCGCATTTCGAGAACTTTGCATAAAGCTTCTCCGTGTGCATGGTTTCTAAGACTAATCGTAGATGTTGGCTATGTTCATCCTTACTTCGAGAGTAGATAAGTATGTCATTGATGAAGACGATGACGAACTGATCCAAGTAAGGACGACGCACCCTATTCATTAAGTCCATGAAAACTGCGGGCGCGTTTGTTAATCCGAATGACATCACTACGAATTCATAGTGCCCATAACGAGTTCGGAAGGCTGTCTTCGGAACATCCTCCCCTAGCACTCGTAGTTGGTGATCTCCGGATCTTAAGTCAATTTTTGAAAAGAAGTTCGCCCCTTGAAGTTGATCAAATAAGTCATCGATCTGAGGCAACGGATAACGATTTTTGACCGTCAGCTTGTTGAGCTCCCTGTAGTCGATGCACATACGAAATGATCCATCTTTCTTCTCGACGAACAAGACTGGAGCTCCCCATGGTGAGAAGCTTGGTCTTATAAAGCCCTTGCTGAGCAGTTTGTTAAGTTGACCGGACAGTTCTTGCATCTCTGCAGGTGCTAGACGATAGGGCGATTTGGCTACTGGGGTAGCCCCTGGAACTAATTCGATTCAGAACTCGACTTGACGTTGCGGAGGTAATCCTGGAAGTTCTTCCAGAAAAATGTCGGGAAAGTCGCGTACTACTGGGATGTTCTGAATGTCCTTCGTTTCTTGGCTCACATCGACCACATGAGCGAGGAATGCATGACATTCCTTTCGCAAGAATTTCTGAGCTTGGATGCTCGAGATGATACGAAGGTTCATGCCGGGTTTGTCTCCATAAATTACTAAGGTTTCGCCAGACAGAAGATTGAGGCAAACAGCCTTTTCGTAACACATGATATCAGCACGATGACGACTCAACCAATCCATGCCGATAATGACGTCGAAACTTTTAATTGAGACCGGCATGAGATCGATCGAAAATAAATAGCTATCTAAAGTTAGGGTACACCCTATGAATATGCTGCTAGTGCTTTCTGTCTTTCCATTAGCCATTTCTATAGTGAATGGTTCAATAAGTGCTCGTGATTTTTGCCTAAGTAATCGAGCAAATTTTTGGTTCACGAAACTCCTCTCCGCTCCACTATCAAATAGAATGAATGCATAAGAGTTAGCGAGGAGGAACGTACCAGTGACCACTATGGGGTCGGCAACCGCTTCCTCATGACCTAGGGCCAGAACTCTTGCCGATCCACCGGCAAACCCTGCCTTCGGGCAGTTTCTTTTGAAATGTCCCACCTCGCCACATCCGTAGCAAGTTTGGCCCACTCCAGCGTCGGGGACTTGGGTGATTGGCCTCGCCGGAGCTTTGCAGAAACGGGCAGTGTGCCCCTTCCTGTTGCAGTTTACACACTGCATTTCCCGACAGGCTCCCACATGGTGGTAGTTACATTTGTTGCAGAGCGGTAGGCTTCCAGAATACTGCTTTAACGGAGTAGCAGCAGTGGCAGGTGTTGTTGCTGCATGTACTGCCACGACCTGCCTTTTCTTGGCAGCCTTATTCTTTTTCTTGTCATCCCAGAATTTCCGCTTGGACTCAACGGTTCTTAAAGGCTCTGAGATGGACAAGGTAGTTGTTGTTGCAGCCGGGGTACGAGCCCCATGGTCAATTAGCCGCTGTGCCAATCGCTTTGCACTATCAAATGTTGCTGGATGTCAAGCCAATACATTTCCTTGGTATGGGGGCACCAGTCCCCATATGTATCTCTCGATCTTCTTTCCCTCTGAAGGACTCATGTTGGGACAGAGGGCCACCAGTTCACAGAACCTGGCGGTGTAGGCGACCATGTTGGAGCCCTTTCATGGTTAGGCCCCATAGCTCTTCCTCCAGCTTTTGGATCTCGCCCCTCGGGCAGTACTCCTCTATCATGAGGTCTTTTAAAGATCCCCAGCCCATATCATTTGCCACTATTAGAGATAGTGACTTAACATGGCTATTCCACCATGTTAGGGCTTTAGTTTCGAAGGTGCAAGCAGCGTACTTCACCTTGCTATCCTCGGAACAAGAGCAGATTTCGAAAACCGATTCGGTTTTCTCGAACCATTGCGAGAAGGAAATGACTCCGCCCGTCCCATTGAAGGACAATGGTTTGCAGTTCGTGAAGTCCTTATAGGAGCACTCTCTCGAGCGCACAGGGGCTTCAACTTGAACAGACTGAATAGGGGTTCCTCCTCCAGTGGAACCTGACGAATAGTATTGAGCCATGGTTGTAGCCACAACTGCAGCTACAGCAGCATTCAAGGCTATCGTGTCGAACTGAGGAGTAGGTGGTTGAGGAGGTGGTGTTTCGTTATTAGGGTTTCTCCTTGGATTTCTGCGAGGCGGCATCTTTGATCTATAAGTTTATGAAGATGCAAACATTGATAAGAATTTAATGGAAGAATTTATGAATATGACTCGTGGATTAACTCTACCTAGCCCAACAATACGATTTAATGTAGGTCTACAGAGGTGTGGGTCCTTGAAATGCAAGTCGGGGATTGTTATTTGGAGCCTGACCTACTTGAGGTAGGTTGTTGACTTCAGGCTCTGAGTCAGAACCATCAGAAAAGCCTTCAGCTTCATGATCATCCAAAGGAATCGGGTGATCATCTTCCGGTTCCTCTTCTGGCCATCCTGCATTGCCGTGGTTGGGGAAGTACGGGTCTCCGGGGATATGGAATCCAGCCATTTAATCTATGCGAGAATAAGGATAAGGAAATAAGTAATAGACAAATTAACTAGATAGATATTAGATGATCTTTATCAGTTACCCCAATACTTGTTTAGTGCATACCAGCTATATATACCCATGATAGGATAGACCTTCGAATAAGTGAATCCTAACTTTAAGCCCACAATCAAACAAGAACAGGAAGTAAAGCAAAGATTTACAGATTCTTAGGCTATGACATCCTAGGCAAATATACCCGTAATGTATCCACTAAGCAACTATTGACATACCAATAAAGATCTTTAATTCTCAGATAAGTGATTATTGTAACAGAAAATACTCCTATAGTATTTTAAGTTTAGTGTTCTGTCCTACTGTTCTCGTTGTATTAGTGTTGGTAAGTTTTTAGACTTGTTGCAACTTCACAACCATACTTAGGCACATGCTAATCACTCCTCGGATAATGTAGTTGATCAGGCTACATCTTCCCAGGGTTGACCATATGTCTCTAAGTCTACTTGTGCAGTCCAACAATCGTAATACTTTTGTGCTGTCCTAGTGACACTGATTTTAGTATGAATGCAAGCACGTATACTTAACTAAATATTTTATTATTTAAAAGTATAAACTCTTTATCAGAGTATTTTAATCCCTCTTGTGTTTATAGTTCGTATATCTTTTATGGGTTGATACACTCGATTCACTATAAACAATGCACTGATACCAATCTGTCACACCCCCAAAACCGGTGAACGGCGGAAACGTTCTGGGGTGGAGGATGTCATGTACAGTATCACAACAATGCAAAGTAGTAAACAAGCAACAACATCATCCATTGCATTAATAGTATAATTTCATACAAGTGTGTTCTATCAAGTTATATAGACACCAAAAAATATACATCAAAATAATAGAGGAGTCTTGAAAATGCTCCTTCTTCTCAAAATCTGGCACCTGTATCTATCTACTGGTGACCTGAGAATACAAGTTATTTTGAAAGCAAGTATCAGCTTTAAAGCTGGTGAGGTCATAAGCATATTAGTGTCTGAATTTGTATGAAATCATTAGTAAGATGTTTTGTAATGTATAAGTTCTGTTAAGTTTTGTATTATTTGTATTTGTTTGAACTCTCCTAGAAAACCCTATGTTTTCTACTAAAAGTAGCCTTCTACCAACGCATCTAGTATCTGTGTGTGTGTGTCTCATGTAAGAGAGTGTATTTTCCCAATTCCGACTATCATTAACCAAAAATATAGTTTTTGCATCGCCGTGCATCGTGTGTATGATCACGAAGTGAATACAATGGGGAAATATTATAGTACTGTAGTGATGTACCAAGTAACTACTATTGTGCTAAATACCTTAAGCAATTGTAATTTTTATGGTAACATGTGATCGGCCTGTATCTTGCTACCGACTCAATAGTAAAACGACAATGTAAGATGTCGTAAAAATGACGTTTGGCACCCGTAGACTTGTAAGTCCCACTGTAGCGAGCAGCAAGGTGTAGAATAGTCAATCCAGTATAGATCTATACACAAACTCATATGCTCCCCAATGAAGGAGATTCTGATACAAAAACAGTCATGGCAGGTAGTGCCATGCCCTGTTTAATGGCTCACATAACTGTGTGAATATATATGCAATGTATATGTGTGCTAGCTGTATTGTGCGTTCTTTCTCTGTCTAGCCTGTATGTTTGTTTCTCATCATAGTGTCTATTGTTTGTTTCTCCTCACTCTGTCTCATGTTTGATTCTCATCATAGTATGTACTGACTCATGAATGAACTGACTCTTTATATGTTTCATTGTTCTAGTAATAGCATCTTCCTAAACTACCCCTATGGTAGCTTACTAGTAAAGTATGTGCATGTTTGTATTCCCTTGCTACCCAAGGGCATGGAATTGGATGAAGGAAATAACCTTTTATATCTATATACATATACATAATATATAACTAGGATTCAAACGACCTTCGGACAACTAACCTTGATACCCTAAGACCACATCAAACAAGAACAGGAAGCAGGGTAGACTAGCAGTCCTAAGTCCTTTCAGTCCTACTTATATAACTATATTTATACAGATACATAGAATATAAGTTAAAAAGAGTTTAAGTAAAAGTATTTGACCATTGAAGGAGTTTGTAAGACAATTTGAGGTAAAACAGTTTGATACATAGTTTGGAAAGTAAGAAAACATTTGCTTGGTACTCATTAATCACATGTGATCGATATAATAACTATAATTGTTCAACTTGTATCCCCCCCCCATAAAAGCATTTAAAATCATTTCAAAGGTTAATTTAGGGGTATGAACTCACCTGTAGTGAGTGGTTCTGATGACAATGTTGGATCTGTTGCTAAGTATCAAGTGGTGACTTGAGTACACACGCGAATCCTATTTAGCATATATTGTCACATATATGAATATAATTAGTGTTATGAACAACTAATTAACGAATTGGGACCACCTTAGGGACTAGTAAACACTTCTTTTGAAGTGTTACAACCATAAATGATTGTACGAAGGGTTTAAAAGGCTATACAAGAGAGTGTATGGCCAAAATACACACTATATGTGTGTGTGCGGCCATGTGTACGGCCAAGTGTGCTGCCAGCACATGTGTGCGACCTGGTGTGCTTCCAGAAGTGTGTGCTGCCAGAAACATGGTATTCTTGGTGTTCTTGGTGAAAGATGCTACCTTTCCGGATGATACTTGAGAGGATTTTCGAGTCCTAGCTTTGCAAGAGTGTAAGAAATGATCAAAATGACCAAGGATAGTACGTATAGGAGGGTGTTTGCGGTTGGAGGTGTGTGTGGTTGGCCTGTGTGTGGTTGGCTGGCCGCACACACCAACTTTGGTGTGTTTGGCTTGATGTTTCCAATGCTGCAACCAAACTAACCCATCCTCCGACACATATCTCAATTATACTAAGCTTTAAGCACTCTTTTAGACCCAAAACTTCATTATAAAATAGCAAAACGAAGCTAACTTTGATATAAAAGAAGAATGTAAGCTAGAAATTTCGGGTTGTCACAAAAGTTGCCAACTTTACGTGTTAAGACATCATTTAGGATCAGATCTAAGGATTAGACATAGTGGCTTAACCAATTAAGCTCTTAATGGTGAATTTGTACATGTTGTGGAGTACGTTGGGCGTACCCAGCTCGTATGCAGCTTTACTAGCCAAAGATGGCGTACATAGGGCGTAAGTCTGAGTACGATGGGCATACTCAGCAGCCTTGAATTTTGTTGACTTTTACGTTCTGGGCCATATTTGGACTATTAGGGTTTTAGGCCTTGTTAGGTACTAGGCTTTCTGACTATGGGCCATTGTTAGGCTTAGGGCCTTATTGGATTTAGGCCCATAATGGGCTTTGGGTGTCATTTAGGAATTTAGGCCATATTGGGCTTTTGGAACCATTAGGTTGGGCCTCAGTTATTGGGCCAAGTGAGAGAGGGGTAAAATGGTCTTTAACCCTAGGAGTTGGACAAATGAATTAGATTCCTAAATATGGTTTATGAACTAATTATTAATTGGGGTTTTATTTTGATTGATTAGCGCGGGATTTTCCGGATTAGCAGTCCGAACATTTATCTGATTTTGAGCAGTTTGAGGTGAGTCTCCTTACTATGCTTGACGGGTCGAAGGCACCAATGTCGACCCATGATTTATTATGATCAGGATCCTAGTTGTCGGTGTGATTCTTGCATGTGTAGTATGTGATATGTATACCAGGTCGGGTCCGATTCCAGGCAAGGCCTGATGAGTGTATTGTATGCTATTTATCTTAGTGACCCTTGCATGTATTTTATGTGTCTATATGAATGTCGGGTGGGGCCCGATTCCAGACAGGGCCTGATAACTATGATAGGGAAGGGCCTATCTCATATCACTGACATATCTGTTCCAAGTGGGGCTCGATGCCGAGCGGGGCCCGATGGTTATCGGGCATGCCCCATCGTATGTTGAAATGTATGGTATGAGGTGTTTTGGGGAACTCACTAACATTCGTGCTTGTAGTTTTCAGTTTATGTTTCAAGTACTTCCAGATCGAATGGGAAGATCTCGTGATGATCGCATCGCACACACCATGATTTCCGCTTTATTTGACTCGGATGTATTAGGATGATTGATTGATTGATATACTCCGATTTTTCTTGGATGGTTTTATGAGCACGTTTTGGTTGATGGTTTTATTATTATGAAAACAAAGTTTTTTTCTTTAAATTTTGGGACGTTACAAAGTTTGGGCATCTTGGGGAACACTTTCCTTGGCTCTCGTAGATTCTTGTAACACCCATAAAATTCCAGCTAATTTAAAACTATTTAAATCATTTGAAACCATTCAATTATTACAATTTATTTTCAAAATAGTTTATACATCAAAGTTCCCAGAAATCATAATTGTCAATCGAGGAAGTGTAAGTTCACACCTTCGCCTACACGCGGCCATCTGCTAAACCTGAAACAATAAACTGAAACTGTAAGCCCGAAATCTTAGTGAGTTACCCCCAAAATACCAACCTCATATAACCATAATCATAATCATACCATATCAATAAATACAAAACAGTGTGCATAATGAGCCTTCAGCCTTACTGGACCGCCTCTCAGGGCCTACAGCCAATCTGGACCGCTCCCGAGCCTTCGGCATGACTGGACCGCCTCACAGGGCCTACAACCTATCTGGTCCGCTCGCCGTGTATGTTGGCCTACAACACAAAGTTGGACCACCTCAACCCAACCCAACCACAATGTCGACATACATACATCACATAATCAAACAATAAGCACAAATCATACAGACTGCTAAGCATAGCATCATCCTATCTACCAGGATACCAATCTAACAGATCATAACAACATAACAACACCCTAACTATCAGGGTACTGATCTAACAAATCATAACAACATATCACCACCCTAACTACTAGGGTACCGATCTAACAGATCATAACAGCATAACAACACCCTAACTATCAGGGTATAGTGGGGAGAACTCACCTTGCAATGCCGGAATGAACCACGAAATCACACTCCCGAAACACTGCCCCAAACTCCAACACATATAACCATCAAAGATCCAATTCATAAATACCCGCTTACCAATTATCCTCAAAAGTCAAAACGGTCAACCCTTGGTCAAAGCCAAAGTCAACTATCAAGGTCAACAGTCTATGTTGACCTAGGATGAAGAGATAACGTAGGGAATCATTATACAAGTCCTATTTTGTTGACGATTCCGGTACGTAATCATCCTAAGGGGGAGAAAATTGTAACACCCGTAGATCCGAGCTAGTCAATTTAGAGACGTTAAGCGTTAAAAAAATGACTTTTTGATATAAGATTATTTAGAATGAATAGTCTTAACTAAGTTTTAGTATATATTACAACGATTCCGTGCATATAAAGAACGCCGAAATCCGAGTTATAACGAAGAAGTTATGACATGTCAAAGTTTCGCGACAGAACCGACACGACACAGCGCGACGTAAATAGTGAATTTACATTAGAGCAATATTTGGCCTTAGTGATCCAAATGAAAGTCATAGAATACGTTAAACCGAGAGCGTGCATAAAAAGAACGTCTAAATCTGACTTTGTATGAGGAAGTTATGATTTTTCGAAGTTCAGCATTAGCAGTATGCAGCCCGAAATCCAAATATTAGATCGAGCGGTTTTTAGCCGACACAACCTAAACGAGAATCGAGGATCTCATTAATAGTAGCGTAACGACAAAAAGACAGACGAAAACGGAGTTCAGATGAAGGAGTTATGAATTTTGAACGGAGTTTTCCTGTCCCGCCTACTAAAAATAATATATTAAAATTCAAGTCAAAATTAGCCAACGGACTCTAAATGAAAGTTGTATATCTTGTTTTTTACCTACGTGTGGATATAAAGAATGTCGAAACGGAGTTCTTATGCGAAAGTTATGAATTTCTGAAGTTCGGGGCGCGAAACCCCAAAACTATCAGAACTCACGAGGTGAACATATGTAGTTCACGAGGTGAGCATTAGTGACTCACGAGCCGAACAAATGATGGACGTCTTCCAGGGCAAGTGGCCATGATGAACGCAATGACGTATCGAGCTCACGAGGTGAATATTAGAAACTCACGAGGTGAGCCAGTTCACGAGGTGAATATTAGAAACTCACGAGGTGAACTCAGAAAATTCACCCTATAAATAGAAATCGAGGGTCAGCCGAGTTTGGTTGCTCATCTCTTACTCTCCCACTCCCGATACTCTCTCTAAGCCCTATTTTAACCCCCGAAGCCCCGGTATCATCTCGAGACCCGAAGCGTGTCCCGAAGCCCGAAGATCCCGAGAAGAAAAGAGTTTTCGAGCTGAAGCTCTGCTTGCGAGAAGCTCGGTGTGTGAAGATATCCCGATTTCACCGGAGAATTACTACTCAAAGAGCCGTAGTACTGTCTGAGCATCGTCTAATCAAGTGAGAGTATAGTTACTTTCTTTTAACGCATAAATATTAAGTATTTGCTATGAAATACGTGTTATGTGTTTATATATATATATATATATATATATATATATATATATATATATATATATATATTGTTGTTTATATGTGTGAGTGTATAGTCCCTTTCATAAACACGATAATAATACAAGTATTGTTTGGATGTATTAAATATATTGTTGTTTATATGTGTGAGTGTATAGTAACTTTCTTTAAACACATAAATACAAAGTATTTGCTATGAAATACGTGCTATGTGTTTATACATTGTTTGTCTATTTGAGATAGGCATAGAATTGATGTTTTATACAGGTGTTAAATGATTTAAACTATGTAAGTATTTGTATCGACGGAAATATTGGGAAGAACATGGGTAGATGGGATAGTTGGTGACTATGGAGTTAGCGCATATTGTATAAACCTTGGTGACTATAGAGTTAGCGCCTATTGTATAAGCCTTGGTGACTATGGAGTTAGCGCCTATTGTATAAGCCTTGGTGACTATGGAGTTAGCCCCTATTGTATAAACCTTGGTGACTATGGAGTTAGCGCCTATTGTATAAACCTTGGTGACTATGGAGTTAGCGCCTATTGTATAAACTTTGGTGACTATGGAGTTAGCGCCTGATAGCTATGAACTTAGTTCCTGATAGATAAACTTTGGCAGCAATGGACTTCATGCTAATTCCTTAGGTCAATCCTTAGGAACGAAGGAATAAATGATAGTTGATTCTTAGGGTAAAACCTTAATAAATAAAGAAGATAATGGGGATGGTTAATTGGGTTGATTGTTTGATGATTAAATATATTAATTATATTATTGTGGGTTGAAAACCCTATATGCTCACCAGGCTCCCAAGCATGACCTACTCAGTTTTCTTTGTATCACAAGTATTAATACGAAAACATATTTCATTGAAAGATTGAAGGAGATGTAAATCATTAGTGTAAATAAATGTAAGTTCTGTTAATGCTTATGTGTCTATATCGGAACATGAAATTCTGAGATTCTGTTATATAATGAAAATACGTTTCTTTAAGAAATGCTTTGATAAATTCTTATCATATTTTGTTTTGGGAACAAATTCCGCAACCGTTTTCTTTGAAAGATTACTCTGATTTTAAAAACAATGCATAAACAAATTGGTCTTTTCTGGCCGTGAAATTAGGGATGTCACAAGCTCCAACTCGTCGAGTCACTCTTCTGACTCGGTGAGTTGATCACTTAAACACATGGCTCAAACACGCTGCTACTCGACGAGTCAGGCAACCAACTCGTCGAGTAGATCTTGAATTCACAAGAATTTATGACCATAAATTGGTATTCGAGAATCGGGGCGTTACAATTATATACATCGCATCCTTTATGTCGGTATTTTTAAAGTTAATTTAAAAAAAATACTTTTGCAGATCCTTAGTTTGAGAATGGGATCACACAAGTGCTCATCCAATTCTCTCAAACCAGGACAATGACACCAACTTGTAACGTCGAAAAAATCATAGTAAAAATTTACTTTTTCAAAACATATTATAATCCATAAGTCATATAAAACATTGTTTCCAAAAATCCATAATCATAAATTATAGTATCCCAAAATCATTTGTCAATAAAATATCCAAGGATGATGTGCAAAATCATGTCTTCGCCTTGCCCCAATTATCTGATGTACCTGAAACCATGGAATCAAACTGTAAGCCAAAGCTTAGTGAGTTCCCCCAAAATACCACCACACAAACATATAACAACATGCATATTAGGTCCACAGTCATCGAACTAGATTACCCATGAGCTCACAGCTCGAGTCTGGATTGCCCACCTAGCCCACAACTCATGCCTGGATCGCTCCCGAGCTTACAACAAAAGTGTCGATTGCCTACTTGGCCCACATCCCATGTCTGGATTGCTCTTGAGTCCACAACATAAGTTTGGATTGTTCACTTAGCCCACAACTTATGTCTGGGATTGCTCCCAGGTTTGTTGGCCTCCGCAAAAGAGCAGCATTGCGTCAAATCAACCGCACTATGTCGATATATTCAACAGATAAACATATAACCATCAACAGATAATCATGCAGATTTAATAGATCACTACGACATAGAAACATCCGATATACTAGGATACATAACCTAGTGGGGCGACATTGTTGACTTCGACCCACAAGTACAGTGAGGAAAACTCACATGAACCACTCGCCAGAAGCTCATTAGCTACCTCAACAATAGAACAGTCAACCCAAGCTTCCTAAAGCCAGACCTAGAACAATCCTTAGTCAAATACTCAATTCTACCTAAGTTTGACCAATAGTCAAAATGGTCAAAAAGTCAACAATCAAAGTCCAGAAGGTCAACGATCATCTTAGTCAAAGTCAACATCACTTCGTGACCATTCCTTGGAATCGCAGTTCTAGACACTGTCACGTCGTGACACTTCCTATGTCATGTCGTGACTTCTGGTCAGGAGGCCAAAATCTTCGTTAAGTGCTTAATCTCTCCAGACCAAGACCCGCAACCTCAAATCTAGCTCCTAAATAGCTTCATAATGGATAAATTTTCCAACTTTATCCATTAGGATGGTTCAAAAAACCAAGATTTAGTCTTTAAGTCTCAAGGGACCAAGAAATCATCTTTCTCAGCTAAATCCATTAAGTCCAAGTCTCCAACCTTCAGATCTGAATCAACATGATGTTTAGATGGATAACTTTTCCAACTTCATCCATAATAATGTCTCAAACTTTCAAGATCTAAACTTCAATACACCAAAATGACCTAAATGACCAAAATAACTTGCATGGCTGAAACGGAAGGCAAAAGATAAAAACTTTCCTAGTCTAAGAGGTCCAAGAAAACATTTTAAACTGATCAAAAGGTGTTGGTGTCCAGATCTAAAACATACAATGTTTTTGGGACATAAGAGAGTAATAAAGTTGCAAACTTTACTCACAACTCTCACTCAAAACTCATTAAAAATGGACCAAAACACCAAATACACTTAGATCCAAAGATGAAATGCAATAAATTTTGGGACTTTATAACTTACAAAGGTTTATAAGGTAGATGAAAGTTGAGATCTTCAATTACCAAATTTCATGGATCAATCTTGCATGAAAACATTGCTCCAAAACCACCAAAAACTCCAAAAAAATGGATGAAAGGGGAGAGGGGAGGCTCAAATCTTGAAAATGGAGGCTAGGGTTTCTCCTAAGAGGTTCTAGATATGATAGAGGCTAACACATGAATCCTTACCTTTAAATACATTGAAAACCCTAAAAATTTTGTGGGATTTGGGTTGCACAGTTCTCACATTGTGAGAATATATTCTCACCTCGTGAGGACTCTCATGTCGTGAGAATTACTTTTCACCCCGTTAGAATGCATTTTCACCCAATTTCACTACAACTTCAAACATTGATAACTTCTTCGTTTTAACTCCGTTTTCGGTGATCTTTATATCCACAGAAATGTATTGACGAGCCCCACACTTCTATCTAATTAATTTTGGTTTAACGCATGTTGAACAAAAAATCACAATCCATGCAAAAGGCCTAACAAATAACTTTTTCCATTTTACCCTTTGACTCCATAACACAAACCAAGGGCTTAGGTCACATAACTAATATTTTCAACATCCAATAGGGTCTAAACCTTATTCCTTTGAAGCCCAAGGCCTTTATTTGATTCATTTATTGTCCAAATTTTGAAATAAGAAACTTTTTCGAAACAGGATATTACAGTTGAACTTTACTGGGAAGTTTACACAAAATTTAATGTTGCCTTTTTTATTCATTTAAGAGCTTATTTGATTAAGTTAATAAAAATTTAGGTTTAACTCAAAGAATTTGTTATGTTAAATAATTTGGTAAAATAAAATTATTAGAGTGTGTTAATGATTTTCAATACCAGTTTGGACATAACACACTTTAAATAATCGACTGATGAGTAGGTTGTGTCCTTATGGATTCAACCTACTTCCTCGTGCTGCCTTTTAGTACGACCAAGCAGTGAGCTTTATTATATGTTTAGGTTTGATGTGCCCAACAATTATTCATTAATATAGTACCTACTTAATGTGACCTACATGCTACAACAAACAATCATTTAAGAAAGACCAAAAATAACAAATGATCCTAATTTGGAGCTTAGAATATATGAATTTATAATATGCAAATACCAAGTGTGATATTTTCATGGGTAGCCTTTGTTACAAAGAACACAATAAAAAATCATTTCAAATGGAATTTGTATACAAAATTTGGAAAGGGAATGTTGCCATTTTTTCATATTTTTCACGGAGTACCCTACCTTAGAGATAAATAAGTATAAGTTCCCGACCTCCAAATTAGGAGTGTGGTATGTCCATGGATAGCCTTTGTTAGAGTGGTATGAGTAAAACTCACTCAACCCACTAAACTCACTAGCACATTAGCTCCACATTACCTTTTCTTTTTCTTCTTTCTTTTATATTTCCAAACCCACAACATATGAAAACAATATCTTTTCCAACTCACTCAACACATTCAAATAAAAACATAAAAAACAACATATGGTACAAATCCTTAAACCGTTGGTACAAAAGAAAACTAGAGAGAGTGATGAAATCGGGTTCCTCAACTCGTCAAAGAGCTTGCATGCGGTCCATGTGCAATGTTGTAGCAACCTCCTTGGCGTTGGTGGTACCATCGATCCAAGGGCCTCAACCCACTCCTACTCTGTCTATCCTTATAAAGAGCACAATGAAATTTTTTTTAGCCAAAAAGAATTTGTAAGAATAGTTATGAATGTTCAAACTTCGGGAAAAAAATTGATTTTCGCAACCTGCATGCTGGTTAGATTTTCGCAGACAATAGACTGCAAAAATTATTTGTCTATTTTAAATGTTTTTCTTATTTTTAGTTATTCTATAAAAAATAAACATTAGAAAAATGGCTTTTAATCTTTTATAGTCTTTGATATTTATGTCCCTTTCCCAAATAAATATTTATGATTATGGTTTATGAAACACTCACACACCCTCTTTCTTTCTTTCTTTCTGCTCGCATCTCTTTCTCTCCTCAACCCCAAAACCATTAGAAAAAAACCATCTACAGATCTGTATTTCTCTCTCTACTCACCCCGGAGATAAACACATCCTTGAAGATTACTACCCACAAGTAGATGCTTTGTAGATGGAGTTGTGGGTTAAACCGGCCTCATCGTCTAGCCTATGTCAAGTTCGATCAACTGGACTCCTCATCTTCGTTGTGACAATGGCTATAATTTATATTTGAAATCAAGTGCCCAGAAGCCATTCGCAACCTACCCCTTTTAGTCTCTCTATGTGTATCGTTTAGTTTAATTGGTGTTTGATCACAGGAGCTGCATCGTAGTTTAATTGGATTGGTGCTTGATCACAAGAGATGAAGATGATGAACGACATCGAAGCTTTATTGGTAACTTTGTGTAGGTTTTAGATTAGGTTCCATCTGTTTTTATGGCTTTAGTCAATCTTCAAAACTTTTTAGTTATTAGGTTTGATTTGTTTTAGTGGGTTAGTCAACATTCAATGACTGATTTTTTTTTTCATCACCACTAAACTATACCCACCATTAATACCTCTTATTTTATAATTTTTAAATAAAAAATTACTGTAGAAAGAGATAGAAAAACTTAGAGAGAGATAGAGAGACAGAGGAAGAAATAATTTAATTGGAGTGGTGATTCATGGTATACACAACGATTCACCACGAACCACTATCCACCATTAAACACCTGGATGATGTTTGTGGTTAGTGGTCGTTGGCACATCAACCACTAATTAAATCCTTCGTGAAGGTCTTAATACATTAAGGAAATCATGGGTTTTGTTTGGTTTTCATTATTGGTTCCCCTGTTTTTGGTTTTTGTTCAGATAGATGATTATTTATTTATTTTATTTTTTGCAGTACGTGTAACTGTAAGCATCCGCTTTTGAGTTGAACGTTTGGACCTCCGTCAGCTGACCGGATTACCGGTTTTAGGTCTGGTTATCGGTTCCTTTGAGCTTTGATAGTGCAAATTTGGTCCGGTTTTTTTACAAGTTTGGTCCAGCCGGTTCTTGGTCTTGGATTTGAATTTTAAAAGCCTCAATATATTGAAATCTATGAAAATATTAAAATACATATATCTTATTTTTTCGAAAGTCAGATTAACATTAGATATTTTTCAACATAGAGTTTAGAGTTTGTACTTGAGTTTAAGTTGTAATTTCATCGGTTTTGGTTACATATTCAATAAGTTTCGGTCCCCGAAATAAGGATATCAAAGCTTAAAGATTTTCAGATTTTTAGTTTTTTAGCTTTTATTAGTATTTTGTAATCTATTGAATTTTTATAAGATGTATATCTCATTCAAAGTCGGATTGACATGAGAATGTAGTTTAGAGTTTGTGATTGAGTAAAATGATGTAATTTCGTCATTTTTGTTTCCTATTCATGAGTTACGGTCCCCCAAGTCAAAATATCAAAGCTGAAAGATTCTCAGCTTTTCAGCTACTGCTTCAACAACTTGTTCCATATACAACTAACATTGTATCGGTCCAACGGGTAAAAGAAGCGGAAAAACCAGAATCAATACACCTCCACAGGTCTAGTCCTGGGTCATCATGCACCTTTCCCTCAAATTGGTCCAATCCAAGAACCGGGTCCAAATGTCACCTCTATAGGAACTATAAAAAAATAAAAAATAAAAAAACTTCGTACGTTCTAAAAAAAATAAATAAATAAATAATGTAAGCACTTCTTCTTATTTAATGGATTAGCTTTAAGGTTTTGAAAACTTTTCATTGTTATAAATTGTTTTTTTTTTTATTTGTTCCAGCTGATGCAAAGCCCTAATGATGATATGTTGCTCAAGGAGGCCATCAAACCCGACCCGAGTGGAGGGAAGGTGACCAGGACGAATGACATTGCGGTACAAACGCAATACCTGTATGTCCGTGTAGTGAAAGCAAGGAATTTAGGTGCCAAGGATGATACTGCAGGTAGTTGTGACCCTTATGCTGAGGTTCGGCTGGGAAAGTATAAAGAAACAACTCGTCATTTTGAGAAGAATTTTGATCCTCAGTGGAACCAAGTGTTTGCTTTCACTAAAGACAGGATTAATAAGGCGTCTGTGGTTGAGGTCACTATAAAAGATAAAGATATGGTGCAGGATGATTTCATGGGGTGGGTATTATTTGATCTTACCGAGGTTCCAAAGAGCGCACCACTGGATAGTCCTCTAGCTCCTGTATGGTATAGACTGGAAGACAGGAAAGGGAACAAGTTGCAAGGATTTATTATGTTAGCTGTGTGGTGGGGTACTCAAGTTGATGAAGCTTTACGTGAAGCATGGCATGCAGATGATGATGGTGATGCTCTTGCAAATAATATCCGTTCAAAGGTGTATCTTTCTCCTACTCTATGGTATCTCAGAGTTAATGTGATTGAAGCCAAGGACTTGGTACCCGGTGATATAACTAAAACCCCTGAACTTGTTGTGAAAGCCACCCTTGGATTTCAGACTTCAAGGACTCGCGTATCCACAAGCAGGTCTATCGATCCTAAGTGGAATGAGGATTTGATGTTCGTAGCTGCAGAGCCATTTGAAGAGCCTCTGATATTGAGCGTGGAAGATAAGTCTGCCCCTTACAATAGTAAAGTATTTGGAATGTGTGCAATTCCTTTGCAGAATGTGGAACGAAGATTAGATGACAAAGCTATAAACAACACAAGGTGGTTTAATCTGGAGAAGGATAATGTTACCATTGATGTTGAAAACGAGAAGGAAGTGAAGCTTGCTAGCAGGCTTCATACGAGAATCTGCTTGGAAGGTGGTTATCATGTTCTTGATGAATCTACTCACTTCTGTAGTGATTTCAGGCCAACAGCAAAGAAGTTATGGAAGAAAAGCATTGGGGTTCTTGAAGTGGGAATCTTGGGTGCTAGTGGGTTATTACCAATGAAGAAGAAAGATGGAAGGGGAACAACAGATGCATATTGTGTGGCCAAGTATGGGAAAAAGTGGGTCAGAACAAAAACAGTAACAGACAGTCTTTCTCCAAAATGGAATGAGCAATGCACTTGGGAAGTTTTTGATCCGTGTACTGTTGTAACCATTGGTGTGTTTGATAACTGCCATTTGGCAGGTGGGGAGTATAAATCCGGAGGAGGGACTAAGGATTCAAATATCGGGAAAGTCAGAATTCGCCTTTCAACCATTGAAACGGACTGTATATACACTCATGCATACCCTCTTCTGGTTTTGCATCCATCTGGAGTTAAAAAAATGGGTGAGATTCATTTAGCTGTGAGGTTTACATGTTCTTCATTGCTAAACATGATGCATATGTACTCACAACCTTTGTTGCCCAAAATGCACAACATCCATCCATTGACAGTGAGTCAACTCGATATGTTGAGGCACAATGCGACTCAGATTGTGGCCATGCGGTTGTCCCGGGCTGAGCCGCCATTGAGGAAAGAGGTGGTGGAGTATATGCTTGACGTGGGGTCCCACTTGTTTAGCATAAGAAAAAGTAGAGCGAATTTCTTCAGAATTGTAGAAGTTTTAAGCGGTTTGATTGCAGCTATAAAATGGTTCGATGACATACGTAATTGGAAGAATCCAATCGCCACTGCTCTGGTTCACATCGTTTTCGTTATATTGGTCTTGTATCCGGTGTTTATTCTACCCTCTGTTTGCCTCTCTCTCCTTTCAGTTGGAGTTTGGAACCACAAATGGAGACCAAGGAGTCCTCCCCATGTGGACACTCGCCTCTCTTATGCAGATAATGCACACCTTGATGACCTAGATGAAGAGTTCGATACCTTTCCAACATCTCGTCCTGCTGATGTTGTAAGGATGAGATATGACCGTTTGAGGAGTGTTTGTGGAAGGCTTCAGACGGTTGCTGGTGATCTAGCAATACATGGAGAGAGGCTTCTGTCTTTACTCAGCTGGAGAGACACCAGAGCTACAACACTCTTCATAATATTCTGTTTGATTGCTGCTATTGTTCTCTATGCAAAACCTTTTTATGTTTTTGTCATTCAGACAGGCTTTACTGTGTTAAGCCACCCAAGGTTCCAGCACAACCTACCTCTCGTCCCACTCAACTTCTTTAGAAGATTGCCATCTAAATATGACTGCATGATATGAGAAAAAAGATATGCAACTTTCTGCTTCATTACAAACCTCTTGGTCTTTGCCCTACAAATATATATGGTGCAGAATCACAAGGGAGTTCCTTCAATTATTCTTCTCTCTCATGCATGTATGTAGCAGAAGAGTATTAATTGTTGGTCTGCCTTTTGGCTTGTAGTTTAAGTTTGTGTTTTTGTTTGAATCAATAAGTTGTTATTAGTATGTAGTAGCAATTATCTTAGACGTACAATAATTATGTTGGACTGACTTTTAAATGTGTGTGAATTGTGTAACAAGTTTGACATGTACTCTACAAAACATGCTTCTAAAAAGTAAATGGTGTGTCTTATAGTAATAAGTTTCACGACAGCTTTGAAATAGCACTAAAGTCCTTAACAAAGTGTCCATGCATGTCCCAACTCCCAACTACAACCGATTCCGTAATCAGAAACTTTTTCTTCTCCAAACTTGGTACTAAACTTGTCGCCGTGTAATGTTTTAAAACTTTTTTACAATTGTTAGAGAAAATTATTTAATGATGACCCAAATACAGAAGAATCACCCGTGAAGATTTTAAAAATAATCCAGACCATGTGAGAAAAAAAAGATCATAACTCATAAGGCTTTGAAAAGTAGCATGGGGAATGTAAGTTGTTTTTATATAATTTGAATTACATTCACGGAAAGCAAAAATAAGATATATTTGAATAATCCATACATTAATTATGTAATTTGTTTCTAGTTCTTATGCCAAATATTTTAATTAGGATTAAACTAATTTAGTATTGAAAAACTTTTTTAAAATCCAATATACCATATGATATTACTAAACTACCATTCTCAGATTATAACAATAGGATTAAACTTATTTAATTAGAATTGAAACCAATTTAATATTTAAAACTTTCAAGCCTTCAATGTCATTTTTTAAAGCTTTCCACCAACATGTATTCTAAATGTAATAACATGTAAATGAATAGACAAAAGTCATAAAACTACATTGTTTAATATAAATATTAATGTAAAATAAGTCTAGGAAAAACAAAATTCTTTTGATGTCAATGTTGGTTCAAATTGTTTGAAGTTGTTAACTTCATTAATCAAATATCAACATAATCCTATTCAACCAAATCGATACTCATATTTGTAATCGACAAGCCCTTTTCTTTTACGCAATGGATAAACACGCAAGTCTATAACCCTAGATTTTCCCAAACTCCAAAGAACATCTAGTGAATGAGACCAAAATGCATATAAACACTCCAAAGCATAAGAATCATAAATGTTGAATCTTTATAACTTATAAATTTGCAAAAGATGATTGACAACTTTAAAACTTCATTGTATTTTGTTTCTCTAGCCAAAAGACACATTCTCCTTCTTCAACTCAAGGCACTAGAACACCATAAAAGGGTGAGAGGAGGCTAGCTAAGGTTTACTTCTACGGTTCTCTGAAGGATCAAAGCAATAAATGAAAGAAACCCTAAGAGTTAGGGTCTTTAAATAGTGTCGAAGACCCGAGACCTAAGGTTTTTGAGTTTTGCGGTGGTGTGTCACACCTTTCAATTAAGACATGTCGCACCCAACACGTGCCATAGTAGACGCTCTACGTTCCAACTCAAAATCAACATTCTCAAATTCATAAAATTAATAGACTATAAAAAATTAGGTGTTACAAAATATGGGGTGTTAGATGGCCAAACGGCCCAAAACAATTTGGTTTTGGTCATTTTGAATGTGAAACACATGTTTTGCAAATAAAGCCTAGGAAATTAACGGGTGTCTAAAAAAATTCTTAATTTTTGTGTAACTTTTAAAAATACTTGATAAATTTAGTTAGATTTATTTGTTTTTCTCTCAAAAAATTATATAATCGAGTAATCGTCAAAAAAGTATATAACTAGGGTTGTGCATGGGTCGGTTTTGGAACCAAACCCAACCCAACCAATAAATGGTCAGTTTCTGGTTTTCAGAACTCAATAGGATCGGTTTCTGGTTGGTTCGGTTTCTCGGGTTCTAAGGTCGGTTTGCGCGGTTTTTCGGTTTCTTGGGTTCAACCCATACACTCACGGGTTCTGGGTTTAAACCAATTTTTCATAAATGAACATACAAGTTAAATACTTTAAAAAACACCAAATTTAAGTTAAATATTTCAAAAAACATGAATCTTACAGCAATTAGTCTATTACAAGCAAGGTTCTAAAAGGCGTGAGGCGTGGTGTGACGGCAAGGCCAAACCTTAAGCTTAACGAGTTATGGCGAGCCGTGACGTTTTTTAAGGCGTGATGTAAGGCGGCGATTTTGTATTCATTTATAATTATATTACCGCAGAAATATAAATTTATATCAAATATACATACTTTTGAGAAGTATTATATATCAACAACTAATAACAGAAAGTTAATAAAAAACAAAATACTTGTATGTCCGATTAGAAAAGATATAAAAAAAAGCAAAAAAAACGTGTTTCAAATGAAAAACACGCGCCATAACCCGCCATGGCACGCCATATCACGCCTTGGCACGCGCCACGCCTAACAGCAACGTTATGAAGCTTTTCGTAACGGCGACGCCGCGCCTTGGCGCCCGCCATGGCGCGCCTTTTAGAACCCTGATTACAAGTTACAACCAAAGCCCGAAATAGTCTATTACAACCAAAACACAATCAAGTATGGGTTGGATGGGTTGGTTTCTTGGGGTGGTTTGTCGGTTTTAAGTATGACTCAGTTTCTCGGGTTGGATGGGTCGGTTTATGGGTAAAAACCGAAACTGAACCCGATTTTTCGGTTTTTAAAAAATTCAAACCCTAACCTTCGATTTTGCTTCGGTTTCAGTTTTTTTGGTTTCGGTTTTAGTGGGTTTAGGCTTCTTGGTTTTTTGGTTTCTTGGTTGCTCTCACCCCTGTATATAACTATATAAGTAAAATAATTTGTATCGGGTTCGATCGTTTGGTTTGGTCTAACCGTGGTTACCGTAAGTGCAATTTCTGAAACAACAGAAATCAACCAGAAGGAAGAAAAAAGACCTTGGAAACTAGTGTAGCGATGGCGGAGGAAGATGATGATTACATGGGCGACCTCTCTCAGTTTCTACCTTCCGAATCCCAACCCTCTCCAAATCCTCCCGCCCAAAAGGTGAGCCATACAATATATAGTATTTGATTTTACATATCAAATGAATATTTGTCAAAACCCTAGCTTTTCAATTTGTATCAGGTTCCTAACATCAATGGTGGTAATAAAGCAACTTCTTTACAATCTTCGAAGAAGAGACCGAAAACTCGAAATTGGCAAGAACAAAGAAAGCTCAAGCGAGAAATCAAGCAAGTGGAAGAGGATGAACGAACCCTAGCTAGCCTAGAATCAGCCATCCCCCAATCCAACATCGGTTTCAAGATGTTGAAGCAGATGGGTTACACTCCTGGGTCTGGTTTGGGTGGTTCGGGTCGGGCGGAGCCTGTGGGGCTGGAGATTCGGAGGTCGAGAGCTGGAATTGGGCGTGAGGATCCGATAAAGGAGAAACTGAGGAAAGATGAAGAGATGCTTTGGGAGAAGCGGAAGAAAGAGGAGGAATTAATGGCGGATTTTGGGTGTAGGGTTAAGGAGAGGTGGCGGAATAAGAGGGTGGTCGTGAATTTTCACAAGGCTAAAGGGGTGTTGGATCAATTGGAGAACAAAGAGGTTGTGGAGGTAGAGAAGAAAGATGATGATGATGAAAAAGACGATGAAGATGATGAAGAGGAGGAAGTGATCACAGAAGAGGTAAATAAAATGGTTGCATTTCTTTGATTCTGACATACACATTATTACATCAATGATTTTATTTGAATTCAATTCCATTTGTCAGTTGATTCATAGAAATCAGTTCTTGGTTTTTAGACTTTTGTTATTAAGTTGTCATTTTAAACTCTGTAATTATGCAGGATCTGCACGAAGTATTAATGAAGCTGAGGGATGATTTTAGTTACTGTCTGTTTTGCGGATGTCAGGTGTGTTGTTGTTTTATGCTTTGTAGTTTAAGCATTTGTTTCTTGTTCCCAATTGTTTGTTTGACTTTAGTTGACTCTTTTCCAGTATGAATCAATGGAAGCACTCTTGGCTAACTGTCCTGGCATAAATGAAGATGATCACTAGCACTTGTAGAGATAGTGGAAGATTTTTGCATTTAGGTATAATGAACAAGAGATTCATGATTGTAATTAACATTCTGATAAGTTCATTGAAGAAGGTACTTTTTTTATATATGATCATAGACAAGGATAGTTGCATTTTATGTATTATGTGGGATGAATGGTGTTTAAGGAAGAGGCCAATTTGCCTGAAAAGCCCTAGATGCTTAATCTAACTGTAGAAATCCTTATGGTTGTATAGCTTGTTAAAGGAATGACATGGTATTTGTTATTTTGTGATATAATTTTGATGACATTTCTATAATGTTGCAAATGGATATCAAGAATAGGTTTTCCTCCTTTGAAACAATAGATTTGACTCCTTTTTTTTTTTTTTTTTTTTTTTTTTAATCTCTGTTTGGTGATATGAGTGTAAAAAGGTATTCTTATCTAACTTCAGATTAGTAGTTGATGTTTGTTAGAATGAAAAATCAAACGAATTAGATAAAGGATCACATTTAAATAAATAAATAAAAATAAATAAATAAAAATCTGTTTCAGATAAGCCTGTAAAAAGTGTTCGAATTTACTCCAACAAAAAAGATGTATTATTATATGTGGTTTTAAAATATATAAATATATTCAGGATAAAAATCCGATTTTGCGAAGCAGTTAAAAAAATGGTAACCTTTATGAAATCGGGTTACAAAGGTTTGTCTATAAAAAAGCCCAATGTTTTAAAATCTGAGTTTTTAGTTGACTCGGTGTGATGACCGGTTCACGGGTCAACCCGGTTTTTGGTCTTTTTCTATTTTTCTATATTTTTACTTTCCTTTATAATGCATAAACATATAAACCAATAATTTGATGTCTACAAAGTTTAAACATTGAAGAAACCGCAAACGGCTCGTTGTTTTGACGTTCACTATTTGTATCCAACTATCCAAGCCCTATTAAAACGGGTCAATCCGGTTTTAACCGGTTCAACAATAAGCTGTCGAACCGTGGTTTAGGGGAAACCCGTCCGGTTCGATCCAGTCCGTATTTTTACAAAAAATCATTCTCAATTGACTCGCCTTCTACCCCGGGTCACGGTCCAACTGGTTGAACCGGTCGGGTCGACCCGGGTTTTAAAACATTGAAAAAGCCACTTGGTTTACTTTTCGATTTTATAATTTTTCCGCTTTCATTGCATGCCAATTTTTCGCAATAACTTGTGAAAAATCAAAGCTTCATTTTTGCATAAATATGGAGAAAGGTTTTTAAGTTTTGCACTAATATACACTACATTAGTTGTTGGTTATTAGCTTCAAATTTAAAGAGATGTTTGAGATTGTTTTCCAAAACAACTTATTTGCTTATTGGTTTTTTGAAAAACTAATAAATTAAAAAAAATGTTTGGCAAACTCGAAAGTACTTTTCATAATAATTTTCTATTACCAAAAGGCTTTTGGCCTAACGGTATATAATGATCATCTCATATAAGAGGTCATCGGTTCAAGTCTCTTAGAGTGGTGGGTGTGGGCGACGCCCACACGCGTTATTAGGAGAAAAAACAAGGAAACGCCGTTACTAAATGTTATGGTGGTAACGGGAAGCAACGAGAATGCCTTTAACACGCAATAACGGGGGGGAGGGGCGGTGTTCATTGGCGTTATCACGTGTTACTACGCACAATAACGGGAGTGGGCAACAGTAGCCTTAGGAGACATACATGGTATTTAAAAGTAGGTTTAGATAGTTTGCCATTCAAAAAAAATATAGTTTTTCTATTATCTTCAAAAAAACATTTTTCTATAAGCATGTATGACTTGACTTTTTGAAAATGATTATGACATTTTAATAAAAATAGCTTCAAAAAAACATTTTTTAAACAAAATACTTTTTAACTTATTAATTTATTGGTTTTTTCACAAAAAGCTAATCCAAACTTTTTAAAAAACAATTTTAAAGTTCAAAAAACATTCTCAAACACCTCTAAATTGAATTAGATGGTATAGTGGCTTTTTATCATTACGTTACTTAGTAGACTATTAGAAAACGAAATAACATTTCCACTTAGAAATTAATCATCTATATATTGTACAAATTAGTAAAATATATATTTGATATAGATGAATAAAATCCTTTTAAGTGGAAATATTACTTCGCAAAAATATACATCACTTGTAAAGAAAACCGGAAATAAGTGGGATTAGAAAAAAGCTATAACCAAGCCAACATTTGAATACACTATAAAAACAGTTATCTCCCGTTGGTAGAATGCTAGAATCAATGTACTAATAATGAATTCAAACGATTCACAATTCCCATCCCTAAATCCATAAAATATGAACATATCAAATCCTTCTGCACAATACAAAATAAACAGTCATAAAACCCTAAAAAAAACTAACAAACTAAAAATAAACATAGTCATAAAACCCTAAGAAAACCTAACAAACTAAAAAAAAATCAAGCACAAACTGCCTCCACAACTAATCTCTTTCTAACACCATGATCGCAATTCGTTGATCCAAATACTCCTTCATTTGCTTCAATCGAACATACTTCTTTTCCAACACATTCCTGCAAGATTCAGTGACATTAGTATCAATTCAAAACAACAAAACAAGTAGATCATATAAATTACTTCCACATACCTTCTGAATTACAGAGATCACGTCATTTTTCGCTTGACAACTTCCTTTCCTAAACGACCCACAGCTTCCTTTCACATCACCAAACGAAGCAAATCGAATAGAAGAAATCGATCGATTTTGGCACGAAATCTCCATCGTCTTGTTCTCATACGCATTACCACATGTCCTCCCAACCCTAACTGTCTGGAAATTCACCGACATTGGATTGCCTCCGTATTCTTCAAAAAGGACCAATTCATTCTCACCATTCACCAAAAACGATCGAGGAACATGGTACCTAAATCGAGAATTTCAAACAATTTAGCCTCAAAACAAACCCAACCTAAACCCCAATTATACCCTAGAAATCTTACCATTTTTGCGTAGGTTTACCGCAATTTGTTACGCATTTGGTATTATTATATGGCCCACGATAATCACAAGCTTCATTCGAGCAACCGGTTTGTTGAGCGATGTAGCTCGGCCAGTATCTTCCGATGTTGTTCCCGTTAACCCAAGCGACGCCTTTACCTAATCCTTCCAGATCCAATGACACAGGTTCGTTTCCTAATGGAGCCTTGAATGTTGTCTGATTACAAACAATTAACAGAGATTTCATTAATCAAAACCATTAACAAAAACAGATTTTGGTTTGATTATTGATTCCATAAATACCTTGTACCAAATCATCCTTTGAGAAATAGGAAGATGATCAACTCGCCATTCGGATGTATTTCCAGAAAAGAATTTGTTGTCAAATCCATCCAATCCAACTTTGTAATACCATTTTTTGGTTGATAAGTCTTTGATTATCGTCTCGTCTCCTTTCTTTCCTATAATTTGGACTGGACCAGGGACTCCTGTTTGAATCAAATCGAATTTTGGCCCATAATTCTGCACAAAATGTCAACGAATATTACTATAAAACTGAAATTATCTTTGATTCGGTCTATTACAAAATTATTGAAAATTACCTGCAACCCGATTGTGGCACTGAGTAGAATGATCTTATTAGGACCAGGGTTCAACTTGATTTTCTTCTCAAACACATAATTAAAAACACCATATGTAGCACTTTGGTCACTAAGATACTCGCCATTTACATATACATGAAGAACTTGACCAGTAGCGTTGACTCTCAGACTCATATCATCGCTCCATACGGGGTCGTTTTTAGTAAGGTAGAAACTATGCATAGAATTACAAAACTTGGTTAGAATATGATAAATTTTAAAAACTTTGTTAAATTTAAATAAGAAGAGTTAAAATTATTACTTTGTCATGTACCACAAGTAATCACTGACATCATTTGCAACTTTCTGATCAATAAGTTTCTTGGCACTAACTCTACCAGTGCCTCTAAGGGCTAAATCGTCAATTAACTCCGGCCTCCATACCCATTTTAATGCTTCGGGTTCACTTTCTGCTTCGTTACATTGCTTTTTCATGACCCAACTTTCAGTATTTACCTATCAAGAAATTAACCATTTTTCAATAATAAATAAATATATGAATGTATTCGGGTTTTATTTGAATTTTTATTCTTACCTTAGCAGTGTTGTAAATTTCTTGTTTACAGTTACGAAGTATGCTAACGGACCAAGCAGGGATATTGTAGTGGTTTCCTTCGTAAACAATATCAGCATCTGTTGTAGTGTTGGCATTGACAAAGAAGCAACTTTGTCCATTTGTTGTCGCATATATTGTGCCCTTATAATATCAAAAGATTAATATAATTAGTGATTATTTAAGTATAAATGAAACGAAAAAAAAAAAGAATTACCGAAACTGAATTGCCAAAATTAATGTTTGTAATATTTCCATGTGTAAGAATGTTTTCCATTGAATGAAGAACATCATGAAGCTCCTTCAAATGCCCGTATTTTGGTTGATTCAAGTTACCTATATAACAATATAAATATAAAAAAGTTAAAGTTAAAAACATTAATATTCTTTATTATATAAATAATATTGAAAATGATTTAAAAATTTTAATTACCATATTCGTCAAGTGGTGCATCATAATCATATGAAGTGGTAATATATGGACCTCCGGCAGTTCTACCAAAATTGGTGCCTCCATGGTACTGATTTAAAACACATTATTATCGTTCATATAGTAAAAATAAATATTTTGGGAAATAATTTTTTTTAATAATTAAATACCATATAATAGTTTTGGAAAGTGCCACCACTTTGGAAAAACCTTGCAACAGCAAAAGCCACATCTTCAGCTGTTCTCTTCGGGTCTAAACCTCCCCAGTTTTTAAACCTAAATTCAAAGAAAAGTAATTTAATTACCATTAAATTTATGTAAATAATAAATAATTTTAATAAAACAAAGTATATGAAAAGAATTAAAGAACTATATGAAAAGAACTACCAACCATCCAGTCCAATTCTCAGTCCACATCTTTGGGCTGTTATCACAATACCATCCATTACAAGTATTTATCTACCATAAAACAAAAATTAAAACACCAGTTTTTAATCAAAATAATTATTTTACAAAACTCTAATAATAATATTAATTTCTTAAAAAATATTACCATTGGTTGTGGAGCATCTGGCTGTTGACACATAATCCAAGGAACTCCAATATCAAGTGAATTAGCCATATTCGCACACCAGTCAATATAAGCTTTCCCCGCAGCTCCATATGATGAAATTACATTTCCATATTCATTCTCAATCTGTTTTTTGTTTATAAAAATAATGTTTCATTTTCTTCTTTAAATAGTAAATACTTAAAAAATAATAATAATAATACTAAGAAAAAACAGAAAAATAAACCTGAGCAAGAATAATGGGTCCTCCCTGGGCAGCAAAAAGGTTCTCTTCTTTAACCATATTCACAATCTTTGTAGTAAAATTTTGCATCTCATTCTAATAAAAATATAACATATTAATTATATAATAAATGTATTATTGACTCATTATAATATTTTTAATGAAATAAATATACAGAAAAAAACAATGATATATACCATGAAGACGGTATTCGCAGTACGAAGCTCAATTCCAGGCATGTTATGCAACCACACAGGAAGGCCTCTATAATTTTTTATGAAACAAAATAATATAGTTGATAAAAGTTATATATTATTGTATGAAATAATTAATAAAAGGTGATATAAATTGAAAGGAAATGAAAGTATATACCCATAATTCCATTCAGCACAAACATATGGGCCAATACGAAGAACAGCATAAAGTCCTTCATTTTGAATGGTTTTAATAAACCTTATAAGATCCAAATTACCAGAAAAATCATATTTCCGAGGAAGAGGCTCATGAGCATTCCAAAAAACATAAGTTTCAATAGCATCAACACCTCCCTCCTTCGCTTTTCTAATCAAATCAGGCCACATCTAACGAAACAAACACAAGAAACAGTAGTCAATAAATACATAGTTTTTTCAGCAACATTTTAGTAGATATAAATTTTTTGTGTCTCCAGTATTACCTCAGCAGTGCTACGAGGGTAGTGAATAGAACCAGAAATGATGATACGACGTTGGCCATCAATGGTAATGGCTCGACCATCATGAGAGACTTCAGTGGCATTAATGGTATTGAAGAAACACAAGAGAAGAACCAAGCAAAGCTTAAGGAAACAATGAAACTTGAAAGAAGTCATCGATCGTTCATAATCAAAATGATGGTGTTCTCCTTTGTATTTATACAGATGAAAGTAGAGTCAAATATCGTTGCGGATTATGAGAATATCTAGGGATTTTCTTTTGACTAAGTTGGATAAAATTTGGATAATTATCTTTTAGTTCTTATCTAATACAACGTTTTTGTGGGTTGAGTTGGCATCATAACCCCCTCTATTGTGGACTTATCTTGATACGATCTTTATTGGATAACAACATTTTGTCTTCATAATTAAACTGGAAATACAGATAAATACATATATTTTGGTTACAAAGTTTTATGATTTAATGTTTGTAATTCTATATCTAACATTTTGATTATTTTGTTTCGAGTTTTTTGACAATTTTCTACTTGAATTCATTCAACTCTTAATAGAAACTAGTGGATCCTATAAAATTATTTTGTTTTAGAGCAAAATTAACGTTTAACAAAAGCGTTAAAACGATAAGACATTTGATTACTCAAGATAACAGCTTGGAAGTAAATTATCTGAACGGTTGGACTACAAATCCGTTCTATAATAAGATTTGAAAACATCAATGGATAGAGAAATTATCTATGAAACTATGAAAGGCTAAGCATTTTTTTTATTTTCCTGGAAAATCTCTTTATTGATTTTTTTTTTCCTTATAAACCCTTTATACTTAGTTATATATTCGTAAAAGCCATCTTATAGTTTAATTAAGTTAACACAACCTCATATTGTCTTGACTGAATTTTAAAAACTTAAAAAGTCAACAATTCCTTAATTGTTTTCTTTTTTTTTTTTTTTTTTGAAAAGTTAGCAAAACAACCAGTTTGGTCAAACATATAAAAGATGAAAAAGTGCGTTTGCCGGGAGTCGAACCCGGGTCTATTGCTTGGAAGGCAATTATCCTAACCGTTGGACTACAAACGCTACTTGTTTGATACTTTTCTAGTACTTATATATCAAAAAACTGCATAAGCTACAAAAGGCTTCATATTTTTCTCTTTTTCATGAAAAATCCATTACTGAATTTGTTTTATGATAACTATTTCAAATTTTTGTTAGTTTTCCATAAATAAAATTATCTTAATCAATGATTACAGATGAAAAAAAAAAATCAAATCATAACTGAAATTATATATTTCAACTGTAAGAGTAAGACCTCAAGACTCAAATTGAAATAATTCAACAAACAATTTTCTTGTAAGAACTTGTCAAATTCGAAGAAGTTAATTTTGAAATATCAAAATAACATCACATCCAAACATTCGCCCAAACTCCATCCATCAACTCAACTCTTTTACCAAACCTACAAATCAATTTCCCATTAAAGATATACAACCGAATTCACTATCATCATCCATACAGCCTATTATACTAAATTTACTAAATATAAATTTGAGCTTAAATTTCCAAAGGAAGTACACATCAAGACAATATATACAATTTAAATATCATAGAAATTTAACTACATATATTCTCATAACCCAACACTTCAAAAATAAAAAGAGCTATTTGGCTTTTATAAGTGATGAGCTATTATTACTTACTATCACCAACATCTATCATTCATTACTTAGTGCCATAGTACGCATACCCCCCTGTTGGTGTTATCAAAGAATTCCCCACATTTTCCTTCCTTAAAAAATACTGTGAATATCCAATCTGAGTTTGGATTGGATACTCAGCGGTTGCAGCCTGTGGGCCCGAACCAGGATAGGCTGCAATCGCCTGAGAAGGGAAACCGTAACCGCCACTCAAATGTGTCTTTCCCGGTTGTCCATATCCAACCATCTGAATCGGAACCATTGTTCCTCCAGGTAGTATTTGTGTCTGGACAATTTTGCCCTTCTGGTTATCAGCAAGCTTCACAGTTATATATCGACCCTGCATCAAGCAAGTCATACATATATGTCAACAAAGACATTTCCCATTTTTTGGACTGAATGAACTGTCTGAATGAGAGTAATAAATGACCACTTTACCCCTAACATCTTTTGAGGGTTATCAATAGCCTTCTTGGCAGCCTCTACAGTCTTGTAAGTAATGAACCCGAAACCACTTTGAGATTAAAAAAAAAACATGCAAAAATACCACGATTTTTTTTCAGATGCCATATCATTAATAAATGAATTAATGAATCCTTTTTTTTTCACATAACTTACCGTGATTTGTTTGTGTCTTTATCATATGCAACTGAACCTTCTTCTATCTCACCATGTTTTTTAAAAAACAAAAGCAGCATCTCACTTGTTATTTCAGGGGACAAACCACCAATATAAAGCTTCCTTTGTGCTTGATCAGTAGTAATAGTAGTAGTATTACTACTACCTATTGTACTTATGCCTTCACATGCTAAAGTGCAAACAGCCATACGCCCCTAAAATAGAAATATTCAAGCATCAGTTATCATAATCATGAAACTCATCAAAAGACACACAAACAACACTTACATCGATGAGTTTACTAGGTGCTTCTAGAGCTTTTCGGGTTGAATCTATATATTTATATGTAATAAAACCATACCCACGTGATTTTCCACTTGCTTTATCAACTATAACAGCACCCTCTTCGATTTCACCATGTTCTTTAAACGCCTGAATGTAATCATTAACCTTGTTATCTTATACTGCTAGAATGTATACATACGTCAAAATGCAGTTAGGTCAAACAACTCACAGAAGGACAAAAACAAGCATTGACAATGCACTCACAGCATACAAGGTTTCTGTGGTGGTATTCCAGGCTAAGCCACGAACAAATAGCTTTCGATTTGCTGGATCTGCACTTGCAACACTTTTAATTTCTTCAGAAATAGAAGGGTATTGGCATCCTCTTCATGACAAACAAGCACACATCGCATAGTCATTTCACAGTTCAATTGAAAAGGGCTCTTGATGTAGCCAAGAAACAAAGCGTTTATGGAATGATCAAGCATACATGAAAAATTGAAAATGAAATGAATTGTAGACAACAATAAAAGGTTCACTTCTGTATGAAGATCATGATATTCCTTTTTCATGTTTTGAAAACCAAACGTCCTAACTTGCAGAATATCTATTAGATGAAATGAAAGAGGTTAGGTATTAAATTCTCAGAATTCAAATAAACCAGGATGCTGAAACTTAAAACAGATAAGATACAGAAATCCATGGGAAGTATTTATGTGGGAAGTTATGAATTAGAAACGTACAGCTTTGATAAGAGATCAACCAACTGAGTTTTGGAGAGTGGGTCTAACAGAGAACGCAACTGATCCTCCGACGTATTGGAAGTAATTTCGCCATTCGCGTTCTGCTCAAGCTTTCTCTTTTTAATTTCCTCCATCTCCCTCCCCTCTCTGTGTCAATCTCGAGGGTCAAAATTAGGGTTCCTGTACATTAGATATAGAAATGGATATTTGGTCTCTTTATGTACTTATGAAATAGTTGAGGGTTAATTTTGTAATTTACCATTCGGTTTGTTAGAAGTCTGTATATAAATGGTAGAGCTGTAATTCATTTCAACCTAATGAAAAGATTCTATCTCTTTCTCTCCTAATATGGTATCAGAGCTTCCGATTCTAATTTCATATTTTGATTGCATCTTTGTTCATTTTTCTTTCTCAATCTTGTTTTCAATCATACTTTCTTTCTGTTCTTCGTTGATTGTGTTATTTCATCATGTCAACCAATTCTCGTTCTAGTTCTAGATCTATTCTATCTCCCATGGATGATAGAACACATCCATACTATCTTTCACCATTCCGATAGTCCCAGGTTTGTTCTCGTTTCATAATTGCTTACTGGCGAGTATTACAATTCATGGAGCCAAGCAATGTAGATCGCATTATCTTTGAAGAAAAAGATTGGATTTATCGACGGAACTCTTTCAAAGCCAAGCTCGTCTGAAGTTTCTAATTTCAATGCATGGATGCATAACAACAAATTGGTAATTTCTTAGATTTTAAACTCAATTTCCAATGAATTTTCAGCCAGTATCATGTTTACTAAAAGTGCTTTTGTAATCTGGAACGATTTGAAAGATCGTTTCTAGCAAAGTAATGGACCAAGAATTTTTCAAATTCGAAGAGAATTATCGAATCTTAGTCAGAATCAAGATTATATCGCTACTTCACAATACTCAAAACGATTACAGATGAACTGCTCAATTCAGACCTAATGGTACCTGTAACAAATGTGATTGTGGTGATGTTGAGAAAATCAAGTAGTATTTTCACAATGACCAGATAATGAATTTCTTAATGGGATTGAATAATTCATTCTCCCAAACCAGAGGTCGGATCTTGCTTATGGATCCTTTGCCTTCCATTAATCGGACTTTTTCTCTAATTGTTCAAGGAGAGAAACAAAAATCTATTCACAGTGATGTACATCATTCAATAGTTTTTGTTGCTAAAGCTTCAACTCAAAATCGTGGCAAACCTCAAAACAACTTCAAGAATAACAATCATGACAGGCCTTTCTGCACTCATTGCAAGTTGCAAGGTCACATGATTGATAAATGTCACAAGCTCCACATATATCCTCTTGGTTATAAATCTAAAAGCAGGGTTGTTGCAGCTGCTTCTCATGATGATCCAAATGTTCAAATGTCATCCATCAACAATGATTTGTCCAAAATGTTCAAAGGGGCTTCTCAAGAACAATGCCAACAAATCATGTCAGCTCTCTCCAATCATATGATATCTGTTAATCCAAATGAGGAAACAACTATCGGTAATGTTATTCCATTTCTATTAGTTCAGGGCAAAAATCATAGAAATGGATAATTGATTAAGGTCCAACTCAACATGTTTGTCATGAATTCTCTATGTTTTCCAGCAAAAGAAGAGTTTCTCATTACACTGTTACTTTGCCTAATTATATTACTCTTCTTGTTAATCTCATTGGTGATACGGTTTATTTGTCATTATGCTTTGATTGTAACATCCGGATTTTAGCCATAAGAACATCCTATGTGCTCATACAAACCCTAATGCTTGGATCTAGGTTTCTCTATTGTACATGCTATTCATCCAAGACTTTAAACGCTAGATCTAGCATATATGATAATCAATATAACATATGAATTAGGGTTTAGATCATACCTTGATTGTTATGTAGTAATAACAATCTCAAATCCTCCTTGTAATGTCTTTAGAAAGCTTAGAGTCACAAATGTCACTCCTCTAATGGCTCACAAACACCAAGAGCAAGAGGATGAAGAATAAGGAGAGTGGAGGCTACCCAAAACATGTGGAAACCCTAGAGAACAAGTTCATCACGTTTTTGGGGCTTAAGGGTTCCTTAAATAGTGAGGCTATTAGGGTTATCTAACAAAGAAACCCTAATTTGGATGCTTAGGCCCTAAGCAACCCATGAACCCCTTTCTTAAAGGCCTTTGGACGATTTCTAATGGGTTTCCCCATAGAATTCATCCACCCCTTTAATATGGAGTCCATTAGCTCAATATTCAACTATCACACAATTGACAGTTCTAGTCCTTTAAGTTTAATTAATGTCTTTTAGCCACAAACTTAATTCTTGACTAATATTAATTAAACAATATGATTTCTCCTTTAATATATTATTCTCATAATATATTAATAAATCATAGTTAATCCTTTCTCTCCATAATTCATCCTATCAAGTTGCTTTGGTGAAGGCAACCCAAAAGAACCATGCACCATCGGGTCAAGTACATACGAAAATAGTTATGGACTTAGACACTAATCCAACAGTCTCCCACTTGGATAAGTCTAATAACTATTCTGCGTATGACTTCAGATCCTGATCTGCAATCATAGCTTTCCAAAGCCGCTGTCAACTCTGATCTTATCAAATATGCGTGTCCTTAGATAAGGGATCATATATTCCTCCATTCTAGATATCGTATAGACTGAGACATGGATCCAAATCATTCTCTCTGTCTATGCTGTTTCCCGAATTCAGATTTACAACGACTGACAACAGACTACAATTGAACACATCAATTTAGTCCCGGCTTGGCCAAGCACTTAGGTGCCATCACTAAATCATCGAGGGGCCCACATATATCACTTTTATCGTACTTTGGATAAAAGGAACAGATAAACTTTGACTCAATGCTCGCTTGCACTCTCTCACCAAATCACACACAACAATATGTTTTATAACACCAAGTTACTGGTGCATTTACATATTATCAATGTGCAACTGATTCGCAAGATACAACTCACACATCTCGGTTTCTAGAATATAAGATGTTATCGTCTCACCAATCACTCGTGATGAAATCCATGAAGTGATCCAAGTGAGCGTGGGTTTAATCCAATGCTCAAATCATATTCATAAGCACTCATGAACGTTGCAACAAACATTTGCTTATGTCCAACACTCTTTAGACAATCAACACACCAATTCATGACAATGTTTATTCATATCTACTTCCAACATATGAACGACTGTGGTCCGTTCGAATAATTTGACTGTTCTGAGCCAATTAAATTATTCAGGAAGTCAAAACATGCAAGGTGAAACACAAGGATAATACTAATCTCATATGGCCTCAAACCTTTGAGTATAAATAAAACACCTTTTATTTATCACCATATCGATTACTCATTATTTGTTGTTTCGGGTAATAAACTTCTTACTTGAATTATTATCACACTTGTCCCATGCTCTTAGCATGCACACAATGTTTACCTATGGTTCTTACTTTGTGAAATAGATCAAATGAACACATTACCAATCATACTCATTTCACAACTCCTAATCCTTTCTACAAGTGAAAGAATATCAAATTCTTGCCACTAGAATATGCTAGATTCTAACATTTTATGAAATGATCCTTTCGTAATATCATTGCACTAAAGTCACAAGGACTATTGCCAATGAAATTACAAAGTCCTCTATCGGAGATTGTTACAAGACAATTCCATAGATGTGATGTCTCTCACTCAAGGTACATTCCTTTGAACATCCTTTTGCATAAATGTTTCTAATCTAGACATAGATTCTCAACATCTAACTCCCAATATGGAAATGTTTCCATATTTTCCATATGACAACTCATTCTTAATAGAATCTTTTCTATTCATAATAATGTCGACATGGTCCATCCAATACTATACTTCCAACTACTCACAAGCGACCAATCCTTGGCGAACTTTGGATTGTTCTTTGATAGTTGTTTAATTTTCTTAGTCAAAACCAATTCTAGTCCTTTTTCCCTCTAAATGCGCTAGACATTTGGAAAATTTTAGAATGGTCAAATATTATAGCATTTGCAATCGATCCTATACCCGAAGCGTATGGGACACGATGCATAATGTCTTATATAAAGATATGATGCTTTATCAATCTTTTCCCATAATATTTTAACGTGTCACGTTCTTACTATTCGAACTATGAAGAGGGATACCGTAATCATAATCGAAATTTAAGAACACACTGTGTATCCTTTGACTAAATTTATTAACATTCCACAACCTAAGCCTTTAGATTTGAAATGAAGCATAATATTCTCTCCCTTAATTATAGCAAAACAACTTTACATCCTTACTACTTTGCAAAGTATGACTCTTGTTTTCTATAATTAATATTGCTAACTTGCAATACTTGCCTTAATAATCATACAATCATAACATTTATGCTCCCACTATCATGATGATTATTATAAACATAACACTTATGCTCCCACTAGCTTTGACATGTATTCAGAAACCAACTTAACTTCCAGAAAACAATACTTATTGAATTTCTTAAGTTCATGTTTCTAATACCTAATGCTTTGATAATCCTTTATCAAGGCTTCTTGAACTTATACACTTTTCTTTTAGATAGCTCATATGTGTGTCTAAATAATTAAGACTAATTGCCAAATCTCACAATTCGAATCATGGAAAGGGATACCGTAACCATAATCGAATTCGAGAATACAATTTCACAATCACTATCTTCTTAAAATCTTTCTTAGTGAAAGCATTTCCTCACAGTCATTTTCATGAAGGAGGGAATCTTATGACACTTAGATTTTAATGGTGTATGTGTTCCTATTCATGTGAATTTGTCAAAACCAAAGTTTACGACAAATCCAAACTCTTATGGACTGAACTTTCTTAATCTTGAACTCTTGCCTTATGGTAACACGGCTGCCCACCATGTCTTCCAAGTAGTTAAGCAACTCACCCTTTCTTATCAATGTACTTTTCATTGATCAAGGTGCTTGCCTTTTATGCATTCAAATGACAACTCATAGAACTTACATGCATAATTAACTCAATTGGAACGACACAGAAACAAGATAGTGTCAACACAATAGGTTGTAAACCTCAACTCGTGTGCTAGTGATGATCGATAAGGTTTATTCTTGATTAGTTCTTGAAACTTTTCAAGACCATTAAGACTCCCACTGACTCCTTGACATATAAGATTCTTTTATCAATAAGCATTTCTTGACAAACAAATATTCAAGAGTTAGTGTAGCTTTTATCAAGACAAAACACTTCATAAATTGGTCCTAGTTGGTCTTTGTCTTATCCAAGACATCACAACTTTCCAATTTCAAATGTTCAAGAATAAGAAAACCTTTTTCCAAATTCTACATTAGATGAATGCTATAAACCTTCTTAAGACTTGTCACTCAATGTCACAATCTTAACTCTAAGATTTGTTTTTTTTTTTGGAACGAAGTATGATTGACTTATTGATTTAACCATTTCTTCAATTCTCGATTCCACTTCTTAGACATACAATTGCACAAAGATTCACTTAGAGGATCAATTGAGATATGGTTCTTAATCATTAAGACCTATCATTGAGCATAATAGGTACTCTCCCTTCTTCTTAGAATAGAGAAACTTTTATCTTTCTGCCTACTTGATTCTTCTTATTCGTTCTGCTATTGATTTAAACCTTTTCAATCAATTCGGAATTACACTTAATCTTATAAGTATAATCATATTTACTAAACCCTTAGTGAATCATGACGAATATCTATGTTACTCTTGCAGTGGACTTGATCAACACACAACTTTGTGTACTCGATCTCCTAGTCCTTCACTTGACACTTTGTCAACGAATTAGTCTAATTTCCAAATATGAAATTTCTCATTCATCATGCAACCATGTTGTATGATTCCAAGTCTCTATCCAATTGAAACTTGGGCGATGAGAAACTTTCCCTATTTGGTAAATTTTCGACATTTCCACAATTATCATAATTAAGAATCACATCCATTTGTTGTAGAAATATGCAAACATCAATTTTCATAACGATTTTATTGCAAGGAAATAAATAAATAAATAAATGAGTCAAATCAAAATTTATTTTATTCATAAAAGCAGCGGAAAACATTTGTCCTTACAATGCAAAATCAACTGAAAAACTATGTAATCAAATATTCCCGGCAATTCTATCATAACTTTCTAAGCTCAAAATCTAATCTTCGAATTCATGCGATCGAGATCCATTTCTTCGTGATTAGACTCATCTTGCTCTTTCATCAAGCTTCCTCTCTTTTCACTGATCCTGCAAAACATTCAAATGCAATCTTATCACATTATGTATTAAGAATCAATGAATAGGAACTTAATGGAGTTAAATAGTGGATTTTACCTGAAGCACGACCCTACTCTTTGACTCTCCCATCTTCTGGACTCTTCAGGCTCTTAAGGCAGACTTGTATCCAACGCCCTTTCTCTTGGCAGCAAACGCAGGTCGGTTCTCCTAGAACGTCCTCGGAAGCATGGTTGGTTGACTTTCCCAACAAATATGCTCCATTGCTTTGCCAAATCATTTCTGATTCAGCAGCAATAAGCATGTAAGTTAGGTTAATGAGGTTTTCATCATGATCCATCATATAAGACTTTCTTTTGAACTCATTATATGATTCGAGAAGTGAATGCAGAACCCACTTCACAGCCAACTTATCCGGGAATGACGCACCCAACATTATCAACCTATTGATGTGTGATTTCATTTCTAGAACGTGGGCACACACTGGTTTACCATCTTCATGTTTCATTTCCAATAGGGCTTTAGTGACATTGAACCTTTCAATTCTTCGATCTTGTGGGTTAGGGAGAATAACGGGAGGAGGTGAAGGAAGTGAAGCACGATTTCTTGTTCCTCGATCGAATCGTGAAATATCATCTTCATGTGGAATGCTTGTTCCACGAGATTTGGGAAGACCATAGTTGTCATACTTTGACATCTACAAAACGGGAGAAAACAAATTCAAGTTAGTTGATCGATTGAGTCCTTAATAAATCACCCAAATGAGATATTAAGGCTAGGACCCAACACAATATTCCACAACCGGGAGAGGGATGCCGTAACCCAAATTGCAAAACATTTGAAGGTAAGTGAATGACGATTCACTAATTTCCACCACGAAAAACGAAAAAGAATTTAAGTTTTAAATCTATGAAAACTCCTAGATCCTTTGAGATTCATTGAACTTTTCAATGGCATGTTTAAATCTCGATATGCCCCTCTAGTTTGTGACTGGGATGACGAGGATCACAAAGGGGGTGTGAATAACCATGCAAATCTACATGGTGCCCCCACATGTTACAGTCACCTATTCGATGTGCCGGTTAACCATACACGCTCCACCGAACTATGACAAACATTGAGTCACCCTTTGCTACCTTTGTTGAGAACCATTTAGTGTGCCGGTTAACCACACACGCTCCACTAACGTCTTCGCAAGGGCACAAAGTGTAATTTCATGGAATTGCATCAATTCACTTTTGCCTAAAGTAACTAAGATTGGGAATTTTGTAAAAAACATTTAGTTACTTTTGTACTTCATTATACTTATAATGGAAGGTTTTTGTCCTATCCTACCCGTTCGGCTAACGACCCTCCACTAGTCAAGAGTGCGGTGGGTAAGAGTAGATACCCATCAATCGCCATTTTATAGGCAATTTCCTTAAACACCCCTTATAGACCAGCTTCGTGAATGAGGCCTACTAACGGTAAGACTGACTTTTACTCATACATATATATAATGTTAGACTTTTAATGTTATATATAGTATAGGGTGTATTTTACACTTTTAAAATACTAGGTGGTCAAATTTAATAATTATACTTTTAATTTAATTAAATTGTAAACCAAAACTTTATGGATTTATTAAATCTCTTTTAATTATACACTTTAATTAATTAATAAAACCATAAGGGTGTGTTTGAACTTTTCAAAACTATTCTAGGGTTTTAGAATTTAACATTTCTAAATTAAACTTTTAATCAACTTTTAAATTTCAAAACTTGAGGGAAAGTTTAGAAACTATTCAAATCATTAGGGTTTAACTTATTTAAATTTCAAAACCAAAACTTTCAAGTTCTAATTTAAACTATAAAACCTAAAGGGATTAATTTGAAACTTTTCCAAACTTTGTCAAGAATATTCTAGATCACATAATTCAAATAAGGCAATTAACTATAATTGGTGCTTATCTAATTAGATCTAGTTTAAATTCTTGCAAGATAATGATCAAATAATTTCCATAACTTAACATTTATCAAATAAGGTAACAATTATCTAATTAGATGACCATAATCTTTTATTTTGACAAGGATAATCATAAGGAATCAATAAAATTCAAATTTTATTAATTTTAAACAATTATGGCAATTATCCTAAGTCAAAATAGGCAAAAATCCCGAAACAGCCTCCTTCTGACGTTCGAACTCGCCGAGTTCCTCTATGGACTCGCCGAGTAGGAGCAACTCGCTGAGTCCACATTGGAACTCGCCGATTTCATCAGGCAGGGAGCAAAAAAAACTATTTTTGAAGCTTGAACAAATAACCAAGGCATCAATACAATAGAAACCAATCAAGTCTATGATACCACTGATGGGTTTTAGCCATAAGAACATCCTATGTGCTCATACAAACCCTAATGCTTGGATCTAGGTTTCTCTATTGTACATGTTATTCATCCAAGACTTTAAACCCTAGATCTAGCATATGATAATCAATATAACATATGAATTAGGGTTTAGATCATACCTTGATTGTTATGTAGTAATAACAATCTCAAATCCTCCTTGTAATGACTTTAGAAAGCTTAGAGTCACAAATGTCACTCCTCTAATGGCTCACAAACACCAAGAGCAAGAGGATGAAGAATAAGGAGAGTGGAGGCTACCCAAAACATGTGGAAACCCAATTATAATTATCTTATAATTATAACTTCAGTCCCCTAAGTTTAATTAATCTCTTTTAGCCACAAAATTAATTAACAATTAATTCTTGACTAATATTAATTAAACAATATGATTTCTCCTTTAATATATTATTCTCATAATATATTAATAAATCATATTTAAACCTTTCTCTCCTTAAATCATCCTACATATTGCTATGGTGAAGGCAACCCAAAAGGACCATGCTCATAATCGGGTCAAGTACATACCAAAATAGTTATGGACTTAGACACTAATCCAACAGTCTCCCACTTGGATAAGTCTAATAACTATTTTCCGTATGACTTCATAACCCGATCAGCAATCATAGCTTTCAAAAGCCGCTGTCAACTCTGATCTTATCAGATAGCGTGTCCTCTAGATAAGGGATTATATATTCCTCCATTCTCAAGATATCGTATAGACAAAAGACATGAATTTCAATCATTCTCTCTATACTGTTTCCCGACTTCCGATTTATGACGACTGACAACAGACTACAATCGAACACATCAACTTAGTCTCGGCTTGGCCAAGCGCTTAGGTGTCATCACTAAATCATCGAGAGGCCCACATATCTCGCTTTTATCCCACTTTGGATAAAAGGAATGGATAAAATTTGACTCAAATGCTCGCTTGCATTTACTGATCGAATCACACACAACAGTAAGTTTTATAACACCAAGTTACTGGTGCGTTTACTTATCATCAATGTGTAACCGACCAACAAATAACAACTCACATGCCTCGGTTTTAAGAATATACAATATTATCGTCTCACTAATCACTCGTGATAAAACCATGAAGTGATCCAAGTGAGCGTGGGTTTAATCCAATACTCTAATCTTATCAAAGCACTCATGAATTCTGCAGCAAACTTGTGCCATGTCTAAACACTTCAGACTATCTACAGACAGATTCATGACAGTCTTCCTTCATACCTACTCCCAACGTATGACCGACAGTGGATGTTTGAACAACCTAGTTATTCTGGATGTCAAAACATGCAAATTGAAACATAACAATAATACTTAATCCTATATGGCCTCAAACTTGTGAGAGTAAATAAAACAGTTCTATTTAACCACCATATTGATTACTCATTATTATCGTTTACTGTTTCAGAAAATCAACTTATTACTCGAATTACAACAATAGCTATCCCATGCATAAAGCATGCACACTATGTTTCCTATGGTCCTTACTTTGTGAAATAGATCAATTGAAAAACCTTTTTAATGATGCTCATTTCATAATTCCTTAATCCTAATTATTAGTGTAAGAACACAAGATTCTTGTCACTACTAGAATATGCTAGATTCTAACATTTTACGCAATGATCCTTTCGTAAAGTCATAGCACAAAAGTAACCAAGACTTGGCTAATGAAATTACAAAGTACTCTATCGGAAATTGTTACAAGACAATTCCATAGACGTGAAGTCTCACATTCAAAGTACATTCATTTGAACATCCTTCTTGCATAAAAGTTTCTACCTAGGCATAGACTCTCAATCTCCAACTCCCAATATGGAAACATTTCCACATTTGCCATATGACAACTCATCCTTAATATAATCTTATCTATTCATAATAATGTCGATATGGTCCATACAATACCATACTCCCAACTACTCACAAGCAACCAATCCTCAGCGAACTTTGGATCGTCCTTTGATAGTTGTTTAATTATTTTAGTCAAAACCAATTCTAGTCCTTTTTCCCTCTTAATGCGTTAGACATTTGAAAAAAAATTTAGAATGGTAAATATTATAGCATTTGCAATCGATCCTATACCCGAAGCGTATGGGACACGATGCATAATGTCTTACATAAAGATATGATACTTTACCAATCTTTTGCCATAATATTTTATGTGTCATGTTCTCACAATTCGAACTATGAAGAGGGATGCCGTAATCATAATCGAATTTTAAGAACACACAATGTATTCTTTGACTGAAAAATATTAAAATTTCTTAATCTAAGCTTTAGATTTTGAAACGGAGTATAATATTCTCTCCCTTAATTATATCAAAACAATTTTTCAACCCATGCAACTCTGCAAATGGAACCTTTGTTTTTTTATAATTAATATTGCTAACTTGCAATACTCGCCATAATAATCATACAAGCATAACATTTATGCTCCCACTATCCTGATGATTATCATATAAACATAAAATTTATGCTCCCACTAGCTTTGACATGTATTCAGAAAACAAATGAACTTCCAGCAAACAATGCCTATTGAATTTCTAAAATTCATATTTCTAATACCAGATGCTTCGATAAGCCTTTATCTAAGCTTCTTAAACTTATACACCTTTGCCTTAGATAGCTCATATGTGTGCTTAAACAATTTAGAACTTATGTTACTAAGTTCCAAATATTCAAACTAATTGCCAAATCTCACAATTCGAACTATGGAAAGGGATGCCGTAACCATAATTGAATTTGAGAATACAATTTTCACAATCGCTATCTTCTTAAAACCTCTTAGTGAAAGCATTTCCTCATAGTCATTTTCATGAAGGAGGAAATCTTATGACACTTAGATTTTATGGTGTATGAGTTCCTATCCATGTGAATTTGCTAAAACCAAGGTTTGCGACAAATCCAAACTCATATGGACTGAACTTTCTTAATCTTGATTTCTTGCCCTATGGTAACACGAGTGCCCACCATGTCTTCCAAGTAGTTTAGTAACTTGTCCTTACATATCAATGTACTTTCCATCGACTAAGGCTCTAGTATGCATTCAAATGAGAACTCATAGAACTCACAACTAACTCAATTGGAATGGCACAAAAACAAAATAATGTCAGCACGATAGGTTGTAAACCTCAAGTCGTGTGCTAGTGATGATCGATAAGGTTTATTCTTGATTTGTTCTTGAAACCTTTCAAGACCATTAATACTCCCACTGACTCCTTGACATATAAGATTCTCTTGTCAAGAAACATTTCTTGACAAAGCAAATGTTCAAGAGTTAGTGTAGTTCTTATCAAGACAAAACACTTCACATAATTGGTCCTAGTTGGTCTTTGTCTTATCCAATACAACACAATTTACCAATTTCAAATATGCAAGAATAAGAAAACTTTTCCAAATTCCACATTTGATGAGTGTTATAAACCTACTTAAGACTTTTCACTCAATGTCACAATCTTGACTCTAAGACTTGATATTTGAACGAAGTATGGTTGACTTATTGATTTAACCATTTCTACAATACTTGATACCTCTTCTTAGACATGCAATTGCACTAAGACTCACTTAGAGGATCTATTGAGATATGGTTCTCAATCATTAAGACTTATCATAAAACACAATAAAAGGTACTCTCCATTATGGCTAATAATAGAAACATTCAAACATCAATTTTTCATACATGCCATCGCAATGATAAATAAATAAGATAAAATCAAAATTCATTTTATTGCGGAAATTTTTTTGTCCTTACAATGCAATTCAATTGAAAAACTATGTTAATACATATTTCTTAACAATCTATTCTAACTCCAAGTTATAGCTCAAGAATCCATTCTTCAAGTAATGCGATCGAAATCCATTTCTTCATGATTAGATTCAACTCACTTCTTTTCTCAAGCTTCCTCTCTTTTCTTCGATCCTACAAAACATCAAAATGTAATCTTATCAGATCATGTATTAAGAATCTAGAATAGGAACTCAAAAGAGTTAGATAATGGATTTTACCTGAAGTAGAGCCATACGTCTTGACTCTCCCATCTCTTAGATCTTTCAGGTAGTTAGGGCAGCTTCGTCTCCAATGCCCCTTCTCTTGGCAATAAAAGCAAATGGACTCCTTTGGCACAGCACATCGGACAATCACAGACTTAGTTCTTTCTGGACTTCCAATGTTGCCAGTGTCCATTGAAGTTTGGGAGTTTGATTCACTAGACAAATTTGCTTGACTAACACGCCAAATCATTGCTGATTCAGCAGCTATAAGCAAATAGGTGAGATCAATTAGGGTCACGTCGTGGTCCATCATATAGTACTCTCTAACGAACTCACTATATGATTCAGGAAGTGACTGAAGAACCCAGTCAACAGCCAACTCACTTGAAATCTCGACACCCAACATGTTTAACCTATCAATGTGTGACTTCATCTCTAAGGCGTGCGCACACACAGGTTTCCCATCTTCGTGTTTACTTGCCAAAAGGGTTTGAGTGAGCTTGAACTTTTTCAAGCCTTTGAACTTGTGGGTCAGGGAGAACAATTGGAGGAGGTGGAGGAAGTGAAGCATAACTCTCATTTCCTTGATCGTATCTCGAAACGTTATCTTCATTTGGAAAGCTTGTTCCAGAGGATTTGGGAAGACCATTGTAAGATGTAGACATCTACAAAACGGGAGAAAATTCAAGTTAAATTGATTAGAATTCTTGATGCAACACCCAAATGAAACATCAAGCTAGGATCCAACACAATACTCTACAACCTAGAAGAGGGATGCCGTAATCTAGTTGCAGAATATTTGAAGGTAGGTAAATGACGATTTACCAATTTCCACCATGAAAAACGAAAAAGAAGTTTAAGTTTTAAATGAATTGAAACTCCTAGATCTTTTGAGATTCATTGAACTTTTCAATGGCATGTTTAATCTCGATTATGCCCTACTATTTGTGACTAGGATGCCGAGGATCACAAACAAGGTGTGAATAACCATACGAATCACGTGGTGCACCCAATGCTACTATCACCTAATCAATGTGCCGGTTAGCCAAACACGCTCCATTTATCTATGATAAGCTTCGAGCCACCCTTCGCCACCAATGTCATCCCCAAATTAGTGTGCCGGTTAACCACACACGCTCCACTAACGTTTGACAAGGGTACGAAGTGTAATTCCATGGGTTAGCATACAATTTCACATTTTTCCTAAAGTAACTATGATTTGGAAATTTGTAAAAGCATTTAGTTACTTTGTACTTCATTATACTTATAATGGAAGGTTTCTGTCTTATCCTACCCGTTTAGCTAACGACCCTCCACTAGTCAAGAGTGCGGTGGGTAAGAGTGGATACCCATTCAATCGCCATTTTATAGGCAATTTCCTTAAACACCCCTTATAGACCAGCTTCGTGAATGAGGCCTACTAACGATAAGACTGACTGTTTACTCATACATATATAATATTAGACTTTTAATGTTATATATAGTATAGGGTGTATTTTACACTTTTAAAATACTAGGTGATTTAATTTAGTAAAATTATACTTTTAATTTAATTAAATGTAAACCAAAACTTTATGGGTTTATTAAATCACTTTTAATTATACACTTTAATTAATTAATAAAACCATAAGGGTGTGATTTGTACTTTTCAAAATACTAGGGTTTTAGAATTTAACATTTCAAAATTAAACTTTTAATTAACTTTTAAATTCCAAAAACTTGAGGGCAAGTTTTGAAACATTTCAAAACATAAGGGATCAAATAACAAATAACATAAATTAAACAATTAATTTGGTGATTATCTATATTTGACCTAATCTCATTTTATTCATAAGATAATTACCAAAAAAAAATTTAAATAATCCATATTTATCATATAAAGAAACTATTATTTAAAAGATTTGAAATTATCTTTTGTTTTATGAAGGATAATCACCCAAATATAATAAAAATCGGATTTTATCATCAAAAAACGTTTTAGGTATTGATCCTTCAGCAAAACAACAATAAAACCCGATATTTCCTCTGTCTGACCCCTAGACTCGCCGAGTCCGGGACTGGACTCGCCGAGTCAGGGACAAACTCGCCGAGTTCATCCACTGACTCGCCGAGTCAGGTCGGGCAGAGGCCAAAAATCGATTTTTCAGTAAATAAAACAGTTAAGCATCACATACAACTGAAACTAATCAAGGCTCTGATACCACTGATGAGTTTTAGGCATGAGAACAATCCTATGTGCTCATACAAACCCTAATGCTTGGATCTAGGTTTCTCTATTGTACATGCTTTGGATCCAAGACTAACCAACTTAGATCTAACATATTATAAACTGAATTAGGGTTTAGAGAATTACCTTTGATTGTTATATAGCAATAACAATCAATTCCTTGCTTGGATTGGCCTTAGAAAGCTTAGTGCCTCAAGTGCTGCACCTCTAATGGAGTCACAATCACCACTAAGCAACTTGGATGAATAGGGAAGAGAGGGGATGTAACAACCCGAAGTTTTCCATCATCGAAAAACCCGTTCTACCCGTAAAATTCGCCGTTAGTCAATTCGTTTCGTTTCCGTTTTGGATTAAAGTAAATAAATTTATACGTTTATTATAATCCAATGAGTGCCCAAACCCTTTAGGAACTCATGAAACTAGCCCAAAAATGTTTATTGCAAAAAGTTAGAAACGTCCCCGCCGGGTGACGGAAACTTAATTGGGTGCGACCTAAAGCCCCGTTTAAGGCCGGTATCGGGTAGAATTCCACCGTGTCCAAGTTTTAGGACATATATAAACGTGTTTAAACATTCATTTGAAGCTTTTGCTTCCTCTCTCTACTCTCTCTCTAACCTCTCTCCTAAATCCAAGTTCAAGGGTCCAAAACTCAATTTTAAGGCCTCAAATCCCTAAGGTACCTTCCTAACTTTATTGTATAGCATATTATACCTTCAAATTCGGGATTGAATCATGAAATTAGGCCTTGTATGAGAGTTTATGGCCCAGGTAGATGCCTAGGCCGTAAACACTAAGTTTGAAGGGTTTTGAGCCCTTAAACCCCTCCTAGACAATTTTGGGACCTAGATATGATTAAATGACTTCATGAATTGGACTTATAGCACTTTAATCATGCATTTGAAGGGTTTGAAGGAGTTTATGGCCAAGCCTCATGCTTAGGCCGTAAACTCATAAAGTTGGGACTTTTAAGACCTTAAACTCTTCCAAATCACTTATAAGACTTAGATATAAATTTTAGGATAATAGTTTTAGCATTTGGACACCTTAAACATAATTTTAGAAGGATTTATGTGAGTTTACGGCCAAGGCATGTGCTTAGGCCGTAAACTCCTTGATTCATGGTGTTAGAATGCCACCTAAACACCCCTAAAGCCTTGGAATGAATTTTAGAAGTCCTTATAATCAAGTTCTTGACCTTAAATCACATGGAATCACCCTCTAAGAGAGTTTACGGCCATGAGGGGGGTCTCATAGGCTGTAAACTCCAAAAACCCCTCCAAAATTTCAAGGAATTGCATGTAAGGCCTTGGGATAAATTTACCAATCACATGTGATTTGTTTTAGCATCATTTAACACAATTTTCATGGGTATTAAGGAGTTTACGGCCAGGAGCCTATGCTAGGCCGTAAACTCCCATAAATAAGTCATTTGATGTTTAAAAATCCATTCCAAGCCTAGAAAAATTCCCTTAAGTGATTTAAGCCATTTTTGCCCCTAATTGACCCCACCATGATTTTACGGCCGTAAACTCATGGGGAGTGGGTGTTATTGGCTAAAAACTCTTGTATGAGGTTATTCATGGGGAATAAACTCAAGTTCCAAGTCCCTAGTGTCATTTCACGTCCTTAAACGCCACCCGGGTCCCTCCAAACACTCGTAATGGGGTGTCTCCGCGACTACAAGTAATTGTCCCTAACAAATAATTAATTTAAGTCCTAATTAATACAAATGTGTATCTTTAAATTATACTTAGGAACCTCGTGCATTTGCAAGCCCTGGACCAACATTTAGCATCTGAAATCGTCACGTTTCTCGTCCGGTGAGTTCATACCCTACCATTTTTCACTGTTTTTAACTGTTTTCAGGGGGGGGGGGGGAATACAAGCAAAAGTACAAGTGTATCTTGTACTTAAACTGATTTACAACTAAATGATTTTAGTTTCTAAATGTCATGATTTCCAAAGATTATGATAACTGATGTTTCGAATTGCAGGTTAATTATAGATTCTTTTGAAAAGTGTTTTGATCTATATTGTCTTTTGTAAAAGAAACCATACTAATTATAACGAATATACTAATACGAATATGAATGTAATCTAGAACGAATATGAATACGAATGTAATCTAGAACGAATACGAATACGGATGTAATCTAGAACGAATACGAATACGAATGTAATCTAGAACGAATACAAATACGAATACGAATGTAATCTAGAACGAATACGAATACGAATCTAATCTAGAACGAATACGAATACGAATGTAATCTAAAACGAATACGTCTAGGAATACGAATACGTCTACGAATACAAATACGTCTACGAATACGAATACGTCTATGAATACGAATACGACTACGAATGCGAATACGACTACGAATGCGAAATGACGCCTTTGGTTGACACTAAGACTTTGAATATACAGTTAGTGTACCCCTTGAGTGTCACCAGAGTTTCGAATTTAATACGAAAATACGCCTTTGGACCTCTTCTGAGTTTCAAATATATCCGCCTCAGAATGCCGACAGAGCTTCGAATACACATCTAATATACTCCTTTGGAACTCAGCAGAACTTCGAAAATACTATAAAGTACGCTTCTGTGTGATTCCAAATATTCGAAATTACAACTAAGTTAGTAGATTATAGTCAACCGATTGTAGAATAACTAAGGAAGTGGAACACATAACTAATACTACTCACATGATAATTACTGGTATTTCGAAATCAGACTTAAGAGCAAAACACCACACATAGGAAAATATGGGATTTTCCTGGGATAACATTAAAATCAGTAACGAACCTAGATACTAATAGACAACTCAACACATAGGAAAATATGGGATTTTCCTGGGTAACACAACAGCACATAAACGGATAAAGTAACAAACGAGTAACTAAAACTATAAGGAAAATATGGGTTTTTCCTGGATCAACATAACTAACTGTTTTCGAAATTGTATCAAAGGATAACCAAACTGTTTTCATAAGAAAATATGGGATTTTCTTGATCAACAACTTTTCCAAAACGTAAAGGAACTCGTCTTTTCAAAACTAAACCGCTTATGAACTCACCAGCTTTATGCTGATTTTCAAACTGCTTGTATTCTCAGGTCAGCGATAGACAGGTACACCGCAACCTTTTGGAGAAGACGGAGCGTCCTGAAGACTCGTCTTTACTTTTGTCTATATTACATATGTATAACACTTGTACAACTTTCCTTTTAAACTGATGTAAACAATATTATGTAATGTAATGTTTTGTGATTACTGCTTTACTATGTGCATTGGATTTGATACTCAACATGGAGTCAACCCCGAAAATGTTTCCGCCTTTGGTTTTCGGGGTGTGAAAGGGGAGGCATCAAAAACGACTGGAAACCCTAGAGAATCAGTTGTACACGTTTTTGGAGCTTAAAGGGTCCTTTATATACTTGTGTGGGCTGCTAGGGTTTCAGTCAAAACCCTAATGGACAGCTTAAACTCTAAGCAGCCCATGGAACTTTCTGGATAAGGCCATGGACGAAAATATGATGGGCTTCCATCATAATTTCGTTCACCCCTTACTCTTTTAGCATTCCTTAGCCCAATAACTCAATTATCCAATAATTGTAGTCCAGTCCCCTAATTTTAATTAATCTCTTTTAGCCACAAAATTAATTATCAATTAATTCTTGACTAATATTAATTAAACAATATGATTACTCCTTTAATATATTATTCTCATAATATATTAATAAATCATATTTAAACCTTTCTCTCCTTAAATCATCCTACATATTGCTATGGTGAAGGCAACCCAAAAGGACCATGCTCATAATCGGGTCAAGTACATACCAAAATAGTTATGGACTTAGACACTAATCCAACAAAGGCAACCCAAAAGGACCATGCACCATCGGGTCAAGTACATACCAAAATAGTTATGGACTTAGACACTAATCCAACAGGGACTTCATATTTGAGGTATAGATTCGATCCTTCTTCAGTTTTGGTGTTAACCTTTGGAGTTAGGGTTTTCTAGACCCTTTAGAGGCTTGATTTGATGAGCATTTGCTCCCTTCTCGTATTGAGGCTTTGGATCTGGATCCAAAGAGGTCCAGAGACCTTAACCCTTTGATCTTTATGATTGATATTGGGAGGCATGAGCTTAGGATGCCATATTTGTAACGCCCGTGTTTCTGGGCTTGCCATTTTTAGCAATGTAATAGTCTATGTTAACCTTTGTAACCCTAAATTTGAAATAATAAAATGTATTATTTGTGAATTATTTGAATTATGTGATTTATGTGTGTATTTTCTTAATTTTTATAATTTAATGAATTAAGAATAAAATAAGCGTCAAAATTAAAGTGTGAGATAAGCCCTACATCTTTGCATAAAGTTGTAGTGTTGAAACAAGGATTCCGGAGATATAAGAAATGCCAAAATCCGAGTTATAACGAAGAAGTTATGACCTGTCGAAGTTTTGCAACAGAACCGGCACGACGCCGAGTGACGTAAAATATGAATTTAAGATAGAGCGATATTTAGCCTTAGCGATCTAAACGAAAGTCGTAGATTTCGTTAAACTGAGAGCGTGCATAAAAGGAACGCCCAAATCTGACTTCGTATGAGGAAGTTATGATTTTTCTAAGTTTCGACTTAGCACTTTGCAGCCCGAATACTCGATTTGAGATCGAGCGGTTTTTAGCCGAAGCAAGCTAAACGAGAATCGAAGATCTTGTTGTTAGTAGCGAAACGACGAAAAGTTAGGCGAGAATGGACGTCAGACAAAGAAGTTATGAATTTATAACGAAATTTTCTGTTCCGACCTCCTAAAAATAATTAATAAAAATAAAAGTCAAAATTAGCCGACAGAGTCTAAATGAAAGTTGTAGAGCGTAGTCTCACCTTCACGTAGATATAAAGAACGTCGAAAACGGAGTTCGTATGAAGGAGATATGAATTTTTGAAGTTTATTAAATATTTAATATTTATTTTTTTATTAAACCTCCGATATTATCCGAAGAGGAGTCAGCCGGTCTATCCGAAGTACGCCCCGCGTACAGCGAAGCGTCACTCGAGTACTCCGGAGTCGTATGCAATGACGTAGATGGACCGACGACGTAAGCGCTGACGACCACCGAGGCGTACGCCCCGCGTACGTGCGAGGGTTCAACAGCTATAAAAGGGGATCCGAAGGCAGTCGGGTTTCATTCACAATTTCTTCCTTCTCTCTAGTCCTTTGCCTCGTTTTGTGTGCCGTTTGTACCCCGAAGCCCCGGTAATATTCCCGAGCCTCGAAGAAAGATCCGAAGCCCCGAGGATCCCGAAGAGCGTTATTCCCGAGCCGAAGCCCTGCCCGCGAGGAGCCCGGTTTTTGTGAAGATCTTCCAGATCTACGGAGAGACACTACTTCTGCAAGCCGTAGTGCTGCCTGATCATCTTCTGATCAAGTGAGTGTGTAGTTATTTTCTTTCCAACGCAATATTATGAAGTATTTAATATAAAATACGTGCTACGTGTAAATATTTTGTGTGAATGTATATTCACTCTCTTTTGTGTGAATGTATTTAATATAAATTTTCTTTCCTCAACAATATTTTGTGTGAATGTATATTCACTCTCTTCTATCTCGTAGATCTGATATATTCTCTATGAAATACGTGTTATGTGTGTATGCCTCATCTGTTATGTGGAATATGTATTGATTAAAGCATGCTATACAGGTTTTTAAACAATGTATAAAAATGTATATTTTTATCTACTAATATGTTGGGTAGAACATGGGTAGATAATTGATGTGAAGTAAACATATGAGAGGCCTCGGTGTTATTGGTGTTATTCTAGTCATTCAGCAGAGTATGGATGACGACCACAGACTATTCTAGACTGTCCTGTGGAACACTAGCAGGCTCATTACCTGTAGGTGTTTTGAACGACGTGTTCACCGGTGTACTCTATCCCCCATATGGTTGCCTTTAGGATACTTATTGTTGAGGAAGCCCCTCTGCAGTAATGTCCATCCCAATGAAAATCCTGAATTAGGTTCCTTATAATAGAAGCTATTTTAGGGACGTAAAGTGAGGATAACGGGAATGGGTAATCGGGTTTATTGTGGATTGTTGAAATTAAATATAATTATTGTGGGTTTGAAAACCCTATATGCTCACCAGGCTCCAAGGCCTGACCCACTCAGTTTATTTGTATTACAGGAAGTGGCGCAAGAGCTTAAGATGGGCGAATCATCAAGTTGTTTTGTTTACAAGTCTGTATATGTATATATTTGTTGAATGACTTGTAATGTTATCGTTTATGCTTTATGATCTGTATCGGAACATGACATCCCGACTTTTGATTATGAAATGAAATTATATTTCTTTATGAAACGTTTTGATAAATATCTATTTTATCATGTTTTGTTTTTGGGAACAAATTTCGCATCTCTTTTAAAACTAAAAGGATTTACTCTGAAAATGTTTAAAAAGCATAAATGAAATCGGTCTTTTCTGGCCGAGATTTTGGGGATGTCACAATATTTGAGGTTATTTCTTCAAATAGAGTATTTGGGCCTTTGCATGAGCACCAAGTTCTGACTTTTGTGTGATTATCATGCTTGGGAAGGTCAGATCTGTGGATTAGAGGAACAGATCTGACCTTAGAAGGTCATTTGAGTTTGAGCATGGCATGAACTCGCCGAGTCTAAGAACAGACTCGACGAGTAGGATTAGTTTTCCCCATGAATCACACAGTTGTTGACTCGCTGAGTTGGGGAAATGACTCGGTGAGTCAGAGGGGATTTAGAGGACCTGAGTTCATGACTGAACTCGCAGAGTCAAGAGCCTGACTCGACGAGTTAGGTCAGGTTGTCCCGCAATTCACAACTAGAGATGATTTCAAAGAGTGGAGGGTTGACCCAGTGAGTCAAGTGAGGACCAAGGGTGAGGAGGACACGCATGGACTCGCTGAGTCACATTTGTGCACTCGACGAGTCTGGTCAAGGTTTGACCGTTGAAGGGTAAAATGGTCTTTTAGCCTTCTTAGAGGACATGTGAGAGTCTAGTCTAGCCTGGAGAGCCGTTATTGATTGAGATGATTGTTTATGTGTTTAGGCAGAGGCTAGATCAGTGTATACATGAGCGAGATATTACCCGAGACATCTAAGGTGAGTCTTCTCACTATACTTTACCTTGAGTGGTAATTAGAGTTATGTGACAAAGTTATTGTATGCTATTTATGTGATGTGTTGCACTGCATTATTTCTATGTGATTTATGTCGTGTGTATATCAGAGTATATCAAAGTTAGAACCGGAAGGTTCATAGAGTTAGGACCAGAAGGTCCACAGAGTTAGAGCCCAAGGGCCCACAGGGTTATGGCCTCGAGTGGCTAGTATGTGTTATGTGTGGTATTTTGGGGAACTCACTAAGCTTCGTGCTTACACTGTTTTGTGTTATGTGTTTCAGGTACTAGTGAGGATCGCAGGAAGGCGCCGGCATGACCAGTACACACACACGCGTAGTTTTATTTATATGTTATGATCTTGGGATTTTTGACTTATGTTTGAATATATGAAACAATGAGTTTTATAATATTGTGAATTAAATTGTTTTTAAAAATGTGAAAATTTGTTTGAAATTTTTCGGCGTTACATTGATCCAGGATATGAAGGAAATGAAGATGATTGGCAAAGCTGATTTGTGTCAAGAGGTTTATGTGTTGGATGAGAAAAGCCACAAGAAAGATATCAAGATTTGTTCTGTTTCGTTAATTAGATGTTTGGCACACCAGATTACAACAACCATCTAATAAGTGTATATCATCAATAAAAGAGTTGTTATCTATAAAAGTTGCTACTGCAAATCTCTCTCATTGTTCCATTTTCCCTTTAGCCAAACAAAAACAATTGACCTTTGTTTCTGTAAACAATATGGAAAATGATTGTTTTGCCCTTGTGCATTGTGATATTTGGGGTCCATTTTCTACTTCATCTATTCAAGGATTTAGATATTTTGCTACAATTGTTGATGATCATTGCAGATATAGTTGGATTTATATGTTGAAAAACAAGTCAGATGTTATTACCATTATTCCAGCTTTCTATCAAATGTTTCTTACTCAATTTGATAAGAAAATTAAAGTCTTTAGGTCTGACAATGCTAAAGAATTGAATTTTATAGATTTTTTTTCATCAAAAAAGGATTATTCATCAAAAGTAATGTGTTTCTAAACCTCAACAAAATTATGTGGTGGAAAGAAAACATCAACATTTGCTCAATGTAGCTAGAGCATTATGTTTTCATTCAAATTAACCTTTGAATCTATGGAGTGAATGTATTTTAACTGTTGCTTATCTCATTAATCGTCTGCCTTCTCAAGTTTTGAACAACAATACTCCTTATTAGAGATTACTTGGTAAACATTCTTCTTATTCTCAGTTAAGAAGTTTTGGATGTTTGGCTTATGTTTCTACTTTGGCTGCAAACATATCAAAATTCTGCCCCATGGCAAAATCTTGTGTTTTTGTTGGTTATCCCCCCCCAACATGAAGGATTACAAACTCTATGATCTTTCCAAAAATGAGTTTATCATTTCTAGAGATGTATTTCATGAATCAATATTCCCTTTTACAAATACTCTAGTTCAGACATCTTCTTCTTTTTTTTAATCAATTTGTGCTTCCTATTTCCACAAATGAAGATGTTCCATTTCTAGTTGAGCACAACGATCAGTCTCATTCTGATCATTCACACGATTCCAATTCTTCTTCTGATTCTCAAAATTCTTCTCATAATCCTGTTGGATAAGGTGTCTAAGTCCATAACTTATTTGGTATATACTTGACCCGACCCGGCATGGTCCATTTGGGTTGCATTTCATCCAAACTATTTATAGATAATTTTATGAGAGTTATACACATATGATTATTAATATATTATAAGTTATAATATATTAATATGAAGTCATGTTATTTAATTAGTCTTAGTCTTAAATTAATTATGAATTAATTTAGAGATTAAAAGGAAGACTAATTAGATTGTGGGCTATTGGTTTTATATGCTGTGGGCTAACACTCATTTGTTAATGGGTTAGGCTTGTATGGAAGTCCATGGATGATCCATGGAGCTTTTAACCCATGGATCCGTGGGAAAGGAAAGGTCATGGGTTATTAGGGTTTCACCCTAATCATGTACACTATATAAGCATGCTTATGTTGCATGAAATAGCCACTAGTGGCACTAGTTGTGTGAGACTTGGTGTGTGGCCGATTTTATAGTGTGTGTACACTCTCTCAAGTTTTCCAAGAGTTTGTGGTGATTTGTGATTCCATTTGAGGCATTCACACTATTGGTGCTTGGCCCTCAAACTCCTTAGGATTCAAACTCATCATCAAAAGGTATGTAATCTCATCTAATTCTTTTATGTTTAAAAGTACCCCATGCCATGTTAGATAGGTTATGAACCTTGGAAAATTATTATTTTGCATGTATTTAGACAAACATAGATCCAAGGTTTATTAGGGTTGCATGCACACTTAGGAAGTGTTAGATTGCTCAAAACCCAACAGTGGTATCAGAGCCTAGGCTAGCTTGTTTGAATACTTGATGCAAATTGCTGAAAATCGAAGATTTTATGCTGTCTGCACAGCTGACTCGCCGAGTCCATGAAGGGACTCGACGAGTCCAAGGCAAAACTCATCCAACTCGACGAGTTGGTTCATGCACTCGACGAGTTGGACCCCCGGACAGCATATCTTCGAGTTTTGGTGCTAGAATTGGTCTACAATAATTACCTTAAACTCTTTTGGACTCATAAAACCTGTTTTTGATGTGGTAATGATGATGGTGGACCAATTTCAAAGTTATAATCAAAATTTCAATTTTATATGTGTTCATATGATTCTTGAAATTGTTGATGTGCATGTTCATGTTCATATGAGTTTTGTTAGATCATAGGAATTATTTGCAAATTGTTTGTTAGTTAATTTTTGATCTTAATGTGTTTTAATGGAATTCTTAATTTGTCCTCAAGTTATGGAATTCAAAGAGGTTTTCTTTTAAATGTTTTTTTAAGAAGTTGTAGGTTACATTTTCTTGAAGAGTTTTTCCCATAAATGTTTTATGGACTCCATAACTTGTCCTCAAGTTATGGATTTCCAAGAGACTCTTCATTAAAAGCTTTAAAACACTTAATTAAAACTCATAAGTTATGAATATCCAAAAGTTTATGAATTGTTCAAAACTTGCCCTCAAGTTTTGAAATTTGTAAAGTCTCACACAAACTTTAATTCCACACCCTAGAAGTTTTAAAAGTTAAAATTCTACCCATATACTATTATAAGATTAATGGTTAATTATTATATATATGTATAAGAACAAGTCGTTTTACCGTTAGTAGGCCTCATTCACGAAGTCGGTCTATAAGGTGGGTATAAGGTTGTTGCCTATAAAATGGCGACTTAATGGGTGTCCACTCTCACCCACCGCTTCCTTGATCGGTGGAGGGTCGTTAGCCGAACGGGTAGGACAATGACTTTAAATTCTCATTAAAAGTATAATGATTATTATGAAGTAACTAAATTTTTTATTTAATTCCCAATCTTAGTTACTTTAGGAAAAATGTGAATTTGGTGCTAGCCCATGGAATTCACACTTTGTACCTTACCAAGTCGTTAGTGGAGCGTGTGTGGTTAACCGGCACACTAACTTGGACTAGTAAGGATCACGAAGGGTGACTTAATGTTTGTCATAGATCAATGGAGCGTGTGTGGTTAACCGGCACATTGATTGGGTGATAATATTAAGGGTACCAAGTGAATTGGTATGGTTATTCACACCTTGTTTTGTGATCCTCGGCATCCCAGTCACAAAATTTGAGAGGGCACACTCGAGATTGAAACATGCCATTGAAAAGTTCAATGAATCTCAAAAGATCTAGGAATTTCAAATCCAATTAAAACCTAATAAATTATTTCGTTTTTTCATGGTGAAAATTGGTGAATCGTCATTCGCCTACCTTCAAATATTTTATAGTTTGGATTACGGCATCCCTCTTCCAAATTATAAAATATTGTGTTGGGTCCTAGCCTTAATATTTCAAATTGGGTGTTATATTAAGGACTTTGAATCAACAAACTTGATTTTCTCCCATTATAGATGTCTGGTTCAGACAACTGTGATCTTCCCAAATCTCTTGAAGATGGTGTCCCTCAACATCATGCTTCATTTCCTTCACCTCCTCCAATTATTCTCCCTCACCCACAAGTTCTTGAAAAGTTTAAAGTCACTCAATCCCTATTGGCAAGCATAGTCTATGTGTGCTCACATCTTGGAGATAAAGTCACATATTGACAAGCCGGGAGAGTTGGGTGTTGTTAGGTGCTATTTGTGCACCTTTTTGCACACCTTTTAGTCCCATTTTATGCATATATTTAGCACAATTGTTCTTCCTTTTCCTTGCATTTTATCATATTCATTTTAGTCTCTAGAACAACCTTATTTGCACACTTTTATATCTTTTTCAGGTAAACCGGAGGTTGGAACGCGCTTTGGGAAGTGTCGGGAAGCATTGGTGGAGATTTCGGGACGATCCGGCGAAGAACTAAAAAGTTGGAAAAATCAAGTTTGGAATTGGAGTCAGAGAGGTACACGGGGCGTGTTGAATTTACACTGAAAAGTGGGCACGGGGCGTGTTTGACCAAAATGGGAGCTGTTGACCATGCTGAACACGACCCGTGTCAGTTTAGTGCAAATCAACACGGGGCGTGTTGCTGAACACGACCCGTGTCAGTTTAGCCTATTTTAACACGGGCCGTGTTCGACCCAGAAACCAACTTTTGGCAGTTTTTCCTATCTTTCATATTACGGGTTAAGGGTCATTTTTATAGACACATAACATACCAGAGCACCATTGGAGGAGGATTTTCAAAGGTTTTTGCAAGGGTTTGATTAGCAATCATTTGGAAACATTATTTCTAGTATTTGTAAGTTGTAATTGCACTTTAATTCCATCTTTTATTCTTGTGATCTTGTTCTAGCCATGTGTGGCTAGAACCCTAATTTCTCCAATTTCATGTTTTGACTTCTTGGTAGTGACTTCATTCATATGACATGATATTTGTTCTTAATTTCTATTTAATGAATTTGATTTTGCTTCAATCGAATGTTTGATTCTAATTATGATTCTTATTGGCCATTTGAATTAGGGTTAGATCATTCAAGTTATCTCTTTTACAAAATCCGTAATTGTTTTGTGAAATTGAACAAGTAACAAGCACTAAATTAATCTCTATTGAATGAATTTGGTGTAAATCTTATTCATACACTTTTACACTCCCGAGCTTGTGAGGAGTATTGGGTGTTGTTGGGAACATTCACATAAAGCTTCATGCAATCTTATAATCTAATCCTAAGAGCTTGTTTAGATTAGGTTAATAAGGTTAGGATTAATCAAAGAGCTTGTTTTGGTTAATTAATATGGTGAATGGGAAGTGTTAGAGCTTATTAGCACTTTCAAGTACCAACTTAGATAGAATTGAACGAATATTGTGTCATCTTGGAGTCACATTGCTAAATTGTCATACATGGGATTGGAGTCCTCACAAATTCTGAATTTAATTCACGCACTTAATTGATTGCTTATGTTTTTAATTATTTGTTTAATCATTACCTTCTAAACCCCCTCTCTTTTTACTATTGGTGACTATAGTACCTTGTGCAAATAGGTATAGACCAATTGTCCTGTGTCTCTGTGGATCGACCCTGCTTGCCTTGTACTACCTTTTAGTGCAATATAGTGGGATTATTTTGGAGTATATCGTACCCCTTTATTTGTTGGGTTTGACACGCCTAATAGGTGTCAAAGTCTCGTGAAAGTTGGATGTTCAATCACTTTCTTAGTAACATAGTGAGTCTCTTTGGGACTACTATGAGACAGACTATGACATGACCCTTAATGATGTTATCTGTTTGCTTGGTGTAGTGGAATCAGCAATGATTTGGAACACCAGTAAAGCAAATTTGATTAAAAGAACAACTTCCCAAGTCTTAAATGGACATTGACAATGGTAGCATTGGATATCTAGAAAAGCATTTCTCTTCCCAATGGAAAGGGATCGGCCATAGTCAACTCGGTTGACCAAATGGTAAAGAGAAAGGCTAAGTCTGAGATAGTCTCATGTGCCATTACCAAAGGGTCCATGTGTTTTGTTGCCAAAGGAAGGGGCATTGGTTGTGAAGCTGCCCTATTCACCTGAAAGGTCATAAGGTTGATCAAGTCAAGAGGTTTGACTCTACTTCAGTTAAAGTCCACTGACTAACTCTATTAAGTTTCTATTTAGAGATTCTTATTACATAATGTGAATGGGTCACATGTTGATGTTTTTAAGAATCAAAGAAAAGATAGGAAGCTTAAAGTAAGTATATGTTGATTCTGATTGCGAATGTGGGTTTCGATCGCATGGTTCGGTAATCAGAATTTTGAGCTGTTGCTTAAGAGTTATAATATATTGCTTACGAATAGATAACAACAAGGTTTTCATGTGGATTGTAAGGATAAGTTTTTCCGCAAAGTTTTAAAATAAAAGAAAAAAGGGTTTTAATTTTATTTATTTTAAGTATATCCTTACAATGGCACTTGTGGAAAATTGTTGCTTATATGTTTCCAGTAATAGCAATATTGGAAAGTGGATTTGATTCCTTCTTTTGTGGTAGTGTCTGAATTTACCGAATGAAGAAAGTTTTTTCATCACCCAAGTTTCAATTGGACAGAAACTTGGAATCATACGAGTTGTATTGTATGATGAATGAGAATTTTCATCTTTGAAAATTAAGACTAATTCTTTGATCACATGTATATGTGAGTCAATTGAAGGACTAAGGAATTAGGTACACTGGGTGTGCGTTGGTCAAGGTTCACCACAAAGATTGATTTGTCATGATTTACTAAAGATTAGTAAATATGATTATACTTATGAGGTTAAGTATAATTCTTTAACATTGGAAAGGTTACAATGTATGACAAAACAAATGAGAAGAATCAAATTAGGCAGAAAGATAAAAGTTTCTCAAATCTGAAAGGATGGGAGAGTACTTTAGTATCGTATTTCATGATCATCTTAATGATTATGAAACCATATAACAAATTCATACTCTAAGGACGTCTTAGTGCATTGTTATGGCTAAGAAGAGAGGTCATGAATTGTTGGATTGGTTAAAATCAAGAAGATGAGTCATACTTCGTTCCAAAACAATTCTTAGAGTCATACTCCAAGATTGTAACGTGGAGTGACATAAAGGAAAATTTGTTAACACTAGTCAAATGTAAGAATAAAATGTTTTCTACTCTTGTACGTTTGAGATTGGTAAGTTGTGATGTCTTGGATGAGACAAAGACCAACTAAGACCAATTGTGTGAAGTGTTAGTCTTGATAAGAATCCACACTATCCCTTGAATATTTGTTTTGTCAAGGAATGGTTCTTGACTGGGGAAACTTATATGTCAAGGGGACAGTGGGAGCCTTAAAGATCCTGAAAGAGTTTCAAGATTTAATCAAGAGTAAAACCTGTAATTTATCACTAGCACACGACTTAAGGTTTGCAACCTATCGTGTTGACATAATTCTTATTTCTGTACCAACTTCAAATAAGTTGAATTTGCATGTGAGTTATCAGAGTTCAACTTGGAAGCATTGGTGGGCCTTGTGCTGCCAAGGTGACAAGAAACTAAGACTGAACAAGTTTAATTCATGTAAGGCTGAATTTGTCACTAACCTTATCTTGTGATTATGGTTTTGACAAATTCACGTGGATAGGAACTCATACACTATAAAATCTAAGTGTCATAAGGTTTCTCTCCGATTCATGAAAACGATGGTGAGGAAACGCTTTCACTAAGTAGATTTTACGTAGATATCAATTGTGTTATTTGCATTTTCAAAAGTCGTTAGTGGAGCGTGTGTGGTTAACCGGCACACTAACATGGACTTATGAGAAATGGCAAATGCCTAAGCAATTGAGACTATGATTACGGCATCCCTTTTCATAGTTCTGAAAATTGTTTAGACACACATGTGAGCTATCTAAGAAAGGGTGTATGAATCTAAATTTCAGAAGTCCAGCAGATTTCTGGAAATATGTCAGAGCTAGTGGGAGCATAAGTGTTATGCTGATAATCATCATGTTAGTGGGAGCATGATTATTACGTTTAGTGTTGCAAGCTAGCAATGTTAATTATAGAAAACCAAGTTTCAATTCGTGAAGTTGCAGGGGTTGAAAAGTTGTTTTGCTATAATTAAGGGAGAGGAAATTATACTTCTTTTCAATTCTAAAGCTTAGATTGAGATTTTAATCATCTTTAGGTAAGAATATATATATATATATATATATATATATATATATATATATATATATATATATGAATTTTATGGTGGAATGGTTCAACTTGAAGAAATTCTATATATATTGCATTCTCAAAATTCAATTATGACTACGGCATCCCTCTTCATAGTTAAATTTTGAAAACATGGCAAATAACAAATAAAAAATATTGTAGCAAGAGACTGGTCTAGTATCATGTCTTTATGTGAGACATCATGAATCGTGTCCCATATGCTTCGGATATAGGATTGATTTTGTGTGCTATAATAGTCATCCTTTCTAAATTTTCCAAATGCTCAGGGCATTTAGAAGGGAAAAGTCTAGAACTAGATATGACTAAAGTGGTTAAGCAATTGTCGAGGACAATCTGAGGTTTGCCAAAGATTGGTTGGTCAGGGACATTTGGAAGTATAGTGTTAATTTTGGCAGGACCATATTGACATATTCCGAAAAGAAGTAACTCTCGTTCGGAAGTGATAGTCAAAATGGGACTATGGAAATGTCTCCATAGGTGGAAGTTATTCAATCTATGTAAGATTAGAAAACCTTAATGCAAGAAGGATGCTCAAAGCAATGTACTTTGAATATGAGACTTCCGTTCCATAGAAGTTGACCTTCTTTGGAATACTCTATAATGACTGGTGACAAGGTTTTGGTGACTTTGTGCATAATCATTACAAGAGGAACATTGCATAAAAGTTTAAAATCTAACATATTTTTTGGTAAATGATAGGAATCGGGGATTCTCACATTTACAATAAGGATTTGGGATTGTGAAATGAGTATCACATGATCTACATCACATTGTAAGGATCATAGACAAACATAGTGCGCATACTTGAAGTATGGCATAACTATTGTTTAGAAAAACAAAGTGTACATGCCAGGAGCATGGGACGACTGTTGTTTTATTCAAGTCATAAGTTGATTGTTTGAAACATTATACAATGAATAATGTGTAATCAATATGGTGATAAATAAAAGGTGGTTCTATTTATATTCAAACGGATTCTGAGACCATATTGGATTCGATTATTAATGTGTTTCACTTTGCATGTTTTGACTTCCAGAATAGCTAGGTTATTCTTTCCGAATGACTAAGTTATTTAAACACTCCACAGTCGTTTATACGTTGGAAGTAGGTATGAATCAAGACTGTCATGAATCGAGTTTGTAGATGGCTAAATGGGTTTGGTCATAGCAATGGTTGCTACAACATTCATGAGTGCTCATAAGTTATGAGTATTGGAATAAACCCACGCTCACTTGTATCACTTCATGGAATTTATCTCGAGTGATCGTGAGACAGTAATATCATATAAATCTTCAAACCTAGAGATATGAGTTGTTACCTATGAGTTGGTTGTGCATTGATTGCACGTAAACGCATCAGTAACTTGATGTTATAAAACGTGCCTTTGTGTACAATTCAACAAGTAGTAGAACAAGCATATGAGTCAAAGTTTATCTGTTCCTTCTAGAAATAGAAGCGATATTTGGGCCCCTCGATGATTTTGTTGTGACCTATGCACCGGCCGGTCAGAACTAAATTGATGTGTTCGATTAAGTTCTTTGTCAAACAAATCGAAAATCGGGAAACAAACTGTTGGACAATAAGTACGACGTTGTTCCATGTATTTTTCCGGCTAATATTATGAGAGCAGAGGATTATATGATCACTTATCTAAAATGGCGCTTCATAGTTCAACAGAGTTTTCGAGAGCTACGATTGCTGGTTGGTTCCTGAAGTAACATACGCAAATATAGTTATTAGACTTATCCAAGTGGGAGTCTGTTGGATAAGGTGTCTAAGTCCATAACTTATTTGGTATATACTTGACTCGACCCGGCATGGTCCATTTGGGTTGCATTTCATCCAAACTATTTATAGATAATTTTATGAGAGTTATACACATATGATTATTAATATATTATAAGTTATAATATATTAATATGAAGTCATGTTATTTAATTAGTCTTAGTCTTAAATTAATTATGAGTTAATTTAGAGATTAAAAGGAAGACTAATTAGATTGTGGGCTATTGGTTTTATATGGTGTGGGCTAACACTCATTTGTTAATGGGTTAGGCTTGTATGGAAGTCCATGGATGATCCATGGAGCTTTTAACCCATGTATCCTTGGGAAAGGAAAGGTCATGGGTTATTAGGGTTTCACCCTAATCATGTACACTATATAAGCATGCTTATGTTGCATGAAATAGCCACTAGTGGCACTAGTTGTGTGAGACTTGGTGTGTGGCCGATTTTATAGTGTGTGTACACTCTCTCAAGTTTTCCAAAAGTTTGTGGTGATTTGTGATTCCATTTGAGGCATTCACACTATTGGTGCTTGGCCCTCAAACTCCTTAGGATTCAAACTCATCATCAAAAGGTATGTAATCTCATCTAATTCTTTTATGTTTAAAAGTACCCCATGCCATGTTAGATAGGTTATGAACCTTGGAAAATTATTATTTTGCATGTATTTAGACAAACATAGATCCAAGGTTTATTAGGGTTGCATGCACACTTAGAAAGTGTTAGATTGCTCAAAACCCAACAAATCCTAGCATTGCCACTAGTAAGCCTACTAGAAACAGACATCCACCATCATACTTAATAGATTTTCATTGTAATTCTCTAACACATCAAAAGTTCACTACAAGAAAATACCCTTTAATGACGCGCAAACAATGACACTCACTGAATTACGATATGTATTTTTGTGTGCCCTTAAAAATAATGCCAGCCTTCCAAAATTTGAAGGATAGAGGACACGCATTTTTGCGTTCCCTTAAATTAGCTTCTAAAGAAAAAAAATTAAAAACATGGAGGGCGCGTTATCTTAAACGCGCGTCCTCTGTATGTATCGCTTTATAATTTTAGTGAAACGTGCCTTGAGTAGATAACGGGGGGAAACGAAACCCTAAAATTTTGAAAACACTCACACTTCTCCTTGGCCTCTGCAACAATCATCGATCTCAATACCTCACCTCGTCTCGCCTTTCCGTAGCTTTGTCGGGAATGTTAAAGAGAGAGAGAGACAGAAAGAGAGATCATCGGAGTTTTGCTTGAAAGGTGAATGTGGATGAAATAGGCTAGGTTCTTTTGTAATTTTCTTTTCTGTTTCCATCATCCCCGCAAAATACAACCCTACGAAACTGATGCTTCCCACTCGTCTTTTCCGTCTTCTCACTTGCGTATGTAATATCTTCGCTTCTCTTCTATGTATTTTTGCTCTAAATTATCTCTTTGATTTTCTTCAGGCACCATTGAAATCATCACATGTAAGCTAGGGTTTTGTTAAGAACCACATGACGACTGTGACCACTCTTTTATCGGCGACCTCGACTCACTCACCTTTCCGGTCGGCAATATCAGCCTCAACCTCACCCTATTTTCTTACCTAGTAACTTCATTTGTTGGTGTAACATCCGGAATTCCGGGTATCATATTTTAATTATTTATTTTTGTCAAGAAGAGGGACTCGACGAGTTGACGCCTAGACTCGTCGAGTAGGATCGCGATTTGCTGACTGGATTTAATGAAGGGACTCGACGAGTCAAGGATTTGACTCGATGAGTCCGCATTGTGGCCATAAACCCTAAATCCTCGGGCATGTGCCCTATTTAAAGGGTCTTATGACCCTCATTTGCGGCCACCTTCACCCTTGAGAGCACCAGAGAACCAGAAAGCATAGTGAGAAAGAGAGAGAGGAAGCCATTTTCATCATCTTTGGTGTGATTTTGCAAGAAAGAAGGAAGGAGGGCAAGCTAGACGGGTTAAGGAGCTCAGATCTGCTACCATTTTATCAAAAGAGGCTACTAGAGGTATAGATTTATGTTTAATCTCGTGTTTATGGTGATCTACTTGAGTCTAGGGTTTTCTTACTCCTTCTTTAGCTTGGATTCGAAGCTTATGAGGTCCCAAGGTGGAATAACTCTTAGATCTAGACCTTAAGGGGTCCAGAGAGTCCCAACCATCCTGCTTTATGTTGTTCCATTGTAGATATAAACCTAGGTTGCATTTTAGAAGCTATTTCACCAAAAGAAGCATTATAGACGTTGCATGAGTGTAAAGATTGGACCTTTACGTGATTATTGAGTATGGTAAGGTTAGATCTATAGGTTAGAGAAACAGATCTGACCTCATAAGGTCATTTGAGTGTTGCCATGGAAGGAGCTTGCCGAGTCCATAAGGGAAATCGACGAGTCAAGTCGGGGTTGCCCCGCAATTCATGACTAGTGGTAACCCGTCGAGTGGAAGGTTCACTCGACGAGTTGAGTGAGACCTTAGAAGGATTCAGAGGACACACTTGGACTCGTCGAGTCACCCATGTGCACTCGACGAGTCTGGTCAAAGTTTTACCATTGACTAGAGTTGACTTCAGTTGACCTTGGGGTTTTGGTCAAGCTGATTCAAGAGAGGTCAAAGAAGGGTAGAATGGTCTTCTACCCATTATCAGAGTTGAGAACATGAGAGGATTTTGATTAGAGATGTTATCCTGTTCATAGGAGGAGACTAGGTCGGGGTATTCGAGCACGAGGATTTATCCGACTTCATACGAGGTGAGTCTTCTCACTATACTTTACGGCTTTACCTAGAGTGGTAATTAGAGTTATGTGACAAAATAATTTGTATGCTATTTATATTATGTGTTTTTTATGTGATTTGTGCCATGTATGATTCAGAGTTCATAGAGATAGGACCAGAGGGTCCATAGAGTTAGGACCAGAGGGTCCACAGAGTTACGAGACTGGAGGGTCCCACTGAGGCAAATTGACCAGAGGGTCAAATGGAGTTATAGCCTCGAGTGGATAATATGTGTTGTATGTGGTATTTTGGGGAACTCAATAAGCATTTATGCTTACAGTGTCATGTGTTATGTGTTCAGGTACTTGCGAGGATCACGGGAAGGCACCGACATGATCCGTACACACTGACAAAGGATTGTATTTTGTGATCTTGGGATATGTTTTATTATGATGATATTTGACGAATATGAGATTTGAAAATATTGTATGAGTTTTAGGTTGATTGAAAAATGAAAAAAAAAATTTAATTTTCGTGCAAAGGACATGCAAATAGAACTTGAAACCCATGTCAATGAAGAAAATTTCTCTAAGGTGCACTTTTTTTTTAGAATTTCTTTTTATCATAGCAGTGTAAATAATAAATATACAATCTTGTTATGTACAGACATTCCAGGTCTTGTCTGAGTACCTCCAACTTCTGGATAGCTTATTAGAGCTATCAACTATACAAGAGATGAGTCGTGGTGTGGAGGTAAGATTACTAAGATACCCTTCATATACATTCATCATTATCCTATATTACTTTGCGAGCTGGACATCTACCTTTTGATCCTAAATTTACAAATAATTTAAAGCTCTTACCTCTTATCATGCTTGTTCTCTTCATATCAAAAGTAAGTTTTTTCTTTTATTTTACGTACAAGTTACAATTAGAATTAAATTGATGAGTATAAACTAACTTAAACTAGTTAAAATTTATTTTTATTATTTGTAAAATTATGTTGTCGAAATGATGTGACCTATCTTCAACCGGATTAGCGCTACTGAATCAGGTTCCTTGTCTTCTCTGCAAGATCACAAGAAAGAAAGGCCGTCGGCCGTTTCCCAGGAGGGTGCTCCTGGAAGAACGCTCCGAAGGTCAAGTTAGAGGGTATCTAGGGTTTTTTGGGTATCTTCTTTTTAGAGAGAAGAGCTTACCTCGTGAGTCTGAGGTGCATCCTTTTATACCAAGCGCTCTTGCCCAGTCCATACTAGACAAGATCGCTTTTTTGGGAGACAAGATCAGAGGTGCTGATTGGAAGGTCGTGCGTCCTTAACCGTCAGGGCGCTCTCATTGGCTCTGGCGGTAATGACCTGACCCCATTGCTTGTCCCTTGATTGTCTCTTTTGTTTTGGAGCTGGGAGCGTTCTTTGGCGGGCGCGAGCTCCTCGCCTGGGCATTCTATCCTAGGGGTGCTAGCGGGCGTTGAGCCTGTTGGGCTTAGCCCGACTGGAATGCTCGGTGATTTGACTTGGTGCAATTCTGTCATGCTGCCTTAGGCACGTCATCAAGTCCCCTAGTCCAGTAGCCGTAGCGTTGCAGCACAAGTTACGGCGTTCCAGGCTTAACTAGTTTACACGTGTTGGTTTTTATTTACCCGTCGTTCCGCCCTTAATGGCGACGTGATTGCGCATGATGGCTGGCAGTTACGTCATCGTGTCAAACATTTTAAATGCCCCGCACTTTCCGTTCCTTTATAAAGACACTTATAGGGCTTCTTTTTGCCTTCACTATTTCTTCATCCCTCTTCGTCTTCCTTTCTCTGTGTTTTTCTCCTTTCTCCTCCTTTATGGCAAATCTTCCTGGTATCCTTCCCTCCGCCGCTGAATACCGCCAACTTGAAAAATCATATGGTTTATCTTCTGTGGAGGGTGTGGAGTTTCCTTCTCCGTGTTCTAGCATCTCTCCCCCCCCCCTTCTGGCAAAATCAGGGTTTACTTGAAAACCCTAGACGATGGCATCTGTTTCCCATTAACGGAATTTCAGGAAGAATTTCTCCAGAAGGATGGTTGCAGTTTGCAGATGTTGACCCCGAATGCTATTAACAAAGTGGTAGCATTCGAGATGATCTGCAGGGCCAATGGCTATCTTCCCGGCTATTTTGTGTTTAAGTACTTCTTCAAATTCTGGGTTACCGGAGATAAGTGCACCTTTTCAGTCCAGCGAGGAGGACATGCTCTAGTTCCCGACGGATGAACCCCCAAGAACTGGCAGGATAAGTGGCTATGGGTGAACCAAGAACTGGTTGGGAGTGGTCGGTATCGTGCAAATACCTTTGCTGATACTATCCATAAGGTTTTCCCCCACAATCAGAGCGTTGCTGATTACCTAAAGAGTATCCAAGTAACTCCTGAGGACTACTCTGAGGCCCTCCTCTCCGGTGTAAGGATGAGTCCCTCTTGGAGGCGTCGTGGCAAAATGGCAGTGTTCTTTTGCAACGTCGATGGTAAGTGCCCTGCCTGGCTTTCTCTTTTCCTCTTTTCCTTCCTTCTTTTTTTTTATTATTGGTGATTGATACTTCATGTTCTGGCTTTCCCAGGTGTTGAATCCTCTCTGTCTAGGGATGAAGTTTTGTGGAAACGCTACCGGGGTAAGCTGGAGTGCCGTGAGGTGGATCTAGTTGACCGGCTCCCTCCGCCTCGTCAGGTGGTCCAACTTGCTTTGACTGCTACCCCTTCTACTTCTCCTATAGGTGAGTCAGCACCGGAGACGAATCCCTTCCACGCTCGCCCAATTTTTGGTTTCATGCCCCTGGGTAGTACCTTCTCTTCTTCCATGGAGAATGACGAGGATAGCAAAAAGGGTGTCATCGCTGATGTTCGGCGTATGCAAGCGAAGAGGAAATCTGTTTCGGCCATTAGTGAACCAGTGACCGGTGCACCTAATGTTGCCAAAAGAATTCAGATCAGGCGCAACTTTTCCTGCCTGTTGAATTCTATGGCTTCCATGCCAACCAGCGTGGTTGTGATCCTTGATGATGATGTGCAACAGTCTGAAGGGATCCCTGGGGCGTGTGATCAGCCTGTTGTTCCATCTATCTCACATGTACATATTCCAAGTGTTCCATTTCTTTCTTCGAAGCTTTCCCCTGTCAAGGATTCTAGCGATCCCGACCAGGCGTCACTTCCTATGGGCAATGTTACTGGGGAGAGTTCCGCCAGGTCCCCTGTCTTTGCCCTTTCTTAGAATCTTCACAATGATTCTTGATTATCCGTTTGTGCCAATGATCTGGAGTTCTCCCGCCATGCTTTTCCTCCTGCCACATTTAGTGACATGGAGGCCATGGGTAACGCTGCTCTTGCCCACAACATGGCTTACGCCGCCGCGCAAGCTATGTTTTACCTTGCTGCCGGCTCCCGACACATCCATTCCCTTAACGAAATGAAGGCTACTCATGCCACGTGCGAGTCGCGTGTGGTAGGGCTGGAACGTCGCGTTGGCGAGCTTAGAGAAGACCTCCGGCTTTATGAACAAAAGTGTCAACTCCTTGTGTCTGAGAAGGCTATCCTTGACGATGCTAGAGCCACTTTAGAGGCCAAAGTTGACTCCCTTACTCAAGCGAATGAAGGCTTGATGATTCAAGTCGAGAGTCTCGAGCACGATGCTGCTGATCGTGACAAGTTAATCTCTTCTTTACAAACGGATGTGGGTGCCTCTCGTCGGGATTTGGATTGGTTGGTACGTGTGGCTGTCGTTCGTATTATGGAGAAGCTAATTGAGCATCCGGATTTCACTAATGCTATAAGTCTCGTTTGGCACGCTGCCTTTGTAGCTGGGATTGAATCTGTTCAGAAAGCGACAGCTGGAGTTGGGTGTGGTGATGTTGGTGCTTGTCTTTCCTCCGCTGGTCCGCTGGTTAGCGTGAATGATGCCCTGTTATCATTTGCGAGTATGGATCATGCATCTTTATTGGGTTTAGGAGATTTGGATACTGGGGGCCTCCGGGAGTTGTGTTCTTTCTTTGGCTCAGAAGGTATCCCAGAGGGTGTGGCAATTCAAGGGGATGAGACTATGCAGGTGATCGAGGGTGATGCTGGTCAGGATGGACAAGATGTTGAGGATGATGGTGACCGCGACGTTAGAGTGGGTGATGAGAGTGTGGTGGTGGGAATGGTTGTTGGTGATGGACGCAGTGGTGATGAAATCAAAGATGCTCCGACATCGTATGTTACCCCTCCTGGGGCGTGAAAATATTCTCTATGGTTGTTCTAGTTTCCTTTTGTTATTTTTCCCTTTCTTCTTTTTTTTTTTAGTGTTGGGCATGTGATGTATGGGATTTGCTAAAACTTTATCTTTTGGTTGTATGTAAAAACGTTTTGTGTGCTGGGTGTCCAGCTGCATGCTCTAAGCATTGCTTTCTCTTAACTGTATTTTGATGCACTAAGCATTTTGTTTTGCCCACGTTAGTATCGACACACTAAGTGTCAAGACTGGGTTCTCTAATCACCAGATAATAAAATTTAATGCGTTAAGTATTTTAAACATTTTATAAGATTTAATACACTGAGTATTAAAATTTGGTATATCAACAATTCGATTACATTGACCATGGGCTCCAATACATTAAGTATGAGAATCATGTCACTAAGCATGTGTACACTAAGTACTTAAAAATGTGGTATACTAAGCATGACACTGGGCGACTGGGGCTGTTTGTCACCTCGCCCGTAAAAGAAAAACTTCTTCAAGTTTCTGGCATTCAATGTTCTTGGTATCTGCCTTCCTTCCACCGTTTCCAACACATATGTGCCACTCCTATTTGCTTCTATGACCTTATATGGGCCCTCCCATACAAGGCCCATCTTTCCTTGAGGTTGGGTTCGGCTTGCCTCGCTCCTTCTTAGCACGTACTCGCCTATTCTGAACAGTTTCTCCTTTACCCTCTTATTGTAATATCTTTCTGTTACACGCTTATACGCAGCTTGGCATATCTCTGACTTCTCGCGTCTCTCTTTGAGGACATCAAGATTCAACCTTAGGTCTTGGGCGTTGCTTTCTTCATCCGCATTAACGGCTCTTAACGTGCCAATCGTTATTTCCATGGGGAGTACAGCCTCCGTCCTATATGTTAGGCTAAACGAGGTTTCCCGTGTGCTTGTTCGTGGGGTGGTTCTGTATGACCACAACATTGCCGGTATCTCCTCTGCCCAATTCCCCTTTGCCTCACCCAACCATTTCTTGATCCCATTCACAATGGTTCGATTAGACACTTCTGTTTGCCCATTAGCATGTGGGTGTGCCACTGATGTGAACCGTTGGTTTATCCCTTTACTGGCGCACCATTCTCTGAAAGGATTTTCAGCAAATTGTAAGCCATTGTCACTGACGAGCACCTTATGTGTTCTGAACCTTGTCATGATATTCTTCCATACAAACTTTATCATGTGCCTTCCTATTATGCACGCTAGTGGTTCTGCTTCAATCCATTTTATGAAATAGTCTACTGCCACCACCATGTACTTTAGCTTTGCAGATGCTTCCGGGAATGGGCCTACAATGTCTATGCCCCATTGGTAGAACGACCATGGGCTGGATATGTTCTGCAGTGGTACCAGTGGGTTTGCTTGGAGTGGGGTGTAAGACTGGCATTCCCCACACTTCCTAGTTACTCCCAACGCGTCTTGGTGTACAGTGGGCCAGTATATTCCCATCTGGAGCACTTTACCCGTTAAAGTTCTAGCTCCCTCATGTGCGCCCGCCTGGCCTGCGTGTGCTTCCTGTAGCGCCTCCATCCCTCTGGCCTGATCTACCCATTTCAACCAGGGTGTCGTAAACCTTTTTTGATACAGCTCCCCATTTATCAACGCATACGAGGGTGCCTTTATACGTATTTTCCTCGCTTCGTTGTGGTCGTCTGGTAGTATTCCGCTTTGCAAATACTCCATGAATGGTGTCATCCATGTGGGCCCAGTGGTTGTCAAGGTATTTACCTACCGCTCATCAATACTTCTTTCCCTGAGTACTTCTACCAAAACCTTCTTTGATAGGTGATCGAAACATGTAGATGCCAACTTGCTTAAAGCGTCTACCCTTTTGTTCTCGCTCTGAGGTATCTGCTTGATCGTGAATTGTCTGAAGGATTGGATTAGTTGTCTTACCATTCTCACATACCTCTCCATTTCTCTGATCTCTTGTCTCAAAACTTCCGTTAATTTGGTTCGCAGCTAATCTCGAATCTGTTAGGGCTGTCACAGCCTTTGCACCCATTTGTTTGGTTAAGCGTAATCCTACGAGCAAGGCTTCATACTCCTCCTCATTATTTGAGGTGTGGAAGTCGAAACGGAGGGCATAAGTCACTTCCTCTCCCTCTGGGCTAGTCAGGATTAAGCCTGCCCCTGAACCTTCCCTGCTGGACGCCCCATCGGTATACATCGTCCATGAGCCGTCGTTGGCCAGGACCTCCTCTATTGCCCAGATTCTTTCCTTGGCTGAGTTTCCTTCTTCTGGAATTTCGAGCAAGAAATCAGCCAATGCTTGCCCTTTAATGCCTGTCCTTGGGCGATAGCTGATATCATTCTCTCCTAGCTCAATTTCCCACTTTGCTAACCAGCCCGACATTTCTGGTTTGAGCAATATCTATTTGATGGGACAATTTGTTAGCACCTCAATTTGGTGCGCTTGGAAGTTATGCCTCAAATGTCGCTCTGCGTAGATGAGCGCCAGGACTAGCCTTTCCAGGGTGGGGTAATTGAGCTCAGGGCCCTGTAATGCCCTACTCACGAAGTATACCAGCTTATGCTCTCCTTCATTTTCTACAGTTAACACTGAGGATATTGCTTCGTTTGAGGCCGAGAGGTACATTTGTAGTGTTTCCCCTGTGATGGGACTGCCCAATGTGGGCAGCTTGTGTAGTGCTTCCTTGATCTTCTGGAGCGCTTCTTCCGCCGCAGCTGTCCATTGGAAGTTGTTCTTTTCAATGCAACCTTTCAGTGTGTAGAATAATGGCATGGCTTTGTCAGCAGATTTCGAGATGAACCTACTCATGGCCATGAGTTTCCCATTCAAACCTTGTGCGTCTTTGAGGGTCCCTGGGGTGGTGTCTCCATAAACTCATCTACTTTAACTGGACTTAGCTACTTCTGCATTAATTGCCCTGTTGTGGTCCCCTCCCTGGACCCTTTTCTTCTGCTTCACTTCCTTTGTCCCTGGCTTGATTGCTAGTTTGTGCTCAATAACATTCCTATCTACCCCCACCATGTCTGTAGGGATCCATGCAAATATATGCTTGTACCATTTGGGTAAGTCGGCTACTGCTTCTCTTACGTGACTTGGAAGGTCGTGACCGATGCTGATCGGTTGATCAAGGTATCCTTGTTGATTATTTTCTTTCCTTTTGTTGGGTCTTGTCGCGGTTTCTTTGTTTCCTTAGTTATCTCCGCTGGCTTCATGACCGTAAAGCAGGCATGAAAGTGGGTCCAAACCCGGACCCGATGGACCCGGACCCGGAAAACCCAGAACCGGTTAACGGGATTTTATAGAACCGGAAACCGGACCGGTATATAGGAACCGGTTCTGGTTCGGTTCCGGGTATCGTTCCGGGTAAAGTGGGTCTAGAACCGGAAAACCCGGAAACATCAAAGTGGGTAGGTTGGAACCGGATAAAGTGGGTTTAGACCCGGAAAACCCGAAAAAACTGGAATTTTTTGGTAATTACTTACAACTTAGTGGGTTGAACTTTGAAAATTTTCATATTGATATCCCCACTTTGGGGGCTGTAACTTATTGAATACGAAACCACAATTAACAAAATTAGAGTCTAAAATCATGTACAAACTCTAAAATACACTCTGGAAAAACCCGCATGTCAATCCGAATTTAAACCAATGATATATACTTGTGTTAATATTTTCACATAATACAAAGTACAAAAACAAATAGCTGAAAAGTTGAAAATTTTCAGTTTTGATATCCCGACTTCGGAGGACTGTAAATCATTGAATGTTAAACCAAAAATGACAAAATTATAGTCTAAACTCATGTACAAACTGTAAACTAGAAGTTGGAAAAAACCACATGTCAATCCGACTTCAAACGAATTAGATATGCATGCTTTAAAACTTTCACCGAATACAAAAAAACTAAAAAACTAAAAACTTTCAGCTTTGGTATCTCAACTTTTGAGGACTGTAAGTCAATGAATATAAAACTAAAAATGAAAAATTTATAGTCTAGAATCATGTACAAACTCTAAACTACATGTTGGAAAAAACCGTATGTCAATTGGAGTTGAAACGAACAAGATATGCATCTTGTAAACGTTTCACAAAAAGTGGTTCCGGCCCTAAAAGTGGTTCCGGTTCCAAAAACCGGTTCCGGATTTTAGACCCAGTTTACTCGGACCCAATGGACCCAAACCCGGATTACCCGGAACCCGGATAAAGCCAATTTTTAAACCCGGAACCGGACCCGGTTCTATATATTCCGGTTCTAACGGTTCCGGTTCCGGTTCGGTTCCGGTTCCGGTCCGGTTTTCCGGTTCTAAATCTCATCCCTACCATAAAGCACTGCAATTCCCTAGGAGGGGTGGCAAGTACTGTGGCTGGGCCCGCCGAAGTATCAAACTTCAGGTTTCCATGCATGGTCGATGGGACAACTCCTAGCTTTAGGAGGGCCGTTCTTCCCAAGATAATGTTATGCTTTGCCGAATGACGAATGACCACGAAGTCGATTAGGACCATCTTCTTTCGTTGTTTATCGTGGCTGGTGATTGTCAGGGGGAGGTGAATCGTGCCCAACGGCCACAGGCTATGGCCGGTGAATCCGACCAATCTCCCCGCCGTGGGTCTCAAGTTGTTTTTTCAACGATCTGGGAGAAACCAAAAACAAGGCTCAGAGATTATGTCTGCCGATCTCCCTTTGTCGATGTAGACTCTATGTATGGTTACATCCTTGATGGAGGCCTGGATTACCAATGGGTTATTACCTCTCTATCCTTCCGGACGAGGGTCTTGCACAGAGAACGTGAGCGTTCGCGCCGGGGGCCCGGGGACCCATCGGTTTGGCGATTGTGCTTCCCTACTTCTTTTTTACGTATCATGAATATTTCCTTGGGTTGAACTCATCGAGGCGCGTTCTTGGCGTTTTCGGCGTCAAATTTGGCACGCAGGATCCGTGCTATTTCCACCAAGTCTCCTTTGAGCTGTTTTTCCTCTATTTCCTTCTTGAGTACCGAAAAACTAGCAGTGTCGTGTGTCTTGCTCTTGTGGTATTCGCAATACCAGATCTTGGGTGACTTGGCTGATTGTCGTTTTTCTGATACTGTATACACCTCCGGTCGACGACTCTGTTTTTCGTCTCTATCGAATGGCCGAAACCTCGTCTGAGGCCTCCTTACCTGGCCAAAGTGCTTGCCTCCCCCTTGAAAGTCCGTGTGGTTTGGATTGTGGCGTTTGGTCGTCATGGCGTTTAGGTATGCTTGTTTTGCTGCTTCACCTTCTTCCTGCCTCAGATATCGTTCTACCCTCTCCTTTAACTCGGCCCCCGTTTGGGGTTTCTTACCCATGAGCTTTTGTGACAAAGGGCCTGGTAAAAGTCCCCACGTGAAAGCACCAGCTATGAGTCCCTCATCGAGTCCCGACACATCTAACGTTGCGTTTATGAACCTGGTGAAATACTCTCATACGGTTTCATTTTCATTTTGCTTGCAGGCTATTATGGAATGAGAATCTCCTTTGTACTTTCATAGCTGCATGAAGTTGGTAAGGAATAAGTATTTAAGTTGCGCGAAATTGGAGATGTTGCCTGGACGCAGCGTCTTGAACCATGTGCCCGCGTTGCCATCAAGGGCCGTCAGGAAATATGTACAGCAGAACCTCTCATTAAGCTTCAGAGACGTCATTGTCCACTCATACGTGTCGATGTGGCTGTTTGGGTTGGTAGTGCCATTATAGTTCTTGAGCGTTGGCAGTTTGGCCGTGTTGGGTATTTCGTAATCTAGCAACTCTTTGACAAACGGGGATGTGACACTGTAGGAAAGGCAGTCTTGGGTTGGAACGGTTGATGTGCCTTACAACTGGTGTTGGAGGTTTAAACCGTATGACGACGATGCATGGTAGCTTGGACTTGGTCCGTAAAAGGGGTGTTGTTGGAATGGCAACTCGAGAGAATAGCCAGAGCAGAAATGGTGTATTGGCGTAAAAGGGCTAATTGTCGGGGCCTGCTGGAGGTTATGGTTGGAAGCAATGGTTGGTCCGGTCCAGGTGCCCGCCATCGAGTAGATAGGTGGTGTATGGGCTACCATAGTCTGCGCCAGTTGGGGTAAGGAAAGCATTGGGCCCGTTCCACCAGTCACCTGATTGAACGATGGCACTGAAAACGACGACTGAATGTTGAAAACTTGTCTTGGTGGTAGCATTGTTGAGTGAACCGGTGGTGGTTGCTGTGTCGGTGGTACAAAGAATGGCGACATCTAAAGGGATGTGGTTAAGAGTGGCCTCGCCAGAGTTGTTCTCGGTTGGTGAGTTGCCAGTTCCGAGGCGATGTTGGTGGTTATCATAGAGCTTCCCTCACCTAGGGTCGCTCTGTTGACCGTCGTGGGCGGCGGTGTTTCGTCCAACGTTGCCATGGAGCGTATGGGACTAGCCTGATGGCTATCGTTTCCATCGCTGCCGTCGAGCGCAATTGATTCTTTAGCCTTTTGCTTTTAGTTTGTGTTCTTCGTCTCACAAACGGATGGCGCCAAATGATGTGACCTAGCTTCAATCGGATTAGTGCTACTGAATCAGGTTCCTCGTCTTCTCTGCAAGATCACAAGAAAGAAAGGCCGTCAGCCGTTTCCCGGGAGGGTGCTCCTGGAAGAACGCTCCGACGGTCAAGTTAGAGGGTATCTAGGGTTTTTTGGATATCTTCTTTTTAAAGAGAAGAGCTTACCTCTTGAGTCTGAGGGTGCATCCTTTTATACCTAGCGCTCTTGCCCAGTCCGTACTAGACAAGATCGATTTTTGGGGAGATAAGATCAGAGGCGCTGATTGGAAGGTCGTGCGTCCTTAACCGTCAGGGCACTCTCATTGGCTCTGGCGGTAATGGCCTGATCCCATCGCTTATCCCCTGATTGTCTCTTTTGTCTTGGAGCTGGGAGCATTCTTTGGCAGGCGCGAGCTCCTCGCTTGGGCATTCTGTCCCAGGGGCGCTAGCGGGCCCTGAGCCTGCTGGGCTTAGCCCGACTGGAACGCTCGGCGCTTCGACTTGGTGCGATTCTGTCGTACTGCCTTAGGCACGTCATCAAAGTGTATTATGAGTTTAAGCACAAAAAGACTGTTAAGGTGTTCATGTTGATGATGTTGTAATTTTTTTCTCACAATAAACAGAATTAAAATAGTGCAAAACTAATGGCTTTGTTTTAATTTCCCCTGATGGGTTTACCCTTTTTATTTGCAGTTTTTTTCTACCAAGGAGAATGAATACAATGACCTTGCAACCATTTTTTTTAATACTCAAGTCAGTATTTGTTTTTTCTTGTTTTTATAAGTTACTCATGTGTTACCTAACCTCATCCCTTAGGCTTTATTTCTTCTTCTTCCTCTTTATAATTACATAATATATGGAGTGGAGTTTAAAACTGTTCATACAATTAAAAAATTCATTCCATCCTTATTCCATGAAACCAAACATTGTGTTTGCTTTTGATTTTTTCATGTAATGATTGATTGTTTATTTGTAAACTTGATAGGTTTGTTACTTCACTCGTGTGGTGAAAGTTGTTGATGTAGCCGTTATTCTGAGGACTAACTGTCACAATGGCTTCCCTGTATGTCTATCAATTTCCATTTCCTCTTCCTTTAAATAAAAAAAGTTAAAAGTTACATCTCTACAATAACAATACATGACATTTAGGTTGTGGATTAGGAGCCATGGTCCCCTGGCTTCGTAAGAAGATCGTTGATCCTTTCGTTAAAATCCTTCGCAGGTAAAAAACCACTCATGTTTCCTGACAATCTTTCATTAATTTCTTTTTTCAATTTTACATGTTTAAGTGCCAAATTGAAGAAATGTTATTATTTTATTTTCCTGTGAACTGTTCTTCCATAACATAAGATTCCTTTTGTTCAGAAAGCTAACTCGTAACAATGAGTGTTTGAATTCTCCCTAATTTTACACATTTTTTTCTCTGATTACAAGTTGACTGGCACTGATTTTCTTATGACACTTTGATTATAGGGGAGCAGAGCCTAATCATCTGGCATTCTCAACTGCCCTTGGCATTTCGTTAGGAGTGTTCCCAATTGTTGGTATACAATTTTGATTCAAATCCTTATTTATGCTTGAGAAAGAAAACTGCAATCTAGACTTATGTGCTCACATAGATCAACTCTATACAAGTCTTTATGCTTATTGAGATAAGAATGTTAACTCACTTCTACTAGCAATCTGACAAGGTCATGATAATTCATGTTAAAATATACAGGGTAACTTAGTTTTTAATCATCCATTGTGCTGCTTCAATTCTTCTTATAACCGATGAACTAAAGACAAAAACTCATGTTTCTTAATCAAAGAAATTAAAACATGCAATTTCAATCCATTTTGAAAATATGTTCTGTTTGGTTTCAAAAAAAGTTCTCAAATTTGATTCAAATATGGCATAAGACATAAACAATAAAATCTTAAACCATAAACATTTGTTTTGTTAGCAGTAGCAGGCAGGCTGAAGAAGTTTATATGTTTGTGATGCAGTCACTTGTTGGTAGTTCTGCAGTCGAAAGCAGATTTTCAGCATAGCCCTCTTGCAGTTGATATGAAAAGCCAATCTATACCCATCAGGTAGGTATGTAACTACTTCATTGGACATTCTAATCTTTTAGGCTGAGAGGGCATTATTTCATTTATAAGTCTTTTGCATAGATAGACAATTAATATGAATCTGATGAATGTCTGATTTGCAATTTGCAGGCACGGTCTTAGCGACTTTGTGAAGCCTGTTTCTATTAAAGGACTATCAATATCTGATATCCATCTAAGTCCAGATGATTTGGAAATGTACATAGATCTAGTCCCCCTTTGTCAACCCATCTCCTTATGTTGTCCCTAAAGATATGTCTTTAACCAAGGTATCTCCTTTTTCTTTTTCTCTTTCTATTATACCATTTCTTATTAAGGCATCAAATATTTACTCAGTCAGTTATAGCAATGAAAATTGTTTTGTATTTGGTAATAGGAAGAATATCTAGTTTTGGTTGGTTTACAGTTTACAGTTGTTATTGGTGCAGGTGTATAATTTATTCCGTCAGTTAGGATTGAGGCATCATGTGAATCACAATTAAAAATGGAGTGGTAGTGAGACAATAGGATTTCCCTGGAGCAAACATTGAAGAATTATTGGTTGAAATGACATATGGAATGAGAAGAAAAAGAAAGGTAAGCCCCATAAATTCATGTTATTTCAATTCCAATTTCTACAAATATACAAGCATACACAATCTAAGACCCATTATTAACGTTGTAGTATGTTGGTCATCATCAAATTTTGTAGTTGGATCTTCTGCCAACCAAATGAATGATAGATTCCAGTTCTTCTTCAATTCTAGTTCTTGCCAAAAACGTTGCTACTATTGAATACAAGGTAGGGGCATTTATGTCTTTTCACCAATCTTGCTGCATATTCTTAACTTATCTAATTTTGGCAGGTTGATCCTGCTACATGGCCAATAATGATCTTTAGGGTCTGCTAGAAGGATTGGAGATCGCAGTTAAGCTTCTATCTAAGACTTCATGCCAAGGACTTGATGAATTTAGGCTAGAAATGTTTTACTTGATTTGGACATGAACCCTAAGATATAATACTTTGGCATGGCTAGAAGCTTTGGAGGAAACGAGACTTAAACAAAGCAAAGACACAGATAGTTTTTGGCACATTGTAAGCTAGATAATGCAATTATATATAAATTCTGCTTCTCTTGAGTTCATTTTTTTATAACATTTACTTACTATTGGAATAATTATTTGTATTTGACATATTAGTGAAATGAACTATCTTTGTTATTTATGGTATTTTATTTTGTATTATGAGATTTTTAATGTGTTATTTAATTTGAAAATTAGTAAATCTATCAAAATATATAATTTTTAAAACACTTAACTTTATGACACACAAAAATGTGTGTCGTCTTTCTTAATAACAGGGGCTTTAATGATACGCAATGTGCATCGTAAGGTACGACACGCAAATGCGTGTCGTCTTCTTTATGACAAGGCCTTCCTTGACACTCATTGTGTGTCGTAAGAGTGCGTCGTAAATGCGTGTCGTAAATGCGCGTCGTAAATACGCGTCGTAAAGAGACGACGCGCAAAAGCGTGTCGTCTCTCATTATGATAGGGCCTTCCTTGACGCGCATTTGCGCGTTGTAAAAGGTTGTTTTTCTAGTAGTGGTTATCCTCTACTACACTCTATCCTTTGGAAGATGTTCTTAGTTATGACAAGATTTCTCCAAATAAAAAAGCCTTAGTCATGAATATTTCAGCAAATTTTGATCCTCAAAGTTTTATTCAACCTACCAAATATCATCAATGGTATAAAGCAATGGATGAAGAACTAGTTGCAATGGAAGCAAACAACACTTGGACCATTATGCCCTTGCCTTCTGATAAACATACAATTGGATGCAGATGGGTATATAAATTGAAATATGGAAGTAATGGTCAAGTTGAAAGACATAAGCTCGATTGGTTGCCAAAGGCTTTAGCCAACAAGAAGAAGTGGATTTTTTTGACACATATACCCCTGTTGCTAAGTTAGTAACTGTCAAGATGCTCCTTGCTATTGTTGCTGCCAAGTCATGGAATTTAGTCTAATTAGATGCCACTAATGCTTTCCTCAATAGAGATAAAAAAAAAGAAGAAGTTTTCATTGAAATACCACCTGGTTTCAAAATTCAGAAGGAAAAATATACTAGAAATGTTTCTTTGGCATGTAAACTACACAAATCCATATATGGTCTTAGATAAGCTTCAAGACAATGGTTTGAGAATTTATTTTCATTCAGGTTATTTATGGGCTTACTCAATCAAAGTCAGATTATTGTTTGTTTTTCAAAGGATCAGGATCCACTTATGTTGCTCTTTTAGTATATGTAGATGATATCTTGATTACTGGATCATCTAATACATAAATAAATTTTCTTAAGTAGAAACTAAGTGAAAAACTTAAGCTCAAAGATTTGGGTTCTCTGGGATATTTCTTAGGATTAGACGTGGCTAAATCCAATGAAGGAATCTTTTTTTCACAAAGAAATTATACACTCCAATTGACTGATAATTTGGGTTTCTTAGCAACTAAACTTGTTTCTACTTATATGGATCCTAGAAATAATCTGCAAAGTGATAAAGGTGATATTTTTTATGATCATGCACGATATAAAAGATTAGTGGGTCGATTATTATACTTAAACATAACAAGACCAGACATTTCTTTTTCAGTTTAGAAATTGTCTTAGTTTATGTCTTGTCCCAGAGTTCCTCATTATCAAGCTGCATGTTATCTGGTGAAGTATTTGAAACAAAATCTTGGTCAAGGAATTTTCTTATCTTCTAAATCCAACTTGAAATTAAGGGCTTTTTGTGATGCAGATTGGGGTAAATGTTTAGATTTAAGAATAGCTATTACTGGATTTCGCATATTTCTTAGTGATTCTTTAGTCTCGTGTAAATCTTAGAAACAAACTACTATATCTCGTTCTTCAGCTGAAACAGAGTATAGGGTTATTGCTTCTACTTCTTGTGAGATAATATGGTTGATACAGTTGTTACAAGAATTTGATATTGATAATAAAGAAGCAACATTATTATTCTGTGATAACATCTGAACCTGAGCCTAGACGTATTAGAGTAACTGCTTAGATGGTAGTTGGTGGTATTGAGGAGATTCACTTTCACACATCTTCTCACACTGTATATCTGGAGAACTTTAAAGAGTATCTTGAATGTATGGAAGAAAATGTATGTATCCTTATTGAGACAACATAAGCACGGGTCAAAAAACTTCATGTCAATATTGAAGACTTTGAAGGCACAACTGCTTATATCAAAGGACAAGTTCCTCGCAACATGCGGAGAATCGAAACTCTAGATCAGAAAATTCACAACACTACTGAAGATTGTCTATCTCCGATGCATCAGAAGATAGATAACTTTATCCAGTCTAGATTTTGTCTATGAATCCAAGTTAGATTATATGCAGAATCATGTCACTGCTCAAGAGCAGTACATCTACACTCTTGAGAAGTCCATTGCAGAACTATTTAAGGCTTTCGCGTCATCCTCCACCTCTCCCTTTCGAGCATTTAGTGAGAAAGCTCAACTTCAATTGGATTCGTTACTACTGGACATTACAAATCTCTCAAAATCCAATACCCAGAAAGACAATGGCTCAGCAGGTGACATATCTTCCCTTCATAAAACTATTTAGTTGCTAGTCAATGAAGTCAAGGCTATCAAGACACAATCGTCCTCTTCTTATCTATGTGCTCTTTAACAAAAGGTTGCATCGACTGGTTCGAAATTTGACTTGATCTTAGCAAAGCTATCTGGTTCAAACGATAGGACACCTGAACCAGAGGGGGGAAAGGTCAACAAGACCAGATCAAGTCAGTAGCCGGCCATACATCACATTCCAGACTCACCAAATGAGTTTGAGAAAAGGATACAAGAGAAATTAGAGTCACTCAATGTAACGCCAGTTTTTCGGGGCTAAGCATTAGTAGATGATATAATAGTCTAGGTTAACCATTGTAACTTATTTTAAAGTAATAAAGATGAATTAATTGAGTATTATGTGACTTATGTGAATTTATGTGCTTTATACTTAATTATAAAAATATAATATATATAAAGGATAAAACTAAGCGTTAAAATTAAAGTGTGAGATAAACCCAATATCGATACATGAAGTGATAGTGGTCGTGACAAGGATTACGGACATATAAAGAATGCTGAAATCCGAGCTATAACGAAGAGGTTATGACCTGTCGAAGTTTCGCGACACAACCGGCACGACATTGCGCGACGTAAATAGTGAATTTACGATATAACGATTTTTAGCCTTAGCAATATAAACGAAAGTCATAGTGACCGTTAAACCGAGAGCGTACATAAAAAGAATGCCCAAATCTTACTTCGTATGAGGAAGTTATGATTTTTCTAAGTTTCGGATCAGCAGTACACAACCTGAAATCCGAATATTAGATCAAGAGTTTTTTGGTCGACACAGCCTAAACGAAATCAAAGATCTCGTTAATAGTAGCGTAACGATAAAAAGGCAGACGAAAAAGGATATCGGATGAAGAAGTTATGGATTTTTAACGGACTAATCATGTCCCGGACTGTTAACAATATAACTATAAAAATAAAGTCAAAATTATCTGACGGAATCTAAACGAAAGTTGTAGAATACGATCCCACCTACACATGGATATAAATAACGTCGAAAACGGAGCTCGTATGCGAAAGTTATGAATTTTTGAAGTCGAGACTCAGATTTGCGAAACTGATGCGAAATTGATGATGTGGCCGAATCCTAACTGTGACAACCCGATATTTCAAGTCAATGTAATAACTTAAGTCAAGTATTGCAATCTACTTTTGATATAATAAAAATAGCGTCAAAAATAAAATGTTCCAAAGTCTCAATTGGGTTGCATAAAGTAATAAATATCGTAACAAGATTTTCAAAAATGTAAAGAACACAAAAATCCGAGTTTTAACGAAGAAGTTATGATCAATCGAAAATCCGCAACAAAACCGGTAAAACACTATTAAAGCGTAAAACGCAAAATTTCAATAAAATACTTTTTAGCCTTAAGTATCTAAACGAATGTTGTAGATATCATTAAACCATGAACGTACATAAAAAGAATGTCCAAATCTGACTTCATCTGAGGAAGTTAGGATTTTTCTAAGTTTCAGAATAGCGGTAGACAGCTACAAACTCGAAATAGAGATCGAGTGATATTTAGCCAACACAACCTAAACGAGAGTTGAAGATCTCGACAATAGTAGTACAACGGTAAAAGACAGACAAAAACGGACATCGGATGAAGAAGTTATGTATTTTTAACGGTCTTTTCCTGTACCGGCCTAGTAAAAAATATATAATTAAAAATAAATTCAAAATTTGCCAACAAAGTCTAAATGAAAGTTGTAGATTATATTCTCACCTACGCGTGGGTATAAAAAACGTCAAAAATGGAGCTCGTATGCGAAAGTTACGCATTTTAGAAGATCGGGGCACACAAACCGAGGGGGTACGCTATAGCGTACGAAGGTACGCACAGCGTACCCGATGCAAGGCCGCGGATTGACCACGTCTCCCCTATGCACTCTAGCCCGTCCCATCCGAAGTCCGGCGTCTGAGAGGGGCATCATCGCTGACGTACGCCTAGCGTACACGTGTACGCCCAGCGTACGAGGGCCAGATTCCCCTCCTATAAATAGGATGCGAGGGTTCCGGCTATTCTTGCCAATTTACAACCTTTCTCCCATATTTTCTCACTCTCGAGCCTCCCAAAACTATACCGACGCCCCGGTTACGTATCCAAGCTACCACGAAGGTCCACAGGGCCAGAAATCCCGAGAAATTTCCCACTTCCCGGTCGAAGTGCTGCCCGAGAAAAATCTCGTTTTCTTCAAATCATCACACTTACCAGGTGAGTTCATACCCCTATATTTTCACATTTTTACTATATTTTAGGGGGAGAAATACAAGTGAAACGCAACAAAAACTTATGTTAAAATGCAAATCATTACATACAATTTTCAAATACTTATTCTACATTTTGTGTATAAATGTTAAATACATAAAATAACATTAATACAAATGTTATACTTTACATGCAAAGTTAGTAACACATTAAGGTTTATCATGCAAATGAAATACATTTTTGGAAAACTATAATAGGTATAGTTTATGAGATATTCATGATATTTTACACTCTATAAACACTATAGGAAGGAAATACTTACACTTACAAGAACAATGGACTCTTCATATGTAAATCTATTTGATACAAACTTTGTGAGACATTTGACTTCACGTACTTTCACGTACGCATTTTAAGTCCTGTATTATATACCATAATCTATTGTAGGGAGAGCGTGATACTTGTGTATAGATCTATACAAGATTGACAATCCCGCACCTAAACTGTTAGCTACAGTTGGACCGGCAGGTCTGGGGTGACAAATGTCATATCATTCCAACGCCTGAAGAACATTGTTACAGGCAGTCCGGGTCAATAGTACAGTTATAAAACTCACATGAAGTATTAAAACATTTGATTTACGGGGCTATTAAACGCCTTAGTAGTTATATATACATATATAAATCTACTTACACTATTCTAGGTATGGAAAGTACTTATGCATTTCAGGTTTTTTGAACTTTTAAAACTATTATTCATTTATGGAAAATATTGGATTTTCTAGAAAAAAAAAAAAAAAAAAAAAAAAAAAAAACTCAGTTACTTTATACAAAAAGGCATACAATTCTTATACAAAAACGCTTATGAACTCACCAACTTAATTGTTGACACTTTTTCAAAACTACTTGTATTTCTCAGGAATTCAGTAATACAGGTAAACACCAGCTTTTGGGGAAGGGACGCTAAGGCGTCAATTTCAAACTCATTTTATCATCATAATGTAATTTCTTTTGAAACATGTAATACAATCAACAATGTAACTTTTTAAATTATATTTATGATGGTTGTGTTTGCTTTCTTTACTATATATTCAACTGTTATGATACTACATGAAGTCATCCGCCTTCGAATGATTCTGTCGTTCTGGTTTGGGGGTGTGACACTAACTACTGCTTGCTGATCACGGTGATCGCTTCGGATCTTGAAACGTTGCACCTTGGACGCCCAACGTAGCCGAGGAACGCCCTGCGTCCGATCTCGGTTAAGCCCAGTGTAACGTCCCAAAATTCAAGACTAAAAATTTCTTTTATAAAACGTTACTTAAAACATAATTATCAATCCATAACATAGCCAGAGTATTAATTTCCAAAACACATGTTCATAATCAGAGTAAAACATTCCCAGGCTGTCTAATCTATGGTGTGTGCCATGCGATCACCCCGAGCTCCTCCCTCCGCTACCGGAAGTGCCTGAAACCAAAACTGAAAACCATAAGCACGAAGCTTAGTGAGTTCCCCAACCTACCACATACCATGCATAACCACATACTGCACATACTGGGCCACGCCCGCTATTCTGGGCCTCGCCCCCTACCTCGGGCCTCGCCCGCTACAACGGTCCCGCCGCTCCAGACCCCGCCTGGCTTCGAGCCCCGCTTGTACACATATCTATTTCACTTAGGCCTCGCCTGCCACAGGGCCTCGCCCGCTAACATATAATAGCACATAAACATATCACAACACATAAGCTAAACATATACTAATGGATCCTGTCCTAAGGCCTCGCCTATCCTAGGCCTCGCCCTTGTCCTGCTACTGATGAGTCATGGAACCCCGTCCCTGCTCCTACTGGTAGTGAGATTCGGGACCAGCACACACTCACTCTTTCCCTAACTTGGGCCTCGACCCTGATCTGCTACTAATGAGATGTGGAACACCATCCACACTCTGCTATTGGTGAGATACGGGAATGAACAGGCCTGAAGAAGATGGCGGCGGCTGGGAAAGGATGTGCTATGGTTTCAGGTGCTAACCTTAACGCCTCGTTCCCGAGTTTAACAAAAGAAAAGAAGAGAAGAGAAAAGAAAGTCACGAGAGAAAAGAAGAGAAAGGAAAGGAAAACAAAATTTTCTTTTGTGTTCCCGAGTTGGAGAGAAGTGGAAAAAAAATGAATCATTTTGTTCTTTCTTTCCAAATCCTCCCAAATCGGACGGAAAGTTATGAGGGATAGTAATCCTCCCATTTCCCTCCACTTCCTTCCAATTCTCTCCTTTAGTGAAACCCGGGAACACCAATTTTTTCTATTTTCTTCTCATTTCCATCCATTTCCTTTCATTTCTCTCGTTAAGTTGAACTCGGGAACGAGGTGTAAGACGGGAAAGGAAGGTCACCGGGTATATCCCGTGATCTTTCAAACTTTAATTCGTTTATCCATTATCAATCCCTCCCCATAATATTTGTTTTTAATTTAAATCCAAAACTTACACTTTAGCCCCTGCCTTCATAAAATCTTTTCAACTTTAAGATTTTATTTCAATTTAAATCTAGAATTTACCAAACCACCATCAACCTCCAAAAATTCTTTATAGACTAATCCGGAAATTACATTTTAACCCCCAACAATAACGCCTTGCTAACTTATTCAGCATTTAGGGCTACTATTCATTTATTAATTTTATCTATTTATTTATTTAATAAACGGGATGTTAAAGTTTGACAAAACGTTCTGTTTTTTACAGAAAGTCTCGTTTGGCACTACAACTTCTAGCGTATAGTTTAAACAAAATGCTTCAAATCCAAATGCTACTTCACGTAGCGTTTAACAAACCGCTACGGCGTTACCAGCTACAAACTATCTGCTACCAACTAGTTTTGCCAAAAAAAACCCTAAGTTTAGAGACGAAAATTACAACTAAACCTTAAGTCAAATATTCTTTGGAAGTTGAAACTTTAAACATTAGCCAATTAAAGAAAACGTATTGCAAACAACGTGACATTTTTCAAATTTTACGGTTTCTTAAAAATTATAATCATTTAAATAAAACATGATAAAGGAAGAAATGGGTCGGATTGAATCCTTTTATTATAATGTTTGGCTTCATGTATAACTGTATATAAATGTACATCCTTACCATCAATTTAAGATTTAGAAACCCACGAGAAACACAAAAGGGTTTAAAGGAAAAGGAAAGAAAAAGCAGCACTTGAAGATATGCATTAGGAAAAAGTGATTTCCAACTTTCATTTGAATTAACAAACTTACTGTATTTGGCAAGGCAAACACATGTGGACTCTGACAAAATTTTGTACAACAAATATTCAAATTAGCAATTATTTTAACAATCGTATATGAATTAAGTATGACCATATCATAGAAAGTATATAAAAACTATTTACACGATAAATGTGGCTGTTTAAACCATTATATTAATAATCAAGACCCCTTATAAATACTACTCGATATAATACCCTTGAGACAAAAAATGGCTACCCCATCTTCTTATTCTTTCCCAATGAGACTACCTCCACTGATTTCTTCTTCTTCTTCTTCTTCTTTAGCAACCTCCATGAAATTCAAAACCCTGGTTCACAACTTCATCTTCTCCCACCTATGTCGGTTCACTCGGACCTACACCAAGGCTAAATCCATTGTCATTAACCTCTTCAAAGAAACTCATCTGAACAATATCAAATTCTTGGATCCCTTCATCTTAAAAAGAAACAAAACCAAAAACAAAAACAAGGTTTATTTTGGATCATTTAGGTTGCATTACAACTGGTGTTCATCTCATGTAGTCCCAGTGACATCACTCGAGATGCAAGATGCGTTTAACAACCATGTTTATTATGATTCCACATGGCGCTCCTATGTTGATCATGAGATGGTGTTAGAGTCACAGCTTACAGGGTACCTCCATTGGCTCGAAGAGAAGAACAAAGGTGATGGTGGTTGTGATCAGATTAATGAGATCGATCGTCTTGCTGATAAATTCATAGCAAATGGCCACGAGAAGTTTATGTTGGAAAAGCAGGAATCATACAGGAGATTTCAAGAAATGATGGCGAGAAGTGTGTGAATTACTCAAAGGTTTGTGTTGGTCGCTTTATAATAGGTTCGTTTTGTTTTTGTTATTACTTATGAGTGTTTGGTGGCATAACAATCAAAGGAATTTATGGTTTTGGAAAAGTTGGTTTGATTCATGATTGGATTTTAGAGGGACTTGTTTGGGAATTATCAATTACTTGTATTTTGAATGTTTATAAGTTGGACAGATTTGATTGTATAGTCATTTTCCTTCAAATTTCCGATGTTGGCAACTTTTGGAAACTTTATGATGCAATGTTAGAGAAAAAGAAACTGTCGGGAAACAAATAAAAAAGTACAAGAAATGTTTTCTCTTTCACATTATGGATTCTTATATATTACATTGAACAAAGTTCATATAACGATCAAATTTAGAAATTAAAAGAAATAACAAAAATAATATATCCTCAGTTCATGAAAACAAATCTAAAATGGAAAAAGTATTTAATAAAATGCAGTTACATAATTGAGAAGTGTGTTAGATTAATTGATTTATTTGATTAAACAAAGATATAAATTTCATTTTGCACATGTTGCATTGTGGTTAGTTGGATCTATTTATGAACATGGACAACATGCAAGTATATATAACACTAATCTCTCACACACACACACACACACACACACACACACACACACATATATATATATATATATATATATATATAGTGTTAGGTTCAAATGAGGATTAACATTTATTGTGCGGATGTGTTGACAGTTTATTCAGTGAGAATAACTAAGAAAGTATGTTGTTTGGTAATTTGAATGTGTTCAACCATACATAACTATTGTCATTATCTCACATTCTCATTTATTAAATCGTCTATAAGAGTATTATAAACTTTTTTTATGATTCTCATTCTGTCAGAATGTTGTCAGAATGCATTGTTCATAATCGTATACTGTAAGAATGAAAATGAGTGAAAAACGATGTGTAAGAACAAAAAATAAATAAGAACTAATAAGAATGCATGATAATGACGATAGTTATCTAAGGTTGAACGTATTCACATTACTAATCAATATATTCTCTTAGTCATTCCCATAAAATAACATTGTCCATACACGTCCGCACAATAGATGTTCATCCACATTTGAACATAGCCTATATATATATATATATATATATATATATATATATATATATATATATATATATATATATATATATATATATTGTAACACCATGTTTCGATAAGTGTCTTATTTTGGGATTATGGGCAATAAATGGATCAAGTAAAGGCCTTGAGCTTTAAGGAAATAGGGTTTAGACCCTATTGGAGTTGATAATATCGGTTATATGATCTAAGCCCTTGGTTTGTGCTTTGGAGCCAAAGGGTAAAATGGGAAAAGTTATATATTAGGCTTCTTGCATGGATTATGGTTTTTAGTTCGGCATGTGTTAAGCCAAAATTAACTAGATAGAAGTGTGGGGCTCGTCAATACATTTCCGTGGATATAAAGATCGCCTAAAATAGAGTTGAAACGAAGAATTTATGGTTATTTGAAGTTGAGGTGGATTTGGGTGAAAAGTCATGGCCATGGCGTGGGGATCAGTCAGGCCTAAGCCCATGATACTTTTAGGGTTTTCAACGTATTTAAGCTTAATGCTCCGCATTTTAGGGCATTTTATCAGCCTCCATCATCTGTAGAACCTTTTGGGAGAAACCCTAGCCACCATATTAAAGATTTGAGCTTTTCCCATCCTCTCTCTCCTCTTTTGGATGGTTTTATGTTATTTTGATGAAATAAGAAGATCAAGAAGGTTATCTTAGTTGCAAGGATTGATGCGTCAAGTTTGGATCCATCAAAGGCACCACATTTTTGGATCATTGTGAGTATAAAGTTTCGATCTTGCTATCTAATTCATTAGATCTTGTAATTTGGGGGTTTTTTTGGCACTTTTGGTCCATTTTATGGGTGATCTTGGAGTTGAGTGGTGTGACAACTAGAAAATTTTGGAACAAGCAAGGTCTAAGGTGTATCTATGTATAATGTAAAACCACATCACAATTTTGTTGCAATAAAACTTTGAAAGCCAAAAGGACATTATTTGTATAGGTAAATATATATGCTTGAAAATCATACTTGTAAGGAGCCTTTGAAAGTCAACAACTTATAACAAGTCAAGCCAAGTCAGATAGTTTGGATTTTATGCATGATTTATGCCATGCCTTTGGGATTAGGTTTTGGGGACCCAAGAACATGAGATTTCGGTGGTGATGGGCCAAAATCACATGCCTATGCCGAAATCACCCCTAGGCCGAAATCACACCAAGACCAAAAGCACTTGGATCGAAATCTCACTCACAATTCAAAAGTGATACAAATTCCTGACATCCACCTAGTAGCAGTAGAAGATGACATACCCGCAACATCTGGAGGAATCTTGATCCCCTTGTCCATAGATACTTCGACCCTCCTAAGATCATGGTGTAATTCTCCCTTCCGACCTCGATGATAGGAACTAACAATAGGATCCTCCTTCCTGAAGGATTCTAAGGATCCACAGGCTTTGGGCTCTGGGTAAGCCCCTAACTGCCCCACGACTATTTTCGGCCCGATAGGACCCGAGATGACTATCGAAGGCTCCAAAATCCCTTCCTTGGATGAATGAAAGACCACCGAGGTCCATTCCCAAAACTCCGCGAGTAATCTCTGATGAGATGAACTTCTGCGATTGTGCATCGACTGGCCCAGGCCCTGCTCCTGAGCCAGAACTAGAATCTTTGAGTGCTCAACACCATACCGAACTAACCTACAAGGGATCCGAATATACTCAAGAATCCTTATCCCACAGGCTTCCTGGATTCTCTAAGACTCTCCCCCGATTCGAGTATGGATCCCGTGCTTTCAGTAGTATGGGCCCAATACTACCTTCCACACGTATCCATACTTTCCTCCAGAATCATACCAAATCCTCCAAGTCGCCCTCTTAAACTAATACCCTGAATGTTCACTAACAGCACAACCAAATCCATTAAATCATTTCCTAGGCTTTCCTAAGTTCTTGACCTCATGTAGCCCTTAACTGCCGAAAGAATCCTACCGGTGTCAACTAGCTACCTCATGGATATAATCACATGCAACAGAAATCAGATAATCCTTCGAGTAAAAGACTCAATCCTAGAACAGTTGGACTTAGGCAAGAGCTGCGCAATAGGGCCAAGCCCTTCACTCTGAGATTATTCAACATGTGCCCCATGTGACTTTGCATATCCACTTAGTAGTCACTTCACATCACCAAGAGCCCCACAGAGCACAAAGCAAGAAGCATTTAGACAATGGGGAAAACCTAACCAGCATATCAATATTCATAACATTCTATCCTTTAATCAAGAATCTGTACTAGCATGTAATTCAAAGGCTCATATAATCAGGCATAACCTAAACATGTCATCCTATCACTGACTGATCAGTACTAGCATGCAGGTCTACAAGCTCATACAGTAGGCATACAAGGCATCATTTCTAGATCCTTATCCCTAATCTAGCATGCAGTTCTCATAATCATATCATATCATAACATAACATGTATGGGTATCTTGGGGAAAACTTACTTGAGCTCGGTTGATTGCACACATCACACACCTTGTTCTTTTCAAAGTTCTTTTCTATTTTCAAAATTCTTTTTATAAAAATGATTTTCTTTTGAAAATTCTCATACCAAGTCCTCAGTTTGAGTCCAGACACACCCAAGAGTGTGCCCGAATCCCTCAAGCTAACGCTCTGATACCAACTTGTAACATCCCAAAATTCAAGACCCAAAATTTCATTTTTATGTTTAATAATTCATAAAACCAACACTAATAAAACATCCATAATAACATCCCATGTTAAAACCCAAGTGTCAATAATCAAAACATGTTATCATAAAACCAATATCATAGTATAATCCCAAAGATCTCATGTGCCGAAAATCATAATGTGATGCGCTGCGATCATGTCGGCTCCTTTCTTTTGAAAATGAAGTACCTGAAATCAAAGCTGTAAACCGTAAGCACGAAGCTTAGTGAGTTCCCCAATAATACCACACACCATACAATAACATACTGTAAGGCATACCGGGGTGCTCGACCTACCCCTGTCAGGCATATCTAGGTGCCTGACCTACCCTGCTAAGCATACTAGGGTGCTCAACCTACCCCTGTTAGGCATATCGAGGTGCCCGACCTACCCCTGTCAGACATACCGGGGTCCCCACCTACCTCTATCAGGCATATCCGGGTGCCCGACCTACCCTCTGGTTTATCTCAACCGATCTCGGGGACTATTTCACCCCTACCACTACCACATAATAACATATCATGAACATACTACTAGGCATGCATGGGTACTGTCTACCCCCTTCGGTATCTTTCAACCGGTTGACGGGGACTATTTCACCCCTACTACTACAAACACATATATCATAGCGTCCTAGCACATAAAGCATATCAGATAGTGGCAAACCAAACAATTATCATAAAGATAATCATCTAAAAAATAATCAACTATTGGTGGGACGACATTGGTGCCTTAGACCCACCTCTATTGGAAGGTAACTCACCTCGCAGTGTCGCACTACTGAAGTCCCGCGGACAAAGCTCTAGCTGCTGGATGACAGATTCTCGAATTGTCAACATCAAAATAGCACTCAATTAATAATTGGGTTCCAACACATATCCATAAGTCCATGCTTGGGGTAAACGACTACTTTACCCCCATCTTAGCTTGATTCAAAGTCAAGGCCCCATCCAAAGTCCTAAAAGCCAAACTATGAATCAAGGCCCAACATGTGGCCCAATTTTCCAAATTAGGCCCAAACCGCTACATGGTCTTACCCTAAGGCCCAACCATTTCTTCCAATCCAAACATTTGACATTCCAATGGTCCAACCTCTCATGATATTTAAAGCCCAGTTATGGCCCATCTATGGCCCAATTTTCTAAATTGGGACCAAACCATCACATGGGCCTTACCCTAAAGGCCATCCAAATATTCTAGTCCATATGCTTGTTCTTGGATGACCCATCAATATCCCAATAGGAAGGCCCACACAAAATTAGGGTTTTCACATAAAATGACGATTAGGGTTAAGTGTTTCTCACTTACCCATTAACGACTTAATCCATTAAGTCCATTACTCTACTAGATAAATCATATGGTGTGATCGGGTGTAATTCACAATTCAATTCCAATGGCCCAAAACGCGGGTCCAGATAAGTCGAAACCAATAAATCCAAAATTTGGGTTTTCTAAACCCAAATTAGGGTTTCCAACCCAATTGCGATCTAATTAGCCCATTTGTTAAGTTTTTAGGTTAATTAATTATTAATTAAGTTGGGCACTACCCACTACAACCTCGGGTAGTGGTGGTCAATGGCCGCTCACGGCGGCGGCCACCACCTCACGGTGGTGGTGATGGATTTTCCTTAATTATTCCGATCGAAATACAATGTTACAATGCAAAATCCAAATAAATTCACACACATAAATAATACATACACGCACACCCAGCCACCCTTGTGGCGGCAGGCGGTGGTTGGAGGTGGCACCCACCACCTCATCGTGGTGGTGGTGGGTTTTCTCATGAAATCCGGCCAAGCAACATCCAAACACCACTTCAACTGAAATTGACATACACAACACCATTTCACACACACATACACACACAACCACCTTGCTCGGTGGCTGGTGGCGGCAGAAAGCTGCAACCACCGGGAGGCCATGGTGGTTACCTTTATAGTTTCCGACCAAGAAACGACCACACAACGAATCGATAACATCAGAAAATACGCATACATGTAACAACGTAAATTTTCAAAAAAAATCATTTTTAAATCACACTTTCATTCATAAAATATCATAGTAATCCAATGTATCATATGTTATCACAATAAACAAATCCCAAGATCTCAACTACATAAATCCTCTCAGTGTGTACAGATCATGTCGGCGCCTTCCCACGGTCCTCACTAGTACCTAAAACACATAACACAACAACTGTAAGCAAAAATTCTTAGTGAGTTCCCCAAACTACCATATACAACACATACACCTTTCTAGGCCATAACTCTATAGGATCTTCCGATCCATGTGTCTCAGCGGACTTCCGTCTCGAATCCCGGTAGACCTTCCGGTCCTACCAGTATCGACCTTCCGGTCCGTAACCTCCTGAAGGCTAAAAGACCTCCCGATATGCTACCTTGCCCACCCTCGCAGTCACCCTAAACGGTCCAATATACCGGGGCCCCAACTTGCCCCTCTTCATGAATCGAATCACTCCTTTCCAAAGAGACACCTTCAGGAGTACGAAGTCTCCCACCTGGAACTCAAGCTCGGAACGTCGCCTATCCACATAACTCTTTTGGTGACTCTGAGCCATCAACAACCTCTGTCTAACCTGCTGTATCTGCTTGTTCGTCTAAATCACTATCTTAGTGCTGCCCATCACGCGCTGCCATACCTCTCCCCAACAAATGGGAGTCCGACATCTCCTCCCGTACAACAACTCGTAGGGAGGCATATAATTACTCGAATGGTGGCTGTTGTTATAAGAAAACTCAGCCAATGGCAGATACGTGTCCCAACTTCCCCCGAACTCCAACACACATGCTCGGAGCATGTCCTCGAGCGTCTGAATCGTCCGCTCGCTCTGTCCATCCGTCTGTGGGTGGTAAGCGGTACTGAAATGCAGCCTCGTACCCAACTCCTCATGAAACTTCTTCCAAAACCTGGAAGTGAAATGTACATCTCGGTCTGACACAATCGAGATCAGTACTCCATACCGTGATACCACCTCCCTCACATACAACTCTGCCAATCTCTCTGCAGAAGAGCTCTCACTGATAGCAAGGAAGTGAGCGCTCTTCGTCAGCCGGTCGACAATCACCCAAATTGCATCGGCACCCCTCAAGTAGCTGCAACTTGCCGTGCGGACGCCGGTGCTCAGCCTTAACCCTGCGACAGGTCAAGCACCTCTCAACAAACCATGCTACATCCCTCTTCATATAGGGTCACCATTAATCTTTCTTCAGATCCAAATACATCTTAGTGGCCCCGGGATGGATCGAGAACCTCAATCGGTGAGCCTCCTCCATCAAATTGATGCGCGCCCCGCCTGCATACGGCACCCAAATCCAACTCTGAAAGGTCATAAGCCCATGGCTATCGGTAATGAACTCAGGTACCTGTCCAATCACCCGTTCTCTCTTGCAGTTCTCCAGTCTCACAGCCTCTGCCTGGGCCTCCCGAATGGTGTCCAACACCAGAGTTATCACTGTCAGTCGCATACAAATGTCTTGAATCGGGGCACTCTCCGCCCTACAGCTCAGGGCATCAGCTACAACATTAGCTTTGCCCGGGTGGTACAGGATCTCACAATCGTAATCCTTTACCACGTCCAACCATCTCCTCTGGCGCATACTCAGGTTGGGTTGATCCATCAAATACTTCAAGCTCTTGTGGTTCGTGTATATGGTACACCGAACCCTATACAAATAGTGACGCCAGATCTTGAGAGTGAACACCACTGCCCCCAATTCCATATCGTGGGTGGGATACCTCGTCTCATGAGGCTTCAACTGCCTCGATGCATACGCTATCACATGACCCCTCTGCATAAGTACTGCACCAAACCTCGATATCGATGCGTCACAATACACCATAAAATCCTCCATCCCTTCCGGGAGGGCTAACACCAGGGCTTCGCATAATCTTTTGCGAAGTGTCTCAAACGAGGTCTGGTGCTCCAGACCCCACGAAAAATGCAACACCCTTCTAGGTCAACCTGGTGAGAGGCACGACGATCTTGGAGAAATCCCTGATAAATCTCCGATAATAGCCGGCCAGTCCTAGAAAACTCCTGATCTCAGTGGTTGATCTCAGCACCTCCCATCTCATAACTGCCTCAATCTTGGCCGGATCGACCAATATCCCATTCTGGTTAACGAGGTGCCCCAAGAACTGGACCTCTCGTAACCAAAAATCACACTTGGAGAATTTGGCGAAAAGCCTCTCTGACCTCAATACCCCGATAATCTCTCTCAGATGCTCCTCGTGCTGCTCTCTAGATCTCGAACACACCAAAATATCATCAATGAACACGATCACCGACCGATCCAGCATCGGTCTGCACACCCTGTTCATGAGATCCATGAACGTTGTCGGTGCATTGGTGAGCCCAAAAGGCATCACCACAAACTCGTAATGCCCATAACGAGTTCTGAATGCCGTCTTCTGGATATCTTCATCCCGTACTTTCATCTGATGATATCCCGACCTCAAGTCTATCTTGGAGAACCAAGACGCCCCTTGCAACTGATCGAATAGTTCATCGATCCTCGGTAAAGGATAACGGTTCTTGACCGTCAACTTGTTCAACTCCCGGTAATCAATGCACATCTGGTGTGAACCATCCTTTTTCTTGACAAAAAGGATCGGCGCTCCCCAAGGGGAACTACTCGGTCTAATAAACCCCTTCCCCAGCAGCTCCTGAAGCTGCGGGGATAACTCCTGGACCTCTGGCGGCGCAACGCGATAAGGCGCCTTGGCGATAGGCGCTGCCCCCGGATCCAAATCGATACGGAACTCTACCTGCCTCTCGGGAGGCACACCCAGCAGCTCCTAGGGAAAAACATCCGGGAACTCACGCACTACCCGCATATCATCAACAGAACTAGGCCTCTCCACTGCTACTCGTGTGTCCATCACGTATGCCACAAACCCATTACAACCCTACTGTAAACTCTGTCTTGCTCTGGCAGCCGAACAAAACACTGACCCACATCGGGTACCCTCGTCGTACACCGTAAGTACTTCCCCACTAGGGTCTCGTATCGTCACCAATTGATGCTCGCAATCTATAACAGCCCCAAAACGGCTCAACCAATCCATGACCACTATGACACACACATCCCCCATCGCAATTGGGACCAGATCTATCGGGAACTCAACACCGAAGATCTCGATTACACAACCTAGAATCATATCCGCAGCATACACCGCTCGTTCGTCAGCTATGGAAACCCGTAACGGTCGACTCAATGTCTCCTGCTGGATACTGATGTACTGACAAAATGCTAAAGACACAAATGACCAACTCGCACCCGAGTCGAATAACACCAAAGCAGGTACATAACTCACAAGAAAAGTACCTACGCATATCATAATATAAGCACAAGATCTCATAACTCAACATAAATAAATGAAAGAATACATACCAGCCACGACATCGGGCGCTACACGGACCTCCTCCGTTGTCAAATGGAAGGCTCTCCCGCGAGCCTTCGGTGCCTTGGCCTTCACCAGCCAAACCTCAGTAGCTCGCACGGCGGCAGGGGCCGATCCTTGTTGTGCTCCCTGTGATGTCCCTCGCAGCTGCGGACACTCGGCCTTCCGGTGGCCCGTCTGGTTGCAATGAAAGTAAACCATGAATCCCTTAGGGCAATCCTTGGCTATATGCCCCTCTTTGCCACATTTTTAGCAAGCACCCGATCGAAAAACCCCGTCATGTCCCTTGCCGCACTTTCCGCAAGTGCGGCCCTTCTGGCCTCCAGATCTAGAATCGGCGGGCTTTGCTTGCTTGGCTGTCGGCTGAGACTGTGCCGGCCGACGATCTATCCCCTGAGACTCGGCCTCCTCCCTGGCCTGAGTCTCCAACTCAATCTCCCTCTTCCGGGAATTTGCCTGAAGCTCAACAAATGTCCGGTAAGTCGAGTTCGATACGAACTCCCGAATATCCCTCCTTAACATGCTCAAATACTACCTCATGTGTGCCTGCTCGGTAGATACCTGCTCAAGGCAAAACATCGCCCTCTCATGAAACTTTTTGGTAATCACAGTAACAGAATCAGTACCCTGGTTGAGGGTCAAGAACTCCTGAACCAACCGTTCCCTCTCCATTGGGGGAACATACTCGTCTCTGAACATGATGGTGAACCTCTCCCAGGTCACCTCTGAAATCTCTGCAAGAGTGAAGCTCGACGTCACGAACTTCCACTAGTCCTTCGCTCCCAAGCGAAGCTGGTTCAGCGCGAACCATACCCTCAGAAGCTCCGGACATGAGCACGTGTAGAAGCATCCCTCGATATTAGAAATCCATCTCATCGCAGCGATCGGATCCTGCGTCCCATCAAACTCTGGTGGCTTCATGTTGCTGAACTCCCGAAAAACCAACGAGTCACCTCCCTGAGGCCTGACAGCAGCCACAGCTGCGGTAGTTGCAGCAGCCGCAGCCTCAGTCACTGTTGCGTACCGCTCATCAAAAGTCTCAATTAATGTGGTCTTGATAGAGCCAAACATCTCCAAAATCTCGGCTTGAATCGCCGTTGCCACCTCATCGTGGATCATCTTCTGAAGCTCATCATCACTCACGCCGCTCGTCTCAGGTCTGTGGCATGTCCCAACCATGAAGTCTCTGAAATACAACATAATAATATCAGAGATTCGCTCGAGCATACCTACACTCGATAACTCAACCCTACATGTTCCCTAGTACCCTAAGGATTCTTACTTAGAGTGCGCACTGCTCCGGTGTCTTTAGTAGTACGGGCCCTATACTACCGTCCACACCGCATCAGTATTCACCCTAAGTTTTCCTCCTTGGATCCCAGATCACAAGCACCCTACATCTCGCTGGCATAGGCTACCCTTCGGTAGACCTCTCATAAGCTCCTTACTGCTACCTACTCACTCTCAAGCATCACATAGCAGCAGAAATCTCCCTAGGCTAAGGCATCACAAATTAGGCCACTCTAGTCCTAATATTAATACCTAGCATACTCTGGCATGCATATCATAACATATCTCATAGCATATAATGTAAGGGTATTTTGGGAAATCACCGTTCGGGCGCTAGCTGATCGTCCACACTGCTCTGTTCTACTCGTCTCAAAACCTTTTACTCTTTTTAGAAAAAATTGTTTTATTGCGAAAAATTCCTCAAACCTTCAGTTTGAGTTCAGATACGCCCGAAGGTGCATCCGAATCCCTCAAACCAAGGCTTTAATACCAACTTGTAACAACGTAAATTTTCAAAACAATTTTTTCATTTTTAAATCATACTTTCATTCATAAAATATCATAGTAATCCAACGTATCACATGTTATCACAATAAACAAATCCCAAGATCTCAACTACATAAATCCTCTCAGTGTGTACAGATCATGCCGGCGCCTTCCCACGGTCCTCGCTAGTACCTGAAACACATAACATAACAACTGTAAGCATAAATGCTTAGTGAGTTCCCCAAAATACCATATACAACACATACGCCTTTCCAGGCCATAACTCTGTAAGATCTTCCGATCCATGTGTCTCAGGGGACTTCCGTCTCGAATCCCGGTAGACCTTCCGGTCCTACCAGTATCGACCTTCCGGTCCATAGCCTCCTAACCTTCTGGTCCATGTCATACATAACATACATAACACATACATATCACATAACAACATATATTACATACATTTCATAACATACAAGACCTTCCGGTCACACATGGGTACCACTCTAGGTACAGTATAGTGAGAAGACTCACCTTGGCTTTCTCGGATAATCTCGCACGCGTATATACTGATCTAGCCTCCGCCTATACACATAAACAATTATCTCAAATCAATCATGACTCTCCATGCTAGGCTAGTCTCTTCCATATCCTCTAAGAAGGCTAAAAGACCATTTTACCCTTCAAATGGTCCATAAGTCCAATTGCTGACCAAAGCCTAAAAGTCAACAAAAGTCAATGGTCAAACTTTGACCAGACTCGTCGAGTGCACACAGGCGACTCGGCGAGTCCATGCGGGTCCTCTGAGTCCTTCTAGTCTCTCTTGGCTCGTCGAGTCATCCTTCCACTCGACGGGTTCCTCCTGTCACGAATCGCGTGGCAACCCCGACTCGACTCGTCGAGTCCACTTATGAACTCGACGAGTTGCGTCCATGTTCATACTCAAATGACCTTTTAAGGTCAGATATGTTTCTCTAATCTATAGATCTGACCTTCTCAAGCATGATAATCACGTAAAGGTCGAATCTTGGTACACATGCAATACACCCAAAGCTTCTTTTGGTGAAATAACCTCTAAAATGGCCTCCTAGGCTCATAAATCAAAAGGTATGGCATAAACCAGAGTGGTAAGGACTGTCTGGACCTCTTAAGGTCCATATCTATAAACCAACTCGCCTTGGGACCTCACATACTCAAGATTCAACTAAAAGAGGCATAAAGAAAACTCTAGATTTCACTAGAATCATAATAAACATGAGAATGACACATATTGTTACCTCCAACAACTTCCTTTGATCAAATAGAAGTGGATCCAAGCTCCTCAACCCACTTAGCTTGTTCTACCTCCTTCATTCTTGCTAAAGCACACAAGAAATGGTGAATTAGCCTTTCTCTTGCACCACAAACGATCTCTCTGCTCTCTAGGGCTTCTCAGGGGAGAAGTGGCCGCAAATGGAGGCCATAAAGGCCTTTAAATAGGGCACAGTCCCCGAGAATTAGGGTTTCAAATTACAGCGCTTACTCATCGAGTCCACCCTTTCCGACTCGTCGAGTCCGTTCATTAATCCAATCAGCACACGCGATCCTACTCGACGAGTCTACACCTCAACTCTTTGAGTCTCCCCCCTTTTACTCAAAAGAATAAATGATCAAACATAATACCTAGAATTCCGGATGTTACAATACATGTGGCCTAGAAGCTGGAATGCCCACTGCAACCACCCTCGAGGTGGTGGATGATGACCGTAGCATCTGGAACGAGCCATACGGTGGTAGAGGGACTGAAAAGTAGCAACAAGAGAATGGTGGAGGAAAAGCGACACAATACGTCACCGAGAGCAGCGAAAACGACAACCATAATCTTGCTTCTTCTGTTCGCTCGTTGTCACAACTTCCATCAGCGACCTTCATCTTCAATGGTTATGGAAGCGGGTGGGTTTCGACGGTTCGGTGCAGCGAGGAGCATGGCGGTAGCGGTCACTCACATCAATAACCACGACGTGTGTCATCGGTCCTCGTCTTGGTGGTTCTCAACTTCGACGTTGGCAGCAATAAAACAGTAGCAAAGAGCGTCTTCACCGATAACAATGTTTGTGACCTTGACAACAGAGAGGGGTGACAGGGCCAAAGGTGGGAGACATAAGGCTAGTGGTGGCGGCTGGAAGGAAGGAGGCATAAGGTGATGGGTTTTAGCCATAGGAACATTCTATGTGCTCATTCAAACCCTAATGCTTGGATCTAGGTTTCTCTATTGTACATGCAATTCATCCAAGACTTTAAACCCTAGTTCTAGCATACAATTAATCATATTACCATGTGAAAGGGTTTTTAGATCTTACCTTGATTGTTATGTAGTAATAACAATCTCAAATCCTCCTTGTAATGACTTTAAAATGCTTAGAGTCACAAGTGTCACTCCTCTAATGGTTCACAAACATCAAGAGCAAAAGGATGAAGAATAAGGAGAGAGGAGGCTGCCCAAAAACGTCCAAAACCCTAAGGAGTTGCTTCCATACGTTTTGGTGCTCTAGGGATCTTTAAATAGTGAGGCTATTAAGGTTATTTAACAAGGAAACCCTAATTTGGATGCTTAGGCCCTAAGCAACCCATGGACTCCCTCCTTAGAGGCCTAGGACGATTTCTAATGGATTTCCCCATAGAATTCGTCCACCCCTCTAATATGGAGTCCATTAGCACAATATTCAACTTATCATACAATTGACAGTTCTAGTCCCTTAAGTTTAATTAATCTCTTTTAGCCACAAAATTAATTATCAATTAATTCTTGACTAATATTAATTAAACAATATGATTTCTCCTTTAATATATTATTCTCATAATATATTAATAAATCATAATTAATCTTCTCTCTCCATAATTCATCCTATCAAGTTGCTTTGGTGAAGGCAACCCAAAAGGACCATGCACCATCGGGTCAAGTACATACCAAAATAGTTGTGGACTTAGACACTAATCCAACAGTCTCCCAATTGGATAAGTTTAATAACTATTCTGCGTATGACTTCAGATCCTGATCTGCAATCGTAGCTTTCAAAAGTCGATGTCAGCTCTGATGTTATCAGATACGCGTCCTTTAGATAAGGGATCATATATTCCTCCATTCTAGATATCGTATAGACTGAGACATGGATTTAAATCATTCTCTCTGTCTATGTGTTGTTTCTCGATTTCCAATATATAACGACTGACAAACAGACTACAATTGAACACATCAAATTAGTCCAGGCTTAGCCAAGCGCTTAGGTGTCATCATTAAATCATCGAGGGGCCCACAGATATCGCTTTCATCCTACTTTGGATAAAAGGAACGGATAAACTTTGATTCAATGTTTGCTTGTACTCACTCACCGAATCACACACAACAATATGTTTTATAACACCAAGTTACTGGTATGTTTACATATTATCAATGTATAACCGACTCGCAAGATACAACTCACACATCTCGGTTTCAAGAATATAAGATATTATCGTCTCACCAATCACTCGTGATAAATTCCATGAAGTGATCCAAGTGAGCGTGCGTTTAATCCAATGCTCAAATCATATTCATAAGCACTCATGAACGTTGCAGCAGACATTTGCTATGTCTAATACACTTTAGACAATCTACAAACCAATTCATGACAGTCTTCATTCATACCTACTTCCAACATATGAACGACTGTGGACCATTCGAATAATTTGATTATTCTGAAATAATTAATTATTCAGGAAGTCAAAACATGCAAAGTGAAACACAAGAATAATACTAATCCTATATGGTCCCAAACCTTTGAGTATAAATAAAACACCTTTTATTTATCACCATATCGATTACTCATTATTTGTTGTTTCGGCTAATTAACTTATTACTTGAATTATTACTACAATTGTCCCATGCTCTTAGCATGTATACAATGTTTACTTATGGTCCTTACTTTATGAAATAGATCAAATGAACACATTTCCAATCATACTCATTTAACAACTCCCAATTCTTATCATAAGTATAAGAATATCAAATTCTTGTCACTTATAGAATATGCTAGATTCTAACATTTTATGCAATGATCCTTTCGTAAAGTCATAGCTCAAAATCATCAAGACTTGGCCAATCTCTATCAGAAACAATTCTATAGATATGATGTCTCTCACTCAAAGTACATTCCTTTAAACATCCTTCTTGCATAAAAGTTTCTAATCTAGACATAGATTCTCAATATCCAACTCCCAATATGGAAACATTTCCATATTTGCCATATGACAACTCATTCTCAATGGAATCTTATCTATTCATAATAATGTCGATATGGTCCATCCAATACCATACTTCCAACTACTCACAAGCGACCAACCCTCGGCGAGCTTTGGATCGTCCTTTGATAGTTGTTTGATTATATTAGTCAAAACCGATTCTTGTCCTTTTTCCTTCTTAATGCGCTAGACATTTGGAAAATTCTAGAATGGTCAAATAATATAACATTTGCAATCGATCCTATACCCGAAGCATATGGGACACGATGCATAATGTCTTACATAAAGATATGATACTTTATCAATCTTTTGCCATTATATTTTATGTGTCTCGTTCTTACAATTCGAACTATGAAGAGGGACACCGTAATCATAATCGAAATTTAAGAACACACTATGTATCCTGTGACTAAATTTATTAAAATTTCTCAATCTAAGCTTTATATTTTGAAACAAAGTACAATATTCTCTCCCTTAATTATAGCAAAACAACTTTTCAACCCTTATGACTTTGCAAAGTATAACTCTTGTTTTCTATAATTAATATTGCTAATTTGCAATACTTGCCTTAATAATCATACAAGCACAACATTTATGCTCCCACTATCATGATGATTATTATCATATAAGCATAACACTTATGCTCCCACTAGCTTTGACATGTTTTAGAAAACAATTGAACTTCCAGTAAACAATACTTATTAAATTTCTGAAGTTCATATTTCTAATACCTAATGCTTTGATAATCCTTTATCTAAGCTTCTTAAACTTATACACCTTTGCCTTAGATAGCTCATATGTGTGTCTAAACAATTCAGACTAATTGCCAAATCTCACAATTCGAATTATGGAAAGGGATACCGTAACCATAATCGAATTCGAGAATACAATTTCACATTCACTATCTTCTTAAAATCTCTCTTAGTGAAAGCATTTCCTCACAATCATTTTCATGAAGGAGGGAATCTTATGACACTTAGATTTTAAGGGTGTAAGTGTTCCTATCCATGCGAATTTGTCAAAACCAAAGTTTGCGACAAATCCAAACTCATATGGACCGAACTTTCTCAATCTTGATCTCTTGCCTTATGGTAACACGGCTGCCCACCATGTCTTCCAAGTAGTTAAGCAGCTCATCCTTTCTTATCAATGTACCTTTCATTGATCAAGGTCCTTGCCTTTTATGCATTCAAATGAGAACTCATAGAACTCACATGCATAATTAACTCAACTGGAACCGCACAGAAACAAGATAGTGTCAACATGATAGGTTGTAAACCTCTAGTCGTGTGATAGTGATGATCGACAAGGTTTATTCTTGATTTGTTATTGAAACCATTCAAGACCATTGAGACTCCCACTGACTACTTGACATATAAGATTCTCTTGTCAATGAACATTTCTCGACAAACAAATATTCAAGAGTTAGTGTAGCTTTTATCAAGACAAAACTCTTCACAAAATTGGTCCTAGTTAGTCTTTTTCTTATCCAAGACATCACAACTTTCCATATTTGATGAATGTTATAAACCTTCTTAAGACTTGTCACTCATTGTCACAATCTTAACTCTAAGACTTGGTTTTGGAACGAAGTATGATTGACTTCTTGATTTAACCATTTCTTCAATTCTTAATTCCTTTTCTCAGACATACAATTGCACTAAGACTCACTTAGAGGATCAATTGAGATATGGTTCTTAATCATTAAGACCTATCATAAAACATAATAAAGGTACTCTCCCTTTTTCTTAGAATAGAGAAACTTTTATCTTTCTACCTACTTGATTCTTCTTATTTGTTCTGCTATTGATTTAAACTCTTTCAAATCAACTCGGAATTACACTTAATCTTATAAGTACAATCATATCCACTAAACCTTTAGTAAATCATGACGAATATCTTTGTCACTCTTGTGGTGGACTTGATCAACACACAACCTTGTGTACTTGATCTCTTAGTCCTTCACTTGACACTTTGTCAACAAATTAGTCTAATTTCCAAATATCATGCAATACTTGTTGTATGATTCCAAGTTTCTATCCAACTGAAACTTGGGCGATGAGAAACTTTCCCTATTTGGTAAATTCTTGACCTCTCCACAAATATCATAATTAAGAATCAAATCCATTATTGCTAATAATAGAAACATTCAAACATCAATTTTTCATACACGCCATTACAAGGATAAATAAATAATATAAAAAATCAAAATTTATTTTATTGCGGAAAAATTTGTCCTTACAATGCAATTCAATTGAAAAACTATGTTAATACATATTTCTTAGCAATCTTATTCTAACTCCAAGTAGTAGCTCAAGATTCTAATCTTCAAGTAATGCGATCGAAATCCATTTCTTCACGATTAGATTCCGCTCACTTCTTCCGTTAAGCTTCCTCTCTTTTCTTCGATCCTACAAGACATCGAAATGTAATCTTATCACATCATGTATTAAGAATCTAGAATAGGAACTTAAGAGAGTTAGTTAATGGATTTTGCCTAAAGTAGAGCCATACGTTTTGACTCTCCCATCTCTTAGATCTCTTAGGTAAATAGGGAAGCTTCGTCTCCAATGCCCCTTCTCTTGGCAATAAAAGCAAATTGACTCTTTTGGAACAGCACACGGAACTACTTCTGACTTTGCCTTTCTCTTATGATCAAACTTTTCGATCATGGCATGCCTTTCGTTGCCATTGCCTATATCCATAGAGGTCTGGAAGGCCGAACCACCAATCAACTTTGCTTTTCCAGTGCGCCAAATCATTGTTGATTCAGCAGCAATAAGCATATAGGTGAGATCAGTGAGGGTTAGGTCGTGGTTCATCATATAGTACTCTCTTACGAACTCACTATATGAGTTAGGAAGTGACTGAAGAACCCAGTCAACAGCCAGCTCCTCACAGACAACAGATCCCAACATTCTTAATCTATCAATGTGTGACTTCATCTCTAGGATGTGTGCACACACTGACTTTCCTTCTTCACGTTTACTTGCCAAAAGGGCTTGAGTGAGTTTGAACTTTTCAATCTTTTGAACTTGTGGGTAAGGGAGAATAATAGGAGGAGGTGGAGGAAGTGAAGCGTGATCTCCTGTTCCTCGATCGAATCATGGAATATCACCTTCATGTGAAAGGCTTGTTCCACGGGATTTGGGAAGACCATAGTTGTCATACTTTGACATCTACAAAACGGGAGAAAAATCAAATTCAAGTTAGTTGATTGATTGAGTCCTTAATAAATCACCCAAATGAGATATTAAGGCTAGGACCCAACACAATACTCTACAACCTAGAAAAGGGATGTCGTAATCTAGTTGCAGAATATTTGAAGGTAAGTGAATGACGATTCACTAATTTCCACCATGAAAAACGAAAAAGAAATTTCAGTTTTAAATCTATTGAAAATTCCTAGATCTTTTGAGATTCATTGAACTTTTCAATGGCATGTTTAAATCTCGATATGCCCCTCTAGTTTGTGATTGGGATACCGAGGATCACAAAGCGGGTGTGAATAACCATGCAAACTTACATGGTGCCCCCACATGTTACAGTCATCTATTCGATGTGCTGGTTAACCACACACGCTCCACCAGACTATGACAAACATTGAGTCACCCTTTGCTACCTTTGCTTAGAACCATTTAGTGTGTCGGTTAACCACACACGCTCCACTAACGTCTTCGCAAGGGCACAAAGTGTAATTTCATGGAATTGCATCAATTCACTTTTGCCTAAAGTAACTAAGATTGGGAATTGTAAAAGCATTTAGTTACTTTTGTACTTCATTATACTTATAATGGAAGGTTTCTGTCCTATCCTACCCGTTCGGCTAACGACCCTTCACTAGTCAAAAGTGCGGTAGGTAAGAGTGGATACCCATTCAATTGCCATTTTATAGGCAATTTC